>NW_026555247.1:10855000-13255000 GCF_021234165.1 Pteronotus mesoamericanus | reverse complement strand
TAGGTCGTGGCTATATGGGTGCTTGTATTCTCATTATTATTAGGTGTGTGCATAAGTATAATATAATGTGTATTATTTTACCTATGGTATATTTCATGTAAAATGCACTGTGCTTTAAGAGGATCTTACAGGCTGCCATGCTGATTTAGGGTGATTTGGGAAAACATTATGGGAAACAAAGCAGGAATATTTAATTGGAAGAGAAGACTCGGGGATTAAAATAATGTTAGGAATACAGACAAGCAGTATGAGTGAAAGCAGCAGGCATAGATTATTCTCTGAAGGCATTTTTGGAAATGGATTGATGAGGTTTTAATAGAAGAAGTTACTTCATTGAGGGAGCTTTTCTTTATTTCTTTACTTTTAATTTTAAGTATTACCAAAGTAGACAATGATGGAAGCAACCCACAGAGCAAGCAGAAAAATAAAGTTCTTGAATACCAGGTAAATGGGAAAATGGAAACTCTCGAGCTATATTAAAGAAACATAGAAGGTTCATCTTGCTTTTGGATTTAAGGTAGACCATTTCTGAGCAGGCAGGGAGAATTAATTGTAGGAGTCTGTGGCAGAGAGCCTGAGATATTTTAATGGAGTTGGTATGAGGTCAGCTGCTTGAAGTAGGAATGACGTTAAGGGTTTGAAGAGTGAGCACTTAAGCTTTGTCATAGCTACCGTAAAGAATAGAGTAAGATTCATTTAAAGAGGAACTGAAGTCTTTCCAAGGCAAATGCTGTGCTCAGGTGAGCTTGAGCAACATGCATTTATAGTAAAGTATGTTCACTAAGAAAAGGCTCCTGTAGCACCTATAGAATCATCACTTGGCCCTAGAGTTGGCGGAGACCAACATTCTCAACTGTATTAAGGAAAGTAAAGGTTGAGTACTTGCCCTCCAATGCAAATGCTCTAGTCTGCCACTTGGGCCGGGCCAAAGGTTAGCATTTTTGCTAAAGCAATTAGGCGAAACACTCTTCAGTCTCTCAGCCCTCTCTCTGTGTCTCTGGGTCATAGCTGCTCATGAATTAAGAGACAACCCAAAATACCTATACTGAGACTCTTAAAATGAAATCAAATATGAGCTGAGCTTGAGATATTCCAAAAATAACTTAGGACTGAACATGTATATTGACACAGCACCCACTTACAATGAAAAACGGGGTGACTTCTCGATCAACTATGGATGTTATGTTGATTTCACCAGTTTTTTGATTAATCACAAAGATTCCCAAAGGTGGTTGATCAATTCCTACTCCAGAGATGTGGTATGTAACTTGCTGGTTTGCAGCACAATCTGAATGGATCTGCGGAAAGAGCACAGTTGAAAACATGACAGGCTGCAAAATAAGTCTGTTACACTTCATATATAATTGCTCTCTTTTTAAAGATGTGTTGAATGTTCTGTCCCTGTTATTTTGGGGGAAGTTCTGGAAGTAGAGAATTATTTTACTAGATAAGTGGTGTAGTTAGAGCTCTAATATTTCAGTGGTAACTGTTAATGTAATAGAGGAAATTCAGTTTGTATCTAACAAATAATAAAAAAGTAAAATATCACCCTAATACTTCTAGCCTATACAATCATCATTTATGTGTTCATTCATTCAACATTTACAACTTGATTGTATGATTTTCAGGTTCCATGCTAACACTAGGTCTAGAGCAGGGAACTACTTACCATTTTAGTGAGTGTACCAGTGTTTTTTTTAACATAACTTTGATCTTCCAATTCAAAAAAAATTTAATTGTACTTTTAGAAGACTGAGGTGGATTTATGTAGGTAAGAAAAGGTATCTTACTGTAAGAAGAGGCTCTTAATTCTGAAAATGGAGAGGATGTTTTAGCAGGAAAGTGAGGAGACCAGCTTAAATAAATGGTTATAGAAATCAGAACTCTTTTTTTAAAATAAAATATTGCATGGGGAATGTCCCTGTGTGTATTTATGTGAAAGTGCTATGTTTGAATGTGTGTCAGTGTATGTATGTGTGCGTATATATAAATGTATATGAGTGAATCTGTGTGTTGATGTGTTTTGGAGTGTGCACATGTGTGTAAAAAGCATATAAAGGGAAGTGAAAGGAAAAATATTACAAAAGAGGGTACATGGTGAATGCTCATAAACAAGCCAAAAGCAGGAATTTAATTCTAATAGATTATGAGGCAGAAAGAGCAGACATTGAAATAGTTCCTCTAACTGTGCCGAGTGGTAAATTCATTACTTAAATCACTATCATTATAAAATCTAGAGTTTAAGGTAACACATGATTATGTATGTGTATTAATGTCACCAGTAAGGTGAGTCGGTGTTTAACTGTTTAAGCGAGTGCCTACATTTCTTAACTTATCCTTTTAATGGCTTCAATTTTCATAACCTGAATGACTATTCTGTTTTACATCATAACTTCTCAGTGAGATATGTTCATAAAATATTTAAAAGACAGGTTCTTTTGAAACTTTAACTTCATCCATTTTGATTTTTTATGTTTTGGGGTTGATACTCACTTTGGCTATCGGGTTCCTTTTAGAGTTGTCTTCACCTTCACGGCAGGCGGCAGCAAATTTGATCCATTCACGTTTTTGCCTTCTGATTGAATGCCACTTGATGGTGCCATTTTTAGTGTTATAATCTCGTACCTTGAAGGGGCAGGGTAAATTAGTGATATCTATTAACTTTTATTCATAATTCACATTCCACTAAAGAAATGGTAGGAGAAGTCATTGTAATGACAGAAAGAATGCTTTTTTGGGGAAGACTGGTAGTTTTGATACTCTATTAATTTACACCTAAAATTAACTTTACTTATAAGGTGAATTCTGGGGTAGAGGGTGGGACATCAGGTTTATGTAGTTACTCCCAAACCACTGACTTAGTTTTTTTGTTTTTGTTTAATACATATTTCCTTAAATATTTTAACTTTTTCCTTTATTGTATTTTTCCATTACCCTTTAGTGTCCTGATACTACCCACCCACAGCAGCCTCCACAGTGTTGTCCTTGTCCATGAGTCCTTTTTCCTTTTTGCTCAATCTTTCTAAATTGAAGAAATAAATTCATTATATGTTACCTGGATTTGAAATTCACTGTTAACTTCCATCACCACCTATAAAAAATATGATAAAGACAATATTTAATTTTTAAATAAATGCTTTGAAATTTATGTTATCAAATCATTAAATAATCAAACAATCTGAGTCATTAAAATTACTTTCTCAGAGTAGATAGTAGGTGGACCTTGTTTATCTCTCAGGTGTGACAATGATGCTAAATGATTCTTTTTCTTTTAGTTTTGACTTTTCAATTTTGTTCTTCTTCTCTATATTACTTTTACTTTTTAACCTTTTTTTTCATTCTTAGCCTATGTGATGTAGGTAATCATATGAGCCAGGATATTTGAAGCTAGAACAGAGGGGGAATGAGGGTTGGAAAATAATGTTCTCTTAGTAAATTCTGTGCCTGAAGAGCTGTAGGTATTTAGTGTAGTTCAACAGTAAATTATGATACTAAAACTTTTGACTATAGTTTTAGCACCTGAGCAGACTCAGATGAAAATAGAAAAAAAAATGTTTTGGGATAAAGACAGCATACGAAGCATAAAGTATCCAGAAAGCTTCAAAATATTTGTTTCTTCGACAAATACCATATGATCTCACCTATAAGTGGAACCTAACCAACAATACAAAGATGCAAGGAAAATAAGACCATCAACACTGAAAGGAAAAGGAATCAACAGAGACAAGAGGGAAGGGAGGGTGGGGAAAAGGAAGGGAAGGGGAAAGTCAAGGAACATATAGCAAGGACTCATGGACAAAACCAAAGGTGAAGAGCTGAGGGAGGGAAGGAAGGAGGGGGCAAGGGAAAGTGGTGGGTGGTAAACAGAGACAAATGTATTTGAAAAACTAAATTAAAATAAAAAAATAAATAAACATTCTTTTAAAAAAATATTTGTTTCTTAATTTTCTAATTCTAAATTGATGGATTTTTATTATTCTTGAAAATATTAAGATGACAAATTTATTACTTGCTTTGAAATATGAGAATATACAATTTTAAAATAGAAACAAATATTTTTATATAAAAATGTACTCATATTTGGCATTTTAGAGTTCACACTAAACAAAGTCAATGACATAAATGCATCCTTCCATAGCAAGGAGAAGAAATTCAGAGTGTAGTGACAAATTGCTGGGTAAGGAACTTCCATTAGTTTTTTCTCTTGCATTAAATAAGTGAGCTAGTCAAGCACAGTTCTGCCTAATTTCAGCTCAGCTATGGCCTTGACTTTTACACATGATTTGTAGTGCTAATCAGGGTAGTTTAATTTTTTTCTCTAAAAACCAAAGGCATTTCTAAAAACACAACACTTGTGTATTAAGTTTAATATACGAGCATGCCTAAGACATTTTAAAATATCTTCTTAAAAAATTAGGTGTGGATTTTAAGGCTAATTTGTATGTATAAGTTTTTTTAGTATAATTTTTATTGCATTTTTTAATTACCGTTTCATCCCTTTATATCCTGTCCCCAGCAACACGGCACTGTTGTCCATATCCGTGAGCCCTTTATCCTTTTTCAAACCCTAAGAGTTCCTTTTCTAGTTCAGATGTGTGGGTCATTGAGGTAGTGTAGGGAATCTGTGTTATGAAGTGAAAACAGGGTGTGAGGGAATAAGGTAGAGTGTACTTTCACTCACTGAGATCTTTAGAGTTAATCTGACAGTACCGGGCGGCAATCATTCCTATCTGTATCAGAGCCCAAACCTGGGTTTATACCTCTACATCCGGACATGCATTCGCTGACAGTGAAATTTTGTATTCAGAGGAGGGTTTCGGTTCAGCCTTCTCAGCTCAGGATTCTCTCAATCACAGAAACATTTTCTCAAAAGGACATGCTTGTAGAGTCTTTCACAACCCATATATTCAAAAAGTTTTGAAGACACTCAGGGACACGTATTGTATGCAGTCAGACGACAGCCCCTAAGGAGGCTTTTCTATATAGAAATGCTCTATATAACAAAAGCGCAATCTCTCCTCCCAACTTCCCCTCCCCTCCCGACTAGCTATTATCTGTTCTCCGTCTATGAGTCTGGCTCTGTTTTGCTTATTAGTTCAGTTCATTTGTTAGATTCCCCATATGAGTGAAATCATAAGGTATTTGTCTTTCTCTGACTGGCTTATTTCACTTAGTGTAATGTTCTTCAGGTCTATCCACACTGTTGCAAAAAGGAAAATTTTCTTCTTTTTTATGGCGGAGTAGAATTCCATTGTGTAAATGTCCCATAGTTGTTTTATCCACTCATCTATTGTTGGACACTTAGGCTGCTTCCATATCTTGGTGACTGTAAATAATGCTGCAATGAACACAGGCGTGCTTATGTTGTTTCAAATTAGTGTTTTGAGTTTCTTCAGATATATTCCCAGAAGTGGGATGGCTGGGTCAAAAGGCAGATGCATTTTTAATTTTTTGAGGTTTCTCCATACTGCTTTCCACAGTGGCTGCACTGTGCATTCCCACCAACAGTGCAAAAGGGTTCCCCTTTCTCCACATCCTCACCAGCACTTGTTGTTTGTTGATTTATTGATGATGGCCATTCTGACAGGTGTGAGATGTATTTCATTGTGGTTTTTATTTCCATTTCTCTGATGATTAGTGATGTTGAGCATATTTTCATATGTCTATTGGCCATTTATATGTCCTCTTTAGAGAAGTGTCTATTCAGGTCCTTTGTCCATTTTTTAATTGGGTTGTTTGGTTTTTTGGTGTTGAGTTTTGTAGTACTTTATAAATTTGGAGATTAACCCCTTATTAGATGTATTGGCGAATATGTTCTCCCATTCTGTGGGTTGCCTTTTTATTTTGTTGATTTCTTTTGCTCTGCAAAAACTTTTTAGTTTGATGAAGTCCCATTTGCTTATTTTTTTTATTTTGTTTCCCTTGCCTGGGGAGATATATCTGATAAAAATTTCTAAGGACAATGTCCAACATTTTGCTGCTTATGTTTTCTTCTATGATTTTTATGGCTTTAAATTCCACTGCTGGGATTATACCTTCAGAATTCTGAAACATCAATTCAAAAGAACCTATGCAACCCAATGTTCATAGCAGCACAATTTACAATGGACAAGTGCTGGAAACAGCCTAAGTGCCCATCAGTAATTGAGTGGGTCAAAAAACTGGTACATTTACACAATTGAATACTATGGAGCAGAAAGAAAGAAGGAGCTCCTACCCTTCGCGTCAGCGTGGATGAAACTGGAGAACATTGTGCTAAGTGAAATAAGGCAGGCAGTGAAAGACAAATTCCATATGATCTCACCTATAAGTGGAACCTAATCAACAAACAAGCAAGCAAAATAAAGCCAGAGACATTGAAATAAAGAACAAACTGACAGTAACCAAACTGACAGTAACCTGAGGGGTGGGGGGGGGGCGGTAATGGAGCAAACAAGGGGAAGTGTCATCAAGGAACATGTATAAAGAATCCTTGGATGACATCAATGGGAGGGGGGCTGTTAGGATTGAGTGTGGGATGTGGGGGTGGGTGGGGCAGGAGAGAGTTGGGGGGAAAATGGAGACAACTGTAGCTGAAAAACAATAAAAAATTGCACTCAGATTTAATAAATAAAATGTGAATCTTTAGTTCTTATTTCTGCCTCAATAAGACATTTTTAACTTCAACTTGAATTATTTTTAGAATTGCCAAGTATGAAAGCTGTTGTTATAAATAAGCACTATCTATATTACTTGAAAAATAAAATTAAGGTTTGCACTTTAAAAATACAAATAATAGTATATTCAAAATATAGTAAATAACTTTTTATAGTGAGCTTTAATTTTACCATTAAGTTAAAATAAAATTTAATGTTTAAGTACATTTTTTAAATCACTGTAATTGATAATTCAAGAAAATTTGTACTTATGATTAATATGAATAGTTTAAAAAGACAATATTTTTATTAGAGGAGTTATATACTCATGGTATATATTTAATGTTAATCATTATAATCATTACAATTTATTAAATGATAACTAAGTACTAGACAACATGTTTAGAGAAATCCATGCACTTAATCTCAACAAGAATATATGGTCAATACTATAATTATCTCATTTTACAGATGAGAAATTGAGGTTTCGATATTAATGACTTAATACAACCCAGTACAATTCAGCCTAAATATGTGCTTGAGGTGTGGGTTTTATAATTAAGTACAAGATAGCCTATTTTATGTAAATTACTAACTAAAATATATTACAGAGAACTGACATCACAATTTTAGAAATTCAAAAAAATTTTGAATTTTAATCTATTCTCATATTATCCTTGTGATAAGGAATGCTTATATACAACAATAATAACAGTAATAGTCATAATAGGTGGGGGAGGAAGAAAAGCAAACAGCCCAATGCTTTGGACAAGTAACCAAAATATTACTGTCTTGCTTGGGTGCAGAATTGAAATGATGTTAATGCAGCTGTGTGCTTCTTGCTACCTTGAACTCATGAACAATTATTCCTTTCCTTGTAGATGTTGGATAAGCGTGTACGGATACCTCGTTTGTCTGTTTGGGAGCCTGTTCTTCATACCTACGGGACTGTGTATTCATCTCTTCTCTCTTTTGCATTTCCTTTACCACACGGAAGTGTCAGCACCGCTGTTTGTTTTGGAGAACCATGCCAGAAGCCACTAACCTTCTCACTTTATGAAACTGTGTCATTCTTTTTCTCATGAGAGGCAATTTAGGCAGAAGACCAAGTAGGTTTCACTGTATAGTCAAGCTCTTAATTAGATTACCAATTAAAAACAGCCAGGTCTTCTTAAAAATATGTTGTGTTGACATATCTATATTGCCTTTTGCTCAGAGTCTAAAATGGAATTTGAAACAAATTCCTTGTTTTGACTTTTAGGGCAAAAGGATGAGAATCAAAGAGCATTAGGTAGACTCAGAAAAACTACCTACATACTCTGATCTTTAGTTTTCTCATTTATAAAATGTTAGACATTGACTAGATTTCATACAGTTGCTTTTTGAATTTTAACACCAAATCTCTGTGTGCAGAAGGAAAATATTGAAGTTTCTTGATCATGAGAAAGGCATGATAAAATTGTGGATTTTAAAGAAATCTCTGAGAGTAATTGATGGAAGTGATGGGAAGAGACAGTGATTACAGGCAATGAGCAGCTGAATTTCTGCATCAAGTTAGTGCAGAGATTAGGAGGAGCAGGTAGACTGAGTAAGATCCAGGGAGAGATAGAGCCAGGTTGAAATTGACAGGGTTTGAGAACAAGTGGTGAGTGGCTGTGAAGAGAGGGAGACTCTGAGATCACTGCAGTTTTAAACTAGGAGATCAGGAGCAAGGCAGAAGCACAGTTAAGCAGGTTAGAGCTCGCTCAGTTTGGGATGCCAGAGAAATACCTGGTGAAGATGTTTAGCGATTTGAAATATGTGTCAGGACCATGAACAACAGTTTAGTCCTGGCACATAGACTTGAGGGACACATAGGCTCAGGAGAATGGTTGGAATCATGGGAGAATTTGAAATCCCTAAAGTAGAGAACACAGGAAAGAAATAGCCCATGGCTGAGGATGAAACCAGGGGAATTCCTGAGTTTATATAATTGGGAACCATGACAATAAACAAGAAACTACAAAAGAGATGGAAAAGAAGTGGCCAAAGAAATGAGAGGAAAATATAATGTAATGTCATGGGTATCCAAAGAAGGAGAATTAAAAGAAAAACTGTGAACAAATGTCTGATGATGTAAAAGTTGAGTAGGGTGAATTCAGAGAAACTCTGAGTTTTTTTGTGACCTTCAGGAAAATGTTTTCAGTTGGATGGAACAGGCCCTTCCTGACTCACAAGTGCAGGAGAAGACGGAGGGGAAGAGGATATAAAGATGCCACTTTTCTGAGAAATTTGGGGAAATAAGGTAATAGAAATGATAGGAGAATAAGATTAAGTATACAAGGAGATATTTAGGGAAAAGAGGATGTGGATTTTGAAGTCAGAGAAAGAGGAGAAAAGGAGACTTTGATTTGAAACAAGAGAGGTTGAGAAAGTCCTTGCTGGAGGTATGTGATGAGCAGGAGGGAAGAGGCAGAGAGAAAGGGCTTTGAAGACAGAGGGTAAGGAAGAGTGAGATAATGGAGATTAAAATCAATCGATTAGGACAGGGAAATTGAAGGGCACCACATGGATGATTCAGAACTTGTCCGTAGGGTGAGCGTAAGGTTGTTTTCTCTAAATAAGGGGAGTGGTTTGGATTCCAAAATAAATTGGGAATACGTTCTGTGAAGGCTGTAAAAAGATTTACTTAGTGATGAATATGGGGTAGTCAAGCTTATTGAGTAACCCTCAGCTTCTTGCCCACTGGATATGGGTATTGGGGGAAGTTACCAGTCCATTTCTCTTTATGAGGCTAAAGCCCATTTTATTCAAAAATGAATGCAGTGAATCTTCAATATCTCCTCCCTTCATCTCTATTTTAGAAGCTAATCCATGTATTAAAACAACAGCAACAACAACAAAAACAAAAGCATAACCCAAATACCACAGGATACAATGCTGCATGCCAATTTCAATGGTTCTCTAATTATACTCATTTTTATTTCTTTTCCTTTAATACTCAATTTTACATTTCTTTGCATATAACAAAAATGGTCTTGAAAGTTGTAATTTATAACTTTTATGATGAAAACCCTCTGCATTTAATAATTATGAGGTGGTCTTCCAGTTACTTGGCAGTTTTTGTTACTCAACTAATTCTAAGGTATTTAACTGTTATAGACATCACAAGATTGAACTTGAGACAAAGCTAATATATAATAATATGCTTCTTTTAAAGAAACCTCCTCCTTTGTGTTTCCTTTGTAGCACTGCACAAAAGCTATCAGTCACAAGTTGACTTCTTGATAGGTTGATTTCTCTTATTTGTTCACTGGTTTATACATTTATTTGACAAATATGTATTGAATATGTATTATGTGACTCCAAGGCTGGGTGCAGACATTGAAAGGGCTTAAGCACTAAAAATATTATGGTAAGGCTTAGAAGAAATGTAAAGTAAGTGTAATGCTACATCATAAAAATAAGTGTTAGGGAAACTCAACATGATTATTTCCATGTTTAATACCTTGACAATTTTATGGCGTCTATAGGGAAGGGAAATATAAACTATCCAAAAATTCCCTTCTGATGACTCTACATTGTGTGATTACACACCTATTGAGCCATCTTTCATTGTTACAATGCGTTATGAAATGTACAAAAGTGAATCAGACAGAACTGCCCTCAAATAATTTATGGGCAAGTAATTTTATGAGCAACAGGCAGCCACTAATTTGGGATGATGTGGCTTTTCTTTAGACAGGTGTAAAGGACTGATCTGCATTCTCATAGACCAGTGGAGGGCAAGATTAACTGACACTGACATTTAAATGACTTTGATCCTCCCAAGTCCGTTTAAGGAATTTGCATGCCAAGCCTCATCAGCAAGGGTGGATGACCCAGTAATCTGTAAGGGTGTTCCCTCACTGGTGGGAGCACAGGGAACCTAACTGCGTCACCAAGCATGACTCTGCTTACACATTAGGTAATGCCCGTTAGGACATGGGGACATTCAGCAATAATATCCTTGAAGAAGGCATGGTGATGAAAGAGTTATCAGAAATTCAGTGCTCTGGGTAGAGACAGGAGTGTTGTTTTTCTAGATTCATGAGCCCTGTTAAATAAGCATATCTTGTTAGTTAGGGGCCAAAACTTCGGATTTGTCAAGGCAGCATTTTAAGGTTTTTTATTGCTTAAATCAGGCATGCAAAATGTATTTACTGTGCAGGAACAAAAAACAATTAAATGATGATACATTTGAACTCTCCATTTTCATAAAGGTGAAAGAAGATGCTGGTCTTAAATGTACCATAAAATCTGCAGTTAAAGCCCTATGTAAATGGAAAGGATTTTGCTTAAATATAATTTATAAATTTTATTGAACAGGTGAAAAGAAATATTGCTTTCATTTTCTATAAGGTATTTTAGTGAAATACTTATATCTATAATATATATTATTATAACATGTGCTGAAGAAATCATAAAGAATCCTCTTTTTTGCTGTCTTCTGTCAGTCTCTAGGAGTTTGTTAATCATTTCTTTGCTTTATGCATCAGTGAACACAGTTATGTGTATTTAAGATGTCCAGTTCAAATAAGTTGATGAACTATCTAATAAAATACATTCAGGAGTGGCACAAAGTAGGTTTATTATCTTAATTCAAATAAATAATACAATAATTAATAAATACTCATGCAAGAATAAACTCTGGGCTTAGCTTATTCACTACTATAAACCTGCTTTTGTCTGCCCTGTATTATTTTTTGTGTATTTTTGTCCAAGTGTTGAGAAATACTCAGGTAAATTCCTGCTTGAAGACTAAATAATTTCAGCTAAGTTCAAAGTGTGGACTTAGTTTATCAAGTGGTCATTGGGCTTTTTTGGAAAGATAATATTAGCCATGGAAAGAGAAGAAGCTAGTCTGATATGATGTACTGAAGAAACTGGATCATTCTTGGTACTAGATAAATTTTTTGAGTTCTTTGCTGCAGAAGTTTGTTTTCTAGAAAAAGACACCTTAGAAGCATATTGATGTACTCATTGGACCTGACAAAGTTACAAATAAGTTTAGAAATCATTAGAACTATAAAAATTCTACTGGTTCTATTTTGCTTTCCCACAGTGACCATGCCATATTTTCTATCATTGTCACAAAATTTCTCAGAGCTTAGGTAACTTTGTTCTCTGGCCTAAAATACTCCCTTCCCCACCACCATACAAAAATTTCATGGCAACAAAAAAGAATGAAAAAATAAATGCAGAATCAATAACATTAACTTGGCTTGCTATGTTATAATGGGTATAAGCTATTTTTTGCCTAAGAGATTTGTTTAAATAAAAGAATAATCAAGTGGCAAAGCTGATCACTGCAAGAGCAGGTTTTTCATTTTTATTCTCCCAGATCTAACCCACTTACTTGAACAAGGTCTATGTTTAGGATATTGAGCAGACTACACAACATATTTGCAGTAGATGGCTGCCAGCTCTCAAATGGACTTGCATTAAAGGTACTACCAGTTTAAATGTCTTAAAGGTGTTCAAAATTGTCCAACTATATTCTCTGCTCTAGGTTTTCACTTATCAACTTT
This sequence comes from Pteronotus mesoamericanus, assembly GCF_021234165.1. Taxonomy (NCBI): domain Eukaryota; kingdom Metazoa; phylum Chordata; class Mammalia; order Chiroptera; family Mormoopidae; genus Pteronotus; species Pteronotus mesoamericanus. The sequence goes on along the minus strand of NW_026555247.1, from coordinate 13,242,816 downwards.
GAGCAGAGAAAAATATAAAGGCTTTACATAAATATTTCTTTTCATTTCCTTTTTTTTTTTTTTTTTTTTGTAAAAGCAGACATTCACAGGCTAGCAAACATGTTAGTGGAAGAGTTTTCTATAGTGGTGGTTAATTTTCAGAGTAAAAATCATTTTAAAGCAAAAATAGACTGCATAACTCCAAATTACATTTATCCAAATAATCTGGCAAAACGAGTAGTGAAAATAAATTATGATTTTCAAAATCTTAGAAAGTTAAATGTTTTACAAAAACATTACAATAATGTAAAACTGAAATATTTGAATTCATCATATAGTAAGTTCTTTGAGACATAATTTTCATAAGGAATATGAGAAACTTTTGATTGATTCCAAAGTAAAATATGGCAAAAGAACAAACAAATAAAACCAACAAATTATTCACACAAAAGATACCCATCGAGACTCAGAAAATAGAGTACAAATGCCCAGAAATCTCTGTACATAGAAAGAAATTTCAATAAGGATACACAATATTGATAAAATGATATATTTTAATGAAGAATGACTAATTGGAAATGGCTGTATAAAGAAATTTTTTAGGGTACAATTAATTAAAAATAATCATAAAAATAGTGAAATATAGTATCTTATACATTCAATGAAAATATATAAGTATCTGAATAAGCTTTAATCAACTGTAACTATAATAGGCTATATGAGATCAAATTTATATAAAATTTTAAAATGAAATTATTTTATTTTTTCAAAATGTACAAATGCTCCTCTGTTCAAATGACATAGTGCATAATCCTCATTAATCCCTGCCACGTCCCAAAGTATGATATCAGCTGATCCTGAAGATCCATTAGAAAGTCCATGGGATAACAGTCATGTTTAAAGGGCAATTTGGCTCTAAAGTTACCAACTTATTAATGCACTGGTTATGACGTGTCTTAATTAATGAACTGAATGAAAACTAACCAGCATACATTGAATCAAAGATCTAACTTGTTATTATAGAAACCCAACAATCCAGTTAAAACTTAAGCAAGTAGCAACAAATATGAACCACAGCACTACATACATCCTGCAAAGGTACCAAAAGAATGCAAAATGTTTAGGTTAAAAGTCAGGACACACCTGTGATATTACTTTAAAAGCCCAGCTGCAAAAGAGAATATGAATGACACAGTGCTATTAAATAGTGAGATGACTCCCCCAAATTCATTATTTTCCCTAAAGAACATAGCAATGACTTTGATGTCAGAGATATCATATGATGAATTGACATTGATACATTAATACGATCCTGATTCTTTAATTAAAGAGAGAAATACTATTTAAAAATCTGGTTCATAAAGTCACATTATTATTAACATAAACTTTTAGTGGGTATAGGTTAGAAATAACACCAAATAACACTGTCTAAGAAGTTCTCATTTGTCGCCCTGACTGGTATGGCTCCATGTTGGGCATTATCCAGCAAAGCAAAATGTTACCGGTTCGATTCCCAGTCAGCGGACATGCCAGGGTGCTGGGTTTGGTCCCTGGTCAGGGCACATATGAGAGGCAATGGATGGATGTTTCTCTCTCATATAGATACTTGTCTCACTCTCTTTCTCCCTCCCTTCCCCATGCTCTAAAAATAAATAAATATACTCTTAGGGAAAAAAGTTCTCACTTGCTGACCATGAGGGTGATCATGACATGTTTTTGACAGAATCCACTTACCAGAAAAAGGAAGAGCACAGGAGCTGCTCTGAAGTGCCAGTCCATTGCTGCTGGGTGCTCTTACATCCAGGACCAGGGGAGTGCTGCTTGTTCTCTGGTTTTTTTTTTCTTTTGCCCCGCTCAGCTGCTGTCTGTTAAAATGACTTTACAGTAGATGTTCTTACATGCAGGCTTTGAGGTATTTCTGCCTTTGCTGGGAGAAGGACTGAAGGTATGTATAACCAGTTTAGATCCCCACCCTAAAAGCTTGGGCTGATCTCATGAAGATGCGTGACAAGATCATCCTTGCTCCCAGGAAAAAGATAGGGACACGCCCTTCTTCCGGATGAAAGGCAGCTCTCTGTAGGGAATGGCAGATTCATTCCTTTATGGAAAGTTTTCAGTGGCAGGCATTTAAAATGATAAGAAGTAAAGAAAATGGTATAATTGATTGGAGCTTTCCCCCTACGCTAGATTCACAGGTTGTTTAGCTTCCTCCCATATTAAAAAGGCAAGTGGAGTCTGAATGAAAGCTTATAGTATTCCAAGAAGATTATCTGGCCTGTGCTCATAGCCAGATACTCAGGTCATGGTGGAAAATTATAAACTTTCCATTTCAGTGGATATTAGGAAAATATCCAGTCATTTTCAAAGTTGATCTTTATGAGATTTTTGCTAATGTTTATGAGAAAATTTGCTAATGTTAAGAGTGAGGATTTTTTTTTTAAATATCAGCTTATAAAAGCAAAACTCTGATACTTATAATTATAAGGTCCTCTGCCTTTAAGTGATCAGCCTAAGTCCAGGGGAAGTCTCTGTTTTTCGCTCTAAATGAATATATTCTCTCCCCAACATTTTCTCTCTCTTTCAAGTTTTGCCTTTTTCAAATGCAGTAAAAAATACTACAATATGACTACATCAGATTAAAAGTAAATTAAAATACCTCCAAATTAGTCCTGTTGATATTTTTAAGATTAGGATCTGTACCTAAAATACTAATGGACACACAGAAGCTGCTCTTCAGGTGAGGTGGGTTAAAAGCCAGTGATGATTCCCAAGCACAGAGCCAAGAACCTGTAGAGTGAGCCAATTAGAACATGGGGAATGAACTGAAGAGACGGCTGCCCACACATGCAAATGGGAAACTGAGAAACCTTGGGTCTGTGAAATAAATAGTGACTCCCACAAGGCAGGCAGCATTTGACAGTGTTCTTGGGAAGTGTTCTCTTCACCTCCCAATGTCAGGTATAAATATTGTGTGTGGCAGGAAGTCTATGGAATTTGAAATGGCGATCTGAAATGAAAGACCTTTTGGATTGTATAAAAGTTGATTATGACCAAAAAGATGCTAAAATGTCCTAGAAAGGACATTTTACAAAATGTTTTACAGAAAGTTTTCCTTCTACAGAATGCTGTCATTTCACTGCAGATGTGTGACAAAGAAGGTTTCTCAACAGAGGTTTGAATATTCATGCTACTCATCATGGAGCTTAGAGGGAAGACACAGGCTGCCTATATCTGCTTGCAATGAATAAGAATACATATAATTAGAATTGGTTGATATGAATAAATAAAATAAAAGGAGACGGTCAGGCCAAATTTCTCATTAGTCGAGTAATATACAATGTGAGTGTCGCCCTCTGACTTGGGCTGAGCAATATGTTAGCAGGAGGGTTGCATGGCATGAATGACTGAGGACTCACTGGACACCAGGGAAGAAGGAGCCCACTCTCACAGCTTTTGCGTGGCGAGTGAATGATTGTCGACCTTGAAGTCTGGGTAGGCACTAGGGTGTGCACAGGCCCTCTTCAGCCAGAGCCAACCTTGGCTGCCCCCCTAACTCAATGCCCTGCTCCAACAATCCCAATACCTAGAGCACTGGGAAAGCAGCAACCTCTCCAGCCCCTTTCTGGGAGGGGGTGTGACAGACCCCTCTGCTGCGGAGCGGTGGCTCCCTGGACCATCACATGGGAAATTAAGCACAAACGGGAAAGGGAAACTATGACTCACCATCCCTCCTCCTTCACCTCTTCCTCTGCTGTTTTCCCTTTCCTACCCATTTTAATGTCCTCAGTACAGAGCTAACACATAGGACGTTCTGAAATGTGGAAATGTTCTTTACCTGTGCTATCCAATATAAGGTTAGCCACTAACCCTATATGGCTCTTGAGCATTTAAAAGTGGCTACGATAACTGAGGAACTGAATTTTTAGCTTTATTTTGTTGTTGTTAATTTAAATCTAGACAACCGCTTGTGCCTGCAGTTACTATATTGCACCGTGCTTTTGTCTTCTAACTTACTCTCTGCCCCAACTCCATCTGTTCCACATTCAGCTCCTTTTCTCAACTGAGGCCACTCTAGCTTTGCTCCAGTTTCCAATCAGCACCTCTTGGTTCCCTTTCCTTTGTGTGCTTCCACAGTCTCAGTTGGTCCAGTCCTGTTTCCTGACTCTTTATTGATCCTATTTGCTAACGATAACAAGTTAAGATACTTTAAAACATAGACAACACAAACCCTTCTTGTGTCCATGTTCACACTTTCCAGCCACCTCACCTGCAAGCTCGCACTACACTGTCGCATACCTGTGCTCCTCAAGTTTGCTTCTTTGATCTGGTCTCATGGTGCCCTGTTCCTACTCTGAGTGTTTATTAAATGTATGCCTCCACATATGTATCAACAGTCCTAATTTCATGGAAATTGTATTAGTTTGGAGTGTTTTCTCTTGGAATTTCCCTGGTAAACGAATGGATTTTCTTACAGGCATCAAGGTTTTCCCAGGAAAAAATTTTCTTCTCTTTCATAAGGCGCTGCAAACTCTTGAATGTCATCTCAAGTGTCTGCATTTCTACATTTGCTCACAGCCTGGGATACTGCCATGTCTTCCTGAAAAACAAAGTAATCAGCATCTTTCACCAAAGGTGATGAATTCTACTGGACTTGAATTTTTTGAGCCTAATTAAAGTAATGACTATTGTCATTTATTTACACAGCACCCATAACATGGTCTCATATGTTTCCATGAATATGTTTTTATGTTGTACGTGAACTTATACGTGGAATCATATATTTGTCTATTCTACCATAATAAGCTCTACAAATTGTTTAAAAATAATTGAAATGTAAAATTAATCCAAATAATAGAGAAGATATTGAGGGAACTATGTTAAGGATACAAGTTAAGTTCTTCTCATTGCTTATAATAAATTATCATCATTTAAGTTCTACAATATATATTTTTTTGTCTACTATCTGGCTTGTACTATGCTAAATACTAGAGTTATAAACATGGAAATTCCCTGGTCCTCGCACTCAAGTATCTCCACGTTAGCTGAATGAGAAAGGCAACAGATTTTTTTTCCCCCAACTTGTTAATTGGAAGCATGCAGGTCTTCGTATAAGGTCATTTCAACATCATTTCATTAATGGTGATGATATGCAATAAACTTAACTCCTGTTTTACAAGTAGCCCACAGTAAAATTGCTTTTGTTATACATCATCTCACTTAAGGTTGCAGAATCTATCAATGATGTTACGTGAGGACTTACTTTTACTATTAAAGGCTACACCTTTATGACATGATGAAATGGATTTCTGAAATGCTTGATTTCTTTTTTTCTTTGTTGCTTACCTAAATCAGCCCACACTATGCTTTCAAATTTATGTCTTGTTTTGTCTCAGCGTTGACTTTCTGCCTTTGTTTCTGCTGCTATAGATCTGCTCGTGTTCCTCTTCCCCTGGTGTGCTCTGCCACACTTCTAACTGCACCTCACACTCGTCCCTCTTAATCCATGCTGTATTCATTGTCCAGAGTAGTCTTTCTGAAACAGTGCTTTCCATGTGTCATGCCTCTTCCCGAGAAACCACAGTAACTCCATATTTTTTCCCAGGTCAAAATATCTTTATATTGTAGCTTCTATATCCTCAGGTTATTTACTATATCTGGTGGAAACAAAATGCAATTGCCTTCACAGTCTTAAGAATTTTTGTGTTTGACTTTCATTTTTGAAGAGCCTACTTTTGATGATGATGATACCAACATGATTTAAGGTAAGATATTAATTGATATTTGTCTAGAATAATTATTATGGAAGTGTGTGTTTATAGTCTGTGAACAAGTAAAAATTTTTCTTCATTTTGTTGTTGAGTGAAGGTTTAAAAATTTGATTTCCACCTTTATTCTTCTGAGTCCCACTAGGGATTGTATTTGTTGACAAGAGAGATAAAAATATGTAATATAAATTTCTTTCTTTATAAAGGCTATATTCTTGATTGCATCTCAAAGGGGTGATGAGACATGTCTCTACTACAAGGCATATTAATATATGTGCTATAGGAAAAGCCTGTAGTTTTTTATGAGCCCTGCAAAAAGGAAATAATTTCCACATCAAGAACATTAGAGACAGGTAGTCTCATTAATTCAGGATGTCTATATTCTCAATAAATGAAGACATAGATGAAAAATAAGTCAAAAGGAAATATGTATTTTTTTAGGCCAAAAGGGAGACAGATTGAAACTAAGTATATGATTGGTGAGAGGAATTAGTGCTGATGAGTTAACAAAAGGTAGAGGACTTTGAATGCTCTTCTGAGGAGTTTGGATGATATTTTATGGTAGACAGATAACCATGGTGGGCTTTAGAGCAAGGTATCACCCTAGCCAAAGTTGTGCTCAAAGGATTTGTCCTGAAAACACTGTGATGAGTGGATAGAGCAGAGATACTAAGGAGAAGGATGAATCTAGAGACTAGCTGAAATTGTCTCTAGGAATGTCTCTGGTTCAATGTATAAAAATTTAATTACAATAGTCAACCCTTATAACAACTAAAATTAAAAAATAGCTTTCATAGGTTTTTTAAAATATAAAGAAATGGTCACCCACTTGGTAAAAAAGGTGTATCCTACAAAAATCTACCATCATGCTTAGTGTGAAATGTTAAACACATTTTTATTACATTCAAGAAAATAATTCCACTATTATATTACCTAATATTTTCTGAGGTATAACCAAATATAAATATTGAGAGATATTATCATTAAGACTATCCCCAGTACATAAATTTTTCTACATAAGAATTTTGAGAGAATCAATTAAAAATGTTGCAAATGACATAAAAATTGTATTAAGGTGGCCATGTACCTAATTAATAAACAATGTTTAGTAATCTACAGACTTATTAGTTAAGGACTATAATAAAAGATTTATAATAAAATAGCTTATAGTAGCAACTATGAATGTAAACTACTACATAATGAGGCAAAGAAGAAATGTGTAGACCCTGCAGCCTGAAAACCTTTGAGCTTTCCTCAAGAACATAAAGAAGACATAAATAAATAGAAAGCTGTACGTTTTTGTTTTTTTTTTTGTACAGGAAGATCCCATATGACTAAGAAACCTCTCACATTCTATTTTTTTGAAACTTGACAATATAATTTCATGTAAAGTAACAAATAATCAAGAATAAAATTTAAAATTCTAATATGTGAAAAATACAGTAATGAGTGAAGTCAAGCCTGAGAAGGTTTAAAGTTAATGCTACAGTAAAAAACACACTTTGGAATTAGAAAATAACTGTAAGAAAAGATTGACAACCCAAAATATATAAATAGGCAAAGGACATAAATAGAACTTTTACTTGAAAAGACATAGCATGGGTAATAGGCAGAAGAAAAGATGCCCAAACTTAGTCAGAATTAGCTATATAAAGAAGAAAAACAAATTTAAGTAAAAATAATCACAGAGCAGATTAGTATTTGATAATAACAACATTAGATGACACCCATTGTAGTAGAGGAAGTAGGAAAATAGAAAATCATCTCCTTGATTGAACATAGACGTGAAAGTTGGTACATTGTTTTGGGAAGGCAATGTTGTAATAGCTAACAAAAATTGAAGTATGCATGCAGTATGATGTAACAGTTTCTATTCTCCCATTTAGCCCCACATACACTGGGAACAACTGATTAAAAATGCATATACAAAGAAGTTTTTTGCATTATTGTTGTCATAGTGAATAAAAGGTAGTAACCCAAATGTCCATCAGAGCAGAATTTGTTAAATGATTTAAGGCATATTTGTATAGTGGATGAAAAATGAGGCAGATCCTTATATACCTATATGGAAAGTAGTACAGGTTACAGTAAGTTTAAAACCAAGATATAGAACAGGTGTACACACTTTTGTGTAAATATATATTTTGTGTACACACATTTCTATATGCATAGAAACTTTCTAGAATAATTTACAAAAATCTGTTTATTAGAAAACAAATTGTATGTTTGATCTTGCATTCTGCTCATCCATTTCTGTATTTTATTATTAGCAGTACTTCATTATGTAACAAAATGTAAAAATATTTTAAGCTTCATAATTGATCTTTTAGAAATGAGTTAATGTTATCTGTCCATCTGAAGACAGGTAGAGAGTTAGGATTAGAAATGTGTATGTGAAAGTTGTCAGTTTGAAGGTGACAATGAAATTGCAAAGTGGAGAAAATCACTTGGAGGAGCATGAAGAGAAAGACATGAAAATGTCTGAAAAGACAATTTGCATACTTACATTTGTTTGCTAAAGGGGAAGAAAAGTTAGCAAAACAGAAAAAAGTCCTTCAAAGAAGTGGCAGAACCAGTTTGGACCCATGTAATTTAAATCAAAGGAAGAATGTTGAGATGAAAAAGTTCCAAAACAGTCCTGACAACCTGAGGAAAATGAGAAGAGAGCCTCATTTTCCAACTTCTTCCCCAACAACCTGGCTCTTACTCTTCTGTTTCTTTGCAGCCATATTCCTCTCCGGCACCCATCCGGTGCACTGTTTCCTTGTAGGCATGGCCCTACATCTGCATCCCGCTCGCTGTCTGTAGTCTCTCACTGGTCTCACGCAAGAACAACCCGCAAGTAGGTTAGTCCAGGCGCTTTTTATTCTGAACTCTAGACTCCACATCCAAATGGCTGCTTGAAATATCCTCTGGAAAGTATCAATTATAGCTCAAATTCAACATGTTGAAAATTTATGATCTTCCTCTCAGAAAAGGTTCTTTCCCTTTGACCAGGCAATAAGAATGCCCATCTATCTAGTTGTACAAGACAGAAACCCAAATGATATTATCAATACATTTTTCTTTTTTTTTCTTTCTTTCTTTATTTATTTTTAAATACATTTGTCTCTGCCTACCCCCGACCACTTTCCCTTGCCTCCTCCCTCCTTCCCTCCCTCAGCTCTTCCCCTTTGGTTTTGTCCATGAGTTCTTGCTATATGTTCCTTGACTTTCCCCTTTCCTTCCCTTTCCCGGCCCGCCCCTCCCTCCTTCCCTCTTGTCTCTGTTGATTTCTTTTCCTTTCAGTGTTGCTGGTCATATTTTCCTTGCATCTTTGTATCAATACATTTTTCCTTACCCTTCTATTTCTTGTCCAACACCAAGTTCTATTAATTTTAAATCTAATACATCTCTCTCCTTTTCACTTCCTTTTCTCCACCTGACAACTATGATCTTTGCCAAGTAATTATTGTGCCTAATGTGGATTGTTGCCGTATCTGCTCTGGCCTGTCTCTTACCTATTTACTACCCTAGTGCTTGAAAAAGTATTTCCAAAAGCAAATTTAAGTGTATCATCTCCTTAAAAAAACTTTCAATGGCTTTTAGAAAAAAAATGGGAACCAAAGTCAGGGTCCTTATATATATCTTTTTTTTTTTTTTTTTTTTGCAATTATCATAGTTGCAAGTTTATGTGTATTTGTGTTATGGTTACTCTCTGTCCTCACCACTAGGATGTGATATCCATGAAAAAAGGGAACATTTTTTAAAAATAAAATTGTATTCCTGACACCTAGCACACGATAGTGCTCAATGAATATTTTTGAGATAATAAAGAAATAACTGCAAGCAACATGGAGTTTCAAGAAGGAAAGGTATGTGTTTCAAACTTTGTTGTGACATCTAAGAAGATGATGCCCCAAATTTTGAAAATAGATGATGGTTAGTGAAGTCCAGAGACACCTAGAATGGGTGTTGAGTGGGTATTGACAGAAGTATCCAATGAAAAAGACTATGGAATTTGTTTTAGAAAGGAGAAAAATGAGGACTAGATTCCCAAAGTAATTAATTCTGAAGAAATGCAGGCTATGTGTCTATAGGTCTGAATGAGGTCAAAGACGTGTGTTGGAAGCAAAAGAATGTGATTCCTGGTAGCAGAGTAGGTTGCTGTCCTAAAACTTTTGTGTTATAATTTAAATGTTAGAAGTGGAACAGTTTCTCAAGGCTTAGGGTGTGGCCATAGGAACTGTCATTTATGACAGTATGATTTGTACTATAGATATTATGAACAAGCTTCCTGAGTGGTTAAAATCTCCTTAAAGTTTAAAAATACATCTTCTTCTCAGTGCTTCCTAGGCATTGCTTGGGACCCTATATATGCCCAATAAATGTTTTAAGTTAAATTGAATTAAAGGCCCTTGTACCAGAAATTCTGCCACCTTAGCTCTTCATGTTTCTAGGCTCCAGGTCCATTGAAACTGTCTTTCATCCTAACTTTTGAAAAATAATTAGTATTAGTTGCACTCAGTTCCTCATCACTTGATCTCAAAGTGATTTTTTTCATTTTTTTTTTAATTATTGAAAATTTCATGAATAAACTGGTGGTTGCCGTCAGTGAGCAGTATATATCTTTTGCAAATTATGACAGAGTTACAACAAGAAACCTGGCAACAGGTTTTTAAAACATGTTTCTGGTTCTTGGGAGGGTTTTCCAGCATAAGCAACTGCAAACATCATCAAAATTCCATGGTATAATCAACTAGGTACTATGAAAAGCTGATGACTAACTTCTGGAACTGCACATGGAAGCAGTCAGGCATGTATATTATGAGTCACACAATTGTGGACTCAGAGTCAGTGAGAAGTATACCGAGTAAAATCTACATACATTCAGAGATATTGATTGAGAATTTATGTATACGAGAAATGCCCAAGTCTATTAGGAATTGTGTCAATAGTATGTCAAGTTTTATTTCACACTAATCATATAAAAAACTAACACAGGGACTTAATAAAATTTTTTACCATGGAAAACTTACTTCCATTCAGAGCTATTAATTTTGATAATAATCAATATTTTTCACAAAAAAATGGAAAGCTAGTTTTCACAGTGTTCTTAAAATTCTTAGGCCTTATTTGTATTTTCTAAAACCACACTTTTAGAGTGTGTATCCCAGAAAACTATATTATTAGTAAGTGCCCCAATTGGGTTGGATATAATAAAGTTTGAGACTCTTTGACATAGAAGTGTTGTTAATAAGATTTTACTCCTAAACTGTCTTGGTGACTATATCACAGCTATTACAAAATGAGTAGAGAAACAGTGATCCTGGGAGCATTATTTATTTAAGCTGCTATTGCCAGTTTCTGACATTTTCAGTAATGTGAACAACCTGAATATTTCTGTTAACTTAGAGAAATTGCTTGGCATAGAGGAAAGAAGCAAACTTTGGAATCAGAGAAGCAGATCAAATTCTGGATCTTCTACTGGGTGGCCTTGGCTGAACCAATCACTGTCCATGAATTTCAGTTTTCTCATTTGAGAAATGGAGATGATATCTATTTAGTAGCAAGGGTTTCCGGGAATTCAATGAGGGGCAGGAGAAATCATGGTGAGTTTTTGGATCTTTGGGTAGTTCAACAGAGATTAAATGAAGCCTGTGAAGAGAAGTGTGAGAGAGAAAAGGAGCCAGGTTGTCAATGACTTCATAGCCATAAGGAGTCATTTCAGCCTGTCGATAATGGTTTTCCAATCCAAAACACTGTTGTCTCATGGTTTTTATTTTATTAGCATTACCGAAGTAGTTCCTCTGTTCTCTCTTTGTGCAAACTCAGCTCCATTTAACTCAAGCCTCACTCTCCAAGGATCCTGAAGAAGATGAATGGGACACTGCTCTGAGGAGGCTTGAGGACATGGAAGGCACGCAGATTGTGCTAGTGTCCTGGCCAGCGGGAAGGGTCATCGGCGGACACTTGCGTCCTCCCTGTGGAGGCTGCCAGGGAGTCAGGGAGAGCGGTGCACTCACTGGCATTGGGAAGCATCGGTAAGTATTACAGAGCGCACACTGGGCTGGGGTCTGAAGATATGAATACGAGTGAAGTATGTATGCAAATAATGAGCAAATAATGAACACTTTTTTTAATATGCAGGTAAAAATGAATTAATATATTACATGAATTAAATGTTACAGAAGTTACAAACTTCTGTAAGAGAAATTTGTACAAAATTCTGTACAGGAAATCACTAATCTGCTCTGAAGAGTGAGAATTTACTTAATCTAATTTATATTTTAGAAGATCACCTGGCTCATATGTAGAAAATTATTTGAAGGTGATTTGTATAGAAGTAGAGAGACTATACTTAAGGCAGTTGCAGTAGCGTGGTGGCAGGTGCGGATGGAAACTCTTAGGTGACCTTACATATAATTTGGTTGCAGAATCAACAGGACTTAATGGATCAAATTTGAAAAGTGAGGGAAAGGATAAAATCCAGGAGTGATACTTAGTTTCTGGTTTGAGCAATGGGTCAATGAGGTCATATTACTGGGATGAGGGATATTTGTGTGGTAAAATAATAAGTTAAATTTTGAACATTTATTAAAGGTCTTGGATGACGTTTCAAAAGTGACAGTGTAAAGTGTTAAGAGTATAGGTCTTGGGATCAAACTTTAGGGGAATGTCACCATTTAAAAGTCAAGTAGGTGGGGAACAAACAAAAATGAATAAGAGAGTGACCAATACAATGTAAATAATATTCTGAGAGGATAGTGTTTTAAAAGCTAAGTAAGAAGTTATTCAAGGAAGAGAGAATAGTTACTTTTTCCAGATTCTCCCCAGAAGTTATGAAAGGCAAAGACAGAAAAGTGGGCCTTGTATTTGACAATGAATAGGTCTCAGATGAACTTGGTAAGGATCATTCTGATGGACTGATGGGTGAGAGTTGAAGTCTGATGGGACATGAGAAAAGGAAGAAAGCATGTGTACATGAATCTTAGGACGTTTGATGAAAAAAATAAATGAAAAGTGAAGTAGTAGGTACAAGAAGGTGTGTTAATGGAAATGCTTCAGGAGGGAGAGAGAGACAGAGTGAGGAAAGGAAAAACAAAGAGCAGACATAGCAAAGAGTTTACTAGGGAAGGAACAAGGTCCTTGAGTACAAATTGGGATTGTCTTTTTGTATAAGTAGGACAGTAACTCTATTGTAATAGGCAGGGGGAGGAAATGGTTGCACACACAGGTGGATATGTAGGTTTGGCTGAGGAAGATGAGTGGATTTGAGAGTGATGACTTATTATCTTACTAAACAATAGGATTAAGTCACCAACTAGGAATGGAGAGGAAAGAGGAGGTGTGGGAGGTTTGAGGACCAACAAGGTATAGAATAGTATCTAATCTATTAGATTTCAGCTGAGAAGTCTATCAGGATTGTAAAAAAAACAACAAACAGTTGATGTTGCTCTATGATTTAAGTTTAAATATTTAAAATGAAAAAGTCAATTCACTTGCATCATCTGTTTAGCCGTTTGTGTATAGACAGAAATGGAGGGTGAAAGATTTGGGATATGTAAGTGGAATAGCAAGGCAAGGAGGTTGAAGGTATTCATCAAGAGATGACTAGAGTTGGATTCTTAAAGCTTGATTAGAGAAAGAGGGAAGCTAAACTAACTATAGTGAGAAAGTGGTGGGAGTCACAAGCAAACGGAAGTTTTGTTGAAGGAGAGGACCTGCAACCATTGGAGTACTCAAACAAGTGAGCTGGAAGGATGAGGAGGAAGTAAAAGAGGCATCCAAGGTACTGCCATGCTGGTTATGACCAGGAAGAGGTGGCATAGGGAGAATGGGGGCCTGGGAACAGAATCTGGGGTGTCAAGGGCCTCACCCATGCGGTCATTTAAGTCACTGTGAACACCCTCAGGAATTAGAGAAGTCACAGAAGGCTGTGGGCCAGAATATGAGCCTTCTGTAAGAACGGAGACAAGAGGTCAGTTAATAGCACCTAGAGAACAGAGGGAGGGGGGATATAAGCAGATCACATATGTCTCCAAAGGGTAAGGTCTTGTGCAAGTTGAAGGTGACTGTCGCAGGGGACGGGAGGGGCAACATGTTGCGGGCAGCACCGCAGTGGAGCTTAAGGCTCCTGGATCTGAGGGTCACTGTCTGGAGCCAGCTGAGGAGGGATAGGGGCTCTGAATCCCACAGAACCCGTCCCGGGGTTGTCATGGATGGGGGAATAAACACAAGTTGTCGCAAACACTTCTCTGTTTGCCAGGAGAGGGGACATGTTTCTTCCCTCTAGGGAAGAAGGCCCTGAACCCCAGTGTCCAAAGGCTTTTATTGAGAACCACAAGTGCAGAGGTATACAGCAAAAGTCATCAATCAATGCCAAAAGGCTATGTTTACAGAAAACAAATAGAGATCATGGGTAACAATTGAAGGAACCCAAGAGACCTGCCTCAGGTCAGGATCTATGAATAATGTAAATTTCCTTCCCAGTATGAACCTGTTATCATAGCTTTTGAGGGAAGAACAACTCATGCTTAGAGGAACTTACTTCTAGGCCTGATTGTCCCTGGGAACCGCCCAATCCAGTTAAGGGCTGTACCTGCCTTTAATATTGTTTCAAGCCTGAGCCAGCAAGAGACAAGGAGACTTCTTTCAGATAGAATAAAGACTCTGGCCATCTCCAAGCTGAGCCGAGGGGTGCGGGCCTTTTTGCCCTTTCTCCATGTCCCCCGTGCCTATGTATCCTGCCCACACCAGCTGATGTCTGTCTTAACTCGTTTTCTCTGCATGAGAAAAATTTACCCATCATGGATCTCCAACCATCACAGGGTCAAGGAAGGGGATGCGAGGGGGGCAGGGGCTGCACCCCTGCCAGGGAGACAGGTTTCATCTCCTCAGTGGCCTGTTTTCCCTAGGCCTCCTTGATTATATCCGGCCTTGGGGACCTCTTGCCTGTCAGTGGGGCTACAGTCCCTGAAACCAGACAGGTGATAATAGTCCAAAAAGTAGCATTAGAGAGCAAAGAGGAGAGTCACCCAATAAAGATGAAAGGGTATCATTTTAAAGAAATAAAATGCTTATGCAAGCAAAAATAAATAAATTAGAATAGCAAAGCGAGAAAGGTAAAAGCGTAAAGATGTTAAAGGTATCAGATAAAAGTGAAAAACACAATTATTAATATGTATCCTTAACTCCTCTGTGCGGGGCTGCCCATGGCCATGCTCTGACGTCACTAAGCTGCACTCTGGAGAGTAGGCTCCCCAGTGAACAGGAACAAAAATTGGAGATATAAAGTGAAAATAAATTTTAACAGTGTGAATGAATATTTTAAAAAAACGTTCTTTGATATGGGCTGAAAATAATAACTAGATTTGATAACCTTTAATTATTCATTATAGTCTATTATCCAGCCCCCTTTATAATTCAAAAAATAATAAAAGCAATATTAATAATTTTTTTGCTGTAAACCTAACTCTTTGGGAATTACGAACCAACTTAAACCAGCCAACAGATGACCAAGCAAGAAATAGCACCCAAATAATACATGAACATTTATTTTGAAACTTGAAGGAAAGCCCATTGTCTGAAACATTATGAAAGATGGTTATTAGAGTTTAAAAGTACTTGTAAAGTAGCAAAAGAAAGGTACATTAGACTAAGCACAGCTTGGGAATGAAGAGTTTAGTAATTCTAACATAACTAAATGGCAGGACTGTATGCAAAAAATAGATTGCTGTTTTAAAATTATTTGATGGATAACAGGTTGATTCATTCAGATTTTTGTCCTAACATAAACTGAATAATCTAGAACCGGAAGACAGATTCTATCATGTAGCTACTAGTAATCTGTGTGGACTGGTATATTTCAGGGCAATGTGAAGCAGGTCTTAACAATACTGAAAGTCTGAAAAAAAGTTGGAATTTATTAAATAGGCATGGGAAATGTTGAAATACTTTTAAAATTTTGTTTCGGGCTTTAAATGTCTTTTCTAAATAAATAGCCATGGCCGTTTTAGCCAATAATTATAACATTTCTTACTTTAAACTCCTACTAAAGTCCAAGTGTATTATATATGTCAAATCCCAGATTACATAAGTTGATATAAATTTAGAAATGATTTGTGTATATAATTAAAAATATCCAGTGAAAGAGAATATGTTAATTTTTGGAGATATATAATTAAAATTTTGTCAGAACATTACATTGAATGAAAATTACGAAGCTAAAATCTTTGCACATGAAAATAAGATAGATGTTCTGATGAAGACCTATACATAACCCTAAATATATACTTTCATTTTGTTAGTTTTTCAATGCAAATTCAGTTAGATCAGGCAACATAAATAGAGGTAATAACATGTAGTGGATATATCTGGAATTCAGTATAAACTTAGCACAAGATGGTATTTTGTTTGATATTACATAGTAACGTAAGTATTAATAATGCATTAACTTTTGCCCCCAACTGCCTCTTTAGAAGTCAGATGCTTTCTAAACATTAAACACTGCTTTGAACTATGTGTATATAACGTTTAAATTATGTCTTCTCTTTTGTTGAGAAAAGTGATCAGAAATTCCATTTGCAACGTGGATTTGAATGATAACTATTCACATATAAAATAATTTGTACTTCTTTTATTAGGTGTATGGAAAAACCTAAGGCCTGTGAATTAGAGTAAAGCATCTAAAGGCAAGAATTAAATTTTCCGAAAAAGCTGTTCATTGAAAAATAATATGCCTTCAAATAACTGTTAGAATGGTCGATGTCTTAAAAGGTAATTTAAAAAAATAGGAATAAAATGTTAGAATATCGATTTGTAATCCTAAAAACAAAACAAAAAAAAACCCAAAACAAAAAACAATTTTAACTGAAATTATCTTCCTAGAAAAATTGATGAATAATACTGCTATTTTTTTCTCTGCATGTTCCATTGTTTTATGTAACTAATGGATCTTAATATCACAATTATTAAAGGTGGTCATTCTGGCAATGGATAGACAACCTAAAAAGCATATCTGAAAGATATCAGGAATCTCAAGAATACTTTTGATGATATATCATATCAAAGTAATAAATAGGATACTTGTGGTCAGAAAAGACTCCCTTTAACTAATTAAGTAATATTTAATTAGTAATGATGTTATTTTGCCAAACTCTGGGACATAATAATACTAAAGTATATTTCAATACTCTTTGACTTTATTTCTTGAAAAAGTACCCATCACTAATGGAAGCCTCAAATGGGAGAAAGAAGTAAAAGAAAGATTCCCAGTGAATGACTTTATTTACACCTCTGCACTTTGCATTCTACAGAACATTACAATTTTACATAGTCTACAGAGTTAAAATAAGACGTATTCTGTGGCTTTGAAAATATTGACATCATCTGCAGTAACATAGAACAAAATAGCTCTAGGTAAAATAATTCATTCCCCAGCCCTCTTTGACATGTGTTGGAAGTTGAATATTCTTTGATCTTGTAGGACTCTGGGAAATTTGAGTAACTGGGAGTAATAATCCTTAGGAGATTTTGTCATACCAGTTTTATTTTAGTCAATTCATAATAATATTGAGTTTTGAAAAGAGAAAGACATTCCTCTACCATGCAATGGTAAACTTACCTCTGGCTAAGAATGCTTGAATTCTATTTACAGACATTTACTCAGGCAACACTAAAGAGCAAACATGCAGAAACGACATATTATAAATAGTATATTACTAAATTTTGAAGCTAGAAAAATATAGCATAAGATATAATTTGGATTCCATAAATTGGAGCATATAAGCCAAGAATGTATTGACAAGTCAAATTAAGAATGGAAAATGTATTCTAGTGAGAAAATTCTTGGGAGTGGGACAGAATAAGGAAATAGGGGCCTCTAGTATAATTTCATTTGTGCTAACACAGTTTAACTCTGTTATAAGTTCCTAATTGATCCTTTCAAAATAGCAGCAGAGGGTGTTTTAAAAAAAGTACTAAACTCAATTTGAACTAATAGTACTATATTATTTACTGAACAATTCTGTTTCCCCATTAAACATTTAACATGTGGTAAAAACTTATATTTTAGATCCTGTTTTAAAAATTTCCCCAAAGCTTAACCATACATCTCAGCTTAAGTAAACCATTTTAACTTAGGAGATGTGAAATAATGAAGCTGAATATAAATGAGTAACACTAAAAACACAGTCTGAAAGTACAGTGCAGTTCCCTTCTGCTTCCTTGCAAGGTTGTCTATCACTGGTGAGGGTGACCACGTCGGTTGTTACCTGCTTCAATGTAAAAGGTACAACTGGCAGGTGTTCCCTTTACTAAATCAGAGCCACAGTGAAAAGGGAAAAGGAGTGTGATATCCTGCAACTTTACCAGTAGGCAATATCAATTACGATTGCATCTCACTGAACACAAACTAGAAGCAGACAAGTCTTGACTCCATAAAAGTTTTAGCTGCAGCCCCACCTCAAGATTCAGGCCCAGACATTGACAGTTTACCTAAAATGGATCTAACACTGTTGCCACTCTTACAGAATTCCACCCCCTGCTCCCCAAGAAGAACTTCTTATTTGAGGTTTATTTTATCTAGTGCAATTACTAAGTAGGCGTACTTGTTGGCTGGTGGATTTCGCTATGTAACCAAATTCTTTTTTCTTTAGTGGTTAACCATGGTCTGGATATGTGGTTGGATTTTTTATTTATATTATCTGTGAAATTGGCAGGGCATTTGCCACAAATTTCAAATTCATCCCACATACATGAATACATATGACATGTTTAGATCTTTTTAAATGTTGCCTGAGCTACATAGCAAATGTAAAAAGAGCAAGAGAATTGTGTCAATTGCTATCGAAAAGCCCATGTTTTTACATAACTGAGTTTTATTTCTTCCACATGCTAGAGATGCACTACAAACCATACAGAAGCAAAGAACATGACGTCTAAAGTTTTAGTTCCCTGTCACGATTCCAGTAGTATTAATATAAAAAAAAGTTTACAAATGCCAAGGAGAGCTCTTGCTCAACAGCACTGTTTCCATCTATTTTTCTCATTGTGGTTTCTTCTTGCTCCACAATTACCTTAGCACCTAGTTGTGCATCATAAATGACATTGTTAGCTTTTGGTGGTGGGAACTGAACCTAAATCACAATTACTGAGGAAAACTGTGCTGGGATCCTGGCTACTTAGTATACTGTACTGTACTGTACTTTGTGATTCGACTTCGGGCTGTAGTAGGAGAGGCAGATCCAAGGGTCTGGCTAAAGTGATGGTCAGAGGAGCTCCTCATGTGGCCACTGCTGACTGTGCCCAACATGCTGCTACTCAGGCCCCCGCCTCCTCCCAGACTGCTCAGCCCGGCACCACCGGCACTGATTCCAGCTTCACTGCCAACGAAGCCACTGCCGACTGTGCCACTGCCTCCAATGATCCCAGCTGGGCCACTAATTCCAGTTACGCCAGAGCCAGAGACAACCCTCTCGGTCACAATCACATTGTGGGCGTTCGACAGGTCGGGGTGCATACCCAAACTGCCCATCATGCCAGAAGTGGGTCGGATTACTCTCTCTGTCACTACCACATTTGAAGACTCTCTAGGATCAGGGATGGTCAAAGTGGTGGGGAGACCTGAACTTGGTGCAATTACTCTTTCTGTCACTATAACGTTGGACCCATCTCTCAAGTCAGGCATCTCTAACATTCCATGCAAATTGGCGCCAGAGATTGGGCCGACCACCCTCTCTGTCACCACCACGTTAGAGGCATGTCGATTATCATGAAAGTGGACAGAGGGCTTCAGAGTGCCAGAGGTGGCATAAGACTCGGTCACAGTGACATTACCATAGCCCAGAGGATCAGGAATAGGCATAGGATGCTGTACACCAGGTCCCGAGGGGTAGGTGCTCTCAGAAATGACTGTGGTAGTGCCGTAACGTGGGGAGATGGGCGGGGGTCCACTAGCAAGGGGCTCTGTTTCCTGCTGAGGGTAAATCGGGTCAGTGCTCTCAGGTGGCCATGAGGGATCAAGGTCTGGATATGGTTCAACACTTTTCCCCAGGCTGATATCTGCCAACTTCTTAAATTTAGGCCCCAGTGTATCCAAGAAGCTGTCATCAAAGTCTTCTCCAATGAAGCTACAACAACCCACAGAGCCAGCAGGGGAACCTACACCTTCAATATCATATATGAGCAAACAGTCATTGGATGGTCGTCCTTCTTCTTCATCTGCGTAAGCATATGCTTTCTAAATTGGTAGAGGAAAGAGGAAATGAAATCATGAGTACATACTTAATAATAATAGAAGTCCTTAAGTTAATTTTTTTTTACAGGGCATTACCAAAGAAGAATATAAAAAACAAAATCCTAACATTTAATAAAAATGCTCTAAAAACCATACAACAGGGTGAAAGAATTTTCTTGGAAATTATTTTAACTGTAATTCCAATATACATTTTGAATTTTAAAAAAATATTTAGATAGACTTTATAAGAGTGTACTTTGGACACAAAAACACAAAAAATATCACATGAAATATTTTATAAGCAAGTTAGAAGGAGGTACTTAAAAATGCTTATTTTGAAGTTCACCAAATTGTGTATTTTTTTTTTTGGTTTATTTAGAAAAGATAGCTGATTTGAGTTTTTCAGGATTGTGCTTTCCTTTATTCATTTAGTTATTATGGTGAATCTGTGAAAGTTATTTCATGTGGCTCTTTCAGCAAATCAACAGAAAAATTTAACTCTGGGTCTATGCTACTTTTGGATTGAAAACTGAAGGTGACCAAGGACAAATTTTAAAACTAGAATCTCCTTCAATTCAAAATGAAAGCCCACAGACATGCATACTTTTAGTTTATCTTTAGTGCTTATGATAATGGACTGCAAGCTTTCAGGTGAAGAATCAGAAATGCATTTGTTAGAAAACCAACTCACTGAGCCATTCATTCACAAATACGTTTTGAGTCCATACCTTTTGCAATACACTCTATTAGGAAATTAGCAAAAAAGTGACAAACAAAACTAGATAAAAGCTTTTCTAGTAGGGCTTACATTTAGTAGTATGAGACAGACAACACACAAACTTATTTGTCAGGAGGTGAGTACAAGGTACAGGGATAGAAAGTGATGGGATTTGATCTTTCAGGTAGAATGGCCAAGGATGGCATTTCCAAAAGTGATGTTTGATCAGAAATTTGAATCAAATGGTTGTGAGTACAGCAGATAGAATGTTGTGGGCAGAAGGAGCTGTAAGTGCAAAAGCTGGGAGGCAGAATTGTACTTTTCATGAACATATGAATTAACATATATTAATTTGTTGGGGTCTGGATAGAAAGCATTCCTATCGATTTCAGCAACAGACCTCGTTATTATCTACTCAGATTTGAAAGGCTTATACTAGTATCTTATTTCAAAATATCACCCACCATCTAAACCCTTAGGAGAGCTCATGAAGGCATTTTGCCAGAATATAGAAGGACATAAATTTTTCAAGGGCAGTAAATTCCTTAAAGCTTAAATATCACATGGCGTGTAACCACGGGCAATTCTGTCTCTACCTGCGGATGGCTAAATTAATTCTTACTGGTTCTTAGAATGTTCTGGAATTGTACTATAGCTCTTGAACCAACTTTTATTGCATGTTTATTATGTGCCTGGAACTGAGCTAGGTACTGGAAACACAATATAGAGAGCATGTATTTGAGGTACCAAAAAGTGTAGTAACATATAAACCAACAGATTTTAGCAAAGGTATGTTCTATTAAATGTACAAACAAAGAATAAAAGGTCCCTGATGTACAATGGAATGACTTAACAATTATTTGATTTATGATAGTGTAAAAGTGATGTCCATTCAGTAGAAACCAGCTAGGCCAAGCTTGGATGTTTGTTAGGTCAGGTGTATTAATGAACTTTCAATTTACCTCTTTTCAACTTATCATGGGCTTAAGGGGATATGACCCCATTGTAAACTGGGGAGAACGTGTACTATAGAAATACAAGTAAGGAAACACCAATTCTATTTTCAGTGAAATGGACAACAATAAAACTTCAGAAGCAGTCATATTTGAAACAGGGTCTTGAAAGATGGGTAGGGACTTAGGACAGAGATGACCAGATAAAAGCATTCCAGTATAGGCACAGAGTAAACAAAGACATGGAGGGCAACAGACTGGTGTGACAAAGGCAAAGGCACTTGGCAAGTGGAATTAGTAGTAAGGAGTAATTGGAGATGTGAGGGCAGGGGCCAATTTGCAAATAGGCTTATTTGTCTTCTTGGACTTGATGCCATAGACAAAACATAGATGGGAGTCATTGCCTGTTTCTAAGTGGGGGAGTAACAGGCTGCAGTCAGAGTTTTAGCTGTATTATTTAGCAGTACTATGGATCTCCAGGCATTTAAAGACTCGAGGCTGGAAGCCCAGCTAGGAGATGCCTGCTAAAGCCCCATTGGGAAATAGTGGGAACCTAGAGCACAGCAGTGCGGGATGGACAGGAAGGCATGGGGGCTAGAGCCCTTACCTGACAGAAGTAACTTTCCATGAAGTCCATATTCAGACCTCCTTCTCGACACTCCCTCATAGAATTTCTTCTGAATGTTCCAGAGTATTCTTGACATGTGTCAGGTGCTCCTGATGTTTTAACTGCATCGGTTAGTTCAAATCCTGTTGTTCTTTCTTCTCCTCCCATATCTTGCATTTCTCTACCGCCATACTCATTTGTGTAAACCCCTGAAAGTGTAAATCAAATTAAATTTACTTCATGTAGTGTGTTATAGACTGAAAATCAGTGACTTACTTTAATGTATGGTTTTTTCATCTAAGTATGCATTTGTGAGCCAAGGAAAAAACTGAAGGCAAAATCTAAATACAGGAATGAAAAATGTGATATAAAGTTCAAAATATTATCAATTAATTTCTTAATTATTGTTTTAAATTATTCATTGGTAACTATATATTGACTAGGAGAGAGGAGCTACATAGTGGTAACAACTTTGGAGATTATTTTATTTACTTATTATTTGTTTTTAACTGTACTTTTAAGTATACTTTATTATTTATACTATTAGTTGTCCCAATTTCATGTTCATGTCCATGGGTCATACATATAAGTTCTTTGGCTACTCCATTTCCTATATTGTACATCCTCAAGGCTATTCTGTAACTATCTTTTTATACTTCTTAATCCCCTCACCTCTTCACCCATTCTCTCCCTACCCCCTCCCATCTGGCAACCTTCCAATAACTAACTTCTTTTCTCTTGCTTTTAAGAGTCTCTTTTAATCTTTAACCTTTGGCCTTTTAATAGTGACATGTCTTGGAGTGGGACTCTTTACATCTATCATAATTGGGACTCTCTGTACTTCCTGGACCTGAATGTCTATTTCCTTCACCAAATTAGGGAAGTTTTCCTTCACTATTTTTTCAGATAGATTTCTGATTTCTTATTCTTTCTCTTCTCCTTCTGGCACCCCTATGATGCGAATTTTTGACTTCTTAAAGATGTCCCAGTGGTTGTTTATCCTATCATCTTTTTTTGGATTTTTTCTTGTTGTTGTTCTGCATGGTTATTTTTTGCTTCCTTGTGTTCCAAGTCATTGATCTAATTCTCAGCTCCATCCATTCTACTGTTTTTTTCCTGTAAATTGTCCTTTATTTCAATTAGTGTATCCTTCATTTCCAACTGGTCTTTTTTATGCTGCTGAGGTCCTCATTAAGTTCCTTGAGAATCCTTATAAATAGTTTCTTGAACTCTGCATCTGATTGATTGCTTATCTTCATTTCACTAAGCTTTTTTTCTGGAATTTTGACTTGTCCTTTCATTTGGGCCATGTTTCTTTGTCTCCTCGCTTTGGCAACCTTCCTGTATTTGTTTTACATATTAAGTAGAGCTGCTATGACTCCCTGTCCTCATAGCATGGCCTAATATAGTAGGTGTTCTGTAGGGTCCAGTGGCACAGCCTCCCCATTATCCAAGCAGGGTATTTGAGGTGCATCTTTTGTGTAGGCTGAGTACACCCTCCTCTTGTAGTTGAGCTTTGATTGCTGTTGGCAGGTCAATGGGAGGATTTATCCAAGCCAGTCAGCTGCAAGGACTGGCTGTGACCACAGACTACCAACCTCTGCCGTCCATGGAGGATCAGTTGTGCAGGGTCAGGGTTGTGGTCCTCCAATGTGATCTGTAGCTGTCCACTGGGTGAGCAGGCCCTGGGGTTTTCTGGGTTGTATAGGCCAAGGTCAGCCTGTGTTTTGCCTGGACCACCCTCTAGAGCTACAAAGCAATCTGAGATGGCTGCTACTTTTGCTGGGCTTGGAAATTCCTATTTGAAGCCAAGCTGTAAATCTAGAATGACTGCTTCTAATATTGGCCCTGAGGTCACTTAGCAAAAGGTATGAGAGTGGGGTGGGAGAAGGGTGGGGGGCAGTACTCACTGATGCTTGCTTTTGCTTGTTTGAAAGGATTTAGGAAGTTGTGAAACAGGAACCATTCATATGGAAAAGCAACTGGTAACTCTAAGTTGGGTGGGGCAGAGCTTCAGGGGAGTTCCAAGGTGGGGCAAACAGTAGTAGCCAGGTAATGGAGTATCAGATATGGCACCTGGCTGCTGGCTCTGTGGCTCTGTGGGAATAGTGTTCAGAAAAAGGACAGTGGTCTCTACCTACTTTTTTCTCTGGGAGAAAGCTGTCCCTTAGCTCTCACCTTGATGCCAGACACTTCAGTTCCTCCCTGTATGCCACTGGTACCTTTCAAGCTGCTACCGTGGTGCTGGAGCTCAGAGGGAGTGAGTCTGAGTAAGTCCGTGTGTAGGTTCATTAGGAGGAACTATTAAAACTCCAGGATTTTCTTCCACTGACTCAATCCCCTCTGGTTTTTGCAGCCAGAAGTAATGTTGACATATCCTCCCAGCACTGGAACCCCGGTCTGGGGGTCCTGGTGTATGGCTGGGACTACTTTCTCCTGAGGCATCCCTACCAAATTTTTATCCACCACACATGAGTGTGGGTCCAGTCTGTTCTGCATCTCCACCCCTCCTACCAGTCTGGATGGATGTGGTTTCTTTAATTCCATAGTTGTCAGACTTCCATTAAACTCTATTTCTGATGGTTCAGAGCGATGGTTATTCTATAATTTAGTTGTAATTTTGATGTTGTACGAGGAGGCAAGCTTCGTTTACAGATGCCTCTATCTTGACTGGAAATCTGCCTATTCATTTTTAATTTTCATGGGCTCATCGACATGAACAACAGTGTGGTGATTACAGATGGGAAAGAGATATAAAGGGACTAAATGGTAATAAAAAAATGCAATAAAAATTATTAAATAAAAAATTAAAAAAATTTCTTTCAGTTACAGCTTACCTTCAATATTATTTTGTTTAGTTTCAGGTTTACAACACATCGATTAAACCATCATATACTTTACAGTGTTTCCTTGAAATTCGCAAGTACTAGCTGGCACCATACATAGTTACTATAATATTTTAATTTTAAAGTAACAAAAATTGGGGGGAAATATCCTAAATTCAAAAAGTTAAATAGGATGAGAACACCCCAATATACGAGAAGCACAGAACCTCCAGCGAAGGCCCTGAATGACGGCTCTCAGAGAAGCAGCCATGGCTGTGGTGAGGGGAGAGGTTTGCGTGGGCTCTGGAACCTGCACTTGGACGTGAGGAGTGACTGGAAGTCTGGCAGTATTCTGGGTCTGTGAGCTACAACGACGGTCTGCACCGTGGGAGTGCGATGGACAGGCGCGTGTTGACATGGGATAGGCGTCCCCTGCTTGAGGATTGGAAAGGTCTTGATTTTAGGGTCGGTGTGTTTTCCATACTTCTCTTACTTTGGTGCCTCTCACTGTGCTCTCTTCAAGGTTTGGGTAACAGTTTGAGACTTAATGAGAGAATAAAGGCGTAAATAAATCCTGGAGGATTTGACAAGTCTTGAGAACTGATTGGATATCAATGAATACGGAGATATAAGAAGATGATTTTCTGCTTCTGCGGTGGGGGGGAGGCAGGTGTCATTAACAAAAGTTAATACATGAGGAAGAGAAATAGTTTTAAAGATTGGCATGTCCAGTTCTTGAATAAAGTCCAGTCTACAAGTTACAAACATCCTGTGACTCTTGCATATTAAAGAGTTCAAAGTAGAAAAGTCATGATTACAGGTTTGAAAAAGCCTGAGGGAAAAATAAGAGAATCAATAATAGTTACTTACCTTGAAAAAAGGAAAGCTGATGCAACTCTTTTCAAAGGCATAAGAAGTTTTTAAAAGTTAACTGTTTTTATGGGAGTGGTAGTTATTTACTTATTGTGAAAATCTAATTGTTCCTGGTGTCTGCCTATGAATTGGTCTAGACCTCTGCTGTAAATTAAATCGTACTGAGAGTTTTACCCACGTGCAAGGAGTAACTCTACCACATGCACACACCCTCAGGTGAGAGCTTTAAAAGATTTTGATAGAGTTTCACACATTCACTTTCATTTTGATAAATGGGGCAAAGCTTTTTAGGTCAACGTTGACGGTGACATGAAGATTGGATGCAGTATTAAATTTTGTCACGATAGCAGCTGAAGTCAGAGTGAATTTAAATCATTCATGAATTGTGGGGGTTAATTCTAGTCTCAATAAATGAGCACAGATATATTTTAATGGCATTGCACTTTATCTCTAATCAGTATATTTTGGTAGTAGATTTAATCTCAATAAATAAGCACAGATTTATTTTAACTGAAACATACTTTAATTCTAATTAGTATTTTGGGGGTAAATAAGATTTGCTCTTTTGAACCAAAAAAATTAACTTGTGTTTATGATTTAGTTATTCTTTCTTATTTACAGACATCTTAATCAGGTCATCTCTTAAGTACTTTCTAATGATTGAGAATGATGTAAAAAAATTCAACACTTAAAAATAATATTTACTGTAGATTTTCCCTTATTTAATTTGCAAATCATATGTTTAAGAAGAAATAATAGAAACATTTTAAAGACAAAGAAAACAATTGAGAAATAGTGAAGTATACTAAGAGAAAACATAATGACTTCTAAGTCATTTGTGTTATTGAAAATAAAAAAATAAAATATTACCTGAATTGTCAATACATTCAATCACATTTGCATTATCCAGTGGTACAGGGAAAGCGGTCAAATCCTAAAAGACAAGAAACAGCATTTTCCCATTTGTATTGACTTTTGACTCTATAGTCACACATTGGGTTAATTGTCAAATTAGCTCAGATTTTCTGAATGAATACTACTGAGGAACCTTTCAAAATCCATTTAAACAGGAACCTCATTCAGAAAGCCTCCCCTGGTTACTTCCACCGAATTGTGAGGCGCCTCTGATTTCTCTCCATTTTCCCCACCCGTTAGCCCAGAACAGAGAACAGCATAGACTGGCAGTGACCTCCCACATCTGGTTTCATGAGCACAGGGCTGAGTTTAGGTGACGACCGTAGGCCGTTTCTTACAGATGGACACTTACCGTGAGCTGAGGCTGTGGTCCTTCTACTGCCCATGACTGAATTGCTCCATCTGAACATTCAGGAACAGGCTCAAAGCCGGCTCCCCCACCAGGGGCACCTCCACAATCAAGATAGGTCAACAGAAATGGGACCACTGATGGTGAGAGGATGGGAATATTGAAATTAGCAGCGGGGCCATAGTAAAACCAAACAACTTGCTTTTCGTTATTAAATTTGAACCCTTAATATAACCCTATTTGGTCCTAAAATCATTATGAAGTTTCAGAAAATAACCTGAGTAACGGTGAGCTATCAGAATCACTGTGAGCTTCACTATACTAGGTGACAATCCATTTTAATTTGTAATATGGGATTCAGATTGCAGATAGCATTATACTATTGAAACAGATGCGTCTTCCCCCTGTCATTACTCAGGAAAATAGTAAAGGGGAGAAAAAAGAAAGCTGGAAAGACTCGTCCATAGGTCTGATTTTTCCTTTTCCTCTTCCCCGTCTTTATATTTGTCCGTTCACACATGCCTGCCCTTTTATCTCCAAAGGAACGTCTTACTCAGGCTTCAAGCAATTATCCCCTCGGAGGCTATTATTGGCCTGTAGACAGATCTCTTTTCTTGAACTTACTCATGCAGAAAGAGAGAACATTACACTGCTTACCAATATCTTTTACTATTAAGCAACTGGATTTTTCTTATCTGTGTGTTTCTCTCCCAGGGTTTTTAACATAATATGGTCTTAAACAAGGATTTGGAATTAACAGGTGTATGGAGGAAAGGACTTGTACATTTTTTACAAGTGAGGCAGGAGGGAAAGAAGAAGAAAGCAGGGTGGGGTGGGTCAGGAGGAGCGCAGGAAGGAGAGCAGGAGGCAGAGGGAAGTGCTGGGCAAGCCTGGGTTCCTGAGAAACAGGAGAAAGTGCCTGCACTCTTCTTGCTACCTGCCTGCCACTCCCCCCGCAGCTGGAGGACAATGTGTTGTGCCCCAAATGTATTCCTAGGGATGGGGTTTTCATGAAAAGCCTTCAGTGAGAGTCTAAGGCCAAGAAAACAGCAGAGCTCTGACTGTGACTGATGGTAGCGGGCGACCACAGTCAGCTCTGGGAGCCCATGGCAGCTGCCTCCAGGCTGCTAGGCCCCTCCCTGGCTTCCTGCTCGCAGCGCCACTGACTGGCGGGCAGCAGGCGTTGCGCTCAGACTCCCAGCAGTGCAGCCTGTTTATCTGCTGGGATACAGACATTTGTGCTTTAAAATGGCAGAGCATCTCACAGATCACGGTTCATTGCAGCTACTAAGATGAAAGCGTCACTTCCCCATGGCGTGATTACCCTTCTGAAAGACAAGTGACCTCAGCAGCATCTTCAAGGAGGGACCCTGGCTGGGCCTGGAGAAGGGAGGGAAGAGACAACCCAGCTCCTGGCCATGCTGTTTCCTGCCTCAGAGTTCTGGCTCCTCGGGGCTTCTAGCTCCAGGTTCAATGACTTCTAACTGTTGACTCTCTTAAGCCAAAGGGAAAGCTGTTATTCTCTCCACTCCCCCCTCAAATATTCTTAACCACCAAACAGTTTTTAAAGTTCTCTTAACCCGAGATTTCTGTGGTGTGTCTCTGAATAAAAGCACGGGGCACTTTGCCTGCATTATTTTTGCTTGTAACTGTTTTGTGTATTTTTGCTGTTTAAAATGTTCAAGGTTACTTCTGAATCACAGATGCATAACATGTTGAAAATGTGCACGTGAAATGATTTCTCTATGGTGTTAAGGAAACTGTATTGTTGTATGCAAATTATTGTTAATGTATTTAACTCCATGGAGTTAAGCCACAAGGCATTATTATTAGTGTTTGTGTTTTTTAGTGTAATAAATAATATAAACATTTTTTTTTTCTAAAAAAGAGTGAGAGAGGGAAGAAGAAAAAATGGAGAAAGATAATTCCAGGTGTTTGCTTTCCTGAAAACATGCCAGGCTTAGAGATAGCTTTGAATCTAGAGGTATTTAACTCTAAAGCCTATATATACTTTATAAATCTTTTAATAACTACATTACCCAAAAGTAGTCACCAATATAAAAAGCAGACTTAAAGTTAATGTTATATATTTTTGCAGCAGAGATAATCAGCACCTGGTAAATTTTTAATTTGAACAATATTTAATTTCAAAGCTTTAAAATTTTGATTGATATTTAATTTGTTCAAAAATGGGAAATTAGAGAATTTTTTATGTCTTCTCATATATCTATATTTTTAAAGATTTTATTTATTTATTTTTAGAGAGAGAGGAAGGGAAGGAGAAAGAGAGAGAGAGAAATGTGTGAGAGAAACATGGATTGGTTGCCTCTCACACACCCCCAACTGCGAACCTGTGCAGCAACACAGGCATATGCCTCAACCAGGAATCAAACGTACAGCCTTACAATTTTCAGGCCAGCACTCAATTTGCTGAGCCACACCAGCCAGGGTTTTTCATATATATATTTTATGCTTCATTCTGCAAATTTGCTAGCATTTTCTTGCCTTGGTTTATTTTGATAAGAATTTTTTTTAATCTTTCTTCTCTTTAATAGAACTTTCCATGGTCATTTCAATTTCTTATGAGGGAATAAGAATGAAATCTTATTATTTCACATATAAATCTTGTTGCTTGAAATTTATTTTCACTTGTGGAAAAATAGCCTCAACTTTAACCTGAGCTATAGGCATGTCCATAGTCTATGTGGTTGAGATGAATTCAATTTTGATCAAAAATTTAAAGGTGAATGTTATTTAAAATAGGAGGAAATCCAGTTTAGTAATAAATTTAGTGTGAATTATTGTATAGCTGCTTATGTATGTAAAAAAATGAAGGTAGAAAAGATATGTCATAGGTGGACTTGTTAGATTTCATATTTTGTATATATGTTTTAAATGTTTTAATTAAATAATGTCTGAGGCATGCTCGACACTAAGGTTTTATGATTATATACTTAAAAAAACGGCAATGTTTACATTAATTTAATAGTAATGTGCAGATATCAACCTATTGCTTTGGAGCTTTCTTTCTCATTCCTCAGAGACTGTAGGACCTGGCTCATCTCCACTCCAATTTCTGTCATCATCCAAGGCACTCTTGAAGACTGTTTAGAGAATCCGTTCGATATTACACCTTCATGGCTAGATAGTTGACTAGGTCTATCTAGTGACCATAAATGTTTCTGTGTGTGGTACTTCTATTTCATCATCAAAACAATGTTGCGTGGTAACAGATGACAAAATAGAGGCCCAGAAAGTTATGTACCCATTGAATGACTCAGACAATTACATTTAGGAGCTGAAGTTTAACTGTACATTCATTTAACTCTGCCTTCTATTAAGTCTTAGCAGAGCATCCAATCCCTCTATGGTCTGGTGCTTGTTTATCTTTCTAGTCTCAACTGTCAGAATACAGTCCTGCACATCCTTTCTTCTTCCTTATTGGAATCCTTTACGTCAGTAACCAGCACTTCATTCTTGGGGGGTTTGCCCATTGATATTTTTTCTCCTTGTATTGTGTTTCTTTTTTCTATTTATCAAGTTAGTTCTGTTAAAACCCAACTGAGAATTTACTTTCTCTATGTAGGCTTTTCTGACTGTTTTAATCAATTGTTTCTCATTGTCTTCCTTGCTCAAATAGCAATTTGACCTGCCTATTATGGGACTTCCCATTACACTAAGATTGAATGCTAATAAATTTTTATCCTCCACTCTGTAGCAGATATTTTAATCTTATCAATCCAGTACCAAGTGAAATATCTTGATAATTAATAAAACAAGAATTTGTAAAATACATTTTATCAAGAAATCAAAAAACTTCTCATAATTGTTTTGAGGTGGGGACACAGAAATTAGACTCTTAAAGTACTTACATCCTAGCACCAAGAATCCCATGATGAGTAGCCCAATGCCAGCAGGACCAAAATGTACGTTATCTGGGAAAAGGGGCACGAATCCAATAGGCTCCCTTGGAAAACCGTCTCCACCTTCTCCACCTCCTCCACCTCCTCCACCTCCTCCACCTCCTCCATCTTCATTGTTAAAGTCATTATCAGAACCTTTAAAAGTAGTAGTTTCACCTACGTATACAGGGGTAACTATTGTAGTAAGTTCAGGAGTGGCCCAGCCACCATTTTCTAGGTTCACAATAACCGTACCAGTACAAGTTCTTTGAAGAGCATCTGAAACAAGGTTTAAAAGTGGAAGAAATATTTTATACATTTAGTGTAATAAATGTTAGACAATACAAAACTATTTTCTTTTTGCATCAATACTTATTTCAATGTCTTTATTCCCGTCCATTCAGCAACTTCCCAAATTTTCCCTTGTTCGTGACTCAGTTTTTAAATCAAACCGTTATGACTATTAGTGCTCTTGAAAAACTGTCTCATGTGTCGGGAAGCATAAATAGTAGATGCCACAGAAAGTAAGTATTGGCCAGTGGTTTATTACAAGCCACAGTGGAGACATTTCTGGGCTGTTTTTTTATATTAGAGCTAGGTGTTTTCCGTTGCTGTTTTATTGTCTTTCTTCCTCAACTGTATTTGTTCTTTTCCTTTTATGAACTGACAAAATGAACAGATTTTCAGCAAGTTGGTAAATCAATTCTACAAAAGTTTCTTAGTGATAAAGCAGCATATTCTCAAACTCACAACCAATAACTCATAGGAGAGGGAACTGGCACTATTGGAGGTGGGGGCAAATTTTCAATTTAATTAGAAGGTGAAACACCTTAGTTTCATAAACAGATATTCCAAATTTCTTTCTTCTTGTCCTTCAAAGTTTCAGTAAAGCATTGTGTTCCTTGACTAAATACTGGGATAAGAACATTTTTTATTTGTTTCCATGTAATTGCTCCACACTTGCTGTTTAATTCATCCAACCAGCCAACAAACTAATCAACCAGGCAACCAGCATTTCAAAACAGTGGGCTGATTTTGAGTGCACGTGATACAAAGGGCAGTACATCAAAATGCATCTGCATTTAGATCAGCAGGTGCCTGGAAGCAGAGCTGTGGTAATGACTGCAAAAGGGAACTCCTTATGATGATGAGTATGTTCTAGGTCTTGTTCATGGCAATGTACAATATATATGGATGTATACATCTGCCAACAGTCATCAAGCTCTATACTTAAAAAGAGTGTGTTTTTTAAATGTGAATTACACCTCAATACAATTGAGTAAGAAATACATTTGAGTCTATATTTGAGTCCTTGTAATAAAATTGGACCATTAAATGCTATCAAAATAATCATATATTCATTCTATAATAATTTAACCAAAAAATAGTATATGTGTGTGGTGATAAAAAAGATAATTTTAAATGAAAAGTTGCTCAAGACAATATTAAAAACACATTGCTACAACCATTCACCTTTGATTTAAAAAGTCAGTCATACTTTACACCTATTTAAATGAATAGAAACTACTTGCATTTGTATTTTTTATGTAGTTGATCTAACTATTGTTTCCTAAGTTATCTTAAAAGGGATTTATTCATCACACCTGCACTATTTATTTTCTGTAGAATTTGAAGCTGACGATTCCTGGTTAGCAGTTGCTCACTACAGAAAAGCCACATTACTGAGAGTTCCAGGTACGACTGTCTTCTCCTTGAGAGGTGAAATTTCCAAAGGTGGCATGTACCATGTAGGAGTTTCTTTATCAACATATGTTAGCAGGCCAGACTTCAGTGGTCAATTCTATCCCTGCTGCAGTGTGGGAGTAATGTTGATGGAACATTAGCCTTTTCTCTAGCCCACTTGCAGTTATTTACAAGTGGTTATCATTGAAGCAATTTTTTAAAATTCCATAATAACCTTTGTTTTTGCTCTCTATTCCCCCTATGTTATTGAGATATTGTAATGGACATGTAACGTCATGTAAATTTAAAGTGTACAATGTGATGTTTTGATACACTTACGCAGTCTCGTTTGATTACTACCATGACTGTGTTAGCTAACATTTCTATCATATCACAAGGATACCTTTTCTTTCTCCTGTGGTGAGAAAATTTAAGATTATCTCTTTCAAGTACATAATATGGCATTTTTATTTATAATCGCAAAGCTGTGCATTAGATCTGCAGAACATATTTATTTAGTAACTGGAAGTCTGTAGTTTTTGACCAACATCTCCCCATTACCCACATTCACCAGCCCTTTTTCTATTATCTTACATGCTTTTGAACCATGTAAACTGTTTGTAATATTTTGAACCCTTAATCTTTTAAATGTCATGCAATCCATATTTATGAAGCTAAGAGTGCTGCAAAAGTCATCGTAGCATATTTTTTATGAAAGAGAATATGATGTATTATTCAAATTATATACATACTGCACTACTCCTCTCTATGAACTCAGGTCATCTAAAGCTAAGTACCTTTCGTCCAACTACAAGGAAAGAGAAATAGCAATATTTATGTACCTACTGTGACAATTTACATGTGCATAGCATATACTCTGAACTGTTTGAAATACTATACTCAACCTTATTATTAGTTATTATTAGTAACACGGTTGGAATATTTCCTTACATTATAGTTGGATATAGTTGGATAATGCATATAATTTGAAAAGTATAGAATTATATAAAGAACGAAACAGAAACAAAGACAAACACAGGCCCATTGTAGCACTACCCAAGGACTGTGTTAATACTCCGTTGTATTATCTTTTGGCCTTAATTATAATGCATAAAATTTACTTATTTAAGTTTCATTGATAGATCATATGGCTCATTCCATTTTATATTTTTTACTTTGCATTGTAAGAATTCTTCCATGTTTAAAAAAAGCATTTCATTAAAAGAGTTTCTGATGTCTATAGTTTTGTATGAAGTGGATGATGGTTTGTCTACTCAGTTACCTATAATTGATATTGCCCTCAATATTTAATTATCATAGATGGTGCTATAAGTAATATTTATGTGTATTCAGTCTTTTATATTTAGAGATTTTCCTAAGATTATTCAAATTTGGTAAAAATAAAGGAATGATTTTGTTGGACATGATTGTTTTAATCTCTGTTATATTAATAAAAATGTCAGCTCTCTTGACAGCTGTTGTCCATTGATGTAATCCTAGAGCCTGGTACAATGGCTGACATTTGGTTGCGATTCAATATATAGTTTCAAAATAAATGAATAAAGATATCCATGGAAGCACATAAGAGAGACAAGCATAAATCCAGACCATGATATCAAAGCCCATGCTTTTCATCTCAGCCCTGCTGATTCTACTGTTATTGTTTTGTTATTATTTTTATCATTATCATCACATATAATATTTATCTCCAGAAGGTTGCAGTTTTTATTGAGAAAAGGCATGCTTTCTGCTTGCCATAAACCTAACAATTTTGTAAGCTAAGTTCCATTTTTCCCTTCATGTCCCAATTAAGCTTGATGTTGGATGTAATAAAAGGAGTAAACTAGCAATTACTTAAGCCTATTTCAGTACTGAATCTAAATTAGGTTTATTGATGGATGGGATCACATTTCTATTTGCAATACATAGTTTTAAAATTACGTTATTTTGACTGTGGAAAAATCATTACAATTTTGTACAAATTCTGAATTATTGAATAACTTTAAAGAAATGTTATCTTTTTTTGTTAATCCATACAGATAGTGGAAATTGTTAACCCTTTTTTAAGATGATTGAAAGAGGGAAAATAGAGGGAGAAAGAAGAGAGGAAGAGCCGCTAAAGTAGCAAGTATTGCTACTAGAACTGCCCTCAGGAACTTTCCTCCTTCAGTGACCAGCCTAATTTAATTTCACTGTTTTGAAAAGTAATATAAGCATACTACTTCCAAAATGGTTACACAAAGTTTTACATCAATTTTTTAAAGACTATTTAAAGTTAAGTTAGATTGGTTTCTGGTGTATTAATTTTACAATACATACAATTTAAAAATTTTAATTACTTACATTAATAAAAACTAATATTTTTTGAAACTCTAAGAGCTTTACATATAGTAACTCTTTAAATCTGTATTGAAGACTGAGGGATAAAAGGATTAAATAACATCTCTAAAATCCCATATCTAGTAAGTGATGGTACAAGATACCAAACCAGTCTCACTCAAGAGCTTATGGTCTTATCCACTAATTGCTTTAATATCAATAAAGATTTCATTTTATAATACTCAATATAAGGACTTTTGTTGGAAAAAGCATTACTTCAAAATACAGTTATTAAGATTTTCATTTCTGAATATATAACATATATAACATATATGTGTGTGTGTGTGTGTATATATATATATATATATATATATATATAAAACTTCTTTGTATAACTTCTTAGGAGGAAAAAATAAATTACTCTCTTACCATCTATAGACAGAATTGTTCCTTCATATCTTCCATTAAGCATATTATATTGATCCCAGGTAACTTTATTTCTCAAAGTAATTATGCCTGTCTTTGAGTCAACGGCGAGCATATTTGCTGGGTTATTTCCCATTACATATCTGTATTTGAAAGTTAAGAGCACAAATTAATTTTAGCTCTCTAAAAGATGAGAGGGGGGTGGAGAGAGAGAGAAAGAGAGAGAGAGAGACTGAGAGATTTCATTTATAAAACATATGTTTCCATTCAGTAAGTCAGTACTTGTAACCTCTGGATATTTCTCATTATTGGAGTCAATTTTTTTTTCAGGTCAATTCCAGCTAATTGAGAACACTAATAAAGAGACAAAGAAGTAAATTTAAGAAAGAAGAGTTTCTGAGCAGCCACTTCTGATGGAATGCCTCTTAGGCCCACTTGGATATTGGAATTTTCCTTTAATGCTTGCATTTTGCTTTGACATTGGAAACACCTGAGTTATTGTGGAAGACCCAGATCCTAGGACTTCTCGAGAGCTCATAATAATTCTAGATCATTCTCTCACCAAAGAAGTTACTTCATCATTAGCTTGGCCGTCATCCCCTCCCTATTTCCACCCCCCCTCTCCACATACACAATGACTTCACAGGGCTTCTGTTGAATTCCAAACTATGTTTGTCCTTTCCTTGTGCTTCTGTCCTGTTTTCTATCCTCTTTTCTCTCCTCATCTTTCACATCACTCCTTTCCTCCCCTCATTTACATTTGTTAAGGAAGCACTGGGCAGTAACTCTCTGTGTCAGGCATTCTGCTAAACTCAGGGAGCAGAACTTTAAGGGGAACAGGGTGGTGGGTTGGAGGGTGACCCGCCCTCCATGAACTCACATCTGCAGGGCACAAGAGAGTTTATCGGCAATGGTGGCCCAGTGTGATAAGAGACAGATCAGAACTACTCACACAGTGTGAGAAGAGCGCAGAGAGCAAACTTACAGAGCCCATTTGGGAGGCTTTTCCCTCACTGTAATGCTTGGTCCCAAGCACATGCGTATAACATAAGTGCTGATTAAAGAAAAGAGAGTAACTAAATCTAGTGGATTTCAATCTGGGCAAATTTCCAATGGGGAAATCAGTCCATAAAATCTTCCAGGGTAAACAACCTTGATATGTGGTAATCAGCTAATTGGGCAATAAAATATATAAGCACAGGAGTGTCAAACTCTAAAGATACAATATTTCCACAATTTACAACTTCAAACTTTTACATCTTACATTTTATACAAATTATATGTTCTTAAGCTAAGCACTCTAAATTAGGTAATAGTTCAGTAGATAGTATTCTTTACAATTAGATGATAGTCTCTAAATAATGAAAAATATTTTAATTCATACTTAACATTTCTAAAAAGAATATATGTACTTAATCCAATATGTGATAAAAATTACTTGGAAAATGTCAGTCTTACCTAACAGTTGTTGAAGTTTGACCAGTGTCCTGGTCAGTAGCTGTAAATTCTCCCACTTTATAATTTTGTCCCATGTTACTATTTACTCCGAATGTCTTTGAACCTGGACGGAACACTGGGCCTTCAATTACATTTAACACAGTCACAGAGACTGCAGTAGCTGTGAGCTTGTACTGAGACAAAATTGACTGATGAAATTCAGCTTTATTTCTAACACCGATACTAAGTTGCAGATTCTGCATAGCTTCATGATCTAAGGGCTAGAAAATACAGAGTGAAATAGTTTTATTATATGAAAAAAATTCTAGAAATAAAAGAAATCTTGTGATAATAGGCAAAGAAATCCTTATGCTTCTTTCTTTAATTAAATATATATACATATAAATATATAATATATTCTTTCTTTATCTTTAATTCAGTACAAACATATAGACTATATGTAGTAAGAAAAAATCCAACTGTCTTAGATCCTTTGCTACAAAAATTGAAAATGTGTGAGTCCTAAGTGGTAACCAAATTAGAAACAATATAGATAGTCAAATCTTTGCATTATGTAGCGCAAAGACAACTTATGTTGGCTTTATCATTTCATGTATTTCAGAAAGTAGTTCTATATAGAGACAGTAGGTGCAGGACACAGTGGATGTCCCATCATTAGGCTGGTTTTATCTCTAAAGAACTTGTTAGAAGAATTTTACTACTGATAAAAATGTGACTTTCAATGTCAGGTATTAGAATGTAGCATATACATAATAGAAAAAAATTCTTATTTTTTTCACATATTGTGAAAGAAATATTTCATTCTATGAAATAATCTAGTAGTCATTTTCATTATAAAAGATGGTGTCAGTACCTGCTAGGCATAAAATCCTCAAACTATCCGTTATGCCAAATGTTTTTCTAAATTTTCACATGCAAGTAACTTAGATGACCATTTATTCACAAACTGAACTCTCCACTAAGATAAAATTTTTAGTCTTTGCTCTAATATAAACTCTATTTGCAATGTAAAGAATGGCTATAAAATCATGTATACATATATATTATACAGAAACACAAATACATATTATATATAGTATATATTCACAAAAAAAGGGAATATATGATATCATGTCTGGGAGAAAAAATCAAAATCATTCCCATTTTACAGAGAGAGGTATTGAGGAAAGATTAACTTTCTCAAGCGTTATAGTGGTTTGGTGTAAGATAGTTTAGGACTCCGTTTCCCCAGCATGGAATCCAGGCAGCGCGGTGGAAAGAATACGGACTGGGTAGCTAGAGAGACGGAGGTCTGAATGTCAGCTGTAGCACTTCCTCGTCGGGAGAACGCGAGCAGGTTGCGCACTCTCTCTGACCCTCGCAGCACCTGCCTGAACGTGGGCGTGGGCGCGCGTAACCTACGGCGGGGGTGCTGGGAGGGATGGCCTCCAGGCTCTGCACAGGGCCTCGCCACATGGACGCGAGAGCCACGGTGACACTTTATGAAACAAGTGATCACACATTCCTAAGGGGACAGAATTCCTTAGGAGTCTTTTCTGAGGATTATTCTGAAGGAAGGAAATAGCAAAAAAGGAATTATATTTTCCTAAAAAGATCCATCTTGCACGCACCACACACAGTCCATGTACCGCTTTCACAAATTTTAAACATAGACCGGGTAGGTCTTGCAGCACAGGGTGAAGTTTTCACTGCCAGCTCCCCAGGAGTCAGACATTCTGCCTCACGTCTCACAGGGAATTCTACTGCAGGTGAATCTGGTGGATCATTAGTCTACGGGGGACACAGGAAAACTCTAGTGACTTGGACCAAATCTCTAGTGTATTTATGTCATAATAAACTTTGGTCAGCGGCCACAATGAGATGGGAATGTGATTCTACAGTTAGAGTCTATTTCATTTCATAAAAAGACACTGGAGGAATAAAGAACTTTCATTTATTTGATGAATATTCTTAGTGTATAATGATTGTCATATAATGTAGAAATGGACACATTTTATAAAGGCTAATGTTCAATCTGATTAAAAATATTTTTCTAAATATTCTAAAACAATATTTTAACCATTAACCATACTTTTTCTGTAAGTATAAGGTAGGTTTAATGCTTGGAACTTCTTTCAATTCCTATGATCTGTGAGGGAATACTGTGTAAACAGAAGTGTTTCGAGTTAAAATTCAATGTCTGCTTTCATAAAATTATATAAGCAAAAAGTCTATGTAAAAGCTCTATTTCATATACCATTTAAAACAGTAATTTTCATTCTTTAATACACTCGTTTGTAAAATCTTAACATTTTATTTTAAGATTAGCATTTGGAAAAAGACAAGGATAATTATACCATACCTTAATAACCTTTAAAATCCCCACGTTTGTTCTTTCATTCATTTCTATGTCAAACCAATTTCCCTCATTTCCAGAGATAAAGAAAATTACTGCTATCCAGTTAGCTGAGAACTCCTCATCCAAATCAATGACTCTAATTTGGAGCAAATCTGAATACAGAGCATTTTCTTCAATTTGTATGGAATACTGAAAAAAGAAGTAAAAAAAAAACTTCTGTGAGTGAGAGAATTATACTAGACTTATATTGAATATTTACAGTTATTCAATATTTAGAAAAAGGATCTGTGTTTATAGTCAGACTTTTCAGTGTTCAAATATTTTCTCCCTGTGCTTTGAATAAACAAGCACAAAGTACACGTCTAAATTTGGGTTGCATGTGACTAGAGAGAACATATATATCTATCTGTGAATAGGGTTGTTCAAACAAATTTTAGGATGTCATGAGTAAAAATTATTATTTTCAAAGACAAATACTTACTGAAGGGTGTTCCATGTATGGGATGTTGTCGTTGACATCGAGGATTTTAATGCTGCAGTCACAGTCTGCTGACAAACCACCTGCTCCTCCATCTCGGTCTGAACCTCTTACAGCAAGAGAATATTGGCTATATAGCTAAAATGCACATTACATACAATAGATCAGTTGATACAGACAGTCCTTATTCTGTCTCTTGCAAAGTCCTTTTAAAATATTGCCACAAAAGTTACATAAATCTATGGTGGTGATAAGGGTAACAGATGATGGAAAATTCACAAATTGCACATGAATCAATATGAAAGTTGCCACTTCTAGTCTCTAGTCTCCAAAATATTTGTCCAACCTCATTTTAAAAAGCAACACTCTTAAAGGCCTCCTTCCGTATTCTATTCTCAGAATGTCAAAATGTTTACAGGGGATAAAGTGGGTCACAATGATCAGGAGGAAAGAAATTAAGGTTTATCAAGAATTTTGGTTTGAAATTTCCATACCTTGGATAATCAGCCCCCAGTGTGGAGGAATAAAGGACAGATAACATGGTTGCATTTCTCAGGGGGTGATATAGGCAGGTTGTGGCCGTGAAATTATTGATGATCTGTCTTCTTGATTCTACTCAAGGTGTTTAAATTTTGAGAAGCT
Source organism: Pteronotus mesoamericanus (assembly GCF_021234165.1). Classification (NCBI taxonomy): domain Eukaryota; kingdom Metazoa; phylum Chordata; class Mammalia; order Chiroptera; family Mormoopidae; genus Pteronotus; species Pteronotus mesoamericanus. The sequence continues at coordinate 13,202,368 of NW_026555247.1, read as the reverse complement.
GGTATGAGCTTTGACTGCTTTTCAAGAAATATGCATAACTGCATTCTCATTCGAAATTGTGATGTACTCTTAGAGGATTCATAGCTAGGGACATCTCGGAGTCTCCCCGTGGACCCCAATTAAGAATATGTGCCCTGGTGGCATCCCAGTAAATACAGAGTTCTTTCCCTCCTTACAGCTTTCACCACTACAACTCTTTCGACATTAAAGTACTTTCACTGGGTTCTTTAAGAAAGCTTGAGAAAGAGCTAAATAGTCCATTTCTTCTGATTATAGTTTCAAGCAAGTATAAAAGGAAATATAAGTAACCTAGAAACTGATGGCTTTTGGATCATTAAGAAGTGTTAATATAATCTGATTTATGCTTAACTTCTAGGCCATTAACAGGAGATTGTCATTTTTAAATAAGTCTACTGAGCCTTGGCTGGTGTGGCTCAGTGGATTAAGTGACCTCCTGCAAGCCAAAGGGTCACTGGTTTGATTCCCAGTCCGGGCACATGCCTGGCTTGTGGACCAGCTGCCCAGTTCAGGGTGTGTGAGAGACAACTGATCAATGTATCTCTGGCACATTGCTGTTTCTCTTCCTCTCTTTCTCCTACCCTTCCCTTCTCTCTAAAAGTATATAATTAAAATCTTTAAAAAAAATAAATAGCTATATTGACTAAAATTAATAGGGTATAACTTAGAAAGTAAAACTTCCTCATTTATAGCTCGTACAATATGTACAGGTCAGCTATATTCTATAAATATTAAAAAATAATGAAAAGTTGATGTTTTTACATTAAGTTATGAGACCACGGGGCATGGTAGAAAACCTATAATGCTGATCATTACCTGATAACAGTCACTAATTGTTTTCTGTTTTGTAAATGCAAACATTGATCTGGATGTTACTTAATTGTTAATGATCATTGTGTTTTTGTGATTCATATCCCAAGGTAATCAATGGGCTGTCAACAGGTGCAACACAGGAAGTAAAAGAAGATTTTTTTGTTGTCAAAGAAGTTTACAATATACTGTGTTAAAGAAAGATAAACAGCCCTGGCTGGTGTGGCTCAGTGCACTGAGCACCGGCCTGAGAACCAAAGGGTCACCCGTTAGATTCCCAGTCCGGGCACAGGCCTGGGTTGTGGGCCGCGGCCTCAGTTGGGGGCGGGCAAGAGACAACCATGCACTGATGCTCCTCTCCTTCTCTTTCTCCCTCCTTTCCACTCTCTCTAAAGTAACAAATAAATAAGATCTTAAAAAAAAAGAAAAAAGAAAGATAAACCAGTAGCTTAGCCTGTAAAAATTCTCGGAGCCTCAGCCATGTTCATGCACTGTGATTCTCCGAGGTGGGGGATATTCTAGCAAAATACTGAATGCATATGTTGTGGGCCCTCAGAATACAGTTTTCTTAAGTTGAGGCAAATGCTGGCAGATTAAATGAAAGAAATGACAGTATAAAATGTATGTGAGGAACCCCCTCTTTTCATTTTAAAGATGTTTTTATGTCATTACCATTATGTAAAAAGATTAGGCAATTAAAAATTTAAAACATAGTTCCTTTTTTCTCTCTTAGGTACTCTTGCTTTTAGAGTCAGTTCCTATGGACTAACCGCTCACTCAAAGAAAAAGAAATTACCTCTCTGTCTAGAAAATTATTCATTGTTCGAATTTCGCCAGTGTATCTGTTGATAATGAACATGGATGAATCAGAAGGCTCCTGGCTTATGATCTTGAAGGCTATTTTGGAGTTCAAATTATTGGGTTCATCTGCATCAGTAGCATTGAGTTTCATCACCAGGGTATCTAGAAATCAAGGAAAATGTATTGCTATTGGACAGTTTCCATTTTTGTCATAATATAGTATCTTACTTTTTCAACAACTTGTTAGGCTTTTTGGTTCACATCATGTGCACTTTTCCATTTTTCCTTTCTCCTCCTCTCACGTAGTCATATATTACCTCCTTTCTATACGTTTGCATTGACGACAGATCACATTTTACCAAGAACCTAGAGATTGCTGATAGTTAGAAAACATAGAAATGTTGGATTCTGCCTTTCCATTTCCTATTCTAGTCTAATGTTGTTGTTTTTTTAAGGTCACTGTGGTGAAACAAAATGATATTAAACAAACTGATACCATCAGCTTCTCAACTTTGTGGCACTTTCCTGATGTATGACCTTGGTCTCAGTTTCCACACCTGTCAATGGGGATGATAACAGTACTGTCCTCTGTGAGTTCATGAGCAAATTAAGCAGCTTCATGTGAGAAAATCATACACACTTCCTACTGGCTAATGCATCCTCAGTAAATATGTCTTATTGCTCTGTTTTGAATGGTCCCTAGTTCAGGGCTAGGGAAGTAGAAGGTTTAAAAAGATGCTTATTTAACTACATCCTTTGTCCTATCTTTCATCTTTACCATTAATGCTAGAAGCAGTTTTGATGAAGAATGATCTGGAAGCCAATATATGCTTAATTACTTAATAAAGTTGCTTACTTACTTGCATTAGAATTCTCTTCTATTTGTCCTAGAAAAGTAGACATAGAAAACACTGGAGGGTTGTCATTTATATCCAAGACCCTAACTCTGAGCTCAAGAACCCTCTCTAAATCTTGGCCTTGTGCATTTACGGCCCGGCAGTAGATCTGGAAAATAAAAGAGGAATAATTATATAATTCAACAAATCTTACATTTTTATTTTGCTTGGATCAGTACTAGGCACTGTGTAACTGAAAAAAAATAACACTACTGGAGTGTAAGCACAAGCAGTACTTACAGTCAATAAGTGCAGGTAAAAATGAACAAAAAATACCATTTGAGGAAAGGTCACATGACCAGCTATGAAAGGACGAACAGCAACACTAGGCTATCATAGGAAACGCAATGACTGAGGTAGATCTTGAAGGGAATTTCAACAAGTGGAGCTGGGAATCGGCTGGGTGTTCCAAGGAAAGGGATTCATGGAAGGAAGAAACAAAGTAATGAAAAGGCAGTGTTTGGAATTAGGAATAGGGACTACTGGGGTTGAGGCTGTGGTAAAGGAGAGTCCCATGGGAGCTTCGAAGAAACAGAGCGTTCGTAAGGTAGGTCGTGGCTATATGGGTGCTTGTATTCTCATTATTATTAGGTGTGTGCATAAGTATAATATAATGTATATTATTTTACCTATGGTATATTTCATGTAAAAATGTGTTGTGCTTTAACAAAAGCTAATAGGCTGGTATGCTGTTTTAGAGAATTTTGGGGACAACATTGTGGAAAATGAGTGAGGGATATAAATGTGGAATAGAAGACTAATAGTGGAAAGAATGAGAAGGGATTAGACAAAGAATATGCATGAATCACCCATGGACATGGACAACAAAGTGGGAATTGACTGTGGGAGTTGGGAGGAGGGATGGGGGATGGGTGGAGGAAGGCAAAGCGGGAAAAATTGAGACAACTGTAATAGAGTAAACATGATTTAAAAATTAAAATTAGCAAAAGAATGAAAATAGTCTTAAGAATACAGACAAGCAGTATGAATGAAAGCAGCAAGGCTATTTTTAGAGGTATTTATGGAGATGGATTGAATGGGGTTTTAATAGAAGAGATTACAAAATGAAGAAAGTTTTTCGTCATTAGTTTTAATATTAAGTACTAACAAGTGTATAGACTACGATGGAAGCAACCCACAGAGCAAGCAGAAAAATAAAGTTCTTGAATACCAGGTAATTATGGGAAAATGGAAACTCTTGAGCTATATTAAAGAAACATAGAAGGTTCATCTTGCTTTTGGATTTAAGGTAGACCATTTCTGAGCAGGCAGGGAGAATTAATTGTAGGAGTCTGTGGCAGAGAGCCTGAGATATTTTAATGGAGTTGGTATGAGGTCAGCTGCTTGCAGTAGGAATGACGTTAAGGGTTTGAAGAGTGAGCACTTAAGCTTTGTCATAGCTACCGTAAAGAACAGAGTAAAATTCATTTAAAGAGGAACTGAAGTCTTTCCAAGGCAAATGCTGTGCTCAGGTGAGCTTGAGCAACGTGCACTTATAGGAAAGTATGTTCACTAAGAAAAGGCTCCTGTAGCACCTATAGAATCATCACTTGGCCCTGGAGTTGGCGGAGACCAACATTCTCAACTGTATTAAGGAAAGTAAAGGTTGAGTACTTGCCCTCCAATGCAAATGCTCTAGTCTGCCACTTGGGCCAGGCCAAAGGTTAGCATTTTTGCTAAAGCAATTAAGCGAAACACTCTTCAGTCTCTCAGCCCTCTCTCTGTGTCTCTGGGTCATAGCTGCTCATGAATTAAAAGACAACCCAAAATACCTATACTGAGACTCTTAAAATGAAATCAAATATGAGCTGAGCTTGAGATATTCCAAAAATAACTTAGGACTGAACGTGTATATTGACACAGCACTCACTTACAATGAAAAACGGGGTGACTTCTCGATCAACTATGGATGTTATGTTGATTTCACCAGTTTTTTGATTAATCACAAAGATTCCCAAAGGTGGTTGATCAATTCCTACTCCAGAGATGTGGTATGTAACTTGCTGGTTTGCAGCACAATCTGAATGGATCTGCGGAAAGAGCACAGTTGAAAACATGACAGGCTGCAAAATAAGTCTGTTACACTTCATATATAATTGCTCTCTTTTTAAAGATGTGTTGAATGTTCTGTCCCTGTTATTTTGGGGGAAGTTCTGGAAGTAGGAAACTATTTTACTAGATAAGTGACGTAGTTACAGCCCTAATATTTTCAGTGGTTATTGTTAATGTAATAGAAGAAATTCTACGTGTATTTCTACCAAATAATAAAAAATAAAATTATCACCCTAATTCATTTAATGTATTAGATCATTTATGATTCACTCATTCCCTCATCATTTACAATTTGATTATATTATTTTCAGGCTCCATGCTAGCACTAAGTCTAGAGGAGGGAACTTGCCATCTTAAGGAGTAGACCAATTGTTATTACATTAACTTTTATCTTCCAATTATAAAACAACTTTAAATGTTGTTTTAGAGAAGATTGAGGTGGATTTACGTAGGTAAGAAAATATATCTGACTGTATGTAGAAGGTCTTAATTCTGAAAATGGGAGGATGTTTTAGCAGGAAAGTGAGGAGACCAGCTTAAATAAATGGTTATAGAAACCAGGACAGTTTTTTGAAATAAATTATTGTATGGGAGTATCTCTTGTGTGTATCTGTGTGAAAGTATTATGTTTGAATGTGTGTCAGTGTACATATATGTATATATTCATATATGAGTGAATTAGTGAGTAAGGATGTGTTTCTCAGTGTGCATGTGTGCGTGTTCTTTACAAAGACATAAAGGGAAGTGAAAGGAAAAATATTACAAAAGAGGGTACATGGTGAATGCTCATAAACAAGCCAAAAGCAGGAATTTAATTCTAATAGATTATGAGGCAGAAAGAGCAGACATTGAAATAGTTCCTCTAACTGTGCCGAGTGGTAAATTCATTACTTAAATCACTATCATTATAAAATCTAGAGTTTAAGGTAACACATGATTACGTATGTGTATTAATTTCACCAGTAAGGTGAGTCGGTGTTTAACTGTTTAAGCGAGTGCCTACATTTCTTAACTTATCCTTTTAATGGCTTCAATTTTCATAACCTGAATGACTATTCTGTTTTACATCATAACTTCTCAGTGAGATATGTTCATAAAATATTTAAAAGACAGGTTCTTTTGAAACTTTAACTTCATCCATTTTGATTTTTTATGTTTTGGGGTTGATACTCACTTTGGCTATCGGGTTCCTTTTAGAGTTGTCTTCACCTTCACGGCAGGCAGCAGCAAACTTGATCCATTCACGTTTTTGCCTTCTGATTGAATGCCACTTGATGGTGCCATTTTTAGTGTTATAATCTCGTACCTTGAATGGGCAGGGTAAAGTAATGGTACCTATTAACTTTTATTCATAATTCACATTCCATTAAAAAACTAGTAGAAGGGGTAGCTGTCATGTCAGAAAGGATAATTGTTTGGGAAGACTGGTAATTTTGAAATTCTATTAATTTCAACATAACATTAACTTTACTTATAAGGATGATTTTGGGGGTGGGGTGGCGGGGATATGTTGTTACTCTCAAACCATTTTCCTTGTTTTTAAATTGAAGAAAAAAATGTGATATATGTTACCTGGATTCGAAATTCACTGTTAATTTCTACCACCACCTATAAAAAATACAATAAACACAATATTTAATTTTTTAATAAACGCTTTCTAATTTATTTTATCAAATCATTAAAAAAATCAAACATCTGAGTCATTAAAATTATTTTCTCGGTCTAGACAGCAGGTGGACCTGGTTTATCTCTCAGGTCTGATAATGATGCTAATGATTCCTTTTCTTTTAGTTTTTACTTTCTAATTTTGCTTATCTTTTTTTCCACTGTATTTTTTAAACTTTTCCATTCTTAGCTTAAGCAGATACTCATAATCATATGAGCGAGGGTAATATAAACTAGAACACAGTGGAAATGAAAGTTGGAGAACAGTGTTCTCTTAGTAAATCCTGTGCCTGAAGAGCTGGAGATATTTGGTGTAGTTCAACAGTAAGTTATGATACTAAAACTTTTGACTATAGCTTTAGCATCTGAGCAGACTCAGTTGGAAATAGAAGAATAATATTTTGGGATGAAGAAAGAATACGAAGTAGAGAGTATCCAGGAAGCTTCAAAATATTTGCTTCTTTACATTCTAATTTTAAGTGAGCTATTTTCTATCACTCTTGAAAATCTTAAGATAATTTTGTACTTGCTTTGAAATATGAGAATATGAAGTTCTAAAATAAAAACAAATAATTGTATCTATGTATAAATGAGCTCATATTTGATGTTTTATTGTTTGCCCTAAACAAAGTTAGTGATATAAATGCATCCATCCATAGCAAGAAGAACTTTCAGACTGTAGTGACAAATCGCTGGGTAAGCAACTTACATTAGTTTTTTTCTCTTGCATTAAATAAGTAAGTTAGTCAACTATAGCTCTGCCTAATTTCAGCTCAGGTCTGGCCTTGACCTTTACACATGATTTTTAGTGTTAAATATGGGTAATTTAACTTATTTTTCTCTAAAAACCAAAGTCATTTTTAAAAACACAAACACTTATGTATTAAGTTTAACATATCAGCACACTTAAGACATTGTAAAACATCTGTCTAAAAAATTAGGTGTGAATTTGAAGGCTAGTTTGCATTTATTGTTTTAAATTACACTTAGAATTAATACACTGTGAATCTTCAGTTTTTGTTTTTCCCTCTGGCCAGTGTGGCTCAGATGGTTGGGCATCATCCTCCAATCTGAAGGTCATGGGCTCAATTCCCAGGGTGCATGCCTAGGTTTCAGATTGGGTCCCTGCTCTCGGCGCATACAAAAGGCAACCAATTGATCATTATTCTCTCTTATTAATGTTTCTCTCCCTCTTTTTCTCTCTCCCTTTGCTTTCTCTAAAATCAAGAAGAGTGTCCTCAGATGAGGATTTTTTAAAAATTACGATTTGCCTTTTAAAAACGCTAATAATTGCCCTGGCTCAGTGGATTGAGTGCCGACCTGAGAACCAAAGGGTCTCCGTTTTAATTCCTGGTCAGGGCACATGCCTGGGTTGTAGACCAGATCCCCAGTGCGGGAGGTGGGTGAGAGGCAACCACACATTGCTGTTTCTCTCTGAGTCTTTCTGCCTTCCTTCCCCTCTCTCCAAAAATAAATAAATAAATAAATAAATAAATAAAATCTTTAAAAATACTAATAATAGTAATTTCAAAATATAGTAAATAAGTTTATAATGAGTTTTAATTTCACCATTAAATTAAAATAAATTTTAATGTCTAAGTACATAGTTTTAAAAAATTGCCTTGATAATTCAAGAAAATTTGTACTATGGTCAATATGAATAATTTAAAAAGATAATATTGTTATTGTAGGAGTTATATACTCATGGTATATATTTAACATTAATCATTATTATTATCATCATTACAATTCATTAAATAAGTAAGTACTAGGCAACATGTTTACAGAAATCCATTCATTTAACTTTCACACATAACACATGGTCAATACTATAACTACCTTAATTTTACAGATGAAGAAATTGAGGTTTCGATATTAATGACTAAACACAATCCATTACAATTCAGCCTAAATTTGTGCTTGAGATGTGGGTTTTACAATTAAGTACAAAATAGCCTGTTTATGTAAATTACTAAATAAAACAAACTACAGGGAATTAACATTACAATGTTGAGAATTCAAAAATAAGTTCCAATTTTAATCTAGCCTCATGTCCTTGTGATTCAAAATGGTCATATACAATAATAATGACAACAATAATAGTCATACTGGGGGAGAGGGCTAAGAAGAAAAGCACATAGACCAAATGGTTTGGACAAGTAATCGAAATGTTATCGTAGAGTCCCGCTTGGGTGCAGAACTGAAATGATGTTGATGCAGCTGTGTGCCTCTTGCTACCTTGAACTCATGAACACTTACTCTTCTCATTTGTGGGTGTTGTATGGGGCTGTGGGGATACCTCATTTGTCTGTTTGGAAGCCAGTTCTTCATAGCTACAGGATTGCGTATTCATCTGTTATCTGTCTTGCACTTCCTTACCACACTGAAGTGTCAGCGCCACTGTTTGTTTTGGAGAGCCATGCCGGAGGCCGCTAACCTTCCCACTTTATGAAACTGGGTCATTCTTTTTCTCATGAGAGACAATTTAGGCAGAAGACTGAGTAGGTTTCACTGTATAGTCAGGCTCTCAATTGGATTAGTAATTAAAAAACTGCCAAGTCTTCTTAAAAACATGGTGTGCTGACATACCCATGTTGCCTTTTGCTCAGAGTCTAAAATAAACTCTGAAGCAAAGTTCTCTCTGACTTTTAAAGGAAAAATAATGAGATAAAAAGAACATTAAGTCAAGTCAGAAAACTTTCACTTTACCTGCTAAATTCAATGAGCTTCAGTTTTCTCATTCTTAAAATCACAGGTATTGACTAGGTTATATGCAGTTACCTTTGGAATTTTAACACCAAATCTCTATGTGCAGTAGGAAAATATTGAAGTTTCTTGATCATGAAAAGGAGATGATAAAGTTGTGGATTTAAAAGAAGACTTTGACAAAAATTGATGGAGGTGGTGGGAAGAAGCAGCAATTATAGGCAAGGGAGCAGTTGAATTTCTGTATCAAGTCAGTGCAGAGATGAGGAAACTGGGAAAGATCCAGGGAGAGATATAGCTGGGTTGAAACTGACAGAGTTTGAAAACAAGTGGTATGTGGGTCATTGCAGTTTTAAACTAGGAGATCAGGAGCAAGGCAGAAGCACAGTTTAGCAAGTTAGAACACATCCAGTTTGCGATGCCAGAGAAATGCCGGGTGAAGATGTTTAGTGATTTGAAATATATGTCAGCACCATGAACAAGAGTTTAGTCCTCACACATAGACTTGTGGGACACCAGCTCAGGGGAATGGTTGGAATCATGGGAGAATTTGAAATCCCTAAAGTAGAGAACACAGAAAAGAAATAGCCCATGGCTGAGGATGAAACCAGGGGAATTCCTGAGTTTATATAATTGGGAACCATGACACATAACCAAGAAAAAATAAAAGAGATAGAAAAGTGGCCAAAAAAATAGGAGGAAAATATAAGGCAATGTCATGAATGTCTAAGGAAGGAGAATTGAAAAACAGAGTGTGAACAAATGTTAGATGATATACAAAATGGAGCAGAGTGAATGCTGACAAACTGAGGTTTTCTGTGACCTTCAGGAGAATGATCTCAGTTGGATGGAACAGGCCCTTCCTGACTCACAAGGAGGGGGAACAAATGGAGGAAAAGAGGACAAAAAGATGCCTTTTTTTTTTTTTTTTTTTTTTTTAGAAATTTGGTGGTAGAAGAAAATAGAAGTGACAAAATAGGAGGATGTGTCCAAGGAGACATTTGGGGAGAGGGAGAGGTGGATTTTTCAAAGTAGAGTAAGAGAATAGTGGGAGATTTTGAGTTGAAACAGGAGAGGTTGAGAAAGTACTTGCTGGAGGTACGTGATGAGCAGGAGGGAGGAGGGGGAAAGAAAGGGCTCTGAAGACAGAGGGTAAGGAAGAGTGAGATAGTGGAGATTAAAATCAATCGATTAGGACAGGGAAATTGAAGGGCATCATACTGGATGATCCAGAATTAGGGTAAGGATAAAGTTGTTTTTTGGGTAATTAGGGGAGTAATATAAATTCCAAAATAATTTGGAAATATGTTCTGTGGAGACTGTGAATGAGATTTACTTAGAGATAAATATAAGAGTAGTCAAACGCATTGAGTACCTCTTAGTCTCTTGTCCCCCTTGATACGGACATAAGGGTAAGTTACCAGTTCACTTCTGTATATGAGCCTAAAACCTCTTGTAATGCAAAAATTCTGGTAGCACTGAATAATTCACTTGAAGTGAATCCTCAATGACTCTTCCCATCATCTATATTTTAGAAGCCAAACCACGTATGTTTTTTCAAAAGGAAAACCCATCAACCACAGGATACAAAATTGCATGCTAATTTCAATGAATCAATAATTATATTGTTTTGGGTTCTTTTTTAAATATTGTGTTTTACATTGTTTTACTGTAACAAAAATGGTCTTGAAACTAGTGATTTATAATTTTTATAATGAAAACCTCTTGCATTTAATAACTGTGAAGTGGTCTTCCAGTTACTTGGCATTTTTGGTTAAGCATTCCTTTCTAATATATTTAAGTGTTACAGACACCACAAGAATGTACTTATATAAAGCTAAAATATAAAAGATCGCTTCTTTTAAAAAACTTCTTTTGTGTTTCCTCTTTATTACTTGCACAAAAGTTAGCATTCTGCAGTTGACTTCTTGATAAGTTGATTTCTCTTATGTGTTCATCGGTTTATTTATTTGACAAGTATATATTGATGTGGATCCAAGGCTGTAATAAGACCTTTAAAGGCTTAAGCACTAGAAATATTATGGTAAGCCTTAGATGAAAAGTAAAGTAAACGTAATGCTACATCATAAAAATCAGTGTTAGGGAAACTCAACATGATTATTTCCATGTTTAATACCTTGACAATTTTTGGAATGTGTAGGGGAAGGAAAATATAAACTATCCAAAAATTCCCTTCTGATGCCTCTATGTAGTCTGATTAGATACCTACTGAGCAATCTTACATTGGTGCAAAGCACCATGAAACGTACAAATGTGAATCAGACAGATCCTGCCCTCAAATTACTTATAGTCTAGTAATTTTATAAGCAACAGTCAGCCATTAATTTGGGGGATGTGGGTTTTCATCAGACACTCTATTCTCCTATAAGTATAAAGGACTGAGCTCTATTCTCCTAGACTAGTTGAGGGTATGATCAGCAACCATTGACATTTAAGCTTCTTTGACCGCCTAAATCCATTTAAGGAATTTGCATGTCAAGCATCCATCAGCAAGGGTGGATGACCCAGGAATCTAATCTCTAAGGGTGTTCCCTCACTGGTGGGAACACAGGGAGTCTAACTGCAACCCTAAGCATGCCTCCTGCTTATGTGTTAGGTGATTCCCGTTAGGACATGAGGACATTCAGCAATAATGTCCTTGAAAGCATTATCAGAAATTCAGTGCTCTGGATATAGACAAGAATGTTGTTTTTCTAGAGTCATGAGCCCTGTTAAGTAGGCGTATTTCGTTAGTTATGGGCCAAGTCTTTGGATTTATTAAGGCAGCATTTTAAGTTTTTCTATTGCCTAAATCAGACATGGCAAAATACCTTTCCTCTGCAGCAACAAAAACCAATTAAATGATGATACATTTGAACTCTCCATTTTCATAAAAGTGAAAGATGTCGGTCTTAAAATGTGCCATGAAAACTGCACTTAAGAACCCTATGTAAGTGGAATTGATTTTGCTCAAATACAATTTATAAATTTTACTAACAAGTGAACAGAAATACTGCTTTCATTTTTTATAAAATTTTTACCAAAATACTAATATCTATTATATATATCATTATTAATATGTACTCGAGAAATCAGTAGTTTGTTAATTCTTCCCTTTTGTCATCACTGAACATAAATATAGGAATTTAAGATGTCCATTTCAAATAAGTTGATGAATTATGTAATAAAGTATATACAGGGGTGGGACCAAGTATGCTTACCATTTTAATACAAATAAATAATACAATAATTAATAAATAATAATACAAGAATAAACTGTGCTTAGCTTATTCACAACTGTAAGCCTATTTTTGTCCACACTTGTATTATTTTTTCCGTATTTTTTTCTAAGTGCTGAGAAATACTCAGGTAAACTCCTGCTTAAGTAATAAATAATTTCAGCTAAGTTCACAGTGTGGGCTTAGATTATCAGGTGGTTACAAGGCTTTTTGGGAAAGGAAATGCTAACCATGAAAATAGAAGTAGCTAGGCTGGTATCATGTCCTGAAGAAACTGGATCACTCTTCGTACTAGATAAAGATAAATTTATTTGAGTTTTTTGCTACAAAATTTGAGTTTTTTGCTACAGAATTTTGCTTTATAGAAAAAGACAACTCAAAAGTGATTGTACTCACTGGACCTAAGAAAGTTACAAGTTTTAAAAATCATTAAAACTATAAAAGCCCTACTGGTTCTCTTTTGCTTTCCCACAGTGACCATGCCATACCTTATATAACTGTCACAAGCATTCTCAGAGACTTCTTATATTTGGCACATAAGTAACATTGTTCCTTAGCTTAGCATAGCCACCCATATACTAATTTCATGGAAGCCAAAAGGTGCAAAAAATAAATGCAGATCCAATATCATTTATTTGACTTGCTGTGTTATAACAGGTATAAGCTATTTTCTATTCAAAGACTTGTCTAAATGGAATAATCCTGTGGCAATATGGGTCACTGTAAAAGCAGCTTCTTCATTTTTATTCTCCCAGTTCTAATCCACTTATTTGAACAACGTCTATACCTTCAGGTATATCGAGAAGACTACACAACATATAGATGTTTGCATACACAGCAAATAGATGGCTGCCCAGTTCTCAAATGGATTTGCATAAAAGGTACTACCAGTTTAAATGTCTTAAAGTTATACAAAATTTTCCAGCTGTGCTCCCTACTGTAGGTTTTCACTTATCAATTTTGAGCAGAATAGAATATAAAGGCTTTACATACATTTCTATTCTTTTTTTTTTTTTTTTTTTTGTAAAAGCAAACATTCATAGTGAGAGTAGCAGAAAGATAAATGAAAGAGTCTTCTACAGTGGTGGTCACCCTTCAGGAAAAAAATGTATTTTAAAGCAAAAATAGACTACAGAATTCCAAAGGACATTTATCCAAATCAAATGGTTAAATCAGTAAGTAGTGAAAATAAATTATGATTTTCCAAACCTTAGAAAGTGAAATGTCTTACAAAAGTGTTATAATAATGTAAAAGTGAAATATTTGAATTCATCATAGACTAAGTTCTTTGAGAGATAATTTTCATAAGGCATATGAGAAATGTGATTGATCCTAAGGTAAAATATGGCAAAAAACAAACAAACAGACAAACCATTCACACAAAAGAAACCTACCCAGACTCAGGAAATACAGTAAAAATGCCCAGAAATCTCTCTACAAAGAGAAAATTCAAAAAGGATACATGATTTTGATAAAATAATAGATTTTAATGAAGAATGACTATTGGAAAATGGCTGTTTAAAGGAATTTTATAGGATGTAAATAAAAATGTTCATATATATAATGAAATAAGGTATCTTTTAGATTAATGAATGTACATATGCATCTGAATAATCAACTGTAACTATAATAGACCTTAAAAGATCAAATTTCTATAAAATTAAAAATGAAAGTATTTTTTAAAATTTCACAATGTACAAATGCTCCTCTATCCCAATGACATACTGCGTAACACTCATTAGTTCCCACCACATCCCAAGTTATGGTATCAACTGATCCTGAAGGTCCATTAGAAGGTCCATGGGGTGGAGGTTATGTTTAAAAGGCAATCTGGCTCTAAAGCTACCAGCTTATTGATGCTCATTTATAACTAAACCCACTGGTTATGACGTGTCTTAATTAATAAACTAATGAAAACAAATCTTGAATCAAAGATCTAACTTGTTACTATCGAAATGCAACAATCCAGTTAAAACTTAAGCAAGCAGAAACAAATATGAACCATAGCACACAAATGCCCTGTGAGGTTGGATTACTGTTTAACTGGCTCTGCCTCTGGATTACGTTACCTTTACTATTAGGGAGATTGTGGTTTAGAAATTTGTGTCATGAGTGGCATGGAAATTGATGCAACACATAGGTTCTGTACTTCGTATTACCTTTAAAAGATAAAACTACTAATGTGAAAGGAGGACAATGATATACCTTTTTATTACATATGTCTGATAATTAATGTGCAACTTGTACATCATATGTCTGATAATTAATAGCAACTTGTATATTAAGATTTTCTTAAGAACCAGTAAGAACCAGTATTGTAATAATTACACTTCTTAATTATAGACATGCCTTCACTTACCATGTCATTTATAAATCTCCCATACCATCATACTTTTTTAAATAAAAATACTGCTTTGAATAAATTCAGAGGTTAACAGTGTTGGACTTTTGATATTAGTGATGGGGATCCCAGGCACATATAGAAACAATGAGGTTATCTTGATAGTGAGGCCAGTCACAAACTGTTGTTTTTAGTTTATATGGATCCTGTTCCTATGTTTTAAAAACTACAGCAGATCTACCAGCAGAGATACCAAAAGAGTATAAAAATGTTTAAGTTAAAAAGCAGGACATGCCTGTGCTATTACATTAAAAACACAGCAGCAGAAGAGAATTTGAACAACAAAGTGCTATTAAAAAGTGAGATGACTCCCCCAAATTTCATATTTTCTCAGAATGACACAGCAATGGCTTTGATGTCAGAGATGTCATATGATGAGCTGACACTGATGCATTAATACCATCTTGAGTCTTCAATTAAAGAGAGAAATACGATTTAAAAATCTAGTTCATAAAATCACATTGTCATTAACATCAACTTTTAATGGGTTAGGTTAGGGATAACTCTAAACAACACTGTCTAAAAAGTTCTCACTTGCTGACAATGAGAGAGATTATGAAGGTTTTTAAACAGAACCCACTTACCAGAAAAATGAGCAGCACTGCAGCTGTTCCAAAGTGCCAGTCCATCGCTGCTGGGCGCTCTCACATCCAGGACCAGGGGAGTGCTGCTTGTTCTCCTCTGTTCTTTTTCTTCCCTCCACTCAGCCGGTGTCTGATTGAAATAACTTCCCAGTAGATGTTCTACATGCAGGCTTCTGCCTTTGCTGGGAGAAGGACTGAAGCTACGTATAACCAGTCTAGATCCCCACCCTAAACACTTGGGCTGGTCTCATGAAGATGCTTAACAAGATCATCCTTGCTCCCAGGTAAAAGCTTAGGACACACCCTTCTTCAGACTAAAAGGCAGCTCTCTGTAGGGAATGGCAGATTCACTCCTTTAACGGAAGGTTTTCAGTGGCAGGTATTTTAAATGATAAGAAGTATAGAGAATGATGCAATCGATAGGAGGTTTTCACCCTCTGCTCTATTCACAAGTTGTTTAGCTTCTTCCCATATTAAAAAGGCAGTAGAATATGGATGAAAGTTTATAGCATTCCAAGAGGATTATCTGGCTCATGCTCATAGCCAGATACTCAGGTCACGGTGGAAAATTATAAACTTTCCATTTCAGTGGATGTTAGGAAATATCCAGTCATTTTCAAAGTTGCTTTTTATGAGACAGAAAATCTGCTAGTGTTAAGAGTGAGGATTTTTGAAAACATCAGCTCATGCAAGCAAAACTCTGATACTTACAATTATAAGGTCCATGCCTTTAAGTGACCAGCCTAAGTCCAGGGGAAGTCTCTGTTTTCTCTGAATGAATACATTCTCTCCCACAACATTTTTTCTCTCTTTCAAGTTTTGCCTTTTACAAGTGCAGTAAAAAATACTACAATATTACTACATCAGATTAAAAAGTAAATAAACAAAACTTCTAATTAAAATCCATTTGAAATTAAAAAAATGAGGATCTCTGTCTGAAATACACACAGAAGCTGCTGTTCAGGTGAGGTGGGTTAAAAGCCAGTTACGATTCCCAAGCACAGAGCCAAGAACCTGTAGAGTGAGCCAATTAGAACATGGGGAATGAACTGAAGAGACGGCTGCCCACACATGCAAATGGGAAACTGAGAAACCTTGAGTCTGTGAAATAAATAGTGACTCCCACAAGGCAGGCAGCATTTGACAGTGTTCTTGGGAAGTGTTCTCTTCACCTCCCAATGTCAGGTATAAATATTGTGTGTGGCAGGAAGTCTATGGAATTTGAAATGGTGATCTGAAATGAAAGACCTTTTGGATTGTATAAAAGTTGATTATGACCAAAAAGATGCTAAAATGTCCTAGAAAGGACATTTTACAAAATGTTTTACAGAAAGTTTTCCTTCTACAGAATGCTGTCATTTCACTGCAGATGTGTGACAAAGAAGGTTTCTCAACAGAGGTTTGAATATTCATGCTACTCATCATGGAGCTTAGAGGGAAGACACAGGCTGCCTATATCTGCTTGCAATGAATAAGAATACATATAATTAGAATTGGTTGATATGAATAAATAAAATAAAAGGAGACGGTCAGGCCAAATTTCTCATTAGTCGAGTAATATACAATGTGAGTGTCGCCCTCTGACTTGGGCTGAGCAATATGTTAGCAGGAGGGCTGCATGGCATGAATGACTGAGGACTCACTGGACACCAGGGAAGAAGGAGCCCACTCTCACAGCTTTTGCGTGGCGAGTGAATGATTGTCGACCTTGAAGTCTGGGTAGGCACTAGGGTGTGCACAGGCCCTCTTCAGCCAGAGCCAACCTTGGCTGCCCCCTAACTCAATGCCCTGCTCCAACAATCCCAATACCTAGAGCACTGGGAAAGCAGCAACCTCTCCAGCCCCTTTCTGGGAGGGGGTGTGACAGACCCCTCTGCTGCGGAGCGGTGGCTCCCTGGACCATCACATGGGAAATTAAGCACAAACGGGAAAGGGAAACTATGACTCACCATCCCTCCTCCTTCACCTCTTCCTCTGCTGTTTTCCCTTTCCTACCCATTTTAATGTCCTCAGTACAGAGCTATCACATAGGACATTCTGAAATGTGGAAATGTTCTTACCTGTGCTATCCAATATAAGGTTAGCCACTAACCCTATATGGCTCTTGAGCATTTAAAAGTGGCTACGATAACTGAGGAACTGAATTTTTAGCTTTATTTTGTTGTTGTTAATTTAAATCTAGACAACCGCTTGTGCCTGCAGTTACTATATTGCACCGTGCTTTTGTCTTCTAACTTACTCTCTGCCCCAACTCCATCTGTTCCACATTCAGCTCCTTTTCTCAACTGAGGCCACTCTAGCTTTGCTCCAGTTTCCAATCAGCACCTCTTGGTTCCCTTTCCTTTGTGTGCTTCCACAGTCTCAGTTGGTCCAGTCCTGTTTCCTGACTCTTTATTGATCTTATTCGCTAATGCTAACAGGTTAAGATACTTTAAAACATGGATAACACAAGCCCCTCTCATTTCCATGGTCATATTTTCCAGCCACCTCACCTGTAAGCTCACACTACACTGTCGCATACCTGTGCTCCTCAAGTTTGCTTCTTTAATATTGTCTCATAGAGCCCTGTTTCTACTCTGAACATTGTTTATTAAGTGTACCTCTACATACATACCGAAAGTCCTCTTTTCAATGAAATTTTATGAATCTGGAGTGATTTTTCTCTTTGGAATTTCCTTGGTAAACCAACAGATTTCTCACAGGCATCAAGCTTTTCCTGAGAAAGGGGTTTCCGCTCTTTCATAAGGCACTGCAAACTCTCGAATATCACCTCAAGTGTCTGCATTTCTACTTTTGCTCACAGCCTGGGATACTGCCATGTCTTCTTGAAAGACAAAATAATCAGCATCTTTCACAAAAAATGATGGATTCTACTGAACTTGAATTCTTTTATGTTTAATTAAAGTAACTGCTAATTGCATCCCCCTTTATTTACATAGCACCCATAGTATGGACTCATAAATGTCCATGGACATGCTTTTATGTTGTACATGAACTTCTGGATTCATATATTTGTCTAATCATAATGTGTCCTACAAACTGTTTAAAAATAAGTGAAACAAAATAATAAATCCTAAAAATAGAGAAGAAATTGAGAGAAATACATTAAAGAAAACAGAAACTTTGGTATTTGCCTCTATATTAATGTTTTAGGGCATTTATTGATTCCAGATCTTGTTCACGTTGTTTAAAATCAGACTTTTCCTCACCCTAGCCCTATGACTAAGTTTGCTGGAAGTTTCCCATACAATAAATAGTTGTGATTCCATCACCAGTAAGGGCACGTAAGGGAGGCATCTGATAGATGTTTCTCCCCCACATCGATATTCTCTCTCCTCCCTTTTCTCTCTCCCTTCCTGTTTCTCTAACATCAATTAACATATCAAAAAATGTTAAAACATTAGACTATTCCTCAATGAATCCCATTAAAATATCTGTGGGATGGAGATTGCTGTTTGATATTACAAGAAACTTTTCTTTTAATATATAATAATCAAATGCAACGTCTGATCCTTAGTTGGTTTTCTGTTTTGAACAAAACAATTATAGAAATAATTTTGGAAATATTTGAAGAAATTTAAATATGGACTACTAAGGAGTTACTAGCAATTTTAATAGGTTATATAGTTATGTCTTCATTTTTAAAAATACATGCTTAATTGTATACAGGAGAATCTTATGATTACAGAAATTTTCTTTATGGTAATTCAACAATAATACAATATATTAACAATTTTAAACTAACTGATATGATTTTCTTTTTGTTTTTCTTTGAAAGTTTTCATAATAAAATAAGAATATTACACTAAAGTACTAGTGGGCAAATTATAGCCATGGGCTAAATCTGGCCCACAGTCCCTCCTTTCCTCCCTTCTTTCTTTCCTTCCTGTCCTTTCCTTTCTCTTCCTCCCTCCTTCTTTTCCTTTCCTTCTTTCCTTCCTCTCTTCCTTCCTTCCTTCCTTCCTTCCTTCCTTCCTTCCTTCCTTTCTTTCTTTATTTCTTTCTTTCTTTCTTTCTCCTTCACTTGCTACTGTAATATCATGGCTGATTTTCCATGATAACAGCAGAACTAAGCAGTTATGGCAGAAACCATGTGGTCTGCAAAGGCTAAAATAATTACTTATCAGACCTATACAGAAAAAGCTGATTCTGAACTAGATGAATAGATTATAATTTGTCATACAAAATATGACTTGTTAGTAAATTAATCTGTCTTAATACACAAGATTTACAAGAGGCTACAAGATTGATCTTAAGAATGTGCATAGAAACCATGATGACAGAAAGGAATCACTAAAATTAAAGCAATTAATCACTGAGCAAAAAATAGATTTTTATAATCAAGTTTACCATAGTTTTAGTTTTATATTTTCAGAGAGACTTTGTATAATTGAGTAGAATAATTGAGAGAACTCTTCCTCCTTTTAAACCAGATTTAAGGAAAATCTGAATTTTATTTTTCTCTAATCATTTCTAGAATAAGAGTTCATATCACATCTTGAAGTTGTTTTCTCTATAGAAAGAGTATTCATGAGTGGGGAAAACCTCAAATGATTTTGAGAACATTGGAGTCTCTTTCAACACTTAAATATTTTATGGTAAAATAAGAGTAATGAAAAAGACTAACATTATTGTGTATTCTCTTAAAAATGAAAAATAGTTCTATTTGAGCATCTCCTGCATTACTGTAATAGATGCAGGGGAACATTCAAAAGAAATTTGAACTCCGCCATTAAAGAGGTAACACTGGAGCTGCAAACATACTGAGACAGAAATATTACCACTGCCTCTGGAAAACTTATCTATTCACACATCTACATGTATCTGTTAACTCATGAGTGAACTCTTTAGATTGCAAGTTCAAGTTAGGTTCTTATTACTTATAATAAATTATCATCATTTCAGTTTTACAATATTTTTTCTTTGGCTTATTTTATGCCTTAGAGTATGTTAGGGCCAGAGTTATAAACATGGATATGTCCTAGTCCTTGCCCTCACGTGGCTCCAGATTAGTTGACTAAGAAAGACAACAGATTTTTCCCCAACTTGCTAAATGGAAGCATGCAAAGGGTGCTTTGGGAATCTTTAGCCCAATGTTGCTGGAGGTGACATTAGATAAATCTTATGCAGCGTGTCCTCAAACAAGGTCAACACAATAAGGTCATTTCAATGTCATTTCATTAGTGGTGATGAGATGCTATAGAAACTTAACTCATGTATATACAATTCACCTATGGTAAAATTGATTTTGTTATACATCTTCTTGCTTAAAGACGAAGAACGTATCAATGATGTTAAGTGAGGACTTACTGTACTGTTAAAGGCTACACCTTTATGACATGATGAAATGGATTTCTGAAATGCTTGATTTCTTTTTTTCTTTGTTGCTTACCTAAATCAGCCCACACTATGCTTTCAAATTTATATCTTGTTTTGTCTCAACGTTGGCTTTCTGCCTTTGTTTCTGCTGCTATAGATCTGTTCGTGCTCCTCTTCCCCTGGTGTGCTCTGCCACACTTCTAATTGTACCTCTCACTCTTCCTTCTTAATCTGTGCTGTATTCATTGTCCAGAGTAGTGTTTCTCAAACATTGCTTTCCATGTGTCATGTCTCTTCTCAAGTAACTACAGTAATTTCATATTTCCTTATAGGTCAAAATATCTTTATATTGTAGCTTCTATATCATCAGGCTATTTACTGTATCTGGTGGAAACAAAATGCAATTGTCTCTGCAGTCTTAAAATTTTTGCCTTTGGCTTTCATTTTTTAAGGGTCACTTTTTGATAATGTTAATACCAATATACTTTAGATATTGATAAATAAGTATCTGTCTAGAATATTTTTCCTTTAAGGGTGTGTATATAGTCTATAAACAAATAAAAAGTTTACTTCACCATTTTCAGAAATTGTTGTTGACTGTGTTTTTAAAAATTAAATTCCATCATTTTTTGAGACATACTAAGAACTGTGCTAGGTGAAAGGAGAGTTGAAAATATGTAATAGAAGCTTCTTTCTTCACAAAGGCTATATTCTTGATTGCATCTCAAAGGGGTGATGAAGCTTGTCTCTACTACAAGGCACATTGATGTATGTGCTATAGGAAAGGCCTATAGTGTTTTCTGATCCCTGCATAAGGGAAATAATTCCCATGTTAAGACATTGGACAACACATCATGGAATAGATAGATTTTGAAATTTTCAAGATGACTACATTCTCAACAAATGAAGATATAATGAAAAAGAAAGCAAAAAGGAATATGTACTTTTTTAGGCCCAAAGGGGGTCAGATTGGACCTAAGTGTTTGTGAGAGGTAGCAGTGCTGATGTGTTAACACAATGTAGAGGACTTTGAATGCCTTCCTGAGGAATTTGTATGGTATTCCATAGTAGGCAAATAATCACTGTGGTCTTTAGAGCAAAATATTGACCTAGTCAAAGTTGTATTTAAAGAATCTACCCTGGATACTTTGTGATGAATGAAAAGAGAAGAGACACTAGGGAGAGAAAGATGAATTTGGAAACCAAACAAAATTGTCTCTAGGAATGTAAAGTTGTTCAATATTAGAATGTTTAATTATAATATTTATTATAAGAACTAAATTTTTTTTAAAAACCAGCTGCTATAGTTTTTTAAAAGTTTGATATACTTTATGTTTTATTTTTAATTGAAAGAATAAAATAGAAAGAAATGGAATGGTTACTAACTTGATAAAATTAATGTATCATATAAAAATCTACCATTATGCTTAGTGTGATAAGATAAACACATTTTTACTAAAATAAAAAAATATTTTACCACTATATTGCTTAATGTTTCCTGGAAGTATAACCAAATATAAATATTGGAGATATTTAAAATTATGACGATTCAGAGATCACAAATTTTTCTACATAAGAATTCTAAGAGAATTAATTAAAAATTGCAAATGACATAAAATTTTATTAAAGTGGCTGAGTACCTAATTAACAAACATAATTCAGTAATCTATAGCCTTATTAGTTAGGGAATATAATAAAAGATTTATAATAAAATAGTTTATAGTAACAACTATAAATGTAAACTACTTCATAATGAAGCAGAGAAGAAATGTGTAGAACCTGCATTGTGAAACATTTAAGTTTTTCTGAGACACATAAAGAACAGATAAATAAGTATAAAACTAGACTTTGTTTTTTCACAGAAAGATCCAATATGATACAGAAATTCTTCATATTCCTTCTTTTTGGAACTTAACGAAATAATTTTATATTCATATGGAATAACAAGTAATCAAAAATAGAAACTAAAATTCTAATATGTGAAAAATACAGTGAGTGAAGTCAAGCCTGGCAAGGTTTTAAACTTAATGCTATAGTAATGAACACACTTTGGAACTGGAAAATGAATTAAAACATCAATGAAATAGGTTAAGGAATCCAGGAATAGATTTAATGTGTGGTTAAGAAAAGAACTCTAGTCTGAAATACAGATGGATTTTCACAACAGTAAGAAAAATGTTCATAATTCAAAAGAAAGTATCGAGCATGTGGCTAGATATTTAGAACAAAATTAACATACTCTTAATATCAGAAAAGAATTTAAATGGAGAAAAGATTTAAATATGAAAGAAGCTCATCATAGAAGAAAAGAACTGAGTAAAAACTGAAGTACTCTAAGGTTGGGAATGTCTGTGTAAACCCAGAACCAATAAAAGACTGATGAATTTTAGAAGTATAAGAATTAAAATGTATACATAGAAAACAAGCATAACCAAAGGGGGAAAAAAGGCGGTAAGCTGGAAAAAAGATACTTTACATGTGTAACAATGAATGTTCAGTTCCCATAATATATAATGAGCTCTTGCATCTGTAAGAAAAATAACCCAAAGGTATAAATAGACAATGGACATAATTAGATCCTTTACTTAAAAAGACAAAAAGTGGTTAATAAGCAGAAGAAGAGGTGCCCAACATTACTTAGAATTAGATATATAAATAATAACAAAAAAATACAAGTAAAAATATTTCACAGATCAAATTAGCATTTGATAGCAAAAATATTAGATAACGTCCATTGTAGTGGAGTAAGTAGGAAAACAGAAAATTATTGTCTTGACTGAAAGTGGTTGTGAAAGTTTGTAGAATGTTTTAGGAAGACAATTTCATAATAGCTATCAAAAATATAAGTACATATACATTTTGATGCCACAATTTCTATTTCTCAATTAAGCCCCAGATACTTTGGGTACAACTAATTAAACATGCACATAAAGGAAGTTTTTTGCATTATTGTTGCACTAGTGAAAAATGGTAGTAACCCAAATGTCTATCGGAGCAGAATTTCTTAGATAAATTAGGGCATATTTGTATAGTCGAATAAAAAAATGAAATAGAACTTTATATACCTATATGGAAAGCAGAGCAAGTTACAGTAAATTTAAAACCAAGATATAGAACAGTTTGTACATACTTTTGTGTAAAAACATATCTTGTCTACACACATTTTTATATATGCATAGAAATTTTCTAGAATAATTTACAAAAATCTGTGTATTGAAAAATAAATTGTATGTTTAATTTTGCATTCCTCTCATCTATTTCTATATTTTATCATCAGCAGGTACTTATTATATAACAATATGTGAAAATATTTTAAGCTTCATAATTGATCTTTAGAAATGAGTTAATGTTATCTGTCCATCTGAAGACAGGTAGAGAGTTAGGATTAGAAATGTGTATGTGAAAGTTGTCAGTTTGAAGGTGACAATGAAATTGCAAAGTGGAGGAAATCACTTGGGGGAGCATGAGGAGAAAGAAATGAAAATGTCTGAAGAGACAATTTACATACTTATATTTATTTGCTAAAGGGGAAGAAAAGTCAGCAAAACAGATAGAAAATAAGTCCTTCAAAGAAGTAGCAGAACCAGTTTGGACCCATGTAATTTAAATCAAAGGAAGAATGTTGAGATGAAAAAGTTCCAAAACAGTCCTGACAACCTGAGGAAAATGAGAAGAGAGCCTCATTTTCCAACTTCTTCCTCAACAACCTGGCTCTTACTCTTCTGTTTCTTTGCAGCCATATTCCTTGCCAGCACCCATCCGGTGCCCTGTTTCCTTGTAGGCATGGCCCTACATCTGCATCCCACTCGCTGTCTGTAGTCTCTCACTTGTCTCACGCAAGAACAGCCTGCAAGTAGATCTATTCAGTCCAGGCCCTTTTTATTCTGAACTCTAGACTCCACATGCATATGTCTACTTGAAATCTCTTCTTCAGAATTTCAACACAGCTCAAATTAAACATGCTGAAAATTCATGTTCTCTCTTTCAGAAAGAGTTCTTTCCCTTTGACCAGGCAATAAAACTAAACATCTATCTAATTGTGCAAGACACAACCCCAAGAGATATTATTGTTACATTTTTCTTCTTACCCTTCTATTTCCAACCTATCACATGTTTTATTAATTTTACATCTGAAATATCTCTCTCAATTTCATTTCCTTTTCTCCATCAGATGAGCACTACCTTAGCCAAGAGAGTATTGTGCCTCCTCTCGATTGCTGCTGTAACTTCCTAAAAGACCCATGTGTGTCTGCCTGGACAGTTGCTAATCTGTTTACTACAGTTGTGCTAGAGAGAGTATTTCTAAGAGCAAACCTAAGCGTATTATGCCCCTTAAAAAATTTTCAACGGCTTTTTAGAAAAATGGGGTAAAAAAGTCAGGGTTCTTGTACATCTTCTTTTTGCAATTATCATATTTGCAAATTTATGTGTATTTGTGTTATCATTCCCCTCTGTCTTCACCATTTGACTGTTACTTTCTTGTAACTTGACTGGTACCATATTTTTAAAATCAAAAATTATGTTCCCAAATCCTGGCACAGGATAATGCTATATAAATACTCTTTAATTAAGAAAAAAAAATGAAAGCAATATGGAGCTTCAAGAAGGAAAAGTATGTGTTTCAAACTTTGTTAAGAATTCTAAGAGGACGAAGCCCCAAATTTTGAAAATAGATGATGGTTAGCGAATTGCTAGAATAATGTGAAAGTGGGTATTGACAGGAGTATCCAAAGAGATAGACTGTGGAGTGTGTCCTAGAAAGGAGGAAAAGTGAGGAACAGATCCCCTAAGTAATTAATTCTGAAGAAATGCAGGATATAAGTGTCTAGAGGTCTGAATGAGGTCAAAGACGTGTGTATTAGAAGCAAAAGAATGAGATTTCTGGAAGGAGAGTAGGTTGTAGTTTTAAACTTTTATATTAGAATTTAAATGTTAGAAGTGGAACAACTTCTCAAGGCTTAGGGTGTGGCTGTAGGAACTTTCGTGTATGACAGTATGATTTTTACTTTAGATATTATGAACAAGCTTCCCCAAAATTTAAAAGCTACTTAAAGATGGAAAATATGTCCTCCCTGTGGTTTTTTGACTTTGCTTAGGACCATGTATATACCCAATAAATATTTTAAGTTAAATAAAATTAAAGGCCTAGTTTCCAGAAATTCTGCCACCTTAGTTCTTATAGCATGTTTCTAATTTCTATGTCTCACAGTTACCTCCATAGAAGCTCTCTCCCATCAAAACTTTTGAAAAATACTTCGTATTAGTTGCATTCAGTTCCTCATCACTTGATCACAAACTGTGATTTATTTATATATTTTTATTATTGAAGATTTCCAGAATAAACTTGTGGTTGCTATCAGTGAGCAGTAAATATCTTTTGGCAAGTATGACAGAGTTACAGCAAGAAACTTGGCAACAGGTTTTTAAAACATGTTTCTGGTTCTTGGTAGGGTTTTCCAGCACAAGCAACTACAAACATCATCAAAATTCCATGATATAATCAACTAGGTACTAGGAAAAGCTGATGACTAACTTCTGGAACTGCACAGGCAAGCAGTCAGGCGTGTATACTATGTGTCTTAGAATCATGGACTCAGAGTCAGTGAGAAGACAGATGCCCAGTAAGACCTGCATATGTTCAGGGATATTGATTAGAAGTAAATATAAGAGAAAGCTCAATTCTATGAGGAGTCGTGTGAATATTCTAGCATCAACTTTTATTTCAGACTAATCATATAAAGGAGTAACAACAAAAGCTTAATAAAAGTTTTTACTGTAAAAAATACTTACATTCAGAGATACTACTTTGGTGGTAATCAATGCTTTGCACACAAAAAAGTGAAAACTATTTTTCACAGTGTTCTTAAAATGTGAATTTCTAGGTCTTATTTACATTTACTAAAGCCATATTTTTAGAGTGTGTGTCCCAGAAAACTGTATTATTAGTAAGTGCCCAACATGTGTTGGATTTAATAAAGTTTGAGACTCTTTGACATAGAAGCGTTGTTAATGAAGTTTTATTCCTAAACTGTCTTGGTGACTATATCACAGCTATTACAAAATGAGTAGAGAAACAGTGATCCTGGGAGCATTATTTATTTAAGCTGCTATTGCCAGTTTCTGACATTTTCAGTAATGTGAACAACCTGAATATTTCTGTTAACTTAGAGAAATTGCTTGGCATAGAGGAAAGAAGCAAACTTTGGAATCAGAGAAGCAGATCAAATTCTGGATCTTCTACTGGGTGGCCTTGGCTGAACCAATCACTGTCCATGAATTTCAGTTTTCTCATTTGAGAAATGGAGATGATATCTATTTAGTAGCAAGGGTTTCCGGGAATTCAATGAGGGGCAGGAGAAATCATGGTGAGTTTTTGGATCTTTGGGTAGTTCAACAGAGATTAAATGAAGCCTGTGAAGAGAAGTGTGAGAGAGAAAAGGAGCCAGGTTGTCAATGACTTCATAGCCATAAGGAGTCATTTCAGCCTGTCGATACTGGTTTTCCAATCCAAAACACTGTTGTCTCATGGTTTTTATTTTATTAGCATTACCGAAGTAGTTCCTCTGTTCTCTCTTTGTGCAAACTCAGCTCCATTTAACTCAAGCCTCACTCTCCAAGGATCCTGAAGAAGATGAATGGGACACTGCTCTGAGGAGGCTTGAGGACATGGAAGGCACGCAGATTGTGCTAGTGTCCTGGCCAGCGGGAAGGGTCATCGGCGGACACTTGCGTCCTCCCTGTGGAGGCTGCCAGGGAGTCAGGGAGAGCGGTGCACTCACTGGCATTGGGAAGCATCGGTAAGTATTACAGAGCGCACACTGGGCCGGGGTCTGAAGATATGAATACGAGTGAAGTATGTATGCAAATAATGAACACTTTTTTTAATATGCAGGTAAAAATGAATTAAAATATTACATGAATTAAATGTTACAGAAGTTACAAACTTCTGTAAGAGAAATTTGTACAAAATTCTATAGGAAAAAACAGTAATCTGCTCTAAAGTGTAAGAAGAGTCTTCACAGAACAGCTAACATTTGAGATGGAGCTTAATGGGATCTGGATGATGTCTGTAAATGAAGGATGTGGAGAAGGGAAGTGTATCTCTTTAGAGGGAACAGATAGTGACACAATCAACTGAACCAAAGCCTGGAGAGTTGAAAGAGACAGGGTTTGGCAAGTGATTGTTCTTAGGGTTAGCCCTGCTGTAACTGGCCCTACCTTATTTTACTCCAAGAAAAGATACAGGTGAACCTTCTTTTCTTGCTCTAGAGTGCGGTTGCAAAGGGATAGACTCACAAGCATGGCATGCCATGTGGTTATTACCGTCCCTTCCTGCCACCATTTCTTCATCAAGACATACCTTGCAGGTGTCCTTGCAGGCATCACTTGCTTGCTCACATCAGCCCTCATCAGAATTACTTTTTTGGGAAGGCGAAGGGTTGCTTTCCTGGAGTTTGTTCAACAGTTGGTTTATGTCACTCATCTGCGAAGCATCTAAGGCTGCCCTGTGATAAAGCTGCTTCTCCTCAGCACAAGTTGAATGAAACTCCTGATGGAAAAGTCTCATGTCCTTTTTATTTATACAGTCGGAATCTCAAACAACTCTCTTAAATGCTAGGTATTCCTCCCCAAACATTTGTTTAACGATTTATAATTGTCACTTATCTGTTGTCTTCTTTCCAGAGGGTGATCTCAGCCCGAGTGCGTGTGTGCATGTGTTGGTGCATATGTGTGTGTGTGTGTGGTGTGTATGTCTTTGCTGTTAATTCCTCACAATATATTAAATATTGTCCTTCTCTCACTATCTTTTGTTAATCCTCAAAACTTTTGGGTTTGGGGAAAGTCCCATTGCTTGATGTTTCATGGTGAAATCTCCACCATGCCTCTCCCCTTATCCTAGAAATATGGGATTTTGGGTGTTGAATAAAATTTTACTGATAAACCTGCTTGGGCTAGTGTCCTTCCATGCCAGGGTCCTCTATAAAAAGAGTTTTGATCTTCAGCAGTTACTTCCTCTTCACAGAGAGCATTTCCCGGAGACCTTCTTTGCTGTGAGGAAGGTGGTACAAATAGGGCCACACCTATGGCATCATCTGGTCCAAGTGCAAGCAGGAAATTCTCCTGATTCCCAGACACCCTCTTCTCCACCTACACTCAAATCCCAACCAACACTCACATGTTATAAGAATACCCATCAATTATTAAAACAACAAAAAAGATTCCATCAGTGGAATAATTTGAGAACGTGATGGATAGTAAATTTATAGAAACATGACAATTACAGAAATTCAATAGTTTATTCATG
This sequence comes from Pteronotus mesoamericanus, assembly GCF_021234165.1. Taxonomy (NCBI): domain Eukaryota; kingdom Metazoa; phylum Chordata; class Mammalia; order Chiroptera; family Mormoopidae; genus Pteronotus; species Pteronotus mesoamericanus. Next base: position 13,173,572 of record NW_026555247.1, on the reverse strand, counting down.
CAATAAACATGGATTGTCTTTATTACATGTCAGGTGTTATGGAAGGTGTTAGAGATCCAATATATCCATGAGGAGGTTGCACTTCAGAGAGCATGATGCTTTTGTAGAGAAAATGACAGTATTATCTTATATTTACATTTATATTATTTTTTTCTTTAGGTCAGTGAAGCCCCACCTATAAGCCAGGAACTTGGCTGGTTAAAATTATTGTAAGAAGCCTGTCATATCTTACATTTATTTACCCATCATTGTCTGTAGACTAAATAACTGGTAGAACCAAACTGATCTATTCTTCATTTATTATTTAAACAATTAGTGGTACTTACAAAAATTTATTTAAAATTTCAAATATTTATAAAATATTTCAAATATTTATAAAAATTATTACATTTATAAAATATAATAAAATTAATAAAATATAAAGTAAGTAAATTAATTTTAGCTTTAGTTATTGAGTATTTTCTTGACAGAAGTATTACAATCCAGTAAAGAGCTTTTACATAAATGCAAAGTACATAAATATTTAAAAGGGGAATCTCATATTTTAAAAATAGATAACACCTGAGAACCATTTAAACTGTTAAAATTAATGAGGCTAAAATATTTATTTTAAAACATATTTTTTTTTTCCACACACAGGGAATTTTTAAAGAGTTTTTGAAGATTTAATATATTCTTTCATTTATTCTGCAAGTACTTATTTAGGGATTAAAACTAGATGCTGTGCCTAGCATAGAATATTGCATAAAACCTGACAAATATTGGTAAAATTAACTGTTTAACAAGATATATGAATAAATTAATTTCTCTGCAATGAACCTACATTCTCATTAATTTTTACATCAAGTTGTGAATACTTTGAATAAAATGTTATTGACCCTGATAAATAATAGAGTCTTCAAGTATGAATGTAGGAAAACAAATGGGATGAAGCAAAACTCTGTAATTAGAAAACTTGGACAGAAACTTAGATTACCTATAATTCGCTATTTGACAAAGGCATGAATTCCCGTTATATCATATGTGTGATGCAAAACAGTTAAAAACATTTAAACTTTGCAGACTTCAAAAATTAATAATGTTTTGAAATAATCTCTGTATTCACAATTATCAACAGAATATATATACTAAAAAAAAAAACCAAGAATAAAATCAGATTCTGGTAGTGTGATTATCTGCTGTACGCATTTTACTGTGATAGAGATAGCCAACCAAGAGATTTTTAAATTTAATCCAAGTTTTTTAAAAAATATTTTATTGTTTATACTATTACAGTTGTCTCAATTTTTCCCCTTTGCCCTCCATCTATGCCCCTCTCGACTCCTACAATCAATCTCCACACCACTTGAGTTATGCATGTATGTTCTTTGTTTTATGCATATATGTTCTTAGTTTTTTATTAAGATATTATTTATTTTTAGAGAGAGGGGAAGGGAGGGAGAAAGAGAGGGAGAGAAACATTGATGTATGAATAAAACTTTGGTTGCTTCTCTCACAACTCCAGCTGGGTACCAGGTTGCAACCAAGGCATGTGCCCTGACTAGGAATCGAACCAACAACCCTTCGCTTTGTTGGACAATGTTCAACCAACTGAACTGTGCTGGTCAGGGTCATATATGAGGTCTGTACAGAAAAAGTCCAACCACTGTTACTATAATGACAATGGTTTGTGTGACATCAATGTAACCAGGCAGCCAAGGAGAGTGGACTAGAATGTATATGTGTGAACAATGATGACTTCACTGTGCTCATCAGTGGAGGTGGTAGTTGCTGCTGAGTAAGCATGTGCACTGTGTGGCCCTTGCATTCAAAAAGACGGAAAGAGTAGAGCAACGAATCTGCATCAATCTTTGTGTTAAACTTGAATATTCCTCCATGGAAACTATTTAGATGATTCAGAGGGCTACACCTCCAGGCACCTGGTAATGGGCAGCTTCCTCTCAACAATGTGCCCCCTTGTGCATCGCATCTCATGCAAAGTGTTTTGGTGAAACATCAAATCACCCAGATGACTCAGTCCCTGTGCAGCCCAGATTTGGTGCCCTGCAACTTCTGGCTTTTCCCAAAATTAAAATCACCTTTGAAAGGAAAAAGATTTCAGACTGTTGGTGAAATTCAGGAAAATACAACAGGGCAGCTGATGGCAACTGGGAGAAGTGTGTGAAGTCCTAAGATGCCTACTTTGAGGGGGACTGAGGTGTCATTGTCCTATGTACATGTTTCTTGTGTCTCTTATCTTATTCAATAAGTGTCTCTGTCTTTCATAGTGCGTGGCTGGCCACTTTCCGCACACACCTCCTGTTCTTTGACTATTCCCTTCACTTTCAACCAGTTCCCACCTCTGCCCTCCCGTTACAGCCGTCAGCCTGTCCCATGTTACTATGCTTTTGACTCTATTTTGCTCATTAGTTTATTTTGTTCGTTAGACTCCACTTAAGACATCATTTGGTGTTTGTCTTTCACTGACTGGCTTATTTCACTTAGCATAACAGCCTCCAGTTCCATCTATGCTGTTGCAAAAGGTAAGAGTCCCTTCTTTTTTACTGCTGCATAGTATTCCATTGTGCAAATGTGCCATAGCTTTTTTATCACAGTTCTGGAAAAGTTTCTTATTTTCTAAATTTAAAGTATAATTTAAATGAAATATTGCAGTTTTTTGGAACACAATATGAAATTAATTATTCATCTTTTTGGAAACATCTTTATTTTTCAGGAGATATATATGTATATATATATAATTTAATTGTCTCTAGATTTCAAGAAGTTATAGCACTTAAAACTAAACATTATCAAAACTTACTGAAAGGTAAGTGGATCCTTCAGTGGTCTGGGCTATGCCTAAAACCAGCCAATACTCGATAGCCATGAACAGATGGGTGGCTGCGGCAGTCCCAATCACCTTCTCAACCTAACTGCGCGTACATTTACCTAAGGACCTGCTACGCACTAGGGGCTAGTAGCACGTCAAGATGGCATTTGCAGAATCTAGCCAGGTAATAACCTTCCTGAACTGTAAAAGTTCATCAATTGTGAAATTGATGCTGTACTTTCCCAGACACCCACCTGAAAGCAGTATGGGAACAAAGTGGTGATATATGGTCTCCAAATTCTCTCAGTTGGGGTCACTATTTTACTTAAATGGTAAGCCCTTGATTTTCAAAATGATTTTGAAATTAGAGGCAGTATTAGAAGCTGAATGGACTTTCTTTGACTGCCTAACTACACATTTGTGCCTTTCGAAATCCCTCCCAGATTTAGCCATGACCATAAATGTTACCTCACATTCAGCCAGTTGTGCATGCATATGTTGAACTGCAATCAAATTTAGGAAACTTAGGAGCAGCTTCTCTACTGTCCCGAGTTCTCTGCTAGCTTATTATTATCTTACCACCTGCCTCAGTTGCTTTATATCAATATTACTATTATTTTGCTAAATTAATAGGTCTAGTAAATGTATGTTCTCAGCAAGAACTTGTTAAACTTGTTTTTTTTTTTTCTGAGTAGGTGTGTGACTCATTGGCGTAACTTCACAACATACTTGTTATTTCTCTGCACCAGCTTAAATTACTCAATAGAACTCAGTTTTGAAGACAAAGCATTTCAAATGCTTCAAAGACATGGAGATTTAAGAAGATAAGCTTTTCTGAAAGTGCTATTTAGAAATTTGTGATACTGAAAATGAGTTTTTCTTGGCAATATTCAAGGACAGTTGTGGTTAATATTTTTTACCATTTTTCCTTTATAAAAAATATTTTATTGTTTATGCTATTACAGTTGTTCTGATATTTCCCCTTTTGCCACGCTCCACCCAACCTGCCCTCCCAACTTCTCCAGTCAGTCCCCACACTGTTGTCCATGTCCATGGGTCATTCACTTATGTTCTTTGACTAATCCCTTCACTTTCTTTCAGTCAGTCCCCACCTTTTCCCTCCCCTCTTACAGCTCTCAGTCCATTCCATGTTTCTATGCCTATGGTTCTGTTGTGCTCATTAGTTGATTTTGTTCATTAGATTCCACTTATAAGTAAGGTGATATGGTTTTAGTCTTTCCCTGAATAGCTTATTTCACTTAGCATAAGAGTCTCCAGTTCCATCTGTGTTGCCACAAAAAGAATTCCCTCTTTTTTACTGCTGTGCAGTATTCTGTTGTGTAAATGGACCACATTTCCTTAAAGATTTTATTTATTTATTTTTAGAACAACGGAAAAGGAGAGAGAAAGAAAGGGAGAGAAATTTTAAAGGAAATCATAGTTGGAGCAAGCTTGCTGTTTTTGGGTCTCAGATTTCTTTTTCACAAAGTGGGAATGTTCTAGTCAATAATATGAGGCTCCTTCAACTTCTAACAGTTGTTGATTCTAAGAAATAAATATTTTTGTAATAAGTACATTTTGTTTTAAATTTGAGAGAAAGGGAACTTTGGAGTTGTGTTAAGTAAAGTTGCATGGTTAGCTCTTAAAAGGTCTAATTCCTTGATGATTTTTGTGTGGTAAACTTTTCTATTCTACATAATTGCAAATTACAATAATATGCATATATTTCCTTTTCCTCTTTAGAAGGTACCTTAATAATCAAATTCTTTTTGGACAGATCCTCTTCTCACGAAGAGCCACAGTGGCACTTTTTTTGCTCCACTAAGTGTGTGTTTAGGAAGCAGCTTATCTTCATTTCTTGTGTTTAAGGCCTACAACTATAAACTATTGCCCAAAAATGTATTAAGTACCCTAAGACATTAGTATGGTATCCTGTAACTTAGTAAAACTGTAAAGATAACTGTGTGAATTTCAAGGTGTTTATTTCATATTTCTTAACAGGTTTCATTTTCAAAGAGGAAATGTATACACTTTAGCAAATTCTACAGTGCTTACCCCAGTGTATACAGTGCTTAGCATACAGCATGTAGTCAATATGTCTTCAGAATAGTCAGATGTTAGGTTTGGGAACAATCATGGTGATTACCAAGTGCTACCACTACACAAAAGATACAGAGTCTGGGATGGCCAACAGGACTCATCCAAGGTCAGCTCAGGTCTTCAGATTCTGTTAGTGATTTCTTCCACATTGGCCTAGTATTCAATGTGAGAGTTCATAAATTTAGACATTTTTATTGACAGAAAAAAATATATAATTTGGTGTAAGATTGAAATGATTGCAATCTAATGCAGCAATTTTCAACTTTTCTGTGGCACAAATAAACTAATTACTAAAATTCTGCAACACAATAAAAATATATATTTTTTGCCAATCTGACAAAAAAATAGGTATAATTTTGATTCATTCACAACAGGCAGCTATTGTTCTGTTGGTTATGGTCTTTTTTTTTTTTTTTTGACAGTCTAAGAGAAAAGAGGTCAGCGCCCTAACTAAATAGTCAGACATTGCATGTTATAAAAATTCTTGTGACATTGTGGTTGAAAATCACTGACCTAACATGACAGTCAGGATGGTAGATAAAGATACTACTTACGTAGTCCTTGAAAGGAGCCAAAAAGGGTTATATTATCTTTACAATTACAAAAAGAATGCAAATTTCATTCAATAATTGAAATATAGAACCAATAATTGAACTATAGGGCCCAGATATTGTTATTGGTTTTTTTTCTAAGTTAAAGAAGTTGGTCTTTGTTCAGATTTCCAATGCTTAGGTTTTTAAGATTGCCTGTGTTTAAGAATAGCACATAGCTATTGGTTTTATAGAGGTGGGATAGTTGTTATTCAATTGATAGTAATGGCATTAACATACATGTTCTCCCTTTTCTTAATAAAAGAATAATAGATACACTAGCAACTTGCTGATAAAAGAATGGTGCCCTATTAAATTACCTTGTATTCTATTTATATGAATGTGTCCTGAGATCTAGATTCTCACATATAATTTGTTTAAAATGTTTACATTTAACTAGAAATATTATACAAACTGTATTTATGTGACCACTTCAAAATCGGGAAAAATGTCTGTCAAATTTATTTACTGTAAGTTACATCTCACAGGAATAAGATTATAAAGTAAATGGATGAAACAAGAATCACATTGATGGTAATAACCTATGAAAACTCTTAAATTACACATAAATAAAAAAATATACTTTGTTTTGTGAATACAATCTTATGTAGTAATATAAAGTTATACATATCTGATGTGGGGAGCTGGGCAGTAGTCCCAGAGTGTGTCAGCCAGGGTTCGAATCCTGGTTCAGTCATTTCCTATCCATGGGACCCTGGGAAAATTTGTTTACTTCTCTGTGCCTCAATTTCCTTATAGGTAAAATAGGACTAATACTAGCACTTACCTGCTTGTGTTAAGAGAATTACCTGATTTAATATTTATGCCAGCACAGAGCAAGTGCTGAATAAGTGTTAGCTATTCCTATTATAACACAGAAATACATGTAGAATAAGAAAGAGTACACATATATATGTTTCCAGTTTTTCTTAAATTCATGGTTGAATTCACATGAGTTAACTCTGTGCAGAATATAATTGGTATAGTATGTTCTTTCTTCTGCTATAAGTATTATATTAATTTATGTTCTCTGCCGTATATATGTGTATGCAGTGGGTCAGAGAGTAAAATGTATTCATTGTGGTAGGTTATGAGAAAAAAAAAAGATCAAAAGGGGCTGTCCTAGAGCCCCTGAATTCCTCCTGGGCTGCCTGCTCAAAGTGACTTGAGTGCTGCCTCTTTATTTTTTTTTCTTTCGGTTTAGTGAACAGTAAGCAGTAAAACTGGCTCCAGGGACGGGGAGTGAAGATAATGGTTTAAGTAGCTTGGGAGCACAGGTAATGCCTCTGGGTGTAGCCTGGGAGAGGAACAGAGGCGGTGGGTGGGGAGGTGTGACAGGGTGGAGGAGGAGAAGGCCTAGAGCTTGCAGCAACTTGTGCTCAGCCTCTGGGCTGGACTGCATGGCGGTTGGAGAGGCTCCGCTGAGATTAGGCCTGACGGTCCTTGAAGGGATGCAGGCTGAGAGAAGGCAGGGAATGCGTTTAAGTACGTTAAACACTCGCATGGTGTGAGATGCAGCTCTGAGGAAGCCAGCACTGTTGAAAACTGGGTAGGGAAAAGGAGGGTAGATGGGGCGGCGGGAAGGTGGTGAAAGAAGTTGGGGGGAAGAGATAAGAAAAGCTTGGAGTCAGGTGTATGCGAATCGTGACACGCTAGACTCCTTATGACTCATGATGATGAGTGAGGCAGTACTCAAGCCAATTAAGAGCTAAATCAAACAGTGGCAAACCAAGGTGATATTACTCTTTACAGTTTATACCAGATAAAACGTATGAGAATCAAACATTGTTGCTGCATTACTAAAGTCCAAAGCTGGGTTTCTGCGGCTGATGAGGAGCTTTATAGTCTAACTGTAAAGTTCAGAATGAGTTGAAAAAGCACACAGGTCATGGTGTGGTTTTCAGTATGATCTGCTTAGGGACTTTTGTAAAGAGATAGTGAATCACCCAGTAAACAAGCCAATGCTTATGGTTACACAATAAAACCGATAAACAAACTGAAGAGAGGCAATGAAGGGGAGTCATGGGAAAAAGGGCAGCTCAGGAGTTCTGGGGCTTTTTTAAAATTGTAATTGATCCTTTACCAGACGGAGCTCCCAACCGCTAATCACACCATTGGATGCAAAAAGGACCACCCTCTTAATCCCCAGACATTCCTGAGATTTCTTGCAAGGTTTATCAGAGTGTTCAGGAGCAGACCTGGTGACGGCATAGGCACCTCTGCCCTTGCCCAGACGATGCCTCCCCTCCCACTGGGGAGAGCTGGACCCCAAGGTGCAGTGGTCTGGAGAGAAAGAAAGAAAATGTTGCCCAGCTGTCCCAACCTGCACAAAATGAATTGAGAGTAACAGCTATGGACTTTAATCATTAGCATAGTAACCAGTCGGCCGCTACACAGGCCCCATACGTATGCTGTCATGAGGTTTCATTCCTGTGAAAAAGTGAAGATTATTTACAATCTAGAAGGGTATAGTTATTTTGGTCATATAGTCTTATGGTCAAAATTTGGTCATCATAGGCATCGACATGATTTTTAAGGCTATGAGACAAGGTGAAGCATAACAAGAAAGGAGAAGGGGATCAAGGACTAAGTCTTGTAGAATTCCAACAATGAGAATTTAAGGAGAAAAGAAAAAAAACATCTATTAAGTGGTAAATAGTAAGAGGAGATAAAAAGGAGAGAGTGTGATGTACTGGAACTCAAATGAGGAAAGTGTGTCAAAGAAAAGATGATCAGCGGTGCTGAATTACGTTGATAGGCCACATTAAATGAATGATGAGAGACTATTGGTTGGATCCAAATTTTGAGAAATAATGGAGGTAAGAGCCTGGTTGGAGTGGGTTTAAGAGAGAATAGGAGGAGATGAAATGGTGAAATCGTGCATGGACCTCTCACCAAGAGTTTTGCTGCAAAGAATAAAAGAGGAACAGGAAGGCCCTGGCCAGGTGGCTCAGCTGGTTGGAGCATCATCCCATAAAAAGGGCTGGGGTTTGTTCTGGGTCAGGGCACATACTTAGCTTGTGGGTTTGATCCCCAGTCGGGGTGCGTACTGAAGGCATCTGATTGATGTTTCTCTCTCACATCGATGTGTCTTTCTCTCTTCCCCTCTCTCTAAAATCAATAAACATGTCCTTGGGTGAGGATTTAAAACAACAACAACAGCAAAAAAACAAATGAAGGTGGGTAGCAGTGAGAACTTCCTGACCATAAAGGCAGTTAGACCAGAACATATTATTATACAAAGTTATCAAAAGTTATCCTGTAATATTTAACCATGTAACCAACGGTCGTGGAACGTTCCCAGCACTAGGGATGCTGGGGATACAAGGGTGAGTGACACTTGGTCTTTGGTTTTCAGGAATTCATTGTACAGAGAGATTAAGAATATGGAATTTAGAGCCAGGCTGGCCAGGTTGAATTCTGGTTCTACCATTTATTGGCTATGTGACCTCAGACAGGTTACTTAAACTCTCTTTGCCTAAATTTGCGCATTTATAAAATGAACAAATAATTGTATGTACATGTGAATTATGAGAATTAAATAAGTTACTAAGATTATAAAGAAATGACTTACACATAGCAAGCGGTACATATAGCTATTTACTAGCTATTGTTAGTCACATGTTTTGTGCTCATTTAGTGGAGGTAAATGACAGTACCATAGCAGCACAGAAAGGACAGTTACTCATTTTGACTTAGGGGTCAGAAGTGGTCCTCGAATGCTTTACGGAGCAGGCACGTTTAAATGCATGTTGCAGAATGAGTCATACTTTACCAGGTAAAGCTGAGAAGAAACTTGTTAAGCAATGGCTCAAAATTTGAGAGTTTACTCGTGTGCTTGAGAAAAGGGAGATCAGGAATGTTTTAAGATTGAGCTGGAAAGTTATCACTTGAGGGGTCGCAGTGCCTTGAATCCTTCTAGCATTCAAGTGTGGACGTGGCTCTATCTAAAGGAGGCTCCACAGAATTTTCAGAGTCAGTTTTTCCAGGGAATAAAACAAAACTAAACAGGGGTGACCCCAGGCATTATGACCTCAACATGTTTAACTCTAAACTGGTCATTCTTCCCCTGTTTCAGTGGTACAGCAGCCACTCCAGCCTCATTTTTCACTGTCTTTGATTATGCTCTTCCATCCTCAGTTTCTTACAATTTTTAATGTTCTCTGTCTCCTTCATGTGTTTTACTCCCTGTTCCCTCTGATTGACCACCTACCTTCAGAGTCACCTTGGACTGAGCTCTGGAATCCTTCTTGACTCTAAATAGTCAATAACTAGTTTTCCTACAGGCTTCTGGAGTGTCTGGATTTCCCCTGACAGAGACTTTATCCCACTTTATTTAGTTTTTTTAGTTTTCTGTAGGGAAACAACAATAAATCTTTTAAACTCCTTGAGTTCTCACGCAGTTCTTGGAATAAAATATGCAATCATAAATGTTAAGTAAATGAGTAATCAGTGAAACAAATGATTTCTAATTGTTTAAGAAAAAAAGTAATTTTGAGAATTTACAAAGAGGCACAAGGAAATCTCTTTCAACATCCCTTCCACCAGTAAAAACATAATCCTGGGAAATAACTTACACTTTCTGGGTTTGCTGTTGAATATTTTTAGTCTTGAGTAAGTTTCTTTCTTAAAAAATGAGAATTGAGAAACATATGAAATTAAAATCTCAAACCAGGTCCAAAACATTATCTCCCCAAGGTTTAAATGAAATGGGAAACTTCCAAATATTATACAAAAGAAAACATTACTTGGGTGAGAGGCTAGTTTTTTGGTAGAGATGAAATCCAGCTCCTTCCGGACTGCTGTGTGTGTGGATTAACTTGACATTGTGTGTGGTCTTCAAAGTCATCTCTTGGAGACAGGCATTCAGTGCCCTGGAGATGAAGATAGATGGGAGCGCACTGAATTATGTCCAGAGGCAGCTCGGCTCCCTCACGCAGGGTACTTGCAGCCCCCTGTCTTCCTTAATGCTGTTGCTTCAGCAGAGAATGCCTCTGCCTCATCCTCTGCCCATCACTTTACCAACTGCTTCTACCTCCAAGCAGGGAGGCCTCCTCCTCCCCTTGACCTTTTGGATGTGTCTTAAAATCACAAGAAACACATGTAAAACCCCTCTACTGCTGTTTCCATCCTGACTTGAATTGCAGTTGATTGTGGATGTGCCCCCATGGGCTCACCCCTCTTTTTACACACACACACACACATACACACACTTACAATCAAATGTAAGATCCTAGAGGAAGAAAGTGTGGGCCTTTCATATTGGCTTAATACATCTTATGAGATGGAAGATACTCATATTGGGGAGTTAATACAGGTGTCCCCACTTACCAAAAGTTCACATAGTGCCACCTTGCTTTTACACAAGACCTACATTAGTACCTGTTTTTGCTAACCCAAAGAAATCCGAAGATTTTTGCTTTTACAGAAGAAGGAGGCAAAAATAACTCTCAGCGTGTTTTGCAGCGAGCCGCCATAGAAGCAGTGTGCACGGGGAGCAGTGACGGTGGCCCCGCCAAGCTCCTGTGCGAGAACGACAGTCAGCACCTCAGCGTGAAGCCCCAGTTTTGAGCTCTGTGAGCACCTATGCTTTCTCTCCATTTGTTTTGTGCATTCCTTAGCAAGATGCATCCGAAGGTATCAGAAACACCTGAAAGAGCTCAGAAGGGTGTTATGCTTAGCGTAAAATTGGATGTAATTAAGCATTTGAATCATGGTGGAAAAAATAAAGGCATGGTGCATGTGTTGAACTTGGGGTCAGGGAACACTCAGAAAATTTCCATATAAATTAATGGTAGTTTGTGTTTTGCTTTATGCCATTTTGGGTTATGGAAGATTTCATAGGGACACTGTACCTTGGGATAGCTGGAGAAACCCATGCATGGAAAATGCTTGTGGATTGTTTTCTGAATTTAGGACGGCAGTTTAGGAAGGAAGGAAGGAAGGAAGGAAGGAAGGAAGGAAGGAAGGAAGGAAGGAAGGAAGGAAGGAAGGAAGGAAGGAAGGAGAGAAAAAATATTTGGGCACTTAGTTTATTATGTGCTGCAAAGTGCAATTAGGTAGCACCATTCATACAGTTTTGAAGTGGGAGTATTAAGAATATTTACATGTCTGTTTAAAATAAAGAATTTACTATAAAAGGACATTAAATAAATAAAGAAAATGTGGTTAAGAAACATGGAAAGAGTTGCTCTGCTGTTTTTTAAAATGCTCCCTGAAGTTCATTTATGAACAGGGTATGAATTGGAAGAACTGATGATATGCAAGCTTATACTTACTGTATTCTGTAAAAAATAAAACAGAAGGCTACCTAGTTTACTTGTGATCTTGGTGGAGCCTAAAGAAGGTTAAAGAGCCCAAGTTTTCTTAGCTAGCTAGAGTTATAAAATGTGGGGATTTCCCAGAAAATACAGGGTCAGACAAATTCTTTTATTTGTCCAAAATTAATTGGCAAATTCATTACTATATTGTGTTGCAAGATTATGCACCTCTTCCAAACTCTGAAAGAATAGAAATGACATAACTTTTTGGTGTTTATATGTTTTATCATATGTCAGTATTACCTTACCATGAAAGGCAGTCATTCATTTGCTGCATCAAAAGCTAATTCTTATGACCTTGTGAAGACAGAACTATTTTCAAGCCTCTGTTTGTATTCCTGTATCCACACACAGTATCAATTTATTTACAATTTTTCCCTTTCAGTGGCATTCACCTAAAATAATGTATCTAAAATCTTACTGTCATAACCTTAATGGCAAAACTCTATCCCGTCTGTCATCACCATTTTCAAGGAGTGTTTCTTAACCCTCAATGTAGCCCTTTGCCTGTCGCGAGCACAGAAACCACACCCTGAGATGAGTGGAATGTCTGATTCATCACCTCGGAAGCGGGGGGTGATACTTTCTGGAGGTAGGTTTGGAGAAGAAGTAGAGGCTCTAAATCCTTACCAATATGTTCCAATTATTCTACGAAAACCTCTGAATCTTCTACTAAATTATCGATTCAGCTTCTGGGAATTTTTCTCTTTTCTTTTTTATAAGCAACCAATCTATGTTGCTCTCTTAAAGCAAAGGTGATCCCTGATAATGAAACGTTGGACCAGGTTTCTCTGGAGAGCTCAGACTCTTTTTCCCAGGTCACATCAGACAATAACTAATCTTAGACTTATTTAGATGGGTGAGAAACTGTGTAAGAAGCTCTGTGCCATATACTGTTAGATTAAAACAAACAGACAAAAAACAGGGCACTATTATTTACCTCCTGAAAAGGAAGAGCTAACTCAAAGATATGCTCATTTAAACAGCATAAAAGATGATATCATCAAAAGAAAATGTTATTGTGGAAGGGTAGAGATGAAAGATACAAAATTAGGCTAAGAAAAAATTACAATATGTTCTTTTAAGAAAACTTTCACACAGAAAAAAACATTAATTTGGGATTTGAAAAACTTGGTAATAAAGATTGTAAATTTCAGAATGCAATTTCTTAAAAAAGCGACAACAGGATCATTCTATGTGAAAACTACTTTGTTGACTTAATCTACACACAGATCTTCATCTACACACACACACACACACACACACACAAGCTAAAAGTGCTTATTCAGTGATGCTGCTCACCAAAGGAATTAATCTTTGACTCTCTTGTTAGCTGGGCGTGGAAAGGTAATTTTCCTTCTTGGCTGAGAACATGGAGAGGGGCCAAAGTGAACACCCATGTGAACACAAAACAATTAAGGAGGATTCATTCTGAATCAGTTGGCTCTCATGAGCAATCTGGGATTTATTCATTTGCCCTGATTGAAATTACTTAAAGTATAGATTTGAGAGTGGGTAAGCAAGTGAACAGGGCCAAAAAGACTAAATTAGGAACAAGTAAATGTTTAAGTTTTCTGAGATTATAAGGATAGGTAGACCAAAATGAACATTAATAAGAAACGTAATAGGTTTGTACCTTCATAACTTTTCTTACTAATCATTATTTTAAAAGAATGAGAAAGTATTAGCATTTTTATTTCTGTCTAACAAATTTGGATTTGTGAAAGCATAGATAGATATAATTCTCAAAAATTAGATGTTCTCAACAGTTAAATTTCATAATTTTTTTTCAAGTAAAAAGACTTGTTTCTGTTTTCTCTTTAGACTGTGAAAAGTAAAGTTAATAACCACATCATGGTGTTTTCTTTCAGAAATCAAAAATAATTAATTTGAAAATGGAACTTCCTTTTTCAACCTTTACAGAGTTAAAGGTTTTTTAGTGGAAACAGAATATGTTATACCTTTTTTATCATACAATATTTGTTTAAAAGCTGGAACCAACAAAAATTGTTTTAAATAATTGCCTAAAATGTGCAGGGGGCATTTGTTTTCAATGTTATGAATAAGAGGTCAAATTTTACCCATCTAGCTCATTGGTACAACTACAGAGAGTTTTGGGGAGAAAAAAAGGCACAATGCAAGCATCACTTTTTAAATCACCAATGCAATTAGTTAAAAGTGTTTCCAAGTCATAATTCTTTAAAGTCTTAGAGATTATTCTAATTTATAACATCAGAGATCAATGCTGAAAAGTTGACCCAATTATTGTAAAATTCAAAGAGCTATTTTTCTTATAATAATGTTTACTTGCTTTGATAATGAAAATATGTTCTATGCACACATGTTGAAAACAAAATCTCATGGGATTTTTGTTTTCTTAAGAAAAGTTTACTTACTCAAATTTTGTATTCAAGATTTTGTATGTCTTCACTTCACGCAAAACAGAGTCATAGACTTCCAAAGTGAGTTTATAGTGCTATAAAATAGTCTCTGGTGGTAAAACACAGTGCTCCATATTCAAAGTTGGGCAGATAAGAAGAGTTACTTTTTAAAGTTCTAATTAGAAACTACTGAGCCCATTGGAAGTCATTACTGACTCAAGATAAAGAAACCTCTGTTCTTGTATTGAATGAATGACACATCACTGAGTTAATCTTAGTTTCATTTTTCTCAACCTGGCATATATGAAGATAGTCACCAACCAATGCCCACTTATTTAACAGGGATATTTTGTTTATAATGATAATAATTCAGAAAAATTTTGAACTTGGAAGATAAAATGTAAATGGAAAAACTTTTTAGTTGTCTTAACATTGTGCAATTTAACATATCTGATTTTTTAAACTTAATATTGATATTTAGATAAAATCTCTATAATTTTATAACCTGAATCATTTTTCCCGTCAACTTTCCAGGACTACTAAATGAGTTTTACCTTTTATTGGAAAGAAAACAAAATAATAAATGCCACTTTTTATGGCATAGAACTAATTTTTATGGGCATCTGAGTATGTATTTCTTAGGGCTTATTATACTTTACACTTAAAATATGCACAGATTATATAAATTATACTGCGATGGATTTTAAAAATATAAATACCACAAATCAGCAGACAAAATGTTAGAAATAACAGAAATGTCATCCGAGGAGATTGACATACAGTTCTCAACAAAACAAAACTGAAGTATGTAAAAAGTATTTTGTCTCACTAACTTAACGTAACTCACTATATACTTTTGTTGTTGGTAAACGTTTTGTAAGTATAGCATACGTAAAGTAAAAGAAAAGAATTTTAAGTGTGACTTTTATGCATCATCAAGAAAACAACCCCATTTAACTACAACTCAAATCAAAAGTCAGAACAGTACTACCACACCTTCTCCCAAAGCTAACCCCTTCACACCTTCCCAAAGCTAATCATTAGCTTTTAACAATGTAAGGTTTTCTGCGTTTGAGTATTACATAAATAACATGGGAGAATATGTTATTCTTTTGTGCTTGCTCATTTCACTTCTTATATTTGTGAGTCTTACACTGACAGAAAACAATATAACAATAAAATTTCCAAATGCGTAAACCCTTAGTTTTAACAATTTTACTGTGACAAATATATTTTATAGATATCCAAGCATATATGTAGTGATGATTTTAAAAAGAAATATTTAATCTGCATTATAATCACAAAATCCTAAAATAGTAACAAAAAATATATCAATAGAGTACTTATTTAATATTAAGTGGTGTCTACATAGAATGGAATATTACAGAGTCATATGAAAGAAAGAGCCTATTCTTTTAAAGGGCACATTTAAAATGTACACATGTTTACATACGTGTAGATCATCTCTGGGATAATAAAAAAGTTGCCTCTAGTTAAGGAAAATGGGTGGGGAGGAAGTTGTATTTTTCTGTTTTTTAAATTTAAGTCTTTTTCTTGTGTTTCAATTAGAGTTGACATACCATATCATATTAGTTTTAGGTGTACAACCCAGAAATTAGACATTATATAACTTACTAAGTGATCATTCCAATAAACCTCGTACCCATTTAACACTGTACATAGTTATTAGAATATTGTTGACTATACTTCATATGGTGTACTTTATATCTCCATAACTATTCTGTACCTACCAATTTGTACTTAATATTTTCACCTTTTTCACCCCCCCAAACCCTACCTACCTGGTAACCATCAAAATGTTCTCTTTATCTATGAGTCTGTTTCTGTTCTGCTTATTTTGTTTTTCTTTTTGATTCAAGTATTGATAGATATGTACTCATTGCCATTTTATTGATCCTACTTTTGATCTTTATTTTCTCCTTAAAAAAGACCCTTTAACATTCCTTATAATACTGGTTTGATGGTGATGAACTCCTTTAGGTCTTCTCCGCCCTACCCCCCCCCCCCGCCCCGTGAAGCTCTTTATATGTCCTTGGATTCTAAACGATAGTTTTGCTGGGTATAGTAATCTTAGTTGTAGGTTCTTACTTTTCATCACTTTGAACATTTCTTGCCAGTCCCTTCTGGTCTACAAAGTTTCTGTTGAGAAATCAGCTGACAATCTTATGGGAGCTCCCTTGTAGGTAACTAACTGCTTTTCTCTTGCTTCTTTAAGATTCTCTTTTTGTCTTTAACCTTTTGCATTTTAATTATAATGTGTCTTGGTGTGGTCCTCTTTGGGTTCATCTTGTTTGGGGGTCTCTGTACTTCCTGCACTTGTATGTCTATTTCCTACACCAAGTTAAGGAAGTTTTCTGTCATTATTTTTTTCAAATAGTTTTTCAATTTCTTGTTCTCTCTCTTCTCCTTCCAGCACTTTCATGATACATATATTAATATGCTTAAAGTTGTCCCAGAAATTTCATACACTAGCCTTACTTTTTGGATTCTTTTTTCTTTTTGCTGTTCTGATTGGGAGTTTTTTTTTACTTCCTTATATTCCAAATTGCTGATTTGATTCTCAGCTTCATCTACTCTGTCATTGGTTCACTACAAATTATTCACTTCAGCTAGTGTATCCTTCATTTCTGATTTCTTCTTTTGTATGGTTTCCATGTCCTTTTTCATGTTGTTGATGTTCTCACTAAGTTAATTGAGCTTCTTTATAATCATTGTTTTGAATTTCGAATCTGGTAGATTGTTTCCATTTTATTTAGTTCTTCTTCTTTTTTTTTTTTTGAGTTTTGTTCTCTTCTTTTGCTTGGGACTTTTTTTTTTTTTGTCTCATTATTTTGGCAGCCTTCTTGTGTTTGTTTCTATGTAATAGGTAGAGCTGCGATGTATCCCAAGCTTCATAGAGTGGCCTTATGTAATAGGTGTCCTGTAGGGTCCAATGGCACAACCTTCCATTATTTGCTTATTTATGCAACTTATTTAGCATCTATTCAACATGTATTATTTGAAGCATATTTTATATTTATTTCTTCTCTTTAACCTTAAAGTAATATTTTGGGTCAGTGATTCCTTTAATCATATTAAAGAAAATTTTTAAAATGAGTATGTGAAGATAACACTATCACTATTGAAATTACTTAAAATTTGGCTTAGTTGATATACAATTAAATTTAATGACCCTTTAGCAATTCCACCCCCTGAATTTTAAAAGAAGTTACTTCAATTGAAGATCCCAACATTATAGTATAGAATAAATTGTAGAGAATGAGTAATTAAGTCTTAGGCTGAGATTATACTTTGGTTATGTTTACTCAAAAGTACTGCTTTTCTGAATGTATTCTTCACCCATTTATGCATTCCCTTACTCTTTTATCTTGAACTGCAGTACAGGGTTACAGGATGCATATAGTTCCTGCCATCCCCTAAATCTCTGCATTCATTCATGTCAAATGATTTACAGACCTTTCTCTAATCTCTCAGGTTATAGCAACAAAGCACTCTTCCTTTCCCCAAGGAATTTAGGTTCTGTGTTGTTCCTTCTACATGAAATTTTATTTCTTCTCATTTTTTTTGCCTTCTAAGTATTCCTAATGTTAAAAATCTAGACAATTCTATGTCATTTTCTTAAAGTTCCACATCAGAGACTATCTCTTGCACTTGCGTCTCTCGGATAACTTTTTTTAGTCCTAATTTTAAGCACATATGTTATTATTTCTTTTGTTATAGTCATAGGATACTGTAATGGTTAAAAGTTTACACTGGAATCTGACTTCCTGGGTTTGAACCTTATTTCTACATACTGCTACCTTGAGCATGTTTCTTTACATTCCTGTGTGTCAGTTTCCACATTTATAACAGGGATGGGAATAGAACCTGTTCCTATGTCTTTTGTAAGCACTAAATGGGATAATGTGTGTGAATTGCATAGTGGAAACACTCAAAGAACATTAGTTGTTATCTTTCTTCTTCATTTGTAAGTTGCTGAAAAAATGGATTCTATTTTATTAATCTTTCTCTCTCTGGCAGTTATTATAGTAAATATCAAGTAGTAACAACTCAATGAATAACATTTTAATCTAGAACAAGTTTTCTAATGTGTCCTCTTTTAGGTTTTGGAAAACACCAGAAAAATCAGGATAAACCTTTAAAAATGCAGATAATTGAACTAATTGAAAGTAAAAAACTAATTGAAGTTTGTCTGGAGAAAGCCTAAACATTGTTAATATGAGAAAGATTTGCGCAACATCGATGTAACTTGTTGCGATGGCACCCAAGGAGAGTGGGCTGGAATGCATATGTGTGAACCATGATGACTTCACTGTACTAGTCAGTGGGGACTGTAGACGTCACTGAGTGAACATGTGTACTGTGTGGCAGTCACATTCCAAATGACTGAGCGAGTAGAACAAGAAGTCTGCATCAAATTTTGTGTTAAGGTGGAACATTCCTCTGTAGAAACTATTCGGATGATTCGGAAGGCCAAAACTATGAGCAACTTGTGATTGACAGCTTCATCACGACAATGTGCCTGCTTGTGCCCACAGTTTTTTGGTGAAACATCAAATCACTCAGGTGACTCAGCCCCCTTACAGCACAGATATGGTGCCCTGTGATGTCTGCCTTTTTCCAAAACTAAAATCACTTTAGAAAGGGAAGAGATTTCAGACTGTCAGTGAGATTCAGAAAAATACAATGGAGTAGCTGATGGCGACTGCGAGAACTGTGTGAGGTCCCAAGTTGCCTACTTTGAAGGGGCCTGAGGTGTCATTGTCTTATGAAAAATGTTTCTTGTATCTTGTGTCTCCCCCTTAACTGTTTCCAAAACCTTTTTTGATGGGTAAAGTTAGCTTGCTGGGTAGATTCCTTAAAAATCCATTTATTTTTCAATTACCAAAAGGATGCTATATAATGAAGTGGTATAGGAGACTCAAATGCATTATTTACAACTGGAATTATCAAGATCTGAGTCCCAGACTACTCAACCAATGTTAAAGTACAGCTTTAAACCCTTATGGTCACACAACAGAAAGAATAAAATGGAAAGATGGAGCATATTGAGGGCTGTCAAAAAGGTAGAGCAATTGGAACTCCCACACAATGTGGTTGGAATGTATGATAAGTTGGTAGAAACACTTTGGAAAATTGTTTGGCACTATCTACTAAAACAGAATATGGGCCAATATGGCTTTGCAATTTCAATTTCTTGATACATACCTATCATATATGAATGATTATAAGTGCTTACAGACACATATGAGAATGTCTATTGCAGTATTACTCATAATACCCCCAAATGAGAAACTGCTCAAATGTCCATCAACAGTAGAGTGATAATATATTATAGTATATTCATATAATGGAATACTACACAACAATGAGAATAACCAATCTATAACTACCCACAGATATATGAATTAATTGATTAAACATAATATTAAGTGGAAGTAACCAGCTAGAGAAGAGAACATATGCCATTATTTCATTTAAAGTAAATAAATAAAAGTTTAAAGACAAAATATAGGCAAAACTATGCTGTTTGAATTCAGACTAATAGTGACATTGGAAGTTAGTGATGGAGGGCCTTCTGATACTGTTTGAGATCATGATCAGGTAGCCTTTATACATGATAAAAATTCATTGAACCATAAACCTATGATAGGTGCACTTTTTATAGGCACCATAGGTACATTATTATTTTTATTATGTGTTAATTTAAAAAGTAATTAAACCTTCCCTGTGAGTCTGGAGAGATATTTATATAAATCTGATATTAGAAAGAACTTTTTGAATCACTGTAGAGCTGCCTAAAGGAAGCAGGCCAGCAAATACACTGCAAAGCCCCTTTCTTAAGCCCAAGAGTATTTGCTTTGATGTGTCCAGAGATGTCTCCATTTACTCTTCTCTGTCTGGAAGGGTAACTCTAAGGCTACCTTTCCAGAGTTGAAGAGGAAAAAAGCCCTTTCCCTAATCTTTAGTGTTCTCCCTCAATCACAGAAAAACCTGGCAATAAGCTCCAATGTTTACCCACCTTATCTAAGCATTTGAGACTTTTATGTAAATGGAATTTCTATAACACCACAAGTATATCCGAAGAGGTCAAGCATTCTGGGCTGCCTAAGGAATAATTATCACTGGCTATTTTCTACTGATTGTAGAAACAAAGAGCTTATATTGCATTCTTGTGTTCCCATTTCCTTGTACTGGAAATTCATAGAGAGTCAATGTTCCAATGCAGCAATTTGCAAATGGTATGTTGCAAGAATTTTTAAAGCTTGCAACACCTGACTATTTAGTCAAGGTCACTGACCTCTTTTCCTTTAAATTGTTAACTTAAAAATGACAACAGCCAACTCAACAAGAGCTGTCAGTGAGAATGAATAAAAATTATATCTATTTTTTTCAGATTGGCAAAAAATATATTTTTTGGTGTGCTACAGAATTTTAGTAATTAGTTTATGTGGGCCATGGAATGAAAAGGTTGAAAATTGCTGCTCTAATGGAAAATCTGAAACTGAATACAGACTATGGATGCCACACCTGAGGTGTGACTAGCCTGTTCTCCCCATGGGCAAAGGAGGGGAAGGAGGTACGCTTAATGTGACTCTGCCCTGCTTCTCCTTTCTTTGTTCACTTTGGCAAAAAAAACTGTATGCATACCTTTGTTTTGCAGGAGGGATCAAGAAACTAGTAAATATGTCCCAAAAGCAAAACACCTAACATTTTCCATTTAACTAACACACACACAAAAAACAAATTCCTGCTGCAAAGTGGTTTTTTATTGCATGATATTAGCTGAGTACCTCAATGCTTGATGCTGTGTGCAATTCGCTCATCATCTCATTCCATGAGATTAGGAAGAGGTTAAAATACAATTAGTGTCGTCTCTGCTTTCAATAATAATTAAATCATGTATTTGTTGCTCTTGCATGCTTGATGTGAAAATTAACTTGCTGGTGAGAAATATAGTGTTTTCACCCCACTTGGTTTATGGCAAAACTGACTCTTTGCACAAGAGTCACTGATAGTCTTTTTGTGTGAGATGTCTAAATCTTCCCCACTTGGCAGATGACCTAATCAGCCCTTTCTTCTATTCATGACAAAATTTTCCTGTTTCTTCCTCAATGCAACTTTGCAAAAATATTTCCTTCTTATGACTTCCATCTACAAGAATTTTTTTATGTTTTGGCCTGTAGAATATATTCATTCTCTCTCTTCTCTCTCTCTCATTCACAAACATATCTTTTTTTTTTTTTCCCTGATCCATTTTCTTTAATTTTTCTCCAGGCTGTTGTAAATTACTTATATGAACACTTTCATTGTTGTGTTTCAGCTTTCATTTCTCTTCATTTCATTTCATTACATTTCTTTTCTTTCAAGTTCCCTACACTATGATTATACTTATTTTCTCCTTCTTATACTTCTGTCTTGTATTGTATCACTCACGCTTAAGAGAAACCATTTTTATTTTAAAATAGCTTTCTTTTTATTAAATCTCCTCTTCCTCAAGTCCTATTTAGCAAAGTATAAAATAAAGGAGCCAGTTTTTCTTTCTACATGTTTGTATCTATAATTTGTTTGCTGGTTATAGTCTATAATAATAGCTGAGAAATTTATGGCAAATCTTTTAAGAAATTTTAACTTGCTAGTCCCAAATATGAAAAAAAACCCACACAAAACCCCAAACCCCAACAACCCAGATTTATTGAATAAGTATGTTGAAAATTTTTTGTTTTAAATGTATAATTAAACCACATTAAGCTTTGCTTATGCTCATTTTCTATTTTTCCTGAACTAAGTAACATCTGGATAAATCATCATTCCACCCATTGACCTTCACCATCCAGGGTCTGTGCTTTTCTTGTTTCTGTGACTTCAAGCCCCAGTCCTGGTGTTTCACCCAAACATTTGGAAATATTCCTGGAAAAACCCTAATATTCACTAGGCACAAAGGCTCAGAAACTGAAGAGAGGACAGGAGATGAAAAAATAAAATAAAATAAAATAAAGGGAAGAAAGAATAATAATGGAAAGAAGGATAATATGAAAATACAATAGGAACAGAGAGAAAAATTCTGTTTGGGGAACAGTCGAAAAAAAATACTGCTGAGATTGCTTTTATTGTTTTCCAGAGACTTTCCCTAAACTGTGTTGTCATATGTGGGTTAGCTTTCTTGCATGTTACCATTTGCAAAAGGTATGCATGTTTCTTTTTTCTTTTTTTCCTCACCTGAGGATATGTTTTTATTTATTTGAGAGAAAGAAAGAGGGTAGGGGAGAGAGAGAGAGAGAAAAAACATTAATGTGGGAGAGAAATATTGATTGGTTTCCTCCCATACACACCCCAACTGGGGATCAAACTCACAACGGAGGTATGCTTGCGGACCACGAAACAAACTTGCAGCCTTTTGGTGTACAAGCTGACATCCCAACTAACTGAGCCACCCAGCCAGGGCTCATTATGTTTTCTTACCTGTAACATAAAAGGCTTTATTATTTTTCTAATAAATATTTGATTGTACAGCAATCTAATGTAGTATGCATGATGAATGGGCATTAAAATTTAGATGGGAAGTTACTGATAAACGCTGTAGAATTTAAACATGAAATAACAAACCTGTGACTGGAAATCAACCAGTAAATTATTAGGAATGGAGAAATACATCTCAAACTAAAGGAAAAACACTTATATCCAGAAGAACTCTGTTGCATAGCATGGAAAAGGATTCATGGCTGTTATTACCGAGAAAAGGCTGGTTCCCTCTTCAAGCATTGTATGTGTAGTGATATAGCCCAACTGGGGATGGATGGAAAGATTTGGAAATAATACAATGCTTACTAATGAATGATATGTTTCAATTATTCTCACAGGCTAACATTTCCCTGGAGGGAACTTTTATTTCTGACAGAGTATTTAATCAGGGATGGCAGTCATCATTCTGACCATGCTCATGAACTCTTTCTTCCTGTTGAGTTCCTATTCACAAATAGATCAGGAAACTTGCTTTTTAATAGCAATGGCAACAGCCACAACCATCTGGATAGAACATAATAGCTTCAAAAGTACATCATCAAATAATATTTTATTGGCAGGAAAGAAAACTTTACGGGTTTTCATTTAAAACTGTGAATTGAATAAGTACTTTAAAAATCTATTAAATTAGACTTTACCTTCTGATTTATGCGGCCATCTTATTTTCAAGAATTGTGGTCAAATTCATCATAATTATTTTTCTCATCTTTCAAAAAATTTGAAGAAAGAATTGACATTAAAATTGTTTTTCTCTGATAAAAATAACAACTTTATGTTGGAAATCGGAATATTGAAATTCATCTCTGTCACCTTGTCACTTTATTAACATTTACTAATGTAACAAATAAGAGAACAGAAATCTTCACAGATAAAAGAGGATTTGACAAAAGTATTTGTATTGAGAACAACTTATATTTGTAACCATAGCCTATATTTTAAGTAGCAATCTTTTAGAAATCACAGCATTATGATGATTACAATTACACTGTTTTTGCAATTAACTATGGTTTGTAATGTTTTAACTAGCAAATGTAGTATTAATTCATAAAAAAATGACAGCTTACTATAAAGGTTAAGGACAGAATTGCTTAGGATGCTGCCACCTTCAGGAATTTTACTTTATGATATTTTTATATATGATACTGGGGAATACATTTTTAAGGGGTATTAAAAATTCTCTGTATTTAAATGATTTTACCTGATAACAGATAGTTGTATAGTGCTGTTGATACTGAAAACTTATGTTTTGGAAAGCATTTGTAATAGACTATGTTACTCTATTAAGAAAAAGAATATTAGTTTGTTAAAAAGGATATGAGGTGAATTTCATATACTTTTAATATCTCCAACTTAGAAAAATACATACATCACTACAAGTGATGTATAAATATAAGTAAATAGCTCAATTTTTCTTCTTTAAAGTAATAAGTAATAAAACAATTTATTTACAATTTCTTATAACTTGTAAGTTTACTGACAATAAACTCCTTAAATTTCCTCAAGTCTCAACATGTCCTGAAGACTAAAATCACAGACAAATAAGAATTAAAAGCATTTCTTTAAACATATTTTTATTTATAGTAACATTCATATTATGTTTCTGTGGAGGTAACATTCTTCTAAAACACTCATGACCATAAAGAGGTATTAACTTATTAGATTATTTTTTTAATAGAGGAATAAATGTTATTTTAACCACTAAAAAGTCACACAATAATTTGATAAGGTTAAAATTTCTTTCCACTCCACCTCTACCCCTCTCTACCTCTCTTAAAGATACTAAAGTGCATCCTCAAAACCTCCCTCATGTTATCCTTTTAATAGTCACATGCTTCCTGCATCCCTAACTCCTGGAAACCACTGAGCCATTCTCCATACTTGCAGCTTTGTTTTGCTTTTGAGAATGTCATATACATGGAATCATAAAATATATAGCTTTTAGAGCTGGTTTATTTCACTCAGCACAACACCTTTTATATTCACCCAAATTGCAGGATGTGTTAATAGTTTGCTGTTTGTCATTTCATCAGTAATTTGTTACTTTGGTTTGGATGTACCGAAGTTTGTTTATCCATTCAGAAGCTGATGGAGTTTTGGGTTGTTATGAATAAAGATGCTATAAGTATTCAAGTACAGTTGTTTGTATTTTTTTTTAATGTGAGTGAAGATAATTTTTATTTCTGTATAGTTAATACCTGGGAGAGGAACTGCTCAGTCAAATGGTATGATTAATTTTGAAAACAATGATAAAGTTTTCCCAAGTGACCATATCATTTTGTAGTTTTGGAAGCACTGTGTAAGCATTCCAATTGTTCCATATCCTCACCAGCACTTGATGTTGTCAATATTTTTTATTTTAGTCATGCTAATAGTTTTGTGGTAGTATTTTATTGATTTTTGTGATTTTTTGGTTATGTGATTGGCACTATTTTTTCCCAGTTTGTAATTTGCCCTTTGGTTTTCTTAGCAATATTTTGCACAAAGCAAATGATTTTCATTTGATAGTTCAATTTATCAATTTTTTTCTTCAATGGATTGTGTCTTTTTATGTCACTTCAAAAATGCCTAACCACAGATCACAAAGGTTTTTAATGTTTTTTTCTAAATGTTTTATGATTTCATGATTTGAATCTAGGTGTATGATCGAATATTTGTTAATTTTGGCATAGTGTCTGAGGGGTAGTTTGACATTCATTTTCTCACTGATAGCTGTCCATTATTCCTGCACTAATTATTGAAAAGTATAGCTTTTATCCAATGAGTCACTTTTGCACTGTTTTGGGATCTATGCATTTAAGTATGTATGTATGTGTTTTTGCAACAGATGATACAATAAAAATCCCAGTACAAATATACAGAATGTGTTTATGATGAATTGGTTTTTAAGCAAGATTTCCCAATCAAAACGTAAAAGACTTATTAAATTCACTAGATAGTAATTGAAGACTTTCCAAAAAGTTGTAATGTAACAAGGAATATCAAGGTCCCCCAAAATGGGGAAATCCCCCACTAACATGGCTTGGGGGAAAGGGAAGCTGAGCAAAGCCGCTGAGAGTTACTTTGTATATCTAAAGAACTGGGCCAGTGTTTTAGTAATGCTAATAGCTGTGCTTGCTGCCCTGGCGCCAGGGAGACGACTTGACTTTAACTTGTGATATAGCCAGAGGGGCTTGCTGCACCTGCAAGAGAGGCTTGGAGGTGGCTCCTACTATTATGGGGCCATGTCTGCCTAGACTAACAATGGCAGCTGAGAACTGCAGGAGATACTGGGAAGGGCAGATGTAACCCAATGTGGGAGGAGTTGGAAATGGGTTTATGGAGGAAGATCCACTCTAGGATTTAAACCCAAGCACATGGCAACCATGCTGGCGCTCTGGACCAGGGGGATTAGAAGGAGAGTCATGAGACACACACACACTCTTTCTCTCTCTCATACGCTCTTAACCATGTGGCTTGGGAGTGGAGAAGGTGGTCCTGGCCACGCAGTTTGAAAGGAGGCAGAAGGACTCCCACCAGCCCACCATGAGGAGCAGCCACGCAGTTCTGGGTTAAGAGCAGGCGCCTAGCCAAACATGGACAACTGGAAGAAGCCAGAATACAGATGGGAATCTGCCCAACTAAGCTGTAGACTTCTATTTCTTTTTCCTGAGACACAGCATCCCTGACTGGCCTGGTCTGGCAAGGGGAGGTACAACTGTGTGTTTGTGGGTATTTTTGTTCGTTCGTTTGTTTATTTCTAAAGGGCATGGGATTTAATGGCAGAATTCCACCATTATTCTAAACCTTTATAACTGTTGAGTAAATAACTCCTTTAATAAGACTCTGGCATTGAGAGTCATGGTTTTTTTGGAGGTGGGCAATAGAACCCCAGAGGAATAGAACCCAAAGTAGTTCTGTTTCAGTAATTCAGACTCTTATTAAGAATGAAAGAGAATGCTTTTACCTGTACTTTCTTTTCATCATCAAAAAGTTAATGGGAAAAAATAAGACAAAAAATTTTAAAAAAAGAAATGGTCACATCTGGAATGGTAAAAGTGAAGTAGAATGATTTCACATGTATAGTGACCTTGTAGACAACAATAAATGTTTCAACGTCCATGAAGGAAGAAAAAAAAGTTTGAATTCTTTATATTTGCCAACTTGATGAGTGTAAAGTTTGCATTTGTGATTTAAATGTTAATCTCTTTGCTTTTAATGAAATTGAGATTCGACATTTTTATTGGTCCTTTGCATTTTTCTTTCTGTGAACTCAATTCATATCTTCAATTTGTAGTTCTGTAACTGTCCAATTAGAGACAACTTTTATGATTTTGAGTAAGAATCATTTCACCTCTGAGCCCAAGTATGCTCATTTGTAAAATTATAGAAATGTTTTTAGCATGAAGTTGCTGTGATATATCAATGAAAATCCCATATGGAAGTGACCAGCATGGGAAGTTAATATTTGCTAACATGTAAAAACAAAATTATTTTGTTGGACTGTGCCAAATTTTTATTTCAGTTATTATACCTTTTTAAATTAGAATTTAGTCTTCATATCATGTTGCTCTTACATGGTTTAAGTATTTCCATGTAATTTAGACACAAGAAAATTGCTTAAATATAACAATCTACTCCTGCCACTAGGAGATGATCAAAAAGGAAATAGAGAATGCTGACTTAAATATAGAAAAACAGCAAAGGAGAGTCAGTACCTGGAAGTGAGCTATTAATCTGAATCTTTATTTCTTTTCTTACCTATTGTGTAACCTTTCGGGAGTTATCTAAATTCTATGAGCCTCAATTTCTCATCTATATATTGGGGAAAATAATACCTGTTTCTCCTTTCATGGAGATTAAATGAGATAAAGCATGTGAGGTCCTTAGTACAGCGCCTAGCACAAGGAAATCTCAAAATAAACATGTCTACAAGTACCTCCTATATTCTACAAGCATCTCCTATATTCATTTAGTTAGTTGTAGAAAAGACAATTGTCTGGCAATTGTTTTGTACATAGTTTACAATCAACCTTTAAAGTTTACTTAACTGATTACATCTGTTTAGGGCTTGCCTTCATGTTATATGACTAGTTATCCTTAGTGAGTGTTAATACTTTCTAAAGACAGAACAGTGCATGCGTGCACACATGATTGCACACATGAACGCACACCCCCCTCAAATATGCAGAGGTAGTTGCTTTTTTAAGACAATTTGAATGTTTTCATTTAATTCTTTAGTCATAATAGAATCTTATTTTTATAAGTAGAGAATGGAAACACAAAGTTTCATTTCTAGTTGGTCATACTCTATAAAATACTTTGTAACATGATTTTTAAAAATTACATACACACAGAAATAAGAGTATACATATAAAGTAAAATGATGAGCATAAGAGCTTAGCCTTCTATGCATTGCCTTATAATTTCTTTTAAAAATATTTTGATTGTTTACTAGGTTTGAGGATATTTTTCAACATATTTGTCATGTTTGCCTAGGGGTTATCTTTGTGTATGTTCCTGGCTCTATATTTGTTCATCCCAACAAATAATTGCCTCCTCATTCTACCACAAAGTTGTGCAAAAGGTATAGTAAGAGATGCAATGACTTTTATATAGTGACTCTATCTATAGCCCTTGACCTTACTAAATTTCTTAGTAATTAGAAGCATGTTTTTCCTGATGCCTTTAGAGTTTCATACACATAATTATGCCATCTGTGAAGACCATTTTTACTTCCATTTTTCCAAACTCCAGACCTAATCTCGAAACATATTGATCAAAAGAAGCCAGACACCAAAGAGCATAGGCTTTACACTTTTATTTGTCAAGTTCATGTAAGAACTATGCAAAACTAATTTATGATAATAGAAATCAGAAAAGCAGTTACATCTGTAGCAAGGGATAGCTATTGAATTGGAAAGGGGCATGAAGATATTTTCTAGAGTAATAGATGTGTTCTAAGCCTTGAGTTGTATGTTGGCTACCTGGGCATACGAAGTCTGTCCAGACAGTATCCAGCCTTATTCTATAAAAAGTAGAAACATTTACTGAAGATGCACAATAAAAGAAACATTGTACATAGGACAATGATGTCTCAGTCCCCTACAAAGCAAACACTTTCAGACCTTACATAGTTCTCCCAATGGCCATCAGCTGCCCTGTTGTATTTTTCCTGAATCTCATTGGTGGTCTGAAATCTCTTCCCTTTCAAAGGTGATTTTAGTTTTGGGAGGAGCCAGAAGTAGCAGGGACAAATCTGGGCTTTAGCGGGGCTGAATCACCTGGGTCATTTGATGTTTGGCCAAAATACTCTGCAAGAGATGTGATGCATGAGCAGGTGCATTGTCATGATGAAGCTGCCAATCACTAGTTGCCCATAGCTGTGGCCTTCTGAATCATCCGAATAGATTCTGTGGAGGAATGTTCAAGCTCAATGCAAAATTTGATGCAGATTCGTTGTTCTACTTGCTTAGTCATTTTGAATGCTGAGCACAAAGTACACGTGCTCACTCGAGAGTGCCTACTTCTCCCAATGACTACAGTGAAGTCGTCATTGTTTACACATGCGCATTCCAATTCACTCTCCTCGGCTGCCAGGGTACATCAATTTTGCACAAACTGTTCTCATTATATTAACAATGGCTAGACTTTTTCCAGACAGACCTCGTATACACATGCCAAAATTCATTAAGCTGTACAACTAAGGTTGGTACATTCTCCTCTACTTATATTGTGCCTCAACACAAAACCATATTTATTTTTTGGTAATGGAGTATTAAAAACTAGATCAGAACTCTCCACACAGTGGTATTTTGGCTCAGGACTCTACTTTTGACTGACTGGGAATAGCAGTCTGAAATCTAAACTACAAAACTTCTTGAAGGCTGTTACAATCAAAGATTCACATCAAAATTTTAGGCTATTAAAAACCCAGTAACAAGTTGAAAAAGGAGTGATGATCACCTCCATTGAAATAGTAGGGACTATACACTTTTAATTTGAAATCTTGTCCAGCCTTGTGCTAATGAGAATAAAAGATTCAACTACTTCTTTTAACTTTAGAACTCGTTATATTTAGATATACAATAAATTGATATTTATATAGGTTATTTATTTTTGCTAACTTATCTCTATAGGAGTTTACTGACTTTAAAACTATAAGGTGGCATACATGTGGTTGCAATATCCATCTGTAACTTACATCAGCTTGAAACAGCCTAAAATTACATGTGTTTATAAATAGAAAACATCTACATGTAGTTGAATAAAATGCGTACATTCTTTTCTCAGACAAAGGAAAGCATGTCAAGTAAAACAAGTATGAATTGCTTTAGTTGAACATTAGCTTGAATGTAGGGGACCAGCTCCTGATAAGAGAAGAATGTGGATCTGTTTTTCAGAGAAACTTGAGATATGGTTTGCTTTGCAAATAGCAACTGTGATGAGACACAGAAAAACAGAGACCTGTGCTAAAACGCAGTACCCAACAGCACTTGCTTCAAACATGCTTCTATTTCTATTTTATTTATATACAAATTTCCAAAAGTACTAAATTAAGAACGGTTAAAAAATTAGATTCAGTCTTTTAAAGTGTGAATAAAAAGGTTTTAAAATTCTTGTATAAAAACATTTGTTAGATATTTAGAGACAAACTGAGTTGAGATAAAATCATACTCTCATTCCCTTATCCCAATAGGCACACCATGCCATAGGGGAGCATAACCTCTCATCTTCCTCCCTTCAGGCATATTCAGCCATCCCTTCTATTGGCCATTCACCATTATCTCAAGAGCTCATATTGAAACTTAAAAGTCTCTAAAATCCTAGAAAATCCATGGATGCTTTGGAAAATTCCCCTTTTGTGTGGGGAATCTCTTAGAGATTATGGGCCACTGTGGGACTGACTGTGCCTCAACCTCTGCAGGGTACATTTAACAGGGAGCCTGCGGGGAACAGGAGTCTGGCTGAGCATGACTCTTTAGACCTTTGGTATGGGGAGGAGATATGGTCATGCTGGGTCTTGTCAAGTGTCTGGGGCTTCTAAGGTTTAGGAAATATGCTCAAAACATGCTTGAGTGCCAGGGTGTATACTGGAGGAAATATTTGGAGGTTTCTTATCTTAACCCTAAAATCTGCCCTGAAGTTTTGGGAGTACAGTTCAGGGGACTTGGTAACCAGACCAGAGCAAAGATTTAAATCCAAGAGTCTCAACTTCTGGCACCTATTCATTTAAAAATTAATCATCAATATGTTTTAAATAAATTTCAAATAATATAACAGAGTGTTTATGAGAAAAATTAGCAGTCTCATGCCTAATCCCCACTCATCCCTGATTCTGGCTTACCAAAAGCAACCTGCTTTCACTTTGCTTTACATATACTCTTCAATTTAAAAATTGAGAGATAATCTAGTAAATTCCTCCTATGGAAGATAAGACTATCATTTAGCTGTTTTTAAACCAATAAATGTAAAATCCCTGTTTTACACAGACATTTCTCTCCCAATTCACCCTCCCAATTCTTTATCGCATAGTGTTTGGTAAGATGAAAATTCAGTGCTTACATTATTCTAATATTCAACCTGAACCACAGTGTGTACTATGCTCGCATCTTTTTTAATGTAATTTTTCATTTCCTTTGGAGTTAGTTAACAATGGTCTTTTTGCTTAGATTTCAGTGTACTTTCCATTAAGTCTTTCTAATATTTTCTCAAAACTCTGAATACTTAGGTAATCATTCACTCAGGGTTTTTTAAAATTTGTTTATTTGACACTGTCTTTTGTTCTCTCTCAGCTCCAATTTAATCTGGCTGTTCTTTTTATCAGATTAGTTTCAGGACACCCCTTCCCTCTCCCTCTTAGAATTTTTTGCCCCTTTTTCCTTTGTTGAATCTCTTGTTCCCCAGGCCCATGACTTTTGCCTTCTTTATTTATTCCTTTGGTTTGAGAGCAACTTCTGAGGAGTGCATTACAAATACTTATTGAGATTTGACATATATGAAAAAATTTTTTTGCTTTCAAAACTAATATTACAACTATATATAGAATTGAAAATTAGAAATTTCTGTTAAAATTTTACATATATTGCACCATTACCTTCTGACTTTCAAGACTGCTGTTTGAAATTTTGTTTTTTAGTGGGATTTTAGCAAAGAGAATACATATTTGTGTTCAATCTTTAATATTTAATTCTCTTTATTATATCACATTGATTTCTTGTTCCCTCAACTATTTTCTATCTGCTCAAACACATGTATTTACTTTTAAAAGGAAAGAGATAAAATATTGATTTATACTTCCAGCAAGGTATAACATGAATAATAACTTTTTGAAAATAAAAACAAGTTTTGATATAGAGGAGCCATAGTATAGTTGAAAAAAAAGTACATAGGTCAAGAGTTCCAGAGAATATCAGAGAACTCTGGAGTTACTAAAATAGCTTATAACCTTTCTAGTTGAGTAACTACTTTTTTCTTATCTCTCTTAAATGTAGGGTGGTGACCTAAAAATTGTCTGGGACATTCTATAGTTCTATACTTACATTATTGGAACTTTCTGAAATTCAAATCCCTGAAGCTTAGTGATGGGCTTATATGTTATAGAGTTCCACTGTAAAATTTTTAATTTTACTTCACCTATGGAATACCATTTTTCGTAATGTATTCTCAACATTCAAAATATATTATTTTAGTCTATTCTTGGACCTTATAACTGTGGTACCTTATAACAAATATTCAACTGGCTTAAATTCAATAAACATCAAATTGAACCTAAAGTGATACAGCTTCTGGCCTAGCAATTTCCATCTCTATCTCAAATGTATTAAGTTTATGAAACCTAGGCCTATTATCTTTAGTATCATCACTTTTCTTTTTATGACTTTCACTTTATTTGCACAGTAATAAAATGAGATGAGATGAAGAAAAATCTATATACAAGAAATTCTTTGCGGAAAGAAATTGAATTGTGGGGGCAGAGAATTGAGAAGAGTTTCTAGTTAGAGACTGCAGGTTAAATATACCCCAAATCAAACCCAAATGATTAAAGCAGCTGTTTAATCAACCTAATGGGATTAAAACTGTAGGTGTACAAGAGTAAGAATAGAGAATAAACAGACCTTTGCAACTATGTTTTGAGTTGTAGACATCAGCTATATAGGGGTATTTGAATCAGTAGACCTTTGAAAGTTGGAACCAGAGATGTCAAGAATTAGAGACAGATTCAGATGGAGAGGAAAACAAGGATAAAAGTATGTGGAAGTAGTTAAAGCTCCTTCTTCCAAATTCTGCACAGCTGTTAGATGCCCCTCTTTTAGCCAAGAAGATTAGAAGGCTACTCTCTGGAGAGGTTCAACTTGAGAGACTCTGGACTCACAGTCACCCCCATGCTGAAATGGAGGTTAAATAATATCTACATTCTGAATAGTAAGACCCTGACTCCTTCCCTCCATTAGCTCAGTGATGTTGACTGCCAAGATTGTTTCTCCAAGGTAGAAAAATGGAAGATTTCTCTTTGGATAAAAGCTTACTAACCTCATCCACCCCACCAAAGATTTACAGATACTGAGACACTGAAATTAGAAACACTCAAACCCTATATCAAAGACAATTAAGTCCTCTCCATGCTCACTAAACTTCTACTCAGCTTTTCATTACCTTGTTCTTAAATGTGAATGGCATAAAACTTCTCAGCAGTCCTGAAAGCTAGAAAATAAAGGTGAAATGCATTTGAAATACTTGGAGATGACTATAAACCTAGAATTCCGTTCCTCGCCAAATTGTCAATTTAATATAAGGATAGGATTTAGACATTTTCAGATATTCAATGGCTCATTAAAATGAGAACTACTCTAACTAAGAGAGATAATGACATGGGATCAAAAATCAGGAGATCCAACCAGGGTGGGAAAAAATGCTCGGGATGCTGGTGAAAGGTAGGCCCAGTATGATAACTGAGCATCCAATCTACAGAGCAAACATTCAGATCAGAAAAGGACACAGGACACTATGAGATTTCTCCCCACTGCAAAAAAAATTATAGATTACTAATGTTTGAATTATTCTCATTTCTGGTAGGGTTTTGGGCATGACAGATATATATCTAAGCAAATACATAAACAAGCAGAGAAAGGCATGAGGTGTAAAGCTACAAACTTCAAACCTGATGTACAAAACATGTTAGTGTTGACTGAGTATAATGTATCTAATGGCAAGTTGTTTTACATTTAAACATAGCAAAGTTAGAAACTATTTTATGAGCTTAAACGTGTAGTCAAATTTTAAAGGAAACAGTCCATGGTTCTACTTTGTACAAGACCTTATGTTTTGTGTTCCCTCTTCCTGGGATGCTCTCTCTAAAGATGTCTGATGGACTTACAGTTTTAATCAATCAGCTCTTTGGCCAACATCACTTCTGTGATCACTCTAATAAAAATGGCACCTGCCTTCACTCTATATTAACTTTCTCTGTTTCATTTTCCTTATATAGACTTCTGAATTACATTTTTTTAATTGTTTACTTTCTACCTAGTTCCCTGCTGGGTCCCAGCACTTAGAACATTGTCTCTGACATTCGGTGGGTGCTCAGAAAGACAATGGAATGAGTGAATCTAATGCATGGTCAGCTCCATGGGAACAAGACTGTCTTGTTTAACGCTGCATCTTCAACCTCTCACCAAGTGCCTATACATGTAAGTATTCCAGAACCTGTGTTGGATTAAAGAAAGAAAGAATGAATGAATGAATGAAATCAAGGGTGATTTCTCTTAAAATTTTTAATAAAAATATTGTTTGCAACCTTTGGGGACTTCATACAAATAAAGAAAAGATATTTGTGCAGTAGTACTCAACATGGCTGATGAGATAAATGCTTTCCTCTTCCACGAGAGAACTTCATAATCTAAACTCTAAGCTCTGAAGATTTGCAGTATGTTCCCTCACACCGGAAAGAGCAAATCCAAATGAGCATGATCACTAAAAAAGTTAGAAGGTGATAAGTAGACCTTAGGGTCAGTGTTAATTTATAGTCCCTTTGGAGTTCTATTCATGACACTGGCTATTCTCTTCCCTATTTGGAGATATTTATGATTTATACAAACTTGGGAAAAAGAAGCAAATGATTTTGTACATTATCTACAAGTAGTACAACTAGGATTCTGATTTTTTTTTTCTTAAAGCAGAATGAAAAGTGAACAGACGAAGAGATGGATCATCCCCTGAAATGTAACTAGCAAGTGCAGACAAGCTCTGAAAAATACAGACAGTTGTGAAATGGTAAAAGCGGGGTGGTTGGCACTCTCACTTCTCTGTCTATAAATGTCCCAGTTAGTGAGGTTTATATTCTATTGGCTAAACATGTTTTCATTGGCTTTATCAAAATATCTATGTAATATGTATTTTTCGAAACCACAGAGAGAAAAAAACAAATCCAAATTCCTCAAATTTTTAAAAAATACTGACTGAAAAAGCACTTCAATGCTCATTTTGATGTTTGAAGAGCCAGGGGTGTGTTCTTCCCTTTAATCTGAGAGTTCTGCTTCCAATAGGCAATGCTGGCAAAACAAGGGATGTAGTTGCCCTTAGGCTGAAGACAAGATCCTACCAGTTATCTCAAAGCTTTAATTATGTAGTCCCACTCTCTGATGCAAATAGACTGTGGATGAGTGAGATTGTGTTAACAGAAAGAATTCCCAGATTCCCAGCCTGGATGTACTTAAGTGGTGTATATACATATATGTATGTATACTAGATAAATCTTATATATCAATATTATATATGTGAGTCAATATTATATAAGTATAGTACTACATATAGATAAGAGAAAAAGAAGATAAACATTTCCAAACTAATTTAGTTTGGATGCTTATAGCCTTATTTACATCAACATATTTACCTTTCTTGTTATTCTGTATTACTAATAGCAGTGACAAAGCTTTTAGACAAATAATAAAGGTGATTTATACTTAATTTAAGTCTTTGTTCTGCTATTTTAAGGCCACTCCTGGGGTCTGACTTTAGCCTGGGACACAAGGAGGTCCAGGAGGAGCTAACTGCTTGGTGGGGTAGCCAGGACTGCTATGTTGATATGCTTCACATTTGTCCTGCTAGAGGATGCCCACATGTTTCTTGTGGGCAACACATGGCCCACGTGGAGAGGGAGCTGGGCTGGAGGCCCTGGGAGAAAGGCAGGGACCCCAGGATGGCTCTTGAAAGCGCTTATAAGAGAAGCTCTGCCAGGGCAGGAGGTTGAAGCCACCCAGCCAAGTCCAAGTTCTCATCTCTCCTCCCTTCTTCTACTTGGGGGTGCATAAACCCTCCTATAGAGAGATGGATGAAGGATGAGAGCAGAAGCTGACAGCACCCCCTGTGTCTAGGAGTCACCAACTACAGGAGCCTTAGCTGGGAAAGGGGAGAAGACTTGTCTTTGAGTCAATATTGAAGAGTTCCTGTTTACTTTATAAGTACTCTTTTTTCTTGACATTTTGATTTCTAAATTGGAACTGCATTTTGTGACTTTGTGACTTAACGTTCTATTCATCTAAGAATAGGCATAAAGCTCTTGGGAACTGCCCCCATTCCATGTAGAAGCAGAGCAAGATTATAGCTAATGCATACATTTTAAAATGATGGTGGGAGTCTAAAAAATAAGCCATATTTTTATTAAACCACAAAACAAATTAATAAAGCTGTTTCTTCATCTTCCTGTACACAGTCCTTGGACTCACTTTAAGGTGATGAACTAAAATAACTAGTTAAATAAGAAATCATTATGAAGAGAAGTTACTCAATCTCCCACCCTGGATTGAAATTTTTATTTTATACATTTTCTCAATTTAAAAGCAAAATGTATAAGTATCCTAGACATAACTGGACGTAACACCTGTTCTTGTGTGAGAGTTGCCTAACAGTCAGACTGGCTGTTGGTCAGTGGAATCTGAAGATGCTCCTTGATGAAGAGACATTATAAGAAATGGGATGAAAGAATTATGTGCCATAGTCACTAACAGAAAAAAGGGGTTATTTGGAAATAAACTGAAATTTATTCTCAAAGAAAAGCAGGATTGTACAAGATTGTCTTTATTAAGGTAGTAACAACAAGGAACAAGGAGTTTTCCTTGGATTTTCCTATTCCTCATATCCCTTAACTAATATATCAGCAGGTCTTACTGATGTTAACCATTTCTCAGGCCTGTCTACCTCTCTCCACTCCAGTCCAAGCTCCCATTGTTTAACCCTCAGACTATTACAGTAGCCTTCTATGGGTCTCTATGGGTTTCTATTATTGAATCCCTATGATCTATTTTTATTACAATTGGAATAACAGATACATATAGATATAGATAGATATACATATCTATCTATATCTCCACATCACACCCCCTCACTATTTAAAACCTTCTAATAATAGCATGGAGAAAGAAATATATTCATTTGTTAATCCTTACATGACCCAGCCTTCGCTTACCAGTCTGACTTCATTTCATATCACTTTCCCTGTCATTCACAGCTCTCCAGCCACTCTCACTGTAAATACAACCAGATCATCTGGCTTCCTTTTGTTACTGAGATCTCAGTTTAGGTGCCACGTCCTCAAAGAAGCCTTCTGTGACCATTCCATCAAGAGACACTACGTCGCACTCAATTATAACACGCTATTTTGATCCTCTGTTGAGTACTCATTTTTATCTGGTACTATGCCTGTATGCTTATTAACACGTGTGGCAGACAGACTTTAACATGGCTCCTCTCATCCCGATCACATAGTATTTATGTTCTTGTTTAATTTTCTCCCTTTGGGTATAGCCAGGGCCTCTGACTTACTTCTATCCAATAGAATAGGGCAAAAATGATGGAAGCTAACTTAGAATTAGCTTCCATTATATTGCAAAGGTGATGAGATGTCAACCCTATGATTAGGGTACATTATGAACGACTCCATTTTGCTATTAGACTTGCTCTAGAGACTTTCTTTTTACTGGCTTTGAAGAAGCAAACTGAGAGGCCCCCCATGAAAGAGCCACGTGGCAAGTAACTACAGGTGACTTCTAGCAGGTGTACAATACTATATCTGCAAGATACAGCTGTATAAAGATATATAAAAATATAGAGAAATGCTAACAACCACATGGACTTGGAAGAGCCTTGAGCCTCAGATGAGAGCCAGACCTGGTCCATACCTTGATTGCAGCCTTGTAAGACCCTCCCTAATCGGAAGACCCATTTAAACTGTGTTTGGACTTTTGATGCAGACAAGCTATGAGATAATAAATGGGTGTTGTTTTGAGTTGCTAATTTAGTGGCAATTTGCTACTTAGCAGGAGAAAATGAATACCATACCAGTTTATTGTCTCTCTCCCCAGATAGGTTATAAATTCCAGTGTTCAGAAGAGTACCTGCCACTTACTAAGTGTTTAATAGATATTTGAAGGCATCAGTGAAAATAATTGGATTGTAAAACATTTTTAATTAAAACTAAATTCCTGGGATAATTTAGCATATGAAAATTGAAAATGCAATAATGGGTCAATGTAGCGGGAGATAATATGTACCATGGTGATCAAAATATAGGCCTTGGATTTGGGCAAACCTGGATTTCAACACCAGTTCTGGTTAGATTGTGACTCTGATCAGGTTATTTTACCTCTGCTCACTTGCCTTCTCATCTCCTAAATGGTTAACAATAATCCTTATATCGCATATGAAATAGGTCATGGTAAAGATTGAATAAGATACATGTTTAAAGTCTCAGACATGGACTATCATAAGAAGCTGTGTAGCTATAAGCAAGTTCTACCTACCTATTTGTTTTTAAATTATTTCTCAAGTTTAAATAGAAATTCTAAATATCAGGGACCCAAGAAATTTTCAATACTCTTGATAAGGATTTTGGAATTGAAGAAGTCATATTTGCTATAAAAAGGAAGGACGAAGACCACTTTTGGCATGTGTGGTCATAGCTTAGAAGGGGATAAACAGAAGCCAAGATACAATGAAGATTAGATTGAGATTTTAAGTAATACATGGACTTAAAATCTATCATAAAAATACTTAACATTTGTCCTGACTGGTGTGACTCAGTGGATTGAGTGTCGGTGGCCTGTGAACCAAAAGGTTGCAGTTTTGATTCCCAGTCAGGGCACATGCCTGGGTTGTAGCCAAGGTTCCCCCCACAAGGTTGGGGGCATGTGAGGCAAGCAATTTATTATCTTAAGCACATTGATGTTTCTCTCCCTTTCTCTCTAAACTGTAAATAAATAAAATTCTGGAAAAAAAATAAACCCTAATATTTATTAACACCTTTATAAGATAGCAAGCAATCTGCTCAGTGCTGTAAATGCATAATTTAATGTTCACAACAACCCTGGATTACAATGCTTATTTTACAAGTGAAAAAAAAAAATCAAAGATATCTGTTTTCCTTCTGATTTGTATTGGAGGGAGAAGTGGCCAATGGGAGGCATTTGTGGAATATCTGAGGG
Organism: Pteronotus mesoamericanus; assembly: GCF_021234165.1. Taxonomy (NCBI): domain Eukaryota; kingdom Metazoa; phylum Chordata; class Mammalia; order Chiroptera; family Mormoopidae; genus Pteronotus; species Pteronotus mesoamericanus. The sequence goes on along the minus strand of NW_026555247.1, from coordinate 13,134,374 downwards.
TGGGGGAAGGAAAGAAGTTAAGGTGTTTATCTTCTCTTTCTGTTTCCTAGGGTAACAGCTCTTTCTCCTCTAGGGCGCCAGACCCACCAGATGGTTGTCTGAGCAAGGTCGCAGCTCCGCTGGGCAGTCTTTACACTGTCCACTGTTCTAGTTCCCACTCGGCCTCTGGGCCGCGGGAACACCATCGCCTCCCACAGCTCTTCCAGCCTATCGTGGCTAATCTCTAAATAGCCCAGTAGGTTTACATTTCAGCTCTTCCCACATTTGAGTAATCAGCTTTCTTATTTAATTTTGTTTATTTGAGGAACTTAAAGTGATGCCTATTTCCTGACTTCATCCTGCTGGAACCTGAAATTTAAATAGTCTCCAAAGCCTGTACTCTTAACTAATCTACATTTTTGTTATGAAATTATCTACTTCAAGAACAGAAAAAGAATATGATTTATGCAGTTACCTATAATAAGAGCACATTAAAATTACACAGCATTTATTATATAAAATAATACCTGACACAGTCAGGAATCAACACTACATTATTTAACAAGTATTATGTTTCATTTACAAATAAAAATGCTTACTTTTTCAACAATATTAAATATTTTACTTGAAACTACCATTTATATCCATAATATAGCACATGTTATTCTATGTACAACATGAACTGGATTTTGTTAAATAAAAATTTAAATATTTGAAAAAGAATAAATCATTGCTACAATTCTACAGACGGTAACTATAATGTAAAAATGGAAGCACCATGTCCTCAACTGATATAATTGATTCCTTTTTTTAGGGGGAGAGATAAGTTTTTTTTAAAAGAAAAATAAACTTACTGTCAATGATTCAATAGGACAACTGCAGTCAAATTGATAAAGATTTTTCAAGACATGCTCTATTTACTGTATTGTTATATTTATTTATGTTTGGACTCAAATCTACACTTGCCTTTATTAAGGTATCCTTTATTTAAAAAGAAATTCTTATGTGGAATTGCTAAGAAGTAGTCCAGATTTTAAAAGGCAGAGCTTAGAAGCCAAAATCACAGAGGTAGAGTAATTTACTTAGCTCTTCTATTAAAACAATAAATAATATTACCAACAAAACCTGTATTTTGGAAGGTGACTTTGAAATAGATTGATTGATGGCATAAAAAGTGTAAAAATGGAAATAATCAGACTTTTTCCCCCCCAATATTGGTCTAGGTAATAATTTTAGGCATTGAGGTTTCTTTGTCCCAAAAGCCATCAATCTTAGGTGATACTAAGTAAGATATATGACTACTATAATATAAAACATTACATTTGACATCTATACGGATTCAAACTCGTCTAAATTACAGCCTCAAATTTAACTGAATTTTCATAGTATTTTCACATACTTCAAAATCATTTCCTAAAACCAAATTGTTACCGAAAAAAAAGGACCCGTGGGGGGGCGGGGGGTGACCAGATGCTATCACCGAAACGACACCCTCCTTCCCCGGGACCCCTCGGTTGTGGGTCCTTTGCCCACCACCCTTGGAATTATGGCTCTGAATGGCAGACTTTGGTGAAAAGGAAAAGGAACTATTTATTTAAAAGTTATACAGGTTTGATTAATGGCTAAATGTCACCCTTAAACCTCAAAATCCCTTCAAAACAACCACCAGCACACACACCGTCCTGCCTCCCCCGCCTTTGCCCAGTTAGGCCAGTCAGGGTACCGTCCTTCAGAAGAAAGAAAAGAAGTCCAGGGCTCGGCTAGGCAGGCCTCTCGCGGGTCTCAGCACCATCTACTGCGTTGCCGCGATCTCCAGCTCCTAATCCATAAGCATGGGGCACCTTCTCCTGGCCCACTAGCAAGAGTCCTTTCTCCCCTCTTTCTTCCCGCGGTGTCTTCACACTGTTCCTCAGAGTCTGTGTCCCTTTGTCTTTCCTGCAGGCCCCTGACTCTCTTTCTTTCTCTCCCTCACATTCTGTATTAAGTCTTTTAAACCTTCCTGATTAGCTTTGGTGATATGCAAAATAATCCTCTTTGCAAAGGAGGAATGAAGCTATGATGGGCTTTTGTGATATGCCAAATAATCCTCTTTGTAAAGGAGGAACGAAGCTATCCTGTTATTGACATGCAAACTAACTTCTCAATGGCCCTGCTCAAGGCTCCCATCCCCCATGGGGAATATATTTTTCTTGGACACCCCAATCTCTGGACCCCATTACAAATACACTCTGGCCGGGGGCGGGGCGGGGGGCGGGGTGGTCCTGGCTGTGCCCTGTTACAAAATTAAGTATCAAAAATGAAGTAGATTTATTTTCATTTATTCAGTTAATCACTAGCAATCTGAGGATTTACAATTTTTTTTCTAGTTCTGAAAAATTTAGCTATTTCTTCAAGTAAAATTCCTATTATTAAACATTGTAGCCTTTCAGACTATTCTATTTGATCCTTAACTGTCCTATTATATGTCTTAGAACTCTTTTATCTCTGCTTTGCATTCAGTTGGAAGCATATAATCCTATCTTTTAAATTGCTAAGCTCTCTCTTTGACTGTGTCTAGTCTAGAGAGTATCTCTTTTGTTGAGTTTCTTTTTAAATTTCATTATTGAGTGTACTTTGATTTTTAGAATTTCTAATTTTTTTTTCATATACTTCTGTTCTCGTTCTGTTTCTGCCATGTTTGGTTTTGTGATTTCTTATTTTACCAGGAATTTCTTCTTTTATCTTTTTGAATATCCTAGTTATATTTATTTTAAAGCTTCTTTGATATAGATCTCAATATATTCCTGGGCTCATCATTAATGAAGTTACCCACTAATAATAAAGAAATCATTTTAATTGAGACTTGTAGGTTGTAGAGTTATCTGCCAGTACAGAATTCTAATTTTGATCATTATGAGACAGGCTAGTAAGCCTTGACAAGCAGAGTAAGGAAACTGAGATAGATAGTTGAACCGGCAGTTTGAGGCCACCTAGTAAATCTTATCTTCCCTAAACCAAGGACACTTCAGAGTAAATTGTTTGCATTTCTCCTCCCTAACCACAAGGTAAATAGCTTAAATCACCCTACTCAGGGAGATAAATAAAAATCCAATTAATGCCATTTGTGCCAACCACACACAAAAGGACAGATGCAGTTAAGGGAATAAGTCTCATTTTGGTACATCAGCAGAAAGCTGATGAATGTTCTATTGAGATTCTCCCCTAAGACCTCTTCTAGCCCCTCCCCGCCAAACCACCCACCTCAGCCTTTAAAAGCTTTTAGACCAAGGACCCAGAGCCCTTTCTCTCTAGGATCATGGCCATGTCTTTCCTTTCCTTTCTTCTTCCCCACAGGTATGCATCTCCCAAACGGGAAGGGACCACAGGAGGCTTGCAGTCAGGGAGCAATGGGCAGCAGCGGCTCATCCTGTGCTAACCCCTAAACCTGCCCTCAAGGCCCCATTTTCTCTGACTTCTTAGTGAGCCAAAGCAGCCCTGCCTAGGCTCATTTCCCCACTTTGTTCTGTAACACTGAAAAACTGTGATCGTATGAAATTATACCCACCCCACCATTCTCTTGACATTGGTTCTGTAAGTGCTGACTCTGACTAATATGCAGCTTGTAGATGAACAGCATGTTTATGTAAGAATTCTAGGGACTAACTCTAAAAGATACAGATCCTAGCTTTCAGATATCTCAGCTCTGGGGGTTTGCTGACCTTCAACCAAGGGGTCAGGATGATGTGAGCCAAGATGAGTAAACCAGGATGATGCGCACCAGACCATTACTTGCCTTACTGGAATGGACTGCACTAGTCTGCACGGAGAGCACTTTACAACCTCCACCTTTGATCTCTTTGTTCATTTCCCCTCTCCCTCCTTATAAAAATCTCTTCCTCCACTGAAAAGTGGAGATGGGCTTTGTGACATGAGTCCCCCATCTTCCAGGTGGCCAACATCTGAAAAGAAACCACTGTCCTTTACATCAGCACCTGCCTGTGGAATATTGGCTTTCACAGCGACTGGAAGCTGGACCTGTGTTTTGGTTACAGTTCCTTTTCTATTGCTTCTTCTATCCTAGGCCCTTCCTTGTTTCACTGTCCCCAGCTTTAATAAACATCCTCTAAAAATCATCTGGGCTCCTGTTGTGAAATCTTTCCTGCACAAAGTCAGGAATACACATACTACCAGCCAGCTCCAGGCAGGCCCATTCAGGGCCTCGTTCTCTTTCCTGTAACAAATTGATCTCCTGGACTTTTGAAAATATTTTGAAGGCACTGCTTTGATTCCATCATATTTTAATTTCCTGAATTTTATATCCAGAACCTTGTCTATAAATACTTCTATTTCAATCATGAGAACTTAATCTGACTTCAGTCGAGAGGGTTTGAAGGAATTGCTTTTAAGTAATTTTTGCTTTTCACCTGTTTATCATGCGCTCAAGTTAGAAAATTGAGCTTCTGCTTTGCTCCCATTGTAAAGCAACGTGTCTGGTATCTTTCTGCTTTCTCTCTTCCTGGAACAACCTCTCTGACCCCACCCTGCACATTTCACTTGAAAGTCCAGCACCATGATGGTACTACACACATCACTGGAAGAATACATGTGATGAAAATTCCTAGCATCATCTGAATCTCTTCTTGTACTGCATAGCAGATTGATCTCAATAAATACCATCTATAGTACAACCAATGAAAATGGAAATAATTTATACTCCATCAATAGATTATTCAATGTGATAAATGACAACCTCTAAAGTACTATTGATATTCATCTTAACATACTCCTGTGCTCATCACTGATGAAGCGATATCATACTAAGGATATTGATACTATAGTGGCTAGTTTTGGATATATATTTTTGGTAAACAAACATAAGTTTCTAACACCCATAGCATCCTCCTGCATACGCATATGTACATACCGACACACTCCAAATACATGTAATATTAAATGAACAACTGTAGGGTCCATCAATTTCACTTAATAAAAGTATGAGTTATCATTCATAACGATAATTTGCATAACCTCTACCACTGATGATGTCTGAAATGAGATAATGTACAAAAGATGCACTGGTATTTATTTATAAATACCTTATTTATAAATATTGATAAGATTTTGAAAATAATTATACATATATATACTATAACTATAATACTGATCACTATTAGTGTTGGCTATAGGGCTACCCTATCTTAGGTGACATGACTAAAGGAGAAATGAAACATTTGAAACACTTGTAGGAACTTACTGTTAGAGGTTTCAGTTAACATGAAGGAAGCTGCTCATTTTTAAGGCATTGGTCACATTGCTAGAGACTGTTTAGAGTACATGAAAGTCTAATCAGATTAACATTATTACTTTGCAAGTTTTCTTCTGCGGGGAGGAGTATCTAATATCTCAACTTAAAAACTGGGAAAATAACAATATTTGGCACCTACATAATCCTCTTACCCTTTGTCATATATGAGTGTTTAACTTAAAATAGAAGTGGAAGTAAGCTTAGACTTATGCATCACCACTATTACACAAGTTATAAATCCTCATAGAATTTGATGTTTGTTATTATAGGAGATCTGAGAGCATTATTTGTTGTGCCAACTCTTCGTGGGGAAGGAAACAGTGAGAAAGGTATTTAAAATGTTTGGCTTCGCAGAGCTCACCAAGCACTATCTCCAACACTGTGAAGTCACTTCCCATCTGAAGGATTTCTTTGTCTTCACACCCATGAAATCTCATTTTCTCTGCTGACACTGCCAATTTAAATTTATTTTGTGTGATATAGACAGATGTCTGCTAAGAGCCGAACTGACTCCATTAACACTTCACAGAGGGGGGTGGTTTAAGTGGTAGTTACCAACTTTGACTTGTGGCTTGAGATTTACCAATGTCTGGGCTCTTCAAAACTTGACTAATATTTGGTACATAGGCTAATTTTTTTAGAACCTTTCTCTATCATGAGCAAGAAGGAAAAACTAAGAATGGTCCTCAGTTGACTCTTTAAATGTGGTGAAGTTATTCACTAATTTAGACTAGAGCTCTCCCTCTCCCAAGAAAGGGGTGATGCCACAGCACCCCCCTCTATTCCATATTCTATGAATTTTCTGAGGGAAGTCATTTCATGGGATATTTCCAAGTGGCTAGATTCTCATTTTTTTTTTGACACTCATTAAGGCATACAGGGCAAGCGGTAGCTCCACAAAGTTGTATTTAAAATCTTAATGAACTGCAAATTTTACATATGACTGCACAAATTCATAATTTATATAGAATTTTGCCTTCAAAGTGTATTTTTCTCACATAATCCTTTGCCTGTTTATTTCTTTCTGGGACTGTCAGGGAATAGACTTCCTGTGAGGAGTCTTCAGCTTTTCTGGATGTGTTGAGCCAGAGAGAAAAATACTCTCAGCAAAACATGCAGGCTAATCAGCAGCTTTCTTCCAATTCTTGCTGCCTTTGCCTCTGGCAACTGTGGTCAAGTGTCTTTACTTCCTGCTTTTTAGTCAAAGGTGTAGTAGCTGACAGACTAATGCTGTGTTTTTCTGAGGCATAGCCATTGGCAAAATTTACTCCTTCTGAGCCATCTCTACTCTGAACATTTCACCCAGATCCTGTGCAGCAATGCCTGAGTTTAATTTAGGCTATAAATTGGTTGTAGCTAACAAATCAATAGCATCTACTTGTCTTGAGATAATCAGTGAACAGTACCAGTGAATTGGTTCCTAAAATGTCCCACAATGTCAAGGGAAACCTCAGTGTTTTGTGGTGAGATGTTCCCTGTATTAGCAAGCAATGCCAAGTCTTATTTTAGAATAAAAGTTTAGGATTCCAAGAAAATACTTAAAATATGTTAATATTAGAACATGTACCCAAAGTACAAATTAAAAAGAAGCTAAAAACATTAAGAGGCAGGAACTAACAAGGTTGCACATGGATATGCTCTTAAAACGGAAAGTTATGAAATTATTCCTAAATTAGAAAAAAAATAAAAAGAATTTGAAATAAAAAGCGGAGTTTAAACCAACAGAAGAAAAATAAGGTAGCCATATAAATAAAATAATAATAAGTGAAGTGTTCACTAAGGCCTAAAGAAGCCCCACTCCCTTTTGTTTTGTTTTGTTTTGTTTTGTTTTGTTTTTGTTTAGAATCTGCTGTTGTCCCAACATCAGAGTGCAAAAGAAGAAAATGAAGGTATCCGCTGCACAGGCTGTGTGGGCACCACCAGACTTCACCTCGATAAAGCTTCTCACTGTTTCCTCAGAGAGTGTGAGGCCCCAAAACGACATATTTTGATTTCCCATGTCCTCATCTATCATTTAAATAATCCTTAAAAAGAAACAGCAGGCCTCAAATGAAGTCACTTTTATTAAGTCTCACGAAGACTTAAAAACCAATCAGTCTGGTAAGAAACATGCCAGATAAGACTCTGGCCTCCCTACCCCCTAACAAAGGTGACTCTGCCTGAAACAATTCGTTCTTTTCTTTTGCTGATAACTTTCTTGTCCTGTCCAGTTTTTGCATATACAAATCTTCCATTTTACACAGCTTCTCTGAGGACCTCTCTATGTAGCAGATAAATAGACAGGACAGTGTGCTGCCCCGTTCACGGATAGTTCAATAGAGCCAATTAAATCTTTAAAATTTACTAGGTAAATTTTGATTTACTAGGTGAATAATTTTACTAGGTAACGGTTCGTTAATATTAGTTTAAAAAAATAACACATTGCAATTTTAGATGAGTCATATAAAACCAAAGCCCTTAGTTCATTGAGGAGAAAAAGTCTGTGTATTTGATTTAAAAATTTCAAGCTATGATTATTGTATTATAGACTGTTTACTTAATGCTTACTTTTAATTATTTAAATAATGTCCTTTTACCCTATGCAAATAATACATTTATCAGACTGTTGAGAGGATAGTTTATTACAACCATCAAAATCTTTTCTGCACAGAGAACAACATGTATACAATGCTTCACATCTGAATGTTGGGCAGCTACAGGTTATTCGATTTCTTTTTCTTCCTTATACTTTTCCAAATTTCTGTCATAGCATGTATATTTTTATTTGATAAAATACAATAATATTTGTTTTTCAGGCACTTTCTTACAGCTTTTTAGGACTTTTACCAATAAAGTACAAAGACTAAAGCCCATTGTTTTTTTTGTTTTTGTCCTCTCTTCACACAGACTTCTTTTTAAAAACTTGCTTTAGATGAGTTCCTATTTTGGCCTTTATTCAATGCCTTAGCAATTAGCCCATTGTTCATTTCAGTCTAAATATTTTTTTGTTTTTTTCAGTTTCAGCATTCTTTTAACAACTCAGGGCCACAGAAAACGCTATGCTTGATCAGGCAGAACAGATTAGGACAGGAATATTCTAGATGTTGGCAGGGAAGACTGTCACTGTTTGACAGATGAATTTGAGATTCAGCAGTTTCCTTTCCAGTGTAAAGAGCTGCATTGCAAAAGACAAGTTAAATCATGAGTATAAAAGAGATGAGAGATTTGTGTAAGAAATTAAATCTACATTAGAGACACTGAGAGAGTCCATTTTTGTCTTTTCTGAAAAACTCTACCGTGAGATTAGACCATAATTCAGAATGTTCCACTTCCCTGTTTTTGTTTTTCTTCCGATATTACTGCATTCCAGCCCTTTACAGATATATGAGTACTTCTGCTAGGCAAACAGCCTATGGTGTAACCCTTCAGAAATGTGGTTCCTGGGTTGTTTGTTGTTCCACTCATTGTTCTCACCCCAGCCAGATCGCTTCAGCCACAAGACTGGCCAAAAGCTAGCTAAGACCACAAGGCTCAGGATATCACAGTCTTTCTTGACTAGAATGGATTTTTGGAGGAGATTAGTCTGATTGCTACATTTCCAGTTCTCTTCTAAAGCTCATATCTCAAAAGCCAGGTTGTGACTTCAAATAAGCTATTATTAGCTTAGTCCTGTGTTCTGACTCTGATAAGTGTGCCACGTGCAGTATGCAAGAAAATGCCAGTAGCTAGCTGTTTAAGCCTACTAATTGTGCAGATTTTTGAATCATATGGAGCATTTTTATATGCAAATTATTCCTTGCTTAACCCTCACAAAATGTCAGCCAGAGTCAGGCTGGACAAGTGGCCATCTCAGACCCTTCTCTTCATGCTCCGTTCCAGTGCATATGAATTCTTTTTTGGTTTTGTTTCTTTTGTTCTCCCATGGAACTTTACTATGTCACATTGCTCTGAGGACAAAAAAAAAAAAAAAAATGGAAGGAGGCGAGGAAAAAAGGCTTTTCTGATAAATGACAAATTTAAAGCACTGATGGTATGAAAATACATTTGAGTTGAAAATACCTTCACCATACCATTTAGACGGATTCTTGGAGGGTTTCCTTGCACCCTGAAAACACCTACTTTGTATGGGCAGTCTCCTTGATGTGGGAAGAGTATGCCCAAGGAACATGCCAGGGGGCTGATGTAGCTCACCGCTCAGGATGGTGTGATCTCATCTGTTTCCACCCTGTGGCAGGATGATTGCCCGCTGCTCTTCGCCTTGAGAGCCAGCTCTCTTCTGTGGGATTTCCCCTGTCCGGCCTTGCTTGGGCAGGCATATAGTGTGAAAAATAACAAATGATCCCATCTACTGTTCATGACCGTGCTTTATGTGCCACGCAGGCAACCACAAGGACCAGTGTGTCGAATTCACACCCCTCCGAGATCACAGGCCAGGTCAAGTTTCCAGTTTGCTAGATTCTATGGCAAATTATTTATCAGAATCAGTGAGTTTTAATACTTTGGGCTTATCAAATGAATTCAAGTTAGTGTAATCAGGTATTTTAGAAGTCAAATCAGTCCATAGGCTTACTGGTTCTAAGGGCAGTAAGGAAATCAGGAAATCTTTGAGTGGTTTTCAAAATGGATTGCTTACAGTCTCACACTTAGAGATAACTAAAATGCAAATTATATTTGTATGTATAAATATGAATATACAATTATGTATTTAATTATTGTCTGCTGACCCCAGCAGACACCGGTATTTCTACAGGAACTAGAAATTTTGAAGGTACTATGCAGTGCCTTATGAAGGCATTAGAGATTTTAGCACTCTGGTTCTATATTCCTGGTGTTCACCACAACCTTCTGTGGATCATTTAAAATGCGTATTTAATAAAAACACCCATGGTTGATTCTGATAGTTAAGGCCTCCTTTCAAAAAAGTCTGTTATTTCTATTTGGAGAAAAAAACATTAAAGAAAGAAAAAAGACATCTCAGGAGGCTAACTTTTTATTCTTTTCTCCTCTTGTGCTGTCTGTATAGCAGTTATTACCATTGGAAATTGTAACGGGGGACAGCCAGGCCTCCCGCCCGCCCCACCAAAGGGTATTTTGTAATGGGGTCCAGAGACTGGGGTGTCCAAGAAAAATATATTCTCCTTACCCCTGGGCAGGCCACCATGCGGGATGGGAGTCTTGAGCAGGGCCATTGAGAAGTTAGTTTGCATGTCAATAATAGGATAGCTTTGTTCCTAATTTACAAAGAGGATTATTTTGCATATCACCAAAGCTGATCAGGAAGGTTTAAAAGACTTAATACTGAATGTAGCTGGGAGAGGAGAGACAGGGGCCTGCAAGAGATACAAAGGGACACAGACTCTGGGGAACAGTGTGAAGGTCAAGCGGGAAGAAAGAGGAGAGAAAGGACTTGTTAGTGGGCCAGGAGAAGGTGCCACATGGTTATGGGTTAAGAGATGGAGTTTGCCGCGACGCAGTGGATGGTGCTGAGACCCGCGAGAGGCCTGCCTAGCCGAGCCTTGGACTCATGTTCTTTTTCTCCTGAAGGACGGTACCCCTGACTGGCCTGACTGGGCAAAGGGGGGAATGCAGGACGGTGTGTGTGCTGGTGGTTGTTTTGAAGGGATTTTGAGGTTTAAGGGTGACATTTAGCCATTAATCAAACCTGTATAACTTTTAAATAAATAGTTCCTTTTCCTTTTCACCAAACTCTGCCATTCAGAGCCATAATTCCAAGGGTAGTGGGCAAAGGGCCCACAACCGAGGGGTCCCGGGGAAGGAGGGTGTCGTTTCGGTGATAGCATCTGGGCAACCCCTCCCTGCAACGGGTCCTTTTGTTCGGTAACAAAATCACCAATTTTTTTTTTACTTGTATATTTCCAGTTATTCACCTATTGTACATATTCCATGAAAGCAGGAACATTCCCTCTTTTATTTTGCATTAAATAAAGGTTGTTGAATGATTAAAAACACCTCAGAGAGCACCTTTATCCACCCTGTTCTTCATATGATGAAATGTTGAGACCCAGTATATTTAAATGATATAATTTTTTTCAAAAATTGCAGTAAGTAAATCTGAATAAGAACCCAGGCCTCCTTGCAGCTGCTGTTCTCTGTGTTGGTTACTTTTGAGTGGTCACCTACTCGAGTACTTACATCCAAAGTGGGTCAGGCAACTCCTCCGGTGTTGTGATGAATACAGAAAGTACAATAACACTTCTTGCCTCAAGGAATTTGATACCTACTGAAACTACTCCCACAAATGTTTGCTCTTCTGATATGAATAAACCACTGAATCTTTGGCATATTCAATGATACAACACAGTTTGACAAAAAAGTATATTCCACAGGGTATATTTATCCATTACGAAACTTCTATATTTGTGAATCTGTTATCCAAGATACTGTTTTAGTCGCCATGGACATGTGGTTAGAGTCAATAGCTCTCTGGGTGGAATTATTGGGTGTGACTCCCTCGAGGTCCCGACGCCACGCCATCTTTCATCACACAGTGCACTGACCCCCTAACAACTACCGTGAGGAAATGGTGAGAGGTGGGCCAGTATGAACCATGAGTTAAATTTTCATTTCTAAGCCTTTAACCAAGGCCTGAGTTTGTCTGTCTAATGACTTGAGGATTATAATTGTGAACATTTAAGGTGGGCAAAAATTCCATGTTGTCAGCAAAACTTCGATGGTATCAAAATAAATGAGTCATGAAATTTCAGCCTTTGAAGGTGGGGTTTGAGAAACCAGAAAGTAGACTTTCCTGACAAGCAGGAATGAGACAGCGGTGGCTTGGTGCATACAGACAGGGGGTCCCTCACTATCACCCTGTCTTAAGTGCACAGACCACCAGGAGAATGCCCAAGTCTGGGATACTAACAACAAAGGAGGAATTTCCTCTTCCTGGTCAATATTCAGAAGCACCGTGAAACAAACACCGCCATCATGAATCCAGCAATCTCAGACAGGTCTGAGATTCAAAACGAAGTTGCTGGCCAGTTTCATCGCTCAGGGCTAATTATTCATATGAGGCTCCACCCAGGAAAGTTGCTAAACTGGTTTGCTGGCTGTTTGGTGGAGAGTTTTTCTTTAAAAAGGCATTGCCACATTTGAACAAAGAAGTTTATTTTACATAAAATAATACATGTAACTATGACAAAATAAATGGCACTTCTTTAATCTCCATTCTTAAAAATTGTATTTAAAAATGAACTGAATGACATAACTGTTCATCAAATATCCCATTCAAAAGGTGCATTTAAAATTTTTTATGTAATATTTTTAAGTTATGAATGAATGGAAATAAGTTAGAAATACACCTATTAATGTGGGAAAATCATGATGAAATATAACTCAATAAAAGGTTTAGAGGCTTTACATGCATATGCACACACATACCAAAAACAACCTTTGTTATATTGTAAAAACCAAAGAATATGTGTACTGTGTTCCTTAATTGAGTCTCTTTTGAATGAAATTTGCTTAGGCAAAAAAAGAGAAGAAAGAAATCTTTTTACAACACCCATTTTCACATAGTTTTTTGGAAACTTTGATTTGGCAGAAATTCCATGCCCCAAATCTTAAAGGAAGAGAGCTATAATTTTAAAAATACAACTAAGTTAACAATTTAACATGATATAAAGAGCTTTGGCTTAGCCCCAAGAAAGCCCCAAGTTTTCTTTCTATCTGTCCACATCTCTTGGAGTCTTTTTAAAATCCGGCTGAAGAGCCCAGCATGATGCTTGAACTAGGAAGTGCCCCACAAAAGATTTGTTGAATGAACTGTTAACTACATCTAAAGCTATCTTCTATTTTAATGAAGCAGATCTTGAGTCGGATTTAATATCTCTGTATGTTTCTATTTATAATGAGTTTTTAAGTATCCTGCTGAATATAGCTATAAAGCCTATGGTAGAATGAGAAAGTGGAATGATTTGAGTGATCTAATAAAAAGTTTACACTTCATATTAAAACACTACCAATTTGTGATTCAGGTGTGTAAACAAATTTCTTTAACATGCTTAAATATTGTCATAAACTGCAGTAGGAAGATAAATAACATTTATTTGTAATAGAGTATTTCCAGGCACTATACTTCGCTTAAATATCATCACATTTAGTTGTCACAACAAGCCTGTCAGGTGTTATTCTGCCTATTTTTATAGAAGAAGTTGAGGTTCAGAGAAACTCTATAGTCAATATTGGGGAAAAAGACAGGGTATGAAGTTAGATCTTTCTGACTCCAAAGACAGTGCCCTCTACACATACCTATTACCACTTTTTAGTCATTTATATCTTTGTACAAGTTATTTTATTCACATTTTAGTATGAGACAGTTTATTCTGATTTATTTCTTGCTGAATATAACATATTAGTCCTCCTGAGAAAGGGGAGGTTTGAGGAAGAAGAGGGGTGGACAATTTAAAGAAGGAATAAAAGTAGAAATCTGCGGTACTTTGATGATGCTTTGTAAACAGAACATGAAGTTTTAAAGTGTTTAATGTCATTGTATTTCTATTGAGGGCATCTAGTGAGAAAGAAAGGAAACACTGAGGGGAAGAAAGGTTGGTAAAGACAGTCTTAGAATTTTGACATATTTGGTTTTAACGGAAAATGGAGCAATATATTATTAAATAATGAAGTGATGATGAATGTATCCTTATCTGGAAAATTATTTCTAATATATATAGGTTAACTTAAAGAAGCATAACTTTGCTTCTTTAAAATTTATTTTATCTCCCTTTCTTTAGATAAGGCTTACATGAGGAAGTGAATGATGAACAAGAAAATAAGTGGAAAAAATGTCAGATTTGGGACAGAACCTTTTCTGCATGGGGCCAAGGGCCCCGCTTCAATTGCAGTAACTTGGGTTTTGCACACGAGAAAGGCAGGATCATCCCTCATTCAGTAAGCCCACGGTGTATAATACAATGTCGAGATTTCTCTTGAGCATATCTAATGAAGAAGCAGTTGTAAGTGGCCATCATTCTGTTTCTTCAGAAAAAAAATCATAACATAATAACTCAAAGATATATAGTAGTCCCCCCACATCCATAGTTTTTCTTTCTGAGTTTGTAGTCACCTGTGATCAACTGTAGACTGAAATACTACATGAAAAATTCCAGAAATAAACAACTCGTATACATTCTAAATTGCAAGCCATTCTGAGTAGCACAATGAAATCAAGGGCCATCCAGCTTTGTCCTGCCAGAGATGTTGTAACAGAGGGATCAGGCCAGATCACTGGGAGAAGGCAGGGGGGTGGGGAGAAAACACCAACCAAACTGAAGATTAGAAGCAGCTCGCTCTCCGTGCTAAGGGAGGGACTACCGGGGGAGGGAGACTGCCCCAGGCAACCCAGCAGAACAGCTGTGACTCAGCAGCAGGGAGCTTGTGCAGCGCATCCGTGGTTCAAGACTGCCTCCTTTCTATACAGGACGGCCAGAAGAGGGGCAAAGGCAAATGCAGGCAACACTGGCCCTCATTGGTTGAAAAACTCACATTCCCACTGGTTTCTGGAGCGCCTGGGATTCTGGCAGAAGACCTTTAAACAGAAGGCATACAGAAGGTCGCTCTCTTGGTCTCTCAGCCCCTTGACCACTTGGCCTTTTAGCTTCTTGGGCTCTTGCTTTGCCCTGCAGGGGCAGGGAGTGGCAGACACTGGGACCACTTGGAGCTCAGGCCCCACAGGGTGGGAAGCCAGCTCCCTGGAGGCAGGGTCCCACGCTGGGGTGCGTGCCTAGCCCCGCTCCAGGCCTTGGGATGCTACGATGCAGTGCAGCCCAGCACGTGGGTTCTGGACCGAGTCCAATCTCTCAGTCTAAGAGCAGCACACAGAGACTGACAGCAGCGCGTGGAGGCCCGAGCTGGGAAGTTTCTTGTGAATGGAGCTTCCCCTGCGTGACAGTCCGGACTGATCCTGTAGCACAAGCCAGAGAGTAAGAGCTGTTGCAAGCCCTGGCGACTCCGGCGCCGGCCCTGGCACCGGGCACCGGAGAGACAGAGTGCCTCGGGCAGCAGAGAGATTTTAGCACACATTCATATTTCTGCAGTGTTGTTAACATCTTTCTCCTTAATAATCCTTCTTATTTGAAAAATACTTTCAAGTATAGTTAGAAATTTTCATTTCGGACATCTTAAAACAACAACAAAAAAGCTTAATAAAGACAGAAAATAATCAAATCCTTTTGCAAATATTTCTGTAAATCAGATGATACTCAATATTTAAAGTACTTATCATGCCGCATTTGTGTAAGTAAAATAGTTATTTCCAAAATATAAATTCAACATTTTCCCCAAATAAAAATAAGATTTTTACATATTCTTCTTCTTTTTTTTACAAAAGCTTGTGGTTTTCCTAAATTCTGGTTTGTTAACTGGAGAATATTTATTTATTAGTTTTTAGTGATGGTTGAAATAGACATAAATTTGCTATCATAAGGTATCATATTCAAGGAAGAGTTGGAAACAAAACACTAAATATAATCTTTAAAAGTTTCACTGATCAAAACTGCAACAGTGTGGTTACTAGATAAAGTCTAGACAAATTTTAATTTCAGAGAGTAACCCACAGACTGTATTAATTAAGAAATTTAATGCCCAAGCTTTTGTCCAAAGCTTTCTTTAAAAGTTTTTAATGACCACTGAATAATATTTTTTAATGCATAATAGGATGAGAAAACTAAAAAAAAAAAAATGCTACTCCTAGACCAAGTTTTTATTCTGTCTATAACAAACTTATATTTACAAATTGTACTGTATCACTTTGGCCAAAAACTATTCATCCTCCTTTTAAAAAATCCATGTGGAAAAGATGGGTAAATGAAAAATAAAGCCAAATGAGATGTGTCATGTTGACAAGCAATAGCTTTGGCTCAGTCTTTGCCCTTCTGCTCAACTCTCCCTTCACTTCTCTAGGGACTGTCTTTCAGGCTTGTGGTATCAACTGTCACTTCTGTGCCAAAGTTCACAAAGACATCCCTGTCATGTTCTCTTATCTTGCTGCTATTCTCGTGTTTCCATGGTTCTACCGAATGTGACATTGTCACCCCCAGCATGCTCTGTTTAAACTTCAGTCACCTTCAAAGCACTCTCCATTTGATGCAATACACCTATCAAGATGTTTTTTCCACTGCTCAGAACAGTTTTTGAACTCATGGATTTGGATGCCTTATAGTGCTTCTGCCTATTTTTTTGTTTCACCTCTTCTGCATCAGCAAAATATTTCCCTTTGAGGACTTTTCATTAAGGGAAACAAACAAAAAAAAAGTCACTGGGGGTGAGATCAGGTGAATAGGGAGGGTGCGACATGGGGGCCATGCTGTTCTTGGTCAAAAAGTGCTGCAGAGTCAGCGTGGTGTGAGCAATGTGCTTGTAAATCATCCATAATGAAATGAACAAACATTGAAAGAATCTTCAAAAAAATTCACTGAAGCTGCATGCAGCGTCTCACAACAAAGCCAGCCGGTGCACTGATACAGGTGGGTTCCTAGAACACTCACCTAGTGGGGGAAGCCTATGCTACTAGGGGACCTCCCTCCAGAAGATAATTCCACTTTGTTTTGTTTTGTTTTGTTTTCCTTGTTTTCCTTTCCCCCCTGGCATGGCTTACCTGCACAACCTTAGGTCCACAAGCTAGCATTCTAGTTTCAGTTTTTAATTCATTGCATGAATATAGTGGAAAAGCATTGTATGTTTTGGTTTTTATTTGTAAAATTTTGACAAATAATTATTTATTTTCAAGAGAATTACTTAACATACGAGGATATAGTATATAAGAGGAACAGGTTTTAGGTTTAATTTTCATATGGAAATAAGAAATTCAAATTAAGAATTTTACATGAAAATCTTAAAAAAGGTACAATGCACTCTTCTTAACCTTATTTCTCATTTTGTTAATAATTCAGGATCAATACTATGAACAATCATTGTTTTATTTATATGTACTTAGTGCTCCTATTTGGCTGTTTCTAACTATTATTAGATTTAAAATAAAATTAATAAAGCTTATTTAAAAATGTGCAAGGTAGAAGTAAACAGTTTCTGGTGGAGGATCCAAAGGAATAGTCTATGCATAAAGAGCAGGAGCTTTAAATACAATTTGGCCATATTCAGTCAACAACTTCCTTATTGATGTTCTTGCCAATTCCTAAGTAAAGATTATTAAATAATCATATAAACGAAGTTTTAAAAATTGAATCTCTTTGGAAAGAAGTAGGCTCAATTCTTTAGAAAAATATTTTTCACCTGATTTGCAAAACAACTTTAATTATAATCTGACATTTTATAAGAATTATAAGTCTGATTCACTCTAAATTTGACATTCTATCAAACTGAATTAAGCAAAATAAGACTATATATGTAGTTAGAAGTAAACTACAGAATGTATTTTGTAGAACTTTGTATTCATTTGGCAATTAAATGTCTCACCTAACCCAAAACTTATTTAACTAATAAACACAGGTTGCCTTTTATTTCACTGAGAAGTAAAACAAAGCTTGTATTATTCCCACATACTCACTACATCATTCTGGCATGTCTTGGGTTAGCAATGACTCACTGAACAGAAAGGACTGTCTTCTAACACTGAAAAGGGGAACTTGTTTAAATAGAGCATTGTTAATCCTGTGTAGTTAAAACAGGAGGTTACATCGTTTACTATTCTGTTATTTTTTTTCTATACATTCATGCCTCTGAGTCATACCTAGCAGTTACAGCATGTAAAAAAAATAAAGTTTGAAATAATAATCAAAAGTATATAATATTTTAAGCAATGTATTGTTATTCACCAAGAACTATACTGCAAGATTATTTTAATTCTTATAATCTTATAGACAGAACAGTGTTTTATAATGTTAGGCAAGTGAGTTAACTGTTGGAGGTAGTTTTGTCTCACAATCAATCTCTAGATTTCAGTTAAGAGACTTAAATTACAATATCCATTCCACACCTTTTTTGTTATTACCCTCTTTATACATCTTCAAATTTCACTTTTTTTTGGCCAGATGAGGATATTGTAATATTTGTTTGTCTTCTTCCAGGAAATTCTTAGAAATAGGATTCTTTCTGCATATGAAATGATCACAAGTTCCTCACATGTGTTACTGGCAAAACAGACGAATAGATAGACCTTATTGTAAACAAAGCAAAGAAATTGAAAGATTCAGCAAAGTTAAAAGCTGGTTGCTCACTGTTGACTAAATATTTGACATATAAGATATCTTTATTTTTATTCTTCAAATACTACATGATCTGCTTGGTGGTATTTTTGTGATCACTAATCATAAATAAAACATCATCACAATAAAGCAATAATGAAAGCAGCAATAGAGGAAAACAATTTATAGACCTTTTTAGAATGGCATGCAAAGTGTCAGTAAAAATTAGTGAAAGAAAAAAAACCTGGGCTTATACTAGTAAAATATTAGTGATTTCCTGAATAGCATATATTATTTTTTAAAGTTCTTAAATGTATTAATAAAATACTATATATATATTCACTGTGTATATATGTATGCCACTCCCAGTAATACATAGTATTAGAATTCTACTTATAAAAATAAATATATATCTCTTTATAGTTTATGTGTTATGATAAATGAGTAGGGGAAAAAAGTTTTTAGTCAACTAAAATTTATTGCTTGTATAATTGATACCAGGAAATGTTCTAGGACCCACACAATTCTAGCTCTCCATTAGTATTTTTTAACCTAAAGAAATATTGTACAAGGAGAAAACTAAGTAATAGCTTGGAATTAATTTTTTACAAATTAGTTTAGGAAAACATCACAGTTGCGGGTACAGTGGGTTAAGGAAGCAATTGGGGAAAATAAAAGAATTCTAAAGGGTTTTTTTGAGGGGGAGGTATAGGATATAGATAGACAAACTATTGTGGAGGAACAAATGAATTAATTAAATTAGTGATTGAGAAATATTTATTTATGACTCTTAATAGAAAGGTAATGATAGGGCATTAAAAAAAGTATAGACTTTCCAATTAAAAAACAAGGGAAAAAAGATAAACATTCTCTACTTCTCTGGAGCTTAAGATGGGCACATACACACACAGGCTGCCTGATTGTAATCCTGTGACTGACTTTCACTTGTTGATTATGAGAAGTAATTTGTAAATACTATAATTTAAAGAAACATTGCCTGCCCTGGTTTTCCTAATCCTTCAGGCTGAATACAAACATGTTCACAGGCCAGCTCTGACCATCATGTTAAAAATCAAGTCTGAGATGTGGCAAAACAACAACATGGACAGAACATGGGTTTATGGATAATTATGTAGAGCAGGGTTACCCTGGAAACCTGAATTGCTTATCTTGAGACTGTTACGCATGAAAGCCATAAATACTTATTCTAATAATGCCACTCTATTTTGGGATCTCTATTACTATAGCTTAGCCTTTCCTGTCACATTAGAAAAATTAGAACTGGAAGTGGGGTGCAACTGTCACAAAACCAGAAAAGATGGGACACTGGCATGAAAAGCAGGTAATATGCAGTGAGGACACAAATACTGTAGTCTGGAAAAATGTTACCCTCATTCAGGTGTTGAAACCTATTTGGTGAAAATCGCTTGTGATGATTTACAAGACAAACATTTCCTACTGAGCTTGTACCTCTAGGTGAAGTAATTAGAAATTTTCAGACAGATAAAATGAGAAGGAGGGTTTATAGCATAGAATGCAGAAAGCAAATATACTCAAGACTAAAAAACAACAAACAAACAACAAACAAAACAAAAAACCACATACACCAAAAAACTTCAGGTGTGGTTATTGCAACATTCAATTCACTGTAAGCAGATAAATTTGCAGATTGCTATGTTTTTAAGAAACATGTTACCAAATTAGCCATCAGTATAACCTGGAAAAACAAAATCATGAAGCCTGAAGCAGTCTTCAAGGAATGCATACTTTCCAACATTCACTTAAGAGCTGACATGGACCGTAGGGGACAAGAAACAGCTCCCAGAAGGCAACGCCAGAGGCCAGCAAGGACCATGTACAAAAGAGTTCCCCTTGGAGAGCAAAATCAGAGACAGCTAGATGGACCAACCACAGATCTATTCTACTGTTAGCAGAGATAGACAAACAACTCTTGCCTAGCTGAGTGAAAATTGCTCTAGATCATTTTCCCTCGCGTGTTTCACATGCTTTCTTTTTCTAAATTGGAATTTCTATTACAGTGACCCTGTCACTATGTAAAAAGGTTCTGGGATCAATTCCAATGTGTAGATGTAGGGATTTCTTCCCCACCGCCAAACAATGCTCAGGACACCAGCTAAGTGTCCTAAATTCAACTCAATTTTGTCCCAGTCTACCTGGAGATAGCATTATCAGGTTCCACAGGTAAACGCTCAGTCTTAGAAGACTGCGCTTCTCCCTCTTCCAGATGCCAGTTGCAAGCCCAGGTTACTGTCTGTGCTTTTGACCAGCCAGCTATAGATCCAAGGTTCCAGCAACCCAGCTTCTTGGGTTTATTTATTAGAGTAGCTCACAGAACTCAGAGAAGCATTTCATTTACTAGATCCCTGGTTTATTGTAAGAGGATATAATGCGGAGACAGCCAGATGGAAGAGACACATAGGACAAGGTGTGTGGGAAGGACATGGAGCTTTCATGTTCTCTCCAGGCGCAGCACTCCCCCAGCACCTCCACCTGTCCGACCCAGGTGCTCTGTGAAACCCCTTTTTTTCTTTTTTCTTTTTCTTTTTAATGGAGGTTTCCTTACACAGTCACAATTGATTAAATCATAAGCCATTGGTGATTGGTCCACTCTTCAGCCTCTCTCCCCTCCTCAGAGGTTAGGGGTTGGAAAAAAAGTCCCAATCCTTTATGCATAGTTGGTTCTTTTGACAACCATCCCCCATCCTTAGGCATTATCGTTTTATTAGCATAAACTCAGCTGTGGTGGAAAGGAGTTTGTTATGATTAACAAGACACCCATTTCACCTTTATGGCTCTCCTAAGTAATTTTAGGAATTTTAGGAATTTTAGGGCTGAGAACTGGGAACAAGATACCAAACATAACAAAAGATGCTCCCATTGTTCTTATTCCTCAAGAAATTCCAAGGGTTATGGGAATTGTGAGCCCGGAACCATGAACAAAGACCAAATCTATATAAGAAATACCTTCTGGCCACCTGAATGGCCAAATATATATTTCTTATAAAATACAGTATTGCACTACTGCACTGCTGTTTATTCAGAGGCTTGGCAGGTGAGAGGGAGTCAACATGCTGACTTGATGAAGAGGATTGAACTTCAACCAGGGATCCTGAACTTCGAGCTGGATGAAATAACTGAATTGGGTTTTAGATTATCTCCTTTGGAAAGGGAAAGCGTATGTTCTATTTGTGGAAGGAATTTACATCTATGTAAATAGTCATGTGGCTATAACCAAGTATTGTGTCTGTGGCTGTTAACTTTCCACAAAATTTTTGTTCTCCCTTCTTCTGTAATACTTCTATAAACTGACCACGTATGTGGCTTTCCTGGCCAGAATTGCATTTTCCAAAGTCCTTGCAGATAATAATGTGATGTGACTACATTCTTGCCAATGTCATGTGAGGAAAATTGCTGGGGACAATTTCTGCTTCACTTGTTTAAATATAAGGAATTGCTCTCTTTTTCCCACCCCCATAAGCTGGGATACAGATAGGCCCATGACCCAGTCTTAACCATGTAGAAGACAATGAACTACAGGATGGCAGAAAAACAAGATGAAAAGAACTCAGTTTTCTCAAAAACCATTTAAAGCAGAGGTGCCCCACGAATCAGGCCCACTCATTCCAGGATTGCTAGGTGATACAGAGAGAAAAAATTCTGTCTTTAAGCTACTGTATTTTTTCAAATTTTTCTCTAATAGCATCTTAGCCTTTACCCTAATTGATATAAACAGCTATTCAAGGAAAAGTAGCAAAAGTAAGGACAAAATGGAAGTAACAAAAAATATAATAAGTAATAACCAATTTGCTGAACAAATAAAATCAAATACATTCATTAGTTCACTAAATGTAAAAGTACTGGATTCAACTTGAAAAAAACAGAAGCAGTCAGTTATCAATTAAACAACAAAAAACTAATTACTTTTTGCTCAAAAGTACATGCTTTAAAAGGTAACAAAGAAGGGTAGCAATATAAAAGATATCCAATAATATAGCAGGCAAATGCATTCAAGAGGAGGAATGGCAATATTAATACTAAGCAGAGGAGAATTCAAAATTCAAAGCATTAAATATAATGGAAAAAGATAAAACCCATGAAAAATATGATAGACATATGTAACAAATAATAAAGAGGCTAAAATTTGCAGACATCAAGAGATTATGAGAAAATTATAATTACTAAAAAGGTTTTAGTATACTAAATAAAATTTTTATATACTCCAGAATTGTCAGAATAAGTAAGCAGAACATAATGAAGGATAGATCTGACTAGTTGAACAACAAGCACATTTTAATAATCCATCCAATAGTCCAATAAGCCATTGTAATTGGGATTGAGTTCAGAGAAACCCATTTACACGTGACTTGAAACTCTTTTCTCCAAACTCAATCCTGATTAAATGGGTTTTTATTGTCTTCTGCAGAATAATGCATTGGAATTAACACAGTGCCTCTTCCATAGGAAGCCCTCAATAAATGTTAGCTAATGCTGTTAGGCTATTGCAATTGTCTTCATAAGGCTGGACCCATAGCTGGAGATACCATGGTCCTTCCACAATAGGAATGGAAAACTTAAGGAAGGACACCATTAAACTTACAGAGAATGTATGTTTAATTCTCATGTCCTTGAAACATTTAGAAAAACCAGCCATACACTTGGCTGTGAATAAAGTCTTTTAAAAATTCCCACCTAAAATTATACAATCACAATGCAATAACTAAAAAGTAATATATTGGGGAGGCCAAACAGTTCATTTAATTTTTTCCAGAAAAATTTAAGACACTTCTTTTCATTTTCACCAATAACTTGATTGTTTTGGATATTTTGAGCATGTTGGCTATCTCTCAAGTGGTATAAAGTGATCGTTCTTAGTGAACGTCTTGATTTGATTGCTATCAACTTCAACTGGTCTACCTGACCATGGAACACCATCCAGCAAGAAATCTCCAGCACATGGTGTCATGTTGTTTTAATTGCTGAGACTTTATAATGGATTTCAATTTTTTAATATTTTATAATGGATCTTGTCATTTAAACAAATAAATAAAATCAATTTGCATTTATAAAAAAGAAAGAAGGATCTCCTACCTTTTGCTATATCATGGATGGAACTGGTGAATATTATGCTAAGTGAGATAAGCCAGTCAGTGAAAGAGAAATACCATATGATCTTACCAGTAAGTGGAATCTATTCAACATAATAAACTAATGAACAAAATAAACCACAAGCAAGGAAACATGGAGCAGACTGAAAGTGACCAGAGGGGGTAGAGAAGAAGGAGGACAATGGTGGAAAGAAGGAGAAAGGACTAAACAAAGAACGTGTATGAATGACCCACGGACATGGACAAAAGAGTTGGAATTGCCTGTGGGAGAGGGGTTGTGGTCGGATGGGTGGAGGAGGGCAAAGGGGGAAAAATTGAGACAACTGTAATAGGATAAACATGATTTATAAATTAAAAAAATTTAAAAATAAATAAAGAATAATTTACAGGGAAACAACAGTAGAGTGGATGAAGCTGAGAATCAAATCAATGATTTGGAACATAAGGAAGAAAAAAACAATCACTCAGAACAAGAAGAGAAAAGAATCCAGAAAAATGAGGATAGTGTAAGCAGCCTCTGGGACAACTTCAAGAGACCCAACATTTGCATCATAGGGGTGCCAGAAGAAGAGGAAGAGCAAGTAATTGAAAATCTATCTAAAAAAATAATAAAGAAAATAAGAAATAAGAAAATAAAAATAAGAAAGAAAACTACCCTAATTTGGTGAAGAAAAAGGACATGTAAGTGCAGGAAACACAGAGAATCCCAAGTACGATGGATGCAAAGAGACTCATTCCCAGACACATAACAATTACAAGGCCAAAGGTTAAAGAGAAAGAGAGACTCTTAAAAGTAGCAGGAGTAAAGAAGTTAGTTACCAGATGGTTACCAGATGGGAGTGGGTAGGGGGAGAATGGGTGAAGAGGTGAGAGGATTAAGAAGTATAAATAGGTAGTGACAGAATATCCATGGGTGTGTATAGTGCAGTATAGGAAATGGAGCAGCCAAAGGACTTGTATGCATGATCCATGGACATGAAAAATGGTGGTGGGATTGTCTGGGGGAGTGGGAGATGCTGGGTGGAGGGGGACAAAGGGGGAAAAATCAGGACAACTGAAATAGCATAATCAATAAAATATAATTTAAAAAAATCTCCAGTACAAAACTTCAAAACTACTTTTGACATGTTCGATAAGTCACAGGACCTTCTCCATATACTGCGTAAATCTTCTTTTGCATTTCAGTTGTATTTTTACCTTCCTTGAAATAATAAAGCATAATATGCTGAAAATGTTACGTATTTTCTTCCCTTTTCAATGTTAAAATGGCTACACAAAAATTCACCAATTTTGATTTTTTTAATGCATGCTGATATGACAGCTGTCACAATACAACGTAACAAAGTTATTTCAAGTGAAGTTAAAGACAAGTAAGCGTTACTAGAGCCATCTTGTGGAAGAAACCAAACGAATTTTTTGGCCAACCCAATACATAATTTAAAACTCACAAAATTTATTTACTTCCCATAAAATACTCTTCCTTAAAAAAAAAAAATCCCCTTGACACTAAAGCTAAATCAAAATAGAATTGTAAAGTATGGCAATAATACAATGAAACAAAGTTGAGGAACAATCGAATGATTGATCGAAGAATATAAGGGCCAGCCCAACTTTTTGTGGTGAGGACAGTCTTTATCCAAAACTTAACTACCATGGTAAGCCTTGATTTTTTTATTGTTAGGCGAACTCTTAAAGAGTCCCAGATGTTAAGCTCCAACTAGAACATGTGCAAATGTCAGTCAATATTCTCCCACTGCTATCTTCAATTAGATAGTGGTCATGTAGCTGGCCCCAGTCTGATTTTCAGTCACTGTTTTGGAAGACTTTTAAGTAATGTCTGCTGAGCTCTTACAGACTCTGAGTTAGATAATCTACATTTTTTTTAAAGATAACTATGTATTATTTTCACCTTGTATATGAGAAGACTGAATCTTAGAAAAAATAATTTTCCCAAAGTATATAGAATATCAAAGTGATAGAATAAGATTTTGAATCTAGGTGGTTTTACTCCTGGGCTTGTGGGCTTACTGTGCAGTAGACTGGTTGCTTGGGGGAAGCTGCATGGTAATAACTAAAAATAGTGGGACACAGGTTCTTAACCACCCCCCCCAAAAGATAGAAAATAACATACTATTTCAAAAATTGTTATACTAGAAAAGATTATAAAGGCCATCTACCCTAGCTTCCCAATTTGAAGATGAGAAAGTTAAGATGAAGAGACATTAAAATAAAGCTCAAAATCATACTGTTAGTAAGAGATTAGATAAACCAATTCTCCTAATTCCTAATGCACTGTGATGTTTCAACAAAGTGGGTTACACACATGCACACACATACACATGAGGGTAATCAGGATTCTCTAGGGATAAAATAGATGTAGTAAGTGAAGACTTTTGGCTATGTAAGTGAAATTCAGTCTATATATTAATAAAGAAAGTAGGTGTTAAAGGTCCATGTGTTGTTTAAGGCTAATGTCTTGAAAGGCAATGGTTGGAATCTTAAATGTATGTGATTGCTCCAAAAAGCACTTCCAGTTTCCTCATAGGATGTTGACAGCTGGAAAGAACATTACTCTCGCTTTTATAATAGTGTCACAAAAAGTCAGACAAACTACAAATTTATGACTCAACTCTAAACCCATGAAAGAGCTAAGGTCACAGGGCAAGTATTTGGAAAGATAAGATGAAAAATACCTTCAGGGTGAGAGGGACATGAGCACTTTACCTGGTGTAGATGCAATCGGGCACATGAAGAGAGTCCAGCTGAGGAATTCAGTTAAGGAATTGGTGGAATCCAAGAATTCCCACCTGCCAGCAGGCTCTTCCACAGGAATTTCACCAGGCTCTCAAGAACAGATTGGGAAGTTCACGGGAAAGCAACCTAATAGTGTAGGCCCAGGGGAATGTGTTGGGAAATGCCCTGTGTGGTCTCAGGAACTGTAACCCCACCAAGAGGCAGGAGGGCCCCAAGGCTGGAAATAATCAGGGAGGCCTTGGAGGAACAGGCCCCTGAGGAGACAAAACCTGTCCCCTCTGGCAGGGGTGCAGCCTCTGCCCCTCCTCGCATCACCCTGCTTGACCCTGTGATGGTCAGTGATCCATGACGGGTAAGTTTTTCTCATGAGGAGAAAACGACCTAAGACAGACATCGGCTCGTATGGGCAGCAGACACAGGGCATGGGGGGGACACAAAGAAAGGGCTAGGAGGCCTGCACCCCTTGGCTCGGCTTGGACATGGCTGGAGTCCTCATTCTATCCTAACGAAGTCTCCTTGTCTCTTGGCGGCTCCCTCCCCCTGCCTGGCTCAGGCTTGAAACAATACCGGAGTCAGTCCTAAACTGGATCTCGTGGTTCCCAGGGAAATCGGGCCTAAAAGTAAATTCTTTGAAGTGTGCTTTGTTCTTCCCTCAGAAGCTCTAGCCAGCTCATGCTGGGAAGGAAATTTACATTATTCACCGACCTTAACCCTAAACCCTTTGGCGCTCTCATGTTTAGTCATCTCTCTAGTTTACTAGTCTCCTCTCAGACCCATGTAAATCGGTGTGTTCCTGCCATTTGTTTTCTTCAAAGCATCACCCATTCTCTGTGAACATTAACATACTGATGTAATGTGATAACCTGTGCATTCCTGTTACCTAGCCCCATTGATAACCCTTTCAATAAAGGCCTTTGAACAAAGGGACTTTGGACCTTTGCCACTAGGGGGATGTGCCATGGCACCTCTCCTGGCAAACAAAGTGTTTGTGACAACTTGTGTTTATTCCCCCCATCTGTGACATCCCCGGGACATACTCTGTGGGATTCAGAGTCCCTGGTCCCATCCCAGCTGGCCCCAGACAGTAACGCTCAGATCCCAGAGCTCTGCGCTCCCTAAGATGCTCTCCATCACCGCCTCGTCCACCGCCCACCGCAGGCGTTTGTTGCCCGGACTGGGGACTGGTGGCGCTCCCCAACGTGCCTCCTGCCAGGAATGGAGTAGAATCCATGTAGGAAAGGCAAGAAGTCCTCTGCACATCCTTCTTGCTTACCTCTTCTGTGGAAAAGCAGCCTAAAACTGTAGGCAGAAGGACAACAAACATTGCTCTACTATATCACTGGGGAAAACCATTTTAGCTGTATGTAGGGGACAGAAAACCCTCCCTAGCCCTGGAGAAGAACACGGCTGTGTGTAGAGTCTAGAACGATAGCTTGTAGGTGGGGCAGGAGCCCTAAAAATGCCCTTGAGGTCCAGGGACACAGTGCTTCTATAAGACTAAGGATTAACCAGAATAACAGAGACTCTCCCTCCCACCAACCAAGCTAACAAGCATTGAGCAGCAAGTGATGGTGGAATAATGCTGGGGGAGTTGCAAGAGTGTGAAAAGTGAGACTCTTTGAGACACAGTGGAAAGGGAAGACCTCAAGCTAAAGACGAAGCAGATATAGAGAAAAACCCTCCACTAATTGGCCACCACCCTACATGCAAGATATCTCTAGGAGAATTTGACTGCTGTGATATACTGATGGTAATTATGGCAATAGAAAACCCCAGAACCAATTCAACACCTTCCTAGAGTAACTTACCTACCTAAAATAAAGTTCTGGTACAATTAAAGGCACATTACATGCAAACATAGAAGCTGCCTTGTTTCTGTCTTACACAAGCTGTGCAACTTTCAGCAAAAAATTAGAAGGCTTACAAAGAGGCAAGAAAAAGCAGCAAACTGCCAAGATAAAAGCAGTCAATAGAACCAAATTCACAGATGGTAGAGATGATAAGGCTATCAGAAAAAGAATTTAAAATAACTATGATTAATATGTTGAAGGTTCTAAAGGAAACAATTGACAACATAGAAGGATAGGCAATTTCAGCAGAAAGATGGAAACTATAACATGGAATAAAATAGAAATGTCATAAATGAAAAGCATAGTAATAAAGATGAAGAATAACATCATAAGGCTCATTAGAAGACTTGATACAGCTGAGGAAAGAGTTAGTCAATAGGATAATTGGTATTAGGTCAATAGATATTACTCAAACTGAAACACAAAGAGATCTAAACTCTACTTCTCATTTATTGGTAGTAAGAATGCAAAATGGTACAACTACTTTGGAAAACAGTCTGCTCGTTTCTTATAAAGTTAAGCATATACTTACCATATGATCCAGGAATTCCATTAATTCCCCAAGAGAAATAAAAACATGTGTTCACACAAAAACCTATGGGTAAATATTTATAAAGTTAATTAACAATTGTTAATAATTGGAAAATAACACAAACAAAATGAATGGATAAACAAACCATAGTACAATGGAGTAAAAAGGAACAAGTGACGCACAAACAACATGGCCGAATCTTGAAAAACATTTGGTGAGTGAAAGAAGCCTAATCTACATACTTACATACCATAGGATTTCATTTACATGAAAGTCTGAAAAAGGCAAAACCATAGATTTGGAGAACTTATTACTGGTTGAGAAGGGTTGTAGTAGAAGTTTACTATAAAAAGGCGACATTAAGAAATTTGGGGGCTTGATGTAACTACTCTCATAATTTTGATGGTAGATGTATGCGTGAGTGCATTTGTGAAAACGCTTAGAGCTCAAGACCACAAGGGGTAAATTTTACTGTAAGTTAGAAAATATGTTTGAAAAATGATTAATTATTTGTGTTGGTGTCCACAGAGTTTGGAATTAGAGTAGTTCTTAGGGCTGGTGATATGTTAGCAAGTATATCCTACATACAATTCAAATTTGTCCTTACTCTTAAATGTTTGAATGATTCCAGGGTGAAATCCCAAGAGATTTCTTTCTCAATCACTCCACCCTAATAGACAACACCAATTTAGAACTAGAATGAGTTTCTCTCTTGTTCTGTGACCTAGCCAGATTCAACACAATATGCATTATAATATTTACTAATTTAAAAATTGTTTGCTTCTTAACTACTTAACATTTAGATTAATCCTTTTGTTCTTCTTTACAAATACTCATTGTTGCTATCTCTTTCCATCATTTTCCAAGACATCTGATTGTTAATTCATTAAAGATTTCTTGTGCATGTGCTAAAGAATTATTAGGTATGTTGAAAAATGCTGTCCTTACCTAAGTTTGTTCCAAGTGACATACTTACATCGTTTAGCTATTCAATTTACATTGCTTTGCTCTTCAAAAGAATAATGATGAAAAGTTTTAATTATAATCAGCTTTATTCAGGTTTCTAAACATCTTTTCAAATACTTTCTCAATTATTTGAATAATGTGCACACATACAAAAAAAGAATAAAAGCATGGAAATTTTTAGCACTGTGGGAGCTATTTTTCAACAAATGTTCATTTTAGGATTCATTACTCATAAAGTTATCCTACTGTCACTAATCAGTAGATTTGAAATCTAGAGAGATTAATGAAAATGTTCCATTTAAAGTATGGAGGAGGTTAATGAGAAGAGCCTGAGGTAGGATTCTCTCTCTTTTTTTTTAAATCCATAATATGTTAATGTTACCAAAAAGCTTTTAGAGAAAAACCCTCTACCTACTATGTAAAGTCAAAGGAAATTACAGAAATAAGCTACAAAAAAGTGATTCCAAATATGCCAACAAGTTCCTGACTGATTGAAGCATAACACAGTTTTCTTTTTAGCACAGTATCTAGGATTTAATTTTTAGAACCAACATTCAGTTAAAAACAATGAGACCATTCTTGAGCAATTAAGGCAAAAATTTACATATGCTTATTCATTTTGATAGGTGTATCCAGTTATGTCAGTAGCACCAAAAATTTATCATTTCAAGATTAAGGAAAAATTAGGTTAGAACTACATGTCCAAAACAGAATTCTTGTCTTTCTAGATCAAATGTTCTCTTAGTGTCCCTTCTTTGTTGTTACAAGCACCTTCTAATTCACTTAGACTCAAGGCCACATCATCTCTGACTCATTCTTTTCCCTATTTCCTTTACCGCCACCCCTATTTGTCATTAAGTTGTTTCAGGCCTGTGTCTGCGATATCTCCTGAATGAGTCCACTTTTCCAGAGGCTTTTTCTGCTACTACAACATTCCTCCCCTCAACACTTCTCACCTCTCTCTGCATGAAGCTTTACTTTGTTTTCCTGCCCAGTGTTTTTTCTTCTAGAGTTGGAGTCTTCTTGTTATTTTTGCCCTCATCCTAAACCTATTCGTATGGTTTGGTCTCTGTCCCCAACCTCCCCGTGATATTTTATGACCATTAAGGTAAATGCGACAACGCCTAGATCAGATAGGATTTTATAGGGTTTTAAAATTTTTTTTAATGCTAGGGTAAAATGTTTCATTTACTCACGTGGCAGCAGAAAGATACCGATTTTTTCTTAAGTAGGAGGAGTATGCAGCAATGTGAGGATTGGATTTGAAGAAAGAAAGGGAGAGGGTCTGGCCAGTCTGAAGGGCGTATGATAGTTGAGGGGAAATAGAACAAGGCCTGAGCGAGAGTGGCTGCAGTAGGAAGGTAACAAGAGGCAGAACAAAAAAATGTTCAGTAGATACAATCGATAGGATTCTAGCAAGGAATTGTTTAAGGAGAGTGATTAATAAGGAGGAGCCACCAATGACTATGAGGTTTCCAATCCTTGTGATGAAGAGGATTGAAATACCAGTAACAGATCAATGGGAGAGCAGATGTTGGAGGCACTGGGGAGCACAGACAGGCTTTATATGCACAGAGGTTGGGTTTGCATCTTTTTCTGTCACTTTATTCTATATGATAACAACCAGGTGTCGTAATTTCTTTTTGCCTTAGTTTGCGCATCTGTGTATTGGGGTAAAAATACCTACTTAAATGGGATTGTTATGGAGAATGAGTGAGCAACTACATGAAAGGCACCTGCCACACTGTGAGTTCTGGACTAATAAATTGAAGTTATTATTATTGTTATTATTATGATTACTGTAAGGAAATAAGTAGCAGCCTAATTATTAATCAGTAGTTAATGACCGTCTATCTGTACTAGAACGGACACTGTGCAGCATTTACACGAAGCATTAACATTCCGGGGGAACTGACCTGGCTAATTAAGAGTCTAGCAGTCCCTTCAGATCATCAAAGGAAGATGATCTGTCTTTGGGAAGAGTCTTCCAGAAGGTTTACTCAGTTCATCTGTTCTGCTTGTGATTTGAAGTAATGTGGAAAGGATCCATAAAACCAAAAAGGAAAATGCAGAAAGACAAGTTGAAAAATCTAGGTGGGAACTGTCAGTGGGAGTCAGAAAGGACGCATTAATGAGAGGCTTCACTAAGGTACAAGCCAGGAGACGGAGGGTGACGCCAGAGCGAATGCAGTAGACAGGGTGTGGCGTGTGAGGTGTGCTTGGAAGGGTGCAATCACCATAAAAAGAGGGAGGTGCCTGGAGAAGGCAGGCAGCAGGAGGGTGGAGGTGTGGGAGGGGCAGGCTTGGAAACTACAAATGGGAAATGGCTGAGCCTCTGGGGTGGGGTTCTCCCAGTAAAATCATTTGCCGTGGCTAGAACTGGCTCGGGTTGTCTTCCTTTGTATAGTGCCTCTATTAAAAGTGCACTGTTTCCTTTCTGTGTTGGCTTTAGTCACTCCATTACTCACCGGAGGCAGCCAGAAGGCTTCATGCCACTCTGGGAGTGAGAGGCTCGGAGCAGTTGCAGCTGCTTTGCTTGAGCAAGCACAAGCAGGATTGCACATCTCTGGGACATGGGAGATGGTATCAGGAATGGGACGAACATAATACCAGGGTGGGACAGAATTATTACTTGAAATAATTATATTGCAAAAATGTGTTACCCATGAAATTATGTGCATGATACATACATGAGTATGTTTTTAGGCTTTTGTGATTAAAAATATTTTTTTAATTCAGTATTTTAAATTATAACCTATAACACTACATGGTTGATATGTAAGAAATAAGCAGAAAGAGGAGAGAGATCCATTGAAATGAAGAACATGGCTTCACTACATAAGTTGAACCGGGTTCAAACCCCAGCTCTGCCACTTAGCTGTGTGGCTGTAGGCAAGTTATTTAACCTCTTTAGGCCTTACTTTCCTCATCCATAGAGAGTAAAAAGTAATACCTATTAGAGAGCTGTTATGTGGATTTAATAAAATATGTAACGGAGCCAGATATAGGGCATACTTAACAAATGACAGCTATTAATTATTTAAGTTTGAATACTTTTTCTTTCTTTTTAAAATTTTGATTGTATTTTTTCCATTACTGTTTAACCCTTTTATATTCCCCTTTT
This sequence comes from Pteronotus mesoamericanus, assembly GCF_021234165.1. Taxonomy (NCBI): domain Eukaryota; kingdom Metazoa; phylum Chordata; class Mammalia; order Chiroptera; family Mormoopidae; genus Pteronotus; species Pteronotus mesoamericanus. Next base: position 13,101,620 of record NW_026555247.1, on the reverse strand, counting down.
CCCAGCAATCACCGCACTGTCATCCATGTCCTTGAGTCTTTTTTTTTTCTTGATCCTGCCACCCCCTAACCTTCCCCCCTTAGCATTTTCTCTTATAGTTATCTCACACGTACTTTCAAAACTATCAAGGCAGGAGTGTGATCCCACTTTCATAGAGGAAGTGCATGAGGTTATACTGGTTAAGCTATTTGCCAGAATCATAAAACTGATAGATAGTAAAGCTAGAAGTAAAGTTCAAGCCTTTTGACTAACCCGATGCCCTTCCCATACATGATATAAACACACTCTGAAGAAGAATCAAGGCCACCATTCAGCATTTATTCAGTCTAGTGTTCTCTTTATCAATATCATGTAAAAAAGTACCACATATTCTAATTTTATGAAATGGGGTGGTCATTTTGGTTTGAGAACCTATTTGTATAGATCTGCTCAACCCTGTAAGCACTGAACATCCAGGACAACCCTCCCTTCACTCACAAAGAGGGAGAGGCCTCAGGACACAGGCGTGCCATGGAGACGGCCCACGACGTGTGGCAGCGGGAGAAAGGAGGGGTGGACTGAAGGCTTCTCCTGCTGCAGCCAATAATCCTTTTGAAAAGCAGACAGTTGCTACATAAGATGGTTTTCATTTTTACCTGTGAAATGACTGCAGTGGCCATCATCTGTGTATGCTAACAAAGAGATCCAGTCCGATGCCAGGCACTTTTGTGAAGGCTCTGCAGACATGCAGGGTTAACCTAGTCTATGAAATTTGACATCAAAGTGGACATCGATGGTTCTTCTCAATGTCACTGCCACCTCTGTTGTGTTGCTATCCTGGCTAGAGCTCATTGCCCTTTAACAAAGCCCAAATGTTCAAGTATTTCTAGGAAAACCTTGCAAAGCTGGCTCTTCTTTAGCTATTCATCTTCACCGTTTTGTGCTTTTCACTTCAAACTCTGTTCTCTAGCCAGATCGAGATACTCTATGTCTATCCGGCAGACATGTGCTGTTTCTTCCACTCTTCCTCTTCCCTTGGTAATCCCTACCCTTCAGAGAGCAGCGTGAAGGTCATTTCCACCAGCTTGTCTTCCAGACCAGCCTCCCTGATGTCTGGGCTGGACTTCCCGGTGTGGGCTCTGATGCCCACTCCCTTTTCCCGGCCATGGCTTCTCACACACACTGCAGTGATGCTCACTTATCCACCTGCCCCCACAAAACTCCCCTTCCCGAGGGCAGGACTCACTGTTCTCCTGTTCACCACTGAACCCGGGGGCCTAACTCTGTGCCTGGCATGCCACAGAGGAGGAGCTCCCTAAATATTTGTTGAATGAGTACCTGTATGCATAAAAATGTACTTCCGCAGTTTGTGAAGCCAGTGTCTCAATAAGAAAATGGAGTTTATAAACTGAACTTGCCAGGAAATTATAGTCAGTCATAATATGACAAACATGCATGTTATTATCTCTACATTTTTTGCTTTTAAATGATAATGAACATTTTTGCTAGTTCTGAGCATTTGCACCAGTTTGGGAAAGCAAGCAATATTAAACACGACAGTAGGTGGCTCCTGTTTAAAAGCTGTGACAGTAACATTCTAGAATTAAAGGGCTTGACTGTGTACTTCTATTTTAAACACAATACAATGTAACATGGAAAGTGAAAAAATTATTTTAATTTAAAAATGAAGAAGGAGAATATAGTCATCTAAGTAGGGACTAAGTGAATCTTGTGTTTGGCCCACAAACGATTACATTTAGAAATAATGCAATGCATATTATTAAGAAACTGATAAAACACCGGGCGTGTGTACTGAGCAGATGTGTCTTTTCTGGTTATGGAATATGTTTTCCCCCTAAATACTCATGCTTTGTCTTACTTGTAGATTATTTTGCTTCAGAAATGTATTTTTTGACTCATTATTTCTTTTTTTAATTTAATCCTGACCGAAGGACATTTTTTCATTGCTGTTAGAGAGAGAAGAAGAGGCGAAGAGAGAAAGGGAGACACATCAACTGGATCAAATGGGGATCGAACTCGCAACTAAGGTGTGCGCCCTGACCAGAAATCAAATCAACAGTCTTTCAGTGTGTGGGACAAGGGTGTACGGGACAATGCTCCAACCAACTGAGCCGCACTGGCCAGGCCAGAGTCATTATTTCTGAAATACTACATTCTTTTAATGTCTAAGGCTCATGTAAGTTAAGTAGGTACTTAAGCAGTTACCTTTGTGTTAACTGAGCCCAGGTTCCTGAGCCCCAGTTTATTATTCCACATGACAAACTGTGTTTGCTTTATTCAGGTAAGTACTGGTGTGTCCCCAAGGAAACCTTGCTATCAGCAACACTTATCATAATGGCATATTTCTGGGAACAGCATGTCCAAGTCTGAATTCTGTCTCCATCTTTTATTAACTGAGTAAGCTGAGCAACTCACATAACCTCTGCATTTCAGCTTCCTCATTATTAAATAGATATTAACTAACTCACTGGGTTCTTCTGAGGATTATACATCATAACAAATAGAAATTGTTAAACCCAATATGGAACATAGTAAACGCACCTCAAAATCAGACATTTTTGACATAAAGCTTGACCACATGTTTTATTTAGCCATTATTAATAGTTGAATATAATTGTATTAAAACAATGTTTTATTAAAGAAATAACTCAGATTTACAGAGGCAGTTGATTTACAAGCTTACATAACATGACATGGAAACTTCTGGGTCCTTCATTCAGAATCATTAATTAGTTACTGACACTTTAGAATCTGTAAAATATACATAAGCACACTTGCTATTTTCATAATTTCTAAGTGAATTTTCTTATGAGGGATAGTAAAATTTAGAAAATGTTTGAGACTTATGATACCTTCTTGCATGCCTTTTACCTTTGATTACTATTTTCTAAAGCAAGCAAACAAAAGTATATGTTTTCATCTTATTGGAACTCTCCCTTTATTTTTTAACTGTTCATGCCTTGACAATTTTAATTCTATGACTAAAATATATAGCTATTAACTTGAACCTATATTATAGTCATTTCTATGGCTGATTCTACTTCTCATAGTTTTCATACTTGTCAAGAATCTCTTGCTTTGCTCTACTCCTAATTTAAAAAAATGTAGAGATAAAAGATAAGATACAATTTTCCCATTCTTTTAAGTTCAATTTCTATAAAATCTTATTACAATTTAGTTAGACTCACCCAAAAGAAATCTTATTGAATGGCTGAATGCACAATTTAAATGGAGATGAGCACGAATACAAATCCTTCCCCTCCTTCCTGCAGTGTCTGAGGAATTCAGTTTGTTCTGGAAAGGGTAAAGTTAAACAACTGCAGCCTAACTTGATTTTTAAGTGAAGTCAATAAACTGTGTAGTTCAATTCCTAATTTTGCCATGAGGTAGGGTAAGGTAAGAAGGCTGGGTGAATTTACTAACCATTTTAAAATTAAAGTATGCATGCCTTTCTACACCCCACTCTCAGATTCTAAACTGGTTTGCATCTGATGCTAAAAAAAAAAAAAATGAGATTTGACTCTTTGGTCTCTTTGCCTTCTTTTTTCACCTGTGAGAAGTGTAACCACTGCTATTTTCCATCCGTCCAAGGATGCAAATCTTTCCCCATCCCAGTTTTCAAAATATATCATAATATGTATCTGAATGAGGGCAGTTCGGATACTCAGAAGCTAGAACAACTCCACAAATTTCAAATGAGAACAACAAAAAAAATTTACCAAAATAAAAATGAGACAAAAACCTAGTTTTCATTTTCAACTTGTTTTTAAAAAGCTTATATATGTGTATTCCTTTAATAGGACACTTACTTCTAACACAGAGAACGAACCCATGGCATAAAGGCCCAGAAATTTCTTCAAGTAGTGAGAGTCACAGATGGAGATACCTTCAACACTGGCTTCTCTTGCTGTGCAGGTTGCAATCTTACCATATCAAGCTTTCTCATAGGGATTTGTTTCCTCCAGGAGGCAATAAAGTAACTTCCTTTACTAAACTAAAAGTCAAAGCTGAGGTAAACAGAGCTGTCAAACTCTCATGATAAGAGACTTCCTGAAGTTTGCAGAGTTTGAACTTGCCAGATAAATCAACTAGTGTCAAGGTAAACATGAGAGTTTTTGATATGGATACCAATCTCTAAAAAGGCAATAGGGGATCCCTCCCTGAATTATAATCACTATGCTGCCAGCACTGCCCAGCTGGCAAATTGCATAGAGCAATCAAGTTATTCCAGATTATCTCAACCAGCGATCAGGACTTGCTCGCTTGCAGTTAGTTTGACCTCCAAGGGCTAATGGGGCGAGTCTCAACGTGGAGGAGCTATGGGCTCGGATGCAGGGGTGGAGAATTTTACATCCATGGGTGCCCAGAAACCATCACTAGCAGGAAAACTGAGAGAGCCCCGGAGGCTGCTGCAGCAGCTTGGTTGCTGCTTCGCTCTTCAGAAAATGGATATTGACAGCAGGCCAGAAATATGATCTGCTTTAGTTCATGTAAAAGTTAATCATACACCTAAATTTTGCATTTCATTTTTAAACTTTTCATGCATTCTATTCATGTGTCAAGTATTTTTGCTTTGGTGTAGTCTAAAAGTTTTGCTTTTAGAAGAATTTTTACAGTGTGAGGTACATTTAGTAAATGTACATTTTAATTTTGACCAGACTACTAGATATATACCCCAAGATGAGTTTGAATGCACCCACAGACTATTTCTTGCTAAGTAGGAGAGGTGGCCTAATTCTTTGACTTGGCAACCCTGGATTTGTCACCACTTTGTGAGTTTATAATGAAGTCAATCACCAAAATTGAGCTAGAGCCTTGGAAGAAAATCAAGTTTCATTTGCTAGTATAAATCTAAGAGTTAGTGTCAGGTTTCTGAGCTCTTCAGATCAGGGAGATACTTGGGCTTAAGTATAAAGACTCAAGAGAGGAGAGGAGGAGCTTGCGATATCAGGGTGGCTCTGAAGTCACTAGAGTACATCTGAGATCTGTACAGCTGGAATGAGGGCAGGAGAGAACATTTTCAGTGTAATTGTCTTGTTGAAGGCAACGTATTGCCAAGGTCCAAAGTTAAATTCGCAATAAAGAACCAGATTCTTGTTGAATAACTCAAAAGAAAGTGACTTTCCCTCTCATTCAAAGTAAATGAGAAGTATAAACAACATAATCAACATCTTGAAGAATTTACTAAGATGAAGCTATTTACCCTGAATAAAACACGTGGCAATTTCTTTTCTTCTCCACTATGGTTGTTGATATCTGCCTAACAACATTAAATAGGAGATTAATGGAACCATATTACTCTGTGGGCCTTTAAGAGCACAAGGCAGTAAAGACAAAATAATCTCAGAAGTTTAGAAAGTGATTTGTAATAATGCCACCTGAAATTGTAGCAATCACTACTTAATACAACCATTTCCTGATGGGACAAAAAGTAAGTATGCTTGGTACAATTTAAGAATAAAAAACATAAGAGAGCAAAGCACTAACTTAGAGACTTTTGTTACAAAAAATATTTTTGGGTTGAAGATAAGCCAACAAACAGATTCTCAGATTCTGAGAAATTAGGTAGTAGTGGTAGTCAAGTAGTAGTCAAAATGGGATGTTTCTTTTGAGAAGTAACATCTTAATGTTTAGTTTGTGAATTTATCTTTTCCCATGATGATAAGTGAGGGAGCGACCAAAAAGAGAAGAGCAAAGGTATGTTTCAGTTGAGAGTATGCCACATACACAGTGATTCACAGCATCCTAATCAGACAGGTGTGACTTCTAAGAAAAAAAAAATTTCACCCCACCCACCTGGAAACTCTTCTTTGCCCAAGCTCAGCATACTGACTACTTTCTAGACATGTCACCATACTTATTCTGGATTGGCGAGGAAATTATAGGAAAATGATGAGCAAGGCAGGTTAAATCATTATACAACTATAATGCTGGCTTTTTCAGATAGATTCAATTATGAGTGTGATCTTTTTTAATTCAGGAACTACACTCATGTATATATGAATTTTTGATTTGTGCTACATTTTTTTCAACATTTTATATGACCTGTGTATTTTTGAGGAAAACTGCCATAAACATTTCTACTCACATTTCTTTTTTGAAACTAATTTTGTAAAATTACTTTGGTTAAATACATTTATGGCTTCAAGAAATTTTATGTCTTACCTCATTAGTCGTAGGTGAGAGGTAGAATAGGAGCCTATTCTACCACCATATACTATTATATTTTTGCTAGGACAAAAATCCAGTCTCCACTACTAATAATCCAATTTTTAAGAACAGAATTATTTCATGAGTTATATAAAATGAATAAACTGCAAATTATCACTAATGAAATCTGCAGAAAAGTTAAGCATTTGAGTTTATTTTATTTTATTTTTTTTACCACCAGATAAGTATTTTATTTATTTTTATTTAAAAAACAATTTTAATCATTTTTTATTTTTCCGTTAAGGTTGATATACGTTATATCAGTTTCAGGTGTATACCCAAGTGATTAGGCATTATATATAACTTATTAATTGACCATCATGATAAATCTCATACCCTTGGGACACCATAGTTGTTAGAATATTATTGACTATATTCCCTATGCTTAACTTTACATCCCCATGACTATTCTAAGCATTTGAGTTTAAATTCATGGTTTCCCAAATGTCAGTAATTGAATTACCTGAATTTTTTAAAAAATCCAACCAACAACAACAACAACAACAACAAAACAGTTAAAAGACCCCAAACTGCCACAGAATCTGGTACAGCTGTCATTATTATGTTAAAAAACTCTCCAGACGTGTCTGAAGTCTTAAGCGTGAATCAGTGTCTAAGAAACAGTAGGTGCTAAACAGGTATGTGTTTGCTTTCCAAGACAGTTCAACAGAAAGTAGGCTAAAGTAATGAGCTTAAGTATCCAGCTACTTAAGGAATATAATTGTAAAATTTTAGCTTGGCAAAGACCCAATAATTTTTAATTTCATGTGATTTCTTTCAAGGCTTTTTGCTGTCATTATTTCATTTATGGAATATGTAAAATAATCTTTGAGCTTTACTAAAAGTCATGTCTATTGAGTTATTATGTAGCAATTTACAGCTGACTTCATGATCAAAATAAATGTTGGAAGATTTTAAATTGAGAACAAGGCCTGGCTGTGACCGCTGACCACTAGTCTCCACCCTCCATGGAGGATCAGCTGTGCAGGGCAGGGTGGTGGTGCTCCATTGCGGTCTGTAGCTATCCACTGGCTGTACAGGCTCTGAGGTGTTTTGGGTGGTATAGGCCAAGGTCAGCCCTAACCTGTGCCTGGGGCCACCCTGCCTTGGTGAAAAAGCAATCTAAGATAGCTACTACTTGTGCTGGGCTTGGAGATTCTCAGGTGAAGTCAAGCTGCTGAATCTAGGCTGGCTGCTGTTAGTGCTGGTCCTGGGGACACTTAGCAAGAGGTATGGGGATGCTATGGACTCACTGAGGCTGGCTGTTACTTGTTTGAGAGGATTTAGGAAACTGTGAAGCATACGCCAAGACCTGTCATTCATTTGGAAAAGTCACGGTTAACAGTTTGGGTGGGCCCATAAGTTGAGTGGAATGGAATCTTTATCCCAGGGTGGTGCAGTGTAAACCAGGTTGATGGGAGTCTCAGATATGGCACCCATCTGCTGGCTCTGTGGCTCTGTGGGAGGAGGGCTAAGAAAATAGGCAATGACCTCTGCCTTCCTTTCTGTCTGGGAGAAACCTGTCCCCCAACTCTCACCTTGACACCAGACACTTCAGTACCTCTCCCTAAGCCATGGTGACTTTCAAGCTGCTACCCTGGTTCTGGAACTCAGAGGGAGTGAGTCTGAGTAAGTCCATGTGTGGGGTCTTTAAGAGGAACTCCAAAAGTTTCTCCCACTGACTCAATCCTCACTGATTTTTTTGCAGTCAAAAGTTATGGGGACTTACCTTCTTGCTACTGGTGGAAAAGTAACTGGGGAGCTCAGTGTGGGGCTGGGACTCCTCATTTCTGAAATATCCCTCCCAAATTTTTATCCACAACACATGAATATGGGATCAGCCTTTTCCACATCTGCTCCTCCTACCAGTCTGGATGGATGTGGTTTCTTTAACTCCGTAATTGTCACACTTCCATTCAACTTAATTTCTGATGGTGTTGAGCGATGGTTGTTCTATATTTTAGTGGTAATTCAGATGTGGTTGTGCAAGGAGGTGAGCTGTGCTTACCTATGCCACCGTCTTGGTCAGAAGTCCTCCCAGCTACATTTTTTTTATTAGTAGTATAAAGATATCTGTAGTTGATTGGTGTCCAAGACTAATACAAAATAAACACAGAAACCACAGCATCTTAGACCATGTTATTGATGAAATGGCATCATGGGTATCAAACCAAATCACAAGCCAAGCCTGATGTGTCGATTTTATAAACCCTGATATTCCAAAATCTTTTCTTTTCTCTTTCTAATTGTGCTGCTGCTCATCACTTCATCAAACTACATAGTTAAAAGCCCAAGGAAGATGTTTTTGATGGTGTTTGTTACATTTTAAGGTCCCACATAGGCCAGACCAAGATACTTTGGCCCCCAAGGACAGTCGTGAATTCTAGGGGACAAGTACAGCATTCCCTCCCAGACACTCCTTCATTCTCCTGGCAGCAACTCCTGTTCTTCTGGGAATTAAGGTTCCTTTCCTTCTAAGCTTGTGTCTTTAGAGGGAGATTTTAGTCATAATATTCTCCTCACCTGGGCACAAGGGCAGACATATGACTGAAGAATATCTGTACAATATCTTGGAATTAAAGTTAAAAGGAAAAAAAAGAACCCTCTCATCTCTGCTAATGAAGAAACAAGACAATCTTTTGTGGAGAGTGAAGGTGAATAGAGGCATGAAAAGTAGGGCAAGATAGAGAGAGTCCTGAAGGTGTTGGAGTCCTATCCTATCATCCTGTGAGCCATCAACCCCTCCTCTTCACCCCCAGTTCTTTGTTTTGGGGACTCAATAAGCTTTTCTTTCTGGCCTCGAAACCCAGTTTTTACTGGGTTTCCATAACTTGCAACCAAAAGAGTTTTAATTCAATAAAAAATCCAAATTCCTTTAGATTTCATATAGTGTGTAGGGAAAATCACATTATTTAACTTTCTCATTTAATGCACTTTAAAGAGGGATGGCAGAGCAATTTTTTTACTGGCTAGTCTCACATAAATTTTCATTGCTGGCAATTCCAAGGGAAAAATAGGAAGCTAAAAACAGCAGCAACAAAAAAGCCTTTTAGAAAATGTAGGATTAAGCCAAAAGAGGGTTAAATTAAGCTACGAGAGTTAATTTCAATAGTTATTACTACATATATTTTGAATTTATCATTTGCATAAATGTTAATATTTGCATACCTTAATTTCTTGTAGACTACATTTGATATTGTATTTTGAGTTCAAAATACCAGTAATTTTTTAAAAAGCTTCACAAATAAGCTAAATTTAATACTCAAACATTTGTAAGTTCTGATAGGATGTTAGATATCTTTTCCCTCAATTCGAGTGGATTTAATTTTTACTTAATTATATTATGTTAACAAAATCTCCTTAAAGTGATTGAAATGATCAATGGTTTTGTCAGAATCTGTCACTTTCATCCCATTTTATCTATAATCTTAGCTCGGATACTACTTGACCCAATTATGAGACATTTTAACACTTTTGAAGAGTACAATATCCTTAGATGTCTCATATTCTGAGCAATTTTAATTATTTTATTTGCATTTTTATTAGTTTATCAGGCTTGACTTGTAATATTTACTATAATGTAAAGTATGTTGTATTTTTATCTATCATCCGCCTAATTGACACAGACTCTTGTAGTTTCAGTCTTTACAGTCAAAAGTTTGAGTCATAATCAAAGGGCTAGTGCATTTTTTGAGTTTGCTGAATGCCATGTTTCTTCCTTCACGTGAAGTCACGAAAAGTGTGTCGTAAGGCCACAATGATGCTGACTGTCATTTGTCTGTTTGACAGTCATGGGAAAAATCTCTGCAGGAATGTGTCTGCAATTCTCAGCAGTAAGTACTTGTTGAGCAGCCACTATACGCTCAGCATTTGAGATAGGCATTGTGAAAGAGTCAAAAGGCAGGTAGGGCATGGTCCCTTTAAATTAATGTGCATAAAAACATGAGAAAATAAAGAGGACTACATTATACTTTTCATTAGAAATTCAGAAAAGAAAAAATATAGACCAAATCTGTTTCCTAGGAAAGTACAGGAACTATGCAGTACCAAAATAAGTGACGTGTATAGACAGAAAAAAAGGAGAGAAGACATTCCCAGCGCTTGGGCTAACCCCCTCAGAGGAGAAACCCTCCTGTATAATATCCTGATCAGATGATTAATCCATGTCCATTTATGTTCTCATTAGTGACAAGGTACTTGCCTTGTAGGGAAACTCATAATTAGGCATTTTTTTCCCTACGCTCGAGATTAATCTGGACTGAAAATTTTGGCACCATCTCATAGCTGGGCCTCTGCCATCTGCAGGCTGGTCATGCAATCTGACATCCCCTCAGGAGGAACTGAGCTCCCGTTTTCTCATTTATATTCCTCCAAACAAGGACTGTTAGGAACCTTGAAGCTTCCTGGGATTGTATGAAAATTCCTGTGTCCCTAAAGAGTCTATATGGTGAAAAAGATGCTTTTACTCTCTGACATCTCTTTGGAACAATGGAACCCACCTTAGACTTTTCCTTGGTGTAACAAAGGGAAAAGGGAAATGAATGGACTGACACTTGAACTTCTTGAGCACTTGCTGTGTTCCAGGCCCTTCAGCAGGGTGTGTGGTGGGGAGTATTTTACTTATATTACTGCACCTAATCCTCATAATGACATTGTGAAGTAGGTGTAATTATCTGTATTCTTTATGAGAAACTGAATGTTTGGGAGGATTAGCATTAAGGGTTAAGCATTTTCTCTTCACCCACTGTAGCTTTCTATGTCCTTTCTTTTAAAGAAAATCTTTAAATATGGAACTATGCACTTATGTTAAGATCTTAGTGATTGCATACATTTTGCCCAATTCAGATGCCTTTGGGGGTTGAAGTTATAATTATGTCCCCCCAAAAGGTATAAATTGGGACTGTCTGGGCAAACCTGGACCTCTGGTTACCATAACTTAAGGTCACTCCTGAGCCACCAGCAGGTCCTAGCTAGGAGCACTGTAGCTTTAGGACTTGATCACATAGTAATTGCATTTTTTGTTTCTAGCTCCCATGGCTCCTGTCTCTATGAATAGTATTTTAAAGAACATATCAACTTCTTATATCAAGATTTACTCAGGAAGTTTTTCCTTTGTTTTCATAAAGGATATATTTTTACCTAAATTCACCCAAGTTCCTGAAAAAATTCTGAGCAAAAGAAGGTGACTTTTCGGGACAATGGTTGATGCGAAGTTCAGTGCTGCGTGGCACTGTGCCAACTGCCAATCAACAATCAGACAGCTCACTTTTGGCCTTCCATCCTCTCATTTTCTCTAGGACTGAACAGGTTAGAGCTGTTCTCCAACTCTTTGCTCCATCCTGTGCGATTGCTATCCTTACTTATCTTAGGAAAAGGCAAAATTAGTATTTGTAGAATCCTTTTAAGATCCCTAATGAAAGATGGTTTGACAGTATAAGACATTAAAATAAACAGACCTTGGGATGCTCTCCGAATGTGAATACCACTGAAGAGATGAACTTCAAAAATCCACTTGGTAGTGTCTTCTAATTAATTTCATGAATTTGGATCAGCATATGTTTAGTCAATCCATAGTGAGAAGTGCTGTGTGTGATTATTACTTAACAAGAAACTAAAACTTGTTCTACATGTACAAATAGTCTGACTCATATTTTAAGTTGGGATAAGCACTACTAATACAGGTGGAAACTTGTTCAAATTGCCTTAAAAGAGCCAACTACCAAACAAAAGAATACTGAATTTGTCAGCATTATCCAAAATGATTTAAGTTTGGAGAAACCCAAATTAACAGAATCTTGTCCAGTTTTACTTTACTATCTTAAAACTTGCAGGTTTTAGGAACAATGCTCTCATTTTATGTTAAACTAAAAAACAAGGAAATTGATGCTAACTATATTTTATTAAATGGATTTATTATTATGTAATCAAATATATAAATTTATAAAATTCAATGTGAAAAAAGGATTTCAATTTATCTCTTTTACTTAATTCTCATCAACTTACAAACTTGAGACATTATTCTTTTGGCTCAATTATATTTTGGATGATCTGATGTATCCTGATACTATGATAAGTAGTATAGTCACTATGCATGGGTGGCCAGAATTAGGTGTATAGTTGTAATACAAGTAAATAATATAGTAATTAATAAATAATAAAAGAATAAACTGTTTTGCATACTCACAACTGTAAACCTACTTTTGCCCACACCTGTACATTACTGAACTTAGCAACAAATATTTATGCTTATGAATATTTTTTCTAGCTTAGCATTTGAAAATATATTTTAAACCACAAAGTCTGCTTCCAAAACAAAATACTTGATTGCAAGGAAGTACAATGAGATACTTATATAAACATTTCTTACATAAATGAAGAAAGGTATTTTGGAGCACCTGCAAATACCACACAAATACCACATGGGGTCCACTAGGAATCTCTGTGTGAAATAGAAAAAGAAGCTCTTTGTTCTTGGCAGACACAGCTTAATGCCAAGGCACACAGCTGACGCAAGAGGACTATGACTGAATTTCATCTCCCATTCACCCTTCCCTAGATACACTTACTCAGGGCACAACCCAAATAAACACATGCAATGGATTTTTGGAAAGAGACCTTATTAGCAACAACAACCACAGCCACAATAAAATATGTACAGGTAGGATTGACCTGAATAAGATATATGCATAATCTCTATGAAAATACCAGTGAAAAATATTAAAAGAGCAGACTAATGAATTTTTTTATTTTGTAAAGTTCTCTGCCTATAAATTTATTCGGGTTAGTTTGGTTATACCAATTTTTTTTTCAGGTATATTTTGGCTCTCTTTCACAGGAAAGAAAGGTGTGGGTGCTTTTTACAATCTGTTGAGCACATCCAAGGAAAAATTAGACTCTAAGATAAACCCTCTCATTATGTTCAGTGCTCTGGTTCCAGGACCGTGGAATCTAGATAAGAGATTACTTTGCAGTTATTTCAGTATCACAGGCCAACACAAAAACTCTACATGCAGAAAAGTTGTAAAGCAATAGTTTCTGAACTTTAGGGTACAGAAATACTACCCACGTGTTTTGCTAAACATGTATTTTCCTCGATCCCTTCCTTTTCCCCAATTCAGGACCAATTCCTCTGGTTTGGAATGAGACCAGGTGGTTGACAGTTGAGAGCTTTGTTTAAGAAGAAAAATGTCATTGGTTGGGGAAATACCTTGATGAACTTGTTGGTGACATGAAGGATTGGAAGCAAGGACTCCAAGGAAATAAGGAAACAAAGAAATGGAGAAACCACTTTACATTAGAAATAAACAAGAATTTAGAGGAGAAAAGAGAAGAGACCTGAGCAGAGAGGAAAACCCCCCCAGAAAAAATGAGGAATTAAAGCAGGATAGCATGGGTCAGAGTGTAAGTATGACAGAAGCCACTAAGAAATTCCTGTCACATGATAAATTACAAAATTTTAAGAAAAAGCATTTCTAATGTTATCACATTGTTTTGTTTTGTTGTTTTTATTTTCTGGTTTCTACTATCCAGTCTCTCATCCCTCTAAGCTCCAGTGTAGTCTGGTGTGTACATATCTTTCAGTGAGATGGTATTGTGAATAAAGGGCTAGGACTATAAAGGAAATGTGGCTGACTGGACATAGATAGACATAGATAGAAGGAGTGGTCAAGGAATTCCACTCAAGATAGCAAATGACAAGCTTGGTCAAAACTGAGGGTGGTTAGGAAAACAGCTGCAGGGTTGCCCTGACTTGGGAATGGGAAGGACCACCTTCTCCCTTCCCCATTTAGCAAATAACATGTACAGATGTTGAGCATATATTACATGTCATGCACTAATTATGCCCTGCACAGACACGGTTATCGCTTAAGCCTCCCAAAAACCTATCAGGCAGGGACTACGATGCCTTTGATATAAACAAGAAAACTGAGGCATAGTTAGGCTAATTCACTTGTCCAAGATCATACAGCTAGTCACTTGCAGAACCAGGGCATAAAGAAGCGCTGCCAGGTCCAGGCACAGTATAACACTCTTCACCACAACACTGCAACATCTTGGTTGACTTTGGAGATGGAAGAATAATAGTAGGGGGGTAATGCATGAGAGCAGTAAGTCAAAAGTTCAATGGGATGACCTGAGAGCGGGAACCTAAATATTAGGTATAAACAGGAGGACCAGAGCTGGGTGCTTAGAGCTGTTGATGACTGTAAACAGCCAAGGCAACAGTGTGGGAGTGCCAGAGGCAGAACCCCTGTCCTACCTAGGATTCCGTAGCTCACTGCGGCATGCTGTGTTTGCAGCCCAGCTCCACCTAGAGCATGAAGAGTAAAAAAATCTTTAAAGGTAAAATATGGCTACTCCAGTTAAATTTAGAAATGAAAGAAAAATTCTTCATCTTGCTATTACTTAACCTTATTCTTTTTTTTTTTATTTTATAAATCTACCAATTTATTTTTTCATTTAAAATATTTAAATTTAAAATATCCCCTAATATTTAAAGGACACTCTAGCTGGTGCTAGTTTCCCAGTTCAGAAAGTTTCAGTAGGTCCAGAAAAGGGAAACAACACACCTGCCAACACTTCTTTTTTTTTTTTTTTTTAATTAATTTATTTACTTTTTAAATACATTTGTCTCTGCCTTCCCCCCCTCTTTCCCTTGCCCCCTCCCACCTTCCCTCCCTCAGCTCTTCCCCTTTGGTTTTGTCCATGAGTCCTTGCTATATGTTCCTTGACTTTCCCCTTCCCTTCCCTTTCCCTGCCCCCCCTTCCCTCTTGTCTCTGTTGATTTCTTTTCCTTTCAGTGTTGCTGGTCATATTTTCCTTGCATCTTTGCATTGTTGGTTAGGTTCCGCTTATAGGTGAGATCATATGGTATTTGTCTTTCGCCCCCTGGCTTATTTCGCTTAGCATGATGCTCTCCAGTTCTATCCATGCTGTTGCGAAGTTTAGTACTTTTTTTTTTTCTGCTGCATAGTATTCCATTGTGTATATGTACCATAATTTTTTGATCCAATCATCTACTGATGGGCATTGAGGTTGCTTCCAACACTTGGCTATTGTAAATTGTGCTGCTATGAACATGGGGGTGCATAGGTTCTTTTGTATTGGCGTTTTGGTGTTCTCAGGGTATAGTCCCAGCAGGGGAATCGCTGGATCAAAAGGCAGTTCCATTTTCAGCTTTCTGAGGAAATTCCACACTGCTTTCCATAGTGGCTGCACCAGTCTGCATTCCCACCAACAGTGGACTAGAGTTCCCTTTTCTCCACAGCCTCGCCAGCACCTGTTGTTTGTGGATCTGTTTATGATGGCCATTCTGACCGGTGTGAGGTGGTACCTCATGGTGGTTTTGATCTGCATTTCTCTAATGGCTAGTGATGCAGAGCATCCTTTCAAATGCCTCTGGGCCCTCTGTATCTCCTCCTTAGAAAAGCATCTGCCCAGGTCCTTTGCCCATTTTTTGATTGGATCGTTTGTCTTCTTGGAGTCAAGTCGAGTGAGTTCTTTGTATATCTTGGAGATCAAACCTCTATCTGATGTATCATTAGCAAATATATTTTCCCAAATGGTTGGCTCCCTTTTCATTTTGCTGATGTTTTCTTTAGCCGTGCAGAAGCTTCTTATTTTGATGAGGTCCCACTTGTTTATTCTTTTCTTTATGTCCCTTGCTTTAGGAGACATATCAGTGAAAAAATTGCTGCGTGGGCTTAACCTTATTCTAAGCATAATAAACCCTACAACAACAACGAGAAATTGGAGAAGATTAGAAGAGTACAGGAAAATTGTTGCTGTTTGCACACACCATTTTTTTTCAAGCACACAATACTAGGCATGAAATTAGTAAATGACTAATAAACAGTTGTTCACAGGAAATTTTGTGAAACACATCCTTATTTTACTAGAAATATTTATAGTAAGTTGACTACAGTTTTGATTAGAAAATGTAGGTTTGGTAATTCTTATAAATTCTTTTGCCTTTTTTAATTAGGTTTCAAGTTTAACCCTTAAGGTATTAATTACTATAAATAAGTCTTGACAAGTCAAAATACTGATGCCCAGAAACTAAGCAGCACCAGCTCGTATTCTGTCCCGTTGGTCCTTTTGTTCTGAGCAAGTATACTAGGTTACAGTGGAAAAGAATAATTCAAAAAACTAAATTTATTGTTTTTGAAAGTGGATGAAAAGAAAAAGAAATATACAAAAATATGCATATTTTAAGATAGAAATATTACCAGATTAATCCCCTTCCTCAAAACACACATACACAAACACACAACGATGGGGTCCACTAGGAATCTTTGTGTGAAATAGAAAAAGAAGCTCTTTTTTTCTGGCAGATAGTGCTTAATGCCAGGACTCACAGCTCACGCAAGAGGACTATGGCTGAATTACATCTCCTACTTGCCCTTCACTAAGAACACTTACTCAGGGCACAACTCAAATAAACACATGCAGTGGATTTTTGGAAAGAGAACTTATTAGCAACAACAACCATAATAAAATATAGAACAGTTAGGATTGACCTGAATAAGATACAGACATAATCTATATGAAGAAAATTGCAAAAATTTACTAATGAATAGAAAATTAACAATCAAGAGTTATACCTAAATTGAAAAATTAAATATTTTAAAAACATCAGCTATTCTTATCATCAATTATTGCTTAAGCCTCAGTTATGCAAGTGTTTACAGACTTTGGAAACTCCAGTGTGTGGAAAACACAGTGTTCTACAGCAGAGGCCAGGGGATCTAGAATGTGTTTCTTAGATCAGAAAACACAACCCCACCGAAATATATGTTCTCTTCAACTTTCCAAGTTTGCATAGACAACACTCATTCCCAATTGGAGACAAGTTTATGGCACTAAGAAAAAAAGTAAGGAAGCTGAAAGGCAGAGCATTTATTCCAAATAGACTGATACTGTTCATAAGATGGAACTACTATTAGCAAATGGGTCTATATATTGTTGTTTATTTTTACTACTACTATCACCGTCACCGCCATCTTTCATCCCAAATTTCCCTAATCTTCCAATCTTATTTCTTTTGAGGACTTTGACTGAACAGCCTGGCCATTCATTATTACTGCCCAGGAGTTCATGAACATCCATAGCTCAGATCACTTCTTCCTTTATACGATGTGAAAAACCAGGTACACTGCTCTGGGCTTTACCCACTGGGAGAATTTGCCTTCACCACCTGGGCCACTTCTGAATGGGGCTGTAATACAGCAGCAGCCTCCTTATAATTAGGTCCAATATATTGTGCCAACCCATTTATGAACCAGGAGCAGGTTTTGGTTTTGTCTCTGTTTTTCTCCTATGCCACAGACTGACCATAATTCATCTCCATGAGTTTATGTGTATTAGTTGGGGGAGAGGCATGAATACAGAAGAAATGAATGCAATGAGAATCTCTGCCATCTGGTCATATAATTTACCTGTGTTTTCTGGGCCTTCCTGTGCCCAATCCCAAATATATAATATCCATCATCTGATGATTTTTCATGCTTTCACAAGTGAGACCAAAGTCATGTGTCCTGGTTGATTTTATAACATCCAGAACATGCTGGAAAGGCTCAGTTGCATTACAACGTCTTTCCTTGAGGAGACCCATTTTACCTTTCAATCAATAGACTCTGGGTGAGTAAGCTCACTTATATCTAGAAACTGGATGAGGAACAATAAACTTTCTATTATCATGGCCATCAGCCTTTTGCTCAATATCTCCCAATGAAGCACTATCCTGATGGCTCATAATCTACCTCGGCCCTTGGAAGACCACTCTCCATTATCCATCACCATAGATGTCAATGTGCCCAGGCACCTTAATTATCACTTCAGCCTTGCTATGCATAATAACTATGTCAAATTTATATCTGGTTTTTGCCAGCCTGAAACTTAGTTATCCCCATTGCTAGTAGGAAGTTGTGGGAGGATCTTGCACAGTACACTCCAGCTTATAGAGGACAATCACTATCCATTTCTTCAAAGTGCCAATGTCCCTGCGCCATTGTACTCCTCATTTCCCAAGTTTCAGTAATGCTCACTGTTTCTTCTAAAGAGAATGATCAGCTGATGGGCTCTATCATCTTACATAATAAATCTATTAAAATATTACTACCCCCCCAAACTTCTGACCTCCAACCTTCAACATCTCCAATTCATTTACTGTATACCATTTCCATTCTCAGTAGCATATTAGGACTGGGTCAAGTATTCCTGGAAAACATTAAATCCTCAGTCATAGAAGACTGCTCTCATGTAAAAAAAATTCTCTCTCATCCAGTTTCATATTCTGCCTTCTCTAGACCAACACCAACTCCCATCTGTGATCTCATATTTCCTGCCAATACAAATGGACAAGCCCTTTCAATTCCTTTGGTATATAAGGTGTTTCTCTCCAGCGATTGTATTTACTCATAAGACTATGCTGAGATATGTGATATTTAATCTTATGTGTTGCTTGGCTAGTCTATGGTATCAGTTGTTTTGTCAGAGACCAGCCTAGATGTTGCTATAAAAGTATTTTTTAGATGTGATTAGTTAGTAGACTTAATAAAATAGATTACCCTCCATATAAGGGTAGACCTCACCCATTTAATCAAAGACAGTTTAAGAGTAAAGGCAGTTTCCGGGAAGTAGAGAAATTCTCCTCAAGGCTGCACAACCTGCCTGAGTTTCTAGACTGCTGCTCTGTGGAATTTGGATTAAAGACATTAACTCATCAGAATTTCACATGAACCAATTTGTTAAAATAAATCTCTCTCTTGCTCTCTCTTCATACACACCTGCACAAAATTTTGGATATATAGGGGTAGAAAAAAGTAGGTTTGCAGTTTTTTGTATGGAAACATACAATAATTAACAAATATTAATATAAGAATACATTCTGTATTTTGTGTACTCACAATTGTAAATCCACTTTCTGCCGCCCCTGTATTTTGGTCTTCTTAGTTCTCATTCTCTGTATAACTAAATATAATACCTAAATATGCTTTTTTTTTAAGGCTTAAGTCATCTATTTATTTATATTTCTACCATTCCTCATTTTAATAGTGGCCTGTCCACATGTGACTTTTCTTTTCTTTTTTCCCTCCCTTTATTCCTTTCCACCCATCCCACCCTAACCCCTCGCTCCCATAGTCAATTCCCACTCTGTTGTCCATGTTCATGGGTCATTCATACATGTTCTTCATTTAGTCCCTTCCCCTTCTTTCCACTATTGTCCTCTTTCCCCATCCCCTCTGGTCACTTTCAGTCTGCTCCATGTTTCCATGCCTGTGGTTTATTTTGTTTGTTAGTTTATTTTGTTTGATAGAGTCCACTTAGAGGTGAGATTATGTGGTATTTGTTTTTCATCAACTGGTTTATTTCACTTAGCTTAATATTCCCCAGTTCCATCCATGTTGTTGCAAAAGGTAGGAGTTCCATTTCTCTCTCTCTCGTTCCTTCTAAATTTGCTTTTATAATGCCCAGAAAAAGTCCAGCCAGTATTAATATAATAGACCAGTTCATGTGACATCGATGTAACCTGGCAGCCAAAGAGAGTAGATTGGAATGCACACACATGAGCAATGACAACTTCACTCTACTAGATAGTGGGAGTGGTAGACACCACTGAGTGAGCATAATACTGTGTGGCCATAACATTCAAAACAATTGAGTGAGTAGAGCAACAAATCTGCATCAAATTTTGTATTAAGCTTGAACAGTTTTCCTCAGAAACTATTCAGATGATTTAGAAGGCCACAACTACGGCCAAATGGTGGTTGTCAACAACGTGCCTGCTTGTGCATCATGTCTTGTGCAGTTTTTTTGTGAAACATCAAATCACCCAGGTGACTCAACCCCTCTACAGCAACTTCTGGCTTTTCCCCAAACTAAAATCACCTTTGAAAGGGAAGAGATTCCAGACAGTCCATGAGATTCAGGAAAATATGAAGAGACAGCAGATGACGATTGGCAGAACTGTGAGATCCCAAGGTGCCTACTTTGAAGGGGGCTGAGGAGTCACTGTCCTATTACAATGTTTCTTGTATCTTGCATCTTCTTCAATAAATGTCTCTATTTTTCATATTACATGGCTGGATATCTTCTGGACAGACCCTGTGGGCCTGAAGCAATGAGAAGAGAGGGTTGACCTTAAATGCTTAGTTCCAGCTAGCAGCATTCAACTTGAGGGTTTGTCTTCTAGGGCTACTTCCTGTTGTCTTGGGCTGGATTCTTCCAGAAGCAGAGCCTGAGGCAAGATAGAGCCTTGAGTTCAGGTTATTTATTTAGGAAGTGATCCCAGGGAACAGAAGTGAAGGGCAGAGAGAGAAACAGGGGAGAAGGAAAAGCCAATATCTAGGCACATTACTGAGTCTGTCACCAGCACAAATGACTGATGCACAGGGAGCCTTATGAAATGTCTCCTAGAGCTCTCTGGCTAGAGAATAAAAGGGAGATTATTTATCCATCAGCTTGCACCCTCAATTGTTCACGGTTATGCTCCATATTTTACCCAGATGAGAACCATATGGTCTTACTACTTCCATAATGTATCTTGAAACTTGTCACATAGAACTAAATACTTGAGAAGTAAAACAATAAGCTCCAACATTCTACTTTCTGACCATAACAGATCTCCTATAACTCAATCATCTCACTTTCTTATTTCCATTTTACCTGCTTTCCAACTCCTGACCTTTGATTCCTGCATTTTGTTTCATTCACAGTGCCCTTACTGGTTTCAAGTAGGTTCAAATCCTATCTCCATCATTTGCTAGCTCTCTGACCTTGGGGAAGTTACTTGAACACTCTAGGCCTCAGTATTTTTGCCTATAAAATGGGATAATAACAGTATCAACTTTTTAGACTTGTTATGTCCACGACTGAAGATAATGCATGTAAAACATTTAACAGTGTATGACACATAGATACTCGTCACTAGATGATAGTTATTATGATTATGACAATGATTATAATAATGATATTTGTCCAACTACAGTTTACTTCACCTACTCTCTTACCTTTTGACCCTTGGGTTTCCTCTGGTCCTGACCAATGAATTTTAAACCTGAATTTATAGTCTCTTCATATCAATTGAACTGTTGGAGCAGAGTTTGGTATAATTACTCAAAAAGAGAGGATTAGGGCTTATATCTGTTTAGGGTCCTTAGCTTTAGATAGAGTAACTCCACCATTTTGCATACAGTGGTTATTGCAAAGGTCTATCATTTGAAGTTGACTTGTGTCCTAATCTTATTTCTGCCCTGCAATGATATCCCTACTTCTGAGAGGACATTGAACTCCTGACATGAACTACCTCCAAACCACCCTCTTCTCCTTGCTAGTTTACACGTACTTGGGCATCTTATCCTTCCTCTCCCTTTTTTCTCCAGTATCAGTAGATACTTTGCACCATTGTCTAAATCTAAGAATTTAACATTTGTTCTTGCTTCATTGAATCAAATGAACCTTGTGTTACCTACACCTGCTAGTCGGTGTGTGAGGATCCGCCTCAAAGGAGCCTGGAACGTGACTGCCAGGCTTTCAAACCTTTATTCTGCCACTTTCCAGCTGTGTATCATTTGGGCAGTCCTCAGTTCCTGGATTTCTCAGTTTAACATCTACTAAAATAAAAAAAAAAATTATTACATAAGGTAAGGATAAATTAATGTCTGTAAAGTGCTCAGAACAGAATCTAGAATATAATGAGGGTTAGATAAGAAATAGTTGTTATTCTTCTTGATGTAGAGGATTAGGGGGAGGCAGAGCAAAAAGGAGATCCCCTCCCCCTACCTACTGGATTCCTGTGCTAGGAGATTAAATCCTCTCAGGGATTTGATGCCTGAGCAAGGGAAAGAAAGGCTGATGGACAGGGGAGGAGGTATTCAAGGGTGTGTCAGGGACTTTGAGACTCTGTGAGGGTGGCCAAGGAGTGTTGTCTGGTAGTGCTATCGCTGTGACAGGGCTTCCACTGTGCTTTCTCATGGCAAAGTCTCCCTGGCTCCTCCCAGTTTTCTAAGCCTGGTTCATTAGCTTTTCTGCTGATTCTGTGATGTATCTGTTATTCATTAAATTTCTTTTCTGTTATGTTAGCTGGTGTCTATTTCCCTTGTTTGGGGCCAGGGACCCTAATGACTACAGCGACCACTGCTGCTTCTGGAAATGCTGTGCTCCACTGAGGAACGACATTCCCTTATTACTGCCTGAACACTCCTCAAATTCATATTTCTCTGATTTCTCTGCTAAAATTTATCATCTTTAGCTCCTAATCTCTGTTCCCTTCTTGAATTTTATTTTTCTCTCATCATTTTTACTCTCTCTGATTGAGCTCACCCATGTCAATATTTTCAACTACTTCAATTTTAATGTAACTGTTCCTACATGCAATGTTTGACTTCCTGCTTGTTATGTGACTTGGATAAACTGACTCTATCATCTTTTATACCTGAATCGGCTCATATCCCTGTACTCTCTTCGGCTCATATCCCTGTACTCTCTTCGGCTCATATCCCTGTGCTCTCTTAGTAAGTAATACATAAGCCAAAGTTATGCAAGAATCATTCTGACTCTTCCCTTTCCCCTCTATTCTCTCCCTCTGTTGCTACTGTTTTATTTAGGTTCTCTCTTCTTAGGGCTGAACACCTATAAGATGTTCTCTACTTGTACATTTGAAAGTGCACATCTGATAACAGTCCCCTGCTCAGTAATTTCAGATAGTTCTCTGTTTTCCTCATGTCACATGAAGTAATTCTATTCAAATTATTTCATTTCAAACTAATCAACCCAAGGACCATTGCACAGGCCTTACCAAGAGGTATGAAGTGGTAGAAATGCAAATACATGGACAAATACTCTTAGAAAGTGAATCTTCTGGGAAGAAAACACAATGCCTCATACACATGTTCAGACACAATGTTTCGCTTTACACCTCTCAGCTCTGCCCTCTTCTTGTCTCTCTCCCAGATGTGCATGGTTCCTGGCTGACTTAACACAGACACAAAGAGAGCTTTTTGCCTCCTGCTCACATAGCCTCTTGCCACTTCCCTTCCATATTCTGGTCACTACATACACTTAGAGTGATATAAAATCTTGAATAAATTATTGTTCAGAAAATGTCTCAATTTAATAAAGTTTAAAACATGCCAACGCTGATTATAAGCAGAACCTAAATAAGAATGGCTCCACATTGGCATGGGGGATAATTGGGGATTTATCCTTATTCCTTATATCTTTGTTATATTGTCTTTAGTGACTTCTAGCTTATAACAGTGGGAGGCATCTTTTTAAACAAAATTCTCCTAATAAATGCAGCAGCTGCTTTATTGGGATGATTACATTAAACAAATAAATATACTAAGAATGTCACATAACTCTATTTATTAATGAGTTCCCCAAGTCACTAAGCTAACACTAGAATTTAACATTTAATACCCTCAATAAAATAAAAAACAGTCAAATGATTTTTATTAAAATGTTCTCTCTCTTACAAATAAAGAGTTAAACAAAACAAAACAAGACAAAAAAATCCTGCAACCTTACATCAAGGTGATGCTTGTTGTAAAATATACTTACATTTTAGGATCATTTATGAATATTTGCTGAAGACACCAACATGTCTTGACTGCTTGACTTGTGTACTAACAATTCAAAGAATGCAAGATATGTGTGTCTATATTTATGAGCTTTGTTTTTAATTTTGGAATAGTGTATTATGAGATAAATTCAGACTTAAACAAGAATTGTGCAAATAGTACAGATAATTCTCATATATCCTGTACCCAGCTCACCCTTACATAAATATCTTACATACCCACAGAACCATTATAAAAACTAAGAAATTTATCTTGGTAAAATAATATTAACTAAACTACAGAATTGGGGAGCAGGGTCTTCCAATTTCTTTCTGAGTATCCTTTTTCTGATCCAGAATCTAATCCAAGATGCTATTTACATTTAATTTTCCTATCACCTGATTTCTCCAGTCTGTAAGAGTTCAAGCCTTTGTCTTTCCTTGCCTCAACATCTTGAGGAATGCTGATCAATTATGTTCTAGAATGTCCCTCAATTTAGGATTGCATGGTATTTTCTCATGATTAGACTGAGGTTCCACATTTTTTTGAAGGACATCACAGAGGTGATATGACCTTCTCAGTACATTGTGTCAATAAATACACGGACTGATATATATTATTGATGGTGTTGACCTTTATTGTGTAATTAATGTTGTCTCTGACAGAATTCTGTATTATAAAGTCATATTTTTTCTTTTATAATGAATATTTTGCATAGCTTCGAGGCTATGCAAAAATGTTATTTATCCTTAAACTTTTATCTACACATTTTTGAAACCAGAGGTTGATTTTGCTTGTGGTAATTTCTATTGTGGTACTCTAATGGTGAATTTCTGTTTCCTTCTTTTCTTGTACAATTATTCATTAAAGTTCATCTGTAAATAAGAATTGTCTATTTACTCCCATTTATTTACTAGTCTAGTTATTTATATCAGTATTGGCTTATAATGTTTATTTTAATTTTGAGGTTACAGTCCAATTATATGTAATCGTTTCATTCTTCATGTTGTTCTAACTTTGGCCATTGGGAGCTTTTCCAGGTTGGCTTCTGTGTTTTTTTGGCATGCTGCTTTCTTTTCTTCTTTTTTTTGAAAATTTCCCTGCTTTCTGATATCTTAAAATGCTCTAGGATCATCTTGTATTTTTCCTGCTCCAGGATTTCAATCAATCAGTTTACAAGGACTTCTAGATTGTTTACTGAAGATTTGGAAACCAGGATCTGGGTACTGTTGTGCTCATTGCTTCAAGGGTATCAGAGGTTACCAAATAAAGAAACATATGAAAGAGACAAAATTGACAAAGGAAATTCCCACGATGATACCAAGGAGAAGTCTCAGGACATAAGCTATGCTCAAGTCCTACAGATCCGCAAGGCCACATGGGAGCAGGAGGATGGAGAGACTCAGGAGAATGTCTGCAAGATGTTAATGGAACTGAATAACTACTTGATATGTCTGATCTCATCAGTTGTCATCATAATGTAGAAACTGAACACTGACTCAATCAAAGTTTGAGAAGGAAGTTGTATCTTACATAAAGAATTACAGATAGGAATGCTATAAGGGAGATAAGCACTTATATTTTCTGCAGCATCAGGTCAATAAATAAGTCTAAATTTTAAAAATAACAATTTCTGTAAAAATACATCAGTTAACAATGTGGTGGAAAATAGCAGAAAAAATAGTTTTAAAAGTTGAATGTCATTGCTTTTAAGGAGTAAGTGTTAAGATTTTGGAGGAGTGAGTCAATAAACTGCTACATTTTTTAAATTAGTGTATTTGATATTTACATGCCTCTTTGTTATATTTATAAATTTAAAAATAAATTTAAAGGGGAAAAACAACACAACCACAAAAGTTACAATAGATACATATTTATGGGTCTGCCTTTGTTCCAGGAGAAATAAATTCAAAGAGAAACCCATACTGAAGTTATAATGGCTTTCTTTTTTCTTTTTTTCTTTCTATTTTTTTTTTTTTTTTGCTCCAGGTCAAGAGAATTCTAACAGTGTGCAGGTAGAAATATAAAACTTTACAAAACTAAAACAAAATGTTAAATAAAAATAAACAAAAACTGTGACCCAAGAATATTATACCCTAACAAATTGTCTACCTTGTGTTAAGTCGATGTTTCTCAGTTTCAAATATTTTCGAGTTTATGAATATGTACCTGCTCTGAAAAAAAAGCATTTTCATATTTTACCAGATTGAGAGCACATTTCACAAATTAACTAAGTGATTTTCAGAGAAGTTTTTTAACTAACTCAGAGTATGTATGCACAAAAGGCGAAACTAACATTTAAATCTGAGTCTGGTTTATTATACCTGTTAGGCTGGGTGAGAGATTCATCCAGGAGCTCCGCAATGTTGCCCTCTTCTTCCTCCTTTTATTTCTGTTTATATTCACCTCTTTCTTTTTTATGTTTGAAAAAAGAAATAAAGGAACAAACTGTGTAACAGACCTTTGAGCAAAGAGGAAGAGAAAAATAATCAATTCATTATATGTGTATTTTCCCAGTGAAACTACAGCAGTAACGAAAGGGACAAAATCTGCGTGCCAGGCACTGTGCTGGATTCTACAATGATGGACAAGACTGATGTGGCCTGTCATTATGAAGGGCATAGTCTAATGGGAAAGAAAGACAAAGAGACAAAGAACCAAAAAAAGTAAAATACAGTATTAGGTTATAATGATGGGTAAGAAAGAAGCAAAGAAGGGGCTGCAGAGAAAATAATGGGGACCATAGGATCTTCTGGAAATTGAGTGGCCAGGAGAATCTCTTAGAAGACAATTTTAGCTGATTCATGGTAGATGAGAACGAGCTAACCATGTGCCACCTAGTGAGCAGGCATTCCAGACAGAGGGACGGACAGTGACAAAATCTACAGGAAAAATGGCTACTGAAGTGTGTAGTCCATTGTGGATGAATTAATTTCTCGATATTTAATTATTTTTTTCATTTAACAAACATTTCTTTGGTTTCTCTCCATGGGAAAGATAATCCCAGCTACTGGTACTGCAGTCCCCAAACATAAAGGGTTTGTCTTCCAGGAAGGAAAACCTGCAAGTCAACTGCAGATGACTAACCAGAATGAAGAGGCTTTATCTGTGAAAGGCATCCAACATCAATTTGGGTGTGGGTAAGAGAACCAGGAAAGGCTGCCTACACAGCTGATGTCTAAGCAGAAACCTGGACATAAATAGGGCTTACATGGAACAGTGCATGGAAACACAGTGGTGTAATTGTCTTTTTAAAATTGGTACAAAGAGTTAAATAAATGACTTCAACATTGTATGGGTTGAATTGTGTTTCTCCAAAATTCATATGTTGGGGTCCTAACCACCCAGTCCTTCAGAATGTGACCTTACTTAGAAACAAGGACATTGCAGGTGTCATTAGTTAAGGCGAGGTCACTAAGGTGGGACCTAATCCAATATGACTGTTATCCAAATTAAAAGGGGAAATTCAGGCACAGAGACAGGTACAGAGGAAAGACAATGGGAAGAGACCTGGGGAAAGGACGAGTCGAGGAGAGAGGACTGGAGCAGACCCCTCCCTCAGAAGGAATCAGCCCTGCTGGCGTTGTGTAAATTATGAGATAATTCACTTCTGTTGTTTAACACACCTGCTTAGGGGCATTCTGTTACAGTAGTCCCAGAAAACTAATTTCAACTATAGCACATTCTGGAAAAGGCAAAACTGGAAAAAATAAAAAGACCAGTGGTTGTCAGAAATGAGAAGGAAAACAAGGATGATCAAGCAGAGCACAGAGGGTTTTTTAGGGCAGTGAAACTATGTGTGATACCACAATGATGCCCGCATGTCCACACACTTGTCCAAATACACAAGGTGTGCCACCAGGAGTAAATTCTGAGGGAAACTACGGGCTTCGGATGGTAATCCTGTGTCATGTCATCAATTGTAACAGACATAACACTCTTGCACGGGATGTTGATAATGGGGGATGTTAACGTATGGGGGGTAAGAGGCATATGAAAAATCTCTAGTTCCCTCTCAGCATTGCTGTGAACCTAAAACTGCTCTAAAAAATTAAGCCTATTAAAAAATGTCATACCTTACTTCATAGAGCCTGTAAGTTAAAATATACCACAATGTATGTGAAAGCAAAATGAATTTTCCTAATTCAGTAAATACAAAGTATATTTTTCCTGTCTGTTCAAAGAAAATTATTTAAAGGTAAATATGCCAGATTTGTAAATAGTACTTGATAACTATATTACTTCTCTATCTTATCGTGTAAGTATTCACAATCAATCTAAAACATACTTTTTAAAAAAAAAGATAACGTTTTTTCCCAACAACATTAATCCTAGTCATGTTTTAATTGCACAGTGTGCTGCGCTTTGCTGGACTTGCAAATTCTGAAGGTAGGAACAACCTCACTGGGGACATAATTATGTTCTTTTATTTAAACATTTACTGGAATTTATTAATATAAAAGAAGTGTATTTTCTCCACATGATTGGATAATAAAAATAAAAAGGTAGTTCCTAAATAACAAATAGATATTTGTATACATAGGACAGACTCAAGTTTAAATATTTAGGAGATGAATGAAATGTCCTTAGTGATTGTAAATGCTCAGAATATGCAAGGTGAGTTCTTTCTCCCTTCCACTTCTCTATCTAGTCAAAAATGTACGCGTGAAATATAAAGGAAAGGAATAGATTCACCTCTATGAAGTCATCAGAACATCCAGAAATTTCCCCACATTGCTACTTTTTCTTCTAAACTTCTGTAGATATCAAAAGATTGGACAATAGGTGTTTTCCCAGGACTTCATTGGTTCTTATCCCAGAGGAGTACTCTGTCAGCTAACTATTTAAATAGGATAGTGGTTCTCACTCTTGACATCATATAAAATCGTCTGGAAGGGTGTTTTCCTTTTTTTTTTTTTTAAATGAATGTGTATGCACTCCAATCCCAGAGATTCCGTTTTAATTGGGCTGGGGTGAGGATTGAACGTCAGTATTTTTTCTTTTTTTTTTTTTGGCTCTACAACTGATGGAAGTATGTTGCCAAAGTTGAGAACCCCTGATTTAAGGTGGTGTTTCTCATCTTTGGCTGCTCATTAAAATTACCTTCAGCACTTGTTAAAACTATAGATTCCTAGGCCACTCCCTCAAGAATCTAATTCCATAATTCTGAGGTGGGCTAAGGGAATCTTGTATTACAAGCACCCTTGGGACTTCCGATAATTAGCCAAGGTTGAGAAACCTGAGGACAACCAATAAAAATGCAAAACTAGCTAGACTGGCCTGCTTTTTGCTTTACAGCAAAATTTCCTCAAGCTCATTTTACTGCTGTGTATGTTTGCGTATGTGTATTTGACTCAGCTGTCAAGAGCACTCAAAAACCAATTTGCAATATTACTTTATACAAATATGCACACAATACATTAAATAGTAGTAAAATATTTGTGTATATGTAATCGCTTTAAACACACACACACAAACACCTTCTAAAATGACATTTTTGTTTCGGGAGCGTTTATTTCTTTACAATCAGATTCTACTTTCTTCATCAATATGAATCACCATGTTCTAGCCAAATTTGATATTCTTAATTGACATTCTTAAAGTCTGACAGCTTTTGGCCTAAAATGCATCTATTCAAGCACATTTCCTTCAATTTCTTCCAGATCTTCCTTGCTTGTACACCTCATCCTCATCTTCATTTGGGAGATAACAGCACTAATAGGGGGTGGGGAGGGAATTCCATTCTGTTGACCGGCCTGTTCAGGAGGCTCTGCCCAATGATACTCCCTACAAAACTGCTTCTTGTTAGACAGGTATCTTTCAACAAGGGATCAGATGTAACTACCAATTCCAGGTAGTTGGGGTGGGGATGAAAAAACTCCTATATTTTCATAATTTAAATATTATATGCAGTATTCTTTTTTTATTGTTGTTCAATTAGAGTTGCCCCAGTTTCCCCCACCTCTTGCTCTCTCCTGCCCCGCCCACCCCCGCAGTCAGTCGCCACCCTATTGTCCATTCTAATTACAGTATCTGTTAAGCACATTTGTGCTTCACAAATTGACATGGAGTTCTAGAAATACACATTTCATTTAGAAAGATATTTTTGCGACTTATATTCAGGAAATATGAAGTTGTGGCTGCAGATGTAGCAGGATTTCCACATTTAACCAACAAACAAAACAATACAAGTAAATAAAACAGTATCATCATTGACAATAACAAAATAACACTTTTAGGGTCAGTAACAAATTAGGTTTTCTTTTTTTTTTCTTCACTGTACTTTTTCCTTTTTTACCTGTGGATTTTTTCACTTAGATCTTCCACCTCTCTGTAGTTAAACTTTATTTTTTTTTTTTTTACTTAGTCTTAATATGTTTATTTTGTTTTACTTCTACTAGAAAGTAAAATGTATTAATATTTTTTCTTTCCTTCCTTCCTTCCTTTTTTCTTTCTTTCCTTCTTTTTCGTTCCTCACAATTGGAAATAGAGTCAGACTAAGTCTAAAAACAAAACAAATCATATAGAATAGGCAATTAACATTATACTTGTTGGTTAACTACCAACTTTCCAGAATAAAATGAAAATTAAGCATAACCTCTGATTTTGAACATGCATGATTGTAACTATGGGAGGACCTGGCAAAATACTGGGCTTACTCCAATCTGAATCCAAACTTTGAGAATGGAATCAGAAAGTTCCTAAACTCAGCATTTTCCAGACTCACTTTCCCTTAATTATCCCATTGCAGGGGAATTGTCTGTAGACAATTGATTGCAGAAGCCCTATAATGCAATGATAATTTGAGCCCAGTGGCTAATTGAGGCTATTTCATAAAGGGATACGTTGAAAAGGGTGTAGTTTCTTTTGTTTAATGTTAATCACTCTTATTCCAATTACAAAAGGGAACCACAGTTAACAGATGTAAAGTGTATTTTTAAAGTAGTTTAGTTGAAAAATACTTATGGGTTACTATCTTCCCTTACTCCATCACATCACTATTTTATATACTATATACTATACATGGAAGTTAAAGCTTCTTATATAATTTATTAATAAAATAGAAATATAGATGTCTAAGAAAAGATTTCTCTCCATTCTAGATTTTGTCTATTTTTTTGTATGATGCAACTGATAATATAAAAAATTTTCCCAAAATTTAACATTTCTTTTAACTGAAATTCACTACTATGAGGTATGCGGAATTTAGAAATCTGAATGATATATTACAATCATAAGTACCTAACATCTAATTCTAGAAATTATAATGATGAAACAACACTATTTTACAGCTTGATTTTTTTTTAAATTTTTCACCAACTTACTATTTAAAGCAGTAACCCAAATCTATGGACTTATAGAAAGACCTAAATCTGGCTCTAACCAAGATTAATCATGTGATCTTGGGCACATAATTTTCCTCTGAGTTTTCTCATTTGGAAATGGAGGATTAAGTGAAAATGTACATGAAAGGGTCCTGTAAATTGTAATTTGGTATTTTAATACTTTTAAGAAGATACAAATATTAAAATTGGAAGAAAATAAGGAAAGTTTGAATAACTAATAACCTTAGGATCTCTATGGTTCAAGGTCTTTAGCATCAGGGACCTAAAAAATCAGTTTAACGAAGTCTTTAGTCCCCTTTGGTGAAAGCAATTTTATATTCATTCAGGTTTTCCCAGTTATGTCAGGATACATGTAAGGTATGTAGCATAGAGGTATTATTCCCACTTGATTTATGGAAATTTTCTTAATCATCTCTGAAATAAACATCTTTTATAATGTTTCTCTTTGTTCTAGCCAGGCAGAGCTGCCTTGATCATGTTGTGAATAGTGCACTCTCTCTCATTTGTGACATTGCTTCGTATGCGCTATCAACATACGAAGACTTTTTCTCTTTCTTCCTTTATTGATAAACTCCTGTACCTTCCTTAAGACTCATTTCAAATGTCATGTTTCTGGAAAGATCTCCCTGCCTCTCCTGCTCTGAGGTGGTTGATTATCACTCCTTTGTCTTCCATCAGAGACTAAGCTTATTGTAGTCAGATCACTTCTCACTTTTATTTTAGTAGATCCTGATCTTGTGCATGGGACATAATAATCATTCAATAAACCGGTTGAATCAGTCATCCTTCTTCTATCCTCTTCTCCTGTCTTTTCTCATGTTTTCTCTCTTTTTCATTCGTCTAATTTATTTAACTCTTATTCATTTTAAATATTTTAGTAAAGCATTTTATTTTAAAATTTATAAACTTGGGTATTTTCTGTTAATTTTTTTGCTATCCTCACTGTCTAACTTTGTGCTGTAGAATTTAAAAATCATACATTTTGTGGTTTTGTTCTGATACATTGAGATGTATGCAGGTATTTTATTTAACAAAGACTAGAATTGTAGAATGCTTCATATTCCACTTTAAAAATAGTACAACTAAACTCTTCCTTCAAGCTTATGTTCATTTTCTCCTATCCATTTTTAGGATATGAAATAAACAAGGTATTTGTCAGGCTACCCATAAACAAATGGGAGTTGCAGCCTGCCTCCTGTCTGTTACCCGGTTCCTTCTCTCTCCTAGGATTCTCTTCCTTGCCTCAGGTTTTTTTTCTCTCTTTCCCCATATGTAGTATATATTATATAAATTAAAATTTATATGCTTAAAATTATAAATATATAATATATATGAAATTTGTAACATCAGGAAAAATTAAAACAATTCAAGTCATGAATATTCCTCTGAAGTCCAAGCAGGAGAGAAAAAAGGAAAAGGAAAAAAGTCACCAGAAGTTAAACATTGATTCTACTTCCTGGCCTGGCCCAATATCCAGTTGTTCATGGTGTGAATCTGTATAACCTTCCTGTTCACTAAGATCAATATCCATCTTTCTCCCCCAACCAGAACAGTCCACAGGACATAGTAGATTCCCTAGAATTTGAATTATTTGGTTACACTTCTGGGACTTCTGCAAAACATACCATCATGTGCTTCCCTTTCAGGATAGTGGTAAAATATCAGAAGAGTCAACCTAACATTGGAGGCTAAATTAAGGTAAATATGAGCTTTTTCTCTGGACCTGAGACCTCTGATCTGTCTTAGGAGAAACATGGTGTGTAGGTACCATGCATATTTTCAAAATACAGGCAAAAATTCTCAGAAACATTCTAGTTCAGATCCATATGGTGAAACTTTTACAAAAAGACAACACAATTTATAAGTGTTTCTTGTCCACACAGCACAAAATATTTTGCTTGATCATGCAGAGCAGTTTCTGCTTTTCATTAACAGCTTTCTCATGATGTTCCAGTACATAAAAATTAGTCACGGTTCTTAGCAACCATTGTCAAGACCAGCAATCTAATCCTCCTCTTCACTCTTAGTTCTGAAAAGCAGCAGCAGGACCATTGATAGGGCAGTCTGTTTTAAAGTAACCGTAGGTAAGAACAAATTCAGAGGGGCATTTCATGAAGTACTATGCAGGATTTGAGCAATAGACATTTATTTTTGTTATATCCAAAACAAACTGCAGAAACCTTAGGGAGGGTGTTATATTTTTAGTTCAATAGCAAAGAGATTAGAAATGGACCTTTTGAGTATGTATCCCATTTGCTAAATAGAAATGAAAATACTTATATTTCTATCTAGCCAACAAATCAAGTGGTAAAGCCCTGGGTGAATTTTGTGGCTGCTACTTTAGAAAACACCAATAGTTTTTCAGGGAAGATTAATATTTCAAAGGACTTCTAAGGCAAAAATACTTTAGCAAAGTTATCAGACTGACTCACAAGGATATAAAAGCCTAGAAACTAAAAGTGTAACAACCTTCTCATCTCAAACTCCATTGAAGAGTTTTAATTATTAACATATTTATTTCAAATGTGCCAATTTCCATATAGTTTCACATATATGCCAATATATTGAAAGAGCATATACATCATCAAAAAAAGTTCATTAGCTTGACAGTTGTGAAAAATGCCCAATTACGACCAAGCAAATAATTCAGATTATAATTATGGTGTCTTAGTTATCAAAATAGTAGGATTATTAATGAAATAATAATATTCAACTTTGGCTAAGATGTTTATTATTGCATTCATTGTCAGTGAGAATGTACATTGTACTCTGCTTTTGTGATGCAAGTTGGTTTTATATACCGAGAGCCATTAAATACCATTTTTTTGACCTAGAACTTCTACTTGTGGGACTCTCTGTAGAAGTGATCCTATATCCAGAAAAAGTTTTTTTTACCAACGTGGTCTTTACAATAATGAAAAAT
This sequence comes from Pteronotus mesoamericanus, assembly GCF_021234165.1. Taxonomy (NCBI): domain Eukaryota; kingdom Metazoa; phylum Chordata; class Mammalia; order Chiroptera; family Mormoopidae; genus Pteronotus; species Pteronotus mesoamericanus. The sequence goes on along the minus strand of NW_026555247.1, from coordinate 13,067,580 downwards.
TGGGAACAACTTGAATATCCAATATTAGAGAGTGGCTAAATCAATTGTAATGTATTTATTTGAAGGAATTTAATACAGTCACTAACATACCTAGTCAGGACTAGCCATGACATAGGACAAATATTTGTTTTCTATTACTCAGAGAGAAATGCATGCTATACATTTACATTTATAACACAGTATAACAATGTTACAATTTTCATATGTATAAACTAGACTGGAAGCTATATATTGGAAGATTACCTTTAGATTATGGGTGAAGTTTCCCTCCTAATTTTCTATCTTAACAAAGTTTAGGTACTGACTATATATTCTTATTTTTAAAGTTAACATTCAATAATATGATTTTTAGTACGTAAGATAAATAAATGAAAGTAAGAATCTGTCATTAAAAAAAACCACTTTCACATTTAACTTTGAAAGGCACCAAAGAAAATAATAATTGAAGGAAATATTAGGAGGTGAATAAAAGTCTTTCATTATGTTCATTATACCAGAATTTTAATCTTGACCACCTCATAGGAAGTACTTAACACATTTTCAAAACATGTAGTAGGTTGTAAGCTCCATGAGGCCAGAGATCTTGTCTTCTTCAGCTTTTGGTCATCAGTAATGCTTAGAGTATAGGAGATGTTAATAAATGACTGAGAGATAATTGACTTGTATTATTAAAATAAAAATAAAGAAAAAGTTATTATGGTGGACATATTTTGATTTGCCTATCTAGCTGATATTCCTCCTTTTCCGGTTAACAGACCATAGCTGTCTTTGGGAAATGACCACGTCAGCACTTTTTGCCCCTGTGTCTGGCTCACCCCTTCACTTTAGCCTAATGGACAAGATTTGGCCAGTGGGATTGTTTTTGCTCAAATGATTAAAAACAAATCTTGAATTTTCAGCTTTGGCATACTAAAGCAGTGGGATGTAATCTTGGAGTTTCTGGTGACCATCTTTGCTGCTACATTGAGAAAACAATAATAATGAAGCCAACACAAAGGCAAAACTAAGAAACGAAGAGAAACAGTACCTTGGTAACATCATGTGACGGTTTGGCTCGAGCTATGCCTGCATTTAAGGGTATTCCCGGACTTTCCATTACGTAATCTAACAAATCTCTTTGTCCTCAACAATTTTTTTTGTTTCTCTTAAGCCAGTTTGAGTTAGGCGTGTGTGCCGAATAGAGAAAGCTCTAAATTATACAGAGACATATACGCTGGCATTTCTTTTTCAAAGGTATGCCAGTGGTTATAATAATAGAAAGGGATCATTTTATGTAAAATTAATCAGTATTCTATGCAAATAACCTTAAGAAATCATTGCCAGCCTTTATTAGTACCTATATGTTATTTTAAACTTTTAATAACTTTTTGCCCAATTAGAAGTTGTGAGTCTAGTAGAATCGAAGGGGCTTTCCACTGCAGGACATTGAATTCCTGGGATCCAAGATTTCTACTCTCCCACATTAAGACTGCACATCCTGTTTTACCCCAGTAACTACCTGTAATATCTCTTATCTTTGGTCATGTATATTTAACGCAAAGAGCCTTGTTAGGACTTCCTTAATCTGTACAGCATTCCTACCAGTCCAGAGTCTTTTAGAATAAATTGTGTCCGTTGACAAAGATAATAATTCTATCTGTAAGTGGCTATTTGAAGGCTGGAATTTATTTATACCTAATATTTTCTGCAAGTTGGTTGTGCATGAACATGAAATTTGTAACTGTATTTCTGTAAGACACATATTTCCCAAATCTTCCTGGCCCATAATTACAAAGAAGCAGTTATATTATTATTTTTACCTCTACACACAAGAAAGATTTGCTCTTACTGTCAAATAAACAAAAGAAAATTTTTCGTTCTTCCTTAATCAGCAGCATGGGTATTGGGCTGCGCTTTTACTTTTTAGTTAAACATTAGATATAAATGTAAGTGGCAAGAACAGGGAAGAGTAATTTCTGGTATAAAAATTTATAAAGTAAGTCGTTTCACAGCCATTTTACTTAACTACAGAATAACTCTCATACAAGAGCTCACATGCCAGTATTCCAGAATAATTGGCTGTTGTTACTAAGAGGTGTAGATTATAAATGCTTCCGAATGCATTTTACTAGTCTCTAACTTGTTTCTTGTTCAGCAAGACAGAGTTCTCGCATTACTGGATCATCATTTTCTGTTCCTTTTCAAAGTGACTGCACATTGGTGGCAGTCAGACTTAGGTTCTGACTCTGAGGTTGTCTGTGGGTTAATGGGCAAAGGATAATTACTTACTTTCTCGTGGTTTCACCATTTAAAAAGATTCCTCATTGGGCTCTGGGACTCACTGCAATGCCTGTCATGGTTCCTGACTCCTAGGAGTGGCTCAGAAAGTAAGACTTTTGGTTCCCTTTCTATATTCCAGATTGAACAATTGCGATTTAAAAATATTTTTCCTCTTTTCCTAAATTCCATCAGTGATGTTGTGCACAACTGATATTGAACTCACTCAGTTGTGATGGGAGAAATGCTGCTAAAGTCCTCATTGCAACAGTCATTAGTGTTTAAAAAACAAAAATGGGTGACATATGGTACTTTTAGTCTGGGATATCCTGCATGTAATGTACAAGTAATTAAGATGAATAGAGTGATTTTAAAGAGAGTTAGTCTCAACAGGTGTTTTTGAATAAAGATACTCAAGAAAAAAGTGTTTCATAAATAACAAAAAATGCAATAAGAAAATCCTATCAGCTATTTTTTTATTCTCTTACTTTTATGGGGTCTATATACATTCTGGTAAATTCTTTGGGACATCTAGAAGACCAGAGCACCGTGGATAGACAACAAAGGGAGTAGGCACAATGCATCCCTGAAGTTACTGCCGTAGACAAGTGCCAGCTCTCTGAGGATTGCAATGCCGTAGAAGACAGCCTCCATCTAAGTGCCTAGATGGGGAGATAACTTCTGATGATGCGATTACTTGTGCATATATCCCCCGATTTGCCAATGGTAGCTGAGTAGATAACACTTCCTTGCACAGAGTTTGGGCACAATTGTACCCAGGGGCAAGATAGGTTAATAAGGCCAAGAAGGAGGGAAGGACGTAGGAGTGGGTAATAACTGGGGAGGACTTCAGAGCATCGACCTGGGGGGAAAGGGCGGAGGGCCAAGGATTGAGGGTGTTCCCTCTCGCTTCTGCTTATGTGTCAAGTGGCAGAAGTTTTGAAAGCTGCTGTGAGGAGGAGCTAGTGATTGGGTCTGGGGCTGTTTTGTACCCCACCCTCCCCACTGGTAGGAAGCCTCTTTACATTCAGAGGTAATTGAATTGGATGGAGAAAGGCTGACCCAGGAATAGGAGGAAAGCGAGTCTCCTGCTACTCCGCCTCTTGTCACTTACCGCTTGACTCCTGACTCTTCGCCAAATCAAGCTGACCTGCACCCGGGTGGCAGCAGAATACCCTGCACAGTGCCAGCCACTGAGAACCTGCATTGTGCATCCCTGGCTGCCCTATCATCCAGTCACCATCCCTGACCATTGGGACTGCTTCCGATGGCTGTGGCCTCTGCTGCCCCAGGGAGCCTCTTCTGTAAGCAGCTCCTTTTCTCTCTCCTGGTGAGTAACCACCAAAGGGTTAAGGAATTTTAGCAGGTTACTCTGTGCTTCCTCTCTCCGGCTTGAACGGGAGTAGGGGTGGGAGTGGAAGGCACAGAAATTAAACTGGGAAAAAGAAAAACAGATCTCAGAAAATTCCCAGGAAGAGTTGAAAGACTCAGAACGCTGAAAGGCAGCTATTTCATTGATTCTTCAAGTGCTCAAGGCCAGATCGTTAGTTTTTTAAGGGAATCCCCTGTTCAGTCCTGCTATGATGTTTCTTTAAGGAGTAATGGAATGTATTTATTCCTCAGGCATTTGGCTCGGAAGGTTGCTTTTGCTGCTAGTCACTAAATAAGCTGTAGTTATTTAACAGGCTTAGGTTCCATTAAGCTGTGAGAAGATGAAAAGGATTCTGGGTAAAGATGTGAATTATCCAAAGCTTTCTTAATTTTACACAGGAGGAGCTAAGAGAAGGGTGGAGCTCTTAGTTCAGGCAAGGGGTTTTACTTGAGAAAAATAATAAGAAAACTGTAACAGTTTTTTTTAAAACAAATAACATTGACCTGGCTTCTACTTAGGTTTTTAATAGCTTTATAACTGTGAACTCAGGTGCTAATTTTTATTTTGGTGGGAAGGGGGTAAAAGGGAATTGTCTCACATATCTGGCATTTCTAAACCCTGAATTTTCTTCATTTTACATTTTAGCAAAATATTTTAACTTCAAATTATATTTTCAGAATTAAAAGATTTTATTGTATGGGGATAAATATTTTTTCCATATAACTGATACCTGATGTGGGATTGATGGTGGTGTTCTCCCCCTGTAACTGCCTGGTGGGGGTGGGGTGTGAATAAAACTCAGAAACTTGCTTGAGTTAGTACGGGTTAGGTAAGATGTGATGACAGCTTTTCAAGGATTCTTTTGCTTTTGGTCTATGTTCTGTTCAGCATCTTTTGGTTCATCCCTTGCTCATCCATCCTTTATCCCCATAATGACCAAAAGAGCATCTGATTCATCCTTCCTCGAAATTGCTAAGCTTCTAATTTAACCTGAAGACTTGAAGAATAATATTTTGGGAGTCATCCATTGGCTCTGCTGGCAAAGGAAGGTCCTGAGCAAGAAGGAAAAAAGATGGGTGTAGGAATGGGAATGTAGATATATCCTACAAGAATAATGTGTATATATATATGTATATGTATATGTATATATGTGTGTTTATATGTATATATGTGTGTTTATGTGTATATATGTATGTGGATGTGTATATTTGTGTATATATTTCTAATTATAAAACACTCTTTCCACATTATATATTTAGATCATAAAGTAATAGAATATTTTATGCTTAGAAAGGTTTTTAGATATAGTTTAGTTCATTCCTTGGTATTAGGAATAAAAATATTAAAAAGTCAAATAAATTAAAATGTCTCATTTTAAAAAGTGGTTATTTAAATTAAAACTAAAGACAAATAAATATGACTTTTTTAAATTGCAGTCTTTGGTATTATCTGCCTAACAGAGTTTTTGTAAAATTATAAGCTGCAATCATACACCACATAACAAAGTTGGGATCGACAATGGGACCACATATACAACAGTGGTCCCGTAAGATTCTAGTGGAACTGAAAAACTCTTATCACCTAGTGACATTGTACCTGTCCTAACATCACAGTACAACACATTACTCACCTGTTCGTAGTGATGCTGGTGCAAATAAACCTTCTTTCCTTGAACTACTAGCTTTAAAAAAAGTTGTTTTTGTGGTTTTTTAATTGACTTTGCAGAAAGAGAGAAAGGGGGAGAGAGAGAAATAGTGATTTGTTGTTTCACTTTTGTTTATGCATTCATTGGTTGTTTCTTGGATGTGCCCTGACTGGGGATTGAACCTGCAACCTTGGTGTATCAGGACAATGCTCTGAGCTACCTGGCCAGGACAAACTACCTAGTTTTTTAATGAAGACAATAATTGTGTTTTGAATTTAATTAGATATCTCTACTCCATTGAAAGGCACTCTCTATATTTTGAAATATGTAATTTTTAGATTAGTTTTGTGAATGAGATTATTTAAACTTTGACATTTATGCCAAGCCAATCTAAGGAGCGGGTATTTTTCTTTAAGGGGTGAAAAAATTTTCCAAATATTTTTATACTTGACTTATACCCTCAAATTTTGGGGGTCTGTGAAAATGATGATTTGTGTACAAATATGTGATTATTATATTCCAGAGTTAAGTACTTTATGCTAGAAAGATGAGAATAGCACTTATGAATGGTCTTAGAGATAATAGCGTCTATATAAAATCAGTGGTTTATAATACATTTTAAAATTATACAATATGATTTAGGTTCTAAGAACTACTGTTCACTTTAATTTTTTCATTGATATTAAATGTCAGTGGTGCCCCTGGGGCCACTTTCTTTGCTGTTTCCTTTAAAAATGAATATTAAAAAAGTCAAGGGATTAGAAGCTTTCTTTGCTGCTGAAATTGACAATACTTTTATCAGTAAGGCAAAACTGTAACATGAAAGTTTGTAATCAAATGTAATTCCTGTTGTTTTTTTTTGTTTTGAGGTTTTAATATTGTTTTGCGATGCTTGTCAGAAAATTTCTCTTCAAGTTCCTTCTCATCTTCAGGCTGAAAGCCTTGTAGGAAAAGGTGAGAAATGGTATTAAAATTTTCATAGATTTAACTAGTACATTTAGTTTTAGGCTACTCTTGTAAAGTTTGGGATAAAAGTCATATAGTAGCTACTTAGCATTAAAAATCAACAAAAATGAAAGATGAATTGTTTGTTTTTTTAATAGTGGTTAGAAACAACAAAAGTGCCAAGTTTACTGTATACTTTTCATGCCAGAAAAATTAGTAAACACTAGAGGGCTAAATTCTCTTAGATTAGTTAAAACAAAGCAAGACACAAAAGGCTAAAAGCATATTTTAATTCATATTGACTAATCTGTTGCCAAAATTCCAAAGTCAAGATGCTTTAATTGATTACATTTAAAACAGATGTGTCAAAACTTAAATGCCTCCGAAGAAAAATAGTGCTTGAGTTTGATTGCAATGAACCAGTACCCAGCAAGAATTTATGTGATCTATTTCACAGAATAGCCTGTTTGAAAGTCAAATAAAATTTCAACTACTCTTGCTATCACAGCAATGCCTGATGTGTATGTTGGTTGTTAAGAGTGCACACATAACATTCCTTCCATCAAAGATTTTCGCTCGCTTAAGTTTACGTTTAGAAAAATACACTTTGAAACCAGAAGTGGTATATTTTCCAAGATAGAGATTGCTTGTACCAGTGCTTTAAATTAATCCCTTACATCTTCTTAATACATGTCAAGGGTATACAGTCTTTACTCTAAAGATACACAGTAAATATGCTAAATGTATTATATGGATCTGTGAAGAAAATATTTTGACAACAAACACAACATATACTAAGTATTGTGTTTATTAAATCTCCAAAATACATTATAAAATGATTATTTGCAATATTATTGATCAATATGTACAGATCAGTTTTCTTATTTTTTGGCAAGATTTAACTATCACAGGTTATTGTAAACAAGTTCAAAATCTACTGATGTCATAATTGTACTATATATAATATAAAACAACAAATTTATATATAAGTAAAAGTTAAAGTGGAAACAATAAATCCAGTGACACTAAAAAGATGTGCTTATTTATAAATTAATTTATGATGACAGTAATAGAAACTATGACTTCATTAATTTAATTATTTAATTTTCATGATCCCTCAGTTTTAGAATAGTAGGTACTCAACAAATTCCAAGGGTGACTTTCTGCTTCTCATGCACTAACTTGCAGTTGTTATTCCTGTCAAACTCGTTCTATTCCTGTTTCATCTTACAAACTACTGTGATATTTCTTCCCTCTAGTGAATCTGAAGGAGTGTCTCCAGTCAGCCAGCCTAATCCGGTCAAGTGATCCTGACTTCAGAATTCTTAAAGATGGCTCAATTTACACAACACATGACCTCATTTTGTCTTCCCAAAGGAAGAGTTTTTCCATTTTTCTTTCAGACAGTCAGAAGCAGGAACAGAAAAAGATAGAAATTGTACTGGAAGCAAGAGGAAAGAAGGTATATTAGGCAAAGATTTGACCATATTAACCTGCTTATGTGAGTCCTTCATTTCATGGACTTCCTTCCATGTTAAAAGTCACTACTCTTTAATGCTCACTGTGTTTGTCTGTTTGACTGATAATTAACACATGTAAATACTAGACTGCTTTAGGGCGTGGTAGAGCTATATACAAAATGGTATAAAAACGAACAACTCTGTAGCCAGGGAGCAAAGTCAGAATGTCAAAGCTTTCAGACAGTGCTTTGTGGTGTGGCACTAAGAAAGAGAACAAGGGTGGGTCTAAAACAGCACAAGTTGATTCAGGCTGGATGTGTGGAACTCCACCCTGGGTGGCTCTCTCCCAAGTGTCTATGAGAATGTGAGTCTCTCTTTAAAGAGGGGAAAAGATTAGCCAAAGCTTCTTCCAATCTTAACTGAAAATCCTCTGGGGTCCTTCTCTTCAGAGAATGAAGTGATGACCAATCCACAAGATTGGTTTGAATATTCCTACCCTGGACTCACTTTCTTGCAGTGAATGGTGGTGATCAAAGAATTGGAAGGGAGAAGGCTACTGGAATTCACACAAATCTCACTTTAAGCCAACTCTGCACAAGAATTTGGTCTTATAATATCATTTATTAAGAGATTCAATTTATGAGACTTTGCCATCTAAATTTCTTTTGATTATGAAAACTCATCACATTTAGAATGTGCTTAAAGCTTACAAAACAAACTGAACTAACAAGCAAAACAGAGACAGACTCATAGATGGAGAGCAGATGATAGCTAGTGGGGGAGGGTGGAGGTAAGGGGGTGGAGGGATTGAGCAACAAGGAAAAAGGACTCGAGGACAAGGACAACAGGATGGTGATTGCAGTGGGGAGAGGGGTGTAAGGGGACTAAATGGTAATGGAAAAAATATAATAAAGATTAAATTTAAAAAAGCATTATTTTTATGTCCAAATTTTAAAGTCTCCATATCATGTAAAGTAAAACATATATGAATAAATGCTTACCTGTATCTTTATATAGGTATACAGATGCTTTGAAATCCAGCTAGCATTTTTAAAAATTTTAGCTGTAACACTTCTAGTAAAATAAAATCAATTCTTAAATATTTGTTAATGGATTATCTATTTTTAGGGGGTCTATTCTCAAGACCGTCTCTTTTACAAATGCCTTATAAAATTCAGGTTGTTTGGTTAAATCAGGAATTAGGTGAGAAACTGGTTCTTACTCTTGTATGTGTATGTAAGTGTGTTTATCCAATTAATAAAATAACTAAACAGGAATAATTTGGAGGCTGGTTACTCATGAAATTGTTACATACTCCTGACTTATTTTCATATGATATACAGGGTCCAGCAGAAATAACACCCCTTTTTTATTACAAAATCATGAGCATGTAATTCTGTAACAAAACAACATCACACTCGAGCATACCATATGACATTTTAGATGAAATGTTCAAATTAAAACTAAATTATTGCACCTACCAACCACACTCAAGCAGGCGTTCCTTCTGCTGGACCCTGTATATATAAAAATCACAGTTTTTAGAATGATAAGCAATGCTGTATTTTTTCCTTTCTCAACAAATGCAGGTTTCTAAAAAGAAACGTGCCAAAGACACAGTCCTCCAGCGCAACAAGAGACGATGGGCTCCTATTCCATGTTCACTGATGGAGAACTCATTAGGTCCATTTCCACAACATGTGCAGCAGGTACTTTTCATCTTGTTCGATTTTACATGTTGGAGGGTTTGTTATTGTTGTTGTTGTTGTTGTTGTTGCTGCTGCTGTTTTAAAATTTCCACTTGAGTTGCAACAGTATTTTAAACTGTTGTTACTTAAAAGGATCATGTATTCACCAGAAATAGGGTCTCATAAAAGTAACTCAGTGTAACTTGTTACTTTCCTCTAGAAACCATATTTAGCACTTAGAAAACGTTTGATATTTTGAATTTCTGATGGTTTTAAGTCTGTACCCTGATTTTCCTAAATATCCTACCAGACTTTAGCGTTCAAGTACAGAAGACATGCTTACAGATTTTACATAATTCAACTCTCCATTTATCACATATCTTCACCAAAAAAGAGTCCAATATTTCTGTTTACAAAAAGGTGGTGTCACTGCCACATAACTGTAGTGTAAACATAAGCCAGCTTTGAAATTATGAGATTATTGAAGAATGAATTATGGGAGTAAAGTTGCATTATTTCCACATTTTTTAAATCACAAATACTTTCAATTCTAAATAACTCAAAATTACTGAAACTGTTGCTATAACTCATGTAGGAATAAAAACTAGTGAATAAGAATTGTAAAATTATGTTTAACTCCATGAGTATTCCATAAATATGGAGACAACACAAAAGAATGTGAGCTCAAATAAATGATAGAGCTTGAGGTTTTGCACAGTCAGACTATGAACAAATATTTTAAAAATATGGGCATATTGATTAGATAAACAGAGAAAAGAAAGAATAGGTTAGTAGGGGGAAAAAAAGCAAGTGATAAAAAATAAACTATCACAAGATGTTGGGTTGAAGATATGTTTTATTCTAAATTGACACTTGTTATTATAGGTCCAATCTGATGCTGCACAGAACTACACCATCTTTTACTCCATAAGTGGACCAGGAGTGGACAAAGAGCCCTTCAATTTGTTCTTCATAGATAAAGATAGTGGGGATATTTTTTGTACACGAAGCATAGATCGTGAGCAATATCAAGAGTTTCCGGTGAGATTTTTGGATTGCTTATACAGAATTATGTTTATCACTGGTTTAATATTTTCAGTGTTGTTTATGTATTAGAAGAATCATACATTTGATTTCATATTTTAAATATTATCAATATGTGATATAAACTTCAATTTCTATTGATGCCATTGGTAAAGAAAGACAATAGATATAAGGGAAGAAAATTGGAGGATAGCTATGGAAAATATAATGACAGAATTTTAAAGGACAAGTTTTAATTTTTAGACTCCTGGGACAGCAGGAGTGAATTTTATTGACTTCAAAGTTCTATATAATAATATAATTCAATTACTCTCAACCCTGCCTGTACATTAGAAATGACGTAAGAACTTTAAAAAAAATACTAATGTTCTGGTCTATGCCCAGAAATTCCAATTAAATTGTTCTGAGATGGGGCCCAGTCAACTGAAAATTTGAAGTCATCCAAGGTGATTCTAAACGTAGCCAAAGTAAGGCTGAGAGCTGCTGCTCCAGCCTCTTCAGAAGTATTGTGCTTTCTTCCCCTCTGAGTGTCTTCAGCAACAAGAATCTTGACTATCATTCTATTTCTTTAGCAATCCAGAGTAAGCTTACCAATTCATTTTATTCTATCTAATCTTTGCTCAAAGAAAAATTCTAACTTTTCTGATAATTAAATCTTCTCTTTTCTGATTCAACTTCACTTGTATCCTTAATGTTCTCATGGACATGTAAGAGAAAATCACAATTTCAGGGTGATAGAGAATGAAACTATTTACACGGTTGGTATTTTGAATTATAAGAGTGTAGTAAAGAAATTCTTTGTGAGCACATAAAAGGGAAATTTATCTCATACTTGGGCAGTCCAGAAAGTAAAATCTTAGTAGACATCTGAAAGATGAGTAGGAGTTGGTGGCTACGTAGACATGCTTGAACGGACTTAAGAATGGGGCAGGGGAGAAAGCAGTAGCTAAGTGTTATAAACCCAGGTATCAACAATAGAAAGACCCATTTGTTAAGTAGAAATCAATAAGAACAAAAAAAAAATCTGGGCTGGAGTGTGTTGAAGCTGAGGAAGAGTGTGAAATTGGAGGCTAGAGTGGTAAGAAAAGAATAGGCTGTGAAGGACCTTATAATCCACACTAAGGACCATATCCTAAGGATATCAGAGCACTGTAAAAGGTATTGAAATTTTTTAAACAGCAGCAATGTTTCATTTTAGGGATTTTATAATTCAGTAAAATGGTTTGCGAACATTTTGATCTTTCTGTCAAGAAGCCAAATACATAATTGATAAATACATACATTATGTATATTTATATATATACATGCATATGCATGTATATATATAAATATATAAGTTCTCTGCTGCTTTTATATTTCCTTCACAAAAAGATCTAACACTAGCAGTCATGCTTGTGGAGAAAGAAAAAGCTGCCTGCTCTATATTTTGTGATTTACATTTCATTTTCTAATTGTGCAGATAACATCCTGTTTATGGATGTTACTCTTGTTTAAGGATTTTTTTGGTCTTCAGCTACTTCTCACTGGCCAACCTGTTCTCTATCTTGACTTTTTATTGGGAACATTGCCAGAGGGAATAAGGACAGATTAGTTTAAAATTAAAATCAGCTACTTTGCTGTTTTTTTGACATACTTTAAAAGACAAAGGAGTACAATAGTTTGGAATTAATACTCAAAGTTGGGCTTTTGAACAATTCTCAGAATTAGTCATGTTTTTTCTAGTATCCATTAACATGGTTAAGATTGAATTAACAATGAAATATTGGGAAAATTCATAAAGGGAAGTATAACAACCAGAAGTAAACATGATTCAAGTTATAAAATTATTTGAGTAAATATGGAATAGGAACATCCTCTGTCAATGTACAGGTTACAATTAAAATCATGTCTTTGCTTTTCTAGCAAATCAATTTTTTGCTTATTGTTTTACACTGAAAAGCTTGTTTTTCTTGAAATTAGTTGTTCTTCAGTACCTACCACTCTTCCTTTTAGTCTTGGACAGGTAACAACTTCAAAAGTCAGTTTTTCCTCTATTTTATGGGCTGTTAATATTTGTCTTACCTGCCTCAAAGCTGTTGTGATCATTAAATACCATAATCTGGGCAAAATCACTACATATACTGTAAAGGTCTTAAAAATATCCTAATGATAAATCAAATAATGCACATGCTCCAGAATTTTATTCTTAAAACTGAGGATTTTGATTGGATTTATCAAATCTTTGCTTTTATCTATCATACATGAATGTTAAATATTAATAATTATTGTTATTTGAAGTAATTGATTTCATTGATTATTGGAAACAGCAGTCATGGTTCAAATTCAATACATACTATTACTGTACTCTTGTTCTCTTGCTTGCGCCACGTTGTATTGTTTCATTTTGTCTTGTGAAGATTTTTCTGGGTGAGTCACACAAGTTTTGCACTTGAAGAAGTTTATCTTAAACTATTCAACTCATCAATCTTTTAGGGATTAATATAAAGCCATTTTTGTTCAAGTTTTTTTTAAAAAGGGTTGTATACAAAAAATTATTTTCAACAATTCCAACTCATTCTATGAAAGAAAGCAACTGCAAACAGTCTTCTTCTTTCTGCAATTTTTGTTTTTACTATAGTTGGCACACAATACAGTGGTGAGTACCTAAAACATAGTTTCCTTTTGTATTATTTATACTGATTATTGTATTATTAATTTGTATTAAAACTGTAAACCTACACTGGATATCAAATGCCCCTCTCTGCAAGGTCAAATTCAAGTCTAAACTCCTGTTACCAACTTTTTGCATATTCCCAAAGATGAGAGCAATTTCAAAGCTAAGAGCAAATTACAGTGTGAAAAGGTTAAAAGAGACAAGGATCTTCAAGCTATGGTAGAATTCAAAGGGAAAATGATATCACAGTACTGTACACATGAGATTTAATTAATACTCTTTCAACAGCTAAAAATATGACATTCTAAAGTATAATAGTCTATTTATACTTAATTACTATAACAATATTTAATAAATTTATTGTTGTTTTTAAGATAGAATAATAGGAATAGACTATTAAGCCTTTACTTTCAAGTTTTTTGAAATTGTTACTTTAATGACTGAATTTTAAAAAATTATAATTTGTTTATTATATGAACACAGTAGATTCTCCTAGGAAGCTAGGCTATACTTTAAAGGTTAGCTACATTTCTAGTTTTAATTATCCTCTTCACAATACAAATTTTAGTTTTGATTTATTTTAAAGATATTAAGCTCATTTATAAGAATAAGTAAAACTGGTACCTGAAGTAGTGTCGAAAACAAAATCACCATATCTGAATCAGTGGAATGTGAAATAATATTTACATGTAATTCACTATCAGGGAATATTATTATTTAAAACTACAAGTAATTGAATGGTGGGAAGCAGATGATCATTTTCACTGAAGAGAAAAACCAGCAAAAATTAGTGTGTAAATTATAGCAGAATGGACTTAGGTTGGATATAGAAATATCTTAATGCCAATGTGATTAGATAAAAGAATTCATTATAAGTCTATAGAATGTTCATGATATTTTTTATAGATGGCAAACTTAAGGGGTCATTTGCCTTCTTAGAAGGAAAAAAAATGAATAGAACTGAGTACAAAAGTTAATTATTAAAGAATTATCCAATGTAAGGTTCCATGTTAGGTGCTTAGACACGCAAATATCTGTAAGACTCGGGCTCTATCCCTGAGAACAATCGTAACCTAATAGAGACATAAAACAATTTCATAATTTTCTCTAGCCAAAACTCTCAAAATGGCAGCAGTTTAAAGAAAAAAACTCATATCACATATAAGGGGAGAGGAAAGGAGGCTAAACAGGGTGACATTTGAATGTGAGGTGATGATGATGATGGTGATGATGATGGTGATGAGGGTAGTGGCGGTGAAGGCTTCTATTACACTCCTGAGTTCAGAATTTATTGAGAAATAAGATATAAGGATCAGACTGTTGGACATCAAAATATAAATTTTATAACTCAAAAAGCCCAATTGGAGGTGGTTTGGGAAAAAGTGAAGAAGGGGACAGAGAGAACATGGATGGTTATTTCAAAATTTCCCATCCTAGAGTTTGGACTGGAAATTCCTTCTCTATGTTAACAAGAGCAGTGAAGATAAACTGCCCTTTAACACAATAATGAGGGTTTTGTTATTTTGGTTGAAGACAGGCAGATCACTGAAAGGCGAATGTCATGACTGAGGTTATGTTTTACGGGAATGATCTGACTTTTGAGTTGCACATAGATTGGAGAAGGTAACTTAGAACAATTGCAGAAAAGTGGGTAGAATGCAACATGAAAGTTGATCGGATACATCTGGAGTCACATAAGGATGATGGCGTTGGGAACAGAAAAGAAAAGATAGATGATAGAGACATAAAAATGCCATAATTGCTAGAACTTGGCAACAGATTAAAAAGGCTAATGAAAGAGAGGGAGGAGTTAGATACCTGGAATCTTAATTCTGGATCATTTTAGAAGATGGCTACAGTAGGGAAATCAGAAAGAGCTGGTTGTGTGGTGAAGAATGGAATTAATACAGATTTCACCTTGGGCAGGTTTAGCTGGTCCTGTCAGTGAAGAAAATCTGTTTAAGTCAACAACCATTCATTGAACACTTAACCATACATAAACCACATAAGAAGAGTGCAGAAATAATTTGATGGTGTTTAAAGGGAAAGGACATTAAATAGTTTCACTTGAGGTCAAGATATGTCATTTTGAAATGGAATTTGGAATATGTATATGTTATTAGCACTTTTATTATGCAAGAAATGCATGCTTATGGTAAAAAATAAGAAAATGCAGGTACATAGAGAAAAAAAAAAAGGATGAACAAATCACCCAGAGGTAGATGACATATCAAAGGCAAGGAAAAAGAATTACATTTTTATAAATTTACAAAAATCCTTGTTATTAGCATAACTGGCAGAAGTCTACGTGCATTCTAACAAGCAGAACAGCATGCAGTTAATACAGGGAGTAGAATAGCCTCATTCAGCTGGAGTGCATGGTACTTGGGAGAATAATGGGAATGCTGAAAGAAGCTTGAAGCCATACGGCAGGCGTTGACTGTGCTGATTTGTTGTCTATTTGTTGCATAAGTTCTTAGTTACACATATGTACCTTTCAAACAGTGTGTTTTTGCCTAATCACTAGGTTTAAAGTTGTGCATAAGTTGTTATTTAAGAATGAGCTGAGGGTGTTTGTTTACCTTTCAGATATATGCCTATGCTACAACTGCAGATGGTTATGCACCAGAATACCCACTCCCCTTATTATTCAAAGTGGAAGATGATAACGATAATGCCCCCTATTTTGAATCCAAAGTGACTATCTTTAATGTGCCTGAAAATTGCCGAATTGGTAAGTTCACATTTTAGAAAAACACTGGATTTTTGCTTCAATTCAATTACTTATTTCTTGTTTTAAACACGGTTAGGCTAAACACATTTAAATACTTGACTTTCAAGAGTATTCTACATAAAACTTTGTAGTCTTATAAGATCATATACTCTTCATATGCAAACTTTTTGTGCTCATTTTGCTATGCATATATAGAAGGCAGCTAATACATAAAGTTACTTTGTTAGATCAATTCACAATGAATATGAATGTATGACAAATGATTTTATATTTTCTGATTCGTTCATGAGTCACTGACGTATTTATAAAGCAATGAATAATAAGAATATTTATAAAGTCTCAACACATTTTCAAGGACTCAAAAAATATCACAGTATGAAAATGTTAATCTGACTTATAACAACATACACCTTGCTTCACTTGGCATATTTTTCCAAACAAACTGAAAAAACAAGTTAAACTTGTTTGATGTTGTGGGCAGTCAAAATTGTGATCTTGGTATACTCAGGGGCATAACAAGACTGACTAGCTTTTAAAAGAATCTGCAAGAAATGTTGTTGGTTCTTTGATCCTCTAATCTGTTGCCATTACATGTGTATGTTTATTGTTCTCCCACAGTAAGTGGTTTGTTAAAGCAGCATTCAGTGAACTGACTTCTGGGCCATAAAGCCTGACCCTTGATACTCAGACTGAGGCATAATGTTTGTGTCTAACATCTATTAACAATTACTGTGTATGTTAATAATTCAGCACACTTATTAAAATATAAAAGCATAAAATCTTTATCATATGGCAAGCTGTACTAGTCCTCTAATAACATTTTCAAGTTGAGCTATAAAAGAAACAAGATATACAGAGACGGTCCCATCCAAAAGTGATTCGTAACCTGGGGTAGTGGTTTGCGGGGGCAAGAATTTTAGAATCACTGTTACCAAGGGTGAGGTGAACGTCCTCATATATGTAGAATATAAATCGTGGTGTTCACAGTTAACACTTAAATGAAGTTTCAAAGTAAGAGAAGCTTAGCATTTTGGAGAGTATTTATATTCTTCCACTTACTATACTTGTGGTTTTTGGGGAGAATGTGCTACAGCAATGCTTCATTTATTTATTTTTTGTAATATTATTATTTTAAATTGTTGACAATATTGGATTTCTTGAAACAGGAACGTCAGTGGGAAAAGTGACCGCCATAGACCTCGATGAACCTGACACTCTACATACTCGTCTGAAATTTAAAATCTTACAGCAAATTCCAGACCACCCAAAACATTTCTCCGTACACCCAGACACAGGCGTCATCTCCACAACGTCACTTTTATTGGATAGAGAAGTAATAAATTGACTTGTTAATTTCCCAGCCACTAAATTATATTTAAACTGCTAAAAACTCCCAGAGAAATTATAGCAGGCCCTTGGTGGCCTCCTCTCCAAGCATGCTTCCATAGGTGCTGTGGTTAGGGCTTCTCTGGATACTTGCTTTGTCTGTACAGAGAATTTGGGAAGGTACAAGATATTAGATGATGTCTCATTGAGATCATTGACTTGATTCAATGTGTGGATTTTGAAATAGAAAAAGATAGCTTTTAAATTTTGAAATGTTATCTTAGACACACCAGTTCTCCATTGTCCTGACTGACCAATCTCTTCTTCTATTCTTACTTATGCTGGTTTTCTGGAAAAAAAAAAATCATCATTGTTCCCTTTTTCCTTTTATTCAGAAATGTGATACATACCAGTTAATAATGGAAGTACGAGACATGGGGGGCCAACCTTTTGGTTTGTTTAGTACAGGAACAATTACTATTTCACTCGAAGATGAAAATGACAATGCACCATATTTTACAGAAACTGCTGTGAGTATATTTCTGTATTCACTTATTTAAGTTCTTTTACTTTTTTTTATAAGCAAATCTGGAATTTGGTAGCTCTGCGAGATTGCACATTCTGGCTTTAATAGCTACTGCTTATGAATAACAGACAAAAAAGTACAATTTCTATAAAAATCATTGAAGTGCCAGTTATTTCTGGATGCTAGGGAAATAACTATCCTCTTGGCCATATACAAGCTTCCTAGTCTTTGAAGATGTTCATGTATTCATTGTATTCTTGGATGGCAAATTATGATATCAGATTCCTTGGATTTAAATGGCTTTTATAGAATGAAGGAGTAGATGCCCTATCTGTGATGTCATTTATACTTCAACATCTTAAGATGAAAAAAGACTAGCTTTATATCCTTCACTCTGCTAGGGAATCAGTAGTACAGGCTGCCCACTGCCGTCGATACGCAGGCTCTTCCTGTGTTGCGTATGAGCAAACTTTCCTTTGGAAACTGCACAATACACGAAATATAGATAGCAGGAAAATTCCAGGAAATAGTTCTTCTTTCTTGACCTTTCAGTAAGTAATCTTCATTTTTTCATTAATTTATACCATAGTATAAGTGAAAGAAAGGAAAACCTACAGTGATAAACCCATCCATGCAATTTTATACTAATCGCTGTAACTTGTAACGATAGGTATTATTCCATATTTTATATGAGGAAATGGAAGGTCAGTTAAGTGACTTGCTTATGGTCTCACATATATAACATGTAAGAGGAAAAACTGGGATTAGACTCAAGCTCTTTTATGCTCCAGTGGCTACCAGGCTGTCATCCTTCTATGAATTCATCTTGCGTTTCTAGAAGATTCTGATTTACTACAGTTTTTAGTCTTTAAAATCATGGGCTCCCATAACCTTATTATTATTATTATTTTTTGAGATGGGGAAATTATGATTTAATTTCTCAAAAAAAAAGGAAAAACTCTAAAGTGTTTGCTAAAGAATCAATAGTAATTTTTTTAAAAAATTGGCATTGATCATCCAATGCAATTTAAAAACAGCAGATCATCCAGTAATAATAAGAAATGAATGTTGGTTGTAATTATCTATGAATATTAAAGGCTAAATGTATTAATAGAAGTGTTTGCTATATCTAAAAAGGGTGATATACTGTAAATATTATAGAATCAGAATAGAGGCAAATGTGAGGGCTGCATGTAAAGGAAAATTGTCAGAGGAGTTGCAAAGTTAAGACATAAGTTGGTTTTTCAAAGATGGATAAGATTTGAAAAAGTAGTGAGGAAAGAAGTAAACTCTGCATTACAGTTATAAATTCTTCCCAACATATGATTGTACGTTTCTGTTTTACTTTGCTTTCTTTTACTTTAAGTATGTTTTAGAAGAAAAAGATCATATTGTTAAAGCTATACATTTATAACAATGAGAGACTTCTTTTTTTTTTAGTATTTTACAGAAGTAGAAGAAAACAGAATCGATGTCGAGATTTTACGAATGGCTGTACATGACGTGGATTCGCCATTTACTCCTCACTCAAAGGCTGTATACAAAATCCTACAAGGAAATGAAAATGGAAACTTTAAAATTAGCACAGACCCAAATACAAATGAAGGAGTCTTGTGTGTTGTCAAGGTAAACAAAAAAAAGTCAAGCAATACTTTAAAAAATTCTAACAATTGGTATGTAAATTTCTAACTTAATTGATATATAGGTATTTATATATGTACATGTATGTATATAAATTTCTGTATGTACATGACCAGAGAATTACAATGTATTGCTGAAATGATTACATTGGTTTAAAAAATTTATTATTATTATGATTTTATTTTCTCTCTTAGAGGAAAAGCAAAGTAGGTACAAAACTCACTGTTCTATAGTGCGACAAACCAAGGCAGAGAAATATTGAATTAGTAATTAGATATTAGCCTGAGGGCCATTCTTAGACACCCACTTATCCAAAACCCTTACTTTTTTATTTTATTTTATTTTATTTTATTTTATTTTATTTTATTTTATTTATGTATTTATTTATTTTATCCTCACCCAAGGACATGCTTACTCATTTTAGAGAGAGGGGGAAGAAGGGAGAGGGAGAGGGAGAGAAACATGGATGTGATAAAGAAACACTGATAGGCTGCCTCTCATATGCGCATCATCCAGGGGACTGAACCTATAACCCAGGTGTGTGTCCTGACTGGGAATCAAACCCATGACCTTCAGGTCTACAGGACCTAAAGGTCAACTGAACCATACCTGGCCAGGGCCAAAACCCTTATTTTACAGAAAACGAGAGAGAGAAAAATGAAAGAATCACCATCTGAAATCAAACTTCCTGACTTTTCAATTCCCTTCATGCTCATATTATACGTTTGCCTCTCTGTAGTCCATTTTATAAGACAATTTACTAAATATAAAGCAGCTATGCGTATTAATCACCCTATATTTTGAGGTATCCAGGGCTTTAGGATTTTAAAAATTCGATTGCAATTACTGGCACCTAAAAGAATTATTTTAACTGAACCTGGTCGTAAGTTCTTCTCCCATCGCTCACACTAACCTGTTACATACTTCCACTGTTAATTTTTTATAGACTGCATTTTCTTAGAAGCTTTATGTACAAATTGTGCTTCCCTTATAAGGTTTATAGAAAATGTCCTTTAATTATTATATTGCCTGTTCTTTCTCTTACTCTTTCCCGCCTCCTCCTCCTCCACCTCCTCTCCCACCTCTCTTCTCCCCCCACCCCTCCTCCTCCTCTTCCTTCTTCTTCTAGGTTTCTTTCTCTCGTTTTCATTTTTTGTTTTCTTGATAGACTTCAGTCTCTAATTACTTAAGTATTGTTTAGGATTCTTTCTGATTATTCAGTTCAGGACCGAACATTTGAATTAGAAACAAAGCAAACCAAATATAATGTGCTTTCAAAGGTGCTGCTTAATAATGTCATTATATCTTTTGACTCGTGTATACAGATAACCGCTCCATTATAGCCAAGTGTCATATGCTAGGAGCCTATCTAATGATAGCTTTGGAGGGGACTTTTGCTGTTTTGGTTATCACTGTTATACCATTTGATAAGTATAGTAATTTATTTGAATTGGAGTAAATTAAACCTTAATTCTGTATTACTATTAATATTTAAAGTAATAACGCAAAAAAAATGAACACAGGAACTTCCCAAATAAAAGTGAGAAGAAAAAAATGATTAAATTTTATTTTATTTTAATTCTTTTGGCTTTTTAAACTAAACTTGTATTTTGCATGAATTTTAGATTAATGGGAAAATTGCAAAAATAGTACAAAGTTAATTCCCATAGACCCTTTGTTCAGCTTCCCCTGATGTTAACATCTTATACAACCATGGTACAGTTGCTCAAAGAATTTAACATTGGTATATAGTACTATGAGCCAAACCACAGACTCTTCAGATTTCATAGTTTATCCACCGATGTCCCCTTTTCTTTTTTTTCAATCTGAATTTATTTAGGTGACATTGATTTGCAAAATTATACAGGTTTCAAGTGTACAACTCAATAAAACACCATCTACACACTGCATCACGCACCCATTTCCCCAAAGTCTCTTTCCGTCCCCATTCCCTGCCCTTTGCCTACCTCCACCCACGCCCACCTGCTTCTCCCTTTCCCCCTGGCCATCACCACCCTTGAGTTTCCCCCCAAAATTAAAAATTAAACTACCTTTTCACTTTGTGACCCCATTTCTGGGGATATATCCTAAACATCCTGAAACACTAATTTGAAAAAATACATGCACCCCTTTGTTCGTTGCAGCATTTTTTATAATAGCTAACATCTGTAGATGAGTAGGTCGAAAACTGTGGTACACTTACGCAGTGAAATACTACTTGGCTGTAAAGAGGAAGGAAATCTTGCCTTTTGCAACATAGATGGACCTGGAGATAATTATGCTAAGTGAAAAATTCGTTAAGCTTTAAAAACCACAGTTTTGCACTTGCTAGTTTTTGTCATCATAAGAAGCTAATTATGAGTCTTTAACTATGTTAGCACTTTCTTTGGGTAACATTTTATACAAAAATAGATATCCCTTTTGTGCTAAAGCTTGGATTATGATTATAAGTCTTCTATGTTTGGTGTGACACATTGTCTAATTAAAGTATGTTATTTAACAGTCATTGAATTATGAAGCCCACCATCAAATCATTTTGAAAATTGGTGTGGTTAACGAAGCACAATTCTCTAATTCACCAAACTCACAACCTCCTACTATGTGCACTACGACTGTCACCGTTAAAGTTAAAGACAGTGATGAGGGTCCTGAATGCCAACCACCAGTAAAAGTTATTCAGAGTAAAGATGGCCTCCCAGCTGGCCAAGAACTCCTTGGATACAAAGCAATGGACCCAGAAACGCGCAGTAGTGAAGGCTTAAGGTAATGTATTTTTCAGAAAGTTCCTTATTTTTAATTGTGATGTAAATTGATTTCAAATTTAGGAAAGTTCTATGTATTTTTTAAAATGACAAATTTTGAGATTATATCCACTTTTAGGTTTGATCATTTACACTGATTTCTTAAAATTAGGTATAAGAAGATAGGAGATGAAGATGACTGGTTTGAAATTAATGAACGAACTGGTGACTTGAAAACTATAAAAGTACTAGATAGAGAATCAAAATTTGTAAAAAATGGCCAGTACAATGTTTCAGTGGTTGCAACAGATGCAGGTGAGTGCAATTTTCTAGAAATAAAATATAAATATAAGATATCATTTAAAGAAAATCTTGGAGTAAAATTTGTTTATTTCCAGATCAAAATTTTATACAAAAAAAGCTTGCAATATGATTGTTTAGTGTTTGGGAGCCCAACTCAATTTAGTCCCCAGTACATCAATAACACAAAGCTCGGAAGCAGGAGTCCAGGTTTCACCGTCCATTTTACTTGATCTCTGTCTCAGACATGGTGGCATCCTCAAGGGCCTCCATTTGTTTCGGGAGTATAGATTTAGATCACTATGACTTGAACATGCTGAAAAGGTTCAAACTGACTAAAACAGTTGGGTTCAAGGTAAATTGGTTTTGAGGCCCTCTTAATGGGGAACAAAATTTCCCCCTAGGTTCTAACGATATGCTCAAACAACGACTCTTGAACATGTCTTTTGCTATACTCTGCAATCCTTTTCCAAGGTTAATTCTAGAACCTATCTGGTGAAGAATTGTTTTTCAAATGTCATAAAGTAGTTTCCCAAAACCTTTGCAAACTACACTCCAGGCTGTAAACCATTTTGAACATTGTTGTGTAATTAGTGCATTTATTGATCATTGGTTTTTCTTTTTGCAATGCAAGTGCTTGACTTAAGGTGTGTTTGCTGAGACATTCACTTCAAAGATGGCTGTTTCATAAATGTATTGCCAGCCATAAGACTAGAAAAAGGAGCCAAGCTGCTTCCTCCCACTCCTTGTTCTATAAACTCCTGCTCTTATGTTTTAAAATCATGGATAAAGAGTGAGCCTGTGAAAGCCTAGGCCTTGCCATCCTGACTTCAAGGCCCCTGAGAGAGCTTTCCTCCCTCTGACTCCGTCCCCACCCTACCCTACCCTGTGACCATGCTGTGTAACCCCTGGTGTGCCATGAAGTTTTTGTTTTTTAAAAACAAGTTATATACTTGTTTTTTCTAAGTTTCCTTTGAAAAGTGGCTGGTCTAGCCACAACATTGGTCATCAATAGGCTGATTTAAGGTAATTCTTTCAATATAGGTTAAAAAAAAACCCTACTAAACAATGGGAACAACATTAACTGAGAAACAGAATTAATATTGCCATTACTCTATAATCTTGGGTGATTTGCTACTCCTGTATAAGTAAAATATGAATGGTTCAAAACCACAATTACGCTGTCAAGCAATAATTATATCTGCTGATTTATTCCACAAATGTTGATTGTCTAGGCAAGTTACTATGAAAACTAGAACGAGACATGGTCAAAATCTTACATGACATCAATTAAAGGATTATTATAGTCTCATAAGAGTTTCTATGGTATGAAAACTTTCCCCATAAAAGAAAGTATAACTATCATAAGAAGTGGAAATCAGTTAAAATCTGCCCAGATTAAAGGATAAAAGTAGGAGATTTCACAGAAATACAGAAGTTTGGTGGATTAAGTACTATTTGGAGAGACGGAAAATACGGAGAACAGAACTATAAGGTATTAACTTTGTCTTTTCGTGCTAAAGGACAATGTCTATAAACATAGTGATCGTGACCCAAAGAAATGAAATGCCAAATCTGAAATGCAGGGATCTATGCCCCAGGCTATGGATAGCCTGGGTCTGCTCAAGAAGAAGTAAAGATGAGGATGTTATAAATTCTGATGGAAAACCACATGGCGACATGAAGGGGTTTGTTTGTTTGAACTTTAATCCATCACTGTATACTTCCAAGGGCCAAATACATAAACAATTGTTTATATTTCCACATGAACATTTAGTTTTGACACTCACAAACACTTCAGGGTGATGACCTAAATATTTTTCTAGCTTTTTCAAAAATTCATTATTTCCTGATCTTTCCTGTGCCAATTATCTCAGTCAAGCTGGTTTTCCTGCTGTCACTCTAGAAAACACTCTCTAATACACTCTCTGCCTAGAATAGCACTGCCCTTTCTATTTGAAATTCAGGTCCCTTAACTTCTTCAAATGAATGGCAATGACAACTGTGATGGTTCTCACTAGTGTGCATTCAGTTCTTCTCAAGAAAAGCCTTCCTTCCTGGCATATGTTAACTATCACAGGTGTAACTGAACTAAAGGGGTTCCTTTGTCTTTGTGCATCAAAACCCAATCAAACTCGAACAGGAGTTTGCAACAAAGAAAGTAAAGATTTATTTAAGGAAAATGCACCAAGGCCAGAGATACAGGTGAACAACTTCTCTAAGACTTGTCTCCCTTATGGCGTTTAAGGGATGGGTTATACAGGGGGAGAAAAAATCATCACTCATGGAGACTAAAGGACTTAAGGTCACGGTTAGGGTTGTGGTCTCTAGTGATTGGTTGGGGGCTCGGGCAGGGGGCGGTGGATCACTGCATCTGGTCCTGATGTCAGCCATGGCATTATTTCTTCTGGTTTTACAAGGATGTGGTCTGTGGTGGTGTTCTGTTTTTCTGTGTCTGGAGCTGGAACCCAAATGAGGCCAAGATGTAATCTTCAGTTTCACTGAAATTCTGTGTCTGTGGTTAACAGACCCAACACTTTGTTCCTCAGATTATTTGATACTGACCAGAGCCTCATCCTGAGGCCTCATCGATTAAGGTAGTGGAGATGCAAGGGAGAAGGAGATGGGTGGGTCAGGGTGCTGGATTAGGCCAGTTTGAGTCAAAAGGAAGAAAGGGAAAAAAGGTCATATTAAAGAAATGAAGTTTCTGAGTGTTTACACAGGTTATGTGTCTTCTCTATAAAAGAGTGAATATTCTGTTCCTGTAACTTGATTGATTATGAGATCAATTTCTTTTTTTCTTTATTTTTATTGTTTATGCTATTATCACTGTCTCCACTTTTTCCTACCTCTACTCAGCCCTTCCTTCCCCCTCCCTTAGGCCATCACCACACCAATGACTGTGTCCATGGGTTATGCATTTATGATTTTGGCTAATCCTTTCCCCTTATTTCTTCCATTCTCTACCTTCCCACTCCCCTTAACAGCTGTGTTCCACGTATCCAAGCCTCTGTTTCTATTTTGTTCATTAGTTTCTTTCGTTCATTAGATTCCACATGTAAGTGAGGTCATATACTATTTATCTTTCACTGACTGGCTTATTTCACTTAGCATCATGCTCTCTAGGTCCATCCATGCTGTAGCAAAAGGTAAGAGGTCCTTCTTTTTCACTTCCATGGAGTATTTCACTGTGTAAATGTACCACAGCTTTTTTATCCGCTCATCTACTGAGGGGCACTTGGGGCTGTTTCCAGGTCTTGGCTATTGTAAATAATGCTGCTACAAACATAGTTGTGCATATACTCTTTCGAATTGGTGTTTTGAAATTTTTAGGATTTATTTCTAGAAGTTGAATCACAGGGTCAAAAAGCGGTTCCATTTTTAATTTTTTTGAGGAAACTCACACTGTTTTCCACAGTGGCTCTATCAGTCTGCATTCCTACCAACAGATTACCAGGATTCCCTTTTCTCCACATCCTTACCAGCATTTGTTTATTGATTTATTGATGGTAGTCTTTATGGCAAGTATGAGGTGATATCTCATTATGGTTTCATTTTGCACCTCAGTGATAATTAATGATATTGAGCATTTTTGCATATGTCTATTGGCCAGCTGTATGTCCTTTCTGGAGAAGTGTCTATTCAGGTTCTTTACCCATTTTTTAATTGGATTATTTGTCTTCCTGGTGTTGAGTTGTATAAGTTCTTTCTGTATTTTGGAAATTATGTATTTTGGTGTATGAGGTGTGTTGTTGGCAAATATGTTCTCCCATACAGTGGGCTTCCTTTTCATTGTGATGTTTTACAAGGACCTCTTTTATTTGCTAAGCTGTCCTTTTCCCAAGCATCTTGTGCGGGTTTTGGCATTTGGCTAATTCAGCGCCGACATTTGTCATTCTTCTGTTGTGCATCCCATGAATCTTTAGATCCAGGTTGTAAGTTTCACTCTCAAGAGCTTTGCAATTCTAGGTGCATAATTGGCACGTGCAACACTTAGCTTAATATAGAAAATTGAGTTCAAAAGTTTGTAAAATGTTTTGTTATATGCGCTGCAAAACAGTTTTCTTAAAATAACAACTATTTAAGGGTTATCATGTGTAAGAGATAAATATTTTGTGTGTGTGTAGTCCAAAAAAGACAGGAACACATTTTTGGAGAGGATTAGGAGGCATAGGGCAGCTTGATAAGAGAGAACCTAAAAACTTTCTAACAATTAAAGAAAGCGTATGGAAAGTGTGTGGAAAGCGTAATTCATAATGAAGGGAACTTCTGGTTCCTGAAAATATTTAACTGGTAATAAGGAGACATTGCTTTTTGGAATCTCTATTGTTGCCATATTATAAGTTTAGACTTTACTTAACCCAAGATGTACTTTCTAGCCTTGAGACTTGCCAGTTGTTTTTATGCTTAGTTTAAAGTAAGGTTTTGAGGTAGACAAACATACCCACTCAGTCACTTTCCACAATCTTCAGCCATTATCAATATTTACATCTTTTTGGCTCTATTTTTCAGAAGTAAGCTGAAAACTTACCATCAGCCTTTTGAGGTTATAGAAGACTTCCAGAACTTTATTTCACCCTGACTTGACTACCATGCATTTTAACAATTTCAAGAGTTCATTTTTAATTTTTATTGTATTTTTTATTACCATTTATCCCTCTTATCACCATGCCCGCAATCACCACGCTGTTGTCCATGCCCGTGAGTCCTTTCTCATTTTTGCTGGATCCTTCCGCTCCTTCACATCCACCCCCACAGAGCTGTCAGCCTGCTCTTCACCTATGAGCCTTTCTATTTTGTCAAGCATTCATTTTTAACCACATACTTAAAATAGAGACTGAGATGGAAAATAATAATTTCTGTGATAAATGTTGGTTGACTATAGGATTCAATAAGTCTTGATTTGCTTTTGGGTGGTTGCCCTATTTCTTTATCAGACTTGTAAAGTATGGTTCCTCTCTATTGTTCCATGGAGAGAAATGGCTCTCTGTTTAAAATTTTAAAAATAAAATCAGCATACTTGTTGACTCAGGTTGTAGTGTCTATAACTACATATTTTTTGACTTTAA
This sequence comes from Pteronotus mesoamericanus, assembly GCF_021234165.1. NCBI lineage: Eukaryota > Metazoa > Chordata > Mammalia > Chiroptera > Mormoopidae > Pteronotus > Pteronotus mesoamericanus. The sequence goes on along the minus strand of NW_026555247.1, from coordinate 13,040,180 downwards.
AAATAGTCTCTTTTTCCAAAACTCAGTTCTTTGTTAGTGTACTGATTTTAAAGTTGTTACTTGTATTCAGATTTATTTACAAATTTCTGGCAGTCTCAAAATGTTTATATGCTATTGCAGATCTCTTCTTACAAGAGCTATATCTCTCTTTTATTTACAGATATTTTTAAAACTTGTTCAGATAGAATGGTTTTTAAAATAGATGTATATATAGTAATTATCTTTTGTAAGTAATTGATTTAAAAATCACTTTTAATAAGTTAATTTTGTAGTTATTCAACAAAAAAAAAATCACTGAAACATAATACTACATTATATGGGTTAAGTGATATTTCAAACTAGAAAGAAAAAAATCAGATTTTATTTGCATATGATTTATAGTGCTCTTCATGACAAACATATCTGCTCCAAAATTTAGACCAGTGTTAAAGCAAAACACTGAGAAATTTCATCAATTGTTTTTTAGTCTCAATTTTGAAAGTTTACCATTTATTTTAGTTTATTATCTTACCACATATAGTAAAATTTGAACATGTTTTCTGAACTTCATTATCTATTAAACACAACTAATAAGCACCACTTTACTTAAAAATATTTATTGAGACTCGTATGACCCATTAGTCCAATATTAGTGGCCATCTAATAATGAATAAGTGTTCCTATTCTTAAAAAAAATTAATTGATTTAGGGTGGGGGTGCAAACTTATGTTTATGGTTTATTTAATTAAGTTTTTGTTTTACGAAGTATAGAAATGGTATATACATTCTGTTCAATGTGTTAGTGTTAAGTTATAAGTTAGCCAAGACATGCTAGGCTAACATGCTAGGCTATTTCACTAGGTTCTCAAGATGAATCTGACTTAGCTCTGAGGATGAACAGTGTTCACAGTTCAATGTGTGAGCCAACGATAAGCCAAGTGTTGTTAAAAATGAAAGGAGAATATAGCTGCAATTATCCATACAAGTCACAGCAAGTTTCATGAGGAAGTGATATTTGAGTGGATTCTTGAAGGATAATAAGCTTTTTTCAGGAAAAGTATTCCCAGCAGGAGCAACAAAATACATCAAAGCAGAAATGGAAAGGAGTACACATAGTGGGTTTGATGACAAATTTTAAAGTTTGCGCAAAGAGCATATGAGGAAAACGGTCAGGAAAAGAGGGTGAAAAAGTTATTGATGACCAACTGTAAAGTCTTTGTATTTTAAGCATGAATATAGCTCTTCATAAAGACAGATGTAAGAAATCGATTTTCAACTTTCAACTGAGTATTCTATTAGTGACATTATTCATAATCTCACATCTTTTAGTTTCAAAAAGCACCTGTCATGTTTTGTACTTACAGTAATGTGATCTGAAGAGTGTGAAATTCAAGTCCAGACAGCTAGTAGAAACCAGTCAAGTTGTATCATAGAGATGGCAGAAAACAAAATTTTAACTAGAGATATGTTTTATTTTTAATTTTTTTTAGATGGCAGATCTTGCACTGGCACATTAGTCGTTCTTTTGGAAGATCATAATGATCACCCACCACAAATTAACAAAGATGTGACAATTTGTCAGCATCATCAGGATTTTGCTCTTCTCCAACCTGTGGATGCAGATGGACCAGAGAATGGTCCACCTTTTGAATTCCGTCTGGATAATTCTGTCAACAAACTTTGGGCCTTAGAAAAAAAAGATGGTGTGTAATTATGCTAAATCATATAATCAATAGAAACTTAAGATGGCTGATGGTCTTGACTTTCACTTAACTTTATGGTGATAATTAAGTGTTAATTTTAAGAAGTTATTTTATTGATCCCATAAGAATAATGCCTTGCTTTTTTTAAGTAATAAATAATATATTTATGAAATTTAGACTCTTGTTTTGAATATACCTTAAGAAGTCATAAATTTTTCTTAATATAATATTTGAATAGCATGTTACGTATAGATTAATATAAGGATAGAGCTATATCAATTAGTCTTCCCTATTTATCAAAATTCAAAATCATTTTTAAGAAAAAAAAATGAACCACTAGAAATTTTCTTCTAAGGTAAATTCTATGCCTCCTGTTTGCCTTCCCCACCCCAAGAATACAAAGTCAGAATAATATTGCTATTGAAAAGTCATTATATCAATATATATTCTCTTTTATTTTTCCCATAGATAATACTGCATTGCTTCGTGCAAAGCAACAACTTGATTATAACATTTATAATGTGCCTATTGAAATAAAAGATAAACATGGTCTTGCTGCAAAACACGTATTGTCAGTCAGAGTATGTGACTGTACAACTCCATCTGAATGTAACATGGCTTCGGCAACAAGAGAGCGTGATATTAAAGTAGCAAAAGTCATACTTGGAAAATGGGCAATTCTTGCCATGGTGTTGGGTTCTGCATTGTTGTTATGTAAGTATATTTCTAGAATATGTTAACTGAAATTTTTCTAATATTGTTAAAAACATATGGTGATTCTTTATATCAATGACATTTATAGCCTTTGATATATATATATATCCTTTTAAAAATCTTGCATGTACTAGAAGACTTAGGGTTCTGAGTCATAGAAGAAGAAACATATCATTAAGAGCGGATTAAAGTGATTTTCAGAGGTGTAGCCTTAGTTCTTCCCATAATTATCTGTGAGACATTGGGTAAATCATTTCCTCTTCTTAAATTCTTTATTCCACATGTATAATGAAGAGGTTGGATAAAATAGTATTAAGATTCCCTCTCATACAAAATATTAATAGTGAATGAACAGAAAGAATTAGTGAAAAGAGTAGCTCCAAAATTTACTTAGACGTTTATGCTCAATGTTATTAATGAAATGAAATAGCATACATCTTAAGAAAACTTCAATGAGTGTAACGAATGGATAATAGTCATATGGTAAACTACTGAGGAAAAGTGATGCATGCAAAGAAAGTTAAGGTTGTGCATTCTGCCACCTGTTTTTTAGAGATGCAAAAGTGATGGAAATCATTGCCCACACTTCCTTTCTTGTCTCCCATCATTCTTCCCTCCCTCTCTCTTTTCTTTCTTTATTAACAACTTATTTGACTACACGCATCCTAGTCACATGTATAAACTTTTGCCATAGTTTTTGTTGTTCCTAATTCATTGATTTGAGTTTCAAACTAAACTGAATGTTTCTCTTAGCACTCTGTTAGTGATGTACACTTTCAAAACCAGTCACTGATTTTATGTAACTGCTTTTCCTGTTTGTATTTATGCCTAATGCTCTTTGGTTTATGGTTCTAAGTCCATTAAGTGTGTTCTGTATGGATTTTAAATACCAATAATATTAGCTTAAATTTCAATCAAATGAAGTTACTATTTCAGTGAGGAGGAAATGAGAGAAACATTTAAGTTAATTCTGGACCTGGGAAGAGAACTATTAATAAGCTATGCTCACTTCATCCTCCTTACTTTTTATTGATCTGTTTCTCAGTTAGTCTAACAACATAATCTCACTAAGACAGAGATGGTCTATATATTAGTACAGTTGTTAATATTCTGTTTTAAATTATATGACCCAAGGGTATTTCAATTTATGAAATAAAAATTTTTAAGTTCTGTGAAGGAACTTTTAAACAATCATATGATTCAAATGATTTAATATATATCAGCATCAAAAAATAATTCAACTTACCTATTTTTATTTTTTTAGGTGCCCTGTTTACATGTTTCTGTGTTACTGCTAAGAGAACAGTAAAGAAATGTTTTCCAGATGATGTAGCCCAACAAAATTTAATTATCTCAAATACTGAAGGACCTGGAGAAGAAGTCATGGTAAACCACACTTCACTTTCTTTTGACTGTATGGTGAGGCAATGATGACAGTTGATTATTACATAATAGTAGTAATAATAATACATCTAATGTTGATTGAGCCCTTACTATGCAAAGCAGAGCTCAGTGCCCTGCATGTGTTAATGGACTTAATATTCGTAATTCTGCTTTATTAGTTTCCTAGGGCTGCCATAATAAAGTACCAGAAACCGAGTAACTTAAACAATAGAAATATGTGGTCTCACAGTGCTGAAGTTTAAAAGATGAAGGTGTCAGCAGGGACAGGTTCCCTGTGGAGGTGCTAGAGAAGAGCCTGTCTCAGGCCTCTCGTCTGGCACCTGGAACGAAGCTCTTTAGCTTATGGCAGTGTAAATCAAACCTTCAAATGGCATTCTCCTTGTGTGCGTCTCTGTGTCCACATTTCACCTTTTGGATTAAGGTCCCTCCCTAATTGATGACCTTATCTTAATTAAACTAATGACATCGATAATGACCCTATCTTCAAATAAGAGCATCTTTTGAGGCGCTAAGAGTTAAGATTTCAACATACAAGTTTTGGAGGAGACACAATTCAACCCATAGTACCTACCCTATGGGTGCTATTATTATCCTGATTTTAGGTATGGGAAACTGAGGGGCACAGCAAGTAAGTGATTTGCCTAGTGTGGGAAAGACAGAAAGGCAAATTGTTAGTTTCAATGTGATTCCTTCATTTTATAACTCTAACTTTATTTTTAGGAAGCAAATATTAGACTCCCCACACAGACATCCAACGTCTGTGACACAAGCATGTCTGTGGGCACTCTTGGTGGCCAGGGAGTCAAAACACAGCAAAGCTTTGAGATGGTCAAAGGCGGCTACACTTTGGACTCCAGCAAAGGCGGTGCACAGCAGACCCTGGAATCCGTCAAGGGAGCAGGACTGGGAGTAACAGATACCGGCAGATACACATACACCGACTGGCACAGCTTTACCCAGCCTCGGCTTGGCGAAGTAAGTGCCAGTGTCTTTGAGCTCATATTCCATGAAAGTTAACACTGTTTATAAATCAGGACTTCCCAAAAGTTTTATTTCTCATACACCTGGAATTCATCACTTGTTAAATGTGGAATTATTATAGCTTTGGACGTCAAGTCCAAACCCAAAGGGAGAAATGATTTTGTAAAGTTCAATGTTTAAAATAAGGAATACAAAATTTTATCTAGGAGTGGCATATGTAGACCTGTTTAGGAAGTATAAAAAGACTGATAGCATGTTCCCTAAAAATTACAAGGAAAATCACCTAGAGTGAGATATTTGTTAGAGAGTAATCCACAGATCGTAAATTATAAACATTTTTTAGTGTGTTAAATCCTTCGTGTGGTTATAAAATCCTGGCTGTCGATATCAACCAGATAAACTGTTAAGCTTTTATTTGGGGTTTTAGTTCCTTGTTTTATGTTCAGATTAATCAATGTAAGTTAATATTAGCCAGTTTAATATATTAAATTATTATAGCTATTTAATGGTGTATAAACAATAAGAATCATAGCCAATATTGATTTTCCCCAAAACATGGGAAGCTATGGAGACCCAGTTCAACTATACAAATCTTATGTTCAAATGGGAAATAGAAAGTTGGTTGTATGATATGTGTGTAACTTTAGTTTTCATAAATGTTTTCACGGGGAGCATTTATGTATCTGCTATATTTTAAAAATGACTATAATACAGACCAATCATGTGCATTTTTTATACGTAGGAATCCATTAGAGGACACACTCTGATTAAAAATTAAACATTAAAAGGTAAATCAAAGACATTATTTTTATGCTAATATGTTTAGGTGTTTTTAAAAAATAATAAAATGTGCTCTTTTTTAATACAGAAAGTCTATCTGTGTGGACAAGATGAGGAGCATAAACATTCTGAAGACTATGTTCATTCATACAACTATGAAGGAAAGGGGTCCATGGCTGGCTCCGTAGGCTGCTGCAGTGATCGGCAGGAAGAAGAAGGGCTTGAGTTCCTAGATCACCTGGAACCCAAATTTAGGACACTAGCGAAGACATGTGTAAAGAAATAAATGCTCCTTTTTAACAGAGTAACATCTGCAAATGCTTATGCAGGAGTTTATTGAATGTACAATGATAGCAGCACCTGCTAATGTGTTTGTTTATTGGAGGCAAACTTCAAGTCATGTAGATAAGGATACTATAAATATAAAGCTCCCTAAATTCTCCTCGTCTGGTAACTTCTGTGTTCTCTAGAAATAATGGTTCCATTGGTTCATTGTCTTGTATATGCCTGTACATATTGCCCTTTTCAGGACTGTACTATGTGCTTTCTTGTACCTTATGTTACTTTGTATGCTATGGAAGAATATGTAGGAGAGCTGGGTATTGTGGAGGCTAATAAAAGTGAATTTTTATTTTAGATGAAAATTAAATGCTTTCTTCAAAATCTTGGGGATTTTGAATTATTATTAAATCTATTAGAAATACTGTTTCTGGTGCTAGAGTTGTTCCCTCTGTGCAAGTGGCTATGTGTTGATGGATTTTTAAATTTTCTTTAGTGCAGTCTTCAATTTGGTAAATAATAGCTCATTCCTCACTACATTCTTCACCTGCAGAGGTGTTCCTAGCACTGTTTATTTTCAGGAACCTTCACAGCTTGGTCCTTGGATCTCTGCCCATGGGAATGCCTTATCAAGTTCCTATAGCTTCTAGGGCAACTGGAAAGACATAGACCAGAGTAAGTTCACAGCAATTTGAGCCACAGAGTTTTTATAAGGACTACATGAAAGCATTTCCATGCAAGAATTGCAACCTTGATGCCCATGGGTTGACTTAGACTCACAAATTTGGTTTCTTTGCTCATCATGATGTATACTGACTTTTAAAAATGATAAATTACTTGGCAAGAACATGCATTCCCTAGTTTGCCACAGGTTCACAATCTTCAAGCATTTGTTGGACAAGCCCAGCAGGCATTAGGCTGGAAATTCTGATGTAGGGCTTAGACCTTTGAAGATGCTAGAAAGTGAATGACCATTCATTCATATTGGAACTTAATACTCAGCCTATGTTTGTAATTACTGTAACAAAATAGAAAATCGGAAACAAAGCATGTCTCGACTGCACATGTTAAAAACTGAAATATATTAAAGCAACACCAAATATGTTTTGAATGACAGATGAATGAACATGTACGTTAACAAATTATTTTAAAAGCATAATAATTTAATAGGATACTATATATTATTTATTTTAAAAAACATACATATATAAAATATTTTAGGAGTCTTCTGTGCCAAACTATAAATTTATAAACAATAACAGCATATATCACACATATTTCTCATGCAATAAAAAGTGTTTTGCCCTGGCTGAGTGGCTCAGTTGACTGGGGCATTGTCACATACACCAAAAGTTTGCAGGTTCCATACCAGGTCGGGGCACATACCTAGTTGCAGGTTCAATCCTTGGTCAGGCTGTGCACAGGAGACAACTGATAGATGTTTCTCTCTTTCTCTCTCCCTTTCTCTCTCTCTAAAAGTCAATGAACATATTCTTGGGTAAGAATTAAAAAAATAATAGAAAATGAAAAAATTTTTTCATATAACTATGAGCTAGTTAACTATTGAAAAAAATGAGTGGTTACTTTTTAAAACTTTTGTGACTAGTCTCCTTTTTCTCAGTTACAGCTTCTAATCAAGGTGTTTCTTGACATGAAATTGGATATTAGAGCAGGATAAAAATGTCGTTTCAATAAGTAAGATTTTATTTTATAAGCCATCCACATTCCATGATTTTTATAGCCATTGTAAAGGAAATAATTTTGGGGCATAATACAATCTCTATTGTCTGACATACATGTTGTTCTGACAATGATGCCAGGCTTGTAATTTTTAAAATGTAATATTAAAAATTTGGAAATATATCATAATGTCATGTTAAGTTATATTCTTAAGTGTAGGTACAGAATGTTTTCTGAGCAGTTAAAAATTGCTAGCCAAACAATAACTTCTTTGTTTGCACTTATATCTTCTTGTTTTACATTTGCTTAAATGTAGAAGAGAAAATTTGTGTCTAAACATAAAATACAGTTAAATGCCAAAGGAGGATTTCTTGGTCAGCAAGAAAAGACACTCTAAAAGTATTACTAGAATTATTAGAAAGTATGGGAAATTAATTTATACTAAGAAGTTTTGGCTATTGAAAATGTTTTCAAATATTATCAATGAAATTTATCTCACAGAGGAACTGTGACTGTCTTTTGATTTATGTAGGAAATTCAAAGTCATTCTCTGTTTACACTCAAAATTAAATGTTAAGTGTATGATTGATGAAAAATCTGAAATTCCACTGTACACTTTACAAGTTTAGTTTATTAATAAAACATTGTATTTTATGGATTATTTCATATAAATTAATTGTCAAATGAATCATAAATTGTTTTTCTATAATTAAATCTGTAGTTAGGTAAAATATACAATTAAATTTTCTTTAACTTGATTCAGATCTAAAATTATTTAATGTGAAAAAATGCCATGGGAACATCAAAATAGATAAAGATTAATTACTATAAATGAATTTTGTTAAATACTTTCTTTACTGAGCTTTTAATCTCTCCTGAGTTTATTAAAATATTTTATAAAACTTGATATCTATACATATGTCAACTTTTAAAAATTCAATATGCTATGTTATTTGGAAAATATCCACCATAGGTGTTTTAGAGTTGAGTAGTTTTATTATCATAGAAAGGAAAAGCTAACTCCCTTTTTATGGTTTGTTAGTTATAAAAGTGTTGTACTAGCTGAAAATAATCAATTAGGCTATGTAATCAAACAAACAATGTATATTATTAGGTTTGCCCCAAAATTTGTTTTTCTGTAAGACGGCACTTGTAATGTTTAGATGTCTTTAACTTCATTTGAAATAATTTTGTTAAATTGTATTGTGAGAGCTGTCATATCAGCAGGCATTAAAAAAAGAACATGAAAATTCGATGGAAGAAAATAAGCAACATTATTAGCATATTATGCTTTATTATTTCAAGAAAGGTAAAAAATGCAACTGAAACACAAAAAAAGATTTGTACAGTGTCTAGAGAAGATGCTGTGACTGATAGAACATGTCAAAAGTGGTTTGTGAAGTTTTGTGCTGGAGATTTCTCACAGGACAATGCCAAATGGTCAGATGGACCAGTAGAAGTTGATAGTGATCAAATCGAGACATTGATTGAGAAAAATCAATGTATTACCACATTACATTGTTCTCAAAATATCCAAATCTATTAAGTTAATTGTGGACATGAAATATGTCTTTTATTTTACAGAAAAAAATAAGGGGACTTTTTGGCTAACCAAATACTTGATGTCTCTTGGTCTCATTTATCTGCATTTCTAATGTATCTAAAGAAACATTGCATTTGACCCAGACAGTGCATTTGTCTTCCTACTTATGTCAGGAAAAGAAAATTGAACTACAGCAGGAGAATTACCAAGAATAGATAGACTTTTGTACTCTATGTAAGGCCCAATAAATTAAGCAGAAATACTTTTTAAAACTTTTTTGAAAGAATAGTGTTGCATAAAAAAATAAAAACCACATGACCTCAAATTTGTATTAACAATAAGACAATAACCATTTTCAAATATATAGACTAATTTATGTATGTAAGAAGCATTATGAAAATAAATGTGTCAAGTAAATTCATAATACACATTTCACATGAAGTTATTAAAAAATCTCTATTTCTTAAAGTAAGTCTTCTGAGTAATAGGAATAAAATGCCCTTTGATAAAACCAATCTGCAGAGTTAGGTGATATTTATTTCATAGCTTTAGAGGAAAAAGAACAATTAAAAAGAAGTGTGACCTGAGAATATACAAGATTTCACACTTTTTAAAATTTAGCTGTCAGTGTTCAACAATTAATATCTATAATTACAGAGTGTTTTTATTTGCTCATGTTTAGGGACTCTTTAATACAATAACATGGAATTACTAATATTTAAAAAGAAACTTCAAGGTTTCTTTTGAGATACACAGGGTTTCACCTGGATTTCACACTAAAAAATTCACGTAGAATTATCATCTGCCAGGCATAGTTCAAGAAAAACTAAGAGGACCCCTCTATTCTAAAGTGGAAATAAAGAATTTCCTTGGTTTGGCTTTGCCTCTATTAAAATATGTGTATATATAGAAAGTTTAGGAATTAAAAGGGGAAGCTCATTTATATAAAACTTGAAGTCCAAATTCACAAAGATATTTTGTCCATAATAGGTATTCTATAAGAGGGATAGAAATTCCACTGTACCCTATCCCACACTATTTCTAACCTCTTTGAGATCCATACTAAAATTCTAATCTGAATTTCAGTGTTTCCTGAAGTGTGATTACTGGACCAGCAGCAGCAGCAGCAGCAGCACCTGGTAACTTGTTGGAAATGCTAGTTCTTGGGGTCTGACCCACCCCCCAGATCCACAAACTAGGAAACCCTGAGGATGAAGTTCTCCAGTTTCCAAGGTCCTATCGAGTTCACTTCAATACCACAAGCTCTTTGCTACTCAGTATTATTCATATCACCTGAGAGCTTATGAGGACAGTGAATTCAGGCCCCATCTCAGACTTACTGAATCAGAACCTACATTTCATCAAGATTGCACATGAAACTTTGATAAGCACTGTTTAGAGAGGATCCCTTGAGAGGAGCCTGCAAATCTGTGTTTGTCAACACAATTAGCCAATTAGAGTTATGACACAGGTAGCCTCAGGCAGCAGATCTATGACCACCGTATAGTAAGAAAATTTGTTCCAGTTCACCCGATGACCCAAATTCAAGACCACCTTGCCTCTCACCACCCACAAAACAGTCTGTTTTCTTATGTATATGGATATTGACTCTCTGAATTTTGTAGGTAACAGTGCCATATATTGGAGGGTATACAATGACACATAAGGTGACCAAGTTTAAGTAAATGTCATGTTCATTGCCACACAGTAAATTTGTTTTGCTAAACCATAATTACGAAAAAAAAAAGCACATGTTGGCATTAATTATTTTTGGTCAGGCCTATCCAACACATTTGTCAAATTATGTTTAAAAACCAATCTAAATAAAAACCCTTATAGTTTAAGCAACACACAGCATCCTGAGGTTTAGGTGTCTTGATGTATCCTTTCTTACTGAGGCAGTTTATCACCATGTACGTTTTTAAAGTTTTATTTTCCTGGGTAGCTACACTTTGAGTATCAGCTGTCACTTTAAGTGTCATAGGTGTGGCTAAGAACCTGTCAGAACCAGTTGGGTTATGTTCAGTAACCATATTCTTTTATGATTATTTCTTTTTGTTTCATATTGGAAAACCAGGTAGAAGAAAATTAAGACAAATTTTCAGGATTGTTTTAATTTAATATTAATTGATATTGAATATATATCAATGTAAGTATATAATATAAATAATTATTAACTATAGTATTAACTGTTAATATTATATGTTAATTTGATATTGATGCTTTAATATTAAATATATTTAAAGTTAACTATTAAGAGATCACTTACCACTGACAAAAACATGTCCCTTGGTGTTTGTGTAGGTTGTGTCAGAGACCACAACCAACTACTTCCAATGATCCCTAACCTAGTTTTTCTTAGAGGTGGAGCTCTGGTTTTACTCAGAGTGGCTGTGTGCCTAGCTAAAAGACCATTATTTCCCAACCACCTTGACCTAAGTGCAAGTTCTGGTTGGTGAGAAGCAAGTGAAGTGCTGTGGATAAGATCTATGAGAAGGTGTCTTAAAGAAGCTAATTCAGCTGACAGGTGTTTTTTTTTTTTTAATCTTGTTTTATTTGCTTCCCCTAATTAAATGTCTTGATATCTGGAACACAGATATGATGTCTGGCTCTCAAGCAACCATATAGAGATGCTTCAGAATAGAAGCCATGAGCCATTTGTTAAGAACGGTGGAACATAAAGATAGAAGGAGGCTGGATCCCTGATGACTTTGTGGAGCCTCCTGTACTCTGACTTCTGCCTCTAGAGTTGTTCACCTGAGTTAATAAAACTTTGTGTGCTAAAGCAATGAAATTTTAGGTGTTTTGTTAAATGTATTGAATTTATTCTGATATAAGGAGTGAAGAGATATTGGATAGAAATAATTGATTTATGTAAATCATGGATCAATAAACTTAATCTGCCTTAGGAACTCCTTTTCTTTTGGCTATGATTTCAAAAATGATTAGCCTTGAAGATATTTCAATGGTCTCAAAACAACCTTAAGGCAAAATGAAGTATTAATTATTTCATGAATATCAAAAATGGTACACCTTTTCTGGGTCATTTGAAAATACTCTCTTCTATTGTCTCCAAAGTCAGAAGCCTGGTCTAGGAGTAAAGAGACCTGTTAACCTATTGCACAATCTTTAAGAAGTCAGTGAATCTCATTTATTAATATTTCAATCCCTTTAACTATTCAAACAGTTTGATTTGCTGGTTTTATCAGCCTAATTATGATGTTTTTCAATGCAAGGATGATGTTCTATTTATCATTGCATTCTTTCTTATACCTATGCATGATGAGGTTTGTTTATTTGTTTATCTGCTTATTTGTTTCAGTATATATACATAGTGTTTAATATTTAATCAGTGCATTATATTAAAAATTTAAATAAAACCATCTTCCTTAATTTACTATACTACTTCCAGTACCTTGGTTCTCTGTTCCTATGAAATGTGTGAATAAAGAGTGTTCGCTAGCCTTGGCTGGTGTGGTTCAGTGGACTGTGTGCCCGTCTGAGAGTCAAAAGGTTGCTGGTTTTATTCCCAGTCAGGGCACATGCCTTGGGTTGCGGGCCAGGTTCCCTGGTTGGGTGCACAAGGCAACTGATCAATGTATCTCTCACACATTTATGTTTCTCTTCCTCTCTTTCTCCTTCTCTTCCCTTCTCTCTAAAAAGTAAATAAATAAAATCTTTAAAAATATATTGTGTTGCCTTAAGCCTGAAAGATTCCATATCTGGTTGCATTCTAATAACCTGAAGCATATTCTAACTTTTCAGTTAATTAATATATAAGGAAATAAAAATAAATAAAATCTGTTTTCCTATTAATCCGATAAATTTCTATTGTGATCTATAACTTTTCTTATGCCAATTCAAATAGACTTCAAAATGAGTAAAGGTGAGTTTAACAAACACAGGAAGTTGCAGAAGTTTCACTATAAGACAAAGAAAATTTAATGTTTTTTTTTCTGTATGACAAATGGTAACTACATGGACTGATAGACTAAGCTGGAATTCTGCTCTTCCACATTAGAGGCTCTATAAAAAGTTCTTTTAAAACATGATCTCAGTGACCTGTTAACAGAAATAAAGTGGCTTAAGCAACGCCTGAGTTTATTTCAACTAATATAAAACAATGTCAGAGTCTTGGTCTTGAGTGGAGGCTTCTAAATGTCACCCGTGTCCTAGGAGTCTTCACTTTTTTCTGCTCAACCTTCCTTTGTACACATATCTTCACAATCACAAGATGGCTAATGCAACTGCAGCCGTCACAAGAAAAATAAAAAGAGGAGAGGAGATTTTCTTCTTAGGAAGTTCTCTCCAACAACTGCTGCCTACATACCTGTGGGAGAACTTAGTCAAATGTCCATCACTATCTACAAGAGAGAGTGAAAAATGTGGTTTTTCAGCTGAACGAGGTCAGGGCACTATAACTAATGAAGATGTTTAATGATACCATGTGGTAATTGGAGGGCAAATAGGCAGGAGGAATACTCTTTCTTATTCTTAGCCAATGTTACCTTGCTCCTGGTCAAAATAATCATTACTGTTGTTTTCTGCGGGTAGATTTAGGGGAAGAAAAGAGACTTTTTTTGTACTCAGCTTTCTAAAAAGAAGAATAATTTTAAAAGTCTGCTCTTATTAACCAACCTGGCATTTATTTTCTGTGCCCTGCAGACACTGGAGTTGGTGGCTAATTGCACTGCATGAATTTTCCATTTAAAACCAATTATGTTGCCATTTAACATACAAAGTAACTTGTTTCCTCATTATGTTCATTATTGTTTTTTCTCCACTCCCCACATTGGAGTGTAAACTACACAAGAGCAAGAATCTTTGTGCTTAGAACGTGCCTGGCAATGGAGGGAACACAGTAAATGTTGAAGAAATTATTGAGCACCTATTATGTGCAGTCATTACAGAATGCTTTCACAAATGTTATCTCATTAAAAATAATAATAATAACATCCTTCCAAGCCTAGGTGCCATTACTCCCATTTACTAATAAGAAAACAGACTGAGAGAGCTTGGCTGAATTAAACAGGATCAGACTGCCAGGTTTTCATAGAGTCAGGATTTAAATGTAAGTCTGACCAATGATTACTCTCTGGACACTTCTCTTGAAATGGTCTTTCATAATACAATGGAACAAGATGTTTATAGCTTCTTAATCCTAAAAGAAAAATATGCTTTCTATTAAGTTGTGTTAAATATATTATACATATGTAAATGTAAACAATGTAAAATTTGATCTTCAGCTGGTAAATTTCTGTGGGAAAGAGGAAGACACAGCACAGTCTCACACCAAGCTCTTCTCATCAGAATCAGTGGGTTCAGTAGATGGATTGCTTCCATTTGAAGTTACCCTAACTATCCATACACTGATAATAAACAAGTTTGGATGTCCCTTTTGAACTCCACATTCATATTTACTAATTATTTCCAGCTTGATAGCTCCCAGAAATCTCAAATTCAGTACCTCCAAAAGCAAATTATTTAACTCCTTCACAAGCCAGCACTTTCTTCCTGCCTCTATTTTTGTTACTAATAGTGTTACCCACTATTTTTTCAAACATATTTCAAACCCAGACTTTTGCAATTATCTGAGTATGCAAAGAATAGAAAATTAATACATTCCAGAAGAGACAGATTTATGAATCAAATAGTGACAACATTTTGGGCAGATAACAAATAACAGAGGCACACATCGAAGTCTGCGTGCACACAGAAGACTTGAGGTGTTTTCCCTTCATGCGACCCTTAGGGAAGGCTCCCGGAGCACGTGGAAGGAGGCATTCTGGTTGAAATGGAAGTAAGGATTCTCAAAGTAAACAAAAACAAAACAAAACAAACAAAAAACAAGAACTAAGAGAGTTCCAAGAAACACAATTTGAAAACCATTGTTATGTAGGATGGGTTGGCGGGGTTGGAAAGCTGGAAGACCAATGAAGCTGGTCCTGATGAGAATTGAAGAATCAAACACAGCAGTGAGCCCGGAGACTGATGATGTGACATGAGGCAAAGAGAGGGTGTCTACGATGAGTAGGGGGATCGTGAAACCCATCTACGAGATAATGGCTTCAGTTCGGGACATTTTGAACTGAGGTACTTGTGGGAGCTCATTTAGGATAGGGACCCCTTTTTATTTAGCTTCCGATCTAAGTAACTGGTGGTATAAATAGTTTTTATTTCTGTATGAATATTTAAAGCATCATTTTTCCCCTCTAGTCAATGAGGACAGATTAGGCATTACCCCTATACCTCTTTCCTTCCGTCCCTTCCTATCTCCTTCACTCCTCACTTGTTATGAAAATCAAGTTAATCGGTGATATGCTAGTGAGGGTAACTTCTGAGAGAAATAAAATGAATATGAGAAAGAAAGATGTGAATTATATCTCAATTAGTTTTTTAAAAAATATGTGAAGAAAAGAATAGCTCAGAGAAATGAGGAAATGGTTTATTTTATGTGGTGACGGTTGCTGAGAAATAGAAAGTGAGAAGTAGGAAAAACATATGTTTAAATTTCCAGCAAGCAGCAGCAAATGGTTTGAAGGATATTAAGAAGGTTAGCCATGGGAAGAGAAGATTTTAAAGATGGTTGCTGTGTATTAAGAATATCCATTGAAAAGTTCAGAAAAGATTTGAAGTGCTTAGACAGAATTTTGTTTTACTGACAGTGTTTCCTAGAAAGCCCACTCTATATAGAGACTCAGTCTGCGGTTGGGGTAGGCTAGAAACACTAACACAGCAGCTGGCTGGGTAAACGGAGAATGATTGGACTTTTTTCAGTTTTATTGAGGTATAATTGACAAATGAAATTTATATATATATAAAGTATAAAATGTGATGATTAAGTATATGAATACTTTATGAAATGAGTACCCAAATCAGGTGAATTAACACATTCATCAAATTCATATAGCTGCCTTTGTGTGTGAGAATGTTACCTCTACTCTCTTGGTAAATTTCAAGTACACAGCACAGAATATTATTGAGTATAGTCATCATGCTGTACATTAGATTTCTAGAGCTTCTTTGTCTTAGAACTAAAGGTTTGTACACTTTGACTGGCATTTTCCCATCTCCCCCCACCACCCTAGTCTCTGGTAACCACATTTTAATATTCATCAGGATATGTCTCTGTATCTATAGCCCTACCGACTTCCCTACCGCCTCTTAGTTGGCTTCTTTAAAACGGAATTCATCCCTGCTATTGCTTTCTCTGGAGCAAGCTACATAGGATTGTCTACATAAAATGCAGCTTAATTGCAAGTCAGTGCTTGTAATTAAGAATTACAGGGTTTTTTATTTTCAAATTGAGCCTCATGTTTATGACCACTGTTTATTAATGATTTTCATGTGCTTTCTGTAACTAGAAATTACATTAAAAATCTCATGCTTCATTTTTAATTGTCCTGAAAGGTAGCAGTCTCTCTATGGGGTTCCTTCTCAGAGGACCTAGTGTGAATTTCTGTTTTGCTTATAGCCAATGTTTTACATATGAGTATCTCAAAGTCACCACCTAATTGGCTAATATTTAGTCTATGGATTCTATTCAGCAAATATTTACTGAGGGTCTACATTGTGACAGCCATGGTCATAAACACTAAAAGTAGAGAAAAGCATAAAACCTCATGAAAATTACATTTTAATAGAGAGACAGAATGAGGAAGGAAAATAGGTGAAATATGAGAGATGGAAAGAAGGTAGGATGGAGTAGCTTATGGTTGACCAATGCTCACACCAACTGAAAGACCTGGATAAAATACAGAATTTATCTTTTTTGGGCTATTATAAAATTGGGGAATCAATAAGAACTAGGGAGGCTAATAGTCCAGAAAAGTGAGCACCAGAGAAAAGCAAGTTTATCTTCTGTAAGAAAACTTCACACTTTTCCCAGGGAGCATTTGAAGACACGGGACACAGGCTGGCTGCTGAGAATCCAGGCTGAGCCAAAGCAGGAGGCCTCTTCTTGGGAAGAGAGAAAGCGATGGACCTTTTAGCATATGTGTAGAGCTGGAGAGACAAAATTAGAGACTTGAGGGATTTTACTTACTTCTGGTTGTCCCTTCAAGACATTTGTTGAATCTTAAACTTTCATGGGGCAAGAAGTAACAAAATCAAAACTCTGGGATAAATAGAAAGGCCTTTCCACCGCCTCCTGGTGCAGAAAACAAAGGCCTGTTAGGAAAAGAGCCAAGATAAACTCACTGGTGTCTAAGTTAAAAACCTTCTATAGAAAGTAAATCAGGTGACTGACATTTTAATTAGGGTGCTCAGGAAAGGCCTCACTGAAGAGACACAAGAGTCAAAACCTGAAGGCGGTGAGAGAGCACACTGTTCATCTGAAGAAAGAGCATCCCATGTAGAAGTGGAAGGTCTTGCGAGGAGCGTGGCCAGCGTGTTCAAGGAAGACCAAAGGGCGCACTGTGGCTGTGCAGAGTGTGTGAGGGGCGGAGAGTAAGAGTGAGGATCAGAGAGACGCAGGGGGAGTGTGTGAGGCTCTGGGGACCAGGGGAAGTACTTTGGATTTGATCTAAATGAGATGTGAAGCATCTGAAGGAGTAGTTTAAAATATACTTTTGGAATAATTCTGGAGGAGTTTGGGTAGACAAATGCCATGCTCCAAGTTATTTATTACCAGGGACAATATGGCTTCTGGGTTGAAAACAGACTAAAGTAAGCAGTGTTTGCAGCAGGAAGAGATTAGGAGGCTTTTTTTTTTTTTTTTTTTTTTTTTTTTTTGGTAACTCAGTGAGAGATGACAGTGGGTTGAACTGAATGAAGATGGGGTGAAAAGGAAGTGGATTCCAGGTATCTTTTAAAGGAGAAGTTTACAGGATCCACTGACAGATGGGATTTAAAGCATAAAAGAAAAAGAAGAGCCAGCGAAGTCTCAAGATATTTTCGCCTAAACAATTGGAAGGATGAAGTTGCCCTTAATTGAAAGGGAAAGGACTGTGGGGTAGGTTTTTTAAAGGAGCCGATCAGGAGCTCACAACTGGAAAGACTAATTTTGCAATGCCTGCTAGACACATAAGCTAAGATTCCATAAAGACAGTTGGAGCCTGGAGTTCAAAAGAGATACCTGGGATAGAGCTTTAGATTTGCCAGTCATGAGCATGGAAATAGTGCATAAAGTCAGAAAGCTGGAAGAGATCAACAAGGGAGTGAGGGGAAGATAGGACCAGAAGTAAGATCCAACAACTGAATCCTGGGGCAGTATACTAGTTAGAGGTAATGGAGAAGAAGAGGAATTGATTGATGAGGCTTAGGAGGAAAAAAATGAGATCAATTGAAGAATGTGTTTCAAGGATAGTGTACCAACTCTCTGCAATTAAGACAGTAAGATGGAGAGAAATAGCCCTTAGATTTAGCAATATGAACATCTCTGCAACCTTTCTAAGAATACTTTTGATGAAGTGGTAAGAGAGAAAACCTTACTAGAAGGCATGCGGGAGCTAATGAGGAAAGAAACTGAAGACAGTACATATAGAATAGCTTTTCCCAGAATTTTTTTCTGCAAAGGAGAGCAGAGAAACTGGGTGTCATATTTGGAGAGAGAAATAGGATATAAGGAGGTAGCAATTTCTGGTGGGTTTTTTTTTTTTTTAAGTTTAGTTTAGTTTATATACTGTTGGGAAAGAGAGATATGGATGAAATCATGATACAGGAAAGAAGGAGCAGAATGCTGGAACATTGCCCTTGAGTAGGAGATGAGAATGAATGCCCAAGTGGAGCAATTGACCTTGGCCATAAATAGAGGCAGTTCTTCCGTAGTAGCAAAGAAAAGACCATAAACATGGTAAGGATGAAGGCAGATGGGTCGATGTGGGGAAGCTTGTAAAAGTTTTCCGTGATAATTTCTATTTTCTCCTTAATATGGAAAGCCAAGTCAGTAATGGAAGGTGAGGATAGAGCAGGATGAACAGGAAGTTTGAGCAGATATAAGGAAGTATGAAAATATTGCCAAGGAGAATGGAGGTGTGAATGGACTTGGCAAATGGAGTGTGACTACAAGGCAGTACCAAAATCTGTTGAAGATGTTGATCATGATCTTAAAGTGAAACTTCTGATCTTGGACATGAGTGTATCTCTAGGCACATTCAACTGTAAGTGTGTAGCAGCTGGGAAGGTGGTGAGTTAGATTTAATCAAGGAATAACTGACAAGGAGAAACGGCTTCCTAATTTTGTCAGTCTAACAAGTGTAAAGGGATATTTTATGATTTTAGTATACACATCTGTGATTCCTTAAAACGTACTATTTGGGCTTTGAGATTCCTCTGTTGTGCAATGCCTGCTCATACTCTTTACGCAATTTTTTTTTTCTGTTGAGTTTCCTGTCATGTTCTTACTGATATATAGGAGTTTATTATTGTTATAGATATTATTCCCTTGGCAGTTTAGTAATATCTGAACTATTCTTCCAATCTTTCATCTGTCTACTAGCTTTATTCATTTTGTCCTTTGTTGATTAGAAAGCCTGAATTCTATGTAACCAAATGTATCTTTTTATTCCTTTATGGCTTATGCTTTTGGGGTTTTATTTAAAAAAATTTCTGTCTACCCCTGGAGCACATAGATGATATTCTATATTGTCTTTATATCTTTGTCATCACACGAAAGCTTAACCCATCTGCACTTTGGATACGGTATTAAGTAGGAGTCCAGTTTTATTTTTATTTTTTTAATAATAAGTCAGTTTTCCCAATGCCACTGCTAAATAATTTCTTCTTTTCTCAGTGGTGCCATCAATTTTATTAGGTGTCAAGTTTCCATTTATTCAATGGTTTCTCTCTGGGTTTTAAATGAAAATCCATTAGCTTATTTTTCCATTCTTGTGCAAAATCCACACTTGAAATTCTGGGTAGTCCCATCTCATATTTTAACAGATATACAAATACATGCCCATCATATTTGAGATCACATTGGAACTTCAACCTTGTCAAATTTGACCTAAGACCTCATTATATTAGTCATTAAGAATAACATTAAAAATAGAAGAAGAAAAGCAAAGAATTACTTGCCCCCACAGTGTTCAGGAGTCATTTATTCATTTATTCATTTGCTCACTCATTCAACAAATACTTATTAGATGTTTACACTGTGCCAGGATGCATGATGAGTAGTTCTTGGGAGACAAGAGCGGATGAAAAAGAATGAGTCACTGGGGTCATGAAAAGGTACAGTCCTTGGTGAGAAACAAATACTAATCAAATAATTACTTAAACAAATTTAACATTATAATTGTGACAAGTGCTCTAATGGAGAGGAAGCTTTTTAATGAAGAGTTGACCTTATTAGAGAGGATCTGACCTGGTAGAGAGAAAATAAAAGTTGACATTTCTAGGATGGGAGAGAGTTAATCAGAACAGAGGGACGGAAGAAAACTCCAGGCAGAGGAAAGGGCAGGTACCTAAAGCAACTATGACAGGAGCCTGGAGAGTGCAAAGGTCTGAAAAAAATACAGACATGTTTTTGTGGAGCAACATTTAGAAGTCGGCTAGCAAGAATGCCTAGACACAACCAGCAAGGGAAGAAGAAAACAAGAGGTATTGCTGTCAAAGGAGCCAAGAACAAACACATTCTAGATGAGGTTATCTCACAAAAAAGTGGGTTTCTTGCCTCCAGGTCCATTTAAGGAGGTAACATTTCATGATCTATGAAAATGTAGTAACACATGTTGTTTATATTGGTAGTCGTTTTTCATCCTTTACAGAATGCTGCTTGTATTTCATTTTGTACTTAACTTCAGATTAATCTTTTCTTTTCTTTTAGAAAGGAGTCAGTATTATGTAAATCTCAAATAGAGAGTACTTGTCCTTCTGAATTTTTCAATACTTCCTTAGGTGATACCCTTGAGCTACCCTCTCTTGTTCACCACATATTCCCAATGCCGCGAACAATGCCTAAGACATAATAGGTGCTCATACATGCTTGTTGAGTTAGTTAATTAGTAAAGAAAACAAGAGAAATATTTGTAGTTTTAAGGATATATTCATTCATAGCATTCCTGAGAGACTTACATGAACAACATCTATCAAAGTTAGACCTGACCTTGTGAACCATCTCTGGTCATGTTCTGCACAATTGCCTAAGAATTCATTCACTGGCTTGCTTTTTTTTTGAGGGTCTAAGTAAAAAGTACTATAATAAAAATTGATTTATAGTTTATTTCCCATACTATTCCTTATGAATTTCAAATATGTACTTTGAAAGTAATGGGAATTGATTTAGTATACTATGTTTTATTGAGGTCAACTTTGAAAAGAGAACTTCA
The DNA here is from genome assembly GCF_021234165.1 of Pteronotus mesoamericanus. Taxonomy (NCBI): domain Eukaryota; kingdom Metazoa; phylum Chordata; class Mammalia; order Chiroptera; family Mormoopidae; genus Pteronotus; species Pteronotus mesoamericanus. Next base: position 13,018,848 of record NW_026555247.1, on the reverse strand, counting down.
AAGAAACGACAGCATTAAAAATAAATATTTTATGTATTCATCAAGGCAGAAGTTAAATGTTTTCTCTCATTATAAAAGGATTCTTTTTTTTAAAAAAAAGTCCAAGTTTTCAGAAAGCACACAACTAACACCAACTGTGGCATCTCATCTTAGTGTTATATAGTTGATCTGTTCGCCAGACAAGGCCTGAGGGTTGTGTTCAGGGGAAGGGGATTGAAGGATTTGAATGTGGTCAGTGAATTAAACTGGAGTTGAGCCCTAGACCAGGATCTGAAGAGAGGTACTAGAAGATCAAGACTATGGAGCTGTAATAGAGAGGAGGTGGAGTGGGGAACACGAGTGGGTTATAGAGACATGGGGGATGGCGGAAGAATGTTTGTTATCCATTTGACCACTTAGGGAGCACTTAGAACACGCCAGGCTTTATTCTGTATGTCTTTTCATACGTCATGTCATTTAACCTTGAAACAACTCTGGTAAGTAAATAATGTAATTGTGCTAATTTTATTGTGGTTATCAGGTATTTCCTGTCTGCTCTCATCTAAAAGTGACTAGATAATGTGCTTTTATCTTGCTTTTCCCCCATGCCCGTGTTTCCTTTGCTTTGGGTTCCATTCTTTGTCACATACCCTGCCAAGAAAAACTCACCCTAAACAGAAAGTGTCTATGTGGGTCCCTGCCCCAGGCTCCGGCAGTGGTTGCTCAGCCAGAGCTGTCTCTATGTGCGTATCAGTGACTAAATAGGATTTTTTTGTTGCCATTAATATGTTTAGTTTCTAGGTTCCAAAATTAAAAAATCGTGATACTAGGCTGCAGAGATATGACTCACAGGCCTTCAGTTGCTGTTTATTCATTTTTTAGGGATAACTTGTTCTGACTTTATATCAGAAATGAATACCCATTTCCGGCCAACCTTCTCATAAACTCAGTCACAAGAAGTCTAACTAGTTTAATTTTAGACATAGAAGTGACCGTAGATGGCACCTAGTATTACTTTGAATATCTTACTTAACAAATGGGTATGCTGAGGCCTGAAAGGTTGCTCAAGTAGCCCAAAGGAAATTGCTTCTGACTTTCGGTCTAGTGCACCCTCTGTCAGAGCATAGCCATTTCATATCAGAGCGGGAAACCATTTCAAGTCAGCAAAATCACCTTCACAGCCAAAAGACATTCTTTAAAAAAATGCATCCTCTACCCCACATTTCATTGTTTCTTCAAATTTGTACCTTTTGTTTCCAAATTGTATTGCAGAGAAATTCATTTTCCTGACCATACAGTCTAATATAAATACATTAAACAAATTGGGTGACTTGTTCAGAGTAAATAGTGTATATTTCACATCTTTGTTTAAAAAAGCTTCATGATGAAACAATTAAAAAAATCACAATTTTAATAACCTCAATCATTTATCTAGTGTGAAAGGTGAAAATAAATATCTAAGATGAATTCTTTTCTAATTGTTCTTCCATTCTTTTTTTTTTTTTAATTAATTTATTTACTTTTTAAATACATTTGTCTCTGCCTTCCCCCCCCTCTTTCCCTTGCCCCCTCCCACCTTCCCTCCCTCAGCTCTTCCCCTTTGGTTTTGTCCATGAGTCCTTGCTATATGTTCCTTGACTTTCCCCTTCCCTTCCCTTTCCCTGCCCCCCTCTTCCCTCTTGTCTCTGTTGATTTCTTTTCCTTTCAGTGTTGCTGGTCATATTTGCCTTACTTCTTTGCATTGTTGGTTAGGTTCCGCTTATAGGTGAGATCATATGGTATTTGTCTTTCGCCCCCTGGCTTATTTCGCTTAGCATGATGCTCTCCAGTTCCATCCATGCTGTTGCGAAGTTTAGTACTTCTTTTTTCTTTCTGCTGCGTAGTATTCCATTGTGTATATGTACCATAATTTTTTGATCCAATCATCTACTGATGGGCATTTAGGTTGCTTCCAACACTTGGCTATTGTAAATTGTGCTGCTATGAACATTGGGGTGCATAGGTTCTTTTGTATTGGCGTTTTGGTGTTCTCAGGGTATAGTCCCAGCAGGGGAATCCCTGGATCAAAAGGCAGTTCCATTTTCAGCTTTCTGAGGAAATTCCACACTGCTTTCCATAGTGGCTGCACCAGTCTGCATTCCCACCAACAGTGGACTAGAGTTCCCTTTTCTCCACAGCCTCGCCAGCACCTGTTGTTTGTGGATCTGTTTATGATGGCCATTCTGACCGATGTGAGGTGGTACCTCATGGTGGTTTTGATCTGCATTTCTCTAATGGCTAGTGATGCAGAGCATCCTTTCAAATGCCTCTGGGCCCTCTGTATCTCCTCCTTAGAAAAGCATCTGCCCAGGTCCTTTGCCCATTTTTTGATTGGATCGTTTGTCTTCTTGGAGTCAAGTCGAGTGAGTTCTTTGTATATCTTGGAGATCAAACCTCTATCTGATGTATCATTAGCAAATATATTTTCCCAAATGGTTGGCTCCCTTTTCATTTTGCTGATGTTTTCTTTAGCCGTGCAGAAGCTTCTTATTTTGATGAGGTCCCACTTGTTTATTCTTTCCTTTATGTCCCTTGCTTTAGGAGACATATCAGTGAAAAAATTGCTGCGTGGGATATGTTCTTCCATTCTTTATGCGAATGAGAAAAACACGAGCCACCCTTGAAGGCATTAGAAGTTAAAGGGGAGGCGAGAATTTGGAACCGTCCTATTGTCAAAGACTATGGTGATAGCCTGAGCAAATTTCTAGACCCTGAGAAAACTGGCTTGCTTCTTTATCCTTTGAGAAACCTTCATCGCTAGAGAGCTTATTGTCATCATTAATGGGATGATGTGTGTTTATGAAATCATTGCTGGAAAAACATGGGGGTTAAAAATTGCAGAAACAGAAGGATGTCAACTATAGTCTCATTTTGGTGACCCAGGCTTATTTTATTAGGAAAGATTCAATGATATATTTTTATGGGTATGAAGACAACAAGACAGTCCATTATGTGGTTATTCACTGGTAAGACAGAGCATGGGACTAATATATAGAATGTAAGGATTGTATTGTTTGACATTACTTACAAATTTAAGTATATGCTCAACACGATAATAATTTTGGCTTTGTGTGTAGTGATATTGGGAAAGTACATTTCCATGACATGGTGTGAGTGTCATGGTTGGCTCTTCAAACAGGTTTCTCCAAACACCCTTGAAAAGACAAACTAAATGAAATGGAACAGAGAAGTTTCTCCTTTGTGGTCAGAGTTTCCTGGTTTAAGTTAGTAACTGAAAACAATTGCCGAAGATGAGTCAGAATGCCCTGTCATTGCTTTCTGAAAAGCTGAAAGCATACTGTTTTTATGGTTTAATCTTCCAAGGCAAGTGCTGCAATCATTCATCTGGTTTAAGTATACTTCCCAAGTCAAAATGCGAATTTTACCCCATTATTTTTTTTTCCCTATGAATTCTGGTTTTGGTGATAGGAAGGAAGGGAGAAATTTCCACTATATGTCCAGGAGTTCTTACTTAAGAAATAAGATATAAGAAGGCCAGTGGATGCATTTAATTGTGACAAGAGAGGATTTTGGAGAAAATCAGTAGTAACTGACATTTAGCCAGCATCTAAGACATCAAGCAATGAATTTTCCATACTAACTTACCCTTGATTTTGTTATTTTCTTGTAGCCTGGAGATATTTATGTTTTCTTTAATTTATCGTCATTTTCTTGTATCACTGCCATATTGGACATGAAATTCCACCCTCCCTCCTTCATTCTCTTCCAGAGAGAGGGACAGGAAGGAGAAAGAGAAGGAAAGAAACATAGACGTGTGAAACATCTACCGGTTGCCTCTTGTATGACCCCAACTGGGGATCTGGCCCGGCACTCAGGCTTGCGCCGTGACTGGGAATGGAACCAGTGACCTCTAGGTTCATAGGCCCACGCTCAGTCCACTGAGCCACACCAGCCAGGGCAAGGCCATGCAATTTCTAATAAAAAAACCCCAAGACCCTCAAAGAAAGATGTATGTTACAGATGAAAACCCTGTCTGAACTACACATGGATGTCTGGGGTAAATTTACTTCAGCAAAGAGTTTGTAAAAATATCTACTTGGAGTCAGCCCTCTAACCGGCAAGCAGCTGTGAAATAAAACCACAAGTCTGCAGCTAGCTGGTCTTTGGACAAAGTGCAGGAGACCTTTGAGGGTTCATAGCAGACCCCTGGACAGGACCAGCTGCAGTTGGAGAGGCGGAGCCTGGGCCGGGAATGCGCTCCAACCCGCGCCCTTTCCTCTGCCGGCCCGCTCCGAGGGTGAGTCTTTGTATTGTTCAGGCTTCTGCGGGGCAGGGCTACCTGCTAATCCTGCAGGCGGACACCCGGGCGGGGGGCAGAAGGGCATATAGGTGGCGTCCGCTGATGAGAAACACCTAGCACTGGTAAAAGAGTGGCGGCGACAGGGAGTTCCCACCTGTTTCGCTCTCAGAGAAATAAAGGCTTAAGAAAATCTCAAGGAGGGGCCGATCGGAGTGTTTCGGACGCGTCTGGAGCCCCACCCTCGGCTAGAGGAAAAGCCCCTTGAGTAAGAAGCAGAGGCTTCAGAAACCGGGAAGAAAAGCGTCTCTCCCCGCGCACCACCTCTCCTGCTGCGCGGCGGGCCCAGCCCGTGCCCCGGCAGCGGCCTTTGGCCCCGCGGATCCTCCCACTCCGATCCTCGGGTGTCTCGGTCCGCGACCTGCCCCGGGTCTCCCCATGGCGGCCGCCCCAGCCACGCGCTCCCAGAGCGCAGCCCTCTGCAGGCAGCTCTTGCTGACCCTCACGGTGAGTGGCTGCCCGGGCCACCTGCTCCCTAGACGGGGTTCCAATTGTTTGGGGATCAAGGGGGACATTTTGGGAGCAGGGGTGGTGGGCAAAGCGGAGTTCGTGGGCTTTGGGCTCGCTAAAAAGTGGAGTTGGTTGTTGCGGGGGAGGGCAGAAAGATAGGGGAAGGTGCCGGGGTGCCGCGATCCCGAAAGGGAAGGAAAAAGTGTATCGCGTAGATACAATCAGGGCAGGCAAGTAGAGACGGAGGCTGGAGCTGCAAACGCCCATCCGAAAGTGTGGCCTCTGGGCACAAGCGGCAAGCGCGGCGCGCTTGCGCGGCGCCTCTGCGCCTCGGGCGCTTCCCTGGGAAGGTTCAGTAGCTCGTGCCGCGGTGCGGGTTCACGACCACTGAAGGGGGACCCTCTGCGCGGGTTCGACGAAAAACGCGGTCTTTGGGTGAAAGAAAACTACGCGTTTTTAGGGGGATCGTGTGTGTGAAGGCTCTAGGTGGGCGTTTGTAGTTTACTTTTTTATTTTTGTCACTGTGGGAGGTTACCTTCCCCTTAATTTTGGAGAAAATAATCATCCATATCTGTTGTACCCTGAGGCATCCGGATTCTTCTTCCACCTGCCCTCTAGCTTCCTTCCCGCTTTAAAAAATAACAGAGAAGACCCTTCCCACCTAGAGCTGGGAGCTGAAGGTGGTGGCCTTATTTGAGACGGGACAGCCCTCCCGCACTCTCCCTTACCAGGGAAAACAGGAATCTCCCGTGGGGACCGAAGGCTCAGAAATCCGGTGCTAGGGAGCAGCCCCGGGGAGAGTTCGGGGTCAGAGGTGCCTCGACGGGATTTCCTGGGCTTCCTGAAAGGGGAACCGTAAAGTAGACAGGACGCGAGAAAGTGCTCTCGATGGTGTCTTTTGACTTTGAGACACCAGTCAAACCTGAAGGACAAAGGAATAGCCCGGCAAACAGACAGTGGGAAGATTCCTTCTGGGAGTGGTGAAACTGGGGGGCTGAAATATTCGGATTATTTGCCTCTCTCTAGCGCTCTCGTTTGACAGCAAATTCCTTAAATTTTTAAATAATGAAATTGTAGTTGTTACTGTTATTAGAAGGTCTTTAGAACTTCATGGACTCCAAACACTTAACTAAATTCCTGGGGCACATTAATAACAGAAAAGGCCACATGCACAGCAGTTAACACTTTGTAGTTGAGGAAACCAACAATGAAATGAGTAACAGTCACAAAATATGTGGCTGGTAACAAAGGAATAATTTTGGTTAGATTCCTAATAAAGTTGCCAAACCTCTGTTTACACCAGGAAAAGGGGTGATTAGTCACGGGTAACAAATAGCATTGCTTTGTATATACTTAACAGAAATTTCTGCATTCATCTCAGATCCTCTTTAGAAGAAAGTTCTAAGTGAATAAATACATTGCAAAGTCCCCATTTTGTGGCCTTTCTTTGCTTCAAAACAGCATAGCTAAGCGGGGTGGAGGCAAAAGGGGCACAGGCTCTGGTTGCACCCTTTATTCTGCTACATTCAAACTGGCAGGAAGGCCTAGTGTCCTGTTGCTTTTGGATATATGTCTGCACAGCCCTGCCAGCCCCAGCTGTTTGGTGTGGTTGTGAGTCTCAAGTGGGATAGATGCATAAAGACTATTTGAGGAGAAGATGGTATTAGATAAGCATGATTTGGGGGGGATGCCATTTAAATTTTATGCTCTCGATATACCCAAGGAATCCTTCGCCATTCCACAAATCAGCTTTTTCCCCGCTTCTTAATATTGCCTCACCTCACATGTGTCTTAACCACTTGAACTTTAAGCTTCTGTCTAAATACCTAATGAAGATTTTTCTCTTTCAGATAATCACACATCTTTATCATGCTTTATACACCCCCACCTAGTAGATTGTGACTTTATTCTTGAAATTTACTCTGCTTTCCTTTTGATATTCCTGATCACTCAAAGTCCTACTCATTCTAGTCTTGTCTCTAAAATGTCATACAGGTGCCTGCATGTACTAAATTTATTTTGAACAATAGGCCTTTATCTCTCTACCTATTATGATATGTGATACAACATTTATCTTTCCAACAGGGTTACTTTTCTTCTAGTGTCCTGTATTTCAATAAATGACACTGATACACCTTGTTCCTCAAGTAAAAAATCTGGAAGCTGTTTGTTTTTCCTTCCTCATTGTTCCCCTCCCTTAATCCATCATTCAGTTCCATTAAATCTACATTCAGAAATATCTCATGGATGTCTTTATTGCTATCCATCACCTCTGCTATTACTCTCTGCTATTACAAATAATGTCACAATAATTAAGCCTGTAAATATGTTATTTCATATATGAGCAGTTGTGTCAATAGAACAGATTATCACAAATGGGATTGCCAGATAAAAGTTTAAATGACTCCATAAATTTGATAGCTATCATAAGTTTTTTTTTCTCGCCACAAAGGTTGTATATGACTAGATAGAAAGCTATTTTATAATGGATGTCATATCATGTTATGGAGGAGGCATGCATACGTATGTAATACTATACTATGTATAATACTTGATCTAGGCAGTCATTTGGCAGAAGGTAAAGTTAAATCCATACCTTATGGAGAACACCATAGAAAATTCCAAACGGGTGAAAGATTTAAATATATGCTACCATATTGATAACAGAAGAAAAAAATGATAAATTTCTATTTAAATTTAGAGTCAAGAAGGCCTATTTATGGCTTAGATTTCAAAAGCCACTTCTTAAAATTGAGAAAATCAATTATATTAAAACACACACAAACATTTATCCCTGGCCAAAAACTATACCAAACAAAACAAAAACATCATAGACAAAGTTAAAGGTAACTGACAAAATGGAAAAATATTTTTGGATCATGTTTTAAAAGGTTAATCTAATATATGAAGTGCTCTTCTAAATCAAGAATTCTACCATGAACATGACATGAAAAATTCCCATAAATTAATAAAAATGGGCCATAAAAATATTCCAGCCTCTTTCATAATAAGAAAAGATGACTTTAAAACTACATTGAATTGTCATTTCTTATTTGACAAACATCCGAAAGTTTGACAGCATGCTGGGTAGCCAAGAATGTGAAGAAATAGAAACTCGTAGATAATTAGTGAATGTAACAAAAATTTGCTACCTTTATGGTCTGTATAGAGTTATAACAAATGAAAAATAGAAACTTTTACTTCTTCCTTTCCAATTTGTATGCATCTAATATCTTTCAGTTTTTCATGTATTAATATTACATTATTTTTATTATTAAGACTTTCTAGGATCTTTTAATATGTGCTAGGGCTAATATCCTTTTATTGCTTTCCTTTTTTGTGATTTTCTTGTTTATTCTTAATTATTGATATTTTGTTATGACCTTTTATATCAACTTGTCTACTTTCAGAAAAAATAGTATTGGGGTTTTTATTAGGACCATAGAATTTATAACAGTAAAAATTAATGTATTTATGCTGTTTACCTTTTCAAAATAAAAATATATCTTTATACAAGTCTACTTTTGCGTTCTTCAGAAATATTTTCAGATTTTTCTCAAATAGGTTTTACAGATTTCTAGTTTCTTTACTTCTTGACATTCTATTTTATTGCTTTTGAAAATGATTTCTTCTCTTCCATTACATTATTTAACTTTTTGTATGTGTATGAATACTAATGATTTCTATATTTTAATTGTTTTTGCTGCTCCTTTACTGAAATTCTCTTATTGTTTTATAATAATTTATTGATTTGCTGGGGTTTTCCAAGTAAATAGCCATATTATGTGCAAATAAAGATTTTTTTACCTCTTTCCAATTCATATGCTGTCTAACATCTTCCTCTTGCCTGGTATGCATCAACATAATGTTAACTAAATATTGATCTTGGAAAGTCTTGTTTCTGAGTTTATTGTGGCTACTGCTTGTGCTTTCCCATTGATGTTGTGTTTATAATATAATATAAAAATCATATTGAGGAAGTACTTATCGATTCCTATATTGGGGCCTTTTTTAAAAAAAATCTAAGAGGGATTGTTGAATTTGGTCAAATGTCTTTCAGCATCTAGAGTTTCGCTGAAACACATGCTGGGATTTTATGTTAATTAATGGCATGGGGTTCCTAGACCAAGCAAGTGATATGAATGTTGATCACAAATCCATGCAAGGCCCAGTTTACTTCCAGCTCACCCCTACAATGAAGGCTTTGCATGTGGGTCCCAGGTTAATATGGGCATCTCTTGTCTCGAATCTTAAGCAGGCCCCATGCTTTGATTTCACTCTTTTCTGTGGAATCCAAAAAACTGGAGTCACGTTTTTTCAGATCAGAAGTCATTTCTAGTTACCATTCTGCATCCCTGCTTTATCCTCAGTTTTTGTTCAGCAATTCCTTACAAAAAAATGTATCCATCCTTCTCAGTATGGGTGTGAGGTTTGAATGACCTGGCTGCCATTATTGGAAAGGAAAATTTTTCCCTGATTCATTCTCCACTCTGGTCATGTTTACCTTATTCAAACTGAAAGCTTCTCATGTAGTTTATCTGCTTAAAACAAATCTTGGTCTTACTCTGTGTAGGAAATAAGATCCATATACTTTGGTAAAGGTATTTAGACTCTGTCCACACCTACTTCTCTGAAAACATTTTAAACTTCTGTTCCTCCCATGCTATATGCATCAGCTATTCCAGATTTTCACGTTCAGGTCTGTGCCACCTCTGGGCTTTTGCGCAAGTTATCCCTCTCTTCGGAACATACAAACTCTGCCTCTTCCTGACGTGGGTAACTTGGAGACACTCCTCAGTTGACGTCATGTGGCTCTTACAGGAACCTAGTTTTCCCTCCTCTCTCACAACACTCTGTACTTCACTATCACTTATTCCACTTGACTGAAATTACAAACATACCTTCCCCTTGAGCTGTTTTGTGAAGATCATGTTTACTTCTCTGTGTCTGACGTGTAGTAGAGATTCATTAAATATTTGTTGAATGCGTGAATGAATGGATATATAGGGCACTTATCCAAAGTACTGTCTTAACCCAGCCTTTCTTGCCTTCTCCTCTGTTTTTACCTTAGTCCACGTAGCCATCCTCCCTCTCTTGGATTCCTCCTATAGCTTCCAAAATGGTCTCCTTGCTTCCACTCTAACTTCTGCACAATCTATTGTCACGTAGGCACCAGAATGATTCTACATAAATGTTTGCCAGATTATGCCTCTTTGCTGCTAAACCTGATGCTGCTTAACTTTGCATCCAGAACAAAGTCTGTAGTCCTTAGCATGGCCTTTTAGAGCCTACGTGATATGCCTCTCATTGTCTATTTAATATCATCTCCTATCACTTTTCCCTCGCTGTGCTCTACTGTGCCGACCTCCATTTTGTTCCTCCAAGACATAGGTGAAGTCCCCTTCCAGGGCCTTTGTTTTAGTTTTGCTCCACCTGGAAGACTCTTCTGTTGGTGAACTGATTTGCTTCCTCCTTTCACTCAAGCTTCTGGTCTTCCTTTTGTTACCCTCTCTCCCTGTTTTATTTTTCTCATAATATTTATCTCTTTTCATTACGTGACCTTTCTGCATCTGTGTAATAATTATTTGGTCTCTGATTATAATGTCATCTCAGTTAAGTCAAGGACTTTGCTTTGTTCATAACTGTAGCCTTGAAGCACTCCCTAGCATCCAGTCAGCAACCCATAAATATTGGCTGAGTGAGTAAGTGGATGTATGCTTTCAACCACCTTGAATCCCCAGCAATCTGACTCTCTCTACCCCTGCTCTCTCTCGACTATGCAGCTAGTGACAGTTCCTCTCATCTTTTAATTTCCAGTTCAAATACACTCTCTTCATTGTGTCCCTCTTAAATTTCCAAGTGAATATAATTCTGCTTTACCTGATTCTTCATGTGTAATTAAAATTAGATAATTAAAGGCTGTTCAATTATTATTGGAAATAAAAATTTTTATCCAAATTTTGCTGATTTTAATTTATGATTATGGACTTTTCAATTAATTATGTAAATACTAGTTTTACCTATCTTGCATTTGGTCAAACTATGGAAGAAAAGTTGTAAATCTTTCAGAAACATCCATTGTAAAATTTCAGAGAGAGCCCTGGCTGGTGTGGCTCAGTGGATTGAGTGCCGGCCTGCGAACCAAAGGGTCACTGGTTGGATTCCCAGTCAGGGCACATGCCTGGGTTGCAGGCCAGATCCCCAGAGAGGGCACACGAGAGGCAACCACACATTGATGTTTCTCTCCCTCTCTTTCTCCCTCCCTTTCCCTCTAAAATAAATAAATAAAATCTTTAAAAAAATATTTCAGAGAGAATGGAATTAAATTCCAGTGTATTTGAATATATATTGTATTGGAATTGATTCACTATAAATCACTAACTCATTTAAAATTTTTAAGTGAAATATTTTCTAAAATGAACTTAACTCTTATTTATGAGAAGGTGCACCTTCAAAATAAGTTTGTATTTTAAAGTTATGTGCTTGAACTTTTAAAGTTATGTGGGGTATTAAATAAACACTTTCTAGATCAATCCACAGCAATGAATTAATGCTACTCTTTAAAAGCATTGAGCGCTCTTGCATAGATTGTCATTGGTTCCTCAATGTACCTACTAAGGTTGTGAAATTACTATTAACTTTATTTTACAGAGTAGAAGACAAAGCCCAATAAGGTAAGAAATTCTCTGAGTTTATATGCTCAGCAAAGGAGTGAGCCGTGACTCTGAATTTATTATTTTATTCTCCCCTCAATACAATTTTTTTCTGAATTTTTTCACTCCAGTGTACATTTTTTATGTTATTTGGTTACTTATAGAAACTGATGTACAACTATGTAAATTTATAGTTTATATAAACTATAGATACATTAAAAGTACCTTTTTTAATGCATACTATTAAATTGATTTTTTAGATCTTAATCTCTGCCTGTGATGCCTGCAAAAAAGTGACACTGCCTGTTCCCTCCAAACTGGATGCTGAGAGACTTGTGGGTAGAGGTAAGAAACAGCCAAAATAGGTGAAGTCCTCATTTGTAGGATCTCGAAAAATAGTGTAACCTTTAGAAGGGTAACTGCATTGGAACTAAGAGTTAGAACTTGTATAGTACATTATCATTCATAATGCATGTGGTACCACCCCGATGAAAAGGATATTTTTTAATTGAAATGAAGTAGATAAAAAGGTTTAGCTTAATTAATAAAAAATTATTAATATTTATATTAATGGATGGATGTCATGTATGTTTTAACATGCTTCTATGAAATTGAGAAATGGTATTGAAATTATTTCTTAGGTTTAATGGTTTTGTTTTTGGATTTTTGTCCTAAAACATTTTGACATCTATTGACATTGACTTTCATGTATTATTTTTTTCAGTAATTAACTTTTTTACATAACTCAACTAACTGTATTAGAAAAGATCAGACCAATGAGAACACAGACTATCATGACTATTTAATAATAGACATAAAGAGTCCAATAATATTTTAATTCAATAACTGCTCATTTTTATCCTCTAGATTCTGTATAACTTACTTAAAATGTACTTAAGTTACTCTCTAGCTAACTTCAGTTAATAAAGAAAAACTTTTTGGTGTTAGCTTAAATATTTAAACAATGGAGTTTACATGCCTTTATTTCAAAATAAATGTCCCTTCTTTAAAAGGATATAGTGTATATTATTAGAAGTGATATGAGTTATTTGTGTTTAGCACAACTTAATTAGTCATAGGGTTTCATATGTTCTTTAAAAACGAAAAATTTACAAGTGTCAGTGTAGTTAATTTTAAGTTTTTGCCCCCCATGCATATATTGCTGTTAAAACTATATATTGGTATGTTTTACCTTTGAAATGATTGCTGTGTATGTTTTTTACAGTTAACCTGAAGAAATGCTTTAAGTCTGCAAATCTAATTCATTCAAGTGATCCTGATTTCCAAATTTTAGAAGATGGATCAGTCTATACAACAAATGCTATTCTTTTGTCCTCAGAGAAGAGAAATTTTACCATATCACTTTCGAACACTGAGACCCAAGAAGAAAAGAAAATACTTGTCCTTTTAGAGCATCAGACAAAGGTATACTAAACTACAAAATGAAGTATAATGAGGTATTTTCTTCAAGTATGACTAACATTACCAGGGAAGATGTGAAATCAGAAAGGATATGGGATAATTTAGCTTGAAGATGAATGAAAGCCATGACTCATTTAACAGTGTTCAAAGGGGAAAGGATTCTGCAACATAGATTAATTAGCGTTTGTAATTCCTTTTTGGCAGGGGGCATAAGAAGAGAAGTTGAGATATGCTACAGCATGAGAGCTTGAGATTAGACACAAAGGAGCATTTGTTGATATTTACCATAGAATAGATTTTTAAAAACAAGCTTTGAAACTATCTCTGGAAGCCTCGTGTTGCCTTAGCATAATGTGTAGTCTTAGAGAGTAGATGACTATTTTAGGCTGAGATTTGGACCTCACCCATGCTTAATACTCATGACCCCAAAGTCAAGAAGACTTTGGTTCACCACTGCCCATTGCTCGCTGTAGCAGTTTGAGAGGTGTCACCACGCTTATCTCCTTGTTCGGACATGGATCTCTCTGTGGGTTCTCTGGCTCTTCATAATTGTTGGTGAGTGGAGGATGCATATGCTATATTTAGAAGGGCACATAGCCTACTTATTTTCCTTGCACATCTCTCCTTCCATGTTTTGCATGGCAATGTGGTGAGAGTAATTTTTTTTTTCAGTTTTGCTTCTAGGCTTTTAGTTTCATGTTTCTTCCATATGCCCATGAAGTTATTGTCTCAAGAGGATTGTTGTGATAACAGGGCAGTTATCTCTTCATTATCTTTTTGCAGTGTTGATGTTTAGTTTTATTTTCAAGCACTGCTCTGGTTGTACACCTCCCCAGCTCATCCTCATGAGAGGAAAAGGATGATCAGCATTCTAATGGTTGAGAATGAAATGGTTGTTGACTTTATTATTTTTTCTTTTTTCTAAATTGAGGTACTAAAGCAAAGTGATTCTAAAGAAACAGTTCTAAGACGGGCCAAGAGAAGATGGGCTCCAATTCCTTGTTCAATGATGGAGAATCACTTGGGTCCTTTCCCACTTTTTCTTGAACAGGTACAATTTACTTTTTTCCACTGTGAAGCTCTACAGTTTCCATCTTTTATTTTTTTTAATTTAGACAATGAATATTTAAAAGAGTGGTGTATGAACATGTGAATGAATGTGGATGAATGAATATCATATGCTTCAATATATAAGTGTATATCTTTATACCTGCCTATATTATTTGCAGTTTTAGTCATGCAAAGGTCAATACCAAAACTGTAAAACCCATCTAACAACCTCAAAAACAGGGTTCCTTAATGAATTTTCATATTAACAACGGTATCACAGAGCCTGCGTATAGAAAACTCCTGAACACCATCTGTAAAAAAATACAAAAATTGCTGATAAGAGACCAAACGCTATGAAGGGGAAGATACATACAAGGTCTGTCCAGAAGGTATCCAGCCATGTAATATGAAAAATAGAGACACTTGTTGAAGGAAATATGAGATGTAAGAAACATTGTACATGGGACAGTGACACCTCAGTCCCTTTCAAAGTAGGCATCTTGGGACCTCACACAGTTCTCACAATTGCCAACAACTGCCCCATCATATTTTCCTGAATCTCATCAGTGGCCTGAAATCTCTTCTCTTTCAACTATGCTTTCGGTTATGGGAGAAGCCAGAAGTCACAGGGCACCGAATCTGGGCTGTAGGAGGGCTGAGTCATCTGGGTGATTGGATGTTTCACTAAGAACCTCTGCACGAGGCATAATGCATGAGTGGGCGTGTTGTCATGATGAAGCTGCCCATCACCAGTTGCCCATAGCTGTGGCCTTCTGAATCATTTGAATAGTCTCTGGAGGAATGTTCAAGCTAAATGCAAAATTTGATGCAGGTTCAGTCATTTTGAATGTGACGGCCACACAATACACATGCTGACTCAGTGGTGTCTACCACCCCCACTGACTAGTGCAGTGAAGTCATCATTGTTCACACATGCACAATCCATCCATTCACCTTGGCTGTCAGGTTACATCAATGTCACACAAGCCATTCTCACTATATTAACAATGGCTGGACTTTTTCTGGACAGACCTCGTACAACTTTCTATTGCTTATCCCCAAGTCCACTGCTTAAATTATACTGGATCCACATTTTCTCTCTCTCTGTTTCTTAACATTTAGTGGAAACTTTAACATATCTTTTTGCCTTCTTCCACTATCAGTAGCCACTACCATTCAATCTATGACTTGGGTTTCTTTTCCCTGAGTGCTTCAAATGGTGAGAGAGAATCCTCCTTTACATTCCATTCAAAAATATAAGGCAGCTAAGAGAATAGGAGATTAAAGTTGAGAAAGAAATTGTTAGAAAATAATTGTGTTAATCATTCTGGTGTATAGTCAAGATCTTACTAAGAGGTTGAAAGCAACTTGGAAAAAACTTGCTTTTGAATCAAGTACCAGAATATTACACTTACAAGGATATTATGCCATTTATAGTCTCATTATTCCCTATCCCTCCTCATCCCAACCCACATAAACTCATCTCCTCAAAAAAGAAGATGCTTTACAAATAACAAAAACTAAGATTTTTCAAGTTTTTTCCATGAGAACACTTTAATGCAGTATCTCAAATACTATATCATACAGGATTGGCAAAAGTAGGTTTACAGTTCTGAGTACATGAAACTGTTTATTCTTGTATAATTATTTATTAATTACTGTATTCTTCATTTGTTTTACAACTGTAAATCTACTTTTGCCCACCCCTGTATAAAATAAAAATTCAAATTTTGTTATTTTTGTTTGTTTGTTTTTTAATGGCAACGAGGTAATTTTTCATGCTCAGAATACCTTGTTTTCTAAAGCAGGAAAAGATGTTCGGTCCATATAGGTATCATTTAGCCTTTAAAGTGTTCCTTAGTTTTTCTGGGAAACTAAGATGCTACTATATTATTTTCTTCATGCCTTGCTCTTGACATGCCTCAATTATAGGTGTCCTTATTCTCTTGTTGCTTTTTATTCATACATAATAATAAATAAAGAGAGCAGTTAGATATTTCAATAGAAATAGCAATATGATTGTATAAATATATAGATGAAAATTTTGTTGAAATAAAAATTTATTTCATGTCATTATCTACCTTCCAGATTGAATCTGATACAGCACAAAACTACACTATATACTATTCTATAAGAGGACCTGGAGTTGACGAAGAACCCCTGAATTTATTTTCTGTAGACAGGGATACTGGAAAACTGTATTGTAATCGTTCTGTAGATCGTGAGCAGTATGAATCTTTTGAGGTAAAGTCTAAAGTTTATAGATTATATTAGCAATTAATCAACTTGACTTTTTTCCTCATTTTCAATTCATTTACCCTTTTCTGTTTTCTGAATTTGTCATCTGTGCTTCTGGTAGTACAGCCTTGGCTTAAGACAAAAAGAATTTCATAGATTCTATTAGAAATTTCCTGGTATTATAGTTTTACTATTTTTTTCCAAAGAAAAAAGAGTGCCAGTTCAAAAACAGTTATTTAGTTGACAGGAAAGATCTGTGAATCTCTTTACGGTAGAGAGAGAGATTGGGGGGTAAGTGAAGTTTAACATTACCTCTCCCTTTGCCATGGGAGAAAATTCACTTGTGGTGAGCAAGTAAGGCCTACAGACCACAGACAGTGCTTAACTAAGAAAGATCATTCAGTCTTTTCTTCATCTGGGTAGCTCCCCATGGTGAAGTAAGAGTTAACAATGTAAGAATTTAACCTAATGTATTGATTTTTCCAACAAATCTTGGTCATTTAGTTTAGTTCAGTTTTAATTATTTTCTATATATTTTAGATTAATTAATGATTCACCAGTAGACCAAATTAATTGAATAGGCATGCAAACTTTGAATTAAATATCCAGGGTTAGAATTGCTACAACACGAGCCTCTAACTACCTGTGTTGCTCTGTTCTTTCTATAATAGCTGTTATGAGAAAAACTGGAAATTTATATTTTAAAATCAATGAAGTGAATTGTATTTCACACAACGTACAGACATTCATTGGTTCTATTTCTGATTTCCCTTTTTTAATTCAAAAGTATGTATGAAGACAGTTATCTAAATATAACCATCAATATGCTTAAAGTCATAATTAATATTTGAAAGTAAGACAATATCTCAGATAACTGCACATGGGTAATTTGGAATCTGAAGAATCCAAAGCTAAAAAAAATCCAAAGTTAAAAAAAGAAAATTGTATTTAAAACTCATGTACCTGAAACTTTCAAACAAAACAATACATAATAATCCTTAAGACTGTTTTTGGAAAAAGAAAATAGAAAAAAACCCCATTATACTCTTGAACAACAATATAGCAATGGTGAGGAAAACAAAATTATCTATTATAGTAAACAAATTTAAACATAAAATGCTATACTACAACCATGAAATTAACCTCCTTTTGTAGCATTACGGTATGTCCACATCCAAATACAATAAAAAATGGTAAACTTCATATTGCAGTGCTAAAAAGTCTACAACTTAAAGCCAACGCTAGTTTGAAACATATTTTGATGGATTATTTTTGCTCTTCTTATTTTACCCTCTTCACAGTTAATTGCCTTGGCAACAACTCCAGATGGATATAGTCTAGAACGTCCACTTAACCTAATAATCAAAGTTGAGGATGAAAATGATAATTTCCCAATTTTTACAGAAACAACTTACATTTTCACAATTGCTGAACATAGCAGAGTTGGTGAGTACCCACTTTAACAGTGTATGGCACCTTGGTGTTTCACTTTAATAATTCAGTTTTCCTTTGAAATTGGGAGGCAGAATACTTGCTGGTGAGGGAAAGGGACTTTGACATCAGGCTGCTGGAGAAGGGAGGATTTTTCTCTCCCTTTCACTAGCTAGCTGTGTATTGTGGCTTTGGGCAGTTTTTTAAATTTTGACAATCACAATCTGTAACATGAGGAATCAGTATGGAAGTTTGTCATGAAAATTAAATGAACCATAGTACACATGGAATGCCAAGTACAGTGCCTGAAAAATAGGAGTTGTTCAGTAACTGTTACTTTGCCTTCCTGTTTGAGATAAAATAAAATACTTTTAGGAGAACATACTCCAAAAAAGAATAAGCCTTTGAGCAACTGAAGTCTTAGCCTTTAAGAGATCTATTGATGTTCTGTAGTGAATAAATGATTGACTATATTCTGGGCATAATCAACCATAAATGTCATTGAGAATACTGCAAATGTTTTCTCATCTTGTGAGAATGGATCATTTTAGCTGGAAGACAGAATGCTGTTTTTTAATTCCCCTCCAGAGATGTCTAACTAAACCAAAAATTTTCAGAGAAAACATACCCATATGGTCAATTTAAGTACAATCTTGCAAATAGAAAAAGGTTAAAAAATAATTAAAACTCTTTAGTCTAGAAATAAGAAGACCATGAAGGGATGTTATCAACATTTATAAAATTATACATTAAACACAGAAAATATGGATATGGTCATCAAATTCCAAAAGGTTAAGCTGCTGGTAAATGGTGATGAATGGAGACTTGACTTGGGGTGGTGAACACACAATACAGTATACAGATGATGTGTTTTAAAGAATTGTGTACCTGAAACCTGTATAATTTTGTTAACCACTGTCACCCCCCAAAATTTAATAAAAAGGGAAAAATATATCAAAAATGTTAGGCTGCTCGGATATTTAAAAAGAAGGGATACTTTATATAGGAATCCACAAACTATTGTCATACTATTGTATAATTATTATAAAAACTATCATTACTCTGGTATATAATTGTTCCAAAACATTTCCAAAATAGATGGAAAGGAGTGATATGAAGGGAAAGTCAAAAGTGTAAAAGTTTTGGAAATTAAAGAGGATTTTTCAATACATAGGTTCTACCGTGGGGCAGGTGTATGCAACTGACAAAGATGAACCCGGCACGCTTCACACGCTCCTGAAGTACTCCATCCTCGAGCAGTTGCCAGCATCACCTACCGTATTTTTTATGCATTCATCTACAGGGGTGATTACCACATCATCACAGCTAGACAGAGAGGTAACATCAATATTAACAAAAAATTTGTTTGCCACATTGTTAATAGTACTTGTATATGTCTGTATATCACCTATAAATGTGTTTTTGAAAAGTATGTTGTGAATCTAATTTTAGAAAAATCATCATTTTAAGTATGTTAACGAGGGGGGGGCGTCATGTCATTACCTTTGCTGTGCACTAGTTTTGAAACTCTTAATTGATTCTCTCCTGAGTTGTGTTTTATAAAATTGAGCTTCCTAATATAAAGATTTGTAGTGTTAAAAACAAGTATCAAATATAAAAAGTGAGACTTTTGGAAATGTGTAGAAATTTGTTATCCACAGGTAACAGTGCTTCTTTTCTGTCTGCATCGTGTCTTCCCCCATAGATTTTTTTGCACTCTTCCCCTTGCATAGATTAAAACGAGTACTATCTCTCTAATCTGGTTTATCATTTTCAGTTGACTGTTAGAAATATTTATTTGGATGTTTCAAATGTACCTAAAATGCAGTACATCTAAAATTGAACTTTTCTGTCCTAAACATTTTCTGTTTCCCATCTTTTCTAGAAAAATGGCATGAATATATTCTTTTCCTGTTCATAATTTTTCTATTATGTCCTTGAATTCATGTTCTCCAAATTATATTTGACATCCCCTCGTACCCCCTAGATCAAATCATTTCCCAAAGCATGCTGATATTACCTTCAAGATTATTTCACTTTTATATTCTGTCCATTTCCACTGCAACTGTCATATTTTAGTAATTTATTCACTGGTTATTCAACTGTTACCTCCTTCACCAAGCGTATATTCAGCTGAATTCTTAGAGCAATTTATCTGGTCTACTTACTACATTTATAATTCTTAATTTTAAAACATAGTAGTATATGTTTCCTTGATTCCTACAACTTCATATCAGGTTCATTTCCTCTTATTCTCTTTATACCTCATGAAATAGAGCAGTGGTCTTCCAATTTTGTGATCTCAAAATCCCTTTTCAATCTGAAGTATTTTTGAAGATTCCAAAGACATTTTGTTTATGTGGGTTATATTGATCAGTATTTACCCATTAGTATTTAAAACTGATAAAAATTTAAAATATGTATGTAATTATCCAATTAAAATAATAATGGGTAAATTACATGTTAACATAAAAAATTTATAGAAAAAATTGCATTTTCCAAAATAATAAACAAACAATTTAGTGAGAATAGTGATATTATTATGCAGTTTTTCAAATCTCTTTAATACCTGGTTTTATGTAAGACAGATGATTTCCTACACCTCCTGCAATGACTCTGTTGTAAAAGGCAGCATTAATGAATGTACATTAAAAAACAAAAACAAAAAGCAACAGATACAAAGCTAAAAAAGAATAGAGTATTAAATATTTTAATAGTAATTTCAGATCTTTGTGGATATTCATCTTTGAAATTACACCAAAATTTGACAAATGGTAGTTTCATAAATGTTTTTTGAAAAGTGCACTCTGAAGCCTTATCAATGAACTTTCATCCATTGTTCATTAAAATCCATTGGTCTATCTGTACTGTGTGGAGAGTTCACCCATGTGTGGTTTTGTAACATCATACATTCGTCATATTGATTCACTAAGTTATGCAGAATACATTTCATTAAACAATGTTAAAAACCATCTCTTCACGTCCATTAATATCACAGTGATTGATAAAAATTTTCTAGAATCTCATTTTTGTTTAAACACTCCAATTTATTATTATTAATAAGTAGTTCTTCCCCTTAAAGTATTGTTTATGTTATATTTGACAAAATGTGATTTTTCACATGTACCAATCTGAATAACCAGATGTCTTTCATGTGAAGATGGTATTTTATTAAAAAAACAAACAACAGCTAGTTCAGCTCATAAATCAATCACAGAAGTGCTTCTCTGTAAGACAAAGACCAGACTACGTTACTCACCAGAAGTGCTCTGTGCACACCTCCCATTGCTTCACATGGACTATGGGTTGAAATTTAATAGAATTAATCATTTTTTACTGCATCCACAAAGAAATTTCTAAGTGAAATTGGCACTTATTTGCCATATTATTTATAAATTCAGTTACTTTTTATAGTATGTGCCAGTGAAGAATACAATATCATTTGCTGGATAAATGAATAAGTTAGTGTTAGAGCTCTACATATTATGCAGGTTCTTCATGGAATTTATGTGTGCAGGTAAAGCAGATTATAAACCAATTTTTTTTCTTCCACTTTTTTTTCTGAACTAAAAATCATTCTTTTTTTTTTTTTTTTTTGTTCAAATACATTTGTCTCCACCTTCCAGCCACCACTTCCTCCTGGCCCCTCTCCCACCTCCCTCCCTCCCTCAGTTATTTCCCACTTTGGCTTTGTCCATGGGTCCTTTATACGTGTCCCTTGACTTGACCTTTCCCTTCCCTTTCCCTGCCCCCCCTTCTCTCTTGACTCTGTTGGTTTCTTTTTTCTTTCAATGTTGCTCGTTATATTTTCCTTGCTTGTTTGTTTTGTTGGTTAGGTTCCACTTGTAGGTGAGATCATATGGTATTTGTCTTTTGTCCCCTGGATTATTTCACTTAGCGTAATGCTCTCCATCCATGCTGTTGTAAAGGGTAGTAGCTCTTTCTTTCTTTCTGCTGCATAGTATTCCATTCTGTAAATGTACCATAGTTTTTTGATCCACTCATTCACTGATGAGCACTTAGGTTGCTTCCAGCACTTGGCTATTGTAAATTGTGCTGCTATGAACATTGGGGTGCATAGGTTCTTTTGAATTGGCGTTTTGGGATTCTTAGGGTATAATCCCAGCAGTGGAATCACTAGGTCAAAAGGCAGTTTCATTTCTAGCTTTTAGAAGAAATTCCAAACTGTTTTCCCTAGTGGCTGCACCAGTCTGCATTCCCACCAATTGTGTACTAGAGTTCCCTTTTCTTCACAGCCTCGCCAGCACCCGTTGTTTGTTGATCTGTTTATGATGGCCATTCTGACCAGTGTGGAGTGGTATCTCACTGTGGTTTTAATTTGCATTTCTCTGATGGCTAGTGATGTCGAGCATCCTTTCATATGTCTTTGGGCCCTCTGTACCTCTTCCTTGGAGAAGTGTCTGCCCAGGTCCTCTGCCCATTTTTTAATAGAATTGTTTGTCTTCTTGGAGTGGAGTTGTGTGAATTCTTTATATATTTTAGAGCTCAAACCTCTACCTGATGTATCACTGGCACATATATTTTCCCATATGGTTGGCTCCCTTTTCATTTTGCTGATGTTTTCTTTACCCGTGCAGAAGCTTCTTATTTTGATGAGGTCCCACTTGTTTATTCTTTCCTTTATGTCCCTTGTTTTAGGGGACATATCAGTGAAAATATTACTGCGTGGGATACCTGAGACTTTCCTGTCTATGTTCCCCTCTAGGACTTTTATGGTGTCGTGACTTATATTTAAGTCTTTTATCCATCTTGAGTTTATTTTTGTGTATGGTGTCAGTTGGTGATCAAATTTCAATTTTTTGCATGTAGCTGTCCAGCTCTCCCAACAGCATTTGTTGAAGAGGCTATTATTACTCTACTTTATGCTTCTGCCCCCTTTGTCAAATATTAATTGACCATAGAGACATGGGTTTATTTCTGAGCTTTCTATTCTGTTCCACTGATCTATGTGTCTGTTCTTTTGCCAGTACCAGACTGTTTTAATTACAGTGGCCTTGTAATATAGTTTGATGTCTGGTATTGTGATCCCTCCTGGTATTGTTTTTCTTTCTCAAAATTGCTGTGGCTATTCGGGGTCATTTATGGTTTCATATAAATTTTTGAAATGTCTGTTTTATTTCTGTGAAATACATAATTGCTATTTTAATAGAGATTGTGTTGAATCTATAAATTGCTTTGGGTAGTATGGACATTATGATGATGTTAATTCTTCCAATCCGTGAACACGATATATGCTTCCATTTATTTGTGTCTTCCTTAATTTCTATCTTCAGTGTTGTATAGTTTTCTGCATACAGGTCTTCTACCTCCTTGGTTAAATTTATTCCTAGGTACTTTATTTTTCCTGTTGCTATAGCAAATGGTGTCTTTTTTTTCTGATTTCTGCTTCTGCTATTTCGTTGTTGGTGTACAAACATGCCTTCGATTTCTGAATATTGACTTTGTATCCTGCTGTTTTGCCGAACTCATTTATTAGGTCGAGTAGTTTTTTTGTGGAGTCTATAGAATTTTCTATGAACACTATCATGTCATCTGCAGACAATGACAGTTTTACTTCCTCCTTTCCAATTTGAATGCCTAAACGAATTCCTTCAGCATTGTCTTGAATGGACAATTCTGACAGAATCAGCTAAAATCTAACAAAGGGGCCTGGGAGTACTTTTCCCCAGGAGTGCACCAGAACTACTTTTGGACTACAGGATCCCAGTTTTCCTGTGTCATCTTCAATCTTTCAAGCCCTTTAAACATCAGAATTTTTCTTCCATTGGAGGATATCACAAGTTAATATTTAGGCCCACAAAACTTAATTTCTTTGTTTTATTAACCAGTTGTTTGTTTCCAATGTGCTAATTCACTACAAGCAAAATATGTATTTCCTCCTGAAAGTATACAAGCATGAGGTTTTCAGAATTTTTAAATGCAATAAAGCTGTTACTTTTCAAGTCAACATATGTAATTGGTTATGAGAGAAAAGTAAATCAGAAAATTTTATGTATAAAAAGCATAGGGATGAGAGAAATTTTAGAGTTTAGGAATGAGATAAATTTTAGTGTTTAGGAAATGTATGAAGACAAGAATGTTTAAGAGGTGGTGGAATTAAGGGAAGAAGGTGGCTATATAAGAGAATGAACATAGGATAGTTTTCACATATTATTTTGTTTTACAAAATATTATGTAGGAAATATATTATTATCATCATTTTATTGAAGAATAAACCTATGTAAAGAGAATTTTCCAACTGCCTGAGATTATATTTATTATTTTGGGAATTAGAAAAGAACCCAAGTCTCTTCATGTTCATCTAGAGGCATTATTATCAGTATTTATAGTCATTCTACATCTCAATTACTTATAATAAATAAAACCATTATGAGGAGAAACACATTTTTTTTAAAGCTGGTGATCAGCCTTCTGCAGTCTCTGATGAATGTAAAGTCTCAAAAGCCAGATTGTATTTCCACTGGGGACAAAAATGACATTAACCAAGACTCTTGTTTTCATGCTAATTTGTGATCTTTTTATCAATGTAAAGTAAATATTTAAAATCCATCTTTTTTACAGAATGATATTCATCTTATTGCTTCTTTGCAACACTGGTATATAAGTCACTGTTATGTATTTTTGAACATAAGATTGTGTTTTGCATAGGAGATGAAGATTTTGATTGGCTACTAGGCAATTTTAAATGTACGTGTGAGGAAATTATTCTTCTGCCAGCACACGGAAGCTATGAAATTTAATAGCGTACCTCTTAAATTTTTAATGCAAGGAAAATTGTGGAGTAAAAAATTTCATTTACAATGTTGCTTTCACTCAGTAATTAAATTCCTACTTTCTTTGTAGGTAATTGATAAATACCAATTGAAAATAAAGGTACAAGACATGAATGGTCAACATTTCGGGTTGTTCACGACTGCAACTTGCATCATTCAAATTGAAGATGTGAATGACCACTTGCCAACCTTTACTCGTACTTCCGTAAGTACATGATATTAATAAAAAGAAAAATGTGCAATCCCGCATGAATTGCTAAATATGCGCATCTCCATCCCTGTCACATGATTTCTAATGAAGCATCCCCTGGACAGCAGTTGAGAGTTGGGGTTTAAAATCATGTAAACATAATACTTTGGAAATTAGAAAAAGCGGGCTTACTACACACATGGTGTTCTGTTTTTGTGAGAGTTACTAATTAAATTTGTTTCGTTTTTATTGTTTTAGTATGAGACATCAGTAGAAGAAAATCAAGTTGATGTGGAAATCTTACGTGTTAGCGTTGAGGATAAGGATTTATTTAATACTTCCAACTGGAGAGCTAATTATACCATTTTAAAAGGCAATGAAAATGGAAACTTTAAAATTGTAACGGACCCCAAAACCAATGAAGGAGTTCTATATGTGGTTAAGGTAAGAATATATTAGTAAATTAGTTGTTTGTATTTTATAATATTGTATATTAGTATACTACAGTTAATAAAAAGAAAGGAATTTTGGTAAATGTAGGAATAAAATATATATATAGATAAATGTAAATGCTATGTTATTCATGTATAATAGGATGAATATACATTTTAGGAAACTTTTTGTTTAAATTAAGATATAATTGACATAACATTATATTAATTTATATTAATTTCAGGTGTACAACATAATTTGACACTTACATATATTGCAAAATAATCACCAGGATGTAGTCTAGTTAATATCTGTCCCCATACATACTTACAAAAATTTTTTTTCTTATGATAAGAACTTTCAAGATCCATTCTTCTAGCTACTTTCAAACATGCAATATAGTATTATTAACTACTATCACCATGCTGTATTACATTTCCATGATATATTTATTTTATAACTCAAAATTTGTACTTTTTGGCCAATTGATTCGATAGTCCATAAGTAGCACTTTAATTTCAGAAACAATTCTATCTTCATAAATTAATTAAAAATTACTAGTGTGGGGAATTTTACATAAAAGTGTGATTTAAAAAATATTATAGATATATATACATATGTTCATATAATCTGATAATAGTACTTACTTTGTAACCAGTCTCTTAACAATCCAGAAACCAGTACGGCTGCGAGGCCCACGGGTCAGTGCCGGACTCTCCCAGCCTGTGTTTCTGTAGCTGGGTCCAGGAGCCTCCACTTCCTCCTTTCGCAGATGCTGAGTTACTATGGATCAAACCGAGAGGGAGGCTGTGGGTAGACCTTGTCCTCTGTATTTGGTGTACATTGCATCCTTAGTTTCCCGGTTCAGCATGAAAAGCCTCTGCAGTTCAAACTTGTAAATACTTGTAAAACTTCTTTATCATTCTACTCTACTGCATCTCAGAAGAACTCGCTGCTAATGCAGCAGCTACTGTTACCCATAAAGCAATCTGAGCTGCCTCAGCTTCAGACAGAATCCTAGACTTTCATCTGCCGCATCTTTAACTAGAACATGATTCGGTCCTGGGTCCATGGAGTTTCCCTTTTGTACATATTCACAGGGAGCATGGACCAAAAATGATAAGTGTGTTTTTCTTACAATGATGAAGATTAGCTGCAATGTGGGTTTCCTTTGTTTAAAACAGCAAAGAAATGCCTTTTCAATCCTGTTTCTTTCTTCGCCCACCCTCTGCCCTAATCCTTGGTATTCTAAGAAGAAAATTCATTTCTCTGAATTCTAAGACCTGACACAATTCTGTCTACTAGGAAATGGTTTCACCCCTTCTCATTACAAGTACATATCAGGCAAAAAAAACCCCAACAAACAACTTCCATTAAACTTGGTACTACCAGTTTCATGGAAAGTAACTAGGATAGGAAAGAGAAAAAAGTGTAATGTCCATTAGCTCTCTACTCTCTTGTCTCTTCTTTCTTTAAAATGTTTTATAAAATTCAACCCACATATCCTACCTTAAACCAGGTACAAATAACTTTATTCATCTCAGGAGGGTAGGATAAGCTGCCTCGACATTAATGAGGAAGTAAATAACAGGTGGTTAGGGTATGGAACTCCTATAGTAACATCTCAAGTGTTAACTTTGAAGCACTTTTATTAAATACTTCCTGAAACTGTTATCAGGACCTGTGTTACTTATGTTAAACTTGCAATTGGGGAACAGGTTCTTTGCTTGTTTTTGTTTTGTTCTGTTTTCTTTTGCTGGCTTTCCCAAATACTGAGTCAGTTGAAGGATTGACTTCCTCCCACTGCCACCTCGTTCCTGGGTAAATGCTTAGTATTCTCGTGACTGTTCACAACATAGCACTCACGTATTCCCAGATTTAAGTAGTTATAGACACTAGTTTGCATTGCTAAATATGAAATGTCTTGAACTGATTTTCAGCACACTTGCTTTTGTAGCCGCTGAATTATGAAGAAAGACGACAGCTGACCCTGCAAATTGGTGTTGTTAATGAAGCGCCGTATTTCAGAGATATTACTTCAAGATCAGCCATGAGCACGGCTACAGTTATTGTTAATGTAAAAGATCAGGATGAGGGCCCTGAGTGTACCCCTCCAGTGCAAATTGTTCGAATTCAAGAAAGTGCACCAGTGGGAACAAAGAGCAGTGGATATAAAGCGTATGACCCAGAAACAAAAAGTAGCAGTGGCATAAGGTACTAATAATTCAATTTAATTGGCTCCAAATTTAGCATGTTTTTAAAATTTGTATTTTATTTTGACACCAGGATCATAATTTGGCTTCTGATACATCTTCTTATTTTAATTCTTTATTAACAGGTATAAGAAATTAAATGATCCAAAAGGGTGGATCACTGTTGATGAATACACAGGATCAATCACAACTTTCAGAAGCTTGGATAGAGAGGCAGAGTCCATCACCAATGGTATATATAATGTTACGATCCTTGCATCAGACATAGGTAAGAACTTTGTTTTTAAACCAGCTGCACACATCCTCAACTACATGCACCCTCACCTGTTAAACCAGCAACGCACATTTTTTACTTAGCTGTATACATTCTCAAAATGTATTTCTCCCCAGATGACATATAAAGTAATTGAGGGGTTTGCTGTAATTTATTACCTCATGTCTGCTTTCCAGTAGCACCTTAGATGTAATTATAAAATAACTTAGTCATAGAAATACTTGCAACTAATAATAAAACTTAAACATTGAAAATTGAGAAAATCAGTAAAATTAGCTTCCATTCATCTACTTATAGCTCTTAAAATATTTGCTTTAGCAGAAAATTTTATTATAGAGAAAATACTTATTGCCCCACAGTGCACTCCTAGAAAACAGTTCTGTCTCCTTACAGGAAACTCACAGTATACTTGGGGGTTAAAATTCTGAGTAAGGACATTATATAAAAATAAGTCATAGTCATGATTAATAGTATATTGTAAAATTGGAAAGCCAAGTCATACAAATCCATATAATCTATTATAAAGTGTAAAATAATGTTTTGCAAGTCCTACAAAATTGAGAGAAATATGAACACAATGATCATATATGAGATTCATTTAGTGCATAAAATATAATTTTGCTATTACATGACATTTGAACTTTTTGTGCCTTTTTAAAATAAATATGCTAGCTATGATAATATAAATTATTACACTGTAGCTTGCAAAATTAGAATTTCAAAGTGAAATTGGAAAATGCTTTATTTTACTTTTTTTTAGAATTTATTTATTTATTTATTTTTTAAAATTTATTTACTTTTCAAATACATTTGTCTCTGCCTTCCCCCCACCACTTTCCCTCCCCCCCTCAACCCTTCCCCTTTGGTTTTGTCCATGAGTCCTTGCTATATGTTCCTTGACTTTCCCCTTCCCTTCCCTTTCCCGGCCCCCCCCTTCCTTCTTGTCTCTGTTGATTTCTTTTCCTTTCAGTGTTGCTGGTCATATTTTCCTTGCATTTTTGCATTGTTGGTTAGGTTCCGCTTATAGGTGAGATCATATGGTATTTGTCTTTCGCCCCCTGGCTTATTTCGCTTAGCATGATGCTCTCCAGTTCCATCCATGCTGTCGCGAAGTTTACTAGTTCTTTTTTTCTTTCTGCTGAGTAGTATGGAAAATGCTTTAGATATTTCAGTTGCTTCTAAATTAATGAGAAATGCCTCATAATTTGTTGATTAAATTGATAAAGATGTAATCATTATTAATTAACTTCAACCAGTTAAAGACTGTTGAAGCCTCAGCTTCTCATGTGTCTTTGGTAAGACATATTTTTTGGTCAAATGCAAATATAAAAAAGAAAAATAATATGAAACTCAAATCCAGTATTTTTATATTTTGATAGCACTTGGCAAATGGTTTATTGATAGATGAGATAAAAATTACTGTCTGAAAGAAGAGATTTTTTCATTTATTTTATTTTATTTTTATTTTTGATTTTGGAGAGAAGGGAAGGGTAAGAGAAGGAGAGGGAGAGAAACATCGATGTGAGAGGAGAACATTGAATGGCTTCCCTCTTATGTACTCTCGCTGGAGACTGAACCTGCAACCCAGGCATGTGCCCTGTTCAGGAAATGAACCCACAACCTTTCAGTTTGCGGGAAGACTCCTAACGGACTGAACCACACTGGCCAGGGCTGGAATTAGAGATTTTGAATATAATTTTTTTCTATGTTCTTTACTGTTGTGGAAGAGTTAAAATAATTGAGGGATCAAATATTGTTTTTGAACTTAGTTGAGAGGCCCTATTAATCATCATTGTGGTATAAAATAAATGTGTAATAAAGCCTTTCCCATTTGCTTTAAGAAGGTAGGGGGATAGGTAATTACACATGTTTTTATTTTATTAACTGAGATAATATTAAATATACTTTTTTGTTTCTTCCCGTTTTTTTACCTTTTCCTAAAATCTATGCTGGCTAATTTCATTTGGGCCAGTCACAGGTATGCACAGATAACCAGGTGATCGTGAACAAAGAATTGGACGAATCACACAAACCAAGTAAAGCAAAGCAAGCAAGCTTTATGAAGGCTGGTACAGTCCGCAGTATATGGGAACAAGCTGATCCCCTGAATGGAGAAAGGCACCCTGTTGTTTGAGGGGCTAAATTTTATAAGGCTTTTTACTTCCCTATTCTTAATATACTTTATACTGCACTTATGTTAGGTGTTATGTAATTTTTCTGCTATGGTGCATAGCAGATTACCCATAGTTCTCCCTGATTGCCTAGTGGCTGTGGTTTTAAGTATTACTATGCTATTACAAGTCTATTTTCAGAATTCAGGGTATTGCTAAAGTGTCAGTGTCAGCCACTTACTCTATGCCAGCCTCCCAGGACTTCCTCATTTTTATTTTATCTATTGTCTCCAAGTCTCCTGCTGCAAGCCCAGTTACTTGTGGGGAGTGAGGTAATTATGTCAGGATCTCAGGCTGTCTGGCCCAAGTTGTCTGGCTCGCTTTCTTTAGCCTATTTTACATTTGCTGCAGGTACCTTTGGAACTTCCTCATTTCTAGCTCTTTGCCTGCCTCAGGGCCTTCTTGCTAATTCCCAATGGAAGACGTTCTCTCTTGGGAGCACTGACCTCTGGGCCACGCTCACTTCCCACCCTCCTACTACTCCAAAGCACCTGTTTCTTCTTTTTAAAACTCTCTCTCAAGGCTTCTATGTCTTTACTTTTCAACACATTCCCCTTTCCTATATGCTTTCTGCTTTTGCTAGCTTCTCCTCTCCTAAAGAGAGCTAGTTCAATTTGATTTCAATTTTGCTTTTTTTCTCAGTTGCTTCTCAGCCTACATTTTTGGCGATTTCACCCAGGTATCTTCTCTAGTATTGCTGAGTTTTAGGTTTCTATATTTGTTGTGTATTCCAAATATGGAGAGGAATGTATTTTCAGTTCTTTAAAATATTTAACAGGAAAGTTTCATGCACACAAATCACGGGACGATGGGGAATTCCTTTGACATGACTACATTTGGAATTAGTACTTACCCATATAGAATTACATTAATATTAATATTAGAAGGTGAGCATTGCATGCCTACACTCCAAAGAATAAGAGAGTATTATTTATTTCACTAACAGATGAAAAATGGCTGTGAAACACTGAGTTAGATACCTAAAATCTTTGATTTAAATGTTCTGTAACAATACTAATTATAATGTGCAAAAAGACTATAGTTTAATTTGCAACTCTAAATAGTTCATGGAAGGGAAATTGAAGCATTAGCACAGAAGTAGAAGAGCAAATACCGTAGGAACAGTACAATCAATCAGACTTGAATGGTAAGATTTGTGCTTTCAAATTTGTGTGTGAGCCCAGTGGAAAGAGATGTTCAAGACATCCAGCAGTCCCAGTTCTCAGAGAGAATGAGAAAGGACCACATAGCATGAGAGCAAGACAGGTTAAGAGGTGAGATTATTGTGTCCTGATAGAAAGTTTGCCACACAGATGAGATACCTACCTCTCTGCTTTCCCTTCATTGTGTCTAGACTATGGTTGTGCATCCTGTGTTTTTTAATTTTTAAATTTCCTTGTGCTTTTAAATATACCAGAAATGTCCTTGTTTGTACTTTCCTTCCTTTCCCTTTTTAAAAGGTAGTCAAAACTCATATCTGTAACAGTTTCCATGTGAAGTATGGCTATTTAGTGAATGAATGACAAATCTCAATAGCAGTTATTGTTTGTAAAACTCATTTGAAAGTGATAATATTTTACTTTTAACATTTCTAAAGACATAACCTATTACCACTTGTCACTGTCATTTATATGTTATAGGTGCTTAATAAGTATATTTTTAAAAATCTTTAATGTGCAATTTTCTAGTCATAACATAAAACATTAAAAAACTGCATTTATATATTAATTTTCTAGGTGGGAGAACATGTACTGGGACACTGGGAATCATACTTGAAGATGTGAATGATAATGGCCCGTTAATACCGAAACAGACAGTGGTGATCTGCAAAACCGTCATGTCCTCTGCGGTACTTGTTGCTTTCGATCCCGATGACCCTATAAATGGCCCACCCTTTAGCTTCAGTTTGGAGGGTGATTCTGACTCAAATATACACACAATGTGGAGACTGACAGCAATCAATGGTATGTATATCTAACCATTACATCATCCTTTTCAACATCAGGACGTCTAAAATCCTTTTTCTTTTTAAATTTTTTAAATTAAATTTCGTGGTGTAACATTATATAAATTTCAGGTGTACAATCAAGGTGTGATTTCCTCCCATCATAATATATTTGATCCTCTTTAACCCTGTTCATCTTCCCCCAACCCTAACATACTTCTTTCTTGATGAGATAGAAGAATAATTCATTAGGTGGGAACCGCTAGTGAAAAAAGGCAGATTTCTCAGTTTTAGGGTGGTGGGACTTGGGTCCCTCTGGTGCTAAGGATTCCCTTAAGAGTCATGTGAATTCTTATTTTCATTCTTGCTCCACATACACACACCCTTAGACTAGGTCTAATATAATCACTTCCTGACTTGGGTAACTCCCACTTCATGGATTCTTGCCATGCTAATTAATGGTTCTATAATGAGTCCCCCAGGAAGCAGCTCTGAGACAATGTTTGTCAGGCAGAATATTTAGTAAAGAGTTTGCTTGGCATCACTGGCTGGGACAGGAAGTGAAGCAGGACGGGGCAAAGAGATCAAACTGCAGCTCCAGCCAAGGAACAGTCTCAGCTGACCCCATGGGAGTCTATTATGATGGGAGACTGAGCTAACTGGCTCTTCAAGGTGTCTCCAACTTGAGTCTCTTTACTTTCTCCTTGCTCGTTCAGTGGGCTGGGCTACTGTGAAAGACGTGACAGGAGAGCACAATCTCTAAAGCTGCTGCTGTCTCCCAAGCAGCTAGGATAGTAAGTCCCTGATTGCAAGGGGATCTGGATGTGTGTCACAGTGTCCACCATACTTTCCTCTCTCTGCTGCAGTGGCTTCTGACCATTTCTTCTCTATCATTTTCTACTTGGGATTCTCCCCTAACTCGGCTCCTCGTCTATATTTCTGCCTTTAAGCACAATGATAGCTATGGTGACAAGAATGGCGAAAGTAAAGGGGACCTCTGTCCGTAACACCACTGCATTGCTCTCTGCATCAGCTCTTAACTCCATTCTCCATCTCCTGACTGGACTGCCCGTGGGCCCGATGTCCTGGTCTCCCTGTGCTCCAGCTTTCGTAACTCACAGTCCATTAAGCTGAATGGGGTTTGTGTTTAAAATGCTATGGAATAATTTCCAACCCCAGGCTTTCAATGGATAGTCTTCAGTTTCCCATTATGGCAAATTAGAAAAAAAAAAGTTTTTGAATAAAGGTAAAGAAAAGAGGATGGAGGAAGAAAAAGAAAGCCATATAGAAGTTAAGGCACTGTGTCTAGAATTTCAGACTATTATGAAATAATAATCTGATGCATCATGTAAAAGAAAATATACACTGAATGATTACATTAAAGTTTTTAAAGCTATGATAAAAACCAATCTCTTAACAAGTTTATTAGGAATGGAAGAATTTATGAACAGATAAATGTATTATTATAAAAACCAAAAGACCTTTTTTTAAGAGGCATCAGAGACAAACTTTTATACACAGCATGTTTGCAACAGCTATAGATTAGAACAACTCAGTCCACTCACATTTACAGTCTGGTAGCACTTGAGCTACAAGTGGAAATACCCATTTGTAGAGAAATTCAGTGGTTATCTTACCACTATTTATTTATGCTCAGGAGAATTCAATGGCATTCTGTAATGCTTGCTTTTATTTTCTTTCAGATACAGCAGCACGTCTTTTGTATCAAAATGATCCTCCATTTGGACCATATATTGTACCAGTCAGAGTTACAGACAAACATGGCTTGTCACACGTCACATCATTAGATGTTATAATTTGTGACTGTGTTACTGAAAATGACTGCACGCTTCGCGTGGTTCCAGCGGCTGGTAAAGCGGAAATGAAACTTGGACCATGGGCCATCCTTGCAATACTTTTGGGCATAGCCTTGTTATGTTGTGAGTCCCTTTGTGAATTCAAATAATAACCTCTAAAATAACTTTCAAGACACATTCTTAGATAAACACTGTTATCTATAACCGTGTGTATAGAGCAGTATTCTTATATAACATACACATTTAATTTATATATTGAAAGTGCATTTATTTATAGTTCTGTTACCGCAGCATAAACAAAATTTAACATAGAATTACAACATTTAGCATGCCCTTGTGGCCTCTGTGGTTAAGGCAGATTTTTCTATTGTATATGCTAATTTTACACAAGCCGTCGTGTATGCACTTTCTGGAAAGCTGTCTTTGTATTAGGCGTCATACATTAATTGCTTCACACTGTTTTATGGTAAACTCAAGTTATTTCTCTCATCATCTAGGTATCCTATTTACCTTAGTCTGTACGACTTCCGGGGCAGCCAAAAAGCAAAAAGAACTTCCTGAGGATTTGGCTCAGCAGAACCTCATTATTTCAAACACGGAAGCTCCTGGAGATGACAAAGTGGTAAGTAGTTTGTCTTTTAAAAATAAATACGAAGGATGAATTGGCCTAACCACCTACTGTTATATTTTCAGAACAAAGTTCTTTTGCAAGTTCAGGTAACTTGCTATAAATAAAAATGCCATCAGTTCCATGGAACATATAAAATGATGTCAATTGCCATGGTAATAGATGGCATCTCAATTTAACCATATAGTGTTACTTAATGATAAAATTCCTTTAGCATGTCAATGTTATTTTCTACTTCAAATGTTTCATGATTTAAACTTTAGATCCAGTCTTTTTAATAAATTGAAACTATTGTTTGTGTTGTAAAAGTGTTTCATTTAACTATTATCACAGATCACTAACATAATTGTGTTAATTTTTTTTTATGTCAACAGCAATAAAATGACTATAAGCTTTGATCAGTGTGAGAAGAATTTTAATGGAGTCTTTCGGACTCTAATGTGGGTTAGAAAGGAGACTTAGGTCAAATATATGAAACAGCAATGCCAGCCATTTACTACATTGACTCAACTTTGATTTCTAGCCTAGTGTGTTGATGAGGAACAAGGAATTCTCAACAAAAAGCATAATTGATGATTAGAGCAGGAACAATTTACAAAACAAAAGGATGTTGGCATCTAGGGAGGTAATGGAAAAAAAAAAACTTGGGGGCCAAACACAACAGAAAATTAGTGGCCAAAACTCTTGTATTCTTACTTTCCCCGCTGATGTATTTTTATTATTTTTATTTATTTAGCTCACAAAGACTTATTATTGCAGTTTAGATTTTTATGGAACTTTATTTCTATTATTTTTGTTTTAGTTGCAGGGGAACTAGATTTGGTACTGAATAAAAAGACTGATCATTATTTCTGGGTTTTTCCTAGTCAGGCGAAGGGGGATGCTTTTAAACTAAGCAGCGTAAATACACGTGAGACAATAGTACTGGCAACCTGACTTTGAGGTGTGAGACACTGGAAGGTTTTAGGAACTGAGGTTGTACAGTATTCTAAGGAGTTTTTAAAGACATGTATATTAAGCTTTTCTTTTTGTCTCAAGGTGTAAGCCACTTGACATCTGCAATTTGCTTCTTATATTGACCACCACATGAATACTAGCATTACAATAGTTAGGTACTCAGTATTGCCAAGGCAGACATAGTGCCTGCCCTCAGAGAGCTTACCTTCTAGCTTAAAAATTCAGGGCATTATCTGCAAGGTTTGTTCTTTTTCTTCTCTCTCTCTCTCTCTTTTTTTTTGATCTTCTCCTTTCTCTAATGCAAAGTGTTTTGTTTCAGTGTTATGCAAATGGCTTCACAACAAATGCTGTGTGCAGTTCCAATCAGGGTGTTTGTGGCACCATGGGATCAGGAGTGAAAAATGGAGGGCAGGAGATCATTGAAATGGTGAAAGAAGGACACCAGACCTTGGAATCATGCCAGGGGGCTGGACATCATCACACACTGGAGTCCTGTAAGGGAGGTGGACAGCGCCCCCTGGATCCCTGCAGGGGAGGATACGTGGAGACAGACAGCTACAGACACGCATACTCCGAGTGGCGTAATTTCACTCAGCCCCGCCTTGGTGAAGTGAGTTTCCCTAAGTGTCCTACAAATCTATTTTGATTTCTTTTCAGCTTTCTAAATGATTATAATTTAATGGCCTGACCTTTATTTTTAATTATTAGTCTACTAATTGGAAAATTGTTTTCCTTGATTGTGATCTTAGTTATATTCAGATGTGAAGTATACATTTCCCTCACATGATATTTGGCTTTTGGTTCTTTTTGAAATAATGTGAGATATTTTTCTCATGATTTTTTGTTAAGATTTGCCACCTGACAAGTCAAATCTTAGAAATCAAAAGTGTGATGCCAGGCGATTCCAGCCTGTATAGCTACTATGCAAACCTGGAAAGATCTGAACCTGCACAGTTTAGGATCAGTTTAAGGATGCATTTCACTTTAGCCATAATTTTAAGAGGGAAAGCAGTGACTCAAAGTGACACTTGTCTGCTTGAGTCACATATGTGGCTTTTAGAAACATGCTATGTAGTGAATTTATAGTGTGATTTATGATACAGACCAATTATATGCATTTTTTATATGTAGGAATCCATTAGAGGACACACTCTGATTAAAAATTTAACAATCAAAGGTAAATCAAAGCTATTATTTTTATGTTAGTAAGTTTTGGTGTTTTAAATCATCATAATAAAATATATTGTGTTTTCCCCCTTGGCAGAAGGTGCAGTTGTGTAATCAGGGCGACAATCATAAACATGCTGAAGACTACATCCTTAAGTACAACTATGAAGGAAAAGGATCCATGGCTGGTTCTGTAGGCTGTTGCAGTGAACGGCAAGAAGAAGATGGGCTTGAATTTTTGGATCATTTGGAACCCAAATTTAGGACACTAGCAGAAGTGTGTGTAAAGAGATGAGCGCATCGTAATAAGTCTACAAAAGCCAGTGGCCTTATCACCTTTTCCCTTTTTTAAAAAAATTAAATGTCATTAAAAAAAAAAAGAAGACACTGTGCTTTGGACTACCCCCTTGTTTTGATGGGATATCTTTAAGGAAATGCACATTTACTGAGAAATGCTATCAATAAGTGCACAGATTTCCCAATTCTTAATGTACTTTTCAATTACTTGTATTCCACCCAAGGAGACCTACAGAAACAGAAATGTTAAGGAAGTCTGCATTATTGTTTACATTTGGGTTTGATGACAACAACCCATCTGTAGTGCAATCAAATATAACAAGTCTGTATCATAGACTACTTAAAGTATAACCTAATAGAAAATTATCTTGCTTTAATGTGATCTCCAACTCCTTAGTGAATTAATTAATTGTTTGTGAGGTGCTTGAAGTCTGTTCTCTAAGTGTTCTTGGTACTGTTTTATTCTTATAACATGACCTTTCTTCATAATGCAAAGGGAGATTCCCAGCCAGGCACTGTTAGAACAATTCCATTTTGGTGGAGTTGCATTTCTAGGTTGTGCTCTATATAAAACCTTGCACTGAATCTACATTTCCTCTGTTACCCACCTTGTCAGAAAAATTTAAGCTCAAAAAAATGCTTTAAGAATGTATTTTTAATCCTGCAAAGATTTAGTCTCTTTCTTTCTCCCTTCCTCACTCCCTCCCTTCCTTCCTCCTTCCTCCTCCCTTTCTTTCTCTCCGTTTCCCACTCTCCTGTTCATTTCTCCCCCCGGCATTCTCTCCCCTTTGTTTTTGAGTATGTTTACTGGGGTTGGAAAATCTAAATTTTTTTAAAGCCATCTTTTTTATTCTTCTCTTATAAAGTGATTTATTCTGTTTCTGTTTTATGTGAAGGCATATATTCTTGGTTTCCCTTAAAAATCAATGTAATGTTGACTTCATTGTTTCAAATATCTTGGTGTTTGCTCCATTACCTATTTAACAAAGAACCTTTAATGTTGCCTTTGAAATTGTGGAAATGTGTGATTTTTTTAAATTAAATGCAACTTTCTATGTTAACAAAAGGAATAGTGAAATTAAAATTGGGATGTGGCTATTTTGTATATAATAGAATATTTATAGTTCATATCTTTAATGCAAGGATATAGTTTATAAATGCAACATAGTGATGATTTTTAAAATAAATTTCGAAAGACAGGGATTGTGAAAGCTCTCTAAAACAGCTATTTTATAACTTTTTAAATGACATGGCTAGTCATATGTTTGTGTGTGTAAAGTTATTTTTTAATAATTTAAGATTACAGTTTTTAACAATGTAGAGCAAACTATTTAAATTTTGAGACAATTTAAGACAAAATTAAACTTAATAGCCAACCAAATTCCAGGCCAATTTTCATGGCCGATTTCAGTTAATGAATTTTCTATGTATGTTAACTATATGGACATTTTAAATGTATTTCTAATATTTATGATTATTAGTAATATGCCTATCCTACACTCACAAGGTTGGCTTATAACACTTTTTTTGAGGATTAACATTAGGTAATTATTTAATAATCAACTTGTCTTTTCAATAGTTGCATTACTGCTCAGTCAAATACGTTATTTTTCAGTTATTTTTAATAAATCATGTACAAAATTCTTGTATATTACTGATTATGAAAAAGTAAATCAAGTAGTTTTTAAAAATTAGTTTGAGATTATTAGTCATGGGTGTGGTAGGAGCTTATGGGATTTTATTTTGTTACTTAGAGAACTGAGTCTTTTCTTTGGAATCCTTTTTTATATTTTTTAAAATTTTAAAGTTGGATTTGATCCATTGTTATAATTTTTCTGTTCTAAAGATTGTGATGCTATGGGATATTGGTTAAGTTGCATAATTTCTCTTGTGTCTGGTTTTATTTAATCATAAAATGGGGAATAATAATAGAACTCTTTTCCTAAGATGACTGTAAGACATTCGAATAAAAAATGGGTTTTAAGCATAAAAGTCACCCAGCGTGATCTGCCTAAAAGGCACTCCAAATAATACTAAATGATTTTAAATAAGTCACACGTGCAACCTATGTCATATCAAGAAAATAAGATAATGGGAAGGGGTTATTTTGACTTTAGAATATTTGTCAATTGGGTATGTATCTCATAATGTTCCCTTGACTGGGTATGTGTTTGATGGTTCAGGACATACATTACAAAGATTGCTAGGGCACCAGCAAAGGATTGCCTAGTTTGAAATACTGTAGACTAATTAGATATAAAGAAGCATCTCCACTTCTTAAAATGGGTGCTAATTCTAGAGCCCTATAACAATGTACATGCATAAGATTCCTCCTGTCAAGCTCTTCCTGAGCAGTTCTCCTAGCTTTGCTGCTAGAGGGATGGTTTACCACAGAGGCAAGCAATTACTTGCCTGGGAGTTGAAGTCTCTTTGGCAGTTTCCATTGAAACACTAAGTGCCAAGACGCTGGAGAGAATGCCTTGATGCTAACTCCACCCTTACTAGCTGTGGAACTTCAGAAGTCACACTTTAAGTCTAATGTCTTTACTTGTATGACCTGCTTGAGGGAGTTGGAGGAGTCTACTTCATAGTTTTGTTGTCAGAGAGTTAATCCATGAAAAAAGTTGGCACAGAGTTAGCAGTCAATATACGAGGGGGCCCCAAAACAGCAGGACTGACTGACTTGGCCTAACTTCCTTTCCTTCCTTCCTTCCTTCCTTCCTTCCTTCCTTCCTTCCTTCCTTCCTTCCTTCCTTCCATCCTTTTTATTCTTTCTCTCTCATTCTTTCGTGTTAAAGAATAGTTTTCTTTCTTTTTTTTTTTTAGCCTTGGTATGAAATAATTTTTATTGGTGTCATGGATAGTTCATTGTCAGTCTCTGGGGCAGTGCTTGAAAAATTGGCAATTCTTTTAGCTCTCTGCCACCCATGAGTGAACCCATCAGCTATTTAATGGGGTCAACATTTAGCTTAGCCCAGCTAGGTTCTACATCTTCCCCTGAAAGCAGGAAGTTCCAAGCCCCTACTTTTGACAAAGAGTATGAATGTTGCTGTCAAGAAGGCAGAGGTGGATCCAGAAGCTTATAGAATTTTGAGGGCCTTCTTTAAGAAAAAAGAATACATCTCCCCTCCTCCCCCGAAAAAAAAAATATTACAGAAAACAGTTGACCGTGGGAACACTTTGCTAGGTCTTTTTTGTCAGGGGCTGGTGCAAACAAGAAGCTGTGACACACAAACTTTGTTAGCTTCATTGTAAATGGCTTTTTCAGAAAGTGGGTAGAACATACCAGAATTCTTAAATCTAACTATCTCAGAAAAGTCGAATGTTTTCTGATGGTCCATGGTTGGCCAACATGATTCCATAAATATGTTTCATAGTTAGGCATTTACTTATTCACTAATTAGTCTGAATTATTATGCAAATTCCCCATATGCAGTTACAACTGTGCTCTTTGGAAATGCTCAGCAAAAGCCTGTACAAAAGCAATGTGACCTGTGGATTTTGCTTTTTATTTTCTTATTCCATTTGCCATATTTACCAGTTAGTTCTCAAGTGCGCTGTTGATACCAAAAGATGCCTGTCTGGACGAGGACAGGAAAAGGTGGGGCCACTGGAGAGATGGAGCTGGGAGCTGCTTCTGCAGCAAGCCACGCTCCTTGGGTCTCAGTGGGGCACAGACAATACCTTCGTGAACAGCCTGGGGCCATGACAAGGACATTGTGTTTCGCAGCCCTTCCAGGCACTGTGAAGCCATGGTGTTCCTTACTTCTGGAGGTTCTTGGATTCCCAGTCAGGGCACATGCCCATGGGGTGTGGAGATCCTCATGCTCAGATACTCCCCCTACCTCACCCCTCCCTGCCCTGCTAGGGCAATCTGGGTGTTGCCTAAGATGCTGTCCTTGGCACTGCCTGAGGAACCATACTAGGGGCTGCCTGAGAGGCTGGGTGAAGTTTTCAGGGTCCTCTTACTATGTCAGTGGGCCCTGAGTATGAACAACAAGCTGCTTGTGGGAACTAGGACTTGGGTGGGATAACGTGGAGTTAACCAAGCACTACAGGCATCTCCCCTGCCCCTGAGCAAGAATAGTTTTCTTTAAAAAAAAAAAAAGTTTATTTTTATAGAGGGGGAAAGGAGGGGAAAAGAGAGGGAGAGAAACATCAATGTGGGTTTGCCTCTTGTGCGCTCCTGACTGGGGACCTGGCCAACAATCCAGGCATGTGCTCTACTGGGAATCAAACCAGTGGCTCTTTGGTTTGCAGGCCGGCACTCACTCCACTGAGCCACACCAGCCAGGGAGGAATTTATTTATAAAAAGTTTTTATTTATTCATACATGATTAACAGTCACCTTCAAAGTACTCTCCATTTGATGTAGTATGTTTACTGAGACACTTCTTTCCACTGCTCAAAACAATTTTTGAACTCACTGATTTTGATGCCTTCTAGTGCTTCTGCCATTGTTTTACTACTTCCACATGGACAAAATTTTTACCTTTGAGGACTTTTTTCATCCAGGGAAACAAAAAAAATGTCGCTCAGGGTGAGATCAGATGAATAGGGAGGGTGGAGCAGGGGGGTCATGCCATTTTTGCTCAAAAACTGAACACTCAGCATGGTGTAGGTTGGTTTGCTCATAAACCACCCATCATGAAATGGGCAAAGGCATTGAAAGAATCTTCAAAAAAATTCACTGAAGCTGAATGTAACCTCTTACAACAACACCAGCTGGTACACTGATAACAGATGGGTTCCTAGAACACTCACCTAGCGGGGGAAGCCTGTACTACAAGGGACTGCCCTCCAGAAGGTAATTCCAATTTTTGAGTCCCCCCTTGTATGTAAGTTAGCTGCTACTACTAGTTTATGAGAAGAGGACACTGTAGTTGGGCATAATCATAGGTCCAATATCCATCCACTTTGCTTTACAGCTGACATTTTGCCATGGCATTGCGTTCATCTTTCCCAAAAGCTTGACCAGTATTGTTACTGTGATGGCCTTTGGGAACCTCATGGCTGATAACAACTTTCAGGTCTCTCGTTCTTGGCATTCCGGAAGCTACATCTTATCCCCAGCCCACAGATCAAAAGGATAAATCTTGAGACTTAAAGGAGCAGCAGGTAAAATTCTTCATCAGCCATATGTTGCCTCAGGAGGCAAATAGGAATCCAACTCTTAGAGATTTTCCCTAAGAAATGGGCAGTGCCGTTTCAACAGGAGAAAAGCAACAGGGATCTGCTGTTAGTTCAGGGCAGCCTGTGCTTGGGATCTCCCTGTAATCATTTTTTGCTTGTTTATTTATGTATGTATGTATTTTATTCACTGGTCAACCCCTTAGGTAGTAACATCCTGAGAGCAGAATCCTTGTCCCTCTATGTGCCTAGAGCCATCATATTTTCAACCTCTGAATAAATGAAGTTCCTAGAAGTTACACAATACCTATGTAGATCTACAGCTTTTACTCTGTTCTGCGAGGTCCATCATTCTCCTAGTACTTTAAACTTGTTATGCAAAATGGCAAACTTGTTACCCATCAAATCAGGTTCTCCTGTGTTTTCTATATAAATAGTGTCCCCCTAATTACACAGGCTTGAAACAGAGTTCTCAATTCTTTTCTTTTTGCATGACGTATTGCTCCAAACTGCCCAACTTTCTGACAATTTTAAATGAAATTTCATTCATTCATTAATTTTTTTTGCATGTAGTCATTTAATGCCTTCCCCGTATAGCCATGGAAGGCAGGTATGAAAAGGTTCAAGATGCGTCAGCTACTCATCCACCCACACATTCTAGTACAGGGCAAGACACAGTACAGCTTTGAGTGTATCTGAGAATGCAACAGGCCAACACCTGTAAAACACATCACATGATACCTGGCACATGTTAAGTGCTTATAATAAAAATTCCAGATGATGCAAAAGAATTGGAAAATTCTAGTGAGTGAAGTTGTGTTTCTGGTACTCCCAAGCCAAGTGTTCATGACTTACTTAACTGTCCTCCATAGCTCTTTTTATGTGCTTCTCCAGCCAGTATCCCAGCTGAAACCCCCAACATCATTCAACTGCCACAGTGTTCGTGCCTCCAATCTCTTCCCTCCCAACTACCATTAAAGAATAGATATGATCATGGCATTTCCCTGCCTAAGGGCCTTCCATG
Organism: Pteronotus mesoamericanus; assembly: GCF_021234165.1. NCBI lineage: Eukaryota > Metazoa > Chordata > Mammalia > Chiroptera > Mormoopidae > Pteronotus > Pteronotus mesoamericanus. The sequence goes on along the minus strand of NW_026555247.1, from coordinate 12,976,229 downwards.
GTTTCAGAGAATAAATTTGAAATGTAAGATCACATTCAAGTACTGATCTTCCTATACCCCTCCACATACATTCTCTGTTTTGCTCCTGATGAGGCCTCCATTTGCAATGTCTTTACTCACTTGTTATTCACCTCTTCCTTTATGAAAATAGGACTTTTTGAAGAATGTAGTTCAAATACTGTCTCCTCTAATCACAGGCATATATGTATCTAGAGCAGCGATTTTCAATCTTTTTTATTTCATGGTACCCATAAACTATTAAAATTTTGCATTACACCAAAAAAGATATATATATTTTTGCTGATGTGACAATAAAAAAACATATAATTTTGACTCATTTACCCCTGACAGCTAGTATATTAGCTGTTGTCATTCTTTTCTTTTGACAATCTAAAGGAAAAGAGGTCAGTGCCCCTGACTAAATAGGAAAGTATTGCATATTTTAAAAATGCTGCAGCATACCAGTGTGCTTGCTGTGGCAAAACATTGGTGCACAATTTTTGCTTATAGGTTTCTATGTATGTTTATGTATCTATATGGGTACATTTGTATATGTTTGTCTAAGTGTGTCTTTTCATATGGGAAGTTTACTGATGACAAAGAAAGGTGTTCATATCTGCACGTCAATAGAATTCTGACCATCAGTACATTTTGATGAGTAGTGTGATACTGTATTGCTCAGCTTGCAAAGAAGAAAAAGAAAACATAACAAATTGTTATTTGATTCTTAGCACACTACATTTCTTTTCCCTTGACATAAAATTTTCATTGTAGCCAGACACAATATATGTTATATTCAGCATTGAACTATTTTTTTCAACAAAACGACATTGAATTCATAGAACATCAAACATCTGCATTCACAGTTTAGTGCAAGAAAGTGAAGGGGTGAAGTTTTGTAATCCTGAGTATTCCTCTCTCCTGCATCCTAACATAACCATTAAAAAGAAAAGAGACAACCAGCAGAAACTTCTCCCTTGGGGTCATGGGGGTGGCAGATCCTGTTCAGGTCTTGTGGTTCACTCTTCACCTCATATAATTGCACAACCTCCTTATAACCAACGGCACCACACTGAAATGTAAGTCCCAAAGGTTTTGTCCATCCTCTTCACCATTGTGTGCCCAGCACATGGAGCAGTAGACTCTCAGTTGTTTGTTATATGAATAGATGAATTAATTCACATGTTTATTAGGTACCTGATCAAAATTAGACTGTAGCTTTGTCTAAAGAACTATTTACTCCTCAATGTGAAACTCATTGACCAATGCAAAAATTGTATTTGTGAGAGTTGGTCATTGTCAACAATTTCCAACAGTGTAGTAAAAATAATTTTTGCTAAAGGGCCACTTACTAATAATTCCCTGGGGTAGAACAACTAAGAGTCACGTATGTTTTAGGAATTCAAAAAAATGATTCTTAAGGGTTTGCTAAAGCCATGTTAACTATAGACTGTTGAAAGTTAGGTCTTGACTCAAGAAGTGTCTTGAAAAATCAGAAGGCAAGAGAGGTGGTGCAGAGCTAAAAGCTTCCTACTAGTTAGACTGGGAGACCATTCTGTAACTTGATCCTAAGGTGCTCCCGTGCACTAAGAGAAAAGAAAACCTTCCTATGGTGTTCCTGTGCACTAACAGAGAAGAAAACCTTGCCATGGAAACCAGAAGAAAGGAAAAGAAAATTCGCAGCTGTGAGCCTGGGAGTGGGGGAGCGCAGGGGGCTATGGCTGTATTGTACTGTGAGCTGATGTTTTGCCTGGAAGAGAACACATAAGGTGTGAAGCCCTTTCCTGTTGTTCTCCGCCAGACTTGTAAGAACAGAGCTATCCAACTAATGTGGACAAGGCTTAATAAATAGCAAGACAGTTATAGGGTTTTTGTTTGTTTATTTATTTTTGGATAGCTAGTATATATTCTCCCCCCCTCCCCCCACTTTCCCTCAGGTCTGGGTTCTCAGTCTGAAGACTGAAACCACACAAAGTGAAATTTTGACCTTCTTTCCCAGGAAAATTCTCTGTCCCCAACTTTGTCCCCTGTTTTTAACTCTACCAGCTAAAAAACAACTGAAATTGTTTTCACACTTTAAAAAAAAATTAAACAGATACATCATTCAGCTGCATTTTAAAATAAACAAGAAACAGCCTTGGCCAGATGGCTCAGTTGGTTGAGCATTATCCTGTTCACCAAAAGGTTTTGGGTTCAATTCCTGGTCAGGGCATATACTTATGTTTTGGGTTTGATCTCCTGTTGGGGTGTGTGTGGGAGGCATTGGTTGATGTTTCTCTCATATCAATGTTTCTCCCTCTCTTCTTCTCTAAAGATAATTAATAAACATATCCTCAAGTGAGGATTAATAAATATATATAAATTAAATAACATAGTCCTCATGTAAATAAAACACAATAATGTTATACAAAAAATAGGAAATAAAAAGTAAGTTAAAGCTCTGGTGTAACAAGTTATTGGAATAAGCAAAACATTCCAATAAATGACCTTACTTTATTTAAAAAAAATTTTTTTTTTTTTAATAGGAGACTATTACTGTATCATGGCTTTGGGGCACTCTTTTTACTTATTTGGTACATTTCAAATTTAGATACATAGCAGACTAAAGAGAAGGCTCTCATTGATGGCTGGTAAAGAGAAAAGTCAAGGTCTGTTTTGTGCCATGTTTTAGTTCCTTTGTGACTGTTCCTTCCTGCCCCCACAGAAAATCTGCACACAGCTAAGAGATTAGAACTGTGGAGTTACAGCTAGTTGCCTATTTCCTTTCTGTTCTTACGTCTGGATGCAGGAATAAGGACAAAGCAGAATAGTGTTTCTTTTATAGGAGACAAATTTTAGGGTAAACATGCTGAAACATTTGCTTGCACTATTTTTTAGAGTATGGTTCATAGATCATCTGCATCAGAACCTCTGTGGCGTAAAGATCCCCTCCTCACTCAGGATCACAGGGACCGCAGACTAGTGAGAGGAATTATGGAAGCCTGTACTTTTCCATAAGTTTCCCAGGTCAGAATGTGGCCCAACACAAAATCATAAATTTACTTAAAACATTATGAGAGTTTTTGTGATTAAGTGTCGCAGTATCATGTAAAATAAACAAACACATGCTCTCGCTATTTGTACATGTGTGTGACTTCAGCTTTACAGCGATGTGCAGCTTCCAGTGTGTTATCTTCCAAGCTCAGACAGTAGAATTGACCACATCAGATGTTACATGTGCTCATGGTGACTTAGCAAGGCAGTGATTATCAATAATATTTCAACTTACAATTACAATGTTAGGTGTTTAATGCTACTTAGAAGTCAGGTAAGCATTCTTATTTGATTATTAAAGGTGCTTTCCCACCTCAGCAGTGCCTCACACATTGTCCACCAAGCTTTACATTAATAGGCCTTCCGCCTCACCTTTCATCAGCAGCTGAGAGGGCTGTGGAGGGGTCCCAACCTTGCTTTCTATTTTCTTGTCAATTAATTTTTACAATAAAAGTAAATCAAGTCCCTTATCTATTATTATTTTAGCATGGCTTCTACAACGTCTCAAAAGAAAAAATAACCCAAAGAAAGAAAAATTATGGATGAATCAAGATTGTTCAAGGAAAAGTGGACAGATGACTTACTTTTTTGTTGAGGCAAATAGTAAGGCACTTTGCTTAATTTGTAGGGAATTTGTGCAAGTTTTCAAAAACTATAATTTGAAAAGGCATTATATGCAAAAACATGCTGCCAAATTCAATGCGTATGAAGGATAGCGTCCTAAGGACAGAATAGCAGAACTGAAGAAAAGTGTCCTCTCAACAAAAATTTTTTCAAAGAGTTACAACTTGGATGGATTCCATTATGAAAGCTAGTTAGGTAGTAGAATATTTAATAGCACAAAAGTCAAAATGATTTACTGATGGTGAGCTTATTAAACAATGTGTAGAAAGCATGGCAGATGAAAAAAGGGGGATATTTCTAAAATCAGCTGTCTAGCTAGACTATAGCCATACAAATTGAAGAAATTGGAAAATCTATCAAAAGAAGTTTGGAGAGTAAAGCTGCTAATTTTAAATTTTATGTGTTGGTAATGGATGATAGCACTGACATAGATATGGCTCAACTCGCCATTTTTATTAGAGGTATTGATGATGAACACAATGTCATGGAAGAAATGGCTTATTTAGTGCCATTAAAAGACACAATTACATCAAGAGATTTATACAAAGCAGTAAAAAATATGTTAAAGCAATTTTCTTTGTCCATTGTCAACATATCTTGTAGATACTGATGGTGCCTTGGTGATGGTAGGTAAGAGAGAGGGACTTGTGAAATTAATAGAAGACGATGCAATTGCCACCCAAAAACTCACGTTTGATGAAGTGTCATTGCACAGTATATCAAGAAAATTTATGCACGAAAGCTTTAAAAATGGATAACATCATGCAAATCATCATCAAGATTGTGAATTTCATAAGAGCCAAGGGATTGAATCATTGCCAATTCCAGGAATTCCTTCAAAGTATTGAAGCTGACTATGGCAATATGATTTACTATTTGGAAGAAAGATGGCTAAGTCGAGACCAAATGTTGAAAAGATTTTATGATTTGTGACATGTTATCAAGTCATTTATGGTATCAAAAGACAAATTTTTACCAGGACTTGATGATGAAAACTGGCTTACAGATTTAGCATTTCTAGTGGATTTAACTGCTCATTTAAATGCGTTAAATGTACTTCTTCAAGGTGAAAACCAACTTATCAATGCCATGTTTCAAACCACAACAGCATTCCAAATGAAACTGAAATTATGGCAAGCTCAAATTAAAGCAAACAATTTTATGCATTTTGACACATTGGCTAAACACAGTCCTGTGAACAGTGAAAAATATGCAACCTTGCTTTTTGATTTGATGCAAGAATTTGAAAACAGATTTCAGGATTTCTGGGAAAAGAGTATTTCGCTATATTTGCAACTCTATTTTCAGTCAACATAAATATGTTACCTGACAATTTTCAAATAGAATGCATACAGCTGCAATCCGACATTCACCTTAAAGAAAAATTTGATCATGTCTCTTTACGAGGCTTTTATAGGTCCTGTCCTCCCAGAGACAAACATCCCTTGCTTCACAATCACGCCTTATTCATGTCATCACTATTTGGCAGCACCTACATTTGAGAGCAATTATTTTCAAGACCGAAATACATCAAAAGTAAAATTAGAACCAAAATATCTGATGAGTACCTTGAGAACCCACTGAGAATTGTGACTACTTCTAACAAACCAGATATTGATGCACCAGTTTCTCAACTACAATGTCAAATATCCCACTAGTTTCATGTTGCCCTCCTTTCTTTTACTTTATAATAAAAAAGTTTTAAAAATCAGTGATACTTTATTACTTAAATATGTATATTTTCTATATTAGTGATCACAAACTTGGGACCTGCTCAACAACTTAAAAAGATTATCGAAAGGGCCACTGTATAATTAGGGTTACTATGTCAGGACTTTTTTGCCTATCTGTGGTGGTGGATATCAGAAAAATTATGCACGGACTGTTTTTGCTCATCTGTTTTCATTAGTGTTTGTTTGTGTACTTAATGTGTGGCCCAAGACGGCTCTTCTTCTTCCAGTATGGCTCAGAGATGACAAAAGTTTTGACATTCCTGCTCTAAAGTTTGACAACCATTGATTTGGATTCGTTAAAGGGTTTATGTGATTATCTGGAAGTTTATGAAACTGAAATATTTTAAGTTTACTTCTTCATATAAGATATATTAAGCAAATAATAGAAATGTACCAAAGATTTAAATGTACCAATTAAAACATTGATTAGTAAAATTCTGCAACTTCAGTAAAGTAGCTAGCTATCAAAACGTACTCTGTACTCCATGTTCTTATTCACCACACAGAGGTGACCTGGAAGCACAGCCTTAATTAAGGTGGGACCTTGGGATGAGGACACTTAATAAACACTCAATAAAAATAAACAAATTTTGCCATATAAATGCAGCTAGCCGATAAGGCACATACAAATTATGTTGCATATATTCCAAAAACAAATCAAGATTGTCAAATCTCCTGAGAGAAATAGGATGAAGAGTGTCAACACTGAGTGCAACAGGTAACTCTGCCTGTGAGGTGGCAGCTATTTGGCAGTACTATGCTGTTGTATGGAAGCTCTGTGAGGCAAGGTGACCTGCAAGGCTCGCTGTGTGACCAGAGGCCAGGAGCTTCAGAGGGCCTATGGAGCAGGGAAGGGAGGCGGGTGGGGTGGGTGGAGGAAGAGTGAAGATTTTCAGTACAAAGAATATTCCCATGTGAAAGGCGCCCAAGTGGACAATTCCTAAAAACCAAGGGCAGGAGGGGAACCTGTAGAGAGTAAGTTAAAAAAGCCAGAAATTAGAGGAGAAGGGATGAAAATACAGAGCTTTGATGCAAAATTACCAGTCAAACCAGGTAAAAGGAATTTATCTTCAGGAAGTCAAATAATAGTGCAAATATTTCACACACATGCAAAGATGTTCTGTTGCATTAAATATGTGGATAATGGGAAATAAATGAAATGTTCCATGATAGGAAAGTAAATGGTTTATAATATATTACTGTGATCCAATGTACCATAACTGAGGATAATGCATGTAATGATTATGGGCGTTCAGAAAGACATGAATCCAAATTGCAACTTTGTTCTCACTACTGGAGGAGCCTTGCATGGTAAGTCACAGAAGTCTCAAATATCTTACATATAAAATAAGGACAAACTAGGATAAATGAGATGAATAAAAGATCTTAGCTTTACAGTGGGCTTTGTATATAAACAGTAGCTGTTACTATTGTGATAATGATAATGGAATATCATGTAATCACTTTATTTTCAAGACTAATTAAAAAAGAAAAAGCATAAAATATAGTATAATCCCAAATTTATATAAATATAAGACTGTATATAATATACTGAAATACTAATTGGTGACCTCTGGGTGACGGAAATATTTTTTCATTATGTGCCTCCATTTTACAATGAACACTTATTATTTATAAAATCAAGAGGAAATTAACACAATGAAATAAAAAACAAAATAAAAAATCTCATAGACATTAGGTGATTTGAAGATTTATAGACCTTAAGCCTAAAATAAACACAATATATTTAGAGTGAATATGACTGAACTAAAGCAAGAAAATATTGAAAAAATATTTTATCTCATATGATTATAATTGAGTGCATTTGCATACTTGTGGTCTTACAATTTTACTTAACAAACTTAGAGTCTGTCATCAGTAAAATTTATAATCAATTTACTAAAATAATCATTTTACTAGAAGTGCCAGATGAAATATTTAATAGTGAATTTAAATAATCAATTTACTAGAAATGCCAGATGAAAAATTTCAAAGAATATTTACGTAAGTGCAAGAGTGAACCATGTAAACTGTTTACTTTGTAACAAAACAAGCTGCTCCCTACTTCTCCTGTCAGACACAATAGAAGTTAATCTTTGTACACTTTGCAAAGTCTCCATTAGTTTATAAACATTGCAGCATTATGGTCTGGCCTGGAGCCTGAACTTTCTCATTTTTAATGAAAAATAGCAGTCATTTTCTAATTTTGATGTTCTCTTTATTTCATACAAAGTTTTAATATAAATATTAGTTAATTTAAATTCCTCTGTTGTGCATAACATATAGAGAAATCTTATGAGAATATATGTTATTTTAAAAACTCCATAATAAAAGTATTCTAAAGTTCTCCAAATAGTTCACTGATTTTTCACAAGGCTTCAGAAAATAAGTTTCTGGACAATAAAAGATTTAGATAGCTTCCTAGAAACTAGAATAAGATTTAATTTGCAGATACAGTTTTGGTTGCTATAATTATAATTTGGCGCACTATTTCTTCCAACAATAATAATTTAAACCCTGCCAACATATTTTAGGCTTAAGTAGGAAAAAAGAAGAACACTATTGGTTTGGTTAATAGGTTAATTTATTTCCATAATTTTTTTAGGTAAAAAATAAGCATTTAAAATTTTGAGCTTTTATTTTAACTTCGAACTCAGCTCTTTGTCTTTAGGTTAATCATCTAATTCCTTCTTTGGTATATATTGCTTCAATGAAGTAAGAAATTAGATCAGGTTAAATACATAGTTTCTTTGTTAGAATTTTTTTATGATTCTATGTTAATTAAATACGAGTGAAATGGTCATTCAGTATTAGTACAATAAACTTTCTCCAAGTCACGAGGTTTTATTTCAAATGTCTGAAATACAGACATTTGAGGTTGCAACTCAAGGGCAGGGCAAGGGTAGTTGGATTAGTTTGGTGTTAGCTGCACGCCTACCTGAAGCTGGTGAGCAGCCCTGACAACATGTCTTTATGGAACTAATGCCCAGATTTCTACCTCCCACCAAAGGACTCTTGAGATGCTTCAATTTGTTTTTTTGGGTTTTTTTTGTTTTTTTATAAATCATGTTTATTCTATTACAGCTGTCTCAATTTTTACCCCTTTACCTCCCTCCACACATCCCACCCCCAGCCCCCGCTCCCACAGTCCCTTCCCACTCTGTTGTCCATTCATACATGTCCTTTGTCTAGTCCCTTCCCCTTCTTTCTACCACTGTCCTCTTTCCCCATCCCCTTTAGTCACTTTCAGTCTGCTCTATGTTTCCGTGCCTGTGGTTTATTTTGTTAATTTATTTTGTTAAATAGAGTCTGCTTACAGGTGAGGTCATATGGTATTTGTCTTTCATCAGCTGGTTTATTTTACTTAGCTTAATATTCTCCAGTTTCATCCATGTTGTTTCAAAAGGTAGAGTTCTATCTCTCTCGCTCTTTCTGTCCTTCTTAAAAGCAGATTAATTTTATTTATTTTTTTAAATGTCAAAGTTAATTATAAAATATTAAAAAATTTAGAACCACTATAAAGTCTCAGCAATTAAAACAACATGGCACCAGCACAGAAATAATCAAGTAGATCAATGAAATATAATGAGCATTCTAGAGACAAATGTATATATCTAACAATATAATATATGATTAAATTGATATTTCAAATCAATGGGTAAAATAAGGCTTATTCAACAAATAAGGTGCATGGGCCACTATTACTTGAAATAAAACAAATATAGAGCCCTATTTCACACATTATACAAGAAATATTCAGGTGAGTTAAAAATCAATATGTAGAATTTAAGGAGTTTTAGAGGAAAATAGAACTAATATTTTTCATGACCTGAAATAAAATATTCAACCCCAGAAGCTATAAAGTAAAATATTGACAATAAGACTATATTAAACATTTAAGACTATATAGTAATATACATCTAAAAAAAGTTAAAGGACAAGAAATAGAATAGGAAAATATTTGCAACACATCTAAAACATGGTTAATAGGGGTTTCTTTTTGTTGTTGTTTGTTTGTTTGTTTGTTTTAGGGAAAAAAGTTCTACAAACCTGTAATCAATAAATGGATAAAGAATACCAAAACGTCATTTAAAGCTTTTTAAAAATAATAGAATTAGGCAAGAAATATACAAAAACAGGTTTCGTTTCAACAAATAGTAAAGGAACAATTAAAATAACATCATTGTCACAGTCATATTAATGAGTGTTAAAAATATTGGTAAGATCAAGTACTGGCGACTCTGAAAGGAACTGGGTATTCATAGACTCTTTTTCTTCATCTTAAAGCAGTCCCTTTAGCATATTTTGCAGTGCTGGTTTGGTGGAGGTGCATTCTTTTAGCTTTCTTTTGTCTCGGAAAGTCCTTATTTTACCTTCCATTTTCATTGAGAGCCTTGCTGGGTAGAGCAGTCTTGGTAGCAGGCCTTTGTTTTTCATAATTGGGATTATTTCTTGCCATTCCCTTCCAGCTTGCAGTGTTTCAGTTGAGAAGTCAGCTGCTAGCCATATCAGAGCTCCCTTATATGTTACTACCTCTTTCTCCCTTGCTTGCTTTAGGATTCTCTGTTTGTCTTTGATATTTACCATTTTAATGAGGATGTGTCTTGGTGTGGGCCTCTTTGGGTTCCTCTTGAATGGGACCCGCTGTGCTTCCTGGACTTGTGTGACTTTTTCTTTCCTCCAATTAGGGAAGTTTTCCATCATTACTTTTTCAAACAGGTTATCTATCCTTTCCTCATCCTCTTCTCCTTCTGGTATCCCTATTATATGGATATTGTTATGGTTCCAGTTGTCCTGCATTTCCCTCAATGCACTTCATCCTTTTTGAGTCTTTTTTCATTTTCTTGCTGTTTCTGGGAGCTTTTTTCTATCTTGTCCTCCAGCTTGCTGATTTGGTCCTCAGCTTTGTCTAGCCTGCTTTGGATTCCTTCTACTGTGTTCTTCAATTCAGAAATTGTATTCTTTATTTCCTCCTTTCTCTTATTGAAAGTTTATATGTCCTTTTTCATGCTGATATAGTTTGCAGTAAGTTCCTCATAGTTTCCCTGTAGTTTTTGGTACTTCTCTCTGAGCTCACTGAGTTCATTGAACTTCCTTAGAACCACTGTTTGGAACTCAATATCTGATGGTTTACTTGCCTCTATTTCATTTAGTTCTCTTTGTGGGGATTCCTGCTTTCTCTTTGAGTGGGGTGAATTTCTTTCTTACCATTATTTGTGAGACTCTTCTCTTTTGCTTCTTAAGTTGATCTGTCTTGATTTCCTGACTTTGTGGTGTGAAATTCTATCCAATTTGTATCATATGTCTAAAATTCAATTACTTAAGAAGTTACCTTTTGCCTTTTTTCCCTCAGTTCCTTTGAGAAAGCTTCCCATAGTATTTTTTGGCAATTTTTAGTTTCTTATCCTATCACTTTTTTCATAGTCTCATTGACCTCATCATTTCTTTCCTTTCTCAGCTTAAATTTATTTATTCATCGCTTGAATCTATTTCACCATAGCCCCCAACTTCCCTTCTCTTTTCCTTTGCAATCACTTGGCAAAACTCTGTCACAGAATATACCCCAATTACCACTTATTTTATGACTTTTGCTTGATCTCTGAAATATAGTTCAAGAGAAAAACATTTAACCATGCTGACACTCAGTCCTGACATGCAGTTCCACCCTGTTATCTAAGTTAAGGCTTTTTCAAACAGCCAATTGGTTTAGACACAACAAATTAACTTGAGGGGTGGCTGCCTGCATGATTACTAAACAGAAACAGTAGGTGTATTTTACACATAGAAATAGTAAGCATTGTTTGTGAAATTTTTGTTCCAGATTATATGCATGAATTGTGTACCAGCTCATACCATTAACGATATTTCTTATTGTAAATTTGAGTCAACAATTCAAAACACAGATATAGTCATTTTAAAATTTTATACTTGCTGACTACTCAAATCTCTAATTCACCTTCTTTACTTAGCAGATACTTTTACATTGATTTCAGTGACAAACTGAAGCTAAAGAGAACTCCTTCATCTTTCTACCACCTCTACAACAGACTACGAACAAGTATACTGTATACTTTTACCTCCATCCTTTAAAATGAGTGACTTTCTCTGCTCCTATTTAATGCAAACTCTCCATTAATACACTGGTTCCCATGACCTTTTACTCCTTAAGATGTTTGTCATGAAATTAAACCCCTGTCTAGTACATCATTAATTATCTACTCTTGCCTGGGTCATTCCCAGTAATAAATAGAAATGCTTAATAGAAGTATTAGTTAACATGTATATAGTAGTTATCGTGTGCCATATCATGTTATAAAAACTGTACACATGTTAATTATTTTTATTCTCACTCAAATTAGAAACTTTAGTTCCCATTTTATGGGTGAGAAAACTGAGGCACAGAAATGTTAAATAACTAGCTGAGGGTAGCAGGAGGACATGTGATAGAATGTGTATTTGAACTAGGCAATCTCATGCCAGAATTTATGTTCATAACCACTGTGCAATTTGCTTCTTTCATGTGAATAAAACTTGCTGAATTCAAGATGTCTTTAACTATTGTCTCATTGTCTCTCGCTCTCTTTATAGAAAAATCTGTATAACAGAGACCCAAATAATGCAGTTATAGACAACCCACAGAACCACCAGGTTCTTGTTTGTTAAGGGGACCCTCCAAAGAGTCCTCACTTTTTGGTATCCACATTATTAGGTAATCTGGTCCTCTGGAGTGAGGCCTGGACATGCGAGTTGCTTCTAGTCGACAGAATATAACAATGGTGATGGGATGTCTCTTCCATGATTACGTTATACGACTTTTCATTATAGCAGACTAGAAGAACAGGTTCTCCTTGCTCCCATGCAGCTAGCAGCTATATTATGGAAATCAGTGTGACAAAGAACTGGAATGGCCTCTAGAAACTGCAGGAGGCTGTGGACTTAAAGGTGGCTACCACGCAATAGCCAACCATAAGCAGGCCTTCAGTTACACAGCCATAAAGAAATATGCCAAGAATCTGAATGCGCTTGGAAGTGAATCCTTCCTCAGTTCAGCCTCTAGATGAAAATGCAGTCCAACCAACACCTCAACTGCAGCCCAGTAATACTGAAACAGAACACCATCTAAAGTCATGCTCAGACATCTGACACAGAAACACTATGGGTAGTGAATGTGTGTCGCTTTAAGCCTCTAAGTCTGTCGTAGTTTAGAATTACTTGATTATGTACTGTCTTTCAAGAATACGACTGAGAAGTACAGCTTACCTAATTTCTTAAAGGGTCACCAGCAGGATCAAGGCCAACACATTAATCAACTGAATACTCAATAGCACTCCCTTTATTGACTTTTATATTTTCCCACTCTCACTTTTCTTATTCTCTGGTACTGCATCCAGGATTACCTCCTGATAGACTAGCTTCTCTCACATCCATGTCTCAGGCTCTGCTGTTAAGGAAACCAAAATGTGACAGGTACAAGAAATAAATTATCAGAGAGAGCGCATCTGTCTTTATTTCCCTCTTACTTTGCCTAGTCTATCTTTGGCTCTCAGCAATCATGATATTTTCACCATTAAGCCAAGCAAACTCATTTTCTCATCACCAGCAATGACTTCTTCCTGTCCAATTCAATGGTCAGTTTTCAGCCCTAGTCTTACTTGATTTTTCAAAAGTCTATGTCACAATTAATCACTTCCTTCTTGTTGACAAGCTGTCTTTTCTTGGTTTACAGGATACCACATTCATAGAGTGTTCCTCCTCACTCACCGCTCCTCCTCTGTCCAGGGGAATATGGTACTTCTTTCCCTCCCGACTTTTTGGGGGAACATCAGGGCTTTCTCTTCACTCATTTCCTAGATTTTATCTTTTAATCTCAAAGTTTTAAATAAAAATATCTTAACTTAGATATATATACATAGTTTGAGACATCTCAAACTTTACATGCCCAATAAAAACCCTTGATATTTTAACCCATACCAATTCCCCTCCCAATAGTCCTCATTCATTCAATCATTCATTTATTCACTCTGTTCATACTGAAGTTCAGTCTAAAATCCTTTGCAAGCACCCAAATTTTTAAGTTATATCACAAATCCAAACTTTGTCACTGGTTCTGTCACTACACTTACAAGTTAAACCACCATTAACTTTGGCCTGCACTACAACATCTGCCAGTATTGCCCTCTATGATCTGTTTTCCTGTAGTGATTTATAAAATTCATAAATCAGATCTTGCCTCCCTCCTCAAAATTCTTCAGTGGCTTCTTTTGAACAAATGGGGTCAAATAAAAACTAAACTCTTAATAAGGGCTATGAGATTTTTAAAAATTGGTCCTTCATTTTACCATTTCCTGTGCCAGCGCCCCTCACTCAACTCCAGCATCGCTTGGCCTCTCTCTGTTCTCTGAATACACCGAGCTTGTTCTGACTTCCAGGCTTCTGTACGTGCTGTTCCCTCAGGCTGGAATGCTTTTCCTCCAGATCATCGGTCCCTTCTGTCATCCAGGTCTCCAACGAAAGTTCACATCTCAAGAAAATTTTCCCAGATAACCTCAATAAAATAAATACCTACTTTTCAGGCTATTTAAACTAGCTTAGGGGTCAGAACTGTTTGGTCTTCCTATAAGAGGTATGAAAGAAAACGTGTGGTTTCAGGAATCAGTGTCAATTACATGTAACGCAACAACATTTGCATTGTCTCAGTTGAGAATGTGGGATGGAAAGGCAAAAAAGTTGGTAAGTCACAAGCTAAGGGAAAAGATTCAAAATCTAAAACAAAAGTAAAATCCATATCCGCCAGATAGAGATGAGCAGTGTTGTCTCAAAGAGAATTAAGGTTTTGTTTCAACAATGGCATAAATTGCTGATTAATAACATATTGCATTGCAGTACTTTGTATGAAGGCAATGGAAGCACCTATATTTTTCTCATGTTTACTGTGCATGATGCTAAAAGCCTTACAAAATAGCTTTGCCATCCAAATGGTAAAAGAGTACCAAAATAATAAAGTCCTTTTTTCTCTCTCTTTTTTTCAATGGCTGTCGACATCAAAGTAAACTGTGCAAACTGTGTCTATTGGAAGGAAAATATGAATAACATAGTTTATCTGGAAACCATTTAAAACACCAAGTCCAAGAGTTAAAATAAATATTCTTGTCTTTGAGATGGGAAAGCAGAACCATTGGAAGCTTGCTAGTCATGAATATTTCACTGAGGACAGGAAACATCCAGGTTTGAATGGGTGTGTGGGAGAAATACCTCTTTGATATATACTTCCACTAGAATTTACTTAAATCAAGGGAGAAACTTTGAAAGTAAGACTAAAAGCATCCAGATGAAAACAAGCAATAACAGGCCAGAAACCTCAATATATTTCATTATGCTCACCATGTAAACAGCCTTCAGCCTTTCTTGTCAAAGTACTAATTGGACAGATTACAAAGATGCTATAATGAGTGCTAAAGAAAAGGGGAATGGAGATGTTACTTCTGATTCAAAGAAAAACATAAAAAATTAAGAACCTGAATCTTAGGGAAACCCCAAGGCCAGAATTCCTCCAAAACTGGCCTTGTAATGTCATGAGTTTTGTAAAGAACCTTCTGAAAGGAACTGAGGAGAAGAATAAGTTAGAGGTCATCAGTCAAACTTGGAGAAAAACCTGACATATTCCTGGCCAGTTGCCATAGTACAGCACTTCCTTCTTCTGTGAAGAGATGAGCTTGAAAAATATCATTGGGAAAGCTGGTGGGGAAAAGCTCAGACCACCTTAATTCTTGTGTATGCTTATCACTTTTCCGTATCCCTCTGGGGCAAGAAGACCTGACTTCCAGTGTTCCAGATGAGAAAGGAAAAGTTGAGATTGGGTGACATCGGTGTCAATTATTCTGGGATCATTACAAAAAGGCAGGTTACCATAAAGGAAAAAAAATGCCATAGTCATATCCATGGTGCTCGTCATTCTTCACTTTTTTTGGCCCACCCTTTCTAGGGTGAGAGAAGTGGGGGCAGGCAGTGGTCTCCAGTCTCTGCTAGACTTTTGGATCAGGACAGCAGTTGAGATCAGATAATCATCATTAGATGGTTTAGAAGTGCCTCCAGATAACATCTGGTTGCTACCTAATGTCCTGAGCGGGAAGTAACTTTTCTGGTACATGCCTACATTCCTACTAAGAACATTATTAACAACTCATGTTAAAAAATGTTCAAGCAGGACCCCTGTATCATGGTGGTGTAGTGGAACAGGTGTCTATTGTAACCTTATATAGATAAGTGCAAGTTAAGACAAGAGCTTATCGATTAGGGAAGTGAGTAGCTTACTATAGTACTAAAAGGAAACACAAGTAAGAGGTTTGAAGGCAATACAAAGAAAGAACAAATTGTTGAGGCATTGGCCTACTCAATAGCTAATTGGAGGAAAGCCACTCCTCGTTTAATTAGAGAAGGGCTTGGAGAAGGTCTTGAAAAGACAAGACGAATCAAGATGAATAAAGCTTGAATAAATAATATGTGTGAATATATAATTAATAGTCAATAAAATAACTAATACAAATAAATTAATAAATACTGAATTAAATAATTTCGTGTCCGTGAGGAACTGGTGGGAAAAGCTGCTTCTCTACTTCTGAGCTAGTTGCTCAGCATTTCAGCTGCAGGAGATGCCACTTCCCAAGACGACGGGGAGGGAAGGCCCTCCTAGACTTCTGGGAAAAAGAAGGCTGATGAGGCAGTGAGTCAGAGAATGAGGTGGGGATGAATGACACCTGGGACCTGGAAGTCAGCCCTCTCACACCTGTAGCCTTCATGCTTGAGCAATGCCCTTTGTACAGGCAGATGCACACATGAGCGCCTGGGGACATGGGAACATCCAGGACAAATGACTGCCTCGCCCAGTGGGAGGAGGTTTGCATCTGAAGGATACTGAAGGGAAGGATTAGGAGATGATTCCAAAATGAGAAGAACTGAGAATTCACCCTGCATCAGGGCTTTGTCATACTGCTTTTAAGAAGTTATCACTCACACAATAACCTTTTGTTTTGGGTGTGTAAATCAGTATTCTTTCTAGCCCTTGAGAAGTCACTTGGAGACCATTCCTCCCTCTTTAAAAGGTCTGTTGACAGGAGAGACAATCCTTGTATTGGCACCTGATGATTTCAGTGGAGGAAGAGGTAACCCACTGTAATAGTTCTTAAATCATTAATTGACAGGGAGAGTCTGAAAGGGAACCTTTCAAAATCTGACACACCCTAATTGGATTAGACTGTGGCACAGTGTTACTTCAATGGAATAATTCTAAATTTGAGAAATGTACAAGTGTCTGAATTTGGTATGACCGTTGCCAAGGTTACAGTGAAAGTCCACACCTCTGTAGATGGGAGGGAGTTTACCCCTGAAAGGAATGGATGGTCCCACTGCCAATCACTCTGCATAGAAATTAGTCCTAGGGTGAGAACTGAGGACCCAGCCCAGAAAAGGAGGAAGGAGAAACTTCTATTCCCTGACTCGAGGTTCTCTGTGTTGTCTGGACCTTTTCCATGGGGGTGGAAGTAGGCCTGGGTGGAGCGCTTCCCATGGGGAGAAAGGAGAGGAGAAAGGCAGGGATTCTGGGATGGCTTTTGTTCTGGGCAGCAATGCGGTATCATAGGTTACATTTGACTCTAACATCCTGTTATCCCTAAGTTTTCGGTGATATTTAAAAATGACCTAAAAAAGTCATGGCTATTCTCAGTGGTGCTTTGGGAAATTAGCGGAGGGCCCCTAGTCACACTTTAGGAAGGTGGTACAGGAAGAGCAGGGTCCTCTCTTGGAGGCCGGAGTGGCAGTATGAGAGGAGGGTCCCAAGAGGAAGAAAGAAGTGGTCAGGAAGGGCCAATTGACCGCCAAGCATAAGGGAAGAGCCCTCTCCAAAAGAGCAAGTGCATAGATTGAAGGCAACTAATTTCAAAATCTGCGAGGGCTCCTGGTGTCAGATTTCACATCTGTGCAGTGTTCCTTACTGTTGCTCCAAGTGATGTGTTTGGTTACTGTTTATCACTCTACTTATCTGAAATAATGTTCTAAAAGTGATTCTGAGTTGGCTTCTCATACTAGAACTCATTTTGTGTTACAAGAAGGACAATTCAAACCAACCTTTTACTTGGTTCTAAGCTTATTTTCTTAATATTTCATTTTCATTCCTAGAAAATTTGTCCAAACATCATATAGTTGCTCTGGTTGTATTTCTTAGGTGTGTTTGAGGAGATCATACTTGTCATATCAAGGCGCCTGTAAGCCGCCGAGGTGGGTAGGTGGGTGAGACCAGCACCTGTTGGCACTCATTTGCATAAGGCACCCTGGCTCAGTGGGCCAGGAGCCAGCAACCACTGTCAAAGGCCATTATCCTTTCCGAGGCCAGAGCTTCCTGCTAGGGACAGAGAACTCTTCTCAGTGACCTCAAGCTTGCTTTCTTCTGGAAATGTTACAGTTCCCGGGGGTTCCTGGAGTTTTGTACTTCCGCTTAAAATCACTTCTCATTTTTGATCTTTTATTATCGTTGCTCTTACCCCTCAAACTAAGAATATAACAAAAGAAAATAAGTTTTTACCCTCCAATTTTTAATATAATTAATGGCGTGAAAGGATTTTGTATTTTGGGAGATAGAGTATTAAAATAAAGACATTTCAGAGAAAAAATATTATGCTTTATGATGCCACGTAATGATTTAACATTAATTCCAGTTTTAACTATATTCAAACCGAAGCTCACATTTTAAATAAATTTGCAACAAACTCATTTTAAATTATTTACACAGGAAAAATAAAAGCAATTTAAATTTATCTCCAAGTCATATTTATGTGATAATTATGACTGATTGTAAAGATTCTTCTCTAAATTATAAAAATGCATTGCTTTTTATTAAGACTTAGACTAATATTCTCATGATGGACAAGTACATTCTATAATGCAGGGTATTTTAAGATAATTACTAAAACTATATCCAGTTATAGTTCAGTATTTATACTGCACTTAGAATTTTGCAATACAAATGAAAAATATCCCAATATGTTTTATTATACTATTTCTAGACTAGATTTTGATAGCTTTTATTTTGTAGAAGCTGAAAGCTCAGCATATAATCAGTAGGCTTAATCTCCTCAATTATACAAGATAAAACAGGCAGGCAGATGATAGTTATCTTAGCATTTTAGTTGGAGAACAGTAATAATCAGGTCAGACTCCAGTAGGTAAATTTAAAATTACTGAAAACTAGAGGTACTTAGAATGAAGACAAACATTTCAAAGAGTTTTATTCCTTAAGTATTAAGGGAAAGCTGTATCAAAGCTTAAACAGGTTCTTTTATGAAATCGAATTCACTAACTCACCAAAAGCAGTAATTCTGTCACTCGAGTTAGTAACCCTTTTTACAGATTGATTGGATGGTCTTTCATGTTGTCCAGGATGACATTTCGCTCCTCGGCCTGGTTTGTCACAGGGCTATCTTTCTAACCTGATTCTTAGCCACAGGAGTTCCGTCCACTGGTTCTGAAGGAACTTCTTTCTGTTTCCTCTGCATGGAAAGTCCTCATGAGACTCCCCATACCTTTGCTAGTGCTGTTGCTGCTGCCTTTGCCTGGGACACACTCTGACCTTTCCTTTTTTCTCTGGTGGTTCTTACTCAAGCATTATACCTCATAGTTGATAGGCTGAGGGCCCAAAGTCAAGGTGCTGGCCAATTTGATTTTTGATGAGCGCTCTATTCCTGGACTGCAGGCAGCTGCCTTCTCCAGGTGTCCACACAGGAGACAGATGGCGGGAGGAAGGTCAGGGAAGGATCGGATATCTGTTCTCAGGTGTCTCTTAAGGACACTAATCCCATCAAATCAGGATCCCACCGTTAGGACCTCATTTAACCTTGATTACTTTCTTATAGGCCCTGTCTCTAAATGCAGTCACATTGAGGGTTCGGGCTTTAACTTTTGAGTCTGAGGGAACGCAATTGCATTCATAGTATCACCTATGTTACAGGAAAGCTATAATCCTCTTGTGTTCCTACAGGGGCCAGAGGGAACCTTAAGAGGCTTTCCCGCAGGTTGTGGGTGAAAGCGAAGGTTTGGAGCACAGGAAGTGAAAATGGTTGGAGTAGAGGGAAATTCAGAAAGCTTTGTCTGAGAAAGAAAGAATTCTTCTATACAAAGGCCTCCAGAGGTGAGACTGAATCTCTGATGGGTGCCTTGAATATTTCAGAGATGGGACTGAAAAGCTGATGAATGTCTGAATCCTGAGCTGAGGTCTGTGAGTTTCAGGGAAGTCCAAGACTTTAGATGATGAGCTTATTAGAGTGACTAGGATGGGATAACTGAAGGCCAGGGCACCTTCCTGGAGGAACCTGGACAAGTCGAGGGCTCTGACCTTTGAACTTGTGCATGGAGTCTGAGGAGCAGCAACACACCTAAGAAGTTTCTTCTGAATGCAGCAGATGGGGGCTCGGAAACCACAAAATTCAGTCTAGGGAGACATAAAGGACTATGCTCCTCGTGTTGCAAGCTGTCTATTAAAAAGTTCAGCATACTGGTCCTGATGATTATCTTTATTCCCTCATAGACCTGGAATTGTTTTGGGCAGGACCTGGGTTTTACACATTTCCTTTCCTCTAGCCCCTTACACTGCCTGGGTGACTTTGAGCCTTGATGCATGTTTGTTGAATGTGATAATGGAAGAAAACAAAATGGAATAAGCATTGTTAAGAGAGTCTGGGTCCATGCACATCTTGTGCCACAATTTTCAACAGCTAGGAAATTGCTAAACCTGTTGTTAATCTCAGCTCAAGGCTGAGCCACAAACATCCTGGGTCAACAGCAGACACACAGGGACTTGACCTCATTCCTTATAGTTTTCACCTCCCTGGTTTTGCATTTGGGGACTAGTTAGTCCCTGTTAACATAACCAGAAATCCTTCATTGGCATGAAAGGATGCCATTGTGTGGTTTTTGCCTTTATAAACCTTCTCTTTCTTTGTTCTTTCCAGCGCACTGTTTTGAGTTGTTACCTGAATCTGCTCTCAGGTTGCATTTTTTTTTCCCCTCAAATACCTGCTTTTTGTTTTATATTACAGGTTAAAACATTTTTTCTTGGTTGACAAATATTGAATATGTAAGCCTCCTTTAGAGTAGAGGGTTTTGTGTGGTAGATTTTCCTTTTACCACAAGCTGAAAAGTTGCATCTTAGTACAATCATCATGTAATTACTAAGTCAATAATTTACATACAAAAATGTTCTTTCTTAGAAGGTTCACACAAGGTGACAAAATTCACACAGCTCTGAGTATAATCACTCATGTTTTGGGTGAAAAAAATGGTCAGCAGAATTTCTTTTACTTGGTTTTAGTTCCTAGTATACCAAATGCCAGCTTCTTCATGATCTTAGGAAAATTTTCCTTCCGTTATCATGCTAGTCAAATTTAGAAAGAATACATATATTTTGTGTTAACCAGATGACGTTTCCAAGAACTTCAGGAGTTGGAGGAGGATCAGTATTCTTGGCATCCAGGAGCGCCTCTGTCGGGACAGGGATCCCTGCAGGCGGATTTGAGTTCTGCAGTGGGAATGAGACGTGCAGCGCTGGCAGGCAGGGCTCGGGAGACGATCTGGGCGGCCAGGACGCGCCAGTGAAGGCGGGGCGGGTGCGCCGCGGGGCAGAGGAGGGGCGTGGGAGAGCCAGCAGGGGCCCGCTCGTGGGACCGCTTTCCCGCGAAGCGAGCGCTTGGCGCGTCCGCGGGGAAGCGGCGGAGCAGGCTCAGGCACCTCCCCAGCGGCTCCTGCAGTGATAAAACTTGAGAAATAACAAGGAGGGGCGTCTCTGCGTCTCCTAGTTCCAATCTCTTCTCAGAAACGAACAGGCTCCCAGGAAATTAAGGCTGACGGAGGCTAAGGTGACCAAGATACCTCCTGCACTGCTGCACCTTCCGTGGCTTTCGTCTCTCCGTATTCTGACCGGCGCTGGGATGGCAGGCGCGGGGCCCCGGAGCTCCCTGCGCGGAGCCCTCTGCAGGCTGCTGCTGACCCTCGTGGTGAGTGGGCGCCCGAGCACGGCGCGGCGCAGGCAGCCGCCGGGAACCGGGAGGGGGAAGAGGGTCTGCCCTGGTCCCCGCCGCGGGAGTGGTAGGGAGCGGAGCACACCGGGAGGTGACCGCTGTTTTATCTTAATCTTAGAAGGTAAGGGCAGGCCCAAGTTCGGGCCCAGAGGGGTGAGCATAGAAAACGTGCTTTGAAGGAAATACTGGGGACTTAACTTTTTGTTTCGGACACGGCGTTCGATTGATTTAATCATACGGGTCTCGCTCCCCCTTCGCTGCGCTCTGGGCGCACAGCTGGGCGGGGGCTGAGGTTCTCACTACTTTCCTGGCTCCAGGGCTGGTGATGGTGGTTGGGGCGCGTTTGGGTGGAAAGAGTGGAAGAGTATTTGATTAGGTATTTCAGGATCCCTGAGTGAGCAAAATACAGACGTGAGATGGGGTTCTAGAGGCTGTTCCCTACCTTAGGGTCTTCTGGAATGGGAGCATTAGCGCTTCTGAGTCCTGGCGAGGAGTTACGTCTGCTTTCAGTCTTTCAGATGTTGTCTCCCCACAGACTATTCAGCTCATACTGTCTACCTCCTAGAGCCACCCGATGTGGGGCGCGGAGTGTGCCTGGCTTGGTTTGGGCTGAGGTTGAGGTCATTGGTATGAGGGGGAGGTTGGGATGGACCAGAAAAGACAGGGTAAGGGTGGGTAGGGTGGTGGGGCTGGCGCTGGGTCGGGTCGTAACTTTGGCTCCGGCGAGAACTGCCCCAGCCCAGAGCCCAGCCTGGGGCCTCCTGTGCCCGGGAAACTTGCAACCCAGGATGAGATCCCTCTGGAGAGGAAGTTAGGGACAATTCTCCTAGAATTTGGGAGATAATCAAGGAAAAAATCGGGAACTCCGACGGCATGATTACGCTCGGAGCTTCAGTGGAGACCAGGGATGCAAATCGGGGACGTACTGTGGAAAGGAGCGGGAGACCCGAGGCATCTCCGCGTCCAAGGCTGGGCATGGGGTGCGGCAGCAAGAGACCACGCCTGGCTTGGGAGTTGGGTTGATTTTGGCTACGAGGAGCCAAGCGGGGAGACTGGATCGAAGTTTTGTCCTCTCTTTGAATCAACGAGTTATGAATATTGGATTGATAGTTATTACCTACGGTATTTATGGACAAAGATTGTTAAACGAGCGCGTGGAGTTGCCAGGTCATTGTTCCAACAAAATGTCCTTGCCGATAAAATAACTCTTTACAAATGGAAACTGCTCTCAAAGTGTTTTCTTTTGTGATATAATCGGTGGTGTTCACAGTTTTTATGTTTAAAAGCATAAATTTAGTGTTTTCTCTGAGAAAGGAATTGGGAAATGGGCAGAAGAAGCTGCGGAGGTTCTGTGTTCCCACAATTTCTATATGCCGGAGGGTAGGGCTCAGCGTTCAAGGCGCTGTCCCTGACTGTGGCATCGGGGAGTGGCAAGGCAGGAAAGTGCCCGCCAATCTAGAGATGGTATCATCTCTAGTCTGTGACACTCGTTTAGGAATATTTTAAAAAATAATTTCCTAAAGTTTAAACAGTATGCCTGGAGATTTTTAAACGGTAATACTGGAGAGTGCACATAGAATAATTTCTTTAATTTAAAATCCCCCATTTACAAACACCTTCAATTTCTGTCCAGATGGGTAAATTAAGACCCCAACTGACTACACTATATCTGCATTTCTTTTTGATTCACTCGAGTACCAGATTTTCAGCCTAATACTAATGGCATAACATTTTAAAACCAGTTTTCATTTTATTGGTACCTTCATGGAGCTTTCAAAACCAATCCCATGTTTAAAGTGAGATCTCTTCAAAGCAAGTCTGTAACACAGTACTGAGGCCTTTACCATGTTAGCCTTCCCACTGAGCTGTCAGGGGTTGAGGAATCTTTCCTTTTGTACTTTTCTCCTGCATCTGCGCCCTTTTACCACTTTAAACTGTTGTAATTTCTGATGACCCCCTTTGCCCTTCTCAAACAAAGAAAAGAAAAACAAGGAAAAGGGGGTAATTCCCAACATAACAAAAATCGTTAGGGATGGTGAAAAAAGATTTGCATTCGCTCAGGTGCTTAGGTGTCCTGCCAGTTATCAATACTGAGATTCTTTTAAATATGTGTTTAATTATGTCCATCTTATCAAATCGACTTTGGGAATTATATTATTATCTATTATATATTATAAGTAACATTTACTTGTGTAACAGTGGAAAACTGTAACGATGGGAAATTGTAACCCACCCCACCATTGTTTTAACATTGGTTCTGGAAGTGCTGACGCTGACTGATAGGTAGCTTGTAGATGAATAGCATATTTATATAAGAATCCTAAGAGCTAGTTTCAAAAGATGCAGACTCCAACCTTCAAGCATCCCAGCTCTCGGAGATTTTCTGACCTTCCACCTTGGAGTCAGGATGACAGGAAACCAGGATAACATGAGTCCAGGATGCCATGAATCCAGGGTGACTAAACTGGAATGACGGACACCGCACCATCGCTTGCCGTATCAGAATGGCCTGTACTCCCCAGACGGAGAGGAATTTTCAACCCCCTTCCTTGATCTCTGTTCTGTTTCACTTCTCCCTCCTTGTAAAAGCATCTGCTTCCACTGAGAGGTGGAGATGGGCTTTCAGACGTGAGTTCCCCAGTTTCCAGGTGGTAGGTGCCTGAATAAACCACTTCCCTTTATACATCAGCACCTGCCTCTGAGTATTGGTTTTCGAAGCGGCGGGCAGCCAGACTTGCGTTCAGTTACACTTGGACATGGTTAATCTCTCATTTTGCTTAAAGAGATCTTCAAAAGGAATTAAGTAGAGTTTTCATTTATAGCATAACATGCTTTTCCCTTGGATTATATGAAGTCTACCTGAAGCCTATGTTGACAAATTGCCATTCTACCTTTTCAGATTTTATAGCATTAATTAAAGAGAATAATGTGTCATGTGAGGTCTTTACCAGAAAGACTTTTTTTTTTTTTGTTCTTGGTAAGACTGGTATATTCATCCTTTTACGATAAAAATGAGTACAATAATTATTATTTTGTGCATTAGTGGGAAAAAAAAGCATATGGCAAATAAAGGAAGTGAATGAGAACTAGTTTACATTAAACCCATGATCTTAAGGAAGTCAAAGTTGTAGTATATAGAGATCAGTGCATGATCAGTAACCTTTTTAAAAGGAGATTGTTGTTGTTCCCAGTGAGATACAACTAGATCCTGGAGCACCTTCTGAATTACTTGATACACAGAAGTCCGTGCACATTTTTTGGCCTTGCGGTAATTTCCTTTGCAGTTGGTATTCCATATATGGCACTTGAGGTGACTTGTGGTTGATGATACTTTTCATTTAAGTAGAATCCGGTCTTACTAAGAGCTTGTTAGAAGGAAATTAGTAGAATTGTCTCAGCACTGAGAATACAGAGAGGTAAATCTTGCAATTTACCTTGAGGTGATAAGAATTTGGAAGATAATATTTTCATTTTGCAGAAGGCAGTGTCCATAGGAAAATTTATGAATTTAAAATTTCATAAATGTAATGCTCAGTCTAAACAATGTTTTTGTTTTAAATACATTTTTTATTTTTTTGTTTTTAAGCTTCTTTTTCCTTTATTAAAAGGATGTCATTTTAGAAAGCCTACCTTGTATATCCACTATAAAATTGAACAACAGTAAAAAAAGTAAAACAATCTTAAGTAATCTCTTTCGTTTTCACCCTCCTTTTGGCTTTAGACTTTTCTATCAGGATTTAATGATTTGTATGATAAACTTTCTATCATAAAATTAATAAAATTTGGGTATACTATAAAATGAAACAAAACAATTTTTCCAGGCTACAATAGATAGTACCTTATATTAGCATTTAAACAAATTTAACATGTTATATTTTGATTAAAAGTTGCTTACAGTTCTAGGTTTTATAAATCAGGTACTTAAAGTTTCTCCAAAGAGTTATCCATTAAAAGAGAGATTTTGTAACTCAAATAGTCAATCCATAACTCACCAATCTTTAAAAAAGCCTTTTTGTATGTTGCAGTTTTATTGGGCATTCTTCTATATAAACATTATTTAAAAATATCTGTAAAGCACACTAGTTCATCATTGCTAATCTAATAATGCTTTTACATTTTTTACTTTACTTTCAATAATATATTCAATCCCCAGAAACATAGTATCAAATCACTTTTAGTTTCAAAAACCATGCCAGCTGAAATCTATGTAGAAGTATCATCCCTCTAAACTTATGTTAATAAATTTTTATATTTTTTCTTTTTTAAAAAGATTTTATTTATTTATTTTTGAGAGAGGGGAAGGAAAGGGGAAAGAGAGAAACATTGATGTATGAGAGAAATATTGATCGGCTGCTTCTGGCATGCGCCTAAACCAGGGACTGCCCGCAACCCAGGCATGCGCCCTGACTGGAATTGAACCAGTGACCTTTTGGTTTGCAGGCCAGCACTCAATCCACTGTGCCACACCAGCCAGGACCATTTCATTATTTTTTTAAATGCCTATTTATGCTACAGATAGTCTTTTGTATTTATGTTTTAGAAAGAACATTTGAAAAACAAAACAAACAAGATAAACAAAACCAAAAGCCCTTCTTTGAAAGTATGGACAAACCTTGCTATGATTGAGCAAGTAAAAAATAGAGAAGGCACACATCAAAAAATATTAAGAATAAAAAGGAGGCATAATTATCAAGAAGAGAAAAGTTTTAAAAATAAATACTAATATTAATAAATTATTCCAATTAATTTGAAAACACAGATAGACAATTTCCAACAAAACACAAAAAATTAACATTGACTCAGGGAGGAATGCAAAATCAATATAGACTTAAAACTATTAAAGACATTGAATTAGAAGCCGCCACACAACTTCGTGCACGTCCATCAAGCCCAAACCTGTAATAGGTGAGTTCTTCCATAATTATATAGCACAAATAATTTATGGCTTATAAAAATTGTTTCAAACAACAGAAAAAAGTTAACTCATTTTTTGAAGGTTTAATGAAATAGAAAAATAGTAGCTTGATCTCACTTATGAACATGTATTTAAAATATTAAAATAAATAGCAATAAATGAAACCAGTAATAAAATGTTTTAAAAAATATCATGTCCTATTAAGGTTTACCACAAGAGTGGAAAAATAGTTTCACTTCAGATGATCTATTATTGTACTTTAACATAGTAATATATGCAACATAGTACATACAGAGAGAAAACATGTTCATTTCAAAATAATTAGGTAACTATAGTTATTGTTATAAAAATTCTGAGCAAACTAGGAATACAAGGGAATGAACTTTCTTAATATAATGAAGGATACTTAAAAATAAATGAATGTATAAATGAAATAGAAGAATAAAGACTCAAGATTAATGATGAAATGCTAAAAACATTCTCTTCAAACATAGAAAAAAGTCAACAGTGGTCACTATGACTGTTTTTATTCAGCAGCCTACTGGGGTCACAAGCACATAGTAAGATAAAACTCTAATTGTCATTTTGCCTGCTATAAGATTAGCTACATGGGCAATACTACTACTATCTTCACAAACTACTATAGCTAATAAAAGTAAGCAAGTTTTCTGCATAAAAAAATCTAAAAGGATTTTGGTCAGCTGAACAAAAAAAGTGTGGAACAGTAGAAGGCTAAAAAAAAAAAACAACCCCAGATGACAGGGATTGGGCTTACTATAACATATACCATGTTTTATAATAAAGATATATTAATTAAAACTATATAGTACTGAGATAGATATATATATATAGCAGAGAAATAGTGCAGAGAGCCCAGAAATAAATTCTGTATTTGTGGAGCCTTGCATATAATTTATGCAGCATTATCATTAGTTAAGAAAGGAAACTGTATTCAATGATGGTAAAAAGATATGATCAGATAGTTACAGTGAATCACACATAAAATACATTCCAGATGGATGTATTTTCACATAAAATATATTCCAGATGGGTAAAAGATTTAAAAGTTGGAAGTAACTTTATAATTTTTAGATAAGATCAAATAGTTAGAGTGAATCACATATAACATACATTCCAGATGGGTAAGAGATTTAAAATTTGGAAATACCTTCACAATTACAAATATCAGATAATATATTTATAATGGAATGGAGGAGTTATTAATATACAAAAGTATAAACCAGAAGAAATGATTAATAAAATTGACCACTTTCAAATGGAAGCACTGTTTATCAAAAGATACCACAAAAAAGTATTAAAAAGCAACCCACATAAGCCTACAAATAAAAATACAGTAATTTTAAAAAGATTAACAATATGGAAATCATTAAAAGAGGAATAAGCAATGTACAGAAGATATATGACAAACACAAGAAACAATGCTCAGTCTCAATAGAGATTAAGAAAATCTAAAAAAATGACAACCAGAAGATTGACAAAAATTTTAATGTCTGGTGGAATTAAGTGTAGTAGAGGATTTGTGAAATAGAGAGATCTAATAAACTGGAGGCATAAATATAAATTCATATTAGCACTTTGGAGAACAACTTGCAAAAGTTACGGAGGTTGGAGATGCTCATATGTTTCTACTGTAGGTCTACCATATATTGTGCCTGCGAGACTGTTTATTGCAGTATCATTGGTAATAGAAAAAATAGAAAACAAGAAAATAATGTAAATTACCATCATAGGGGAAAGATCATTCTGTGATATATTCTTGGAAAAATCTTATACGTATTGCTGAGTGAAAAAAAAGCAAGATACAAAAAGATGCACACGGATATCTGTCTAGAAATTATCCAGCCATGTAATATGAAGAATGGAGACATTTATTGAAGAAGATACAAGATGCAAGAAACACTGTATGTAAGACAATGACGCCTTAGTTCCCTTCAGAGTAGGCACCTTGGGACCTCACAGAGTTCTCTCAGTTGCCATCAGCTGTCCTGTTGTATTTTCCTGAATCTCATCAATGGGTTGAAATCTCTTCCCTTTCAAACGTGATTTTAGTTTTGGAAAAAGCCAGAAGTCACAGGGTGCCAAATCTGGGCTGTAGGGGAGCTGAGTCACCTGGGTGATTTGATGTTTCACAAAAAACCTCTGCATGAGAAGTGATACAAGAGTGTGCCCTCTAGTTGCCCCTTTTTTGGTGGTATTGCATCTCTCAACCAATGAAGAACACTGAGGTAGTACTCCTTATTAATTGTTTGGCCTGGAGGGTCGTACTTTTGATGGAAAACACCTTCCCAATCAAAAAACACAGTTAATGTGGTCTTGATCTTGCTGTAACTTCGCTGTGACTTCTTTGGGTGTGGAGTGTATAATTGAGTAAGTTTTAGCAAATTTACAGAATGTACAGTCATCACCAAAATCTGATTTTAAAACATTTCCATCACCTTAAAAAAACCCCACAAAACCTTCATACCGTTTTACAGCCATTTCCCATTCTTACGCTCAGCCCTAGACAACTAATATACTTTTTTCTATATATTTGTCTTTTTTGGACATTTTATATAAATAATATCATACCGGTGCTACTTTGTACCTAGTTTCTTTCACTGAGAATAATGTTTTTCAGGTTATCCATGTTGAAGCAGCTATCAGTACATTTTTTTTTTTTTTTAAATCCTCACCCGAGGACATTTTTTTTCTTGCTTTTAGAGAGAGAGAAAAAAGACAGGAGATAAAGAAACATTGATGCGAGAGAAAAGCATCAACTGGTTCCCTCCCATATACACCAGGGATTGAACCCATAACCTAGGCATGTGCCCTAGAATTGAACCCCAAACCATTTGGTTAGGGGATGACTCTACAGCCAACTTAGCCGCACCAGCCAGGGCAGTACATTGTTTCTTTTACAGCAGAATAATGTTCCATTTTATGGCTATATCACATTTTATTGATCTGTTCATTAGTTGATGGACATGTGAGTTGAAAGTTTCCACTTTTTGACTATTATAAAAATTGCTGCTGTAAATATTCATGTACAGTTTTTATGTGGACAAAGGTTTTCATTTATTTTGGGTAGGTCTCAAATTACTGGGTCATATGTTAAGTTTACATTTGATTTTTTAAGAAACTGCCTAGTTGTTTTAAAGTTGCTACACTATTTTACATGTCCACCAGCAATGCATAAAGTTTCCAGCTTTTCCACATTTTTGTTAAAATTTGTTATTTCCTGTCTTGTTTATGTTAGCCATCGCCATCCTAGTAGGTGTATCATTGTGGTTTAGGTCTGCATTTTCCTAATACCTAATTATATTGGGCATCTTTTCATCTGCTTATTGGCCATTTGGATTTCTTCTTAGGATAAAGTCTATTTAATTTCTTTGCTCATTTTTGTTGTTGTCTTTTTATTATTGTATTATATTCTTTCTTTATATATTTTGATAGAATTTTATTTATTATGTAATTTGAAGATGTTTTCTCACTTTCTCTAGGTTTAATTTTCACTTTATGGTATTTTTTGAAGAGCAAAACTTTTTATTTTCAATTATATCTTATTTATCAATTTTTTTATTGTTTATATTTTTGGTGTTATATCTAAGAAATCATTGCCTAACCCAAAATCATTAGGATTTATTCTTTAGTTTTTAGTTTTACTTCTTACATTTAGGTCTGTGATACATTGTGAGTTAATATCTATGTATGGTGTGAAGTAGGGGTCCAAATTTTTTTTTTTTTTTTTTTTTTTTTTGGTATTTGGGCATGTGGGTATAAAATTGTCTCAGCACCATTTGTTGAAGACTTTTTTTTCCCTTGAACTTTCTTGAAGCTGTTGCCCCAAATCAGCTAACCATAAATATAAGTGCTTATTCCTGGGATTTCTGTTCTATTCTATCTATCTGTATTTTTATCCTCATGTTAATACCAAACTGTCTCAGTTGTTATTTCTTTGCAGTAAGTTTTGAAATTGGAAAAATGTCCTCCAACTTTGTTCTTCTTTTTCAGATTTATTTGGGTCTTTGTGTCCCTTGCATTTCCGTAAGGGTTAATGGTCAGTTGTGGCAAAAAAAAAAAAAAAAAAAATGATTTGGGAATTTGATGGAGATTGCATTGAATCTGTAGATGTATTTTTGGAATATGTCTTTTGATGCACGAAGATGGGATATCTATTTAAAGTGGCATGTTTGCTTGTGTTTCCAGATTTTTCATGGTTACAGGAATGCAATTGACTTTGGTATTTTGCTCTTAGATCCTGCAACCTTGCTGAAGTTATGTGTTATTTTTGATTTTCTTTTGGTGGATTTCTTAGGATTTTCTATGTACAAGGTCTTACCATCTTCAAATAGAGACAATTTTACTTCTTTCCTCAATCTGCCTTTAATGTTGTACCTGTATCTTCCCTGGCTAGAAGCTTCATACAGTGTTGAGTAGAAGTGGTGAGAGCAGGCAACACTGTCTTGTCCCTCAGGTCAGAGGAAAGCAGTTCCCCCCGTAAGTGTGATGGTGGCTGGATTTTTGTACATGCCCTTTCTCATGATGAGCAACTTCCCTTCTGTTCATCATCTGTTGAGCATTTTTAATCATAAATGGATGTTGAATCTTGTCAGTTGTTTTTCATCTGTTGAGATGAACGTGTGATTTTATTCTTTATCTTACTTAAAAAAAAACAAACACTTTACTGAGGTAATATTTACATACACAAAGCTGTACATATTTAATGTGTTTGGAGATAAGTATATGAGGTTTGTCCAGAAAGCATCATCCATCCACGTAAAATGAAACGATGAGTTTGACGATACATATACTAGATATCTGTGAAGCCTCACTGCAGTCTGTGCCATAAGCATATCCGTTACCTCCAGAAGTTTCCTCCCATCCTCTTTATTTGTGATCATTTTAATTTTAAGTATACAATACATCATTGTTAACTATAATCACTATGCTGTACAAATCTCTAGAACTTTTTTATCTCCTATAACTAAAACTTTGTTCTTTATTCTGTATTGTATTCATGTGAATTTTTTTTTTTAATTCTAGGTCTTCAGTTTTGCTTGTGAAGCCTGCAAAAAGGTGATATTTAATACACCTTCTAAGCTAGAGGCAGACAAAATGGTTGGCAGAGGTGAGAAATTTCAAAACAGTGCTTTTAAAACAAAGTTTGGTTTACCTACATTGGAAAGAGAAGATTATTCAATCTTTGCATTTTGGAATTAGCCTGGTTATTTATAATTAGAGACAATTCAAAGTAATTTGAATATATGTTTCTGTCCTTTATAACTTCATTTAATTCTGTGGTTGATTTTAGTGCTAATGTTCTAAGCCATGTTTTTGTAGTTATTCGTGTTTTGAGGGTTTAAAAATTATGTAAAGAATTACATGTAGAGCCTAACACTCCATTGCTCTAGGGCTGTAGCACTGGAGAAATATAGGTAAGGAGCTGAGAGAGTCAGAGCAGGGTTTTAACAATGCAGTGGCTGCACTGAGAAACAGAAAGGTGAGCCACTCCTTTCAAAACGGAATTTAGTCATTTGTACACTGAGAAGTTAGGGAACCTCAAACTTTCTCAACAGCAGGAGGTTATGCCCAGCCAGACTTTACCTTTAGTGCAGGAAATATTGGAGGAAAGCATCTTCTTTTATAAAAAAGAGATATAGCTTGTCCTAGAGATACTAAATAATTTTTCAACAGTGTATGTACCATTTCTGGGTATAGTGTCTCATTTAATTTTATTAAACAAATTCACTGTTGTCTGTGAGGAGAAAGAAAAGAAAGGTTGTAAACAGAGGTTAAGGATATTCCTCTAGGGAAATAGACCGGAGGTTATCATTCTGCTAAAAATAGGAAGATGAGAGAAATAGGTCATTACTCCTAAAGATGTTTTCTTCTCTGCCACTAAACATTTCCACCTGTGACAGACTAGGATTAAAGTAAAAGCACTGTGTATGGATGACACGAATTCTTTGAGAGATTATTACTTAAGCATTCATTTATCAGTTTGGTTTCTCTTAAGATAGTTGAACAATGGAATGGATTTGATATTTTGATATAAGTATAAAGACACTTAAACTGATATTTGTATTTGCTTAGCTTTTATTAGAGGGCAGAATTCCCAGGGAGAGAAGACCCCATGTGGACTTTTGGTGGGGAGTTTTAAAAAACCAGGAACACAAAGAGAACTGAGCCCTGGGGGCGAAAGTGGGGTGGGGGTAGAGGGTTAGGTGAGAGCAGAACAGAAAAGTGCCCGTGGATCGATTTGGAAGATACTTGCCCTACTTGACTTTTCGTACCTCATACACTGCATCGCTGTTTGGGCTGAAGACAGGTGTATCTTAAAAGACTCAGACTATATTGTTGAGGAAACTTTTCTGTTTATTTACTCAGGTGTGTGTGGGGGTGTGTAGCTCAGCTTTGTCATGATTGCCACACACACAGCTCTTTTATTGGAAGATCATTTTTGCAAGCCTTTTGGAAGCATATAAAGTTTTAAAGCATCCTATTTAATACAAATGTATAATCAAGAATTATTTTTTATCTGAAAGAAAATTGTCTTTTTACAAAAATGCATGTAAAGAGACTGGTTAAGATATTTGGTAAATGCAATGTAATTGGTTTATTTCATTCCACTTCATGATTTTGAAGATGATTGTGTTAAGTTATTTTAACACTTTTTTTGCATGTATTTCTACTTTACAACATGGACATTTTTACTTGCAGTTAACTTGGAAGAGTGCCTCAGGTCTGCAGACCTTATCCAGTCAAGTGACCCTGATTTCAGAGTTCTAGGGGACGGGTCAGTATACACAGCCAGTGCGGTTGTGTTATCTGATGAGAAAAGGTCGTTCACCATCTGGCTTTCTGACACGAGGAAACAGATCCAGAAGGAGATTACTGTGCTCCTGGAACATCAGAAGAAGGTATTTAAAGTACATTGATATTTTCAGGCATGCTTTTATTTCTATTTAAATATTTTTAAAAAATATTGCCAAGAGGACCAAAGGATAAATAGGATTTTTTCCGTCCTTTACTCTTCTTTTTCCTTACCTTGTGTTTACGTTCCTTGCCCTACCTCCTGTCTGAGCTCAGGCTAAAACTGAGGTTTTGCTCTGTTAAATCTAAATGACACTTCCCCTCTGAAGGCTTCTTCTACCCCTAAAGTCTAAGTAATGGCTTTTGTGAGCCAATGGCAATTCGGTTACTCCTCTATTACAAGATTCAGATTTTTTTTTAAGTGTAAACAATTTATCTGTAGTTATCTATTTAAAGGCATGAATTAACCTCCTTTTTGCTTATAGCCTTAGTAATACCTGACTCATCCACAGTCAATAGGATGTATATTAAATGAATGTTAAGAGCAGTGGTTTCTAGTGAATGTGAGGTTGACTTCAAGAACCCACGGTGATTTTGATGTTAAAATAGATGGAAATCCTGAAGTACGTAGGAATAAGAGTATGTATAGCATGGTATGGATGGACCATCACACGGGATTATTCACAGCAGTTGTAGATTCTACATCATGAAGAATGCATTATGAAAGTAGTCACAGAAATGAATGATTTAGACTGGATCATGACTAATTGATGTTAACTGCATTAATTTAAATAACTGCTTAGCACTTTAATAAGTGTTTAATAAAATGTATTAATTAATTCTTAGGAAACAAAATGTCTTCTTTGCTATACCATGAAATGAAATGGAAATCACTTGTAAAGTCCCATAGAACTCTTCGCAATGATGAAAATGTTTGAAAATCTGCACTCTCTGATATGGCAGCCCAATATTAATGGCTACTGAGCAGCTGACATGTGGCTAGTATAACTGAAGGATGGAATTTTATATTTTATTTAATTCTAATTAATTTAAATTTAAATAGTCACATATTGCTAGGGCTACCATAGTGGACAGTGCAGATAGAGTGTTAAGGCAATGAAGAATGTGCATTTTTTTGCTTGGGTTTGCCTGAGAGTATGAGGTTTTAGCAGAAAAAAACAAGTAAGACCTGTTTCTAGCCTTTTCCAGAGAGGATGAGTTCTTTATCTCTGTTCAGGAAAGAACAAGGAGAACTAAGAGTAAGTACTACAATGATTTTCCTAACCTGAAAGTACGGTCAGTGTTAGAAAGGTAAGCGAAGGGAAATTCTCTAGTTTATGAAACCTTTACAATCTGAGTATGCTCTTTCTTACCCTTCTAATGAAAAAGACTTTTACCTGGTCTGTAGCTTCAGCATGAAATTCTTGAGACTGACCCTCCAGGGAGGCATGAGGTTTATGGGCTGTCCATTATCTTGCAACAAAGCAGGCTGTGATGTTTTTGTTTATCGAATCTCCTTTCTCGGCACGCAGGTACTGAGGAAAAGACAGGCTAAAGAAACTGTTCTCAGGCGGGCGAAGAGGAGGTGGGCACCGATTCCCTGTTCAATGCAAGAGAACTCCTTGGGCCCTTTCCCTTTGTTTCTTCAACAAGTAGGTTTTGCATTCCTTCTGATCGGGAGGGTTTTAATTCTAAAAGTATGTTTTATTCAATTTTGATAATTCTTTAAACATTTAAAAAAACAAAATTGGTTGATGATATTCATAAAGCATAATAAAAGGGAGTAATATAAGAAAATCACTAAAAAGCTAGTAATGAGAACTAGAAAACCACTCAAAGCTTATAATAAGATGAGAAAGACTCTGTAGCCATCCAATGATCTTTATTAGTGTATTCGTTCATTTAGCAGCTAGTTATTGAACACCTGCGATATCCTGTGAAAGACCCTGCTCTAGGTACTGACACTAGAAATAAATTTAGTCATGTCCCTCGCTCTCATGTAGTTTCTTAGCCAAGTGAGGGAGATAGAAAGAAGTAGGTCACTGAATTACAATGCTGAGTGGCCAATGCTATGTCAGAGATGGGTTGAGGTGGTGAGAAAATTCATGGGGTAAGCGTCAAGTTCTGAGATGCAATGGAGTAGAAAACGAGAAAAGATTTAGAGGAGGAGACATCCGAGCTAGGTGAGGGATGGGAAAGTGTTGTGCAGGTAATTAGTTGTGGGAGAAGAGGGAGGTGCAGACGTGAAGGTGAGCATGGCTCCTCAGAGGAGCTCTGGGTGGCCTAGTCTGGGAGCCCAGGTATGGCAGTGGTGGGGCGGGGAGGTGAGGCGGAAGGGGCAGGTTGGGGGTCAAATGGTAATGGCACATGTGTGTTCTGTTGGGAAGTTTAACTTTTTCCTAAACACAAGAAGTTCTTAAGCAAGGCAAGGTTTACTTTTTATAAAATCTTAATGGAATGAAAACAATGACTGAAGTAGGGCTATGGGTTTTCCATTTACATTTCTATTACTGTGTTTGCTGTTGTTTTGTATCAATTGTGTGACCTGTATGCTATTTATTTACATTTTTAACTATCCTTCTAGGGTCTCACATTTTTTACTCTATCCAGTGCTGGACCTTTGCTTCTCTTTGATTATTGTACTTTAAGCACTAATGAAGCATATTAAGAAATAATTTCTGATTACTAAAGTTATCCTGATAAGAGCATTGCAAAAACAGTCACCAGTTCTCAGTCTTCATTTCTTTGACATATGTATGCACATTTGACATAGCTGACCTCTATCTTCTCCTGAAAATATTTTCTTCAATTGGCTTCTAGGACACCATCCACCTGTCTTCCACTTAGTATATTTTGCAGGTTCTTCCCTGCTCTCCTTCCTACTCACCCTCATCCTCCTCCAGCCCAGTGTTGAAAATTTTTTTTATGTTTATTTATATGAATTCTTTTGGTGATCTCATCCAGTCTCATAGCTTTAAGTACTATTTATATATTGGAGACTTAGAACTTCATATGTCAAGCCCCAACTGCCTAATTGATACTCCCACTTGGAAATACTCAGACATTTCAAACTTAACATATGCAAATCAAATGTTTGAATTTTCTCTTAAAACCATTTTACCATCTCAATTAATACTGGCATTGGAATCTGTTGAGTAAGGTTTTAATTGTACAGATCATATGTCTCTCTTAAGTAATGAACAGATTGGGATTTGCTACACTGTATTAAACAGTTTAAAGAATTGTTGGGGAGACCAAAAAAAACAAACTTTAGGTTGAATTTTCAGGAATGGAATGAACCTCAAGCCATAGAATCCACCATCAAGGGACAAGCTACTTTCTCCATAATGGTGAAGCCACTAGTTCTAGAGCCAAAGTGCTACTGCCATGGTCAAAAATCACCAGAATAAAGAAGTTGTTTCACCAAGTGCAGCTCTAGAACAACTTCTTAACTGCTGCAGTCAGGAAGAAGGTTAATCCATACCCTTTTTTTTCAATATCCACAAACCATGTGAAAAAACTACTGGAACTTTTGCTGATGCAGGAAAGAGAGAAGACAAGACAAGACAAGACAAGACAAGACAATAATGCCAGCAAAAACAGCACAAATGAGACATCTACCTGACTTATGGATTCCAAATCTCATGCAAGCACATCCCATTGTCTGTATTTAAATCTAGAGCTCTGGTTTCAAGAGACTCTGGAAAATGGAAAGCTTTTGGTTTAATCTTTCTAACCACACTATGAGAAATCACAGTAGAAGGAGGAAAATAGATATTGAGCCCCAAATCAACATATCCATCTATTGTTTTCAGTTAATTTAAGCCCTGTATTATTATAGGATATTGGTATAACTGCATTTGATCAGGATCTCAAGTTCTAATGGCTTGAGCATGACAGAGATTTTTTCCTCTCATGTAAATATGTGATCTGGTAGAGAAAGTCATAATTTGAGTAAACACCAAGGACCCAGACTTTTCTAATTTTTAGCTTGGCCATCCCTGCACATTCAAGATGGTTCATCGCTGTGTCCAAATGAAAGAACATCCTCTTCCACCTTCTAGAGCACAGTCTGGATCTTGCACATATGACTTTTGTTCACACTTCATTGACCTGTCCTTTTTGTGTGGCCACATTTAATTGCAAGGGAGTCAGAGAAATGTCTTTACTTAGGGCTACCCTGTGTTGAGCCATAAATTATAATACTAACAAAGGTTTTTTTGAGAACAATTATTTTTTATTAAATTATTGGGGTGACATTGTTTAATAAAATTATAGGGGTTTCAGGTGTACAATTCTATAATACATCATCTGCACATTGTATTGTGTGTTCACCACCCAAGTCAAGTCTCCTGCCATTACCATTTATTCCATCTTTACCTTCTTCTATTTCCCCTGACCCCCTTTTTTCCCTCTGGTAATAACCATACTCTTGTCTACGTGAGTTTGTTCTTTTTTTGCTTAATCTCTTCATCTGTTTCACCCAGCTCCCAATCCCTCTCTGCTCTGACAGATGTCAGTCTGTTCTTTGTATATATGAGTATGTTTCTATTTTGTTTGTTAGTTTATTTTGTTCATTAGGTCCCACATATAAGTGAAATCTAATGAATGGAGATTGTCCTTCTATGATTGGCTTATTTCATTTAGCATAATATTCTCCTGGTTCATCCATGATGCAGAAGGTTAAGATTTTCTTCTTTTAGGAACACACCAAGACACATCGTAATTAAATTGCCAAGGATTAAAGATAAGGAGAGAATCTTAAAAGCAGGAAGAGAAAAGAGAGAGTTACCTATAAAGGCGTTCCCATAAGAC
The DNA here is from genome assembly GCF_021234165.1 of Pteronotus mesoamericanus. Lineage (NCBI taxonomy): Eukaryota > Metazoa > Chordata > Mammalia > Chiroptera > Mormoopidae > Pteronotus > Pteronotus mesoamericanus. The sequence continues at coordinate 12,938,235 of NW_026555247.1, read as the reverse complement.
TATCAGCTGATTTCTGAAAAGAAACCTTGCAGGCAAGAAGGGGCTGGCAAGAAGGATTCAAAGTCGTGAAAAGCAAGGACCTTCATCCACAATTATTCTCTCAAGCAAAGATACCATTTAGAATGGAAGGGCAGATAAAGTGCTTCCCAGATAAGGTCAAGTTAAAGGAATTTATCATCACCAAGCCCCTATAAAACGAAATGTTAAAGGGAACTATCTAAGAAAAAGAAAAAGATCAAAACTATAAATAGTAAAATGACAACAAACTGGCAACCATCAACAACTGAACCTAAAAAACAAAAACAAAAACAAACTAAGCAAACAACTAGAACTGTAACAGAATCATAGAAATGGAGATCACTTGGAGGGTTATTGGTGAGGAGGGGGAAGGAGGAGAATGGAGGAAAACGTACAGGGAATAAGAAGCATATTTGGTCATAACTGGTAGGTACAAAATAGACAGGGGGAGGCTAAGAACAGTATAGGAAATGGAGAAGCCAAAGAACTTATATATACAAGCCATGGCCAGGAACTAAGGCAGGGAATGTTGAGGGATGGGGATTCTAGGCAGAAGGGGATAAAGGGGAGAAAAAAATGGGACAACTGTAATAGCAAAATCAATAAAAAATACTTAAAAAAAGATTTTCTTTTTATGGCCAAGTAATATTCTAATGTGTAAACATACCACAGCTTTTTTATCCACTCACCTACTGAGTAGGCATTAAGGGAGTCTAGCATCCTCTGAGATAGTGTCAGTCTCAGCTTATGTCTTCGCACCACACATCCAACCCATTGGCAAATCCTGTTGACTGTATCTTCAAATTGTTAATATATTCAGAATCTAACCATTTGTCACCACCTCTGCTGCTACTATGCTAGTCTAACAAACTACCACTGTCCCCTGTAGTATTGCGATAACTTTCTAAATGGTCTTCCTGTTTCTTCCCTTTCCTATCCACCCAAGTCTAGTTTTAACAAAACGTCAAGTATTATCCTTTTAAAATACAAGTCAGATAATATTACTCCTGTCTAAATTGTCTCTTCATCTGACTCCAAGGAAAAGCCAGCATTCTGTGGAATCACTTAGCGGATGTGACCGCTATTATAGAATTCCTCTTCACCTCCTACTCCTTTCTCCCAGCTCTCTCACCCACAGTGGCCTTCTTGGTGCTCCTTGAACACTCCAAGCACAACCCTTCCCTGGTCCCTTTGTTCTTCCTGTTTCCTCCATCAAGAAGAGACTTTCCTTTTCATTTTCATAGTTAATTCCTTTACTTTTTGTCTGTTCCTCTCCAAAGGAACTTTCCAAGTAGCATTCCCTTCACCATATATGAGAGTCTCTTTTTGCCTTGCTCTTGCCAACAATGAGTATTACTGCTCTTTTCTATTTTTGCCAAATTACTAACTATAAAATTATGCTTATTGCTTTAATTAGATTTTTGGGGATTACTGTTTTAATTAAATTTGAGCAGTTTCAAAAAAAATATTTTCCCAAATGTTTGTTACTGGCTAGTGTGTTTATGAAGTGACCTGTGATTATTTTATTAAACTTGTCTTTTAAAAATAAAAATATGAGCACACATTTTTAAAAATTAGCATTGTAATAGAATTTAATTTTAATTTTTTTACATATTTTACATATTTTGTATATATTTTTTTCCTTTTAGGTTCAGTCTGATGCAGCACAGAACTATACCATCTTCTATTCAATAAGTGGACGTGGAGTTGACCAAGAACCTTTAAATTTGTTTTTCATAGAAAAAAACACTGGAAATCTGTTTTGTACTGGGCCTGTGGATCGTGAAGAATATGATGTTTTTGATGTAGGAGTTTCATTGATATTTATGACTTTAAGTGATTAAACCATGTTTCTTCTGATATTCCATCTACTCTTTCTTGTCTGTACCCTCTTCTTAGACAGTATCTTAAAGTTAAAGAAAATAAATTATGCAATATTTTTGAATACTTGTTATCTTAACTTCTGTTGCCTGAAATGAAGCAAAGAGCTTTAATTGTATTTGAATGTAAATTCCAGTAAGTTTCCAGGAGTTGTTTTTGCTTATAAGATACCCTCACTCTCTCTGGTCAGGGTGCGGTCTCCTCTCTCCAGGACATGGCCACAGTCTTCCTTCGTCTGCTCTTTTGTTTGCCCTCCTTCCACTTGTATGATCTCTCATCATGTCTTAGAACTAGATTAGGAAACAAAAGTGGGAGTCCAAATCCAAACAAGGGTTAATAAGCCAGCATTCTGATATAGATGAACTTACAGCCACGGGGAGTGACGCAGACGACTTTTAGTGTAATATGGTAAATGCTGTGGGGTCATGTGGTCATCCCTGTGGCACAGGGACAATGATTTCCCCTAAGAAAAAGGAATTCTCTTTCTAGAAGAAGAAAGAGATCTGAGTAAACTAATGTGACTGATGTCCACCACATGATATTTCTTAATTTTTGGTTGGAAAATTACCAGCCCAGTGTTACAATCATATGTTGAATGGAAATATATTCTTTTCAGCATTACAGGGCCTTTAATTACTTAGCAATGCAAAAATTGATACATGGATTTTGTTAGAAAAACTCTTAAAATATGTGATCTATGAAGTAAAACAATAAAAGTACTTGATAGTTTCCAGTTTGGAAATCACAGCTTTATTTTAGATGATATAATGGGGATTTTCCCCATTGCAGTGAGTTTGTTTTCTCCAACACAATTTTCTGATTATGGAGAGAATAGGACTCTAATCCTAGTATGTATATTAATTTCTCAGTCTAATCTACAGAGTTATCCATGATTTCACTGTATTCTGAAGCTTTATTTGAAGTATAGACATTTGTACCAGATACTGGATGCTCTTTACTGTACTTAAAGTGTTCCTCCATTTGGTGCTTCAATGATTAAAAAAGCACTGAATAGAAATTAAGTGGTTTATTATTAAAAGATTTGTAGGGAAGGTAGTATAAAGCATAGTATTCTCTCTTGCTAGAATCTTATATCAATGGGCTACTGAACTTGCTTTTTCCTGTGTTTCAGTTGATTGCCTATGCGACAACTGCAGATGGCTATTCAGCAGACTTGCCTCTTCCATTGCCCATCAGAGTGGAAGATGAGAATGACAACCACCCTATTTTCACAGAACAAATTTATAATTTTGAAGTTCCAGAAAGTAGTAGACTTGGTAAGACAAGATATTTTTAAACTATTTTTGTGCACATTTTCTTTGGCTCATTTGTATATTTTTTAAACAAAATCTATGTTCATTTCCTTTGCTCTTATTTTCCTTGGTGTGTATCTTTTTTTAAACTATTATTAAAATCTACTTAAAAGTGTTCTTTACATATTAAAGGTATTAACTTGTCACATTGCAAGTATTTTCTCAGTGTATTGTTGCTTTTCAATTTTATTAAAGCTCCTTTTTGTGGTAGAGAAGTTCAGGTCTTTCATTTAGTTAAATCTCTCCATGGTAGACTTAGAACGGTGTTTTCCTTTTAGACTTGAATGTAAGACAATTTTTAAGAGTAAAATGGATTATGTTAAATATGTTTGTGCACATTTTTGAGGTACTGAGTATTTTATATTCAAGGCTGATCATCCTGAGATGATATTGGACCAGTATGTATTTACAGAATATATTTAATCCTACCGAATACAAACAATGTGTAACTTAGAGGGTATTATAATAGTTTGTGGTGTTGTCAATAATGATAACAAGCATACTTGTAAAGGCAGATGGCAGTTATTTAAGCTTTGTACCATATTTGGTTTATATACTCTATTTCATGTTATCATTATGTGGGTTTATCAGTATTCTCACCTCCAAGCAAAGGACATGCAGGGAAGAATGTACAATAGAACTAAAATCAAAATAGATTTTTTATTAGGTTTTATTTAGGGAGGTGTTGAATGACATACACTAATGATACAATTTTTTTAAAGCTCATTTCTATTTCTTCTCTTAAAACTACTACTTCCAATTGAGAATGAATGCTGTAATAACATTAGAGGAACTTATATATTCTCCATTCTAAACACATGTTCTCACATGTGGAAAACCAAAGTGTTTCAGTTTAGTTGGCTTTTTAATGTGGCATTCATGATGTCTTCCGAGGCTTGTAATATGGAGAATAGCCACTCACAATAAAGTTGAAAGGACGTGGACTCAGTCATAAAGGATGCCTTTGCAAACTAGCCCATTAAGGTTTCTGCTACTTACTTAGATCTTCATTGAATGATTATGCTTGCTTATCCCTTCATTTTTTACTTTGATAATTGATGTCCTAGATGCAGACCTCTTTAATACTCACATTGTACAATTACACAAATAAAGATCATTGGTTTGGAGCTCAGGAAACCTAGGTTTTGATTTGGGATCTATTATTAACTCATTGTGGGAATTCATGGAAGTCCCTTTGAGTTCTCTGACCTGTAAAATGAGTTAGTTATTCTCAATACATTAGATGACCTATAATATTTTTAGCTTCACAAGTCTGTGACTTTGTTACTTTTTTTTTTCAAAGAGAGATGACTGGTTTCAGACTCTGTTGAAGATTTTATTCTTGTCGGAAGTAACAGAAGTCAAAGATAAACAGTCCGATGCCCAGATTAGCCCAGGGTATTTTAAGCATCTCATACCAGTAGGTTCAGACCAATTAAGGCTGTGATGCTCTGAACTAACAGGTGCTCATAAGTTTGCCTTCAGCCAAACACAGATGGTTTGGACAAAGGGTGCTCAGTTAATATTGACAAATAACACTCATGGAAAGGAATTTTCAAGATTTTAGGAAGATTTGTATGATAAATAAAGCAGCTCTATATCCAGGGAACTAAAATAGTGTTTATATCTTCCTGACTATCAGTACAGTTACAGGAAGAAAATGTTATGTCTTACAAAGATCATAAACTTTTTCTGTGAAAAGATAGATGAATAACACTTATTTTCTTATGGTAAAAAGATTATTAGTTCATGTCTTCATATTGATCCACTGCAGAAATCTTGTCATTAGTTGTAAACATGTAATTTGACATTCTCTACTATATAAAATGTAAATAAATATATAAAATAAAATATATAAAAAATTTAGAAATACACTGTATATGTCTATGTACACACCTATACACACATGTATAAACTTTAAGGATGTTTTATAGTAAGAAAATTATTTAAAACTAATATGTCCTCATGTTAAAAGATTTACTTGGCTTTTTTCCTTCAAATACTATACTTCAATGAGTATATATGTGTAGTTGTATGTATAGGTGTGTTGTTCCTCAGGCGGGCTTTACATACAGCGTTATAGGCGCAATGGATCTACTGATTGCATTTGCATTGGAACACTATCCTTATAGTATAAATATACCACCTGTATGTATTTTTTGATACCTGAAATCCTTTACCAGGGCAATATTCCTACATTCTATACAGGTGACACATTCTCCCCAAATGGTAAATATAATGAAATCCCTTCCAGAGGATTAAGCAGGCCTGAGGGCGGTGGTGTGTGAATACTAAGCTGGCAGAAAAGAATGAGACAAATCAGACTGCCAAAAAATGAAGACATTATAGAAAGGAGACTGGGTTGTGACATTTCAACTTGACCACCTATACAAATATATCTTAAATCACTCTTGATTTAATTACTAATCAGAAGTTTAATTAAAACATCTGATTTACTCAGGAGCCATGGTTTATCTATCCAACTAGGTTTGTGATTGCAATATGCGGAAATGTGTTGAAAATATTTTTGAATGCCTATTAGATATGATTTTAGCAATTTACCATTAAACATTTTGCACTGTGGGTGAAGTAAAAGTATACTTTGATTCTCAGCATCCAACTGTTTTGTGTTACAAATCTGAAGTCATCTTCATCAATATTATGTCAAAATGGAATACCTCTGGTAAGAAATACATTTTAAATACATAAAAAGTATAGATACTCCTAAATATGTGTAACAATTCTGGATAATTTAACACTTTTTTTTTTTTTCCAAAACATGTAGGCACTACAGTGGGAGTGGTTTGTGCCACGGACAGAGATGAGCCAGACACGATGCATACGCGCCTGAAGTACAGCATTTTGGAGCAGATACCAAGAGCACCTGGGCTCTTTTCCGTACATCCCACCACAGGCGCAATCACCATAGTCTCTCAGTATTTGGACAGAGAGGTAGCCTTCACACTCTCCAGAGTACCTTTTTACTGGGGGTTGCGGCCTTGTCTTTTTCCCACTTACTGTACCTTGCTATTTATTTTATTTTACTTAGGCATAAGGAAATAAGAATTACTGGCCATGTTGCCTGGTTTTTATATTACTTCTGTTTTTTTTTTAATGTAAGAGAAGTCATAAGAAATAGAAATACAGATTCATTGGCATTTAGGTGTGGGAACAAAAGATATTTCTTAAGAAAGTTATTATGATTAAATATAATTTTTTTCTTGTGTGTGTGTTTGGTTGGTGCTAGCTTAGTAAAGGATTTAATTCTCACAAAAGACAATTTGTTTTGTTTGTTGATGAATATAAATCATACCTTGATCCCTATTCAGTTATTTTATATGTGTGCTTTTTATCTGGAACAGATTTGTTCAAGTAAGGTTTATGAATTTATAATTGAAAATCTGTGACACTATTTAGTTGTTAGTAATAGCATATGTGATAGTAATAGTATGTATGCTATTACTATCATATGCTATGTATAGTGTATACATAGTGTTTTATATTCAAATTCTTTGTGCATAATTTTATTTGATTTTTAAAATTTCTTTGACTAGATAGGTGTTGTAGCCAATCTATAAGAAGAAATATGATAGTCAGAAGGATTGACTGACTTGATTTTGTTAGCCTAATTTAACTGTGAGTCAGTATTATTGACTGAGGCAGATTAATCAATTTCATATGCACAAAATTGCTTTCTATGGACAATGAGGTGGAGAGTGAATGTGGGAGCCAGGGGTGGGGGGGTTGGGCAGGGCAGGGGAGAGCAACAGGGAAAAATGTGGGGCAACCATAATTGAACAACAATAAAAAATAAATAAAATGCTTTGCTAGAACACTTAAGTGCTTCCTACTAGAATAACATAAATGGAATGACCGTATGATTCGGAGAGATTAAAAAAGAAATCAGTGGGATTTGATGCAATAGAAAAAGAGGGAGAGAAAGTAAGAACGTATAAAAAGGAATCAAAAGAAGTACAGAGGTTTTATTATTTTGGGGTTTATTTTTTGTGCATTTGTGCAGGCAGGACATTTTATGTGATAAAGTACATAAGATAATAATAAAAGGGAAAGTTTGAAGGGGACAATATGAATGTGTTTTTTTATCTGTGTAATATGTAGAAATGATGTGGTAATCAAGTGATAACAAGGATTTTTCCTCATTTTTTAAAGATAGAAAAGATAATTTAAGGTTTTACTAAAGATACAGCTTTGAGGGGGTCAAACCCAGGTCTGCTTATCTAATAAAAAAAATCTAATAGGATTTTCGTGGAGAATAATACAGGAAGTCAAGAAGTGAACAAGAGAGGTAAAGAAACAGTGCATGTAGAGGAAGGAAAAATAGGCGATTAAAATCCTGGAGCCTCTGAGTGGAACATTTTAGGGTAGGAACATTGTTTTCCAGTGTGGAAAGGAGATAGGTAAAATGAAGCCTGTGGGTGAGATAGAGGGAAACAGAAAATGAAGAAAAATTAAACAATATAAGGAATGGCTAAAGAATAGTGAGATAGAAAGGAAAGGCAACAGAGATGACTGTCATAAACTAATGGTTCCTTTTCATCATCAACACACTATCTGCAAAACTCCATTCCCAGAAGTCAACAGAGATTCCCTAATCGTCAAATCCAAGTTACTTTAAGTCCCTGTCTATTGTCAGTTACTGAAACTCTCTCATTTCTTGGATTTCTTGTTTTCCTCTTGCTTTTTTGATCCTTTGTTTTTGGTATCTTTTGCTTAGTCTTCTTATTCTCCCTTTATATTCTCAGCTGTTGAAATACTATTATCTTATATCCTCAGCTCTTCTCATCCTTTAACATCTTCTAGATATCTGATTCCTGCCGTAATTTCAACCACCATCTATTAATACATGATTCCCAGATTGGTATTTCTGGCTATGATCTCTTCCATAAGTATGGACCAGATACCAAGGTGGCTTCTGGACCTTTCTCCTTAGATTTTCCATAGGCAGGTAAAATTCAATATATACCAAACATAACTCAGTGTTTTTGTCCATCCTTGTCAACTTGCTAGTGTTCACTTCCTCAGAGAACTCTCTTCTGAATTTCCTGTATTGCTTGGTGATACCACTGTTTGCCTTTCTATCCAAGTAGGACACCTGAGCATCATTCTCAACGTTTCTTTCTCTCTTCATTTGTATGTGGCATTCTGACTCCCACCTGAACTTCCTTGTCACCATTGTTCTCTGTCCTCATTGCTACTGCCTCGGATTTGGACCACCTGTGTTAAAGTGTTTTAGGAGCTCTTTAATTGGCTTCTTTGACTTCTAGCTCAGCTTACTTCAAATTCTTCTCAACTTTCTTTAAAGATATTCTTTCTAAAACTCAAATTTTCTTAATTTGTGCTTTCCCCCTATGATTTCAGGAAAATCTTTTCTTATTACCTGCCATTTAAAACATAAGTCTAAATTCTTAGTATGGCTCCTTATAATGTAATCTCTGCCTATCTTTTCAGCTTTATCCCTGTCTACCAAATTCTTAGAGTATATGCAAATATGAAGATAAAAGCATGGATACACACTAACAGAAGAGTGTACAATTAAAATTTCATTTATAAATATAAACAAAGATGTCCAAAACTAATTAAATATTTGCTTTATTTTAAGGTTGTAGACAAATACAAATTGATACTTAAAGTACAAGACATGGATGGTCAATTTTTTGGATTGATGACTACATCGACTTGTCTTATAACAGTAGCAGATTCAAATGACAATGCACCTGTTTTCTTGCAAAATGTCGTAAGTAGATAATCCCAAAATCTATTTTTGTTTATTGTCATTTGTTATTTAATCTGAATTAATAAATATCATATTTCAGAGTAAATGTATTTTGAATAAATTAAATAGTAAATATATGTCTGTTTTATCTGTTCATAGTAGTATTTACATTTCTGACCGCTTGTTAAAGGCCAGTAACAGTCTTCATCTGTAATGAAATTATTTCATTTAAACGATGTCTTCGTGAAATAATACTATTTGAGATTCATGGTTTAAAATAAGCTCGGCAAAAATGCTAAGAACAAGTAATTTTGGAGTAGACGAAACATTTTGCTTTCTTTGTAAAAACGTTCTTTACAAATAAGTTTGTAATGAGTTCTTTCTGTTCCAGTATACAGTAACAGTAGAGGAAAATACATACAATGTGGAACTCCTACGGCTCCCTGTAGAAGATAAGGATGTAGTTAACAGTGCCAACTGGAGAGCCAATTTTACCATCTTAAAGGGCAATGAAAATGCACATTTCAAAATCAGTACAGATGAAAAAACTAATGAAGGCGTTCTGTGTATTGTAAAGGTACGGTAATAATGAATAGTTGACAACTTAGAAAGTTAACAAATTTTAATAAGATAATGGTTTAACCAACTAAGTAGTTTCAATTCATACAAGTCATACAATTCTGTACAAGTTAGAAGAGACCAGTCTCCTTAGTCCTACTGTTCCCGTCTAACGCCTGCCTTTCTTCTCTAGTTTATTTGCTAGTTATTAGTCACCTAACTCATGCTTGAACATTCCCAATTACAAGAATCTCCATGTCTTGATTGGCAGTTTATTCTAATTTAGAGAGCTCTGATTCTCAGAAGTCCTTACTTCTGCTGTGCCTAAATTATTTTCCTTATATCCTGTCTTTGATCCATGTTTTATTGCAAATATTATACAGAGAAGGTATAATTCTTTTGAAAAGCTGTTATGTCCACTTGAGATTCACCTTCTTTAGAATAAATATTCCCACTTCATTTCAACTATTCCTTACATGATATAAGTTAGCCTTTGTATTATCTGTAAAAAAAATACTTCTTTCTGCCTCCCTAGTAGCTATTAAATATAATAATGAAAAGGAAAGCACTTGGTAAACTATAGGATATTACTATATTTTTAAAAGTATTAATGTGTCCTTGGTACTACTATTTATAATTTTCCACAAAAAATAGGTTTCTTCTTTAAAAAAGATAACTTTTCTGGGACCATAGAGCCTGAGCTGATACCGTCTTTAGCTGAGTCTTAGATAAGTTTTCTATCTCAGGGTTTGTTTTTATTTCAGAAGCAGCAGCAGCAGCAGCGGCGCCCATGGTCTGAGTGAGGAAGCTGTTGTTCTTGCTCATTCTCAGTATAGAGGGTCCTCAGCTCCACAATAATACACTTAATTTCCTAGGGAATTGTTACCATCTCCGTGAGGCTATAAGATCTTTTTGAACAATTTATTTTGATTGATGAAACAAAAAGTCACTTTATGATGGAAGATAATTCATGTTTTTTAAAAAATTAATCATTGATTTCATGCCAGCGGATTTCTAATCTTGCAGAGTTTTAAGTCACATATACACTATCCAGTTAAATACTTGGAAAAATACATAAAAAGTTTTAAGGCTTTATTTAGCAATTGGCTCTGGATCCATTCTCTATACCTCTTTCAGTGCAACAGCTGTTTCCTAAATTTCCATCCGTTGCTCATTGTCGGTAGATACTCCAACTCTCTGCATGATCATGCCAACTCGTGTAATTTGTGTTCATTAGCAACAAATAGATACTAGTTTGTTTTTATTTTTGACTTTCCAGTTTCTGGGATAGTCATAAAAAATCAAAAAACATTTCATGTGCATTTGTGGATTCTAAGGTTCAGAAATTCTCTTGTTAGGATCTCAACCTAATAATACCTAGGTGTGGGAAAAGGGTGAAAACAAAAATTTTACTTATCAGTTTTGATTTTATTCCATGTTTAGCCAAGGGATTGTTTTGATAAGCAGAAACAATCAGAGAAAAAGTGTTACAACCTCTCCATCCAGTGCAAAAGACTGTTTTACGGATTTTGCTTGATTTATGGTCTGAAAAGCAATTATAATCAAATGATTAAAAAAAATTTTTTTGGAGGTTAGTAGACCAATTAAACAGAGCAGAAAAGCAGGAGCATTGTAGTGTGGTGGTTAAGGAAATGAGCGCAAACCAGACTCAAGCACAGAGGGGAATCTTTTAACAGTGGGAAAATCAGTTTATCTCCTCTTCTCCACTTTCCTGCTCTGAAAAACAGGGATGGTGATAATGTTAGCACCATCAAGCATATCATATTTCTCTTACTCAACTTGTTTTACTGGGTGAGTTTCTTGGGATACATTACAGATACTGCCAAAGTATAATTCTCAAATTGTGAAAACACAGTTTTCATAAAGATAGATAGTGAGCATGGGTAAAAGTTCTACTTAACTCATTAATGAAGGAACCAGCAAGAAGACAAAGCAGATTCCTAAGAAGAAATGAGAACATGGGTGGGTTTTTATAAAAGAAAAAGCTTGGATAAAATTGCTCACTTTTTGTAATAGTTTTTATTTTTATTGTATTCTTTTCCATTACCATCTATCCCCCTTATACTCATCTTCCACCTGTTCCCACCCGCTCCCCACCGTAATCACCCCACTGTTGTCTGTGTCCATGAGTTCTTTTTCTCCTTTTTCTTTCAGTCCCTCTGTCCACCAACCTGTCAGCCTGTTCTCTGTCTTTGAATGTCTCTGTTTCACTTATTAGGTCAGTTTGTTCCTCATATTTCATATATGAGTAAATCATGTGGTGTTTGTCTTTCTCTGACTGGCTCGTTTGACTTAGCATAGTGTTCTCCAGGTCTATCTGTGCTGTTGCAAAGGGTAAAGTGTTCTTTTCTTTGTATGGCCAAGTTGTGTTCCACTGTGTAAATGTCCCATAGCTGACACTTGGGCTACTTCTGAATCTTGGTCATTGTAAATAGTGCTACAAGAGTATAGGGATGCATATATTCTTTCACATTAGTGTTTCAAAAACAAACAAACCAATTAAAAAATTGTCAAAAGACCTGAATAGACACGTCTCCAAAGAGGGCATACAGATGGCCAATAGACATCTGAAAAGATGCCCAATATCTCTAATCACCACAGAAAGGCAAATTAAAACCACAGTGACATATCACTTCATACCTGTCAGAATGCGGTCATCAATATATCAACAAACAACAAGTGTTGAGGAGGATGGGCAGAAAAAGGAACCCTCATTCACTGATGGTGGGAATGCAGATTGGTGCAGCTACTGTGGAAAGCAGTATGCAGATACCTGAAAAAGGATTGCTCAGTTGTATGCCTGGTAGGGCAATTAGAACATGCATTGGGGATATATTTTCTATCAGAGAGAAAATAAAATCATTGCACATTTTCAGTTTTGTTTATGTTGACATCTAATTTTATAAGAACTGTAAAATATCTGGGCCCTAGTCAATAGTAAATAGAAAGTCAAAACAAAATTTCTTCCGCCTAGAGTCAGATGACCTTTGAACTGGTCTGTCGGTGCACTAAAGCCGCACCATAGAACGCTGTCATCTTTTTGTATTATCTCCAGTTTCAGAATAATTTTTCTCAGTAAGAATGAAGCAAAAAAGTATTTAAAGAATTGCATTTTCATAACTCTAAAAACCACCTGCAGAAACTTTTGGACCACTCTGGCTAAAGACTCGGTGACTAATCACCTCTCTCTTTAGTGAAGGATAAAGTCAATGTTGACTAAATGGGACTGTGGAATGTATACAGCACTGGTCATATTGACAAAAGTTCACATGCTCTTTGAAGTATCAAATGTGTTTTACACTCATACTGAAATGCATGTATTTCTTTTTTAAAGCCCCTGAATTATGAAGAAACCCAGAAAGTTGTCCTGGAAATTGGAGTAGGCAATGAAGCTCCTTTTACTAGAGATGCTGCAGTCAGGACAACGACGAACAGAGCTTTGGTTACAGTTCATGTGAAGGACCAGGATGAAGGGCCCGAATGCAGCCCTGCGGCCCAACATGTGCGGATTAAAGAAAATTCAGCAAAGGGGACCAGTGTCAATGGCTATAGGGCATATGACCCCGAAACTAAAAGTAGCAGCGGTTTAAGGTACAACAAAATCTATAACCATTCACTGCTAATGTATTTGAAACAATTGTGGCAGTAACTTACTTCAATACATTTTATATTGCTGAAGGGTATTTTTATTTTTTATTAACAGGTACAAAAAGTTGCATGATCCTGAAGAGTGGATCACCATTGATGAAAGGTCAGGGTCGATCAGAACTTTAAAAATTCTGGACAGGGAGGCCGCAACTCCCAGAAATGCCTTGTATAATGTTACAGTCATGGCAATAGACCAAGGTAAACAAAGAAAGTTTTAATCTAGTGTTTCCTAAAGTGATTGGAGAATAATGCAACTGTTCTTGTGCAGAATTATTTTTGTGATAAGTATATGGGATTCTTAGAAATTAAAAACTCTGTTCCTATTTCTCTGAATCATCTAACAAAGTGAAACTACTTGGAAACAAGAAACCATGTCTTATTTATCTTTATATTCCCAGCACGGCAGACCTTAAAAATGCCTACAGACTCTTATGTTAGAGAACAAAGATGAAACTGAACCCTAAGGGGACATGGTCTCACCAGGCTCTTTATGTCACTTTAAGTTGATCATTTAAATCATTCTGCCAACTATTAGATCAAAATAATTGTTTCCTTGAATTCTATTGCTTGAAGTAACCCAGAGCTTCTGAGCCCTGGTTTTATATTAAAATAATTTGTGATACTTTAAGAAGGGTAGGGGCACTATGTGAGACCAACTGAATTAGAATACCTGGATGGGGAGCTAGCTTGGAGAGAGATATATATTTCCATAATATATGATATTATATAATATAGATATTATATAATACAGATACTATATAATATAGATATTATATATCTCTCTCCAAGCTAGCACCCCATCCAGGTATTCTTTTATATATATAAAATATATATCCTAATATATAATATATATTATGTATTCTAATATATATTCTTAATATATAGAGAGAGACAGAGAGAGAGAGATTTTGTTTATTTTTAGAGAGAAGAGAAGAGAGGGAGGAATAGAGGGAGAGAAACATCAATGTAGAGGAGACACATCTATCAGCTACCTCTCACACACCCACAACCAGGGACATGGCATATAACCCAAGCATGTGCCCTGACTGGGAATGGCACCTGCAACCTTTTGGTTTGTGGGATGATGCCCAACCCGCTGACCCACACCAGTCAGGGGTGGACATTATATTTTTAAAGTAAATATCCCTAGGTGGTTTGGATGTGTACTGGAATTTGAATAATTTGTCTGTAGTCATGCTCCTGTTCATTAACATCTGTACCAGAAGGAACCCAAGACACAGAGTTTGAAATTCATTTATTTTTTCTGTTTGGTAATTATGTTGGTAAAAAGTTTATTGGAATCTGTATTTGATATTGTCAACAACAATACTCATTTTAGATGATCTGTAAGTTTCATCTAAACATCTATGTTCTTATTTACCGTTCTTCTATAATGGAGTATATTAAAAAAATATAGCATATTTAAAATCTAGCTGATCTTTTTTCTTTAGAAACTATAAAAGAGTTTACAAACTACCTGAGTTTTTTTCCCTTTCTTCATAGATGGTAGATCATGTACTGGAACACTTGTACTTAACATTGAAGATGTAAATGATAATGCACCAGCAATACTTCAAGATTATGTAGTAATCTGCAAACCAAAGATGGGGTATGGTGACATTTCAGCTTTTGATCTTGATGAGCCTATCCATGGTGCTCCATTTGAGTTCAGCTTGGCAAACCCTTCTCCAGAAATCAGCAGAATGTGGACCCTCTCCAGAGTTAATGGTATCCAATAAAAAATAATGTATATGCTCTGAAATAATAGATTTACTTGTTTACTCACATGAAGCATGTAAAATTGATTCTTATTAACATATTTGAGAAGCCTAACAAAAATTTACGTTAAAATATTGGGCAACTTATCATGAGTTTTTTTTTTTTTTTTTTTTTTTTGGCTATTTATAAAGTAACTCTAGCAAGGTAAAGAGAGAATGAAAGATAGGCAGTTTAAATTTGATTGTAAGCCAATTGTGGAACTGAGGAATCTGGGAGTATGGGACAAGCACTCTCTGATATTTTGGAAGGAAGTGTGGGATATGGACAGAGGTCTGGCACTGAGCCTTCCGGATGGTCCCAGTGATAGTGGTTTCTGGGGAGAGGAGGAGTCTATGTCAGCCATGGTGCACGGCTTGTTACTATGTCATGTTCTTTCATGCAGTTAGACTTTTTTATGCTTTTCCTTCTACCTAGAATACATCCCTTTTTATTTCTTAGCTTGATATTAGTTCATAATGTTTATGGGTCACTTATTATCTTCTAGGCAGTATTCCAGACCGTGTGTGCGTGTGTGTGTGTGTGTATTCCAGAGATTATATATGGATACATATATATAACCCAGAGATTATATATACACACACTTAAGTGTATATATGAATATGTGTGTGTATATCTATATAGAGATTAACAAGGCAGACATGACTCCAGTGTAGATGCTCATGTCAAAGAAAACTTTCTTGAAGTACGAGGAACACTGTGATGTCTTACTACCTTTATTATAGTGCTTTTCATGCTGTGTTATCATCTGTTTACATTATTCCTCCAATATATACATGAGTTTCTCAAGATATTTGTAATCTATTTTTGTATTTCCAGTACCTAGCCCAGTGCTAGGAGATGCTAGCTGCTTAATAAATGTTTGCTAAATCAATGATTCATTGATATATATGCATAAAAGAAGGAAAATACTTGGGTTATAAGGCAGTCAGTGTTTTTAGAATTTAGAGCAGTTTAGTAGGAACGCTGTGAGAATGGGTGGAGGGAAAGATGGGATCTGGTGGTGATGAGCCTTCTGTACTGGCCCAAGGAGAGGGGCCTTTGTACACTAGGTAACAAAAGGTGTGCGTTGGGAGTGTGCAAGTAAGGCAATGCTGAATCCAGATTTATGTCTTAAAAATGACATTGGACACAATTAGGAGGACAATTTGAAGATTACAAACTTGAGTGACAAAGAAAATCAGAGGCTGATGCAGTCCAATGAATAAATGAGACATGGCAATGGCTCAGTTTGTGGTCTTGAGGGAGCAGAGGGCTTTGAAGGATCTTACCTTAGACTCAGTATATTCTGAAGGGTCAAAATAAACCCAAATAGCAATTCCCATTCTCTGGAAAGCTTCAGATATGAGGGGCAGCCCAAAATCTTTGAAGTTCTTACAATTATAACAGTGCATTTTAAGTACAACTTAGAAATTACAGATGATTCCTGGATGTGCATTTTGCTACTTTGTCATTCCACTTAGTGCAAGAGCTCAAAAAGGTTGTAATTGTCATTGAAAGTGTGTAGAGCTTCTGGTCTGTTAATAATAAGGTCATTAAAATAAGGTATCAAGACTGTTGAGGTAAATATCACAGTTAATAAATATGTATTTTAGTGATACAGATATAGCTGTTTTTGTGTAAGCCTTATACCTAACCTGGGTGACATTAATTAGCTTTCTGGTACTGAGATTACTTCTAGAGGCAAAGCATTAATCATAAAAGGTCTATTGTGTTTTGAAAAATTTTTTTATCTATGGGATAATGGATGGGTACCAGAAGGTAAATGGATAAGAGAATGTGAACTTAAAATATCCTTGGTTTAGAATTATAAGTGTTAACTCTTTATGAGTATCATAAACTGGCACTACAGAAAAATGTGTGAAGTGTATGTTAAAACTCAAGGTAGCATTCTTAGTTTGTAGATAAGAGAGTATTAAATATTGTTGAAACGCTATTTGGTCACTCCAATGTCAAATTGTTTTTTAAGTTCCTCTCTAAAAAGTTAAAATGACCAACACATACACAGTAATGTTAGTGCTTGAAAAAGTTAAAGATACTCATTTTCATGTGGCAAACAGTTCTTTGAGAATAAGATCTTTCCAAACTAGTGTGGTGAAACAAATGCTAAGGGAGGAATAAATGTAAATATAAATATAAAATATAATTCTTCTATTTTCTTTCAGATACAGCTGCCCGTCTTTCATATCACAAAAATGCTGCATTTGATGAATATAATATTCCTATTACTGTAAGAGATAGAGAAGGTCAATTTGCAACAAAAACCTTGAAAGTTAACCTTTGTGATTGTACTTATCCAAGTCAATGTGTGAGGACTCTAAGAAGTGCAGGGACATCACTTGGTAAATGGGCGATCCTGGCGATACTACTGGGTATCGCATTACTTTTCTGTAAGTTCTTTTACTTACTTCAGGTTAAAATATATAATAAATGTCTGAGTGCAAGTAAAGGTCTTTAAAATATAATCTTGTCCAACCATCCATCAGGTGTGAGTCCTCTTTACAAATTCCTTTTGTATTATCTGAGCTCTGATTGACCATTTTCTGTAAAGGAAGCAAGATCCTTTTTGAGATAAAAGAGTTCATATTCGGACAGAACTGTTGAAAATTCTTTAGACTGTCCTAAATTTGTCAATGTAAAACTTTTATTTTTTGGTCATAGTGCTATACCTTTTAGTTCTATAAAATGATCTAAAACTTCTGCCATATGAAAGTTCAATAAAAGCCATTTTCATTTCATGCCTTCTCACCATTCAACTATGATAAGATTTATGGGAGAAGTTCAGCAATATGTCTTTTTCCATATTATCCTGCTAATTTTGAATTCTATTAACTTACTCTTCATCATTTGTCTAGTTCCCATTGACACCATATCTTTTACTTTCTTTTTATTCCCACCCATTCCTTAAGCTTAGCTTAGCTGCTGTTCCTTTGTTCTGTGATAGGTGTAGTGAGTAAGAACAAGACTCTGGAATCTGACTGTCTGGGTTTGTGCCCACCTAATCATTTGCAAACCATGTGACCTGGGGAAAGTTACTTAACTGCTCTCCAGTTTCCTCACCTGTAAAAGGGGATAATTATAGTAGCCTACTCTGTGGAGTAGCACTGATAATTAATTAGTGCATGTGAAAAGCTTACAATAGTGCACGGTATGTTTCTAATAAGTGTTCATTATTTTTCATCAACTCAACAAAATAAATATATATTGAACACCTATGACATGCCTAAAACTGTGTCTAGATGCATAGGATTCATCAAAGTACAAAAGAGACAAAAATGAAGTCTGTCTTGAGATAGTAAACTGATAAATTAAATGCTGAGGAGGAAAAAAATAGAACAAAATAATTAGGATTTGCAGCCCTGTAGAATGTGTTGGGGCTGAGTGTGAGAGATTGGTGGTGACTGAGATTTTCAGTAAATGGTTTGGTCAGGCCTAAGTAAGGCTGTCGTTGGTGGTCTTTGGAAAAGGTGAGTTGGCCCAGTGGAATAACTGAGGAAAGAGCTTTCAGACAGAAGGGAAAGTCAGTTCTAAGGGGCTAAGATGAGAGTATGCCTGGGGAAATCCAGGAATGTCAAGAAGACCAGTGTAGCTAGAGAGTAGTAAATAGTAGTAAATGAGGAGAAAAGGGGTAAAAAATGGAAGCAGAAAGGTCACAAAGGGCCACACAGAGTAGGCAGGGGTTGATACACTTTTTCTAGGGCTAGATAATATATATTCTAAACTATGCAGGCCATGTGGTTTCAGACAAAACCAATCAAATATGCCCTTGTAGCAAGAAAGTCACCATAGAAAATATTTACATGATGGGCGTTGCTGTGTACCAATGGGACTTTATTGGTAGACACTAAAATTTGAATTTTATATAATTTTCACATATAATAAACTCTTATTTCTGATATTTTCAACCATTTAACAATATAGAAACCATACTCATGGGCCATACAAAAATATGTGGTGGGCTGGATTTGGGGCTATGGTTTGGGAATTTGTGGCATAGCAGATTGTAGAATATTATGAGGAATTGTTGTTATTATTATTAGTTTTATTATCACATATTTTAGCCTCCCAAAATTATTGTGTAGAATGAAAATCTTGAATAGAGAAAATGCAAAATAGGGTTAATTAAGATACTTGGAGATAAATCTATTCTGGGAAAAATGAGTTGTTATACTTTCCTGTAAGCATACCATTCTTTTGGGAATCAGTAAGTCTCTTTAAAATCTTTGTCTTAATGTCAGTGATTTAAAAAAAAAAGTACTACTTAACTCATGATTGTAAATCCCTTAGTATGATGGTTGGAATTCAAACTCCTAAAAGGGACTATCATGAAAATATAAATACAATCATGCCAAATTTTAAACTCTAAGCTAAATCATGGTCTGTTAATTTAGAAAGGTCAAAATGATTCATGGGACACCATGCTTAGTGGCTTTATTTGCCTCCTGTGCACCTTAGGTGATAAAATACAAAAGATCCGTATTTTATTCTATGTACGTTAAACTTTATATATTCACTTTGTTTTCAAACTTAGCTGTACTGCTAACTTTAGTATGTGGAGTGGTTGGTGCCAGAAAAAAAGGTTTTCCTGAAGATTTGGCGCAGCAAAATTTAATTATATCAAACACAGAAGCACCTGGCGATGATAAGGTGGTAAGTAATTTTCTTAAATGAATATATCTGAATATCTCCCATTATTTCTTAACTCTTCCTCATGAAATTATTTTGAAATTTAGGAGTTTATTTATATTTTTAATTGGGTAAGATTTTGTAGGCATAAGAATTTTCTCTGTCAATATTCAAATATTTGTGTAGTGGCATTTAATTCTCTTTTTAAAGTAACTGAACAGCAGGTCCGGCTGCCTGCCGCTTTGAAAGCCAGTCCTCTAGAGGCAGGTGCTGATGTACAGTGGAGTGGTTTATTCAGATTCCAGCCATCTAGAAGATGGGGGACTCATGTCTCAAAGCTCATCTCCATGTCTCAGTGGAAGCAGAAGTTTTTATAAGGAGGGAGAGGGGAACAGAACAATGAGATCAAGGGAGCAGGTAGCAAAGTTCTCTATGTGCAGACTAGCATAGTCCATTCCAATAAGGCAGGTGATGGTCCCGTGTGCATCATCCTGGTTTACTCATCCTGGCTTCACGTCATCCTGATTCCAAGGTTGAAGGTCAGCAGTCTCCAAGAGCTGGGATGCCTGAAGGTCAAAGTCTGTGTCGTTTGAAGTTAGGTCCTAGGATTCTTATATAAACATGCTGTTTATCTATAAGCTACATATTAGTCAGAGTCAGCATTTACAGGAACGATGTCAAAAGACTGGTGGCTTACAATTCCCCGTTGTTAGAATTTTCCACTGTCACAAAACCATATGTATTATTTCAGTTATCTTTTTTCCACTCTCTGGTGTTGTAATTTAAAACGTTTTCTTCAATGCTGTAAATTTACTGTACTAACAATCTGTTTGGTTGCTCTCTCCAATGTATATTTTTCATTGGATAAATATATGAGATGTTATTTTTCTCCTTGACTATTTATAATAAGAAAAAATAACTTACTAAAAGTTCTGAATATAAATGAATATCAGAGAGATATATGTTTTTTAAAAAGGATGTGTGTGTGGGAGGGGTTTGGAAGGTTACTGTCAATCTGTTTTCTTACATATTTTTGGGACCTCTGAGGTTCTTGGCACTAAGCTTCTTATTTTTGGGGGGAAGTATATTAAAATGTTTTTACAAGGCATGTTCGTTCCTCAAACACATTTTTGTGTACTTATGAGAAATAGAATCTACTTTTATAGGGAAAATGAGTAGGCACAAAACAGTAACCCATTAGCATCAATATGATAGAGTGTTGTCTGAGTTCAAAGAGACTTACAATATATACATGTACTCTTGTCATCTGGACCAACCTGGGAGGTCTGCTGAAGGAAGTACACATTACTCTATGATTTGAAGAATAAGGAGTGTTTGAAAGTGAAGAGATGATGGGAATAGCTAAAGAGGAGGGAAAGAACCTAACAAACTAAAAAGGAGAAGACAAAATTTGGAGATTATTCAACAAATAGTGAATAAATTGATTTGAAATAGAAAAAATGATATTTTGGAATGGAAGCTTGAGACCTAAGTTGGGCTTTGTGGGAGAATATATAAGAGAGGAGCAGGAGATGGGACTTCCATAGACTACCCTAAGAATTTCAGATTTATTTGTTAGTAGGGAGCAGTCAGTCAAGGCTTTTCTGCATGTAAATAGTACAATGTGAGCAGTGCAATGCTGAATCAGCAAGGTGGTCAACAGGAATAGGAAGGCTTCATGGATGGGGGAGATAAAGGATTGGGATCTTTTGATAGTTTAAGGGTGATATTGTCAGAATAATGGTAATTGGGATATTAAATGAGGGATGGATAAAAAATATTTTCGATTTATAAATGATTAAGATTGTTTACTTTTGAGTAACAGAATAGAAAGTGGAGTCAAAGGCATATATACTATAGCCAAGGACAATAACTATATATCAAGATTTTTTTTATAACTCAGGGTGAAGATGACTTTCACATCAACTGTTTCTCTCTTTTACTTCCTCCACACCCTCATACAAAATCATGGCCCATCCATATTTGACATGTCTACATGTAGAGCCCTGTAATTTTCTCTCCATTCACAAAATAGGTTTATTACTTTGATGGTCTTTATATAAATAGTGAGTTCTTATTTTATATCTGAGCATGGAATGAATGAGCTTTAATTAATATTTGTTCTTTGCCATTTGATGCTGGAGCTGATAGTATTGATCAGGTACTTCACTATATTATTCTCATACCTATATACCTGTTCTCTGCTAGGAACCCTTCTTAAAAGGACTTGGAATTTTTAATTTGTGCAAGAACATAATTTTAGGTCTAACTTTACAAAATGAAACAAAATTTCATAGTGAATATATAAATTCATTCTAGTACAATGAGTCAAAGTGATGACTTTACTTTATCTGAGTTTACTTTATCTGAGGAATTCAGATGTTGTTAGGAACTGGCCTGGAAAAGTCAGTCTGAAAATCACTGATACATTGAATGAGCTGTTGACACCCTTTCAGAGTAAACTTTGGGGAAGACACTAAGAGGTGGGTGAAAAGAACAGAGAGGACAAAGGACAGGAAACAGCACTGTGGGCTCAGCCTCCATTTTAGTTTATTTTCAATTCTCCCACTACCTTAGAAACATGATCTCTGAACATGTATTTATAATGACAAATTATACTATCAAGGAAGTTTGAAAATCAGCATTTTGTTTTTTTGGAATAGAATTTGACTGTAGCAGCAACCTAAGCAAAAAAATCTAGGGTAGCAGTGCCACCAAATGGCTACATTTCAGTTCTTTTTTCTGGTATTTTTTTTTAAGGTGGTGAGATAATATGTATGACTTTTTATGGATATATTTCAGGTTCAGTAAATCATCTAAACTTGAAAATTTCCAGTGTAGTTAGAGACTCTGCATATTAAATTAAAAAATTAAGTTGCTAAGAAGATGGCACAAAAGAGCCTAACGATTATGGAGAGCTTCTCATGACCATAACAGACTATAATTAGAAATGACATACTGAGGTGACAGCTGTAACTGAATTTCTCACCTATGTTGAATTTCTCTAGTTCCCTCTCTCTCTTTTTTTCTTTTGAACTTTTGGAAAGAAAGATTTATACTCGATTTCTCTATGATCTTACTTCCTGTTCACCCAGCACTCTTTGAAAATTCTTTGGACAAAGACCACCAGTGTCCCCCTTTTTTATTTGAATCCAGTGGGTGCTAATTTTATGTGAACCAGTTCTTACCCTACTTTGATCATTGATCTTACTTTATTTCTTTGTATGGCTTCAGAGTCATGCCTGTTTGCTTCCCTCTATTGTTTATTCCAGATCCATTGTCCACCCCTTAAAATGGAACTTATCCTGTGGTTTTATTCTTAGTAACCCTCTTGTCTTTTAGTCTACAGTTTCCTCTAGGTTATGCCACTTATTCCTGTGGCTTCACTACCACCTAAATGGCAAGAACTCCCCAAATTCTACCTCCAGCTCAGATCTCACACCAGAGCTCCCTATCTCCATATTCACGTGTTTGTCTTGGACGGCCCACACGTTTCTCAAGTTTACCATGTTTAAAATTGAATTGCTCACTCTCCTCTTACCCACAGGCACTTCCTTCTTCCCTATTTCAGTGTGAATTTTACCATCAATCTGGTCGCACAGCAGGACGCATAGGAAATATTCCTGACCGCGCCCTGTGCTGCCTCCCATCTTACCACCTCTCTGAGGAGCTTCTACTTTTAATCATCACGGTTTCTACTTTGGCTTAGGTCCTTTCCACTTGTCACCGAGAATAATTTAGTGACCCCTCTGATTTCCATGACACTAAACTGTCGCACTGCGCAGCGGCAAGAAGGGGCACATCGCCTCGGGGAGAGCACCGCTGGGGTTGCAGCTCGCCCCTGCCTGGGCAGCAAATGCCAAGCCCTGGGGCGCGCAGGAAGGAGCGCGGCGCTCCCTGAACCTGAGGGACACCGTCTGGGGTCAGCTGAGATGGGAGTAGGGCTCTGCATCCCACAGAGCCTGTCCCGCGGTTGTCACGGATGGGGGAATAAACACAAATCGTCGCAAACACTTCTCTGCCGGGAGAGCAGACGGGGCACTTCCCTCTTACTGGAGAAGGCCCCATCACCCTTTGATGTAAGGCTTTTATTGAAAATCTTATCAGTGGGGCTAGATAACAGGAATGTATTCGTAATTTCATTACATTAGAATGTTAAGTTTCACAGAGAATATATGATGCCTTTAAGAAAACAAGTGACAAGAATACACTGATTTACTTGGGGCCGAGAGGAAACTAGTATCAACAATAGAGACTTATAGATAAGGGGAAAGTAGACGTAAAGGCGCCTTAAAGATATAGGGTAAGGGATGTAAATAATGTAAATGTCCTTTGCAGCATGAGCTGGCCAGAGATCTGAGGGAAGAACAAAACACACTCTAAAGAATTTACTTTTAGGCCTGATTTCCCCAGACTGGCCAGATCTGATTTAGAGCTGACTCCTGCACTGTTTCAAGCCTGAGCCAAGCGGGGGAGAGAACCACCAAGGGATAAGGAGACTGCTTCTCAGCTATAATGAGGACTCCGGCCCTGTCCAAGCCAAGCTGAGAGGTGCAGGGGCCTCTTTGCCCCTTCTCTGTGTCCCCCAACTTCTTGTCTGCTGCCTATAATCGGTCAATGCCTAGCTTAGGTTGCCTATCCCCTGAGGGGTTTACCTGTCATTGACAAGGACCATCACAAGGCAAAGCAAGAGAAGCAGTAGCTACGCCCCTGCCAGGGGAGGACAAGCCATGTCTTCTCAGGAGCCTGTTTCTCCAAGGCCTCCTATTATTTCCAGCCTCGGCAGGGTAACAGTTCCTGAAACCAGGCAGGGCGTTTCCCAACACTAAACTCATCCCTTATTCACCTGTCACATTACTGCCTAGAATGATTTGAAAAACATGTTCCTCCCCTGTTATGAAAACTCTTCTTTGAGTCCTCATAATCTCAGGATAGTCTGCCTTATTTTAGCATGACATGTAGGTCTTTATATCCTTTAGCCTTTCATAACCTTTCCAGTTTTCTCTCTCTCCCTCAATTGTGTGTGGCAGCCATTCTGAATGGTATGTGGCAGGATGAAGTTGAGGATCCCTAAAGCATCCTTTGCCTCCAGACCCAGGGAGTGCATGCTTCCTCCCATTTCACTTAGGAGTCCTTCAGCTCAGTTTTTCAAATCTACTACAGTTAACATCTCTGAATTCAAATTTTGATGTTCTTTTTCTGTGCTCTTGTAGCACTCTGTGTTCACCTATTTATCAGAATAATTGCATTCTTACAGTAATTATCTATTTTCTGCCTCATTGGAATAAGAGCTTCTTGGAGCCACTGAATGACCATATCAATCTTTTCATTCCTAGACAGAGCACAGAACTGGAAAGCGATAAATGTTTGTTGAATGAATGAAAAGAAGGTGGAATAAATGTTCTTTTCCCCTTGTCTTCTTGTGACTTGTCTTGCAATCCATTTCTCCCAACAGGAATGGCTTATTTTATTTTATTTTATTTTATTTTATTTTATTATTTCAGTGTTCTGCCAATGGGTTTGTGACCCAGACAGTCAACAACTCTAGTCAAGGCTTTTGTGGCACCATGGGATCAGGAGTCAAAAATGGAGGGCTGGAAACCATTGAAATGGTGAAAGGAGGTCACCAGACCTTGGAATCGAACCGGAGTCATCACCACACCCTGGATTCCTGCAGGGGAGGACACATGGATATGGAAAACTCCAGACACACTTACTCAGAGTGGCATAATTTCACTCAGCCTCATCTTCATGAAGTGAGTTTCCTTAAGTGATTTCACTCCACTATTTAAATATCCAAGTGGAGAGCAATAGGAAATGGGTATCAACATATATATTTTAAGAAGTTGCTTCTTTATATTCTTTACAGTCTCTTCTTTCTCTCTCTCTGGTTATTTTTTTCCCCTGCTCTTTCATTTTGTTACATTATTTAATATAAAAGAGATTTTATTTCACCTGTTACAGTCTCTTAATTTCTAAAATGTCATGAAAACTGCAGGTTTTTAATATCCCTGACTTAAGTTACATTAGTTTTAGGTGTGTGTTTACCTCATGGGCTTTTTCAATATGGAATATGAAAAAGAATCTAATTCATCACAATCACAAAACTGCCCAAATCAAATATCCATTTTCTGTGAAAACAAAGCATCTATACACAATTCTAGTATTAATGTTAAATAATATGACCTGGCTGAATTGTTTTTAATGTAAAAACATGGTGCAGATATAGCATGTTTTGTTCAGAGGAAAGCAAAGATGTGAAAGAAAGGAGAGGCTAAATAAGGGATTTTCAATCCTGATAGCACATCAAAATCCCCTGGGGAGCTTTTAAAAAAACACTAATGCCTGTTCTCCCCCTTGAAGGATTCCAATTTAATTGTTTTGGCTTTTTCCCACCCCTAAAGTTGTGCAGGGTGCAGTCCCAGCAGAGAATCACTGGATTAAATTTCTTTCTGGCACTAAATTTTCACTTTTTTGACCTGAGGGTGCCAGTGCCTTTGGAACACAGACACTGGACCAGACGCCCTCATGGACTGCAAATGGACAGCGTTCTGTGACATGGCTGTAGCTTATCATATGTCCGTAGCATATTTTTTTCATGAAATTCAGTTTTCTGTTTCTAGACAGTCAGTTTCATGGAATATAAGGTTGGGAAGGAGCAAAGCTTATGAAAGTTGCTCTTCAGTGTGCACATCAGATAACAAGATGTGAGGCTAAAATGGTTATGAAGGAAGACACTTGCTAACTCAAAGCAAGAAAATAAGCTCAGGTTACAGAGGGAATGCACACAGTTGAGGAAGGGAGGAGGCAGAAGAGTTTGACACGTCAGAAAACTGACCAGTGACAGATATCAAGGGAGGGGTGGCTGAATGCTTGGCCTCTCCATTCTATAAAGGCCAGATTTTTGCTATGTGGGTTAGGTTATTTTGAATTTCACTGAAATTTTTTGTGCATCTCTATTTTGTCATGTTTTGGCTGCTTTGTAAACTTGATTCTGAAGCCAGTGAGGTAGTTCTTATCTCCTTTCTAACTGCACATAATATGTAGCAATTTTAGTTAACTTCTATTGTCTGTTTACTATGTGCTGGGAATAGTAAGAATATTTTTCATGCGCTACTATTTCATAATTTAAAAATGACCTTGGGAGGTAGTCACTGTCTATATTCCCATTTTAGACTTGAGAAAAGGGAGACAAAAATATTTACTAGCTTGCTCCCAGTCAGATGGTTAGTTGGTTAAAACCAGAGCTATGACTCAAAATCAGGACTGTTCAGCCATTCAGACTCACATTCCTAACTACCGTGCATACTGTCATCATTCTGTGGACTAACCTGACCTCTAGAAATAAAATGTAGATATAGGCATTTATTGATAATTTAAGTGTACTTAAATATAACATTTGTCTACATCTTTTTTTATTTGTATGGATTACTAGAAATGTAAAATATACTGACTTTATGGTATGGTTGTGATATAGACCAATCATGTGCATTTTTTGTATGTAGGACTCCATTAGAGGACACACTGGTTAAAAATTAAACATAACAGGTAAATAAAAAATAAATTTTATGTTTATATGTTTGTGTGTTTAAAACAATAATGCAATCTTTTTTTTTATTTTACAGAAATTGCACCAATATAATAAGAATGAAGACCACCTCTCATCGCAAGATTACGTCCTCACGTACAACTATGAAGGAAGAGGATCTCCAGGTGGTTCTGTAGGTTGCTGCAGTGAAAAACAGGAGGAAGAGGGTCTTGACTTTTTAAATAATTTGGAACCTAAATTTACTGCATTAGCAGAAACATGCACAAAGAGATAAACATTACAATGCTACAATTAGACATGATTTTGTCAGACATTCTGGATGTTTCCCAAAGGGATATTGTAAAATCCAATTTGAATTTCTAAATACATATAGATATGAATATGACTATAAATTTTTTCTAAATTTTCAATTATGTTAATTACCAATTTGCACCATATTTTTCAAGCAATTTATTGCTTATCTTTTTCATGGAGTTTAAATGTTAAAACCAATTTTTGCCTTCTTTAAAGCTGAGTAAATAAACAACTAGCAAACCTCATGCTATATAGCATTGGAATTAAGGTCTATCAGGGATCTGTTCTCCTTTACAGATATTTTCCAAATAAATATATTGGGTAAATATTAGTCCAAAAATAGCTAAGCTGTATTTGATTGAATATAGTAAAACAGCTCTCTGGGCTGACATTCTGTTCTTGTTCCAGGTTTAGATTTAAGTGGAATAGAATTACTTCAGATACTATGGAAAATTTTGTTGGATTTATTTAGCTCTAAAATATTAATAGTACCTAGTTAGTAGCTCCTATGATTTCTAGAATTTTGTTTTCTTTCTGGTTAGCAACAAGATAATGAAGAGCAGCCTTATCTGCCTGATAGCCCTAATAAAGATCTCAAAAATACATAGACATAACTTTAAATTACCCTAGGAAACTGTAAACCAAGAAATTGTTATTTTTATGCTTTTGAAAGTGTTTTCTGGTTTATAAAGGATTATTATGAGGAATATAACTTCCCTTATTCTTAAAGAACAAAACTATATCCACCATACAGAGAGTTATTGCCAGTATTTTAATGAAAAATACTAAACATCTTTTATTGAGATCATAATCCCTAATCTTCACATTTTTCCCCCTGAGATTCAGGACTACTGTAAAAAACTTGCCAGGAATGAAAATTATGCAGAAAAAAAAATGCTTTTCTTCTCTTCAGTATTGTACTTTTATATTTTTATTTGCAATTTCAGTACATGTGGCTCTTACTTCCTCTATAGTAGTCATATGAAATTAGAATATGTTTTCCTTAGATGAATTATAGCCTTATAGTCTGAAAAAAGACTCCTATCCTAATTATAAGTAACAATGAGGGGTAAGAACGCATTTTTGTTCACTGCCATTTTCAAATAAAATATATTACTTCATATTTAGGCAGGTAGATATTACAAAATGTTGTAAAGAATAAAATGAATATAGGGAAACTTAACCCCTAGGTGGAATTCAATACCTTTCAAGATGTTGCTTCAATTTAGTTCTTTCCAAATTTGTTTATGTTATAGAGCCTCTGGAAGGCCAGCAGAATACTTCAAGGCAGTGTTATAAACTTAAAATAATGAATACCTAAATTTATGATAAATCTAATCACATTGTCGTATACTTACTTCAAGTGATAGTTTAAAAATTGGACTAGAAAAAGAGGGGCAAAAGTAGGTTTTCTGTTATAAAGCAAATAAATAATATAATAATTAATAAATAACAATACAAGAGTAAACTGTGTACTCACAACTGTAAACCTACTTTTGCCCACGCCTCTATTAGGTATCACTAACTGAAGAAAATTTTGGAAGAAAAATAATTAAAATTGTTTTTAAAATTTTACAGCTATGAATTGGGACCTGTACCTCCCTCACCCCCCACATTCTTTATTTGTCTTTGGGAACAGAATTTGTTGGGCTAGCCCATGAAGTGGCAGTGTTCTACAGGCTATAGTTTGAACTGATTATATATGTTCACGTGTATATATATGGGGGCACAGGGAGCTTTGGGAGAGGACACGCCCAAGGAGGGTTTGGACAAGTCAGAGATCATCATGAAAACTCCGGCCTTCAAAGGCAAGAAGAGAGGCCAAAAAAGACAACATTGTTTGCTTCATAGTTTTTGCTAGGCCCAGCCCTTCCTTTTCCTTCTTTACTCAGGCTAATGGCAGCTGCCATTTGGTTTTGGTGGATCACTAACCCCTTGTCGGGGCCTCACCTTATTAGGACTGTGGAGTGTGGGAGAAGAGAGCTGACTGCAGGATGAGTCTGAAGGCGGTTAGAGGGTGGGCCCGAACTGCCTGTGTAGATCAAACAAGGCATCCATGGGAAGTGCTTATTCCTATGTAGCCTTCCTGGCCCTAAGAGAGAAGAAGGCCTTTAATTAAATGTGCTCTAAAATTTTTATTTGATGCTACATTTTTGGTCTTCTTATTTGCTCCTGAAATCTAGATTTTTAGACTTTTGAAAGGGTACTTTCCTTTTAAGTTTTTCTTATTTTTAATGTAAACATCTTTAACCTGTAGTATTCTTCTTTCCTTATATGTGTAAGGTGAAAATTATGCTATTTTAGTATGAAAGAATATATGTTTTTAAAGCTTTCATTTTCCCAGTTCTTGAATTTTTAATGTAATGTACAGCTTGTTTTTTCTCATGTTTATAAAGAAGCAGTTAACTGTATGAAGTGCAGTGACGTCTGTTTTGAAACATTTTTAACAGAGCTTTAATTTTGCTATTAAAAACTTACTCTTAAAGAAACAAGGCAAGTTAAAAGCAAAACTTGGGCTTGTAAAGTAATATTTACAGATGTAATAAAACAATGTTAATTTGATTCCTGTCTTTGTTGTTTTCAGAAACTAACTTTTTCCATGGTAGGTATGTTACAAAATTGTGCTTAAGACTGGCATGGAAATAGTGGTTCTTAGTAATGCCTTTATTGTATCACTGGAGAATATCTTAGAGAATGGGTAATTTTCAAATTGTTAACATTATTAATGTATATTGTACTATTTGGGAGGAGATTGCTATTTGGGGAGAATGCTTATCTACCTAATCTATCTATCTATATATCATTTGATTTTGTTTGAGTAAAGAAGGATTAGAAAGTGGTTGTAATTTCAGAGTGCACCAGAAATAAAACGCTGATGCCGGATTCTTCCTTGGAGGAACAGTGTAGTTGAGGGGAAACACTAGGAGGTAAAAAAAAAAAAAAAAAGAAAGAAAGAAAAAAGCAAGAGATATTCCAACCTTGGCTCTGCAATCTGCAGGATACGTAACTCCCAAGCTTTAATTACTACTGAATTACGGTGCTGTGCACCTCACAGTGAATCTTTTACCCAGATGTGCGCACGCGTGCGCTTCCTGACAAATGTAAGGCTGACCATTTCAAGAATTCATGGGTTGTATCAATAGCTTCAAATGCTAATATAATTTGAGCCATAGCTTCAATTTCAGAACTTTTATTGTGATCATTATTTTGGTTTCAAGAATGTTTGTTGATTTTTTTTTTTTTTTTGTAATAACAAAACTGGATAAATTTCAAGTGTCCATCAGAATTGATTTGGTTAAATACTAGGTCATAGTGGTTGAACAGCATGGACTCCAGAGTCAGATTGTTTGAATTTGCCCCCTGGCTCTCCCATTTACTCTCTGTGTGGACTTTAGAAAAGCTACTTACTCTGTTTTTTACTTTTCTCATCTTTAAAATCAAAACAGCAATATTGACCTCAGGAAGTTAACATAATTTAAAGCATGTAGATTATTTCCTGTATGTAGTAAAAGATTTAGAAGTTGTAGGTATACAGGCAGTAAAATTATGTAGGTGAATATACTACAAAACAATATCTAATCTCATTTCAGGAAAAAGTTTATGCTTCTATAGGAAACAAAAGACCTGAATAGATTATTTCCAGACAATGGAATTACAGTTGATTTATATTTTGTGTTCCTTTTCCACAATGAACATTGCCAACATTTAAATTTTTAAGGATTAATCTGAGCCCTAGACAGCTTCTTTACGACTTGTTTTAGTTAAACGTCAGGTTGACTGCATGGACGGAAAACCTAAGGTGGCTGTGACTTAAAAATCTAAGGTGCAGATTTGCAGATATGTTTGCAGGTCACGCTGTCCTGGCAGTTTATTTTGATTCCATTGGCCTGAGCCTCATATCTTTCATTTTTCATTTACTTAATTTTAAAAAAATTCACATAACTCAGAATTCACTTTATTTTAATCATTTTAAAGTGTACAATTAAGAGTTATCAGTACATTCAGAATGTTGTGCAACTGCCACCACTATCTAGTTCCAGAACATTGTCATCTCAGAAAGGAACCTTGTAAGCAGTCACTCTGCATGTCCCCGTTCCCTCAGCTCCTGGCAACCTCTAGTCTATTTTCTGTCTCTATGGATTTGCCTATTCTGGACACTTCATGTAAATGAAATCACACAATATATATGCTTGTGTGTCTGGCTTCTTTCATTGAAATAAAAAATTTCTTGCATCCCTTTACCTTGGAAAGAAATTCTACAATATTTAAAAGGTCATGTTCAGAATTTCTCAGAAATAAATACAGTTGTGAAGCTATCCTATTGAATATCTTTGCATCTCTCTTCCCTATAGACCAGCCAGCACGCTGGCTAAACTAGAGTCCATTCCGGAGTGTAGTTGTGCTGAAAACACACACCACATTGCTGTGCTGGAATACTTGCTGTGTAACACCACCAAACATCTCCAGGATGGCCCTGTCTAGACTTTTTACACTCATGCCTAAGAGGGGCCTGTGCTAAAATACTATCCACTGCTTAAAAATAAATTCACCAAAAAAGTGGCAGCCTCTTATCTACTTAGAAACTATAGTATTTGCCAGTACGTAATATGCATTTCCTCCCAGTCTGTTCCTTAATGAGTTTTAAGAGACACCTAAGCCCCTGACCTGGTCTGCTAGCTGCCCAATTATGCTTTCTCACATTATGTTCGTGGGAGAGCAGAGAAGCACATGGTTCAGCTATGGGCAATTGGCAGGGGTAGGGTGGCAATGGTTAGAAAAACCTTACATTTTTTCCTCAGATATGCTTATAATACACAAGAAAATCTTGTAACATGTTTTTCTTTCTGATATTTTGGACTTAACTCTGAAACCCCCATCCCTTCTAAGCAACTAGATCCTTCTGTGTTTGTTAGATGCTCTGTCAAGTGTCATAGAGTTAACACATACAGATGCTAGGTCTCCGGCACTCAGGTGACAGGGATTAGATTAGCAGCTGCCTTAATGGCCACCTGGGTGAATCAATGACTAAGCATCATATGCTCCTTCTACCAAGTTTCCTTGAGTACTCTGTAGGAGTAGGTGAACCTTAAAGTCAGCCCCAGAAAATGGGAGTGAAGATAAAATCACAAATGACAGGTTAATTTTCTTCTACCCTGGCTCAATTAGGACTTGAAATAGAAACTGAGTAAAGGAAAAGTAAAAGGAGCTCTGTTTCTGGAATATAAGAGAAGTAAACTGAGATTCTTACCTGCTATTCAAACAAAGAAGCAATTGAAGATTACTGAAAGACAGTTAAGAAGCGTACTTTGCTTGTATATGTATACACCACATTTTCTTTATCCATTCATCCATCAATGGGCATTTAGGTCTTTCCACCTCTTGGCTATTGTGAATACTGCTGCAATTAACATGGGAGTACAGATATCTCTTCAAGATTCTATTTTCAATTCTTTACAGTGAATACTCAGAAGTGAGATTGCTGGATCATATAGTAGTTCTATTTTTAATTTTCTGAAGTGATTGCCATACTATTTTCTAAAGTGGTTGCATCATTCAGCCACAAAAAAGAAGGAAACCGTGTCATATGCTACAAGATGGTTGAAACTTGAGGACATCATGCTAAATGAAACAAGCCAGTTGCAGAAGGATAAATACCACATGATTCTACTTATATGAAGTATCAAAAGTAGCCGAATTCATAGAAAAAGAAAATAGAATGGTGGTTACCAGGGTCTAGGGGGAGGAGAAAATTGGGAGTTGCTGTTCCATGGGTATGAGTTTCAGTCACACAAGACGAAAAAGTTCTAGAGGTCTCCTATACAGCATTGTGCTTATAGTTAACAATACTATACATGTGAACATTTGTTGGGGTGGGGTTAATCTCATGTGCTTTTCACCACATTGGGGGAAAAAACACCCCACCATACTTCCATTCAGGATAAACTGGTTTATGGCGTTCTTTGGGCGAGGTAAGTTTCATTAATCTCCCAGGTGGGAGGGGCTTGATGTTCTGCCTTAGCCTCGGGCTCCCAGCGTCCCTGGCTCCTTTTCAGGTATCTACAAAAGACTGGGGGACACGCCCTTCAGTTTCTTCTGCTCCTCCTGCGCTTGAAGTGCAACGTGGGCCTGCACAAACATGTGGGCAGTGCCAGAGAAACACGTTGTTGTTACACATGACTTCAAAAGCAGGAGGATCTTCACAAGCCAATTTGAAAAAAGCTAAATGTTGGCAAAACTACCTTCAACCTCTTCTCTCTAATTGTTCTTTGTTTCCTGTGCACAACACTATCATAGTGGGAAGGAAATAAGCACGTTGGCTATTATTGATCAGTATTATTAGCCTGCATCAGGGAAAGCTAATAGATATAAGGTGATTCCAGAAGAAAACCTGAATATTTGTTACTAAATTTCCACTTAATTTTTATTGATTTTATTGTTTCCAAAATATAGTAAGGTAAATATGTGCTGTGTGATATAAGTATATACATTTATTTTGTTGAAAGCAGGATTTCCATTTTGACCTTAATTGTTTCACTTCCTGTGTAGACGTGAACCCTAGTCTACAGAGGTAAATTGTGTTACTGATACAGAGTTGTGCTGAGCCATTGATATTCTGGCTCATTGGCTGTGCAAGTTTCTATGACATGATATGAGACGTTCCAAGGTGAAGTGCAATTTCACACAAGAGATTCCTAATACTTTGACATTTATGGGTTTATTCTTAATAAGAATCATCATAGACAAAACAAAGCAGATATGGTATAATGATATAAAATTATTTGGGAAAATGCAAGGAAATGGCTTAAATATCTTAGCCCTAGATGGAAAAAAAAAACAAGTAGAGGGAAAAAGGTGATGAAAATTTGATTAGAATCAAATTGATTTAGTCACATTTTTATTCTGTGATTCTAACATGATGAAGCTAGATATATCTGATCCACAATGAGAATGGTGTCTCAGAATTTTATGTGGATACTTTTGTCAGTTCAATTTTCAAAACACTGTATTCTTTGAACGGAAGCCTTGCTCACCTCACCGTCTTGATGCAAAAAGATTATATATCATTTAGGAGAAATTCTCTGTTATGCATGTGGTAATCTAGGACACAATATCCATGAGCACAAGTTCAGATGTAGAAAATATGTCAACGTATTTTCATAATTTGTCCTTGTCTTGACACTCTTTTTTCTCCTTATTTGGGTAGCAAAAATGAAGTAAAAATGTAAATTTTATTAAATTAAAATTGGATTTCTCTTTCATTCTTCTATACATGAATTGTGTCCAAGTTGCAAAAAGTTTATACTACTTCCTGTAGTTGGGGATCAGGTGAAGCGTTTATTCCCGAGACCTTTAGGGATAGATCACACCCTCTACTTTAAAAAAAAGAGGTGTTTTTTTTTTTTACTACATTCACTAGTACTTGAAAAAGTTGTAATCTCCTTGAACCTATATGACTAGGTTTGTTAGATAATCTAATTTAAAATTACCTTCAACAACTGATGAGACTAATTTCCTATCTCCATTCTACATACCAACATGCATTAAAATGATTATTTTGATAGATGAAGATAAGACAACTTTGTAACAATTATCCAAATAGAAGGACCAAAAAACCCCAAAACACATGAATACACACAAACAAAACAAACTTACATGTGACTCCCATTTATGTTCCAAGCAAGTACAAGCATTGTTTGGCTCAGACAGAAGTGTTTAACTTGCCAAGTGACCTGGCTAAATGACTTAATCTCACTGTGCTTCAGTTTATTATCTAAAGTAAGGCCATTCATTCATTCATTCATTCACTGACAATTATTTCTTAGGCAACTACCACATGCCAAGCACAATCTCAAATGTTAAAGGTATATGGTGAGTAAAATAGCCAAAGTCTGTTCTCGTGGCAATTAAATCCCAACCAAGAAAGATGCGGAGGCAGATAACAATGTCAATTCATGTATAATATGACATACAGCCACAAATGATAAAGAAATAAAGCAGAATAAGGCGCAGAGAAAATCATGGGAGACTTTTATTGTATTAAGGGTGGTTACAGAAGTCCCTTATAATGAAGTGGCATTTAAGAAAAAACCTGAAGGAAGCAAGAGAACAAGCCATGTGGATGTGCAGGCAGAGGAGGGGAGAGAGTGTTCTAGGGAAAAGGAACGTTTAACACAAATACTCAGAGCTAAGATTTTGCTGGGTGTGTTCCGTGAAGCCAGTGCAGCTGACCTTGAGTAGGAAGAAGTATGGGGAGAAGCTGGACAGGAGGGGTCCCAGTGAGAAGCCAGATAAAGTAGATTTCTTTGGCTATTACAATATAATGGTTTAGGATCTTACTTTGAATAAGGTAACAGCTTACTGGAGGGTTTTGTGTAGATGAGACATGATTTATACAGCACCTATAGGTGAAAGGAGTCATTACATATAAAGGGCTTTCTTCTTCCTCTTCCTTTTTCATCTTCATTTCCTCTCCCTCTTCTTTCTTTGCCTTGTTCTCTTCTTTTAATTTTCTTCTACTCAGTTTCTTCCTCTTCCTTATTTCTTCTTCTCTGTCTTCCATTTTTGTCATATTCTCCTGCCTTGCTGATTCAGAACTGAGCTAACCCCCCAACTTTGCCTCTTGCAGATCCCTTCATTTGCATGTCACCATGGAAACCCCATGTAAATGATTTTGGAATATCAAAAGAAAACATGAAAAGGCACGAACCACCTTTGAGAACTTAAGTTGCCAATACCGGCATTTAGCATCTAGTTCCCCTTCTAATAATGGGAATCTAAGTTGTCTTCTAACGTGTCTTTACAGCTATGAGACTGATGAGATTTCAGATCTAATGTTTGCCCTCTAGCCAGTTTACATTACCTTGGAATGTTTGGGCTCCTCCCTGAATCAAATCATTCTTACTACAATGCATGAAAAACATCCCTGTTAAAAAGAGCTTGCATGCCCTTGCTAATCTTATGTCATGGCTTGGGCCTGGTGTATTCCAATCGAGATTTTCTATTCATGTTTGCACCAACAGCTCAATGACTTTACATGCTGGTCTGAAAGGTAAAGGACTTAAGTATTTATACTTTAAAGAGTCTATTAAATAAATATAAAGAATAATCTTGTTTATGATTAAGCAGCTAAAAGAAAGATCTCAAGGAAATTAAATTTGTCAATTTATTTAACTTTTGTTATAAAATAAAAATCACCTTGAATGTGTTTATTGACATTCTCTATGAATGGACTTAGAGGGTCCTATGCTAAGTGAAGTAAGTCAGAAAGAAAAATATCATATTATTGCATTTACATGTGAAATCTAAAGAACAAAATAAAAGTAAAACAGATTCATAGAAATAGATAACAGACTGATAATGATTGCAACAGGGAAGGGAGATTCGGGGATGGGTAAAAAAGGTGAAGGGATTAAAAAGTACAAATTGGTAGTTACAAAATAGTCATGGGAATATAAAGTACCACATAGGGAATATAGTCAATAATATTCTAAAAACTATTC
This sequence comes from Pteronotus mesoamericanus, assembly GCF_021234165.1. NCBI lineage: Eukaryota > Metazoa > Chordata > Mammalia > Chiroptera > Mormoopidae > Pteronotus > Pteronotus mesoamericanus. The sequence continues at coordinate 12,901,317 of NW_026555247.1, read as the reverse complement.
ATGGTGCCAGATGGGTATTGAAAATATTGAGGGCAACACTTTGTAAAGTACATGATTGTCTAACCATCGTGCTGTACACCTGAAACTAATGTAAAATAATATTGAATATAAACTGTAATTGAAAAATTAAAATTAAAAATATGAGGACACTTGTCAAATTGTTTTGTTTCAGAACTACTTTAGTTTTGAGTTTATTTATATGTTCAAATAACATGTTTCAGATAATTTCAGGAGGACACTAAACATGACTAGTGTATGTACAGTTATAATCCATTTTATCTATTCTTAATTATGTCAGCTGTATCTGAACTGAGAGTTAACTTTCTGTTTTCTTTCCCTTTCTTTGTTTAAAATCAAATTCTTTATTTCACATACCATAAAAGCTCAGTGCAATCCATGTGTTCTAGAGAGCTATTTATAAGTGCTTTTTCTTTTCTTCCTGCTGTTGCTGCTTATACTCACATGAATCAAATAAATGTACTTGAAATGGTTTCTATGAGAAAATTAATTTATTTTTCATACCTTGCTAAACTTATGTAAAAAACTCTCAGTTTGGGGCTATGGTCTATTTTACTAAAATTCTATTTAACATTAATGAAGTTAAGATTTAAGGACAGAGACCAATCTAAGTACCTTTTTCCCCCTGCCCTTTTTATTATCTACCTAAAATAATACTTGCTAAATATACAGATATTTTTGATACTAATTTCATACTTCTGTTAGTGAGATGACTTTTTTTTTTTTTTTCAAAATCAGGGCTGTTCCAGAATCTCTGCGTTTTGGGGAATCAATGTTTTTTTTTTTTTCTTCCCCAAGCAGAATTGTATGTTTTATTATTTTCACTATGACTGTTGAGGTAGAAATAATGGGCAATTATGAGTGGTACCAAATATATTACTTTATTTGAGGCAGTTTTAATGGACAGGTCCTTTTCTATTCTTCAATAACAACATTACACATTTTGGGATAATATCTGAAGTTAAATGTTCTACTCTCAATGGCATAATTTTTGGACTTAGAAATTTATCAGAAAAATTTTACAAGTATTGTTTTTGAAAGTGATATATAACCCTTGTAAATTTCTTATAAAGACTTCACTCTGAATAAAGTGAGAGTCCATGAATGGGTTTTAATCTGAGGAGAGTGATATGACTTATAATTCCAGTACTTACCTCACTGGATTGCTCTGAAGAAGAATTGAGTCAGTACAGGTAAAATTCTTAGAAAATTGCCTAGTCTGGAGTGAGCATTCAATAAATGTCAGCATTTGTCTGATTATTTAATGTTGTCAGTCCTAGTATCAGAACTGGATTTGAATTTCCAGTTCTGTCACCTCCTAGAATCCCACATCGTCTAATATTGTAAAGGCCCTGGTAGGGAGTGAGTGACCTTAATATCCGGACCCTAAGGAAAATACATCAAGGGGCCTACCCCAGCAGGGTACATTCAGAATCCTAACCTTTATCTCTATTTAGCATCTTGTCCCTAGAGGTCCAAGAACCTAAAAAAACAAGAAGACTTACTTGATGATTGATCACCTGAGTGGCTTGGCACAGAGTTGAGATGCTCTGTTTCAAGTGATGATGTTATACTCTACAATCTACATGGTACAGTTTATGCCCTGCAGTCATCCTTGATCAAATTTCTTTTATTAATTTCAAATATCCTTGACTCAATGCAGCTGATGAGGTTTTTCTTCTCCAGGGAGAGTGAATCCCTTTAGCATTATAAGATGAAATTTATTAAGTCAGCTTGTTGAGGAGATTTCTGGGGATGGAGGTAAATGTATAATTACCTCCCCCGTGGAGGACCTTCTTCCGTTCTCCAGCTTTTTCCATTATGGTGCATCCAAGCTGTGCTTTCTATAACTCTGCATTCCTTGCATCTACGAGCTAACCCAGGGTCTCTATTGTAACTGCTTACCCCAGATCCCATAGGATTTCTAAAAACAAGATCTAAACTTTTGGTATGTTAGGGTGAGCTCTCACTCTTAAGGAATGTGTGTGTGTGTGTGTGTGTGTGTGTGTGTATTTAAGATTTTATTAATTTACTTTTAGAGAGAGGGGAAGGAAGAGAGAGAGAGAAAGAGGGCAAGAAACATCAATGTGTGAGAGAAACGTCTGTTGGTTTCCTCTGGTACACTTCCCACTGCGGACTTGGCCTGTAACCCAGACATGTGCTCTGACCAGGAATTGAATACGCAACCTACCAGTTTGTGGGAAGATGCCCAACCCACTGAGCCACCCTGAAGGAATGTGCTTTTATGGGCACTTTCTGAGCTCTCCTTCAATGGCCCTTTCAACTCACTGCTTCTTTCTTCCTTAGAAGGTTTCTGCTTGATTTCAGCTACTCTTAGTAGCCCTTGTGTATATTTTGTTGACCGAAGATATTATCTGTATATTGATTTTCTATTGCTGTGTAACAAATTACGACTAACTCAGTGGTTTAAAATGGCACACATTTGTTATACTAATTCTAGGGGACAAGAAAGTGAACACAGTTTAGCGAGGTCGTCTGCTCAGGGCTCCACACGGCTATAATCAAAATGTCAGCTGGGCAGCATTCTCATCTGGAGAATTGAGAGGGAAGAATCATTTTTAAGGTATTTCAGATTATTGGCAAAACTCATTTCATTGCGCCTGTAGAACTGGGGGCTCCCAATTTCTAATGACTATTGTCATTATAGGTTGCGCTGAGGTCCTACAGGTGATGTGACTTCCCAGAGGCCACTCCAGGTCCTAGCCATGTGGGCTTATTCTACGCAGCTGCTTACTCATCTCTCCCTCCTGTCTGCTAAGCTGGAGTTTTATATAATGTAACCTAATCATGGGTGGGACATCCTGCCACCTTTGCCTGTTCTATTGGCTAGAAGCTAGTCACAAGTCCAACCTGCATTCAAAGGGAGGATGACACAAAGGCACGGACACCAGCAAATCATTGGGGGTCACCTTTAAGCCTGTCACTGTAGTCTGTCTCTTGGTGAAAATAGAGCCTCAGAGTTTTATGGCTGTTCTGCTTTGTTTTTCATGTTTCTTATTGTTTTCTTACTAATTTCAGGAAGCAAGGTATAATTACAAATATCACCCAATAAATTCAATAAAAGAAGAAAGGCAGAAAATCACTGACTTAGACCTTTATATTCAATCTGGATGTTGATTGATAAAAATTTTAATGATTTATTAGGGATACTGTGTCTTTCAGCCATATTATACTTTTTTTTTCTCCTTCTAGACACACTGGAAATACTTAGAATTCTTAAGACATTACATTCCCATTTTATTTTTTTGATAGGGTTTAGCAGTATATGTGTGCATGTTTTTAAAAAAGAGATACCTGTTTCTTTTTTAAAAAAATACAATTTAAGATATCTAGTAACATTACCTTGATGTTCCAAGTCCTTTTTTTTCTTTCTTTAGAGATTTGTTATATTTTCATTCAAAAGTAATGACACTTTTCTAAGAAACTAGTTGTGGACATAGGAATTGTCTTTGTGAAGGTAATTTTCAAAGTTGTGTTGATTTAGTCAATGCAATTACTGTTGTAATTATGAGATATCCTCATAAATAGGCTTCAAAGTTGGTTTTGGTTTTCAATTACCTTTTCAATGAACTAAGAAATGCTTCATGGATAAAAATTTGTCCAAATAAGACCTTTGAGAATAATGGGGTCATTTTGAGAGAATAGCTGACCAAGCACCTTTAAAGGATTACTTTAATAATGAAACAAGGGTAAACATTAGAAAGAGGTGAGCTTACTTTATGGTTTTGACAGCCCGTAAGAGTGTGCCAAAATGACAGTGGCCACTCAAGTCAATAAACGCTCAGTATTGTGATCAACTTTTTTGTGTGTGTATTTTGTAAATATCTCTAATTATTCCATTGTAATTTATTATGTTTCTGGTTTTAAAAAATTAATATTGTTATGATAAAAACGATACATGTTCATTATTCAAAAATATAAACATTTAATGAAAAGTATAAATAACAAAGTCCCCATACTTTAACAGCCTGAACTATCTCAGTTGGGGGTCCTTTCTATTTTTGTAGTAGCATGCTTTCATTCTCCATTTGGCCTTGTATCTTGAAAGATGAAAAGCTGTGTGTGATCTTCCTGACTAAGCCGAGGTCTCAAGGTGAATTCTAAGAACTTTCTACTCTCCACGGTTTTCCTTTGTAATTTCCAGGTCTCTTCATTTGAAATTGAAGAATCAGGCAGCTTATCTCAGAATTGAATGCTCTTAGTAGAAGTATTCAGAATTTTCAAAATAATTTCTATTATTTTCTCTGTACTGTCTCCTTGGGGTAGGGTGGGGGTTAGAAGGTACACTACATGTAAAATTAACAAAACTTTGTTTTGGTTTTACTTTTCAAGGTTTTGAGCATATGATTAAGTTTTCTTCCTTGTTTAATTGCAACTTCTGAATGTATTTTAACTGATTTTATACCATACTATATTGAACTTGGTCTGAAGATGAACAGTTATATATTTATCTAGGTGTGTACACATTAGGATGTCTAGCATTATTTACCAACATCAAAAATCATTTATCTGCATGCATTTAATTCATATCCTGCCAAGAACCCAAATGTTTTCAATGATAAACATTACAAATTATCTATTCTTGGTCCATGAAAACAGTGATAATCTTTGAACAAAATATTACCTTAGTCATTTTAAAAAATATATCAAGGAAGAGTTTGTACCAAAAAGCTTATTTGAATAAGTGAGGGACTAGTCATTTGATTTATTTTATTCTCACTGTCTTTAATTTTTATGTAGATGTTCTGACTGGAAAAAAAATCTTGATATTTCAGTAACATGTCCACATTATAAATATTTTCTCCCTAAGTGGATTGCAAATATAAACATAATTTCTTTCCATTAGAGAAGGTGCCAGAGGAAATATTTTAAAAATATAAGTATTTATAAATATTTTAAGACCATATTTTAAGCTTTCATTTTTGTAACATGGGAGTTTCCTTTTCCATGAAGATGTGAATTTTTATCTTTGTATAAGAATAGTGAGGAGAGAAAGAATGTCTAAACTGAGAAGGGGAGAGAATCCTAATAGCACACAGATATTTTTCTGATGCTTGGTAGGAAATGGTGTGTCTTATATTGTCAAGTTAAAGAGTGAATGATGAAAAAGAGAACTATAAATAAGGTGATGACAGGCAACATGTGAGGATGTGGCCAAGATCTTCAGAAGAACACAATAGGCTGATAACAAGAGAAATGGTAGACAAAAATACTAAATTGTGACTTTGCAAACCCAAACCAGAGCCAGATATTTATTAATTAGTACAGAGAAAAATAATAACAAAATAGCCATTATTCTTATCTAGAAGAGTAGACTCTATGACAGAATTTAGACAAAGTAAAGAAAAAAAACCCCAAAACACTAGACCTCTGAAAGCAAAAGCACCACGGGAACAGCATTTAATTTAGGGATTTAGGTTATTTTATATCACCACAGAATCTACTGGAATTAAGGAGAGTTTTACTGATGGCCAATGGGAAAGAAATTATCATCAGCAGAGGCAAAATGAAAACAAAAACTGGGAGAGCAGAGAAAAATTCCCAGATATGATAAAAAATAGGGTGGACCAGCCAGATAACTTGAAACCATGAGTTTGTGTTCATGTGCTGATGTGGTTGTACACTTAAAATGGTTGTGCCAGCAGAAGCACAATAAAAAACATGGGAAGAAGCAGATACAGCTATTATAACACAAACATATGGGAAAAAGTCTAAAATTCATTGCAAGACATAGGTAGTGCTGGTTAAGAAAAAAAACTGAAATTAGTCAACAAATCAGATCAGGGTGAACCCTCAGCACCATGAACTGAAGAGTCCTTCTTCAATTAGTGTCTCAGCTCTTGAAGAACAAGATCTATATCTTTATATGTGACCAATGACCTCTTCTCTACCTCATATGGGCTTTCTTCTTGTAAATTTGCTGAAAGCAAAGATAACACTTGCAACCAACTTTACCTTAAACAAAATGTGATGTTTTAAAAACTCTTAACCTAAAGCATACTTGTTCCAGCAGGAATACTGTGTACATTAAGCAGAGGAGGATCTCAGTTGTGTGGTGTCATAACCCCATTTTATACTCCTCTTTCTTACTGTTTGTTGTATACACATTGATGATCCAGCATCTGCTTTTGGAATACGAGGAAAGGGAGGCCAGAAGCTGGTATGATAATGGTAAAGGGACATGCAGCTACACAGCATTTCATTTGATGATGCCAACAATTCCTTTGACTCAAATTCAAAGGCTCAAAAATCTGTCACTGAGATTGACCCAGGAGCACTCAAAACATCCATTCCCTCTTCCTGCTACTGCACCTTCCTGTGGTGTATAAGCTAGAAGGATAGAAGCTGCATTTCTCTGACTCACTTGCATTTAGGGGTTTGGCTGTAATTTTGGTTCCATCTATCATTGCATTTGCCCAGGTCCTGGAAGGTAGAAGAGACGCAGAGGTCTGGCTTTTTTCTTCTGTGCTCTTCTTCTGAAAAGAAGTATTTTGGAGGTGCCTTATTTTTCTGGGACAGTTTCCTGATAATTGCTGCTTCTTGACTGGGGTTTTGCTCTGATAGTGGCAATTTCATGAATGTGACAGTGGTGGCTTACTTCTGGAGCCAGCAACTTGAAGAAGCAGCTTTCATGTTAAACTCATTCTTCAGTGTGGATCTCTATTATTTCCTACATGTTCAACCTTTTCAGCCTACTCCCCTCCCCTCCCCTCCCCTCCCTTCCCTTCCCTTCCAGTTTCCCTTAGGTTTCACAACTCTTTAAGCACTTAATTTCCTTGATAAATATTTTTGTGAAAACCATCTTAAATATGGAGATTCCTCAAAAAATAAAAAATAGAACTACCATATGATCTATCAATCCCACTATGGGTATTTATTCAAAAGAACTGAAATCAGGATCTTGAAGAGATGTTAACACTCACATGCTTGTTGCAGTACTACTTACAATAGTTAAACTGTGGAAACAACTCAAGTCTTCATCAACAGATAGAAGCATAAAAAGAAAAAGTAGTATATTTATTCAGTGGAGTATCATTCAGCCTTAGAAAAAGAATAAACTGTACTTCTGCAATATGCAACAATATAAGTGAACTATGGGGACAATATGCTAGGTGAAATAAGCCAGTCACAGAAGGACATATACTGCATACTACTACTTATATGAGGTATCTAAAATAGACAAAGTCTATTTTATAGACAGAATCAAAGAGTGTAATAGTTGCCAGGGGTTGGGGAGGAAAAAAAGGGGGAGTTGTTCTTCAATGGGTGGAGACCTTCAGTCACACAAGAGAAAAGAAGTTTTAGAGATCTGCTGTACAGCATTGAACCTATAGTAAAAAGTCCTGTATTGTTCAAAAAAATTTGTTAAAAAGGTAGACCTCAGGTTAAATGTTTTTATCACAATAAAATAAAACTTTTAAAATATTTAAAGATTAAAAATATTTGATAGAGGCACTTCTATTATTTTAGCTAAGTTTCAAAAATTTGTAGCTCTATTGGTTAGAAATTAAGAATATTTACTCTGAAAATACCTCTCTCTCTCTCTCTCTCCACTCCCTTCTACTCTGGCTGTAATGAAGGAAGATCTTCAGTGTATTTTTGGAGGAGGGGTAACTCTATAGGACAAGATAAGTGCATCCACAGTGGGTCAGGATCATTTTTAGAGGCACCACTGTCCACCTTAGGAGTTGACCTGAGCCCCTAGGTATTTCTGAGGAGAGACTCCAGGTGCTAGCTGTCAGTAGTGTGTGCGGAGCGGGGGCGTCACCCAATTATATACTCAACCCTCAAATCTCAACTGTCCTGTTCCTATATAAGTGGAAACTTCACACTTCTTGCCCCAAGACAACCTGTACTCTTAGTCCAGCATGTGAGTGGGATGAACAACCTGCCCAGATCTTAAGGCCACACCACAATATTTACCTAAATATTGGCTCCATAATGGCTCCAACGCCTAAATCTCTAAGAAGACTTCTGGAAAGTGGTGGAATGTGTATGCAGTTGAAAATGAACACTCATTTCTACAATTTTGGTGTTGAATTGGGTAGTGCATTTAGTCTGGGGGAAATGAGGAGTACATATCAATGGAGCATAACAAAGCCTGAATTTCAGAAGCATATAGAGGCATACCATAGTTAACACAAGTCACTGGATGAAATACATATCCCCAGGAAGTCAGTGAAGCAGTAGCACTTGATTACCAAGAAATGACAATGTACATTTAACACTAACTGATACTCTTGTCTACACTGAGGCCTTTGAATATGCTTTTTGTCTACTTAGAATGCTCATTCCCTGACAAGTTGTATCCCTTTTATTAAAGCTGATTTCTATTAATTATCCAAGAATCGTCCTAAATGTTATAGTCTTCTAAACCTTTAATACTAGATTAGCTATCCCTGGTAGCTGCATAATTCCAGCTGTATAATTGGAGGATATTCACCCACCATTCCTTTTTATACCACCACCATCATCATCACTCACTTCCAGGTATTGTTTGTGCATGAAAATGGGCAGAAAAGAAAAAAAAACTTCTTTTTTTCTAAAGAAGTGAACAGAGTTCTTTGTTCATAAAGCGACCTGGCACACAAAGGCAAAATCTCCCAATAATTTTAGTTTCAGAATGTCTCTGTGTCTCTGTGTAGTTAATAGATAGTTATCAAAGGGTATGTGGTCTTCATTTATTATTTGTGACATGCAACAGGAGGTCCTGGGACATAGCTTTAAAAAAGAAAGGAAAAACCAGATTTCTGGCCAACATGGAGGTGTAGGTAGATATACTTTGCCTCCTCGCACAACCAAAAGAAGGACAACAACAAATTTAAGAACAAAAAAATAACCAGAACAGCCAGGAAAATCAAACTGTTGGGAAGGTCAACAAGAAGCTAAAGAAGAAACATTCATCTAGACCAGCAGGAGGGGAGGAGACAGGCAGTCTGGGCAGAGAGGACATGCGGCAAGGTGGTGGCTGGTAGACCGGGCAGTCCCACATCTGCATGCGGATAAACTGGGAGGAACAGCTTGGGAGTGAGACAGATCACACAACCCAGGGTTCCAGTGCGAGAAAAGAAACCTCCAAAACCTCTGGCTGTAAAACCCTGTGGGTTGCGGTGGCAGGAGAAACTCCCAGCCTCGCAGGAGACTACGTTGGAGAGACTCACAGGATCTTAGAATGTATACAAGCCCACTGACATGGGAATCAGCACCAGAAGGGCCCAATTTGCTTGGGGGTAGCTGGGAAAGTGGCAGCAACCAGGCTGAAAGCCGAGCAAGTGGCATTGTTCCCTTTCAGACCCCTCCCACATTCAGAGCATCACAATCCAGTGACCTGGGTTGCCCCGTCCTGGCAAATACCTAAGGCTCCGCCCCTTCCAATGTAACAGGTGTGCTGAAACAAAGAAATATGGCCCAAGTGAAAGAACAGATCAAAGCTCCAAAAATAGAACTAAGTGATGAAGAGATACCCAACACATCAGATGCACAGTTCAAAACACTAGCAATCAGGATGTTCACAAAAATAGTTGAATATGGTCGCAAAATGGAGGAAAAAGAGAAGGCTAGGCAAAGTGAAATAAAGAAAAATATACAGGGAACCAACAGTGAAGGGAAGGAAACTGGGACTCAAATCAATGATTTGGCACAGAAGGAAGAAATAAACATTCAACCAGAACAGAATGAAGAAACAATAATTCAAAAAAATGAGGAGAGGCTTAGGAACCTCAGGGACAACTATAAACATTCCAACAACTGAATCACAGGGGTGCCAGAAGGAGAATAGGAAGAGCAAGTAATTGAAAACTTATTTGAAAAAAGAATGAAGGAGAACTTCCCCAATTTGGCCAAGGAAATGGACTTCCAGGAAGTCTAGGAAGCTCAGAGAGTCCCAAAGAAGTTGGACCCAAAGAAGCACATACCAAGGCACATCATAATTATATTACCCAAGATTATAGATAAGGAGAGAGTCTTAAAAACAGCAAGAGAAAAGGAGACAGTTCCCTACAAAGGAGCTCCCATAAGACTATCAGCTGATTTCTCAAAAGAAATCTTGCAGGCAAGGAGGGGCTGGCAAGATGTATTCAAAATCCTGAAAGGCAAGGACCTACATCCAAGATTATTACTCTATCCAGCAAAGCTATCATTTAGAACTGAAGGGCAGATAAAGTGCTTCCTAGATAAGGTCAAGTTAAAGGAGTTCATCATCACCAAGCCCTTATTATATGAAATGTTAAAGGGACTTTTCTAAGAAAAAGAAGATGATCAAAAATATGGACAGTAAACTGACAGCAAACTCACAGCTATCAACAACTGAATCTAAAATGAAAACAAAAACAAAAATAAATGAAACAAACAACTAGAACAGGAACAGAATCACAGAAATGGAGATCACTTGGAGGGTTATCAGTGGGAAGGAGGACGAGAAGGGGGGAATGGGGGAAAAGGTACAGGGAATAAGAAGCATAAATAGTAGGCACAAAATAGACAAGGGAAGGTTAAGAATAGTATATGAAATGGAGAAGCCAAAGAATTTATGACCATTGGTATGAACTAAGCAGGGGGTAGCGGGGGAGTGGTCAGGGATGCTGGTGGCAGAGGAGAGTGCAGGGCAGAGGGGAATAAAAGGAGAAAAAATATGCGACAACTGTAATAGCATAATAAATAAAATATATTAAAAAATAAATAGAAAAGAAAAACCAAAAAGGAACTGCCACTAATCTTTGGTATATATAAAGTATCATCTCTCCTGGGAAAAACTGAAGAGGTTGCTTTAGGAAAAAAAGTCTTTTTCTTATTGTGAGTTTAAGCTATATTGCTCCTGAGAATTCATTTGTTCCATAGTCACCAGCTAGATGGATAACTGGAAGAATGAAGCATCATTGAGCCCCGATTGGCAAACAGTCTTCGAAAGGAACTGGCTTGAGGGGTCAGCACCCACTTTGAATGGTATGGTTTCTAGTTGGGTGGCCAATGAGTCTTAGAAGTGACCAATGCCCAAAGATAGGGTGTGTGATTTTCCTAAAAAGAATACAAGTTTATGCAAAAGTTTGAAAAGTCAGGAGTTATCTGAGAAGAATATAAATCCAAATTCTGTCACTACTAGGAATTTGGGTGTATCCAGAGGGGTCTGTTCTGAAGGATATGTCTCTTGGTGCTTATTTATTTTTTAGATTATGGTACTGATCATTATTAATGTATAGTTTTCTCTTCCAGGTTATAATTATTCTTATTTATCCCCCAGCGTTCAGTACCATCTTAGATACACTTAGAATGTTTAGTTTTGGTGTTTTGAGACACTGGAAACCAGTAAAGAAAAGTGGGCTCTCCCTCACTGACTCCTGTGTGGAGACAGCATCCTGGTTTGGGGAGCTGGTGGGTGATACACGCTGTGACCAGCAGGGACTAGAGGCAGGAACTAGCTGCTGGGTGCGCGAATCGGTGGGCATGGGAAAACTCCTTCTTCCCCAGTACCCCAAGAAATGAAATTTGAAGAGATGATTCTCAGGTTGAATTCCAATGGGGCATTTTTTTGTGTGTATAATTATTTCTTTAACATTTGTTTTCTCTCCTTGATGTCCCTGAGGCAGAAATTAGGTATATATTATTTCTACTTACTGACATATTAAAAACACACTAAGTGGGCATTTCAAAAGTATTTGTTGAATAAATAACATTTAACTATTTTTAATGCTTAAAGAAGGTCCATTCCATCAGGGGGACTGACCACAAGTTTAATTTTAGTTGCTTGAATGAGCTGATACATGACTATTGTTTCTTCTGAAGGCCCTTTGACTATCTCTAACCTGACATGACTGATAAATTTGTAAATTAAATGCATGTGAACAGTCGGGCAGAAATATATGAGTAGGTAGGTCAAAATAATTCAAACATCCAAACCCCTAGAAATAGTAAACTATTATTTACGCTTTGGAGGTACTCAGTAAATTTAGAAAAATGATAAATGAAGTGAAAATCAAATAGAGGATTTAATGAATAAAAAAACTCACAAATTATATTTATAATTATAAGTTCATCTTAGTTCAGTAATAATCTACTTTAAAATTCTTTTTCTGGGTGTAATTACAACAAAATGTTTTTTGGCCAAATGTCCTATTTTAGTCCCAACTGTGATTTACAGAATGACCACTAGATGGCAACATATATTAAGTTAGTTTTCAAGATGAAGTCCACGTTATAGTCCACAACGTTCGCACAAAAAATTTGTTTCAGATAAACTGAATTATTTACATCACTTAAGATATAAGAGAAACTCTAAAAATTGGGTTAAATTCTTGTTTCAAGAATTTTTGAATTTGATAGAATTGTCAGTGTTGGTTAACAACTAAGTTTTCTATGTAAGAGATATGTATCTTGAAATGTAATCTTAATGTTTTGACTTACCTGTTCTAAATCAGCATTTCTTAGTGGATGTCAACAAGCAGGGTTTAAAAAGCTAAATTATGAAAAGTAAAATAGTTCTTTTCTGCAGGACCTTTAAGAGATTTAATACATTAATGTGTATTTCTTCTTTTCAAAACTTTAAAAAGACTCTAAAATTCATTGTTCTGCAAGAAGGTAATGGAAATATTAAAAATCCTGCATTAATGAGCCAAAATAACCTGATATAATCAGAATGGATTTTAGCACATTTTAGTTTCTTTTTAACGAGAGATGGAAATGGAACCAGAGACAGGAAACTGAGTATTGATTTCTAAAAAGCAAATTCTAAGGCTGTTATGGACAGGTCTTTTACATTTTCTTAAAGCTCTAATACTTCTCACTGCAAATGAATGTTCACATTGATAACACTGTGACCCTACAAGATACTATAGCATGAAAAGTAGATTCTGTTGTGGTTTCTACTGGACTAAATTGAGAAATTATTTGATGAGGTGCTATTGCAACCGCACACGGGTGAACTAAATGCCATGCACATTTTCTTAATGCATGAATTTGTTACCAGTTTTATGTTTTAGGCACCAAAAGCATTCAAGTCTGATCAACTCTGTTGGATAATTTTGAATTAAGCAATCCATTTTGATTTTTCCATCCTATGCTGCCATCCGGTGGTTACTAGAGAAATAAAGGAAGTGGAGAGTCTGATGTTCAAGAAATAGTTGGAGTTATTTGCTTCTGTGAAAAAATAGAAATAAGGGACTCAAGCAGACATGTGCCTTCTGTCTCCAGAAAGAATGATATTCAGTTGCATTCTTTCATTTATTTTCTCCGTCACCTCTCTGAAATAGGCCAAGCTTAAAATAGTTGTTGCATAATGTATGAAGGAAAAAATTTCCTGAGAGGTCTTAACAGTTCTGAGAAATAATTGTCTCATTCGGAAACATTTTCATGGAGGGAGGGAGGAAGGACATCCTTTTTCACCTTAATTTTCATTTGATCAGGAGAACTTATCCCTCTTATTCCTTTTTGAACACTTTGTCTAAACTAGATTTTGAAAAATATCCATCATATATCCATACAGTAATGAAAAAGCTAATGCAAATCAGCAGCAGAGAGCTGGGCTGATTTATTTTGGAATGCGACTACTTCAGGTTTTATCTTTTTTTATCTTAATGAAACATGGTGCTATTATGCAAGCGGTTTTTCTATTACCTGCAAAATAATCTACACTGTAATGGAATAAAAGTCTCTTAGAAGCAACTCAATACAGAAATACTTTCATTTATTTACAGCAGACAATGTTATCTTCTTAAAAAAGAGTAGCTTTTGATCACCTCTTTATAATTTAAAACAAATTACTTGCTCTTTCATAGTTGTATAAAATGAAAAATTTTAATGAATATAATATTAAATATTAATCTTAATAATATTAATTCTTACCATTATTAATTGTCAAGCCTATTAAAGTCATTAGTACATGCTAACCAAGAATTTTTCTGTTAACATTTCTACTTTATATAAATCGATTTTATGTAGTTTAATGTGGAGATCAAAGTCAGAAAAAAAAAGAAGTGAAAGAAAATTAGAATTCTAAATATTGATTCCATTATGTTTAGTTGCTCATTCATATAGCCCTTGATATTGCATTTTAAAAAATTAAATATTGCAATTTCTTTATTACACATTTATTGTTGACACCTTTATGTTATAATATGAAAAACATGGCTTTTCCTAAACATAAGAAAAACTTTGGTGCTAACTTGTTGAAATTTTATCCAATTTGTATTTTCTAGTTACCTACTAAATAAGGATGTAATTTGTCGTATATTGATCTATTACTCTGTTGAAAATCTAGATGAGTAAATATTACCACTAATAAGCCTTTTATCTTTGTAATGCATGTTGAATTTAGTAAACATTAAAATGCAGTTATCAATTGTAAGTAATATTACAATCATCATTTTAAATTATACATAATTTCTTTCTGTAGGAGAAAAACCTATATGCATAGCAAGTCAATATAAAATGAAAAAGGTAAACAACAGCTTGTTAAATAAATAACATAAAGCAATTCTCTTACCAAAGCCTTAGTGATTACTTTGTAGAACAGGCTGCCTTTAATATAACAATTAATTAATTTTTCCAAATGAATAATGCAAGCCAATATTTTTTCTACATTAATGTTTTGTTGAAGTCATTAAGTTTCATTAATGAATAACAAAGAAGCAATTGGGTCTTTATTCTAACATATATTAATGTGCTTAACTTGAACTAAATGTGTTTCCAGTATGTAATCAAATTTGAATCAATCAAGTCAATTTACCAGTCAAATGTCCTTTTGGAGCTCCAGCTGTTTCATGTGGATGGCTCTTCACAAAGAACATGTAGAAAGTGACTCGGAAGTGTCCACAGTTCTGCCAAATACCACATCAATTCCTAATTACAATCCATTTGGTTTTCTAAAGGAGACTACTAGTGCCTCACATAGGACTCTGATTCTAATTATGATGAATGTGAATAAAGCTTAAAATTAATCATTGTAAAATAATGACTATTAGTTGAGATGCCAGCCTTTTTCTCAAAAGACAAGAATATGCTAATTAAAAATTTATGCTGATTTTAGTTTCTTTTTCACAAGATGTATGGCTGAAGAACAGCAAAATTCATCTTGTTTACATACCCTGGCTGTCTATATGAAAACAAGAAGTACTGGTTTCTGAATTACCTGATGTATTACATTGTGACCTATATTATCTCACTACTGAGAAAATACTTGACCTCATCCTTATATAACCTGTAGACTGTGAGCAGGAGCACATGCATCAAGATAATCTGCATTTCTCCATGAGCTTATCTTTTTTAAGTACCAATTTTTAGTAATAACTAAAGGTGCCCTTACCTGGTATTTTAAAAATAAAATCAAGCAGTTCCTACCAAGCAATTTCAGCAAAGTTTTTTGGAGGGGAGCTTAGTCATAGATAAGCTTATTCTAAAATTTTTATGGAAAGATGCAATCCCTGAAACATAGAACAAAGAATACAGTGGAAGGAATTACTACTTGGTATTAAGCCTTACTATTATCTATCTATCTATCTATCTATCTATCTATCTATCTATCTATCTATCTATCTATCTAGATATATATAGTAGCAAAGACTGTAGTATTATTGGAAGGATAGGCATGTAGATCAAGAAATCAGATTAGAATACCAGAGATACATCTACACAGATATACCCTGTCGATTTCCAACAAAGGTATAAAATCAGTTCAATGGAGGAAAGATAGCCTTTTAGATAAACGCCGCAAGAGCATGTGAACATCCCTGGGCAAAAACAAAGAAACAAATGAACAGAGCTTAACTTAAAATGTATGCCTTGTATAAAAAATGAGCTAAAAATAAGCCATAGAATTAAATGCAAAATGTAAAACTATAAAACTTTTTAAAGATTAAATTTATTGGCTTGACATTGTTTAATGAAATTATATAGGATTCAAGTGTACAGTTCGGTAATATATCATCTACATAGTGCATTGTGTGCAAAAAAAAAAAAAAAAAGGAAGAAGAAAATCTTCAGGATCTAAGCTGAGGCAAAGAGTTCTTAGAATAAAGCCAAAAGCACAATCTATAAATTGATAATTTGGAGCTCACCAAAAATTCTTTTTTATTGTCACCAAAAATAGGTTATTAGTTTTAGAGAGAGGGGGGAGAGGAAAAGGAAAAGAAAGAGAGAGGGAGAGAGAGACATCGCTGTAGGAGAGAAGCATCAATTGCTTGCCTCCTGCACATGCCCAGACATGCCCACAACCTAGAGATGTGACCTGATAGGGAATTGAACCTGCAACTTTCTGGTGTACAGATAATGCTCCAACCAACTGAGCTACCCAGCTAGGGTGGATGGAGCTCATTAAAATGTAAACTTTTGCATGTAAAAGCCCATGTGAATTGGATGAAAAGATAAACTATGACTGGGAGAAAACATTTCCAAATTACATCTCCAACAAAGGACTAGTATCCAAAATATACAAAGAATACTCCATTTCAACAGTATAAAACTAAACAATTTAATTAGAAAGAGGGCAAAAGATATTAATAGATATTTTAACAAAGAGGATATACGGATGACAAATAAGCATATAAGGAGATGTTCAATATCTTTACGCATCAGGGGAATACAAAGTAAAACCACATGATATCATTACATACCTATCGGAAAGGCTTAAATAAAAAATAGTGAGAGCACGAAATGCTGGCAAAGATCCAGAGATAGTGGATCACTCAAACATGGCTAGTAGAAATATAAAATTTTACAGCTACCCTGGATAAGTTTGGTAGTTTCTTATAAAGCCAGCCAAATATGTAACTTACTATATGACTCAGCAATTGCACTCCTGAGCATTTATAACAGAGAAATAGCCAAGAACTGGAATCAGCCTAGATGTTTTCCAACAGGTGAATGGTTATATACATTGTGGTACGTATATACATGGACTACTATTCAGCAATCAAAGGGATGAAGTGTTGATACATGTCCCAGCTTGAATGAATGAATCTCCAACAGAGAAATCCAGCTGCAAAAGATTACTTAATGTAGTATTTCATTTGTATAACATTTTGAAATGAACAACTTAACAAATAAAGAACACAGACTGGTGATTGCCAGAGATTGGGATGGGGGCGGGGAGAAGGGAGAAAGATGTCACTAAACAGGATAACCTGAGGGGCCTTTGTGGTATTTGAACTGTTCAGAGTATCGATTGTAGTGGCATCTTCTCAAAACTACAGAGGTGATAAAACTGTATAGAGCTTAATACACACAAAAACTTAGTACCATTGAAACTGGGAAAATCTGAATATAATTGGTGGGTTATTTCAATGTTGGAATACTTGTGGTATTATAGTTTTGCAAAATGTTATCATTGGTGAAAACTGGGAAAAGTGTTTAAGGAATCTTTTTGTATCATCTCTTACAACTCTCCATGAATCTACAGTTATTTCAATAAAAATTTCAATAAAAAACAGATGAAGTAATTGAAAATAAAAGGAACCATATGGCTGAATTTCACATATTTTATTAAATCGTTAAATCAAAGATTAACCTCAATGTATACAACAAATTGTAATTAAGATACATATTAAAATGTAGGGACTATGTAAATAGTAGGGACTATTTAATGTGAATTCCAACATCTGTACCATGAGTCACTGCTGAAAGTGTTACTTAAATGTTACTAAGGCTATGTTTCCATGCTTGTCATGTTTGAACCTTCCTCTGTCACCTGTTCTGCACTGCCATGAACTCTCGTGTGCTTCCCTCATCTCCATTCTTTTCCTCACACTGATCCAGTCTCTTTCTTTTATCAAGGCTAGTAAGTCTATGGCTTGTTGGAGTTGCTCCAAGTTCAAAAATAAAGAGACTAAATCTTCATGAACAGTATTTCTATAGCTCATGCTCTTGTAGATAATGAATAGATGTCTGCAAATGTTGGGGATGGGATCCCACTCCAGGACATATTCCTTAAAAAAGTTCATTCCTTGTTGGGAGTTGTTGGGAATGCATATGATCATCCTACCCTCCAATGCCCCTCTTCTTTCCTCCCTTTTAAAAAAAATCATGATTAAATTCTGATTTTACAACAAAGAATGGTGGCTTTTACAAATAAAATAACTATTAAACAAACAGGCAAACAAAAATAAAAATTTTTTATGGGTATATTTTCATTGGCTATTGCTGGTTTTTTTATTTAATCATTTTATTCCTATTTGTGTGGGTAACACACAATGCTTGCTCAATATAATATTGTTGATTTGACTGAATACAAATATGCTTGATGAAATTTCTGTGTTCTCCATTTACAGTGGTTAGTTGGTAAACAATATCATCAAATGACTAATTACATGGATAGATAATACAAATCAAATTAGTAATATATTTTGGTAAATGATTGGTTTATATAAAACAGGATACATAAAATTAGTAATAATGATATCTACTAGGTAAGTAGTTTAGTAAATAGCCAAAAACCCTTCTTTTGGAAGTAAAGACAATGGAATTACCAGTTTAGTACTGGGGGGTGTTTGAGAGGCTCTATGAAAAGGAAAATTGACTCACTGGGAAATCTTTCAAGCAAAAGGTTAATGCTAAGATGGCTTATCCAGGAATAAACCTCATGAAATAACAGGTGGGGGATTCCATGACTGAACTGGGTTGCTCTAGGCTTTATATACTGCCAACACACACTAAATAGTTAATCTTTTAGATGCAAGGAAAATATGACCAGCAACACTGAAAGAAAAAGAAATCAACAGAGACAAGAGGGAAGGAGGGAGCGGGGGCAGGGAAAGGGAAGGGAAGGGGAAAGTCAAGGAACATATAGCAAGGACTCATGGACAAAACCAAAGGGGAAGAGCTGAGGGAGGGAAGGAGGGATGGGGCAAGGGAAAGTGGTGGGGGGGAGGCAGAGACAAATGTATTTAAAAATAAATAAATAAATAAATAAATAAATGCTTGGGGAAAAAATAAAAAAATAAACAAAAAAATAGTTAATCTTTTAGAAAAACAACAACAAGCAACAACAACAAACAAGTTTTTAATCCTGAGCCAGGCTTCCTGTGTTATTTGCTTCATAGACAGATTTCATTGCCATTACTTTTCCCTTGCTATATTTTACCTTTAGTACCAGGAGTCTGGACTGCTGTTCTTCTTATTCTTCTTAGAATATAAGGCATTGTCGCAAGACCACTTCCTCAGTCTACAGAGGTGACTACAATACCAGTGCTTTTTTTCAGCTCTCTAGGTTCTTCAGATAGAAATAAAATTTATGATTTATCATCAATACAATTTTGTACTTTCAAGTTTTATATCCTTGTAATGAAGCATCATAAGTTTTTAATTCTAAAGCATCAGACAATAGATGATAGTGTATCGAAACAACTTCACACTTCTGAAAGAGCAATGAGTGCTCGAAGGTCCATTTAGAAAACCTTGAGCAGTTCAAGTTTGACTGTGTTTATATTAGAACATTTATAATGGCAAGCCATCTGGATGAAAAGTGAAAGTTCTGTGAATCAACCAGATGTGTCCAAGTATCTAAAATTTCAGCATCAAAAGACTGAGTGAATTTTTATCTTACGATAATTAGCTTCTTGTTTGACTACAAGATCGGAAGATTATTATACTCATGCTTTGTAGCACTTAGTTGTTATTTAGCTATCTCTCTTGATTGTAAAGAATTGGAAGAAGGCTGTACTTAAGAGCAGAGCCTTGGGAGTTAGATAATACTTGGTTCGAATCTGACCTCTCCCATCTGTTACCTAGGTAACCTTGAGAAAATTCTTAAAACTTGCTATTCTCATCTACAGTACAAAGATTTTAATCACCTACCTTTTAGAGTGGATAGGAGTATTATAGGTGCTGTTTACAATAAAGTAAGTATTAAGTCAACATCAGGTATCATTATTACATCCATGTTTTATTTTTTCACACATTAATTCTTTAATATCAGGATTGGTTTACTATCTTCTTACACAGTTAGTGTGTAACATACAGAAAGTACTCAGTAAATATTTAACAAATAAATTGTAACAAAATTCGGTTATGTTATGTCTGTTTCTCTCTTTAATATAGATGAGGTGTTTAAGTCCTTTGAATTCTACGTCGATAACATCTATCTACTGATCCAGTGGTGTCTCTGGGTAAGGAGGTCACAACAGATACATTTCTTAGGAAAAGTTTAGTTAAGAAAAATAAAAATTTCTTAATACCAAGATTTAAAAGACAATGTCAAAATAGTTTATTTTACTTTCTATTGTCATAACAAAAGTCTTTTCATGATAGATAAGCACAATGAGGTTTAGAAATTGCTGAAGGTTTCCCAGACTTCAGGTGGGAGAGTGGGACTTGAACCAGGAATTGTTTAGCTCCCAAAGCCCCACTCTTAACCACTTCCCTCTACTAACTGTTTATAGTCAAGGGGTAATGGCTAAGTGTCAGCAGAATGGTGTAATAAACTTCCAATCTTAGAGTCAAGCAAGAAACTAATTATCTTAAAGTTAAAAATTCACTGTCTTGATGCTGAAAGTTTACATGTGTAGAACTGCACATATTCTATGTTATAAAATATAATTTTTAAAAAGGTTTAAGAATAATATATAAGGACAGTAACCCCCTCTTATGGGATTATAGGTGATAGGTTCTAAAACCTTGTGGATCCCTGAAACCACGAATAGCACCAAACCCCCCAAAATGTGCTATGTCCTTTTTTATACATACATATCTATGATGAAGTTTATTAATAAGGCATAGTAGGGATAAACAACAATAAGTAGTAATAAAATAAAAGTTACAACAATATATTGTAATAAAATTTGTGTGCATGTGGTCCCTCTCTGTCTTATAGCTGATAACGAAGCCAGCTGCTAAGTAACTAACTGAGAGATAGAGTATGCTCTGGGAAAGGGATGATTATTCACATCTCAGGCAGGACAAGGGGAGACGGTGTGAGACATCATCATACTACTCAGAATGGTGTGCAATTTAAAACTTATGAATTATCCTTGCCAGCTGCCTCGGCTGGTTGGAGCATTGACCCATAAACCAATAGGTTGCAGGTTTGATCCCTAGTCAAGGAACATACATAGGTTGCAGGTTCAATCCCCAGTCAGCGTGCATATGGAAGGCAACCAATCACTGTTTCTCTCTCACATCAATGTCTCTCACTCTCTCTCTCTCACTCTCTCTCTTATCTCCTTTCTCTCTAAAATCAATAAAAACATATTCTCCGATGAGGATTTGATCATTTCTGGAATTTTCAATTTAATATTTTCAGACCACAGTTGACCTTGGGTAACTGAAACCATGGAAAGAAAAATGATGGGTAGCTGGAGACTACTGTATGCATTTTATTGTATTCCTTTGTATATGTATTCCATATGCACTTATTGGGTCCATACTATACACAAAGCTCTGGCGATACAGAATTACCTGAATTACATGTAGGTCTTGATCCAATTGGCAAACTGGTAGAAGACATGAGCATAAGACAAATAATTACAAGTGTAATGCAATAATGTAGATATGCACATAGCATAGCGGTGGTAAAAGAAATGAGTGGTCAGTCTACCACAGGAATAGACAGGTGGGGTCAAAACAACTGTAACAGAGAATATGATACTTAAACTGAGTATTCAAAGAGTAGACCTTCAGTATCAGGACCAGGAAGGCCTTTATAGGTAGAGGAGGCATTAAGTTCAGAGCCATGCTCATTGTAGTAGTATTTGCAATAACTAAGATGTGGAAGCAATCCAAGTGTGCATTGGAAGATGACTGAATAAAGAAAATGTGGTATATACATGCAATATTTAGCCTTTAAAAGGAAGGAAATCCTACCATTTGCAACAATATGAATGAACCTTGAGGACATCGTGGTAAGTGAAATAAGCCAGTCACAGAAGGACAAGTACCACGTGATTCCACATATATGAGGTATCTAAAAGAGTCAAATTCATAGAAGCAGGGAATATAACAGTGGTTTCCATGGGTTAGGTTGAGGGTTGGGAGAAATAAGGAGTTTTTTAATGATATAATGTTTCAGTTATGCTAGATGAATAAATTTTAGATATCTGCTGAACAATATAGTGCTTATAGCTAAAATATGGTATTGCATATTTCAAAATTTGTTGAGGGAATAGATCTCATGTTAAGTGTTCCTACCACTTATACACTCACATACACATAAAAACAAAAGGACATGAAGATACTTTGGGAATTGATGGATATGTCTGTTACCTTGATTGTGGTGTTGGTATCATGGATGTTTGCATATATCCAAACACATTAAATTGTTCAGATTAAATAGGTGCAGTTCTCTGTGTATCACTTATACCTCAGTAAAGCTCTTCAAGAAAAAGAACAGAGACAGAGGCACAAAACACGATGGTTCATTTGATGAACTATAAACAATTCAGTCTGACCGTTATGCAGAAGAACACAAGGGAAGGAGAGATTATGGTGAGAGATGACTTTGCAAAAATAAGCAGGAGAAGATGATGGAAGGTTGTGTATGTCCTGCTTCAGTGTATGTGCTTAATTCTGGGGTCGACATTAGCCATGGAAAGGTTCTAAACAGATTGTAAGAAAGGTCACTCTAATCAGAATAAGGAAAATTGGAAAGACTGATGACCAAGAGGCCATATAGGGGACTATTATAATAATCCAGTTGGAGGGTGACGATGGCCTAGATGAGTGATCCTCGGTGCTGGCTACACTGTGAAACAACCTGGGAGTTTTTCAAAGTTACTAATTCCTGGACTCTATTCTAGACCAGTTAAATCAGAATCTCCAGGGGTTAGAACCTTGTCACGGGTATTTAAAAAAAATTCCCCAAGTGATTGTTATATGCAGCTGATTTTGAGAACCCGTGGCCTGGATTATGGTAGTAGCAGAAAGAGATGGAGAGTGGGAGTTAGAAGGTTTTTAAGCTGTGAATTGTAGAGCAGTGACTCCTAAACTTTACATAAGAAAAAACAGAAGATCTTAGACAAAATGCAGGTTCTGATTCAGTAGATCTGGGGTTGAGGGCTGAGATTCCACATATCTAACAGCCCTCAGATGTTGTCAAAGCTTTTAGTTCTTAGACAATACTTTGGAAGCTAGTGTATGTATTTTGTAGGGAAGAGAAAAACAAAAGAATAAATAAATTGCGAATGGTTTCTTAATTTTGACTAGCATGACTAAGTGAACCTGGGAATAAAAGTTGGGAGAAAGGTCATAAAATCCATTTTGAGCATATTGAATATAAAGTGTCCATGAAAAACAGGAGACAACATACAAGTTCTAGAGCTTGGACTAGGTATCTGGGGATGAGACAAAGATGCAATGCTGCCAGATGCTTCAAAGCAGCTGAACCTTAGGAGTTGATAAAAACGCCTGGGCAAAGTGTGGTGTGTGAGTTGTGGCCAAAAAGGGAATTCTGAACCTCAAGAATCAGATACAAAGGAGGTTAACTGCTAAAGAGAGAATAGTAAGATTTTCTAAAATATAGGAGGATAATCAATAAGATACTGTCACAAAAGCCAAAGAAAGAGAGAAGAATTCAAGAGAGTGGTCAGTTCTGTCAAAATCTGTTTAAGAATCCCTGAAAGATGCCCATAGAATTTGCCAATAAAAAACTCACTGTTTATCTTGGCAAAAGCGGCTGCAGAATTCCAATGAGTAAACCAATGAATTAGAGGCAAAAAAAAATAGGACAATATTTTGCAGAGATGCTGCTGGACTGTGGAGGGAAGAGGAAAAGGTAAATAGATAGCTGCAGGGTCCAGAAAAGAGACTTTTTTTGTTGACACTATTATAGATGTCCCCCATATTCTTCCCCTTTGCCCCCTCCACCCAGATCCCCACCCCCTTCCTGCCTTCACCACATTGTTGACTGTGCCCATGGGCTATGCATATATGCCTATATGCATATACAAGGTCTGCCCAGTTAGTACCCAGCCATAAAATGTGAAAAATAGAGACATTTATTGAAGAAGATACAAAATACAAGAAACATTGCACATAGGACAATGAGGCCTCAGTCCACTTCAAGGGAGGCACCTTGGGAACTCACACAGTTCTCCTAATAGCTATCAACTGACCTGCCATATTTTCCTGAATCTTATCGATTGTCTGAGATCTCTTCCCTTTCAAAGGTAAGTTTAGTTTTGGAAAGAGCCAGAAATCACAGGGCACTAAACCTGGGCTGTAGGGGGCTCAGTCACCTGGGTGATTTGATATTTCACCAAAAAACTCTGCATGAGATGTGATGCATGGGCAAGCGCATTGTCATGGTGAAGCTGTCAATCACCAGTTGCCCATAGCTGTGGCCCTCTGAATCATCTGAGCAGTTTCTGTGGAGGCATGTTCAAGTTTAATGCAAAACTTGATGCAGATTCATTACTCTACTGGCTCAGTAGTTTTGAATGTGATGGTCACACAGTACGCGTGCTCACTCAAGGGTATCTACTGCCCGCACTGACTAGTACAGTGAAGTCATCATTGTTCAGGCATGTGCATTCCAGTCCAAGCTCCTTGGCAGCCAGGTTACATCACTGTCTCAAAACTGTTCTCATTATGTTAACAATAATTGGACTTTTTCCAGACAGACTTCATGTGTTCTTTGGCTAATCTCTTCCAGTCCTCCCCATCTCTCTCCCCTCTGAGATTTGTCAGTCTGTTCCATGTGCCCATGACTCTGGTCTTATTTTGTTTGTTATTTTATTTTGTTCATTGGATTCCACATATAAATGAGATCATAAAGTATTTGTCTCTCTCTGTCTGGTTTATTTTGCTCAGCATAATAGTCTCCAGGCCCATCCATGCTGTCAAAAAGGGTAAGAGTTCCTTCTTTTTTACAGCTGCATAGCATTCCATTGTGAAAATATACCACAGCTTTTTTATCCATTCATCTCCTGACAGGCATTTGGACTCTTTCCAAAGTTGTGACACAGACATTCTTTCCCCATTCTCTGGTCCCCAGTATCACTGGGGATGCTCAGTTCCCTTCCTTCTATGCAAGTCCACTTTACATCTGTTCTCAGCACATTCTTCCTCTCCATGGTGCCTAAGCTGGTAGCAATTTCCTTACTCAAGGTTGTACTTTGTACTAAGCATGCTACAGTCTGATGCCGTCGGGTGGGTTTTTATCCTTGAATGCACATTAGGATCACTTTTGTAAATACAGATGCTTGGGCCTCGCCACAGGTCATTTAAATCAGAATCTCTAGGGGTAGGACCCAGGTTCTAGCTGCCAGCGTTGAGAACCATTGCTTTATAGACACCAGGACTTCTGTTTTTCTGCACAATTTGAAGAAAACCAAAATACCTATTTTAACAAGTTAACAAGCTTCATCGTACATATATAGATGAGCATATTGATTTTGAGTGTGTTATTTTTGTTGTGTCACAAAAACTTATTAAAAGAAGAAAGGCTGATCATAGGCAGAGAGTTTAGGGCTAAGGCAATTCCTGGAAAGGAAGTATGAAATAAGATATGGAAATGGAGGAAGAATCTAGACACAACATCTGAATATCTAAGAGACTGAATAGAAGCTTGAAAAGATATTGGAATCAAACCAGTAGGAACTGGTAGAGTGACGATACATTGTATGTATGGCAGGGCCCCAAGGGACAGATGATTTCACAGGATTCTATATTTTTTAACGGAGGAAAAGAGCATGAACAGCTTGGAGTGTCAGGTGCTTTTTAGGAAAGCAGCCACTACTTAAAACACGAATTCCAAAGAGGGATAACCTTGCTTTTACCCAGAACTCAAGAAATAGAATAGCCAGGCTGGAGCTGAAACACACCAGTAATGAGGAAGCAAGGTTTGCCAAACCCTTATTATCTGGCTCTTTGTTAATAATTTGCCAACAACCCTCCTCGATTCAGGATATAATAACTTACGTTAAATTTGTGTTTGAGATATAAATAGTTTTAAGTGAAATTATATTTAAAATCCTATTTCCGGCTGTGAAACTGACCGTTGATTAAAGAGTTTCTCATATGGGAATAAATGAACCATCAGTCATTTGCTAAATGATCACTGCAATTGAGACACTGGCATTCAAAATTGTATTTAGTAAGTCCAAATGACCATTTAAAACCACCTAATTTAAATGGCCTTTCATGACTGAACAATTGCTTTGTTCTCAGTAATACAAAAGCCAAAAAAGTATAATCAACCAGCTAATTCAGGGCAGAACTAATTGAGTGTATTTTTGCTCACATTCCAATCAATTTTAGTAGTTTTCCACCTTTTAAATTATTGAAATTGAAAATTAGAAAATGTTTAAATTCATTTTCATTTTGTTCCCTTAATAACAATGTTACAATATATTAAGGATAGATGTTATTAACTTGTATGATTAGTTCACATTTATCACAGTAATAATATACTTGCTATTGTGTTTACTGTTGCATTAATTTGATTATAAATGCCAAAAAATGGTTTTAGTGAAATATATCTTTGTTGGTGAAGACACAGTTAGCATGCAGTTGTTATATTAAAACATCATAGTTTGTTACAACAGTAATATGTAATCATTATAAAGCAAAAGTTAATACTCAAAAAAGGAACTATGTATTAAGTCTAAAGTGTGTAAATTTATTAAATAGCTAATGGTAATTTATCAGTATATTGGCATAGACTAATTTAGCTTAAAATTAATACATTGGAGAAGAGATTTATCTTACTTCTTAGCCATTTTTGACTAAATTTTTTTTTTGTTTGTGAAGGAAACAATAAATATTCAGTGACTGATGTTTCTCCTTATCAGATACTCTCATTGACATTAACTAATTGGCTCCCTAGAACTATGCCGTCCCACATGAATACACCTGTGACTGACTATTGACTAGCAGGTGCATGACCAATCTGAACAGAGGAGTATTGACCTGGAATTTAAAGACTTACTATGGCAAAAGGGATATAAATATCTTATTGATATTGTGATATTGTTACACTGATTACGTGTTCAAATGATAATAGGTAGATATGTTAGGGTGGGCCGCAGTCAAAAGAGTAGGACCTGGAGGAACATGGCGAGAATTTTGGATTTTTCCTAACTACCTAAGAAGGCAGTAACATGATTGCTTTTGAAGAGATCATCTGGCTCCTGTGAGAAGAATGGGATCAGGGCAGTGCGTATGTATGTGTGTGGGGGGGGGGGAGGGCAAGACAGATGAAGAAAACCTGGGATTCTTGCATTAATTCAGTGGCTTAGGTTACAAGGTTGAGAGGGCAGAGAGGAACAAAATTTATGGACTTATTTGGAAGGTAGAATAAAATGAACTGACCATAAAAACAATATTCTGGAATGTGCTTTTAAAGGACGCACAGAAAAAACTCAGGTTGTTTGTCATACAATATCCGAATTTGTTCTCTTATTAACCTAACATATTATCAGTATCTTAAAGTTTAGTGTCTCTGGGTATATCTCTGTAAAATATCAGAGACCCACATAGCTGGGGGTTTTAGGATTACAATAAATCTCTCAGGAGAGCCTGGACCTGACATGCCTTCTGAAAGCCTAAGGTCATCACAAAAACTCACTGAATTTTTCCTTATTTGCTACCATAGAGAGACCTGCATTTTATAGGCGCGAAGGTGATTTTATGTGATATGCTATTAATCTTTATGAGCCTAATGACCACCAAAATTCAACAAGAGGTTAACACTAATTATCCAAAGGTGTTGGGGGAAAGACTCTGTGTCTCCCATGGCTTTTATATATTCTGACTCTTTGGAGCTTTTAATTCGAGTCCGCATCCCACTCAGTGGTATGCCTAAAAAAATACGAACACATACAGACATTTTTACTTTGACTGCCTTCGTCACTACTTAACATTCCATCTTCATATACTGTCTACATTGTTAAATTGCCTGAAACTGCAGAGCAGTCAAGCAGTACACAAATTAAGCCACAAAGTAATCGGATTTCAATCACTAAAAATTCACAGCTCAATTAAGTTATTTACTGAGATGTTTGTCTTAGCTGTTGAAATCTTTGCATATTTATAGTCACTTCACACTAACCTTTCAAAAATATCCTGATGTGAAAATAAAAAAAAAACACATTTGTTTTATAAGGTAGGTTAAAGTTATGGTTCCAGGTATTTAAAAATGAATAAAAAAGTCAATTACCTCAAGTTTTCCAAGAGTAGGATCTGGTATCTATAATAGAAAGCTGACTACAAATTGCCTGATTATGCTTTGTTTCTGAAAAAGGATATTTTAAAAAAATGATCCAAGTGACAGTTTAATCTTCTGTTCTTCCCTCCATTTTGTGGTGTTATAGATGGATCATATTTCCCAGATTCAGCACTTCTATCTTCTGCTTCATATTTAACCATAAAATTCTGAGAGTGGCTCTGGATAACTTGGTTCAATTCAGTTGTGGAAGTTTCATTTCCTTCCCTAATGAGGAGATAATAATAGCTACCTGAGACAAGGTGGTTCCAGTGTCCATCTGACCATGGTAAATAAAACACTCTTGAATGTCTGGTTAAAAAAAAAAAGTGCTGATATATTTATAATATGTGATAACAGTGGCTAATATTTGTAGCAAAGCCTCGCTGAGAATTAAATGCAATTTAAAGTATATGCAATGTAAAGTATTTTACATATACCTCCTTTCACCTTTTCAAAAACTATATATTTTTTAATACCCATTTTACAAATCAGAAACACTTAGGTCTGAGGTTGTGAATTGCCCTGTAGCACAGGACAAGGGCCGGACAGAGTATTCTAACTAGGTCTGTCTGAATTCGGAGCCTAAGCTCTCAAATATTAAACCTAATTGATTCTCTGATACCAAATAATATATGACTTTGCATTAGTTTTTATGGCAACTGTAACAAATTACTGCAAATTTAGTATTAAAAACAACACACACTTAACTATTTTTATCGTCTGGAGGTCTGAAACTTGCATTCCTCTGCTTCTGTGTCCCTTCCTCTCTTGACTTAACCCCATGCCTCCCTCCTATCATCACCTTGTGATTATAGCGGGCCCACCAGGATAATCCAGGAAAATCTCCCCACCTCAAACCCTTAATTTAATTAATTACACCTGCAAAGTCTGAGAATTGGGATATGGCCTCTTTGGGTGGGGTGGAGGGCAATATTTTGTCTACCACATTCACAATGAAATAAACACATTTTAGACTGTTTCTTAGAAAATCACTAACTCTATGTATGGCAGTAAAGTATCTTATTCACAGAGTGATATAATACAATGGTAATTTTCTGATGAAATGAAGTAAATTTGAATCATCTAAAATCTTTGTGAATCTGTAGGTTGCAAACTTGGGCCAGTGAGACTATGCAAAGTTACCATGCAAGTCTCTTGCTAAGGGATAAATTCTTTTATCCAAGCACTGTCTATATGGGACAACTCTCTATCAGTTAATATGCACCAGGCCTGGCGAAGTCGTTTTATAATCATATGTGACAATTATATAACACTATTTAATATTTTCTGCACAAAATACTCCTGGTGTAAAGTCTATGAATTCTTAACTTCATAATGTAAATTCCTGTTCTTCATCCTCTCTCTCTAAGTATCAATATAAGTAACTAATTTTTGTTATATCCTTAGAGAACAATTGTTGTTTTAATTTTTTCTTCCTTCCTTTTTTCCCCTCTCTCCCTCCCTCCCTCCCTCCCTCCCTCCCTTCTCTCCTAATGGAATACTCTATCTCATTAAGGTAAAGCATAAAATTTGAGACATGAAAATAATTATAACAGATTGTTACCATTTCACTGGGACAGGGGGACATGGTTACAATTTCTTTATGTCCCCCTGCTTAAGTTTAATGTGAGATTATTGTTTTTCTCCCACTCTTTGTATAGCTGAAGCCGGGACCTGTCAATACTAATTTCGGTAATAGGCACTTCCCAGGTTAGGAACACCACAGGTGAGGAGGGCTTCCCTCTCCCCGCTAACACAGTTCAAAACAAAGGTAGAGGTAATTGTGTTTGGCGTGGTGCAAAAAGGAAATGCCTCCAGGTGCATGGTTCTGCAGTCCTTTTCAGAGAAGGTGAAACTGCTAAAAAAAAAAGCGACTGAGCTTCTGGATCCCACTGGTCTCTGAAGAGGAAGGGAACAGACTATGGCGGATGGGAGAGAAGGAGAGAAACAAAGGGTTTAAGAGCTTGAGAGACCAGTGGGAGGATGCTTGCGGGAGCCTGAGATACCCTAAGGACGGAAACCGGGCTGCTCACCGGTTAAGGAGCTAGTGGTTCAGCGGCGGAAATTCCCTGTCTACGGAGGAGTACGTGCACTGCCACACATGGTTCAAGCCTGCAGTTAAGCGCTGTTCTGAAGACCTTTCTGGATCGACCTCATCTGTGCTTCTAAGGAACAAAATTGAGGTTTTGTTATTGTTATTATTGTTCTTGTTGTTTCTCTATAGGAAACGAATATGTTGCCCTGGATTTGGATGTTAAGTGCATAATAAAAAGTAATTATGTAAGCATTAAATTGATCAGAAATTGCATTTTAAAGGAAAAATGCTTTGTTGGTAAAGGACTTGGAATGTGATTTGATCTGTCAGTGAAAATGAAAGTGCAATTGTCTTATTTTCTTTTCTGAGGCCAACGATACTGATTACTTCCTATAGTACAAGAAATGTGAGAGCTGACAAACGGAAGCATCCAAAACTGCTCCCTAAATTGCTGAATCATCTTGCTATGTTATTAGCCTCATTTTCTCTTAGCTAAGATATTTAAAAGTTTTACTTTCTTTTCAGGAGAAATGAAAGTATTTAATGGGAGCTTAGAGCATTTTAGAATTAAGGGCAAAATGTGATTTTTCAAAAACATTCAATAAAATGCTAACTATCTGTTATAATTATTTTCATTTCTCAAATTTTATGCCTCATCATAATGAGCATATTCCTCTATTAGAACAGGAACTGTACAGTATTTACTTGCTTGCGTGTTTGCCTTATCATTAGACTGAGAACAAGAGCAGAGATTTTAGTATGTATTGCTTAAGGGAACCTAAAAAAAAAAAAGAGAATCTATTGATTAAATAATAGCTTGGAATCCGAAAGTCAGGTGGTCAGGTTCACAAGTAGACTCTGCAATGAGTTTAAGTGTGTCACCCTTCCCTTTAAGATATTTTTGAAGTCACATTTCCCAGTATCTCCGAATGTGATCTTATTTAGAAACAGGGTTTTGCAGATGTGATTGGTTGAGGTCATACTGAAGGAGAGTGGGTCTCTAATGCAATATTTTTTAAAATTGCTGTTCAATTAGTGTTGTCCCACTTCCCCCTCGTTGCTCTCCCTGGCTCCGCTCCCCTACAGTAAATCCCCGCCCTGTTTTCCATGTGCATGGGTCCTTTATACAGGCCCCTGATTTGCTTCTTCCTCTTGTTTCCCCCATTATCTCCCTCCCTCTGCCCCTCTGGCCACTGTCAGTTTGTTCTTTATTTCTATGTCTCTGGTTCTACATTTGTTTGTTTTGTTGATTAGCTTCCCCACTTATAAGTGAGATCATTTGGTATTTGTCTTTCACTGTCTGACTTATTTCGCTTAGCATAATAGTCTCCAGTTCCATCCATGCTGTTGTGAAGGGTAGGAGCTCCTTCTTTTTTCTGCTGCGTAGTATTCCATTGTGTAAATGTATCACAGTTTTTTGATCCACCCATTTACTGACACACACTTGGGCTGTTACTAGCACTTGTCTATTGTAAATTGTGCTGCTATAAACATTGGGGTGCATAGGTTCTTTTGAATTAGTGTTCCAGGATTCTTAGGGTATAATCCCAGCAGTGGACTCACTGGATCAAAAGGCATTTCCATTTTTACGTTTTTGAGAAAATTCCATACTGTTTTCCATAGCTGCTGCACCAGTCTTAATTTGTACTAGGGTTCTCTTCTCTCCACAGCCTTGCCAGCACTTGTTTGTTGATTTGTTAATGATGGCCTTTCTGACAGGTGTGAAGTGGTATCTCACTGTGGTTTTAATTTGCATCTCTCTGATGGCTAGTGATGTTGATCATTCTTTCCTCTGTCTATAGGCCCTTGGAGAAGTGTCTGTTCAGGTCCTTTGTCCATTTTTTAATTGTCTAATCTAATATTAATGGTGTCCTTATAAGAAGACAGTCCTGCTAAGACAAAGACACACAGGGAGAAGATCATGTGATGACAGAAGACTAGAGTGATGTATCTACAAACTAAAAGCAAACCAAAGATTGCTGCAAGACACTGGAAGCTAGGTAGAGGCATGGAAGGGTTCCCTTAGAGGTTTATAAGAGCAGATCAACACCTTGTTTTTGGATTTCAAGCTCCCAGAACTGTGAGACAATAAATTTCTGTTGTTTTAAGCCATTCAGTGGTACTTCGTTATGACAGGTGGTATGTTGTGAATTTATCCAAGCCGGTTTGGTGGTATACATTTATTATATTTCCTCCTGCTGATATTAGTAGCCTTTAATTATTGGAGGTACATGATGACTGTAGGCTTCCCACATAACCTCACCATCTGGTTGTGTATTACAATAAAACAGGCTGCAAACTAAATTCTGCATACTTAAAAACATTCATTAGAGAGCAGGCATAAAAACGGTCATTCATTGTTGCTCTTGTCAGATCCCTGAGGTCCCAGCTGTCAGTCATTTTAGGTGCTCCAATAAGCACCTGCTATAAAAGGTTCAATCGAGGCAGATGCAATGACGTAGTTCTTCCCAACCTTTTTCTATATCTTGACACCCTTAGCAACTGATACAATTGTGGGGAAAAGGCAAGCTCCCCCAAGGCCAGAGATGCCTGACCAATGGGCTTTGGTTGCCTAAGGCTGTACCTAGGAGCCCGGAGGGTCAGACCCCTTTGTACATTTCTGAAGAGCAGGTGGCGCAGAGCTTTAAGTTATAAATGTGACAGGGTGCTGGGCCTGTTAGATTCTTAGATTATTCTCACGCCAGGGCCAAGGGACCTATGCTGTGTTTCTAGTCATCCATACAAAACTCATTTAAAATTAAATATTATTTCTAAATCTTTTATGTCAATTCATACTCTTTAAGTGTTTGATAATTAAAGATAAAATAAAGATAATTAAAGCTTTTGTAGAAGTTGCCCCTGGAATTAGAATTTCTGGTAAGTATGTTTAAAATGCCAATGAACCAACCGCTTTAGAGTGTGTAATCTTGATTGAAGTATTGCACATTTTCATCTAATTGCTCATATGGTGAACTATAGTACTAACTCTCACACTCTTTATGTTCAAGTTAATAGAGTTAATAGATTCATTTATTCAACAAATACTTACTGAATATTTAGTGAGGGCCAGGCACCATGCTAGAACTTGGAAATACCAGGACATACAAAATATATACTCTGCCCTCATGTTATTCAAAGCCTAATGCTGAGAAACTTGCATGTTAAATAAGCAATTACTTGTGTTCCTGTGTGCCCTTGGGAGGTGGATGGGTAACGCAAACCTGGGCCTGGTGCATGTAATCATTCAGATACAAGCATAGCCTGGAGACATTGCGGGACCAGTTCCAGACCACCGCAATAAAACGAGTATCGCAATAAAGTGAGTCATGTACATATTGTGGTTTCCTGGTGCATATAAAAGTTATGTTTACACTATGCTATAGTCCATTAAGTGTGCAATAACATTATGTATAAAAATACATATATATTAATCTAAAAATACTACTAAAACCTGCTAACCCTCATCTGAGCCTTCAAAAGTTGTAATTTTTTTGTTGTAGAAGACCTTGCCTCAGCGTTGATTAAAAACACAGTATCTGTGAAGTGCAATAAAACAACGAATAATAAAAATGAGTGTGCCTAGATATGTCTGTACCTTCTATTCAGATGCATTCCTAGCATCTACATTGGCAGTCTTCCTCAAATCATCCCAGTCCTTTTGCAATAAATAATCTGACTCCATGTTTTTGATATTTTGTTCCTGACAGCTTTAAGCTTCACCCTTCCCTTTTTCTCTCTACATCTATGCAAAGTAAGAAAGCCAGGCTCTCTCTCTTTTGGCACTGAAACTACACTAGCTTGGGCATGCATGCAGGATCCCTCAGCATGGCTCTGACACCCATCCCCAATAAAAACTCCAAGCCAGGTACTTTCCTAGCTCTCTCAAGCCATGTCAGACTACCTTGGATATCTGCCTGCCCTCCCATTATGTAGTAATAAACCTTTTTTGTACCCTCTTGGGGTGTATGTGTAATTATTAATATTCAAATTGCATTTGGGGTGGGTAGGGGTGCATTCTTCCTCAGGGGGTGTAAAACACCCTTTAAGACAAGCCTCAAGTCATAAGACTAAGGTTATCTACAAATATTTCATCTACTAAAAGCAATGGTGTTTACGATGACTGATAATATCAAATGACTTTCATCACTACTAATGGCTCGATGATTTTTATCCTCTATTTTGCAGAACAATTTTATGTGGAAAACATTTTAGTATTAATCATAGCCACACCTCTCTTTTCCTGATCCTCTGTGGTAGATCCAGCACTATTATTTGCATAAATTTTTGTCAGCAATTATGGATCTAAACCATTTACCAAACTATAAGTTAGTGGCAACAACATGAAGGACAAGTGGGCATAATTCGAAAATGACCCAAATGACCCACACTATTGTTATGATCCCCTCTCCTTCAGTGTAGGTAATATTGTAACTTGCTTCTAGTCAATAGAATCTGGAAAAGCTAATGGGATGTCATTCCTGTAATTATGCTATATGGTCAAGTGCAAGATTTTACAAATGTAATTAAGTTCCCTAATAAGCTAACTTTAAGTTAATCAAAAAGGAGATTAAGCGACATCAATAACATGTCTGAGTAAAACATCCCTTATTAGTGCCCCCCCAAACCAATTTGGCATCTTCCCAAGGATGGGTAGAAATTGTATCATATTGGCATAAAACAGACATGTAGACCAATAGAACAGAAGAGAGAGCCCAGAAATAAACCCCCATGTATATAGTCAACTAATGTTTGACAAGGGAGCGAGGAGCAAGTAATGGGGAAAAAGTAGTCTCCTTAACAAATGGTGTTGGGGAAACTGGAGAAACCACATGCTGAGAAATAAAAGGGAACCCTTTTATTATACCATTCACAAAAATTAAAATTGATTAAAAAGTTAAACATACATGCTGATAACTACGAAACTCCTAGCAGAAAACATAAGAAAGAGGCTCCTTGATATTAATCATAGCAATAGTTTTTTAGATAAGACACAAAAAACATAAGCAGAAAAAAAGCAGAATATTAACAAGTAGGACTACATTAAACTTAAAAGCTTCTGTTCAGCAAAAGAAAATATCAGCAAAATGAAAAAGTAAACCATCTATTTGATTAGGAGTTAATCTCCAAAATTGGTTGCTTGTATAATTTAATAGCAAAAATACTCAAACAATCCCGTTAAAAAATGGGACCAAAAAAGGCATCCAAATGGCCAACAAGTACACGAAAAGATGGTCAATATCACTAATCATAAGGGAAATGCAAATTGAAACCACAATGAGATATCACTTCACACCTGTTATCAGGCTGTCATCAAAAAGACAAGAGGTAACAATTGTTGGGGACAATGTGGAGGAAAGGCAGTCTTTGTGAACTATTGGTAAGAATGTAAATTGGTGCAGCCATTTGGGAAGATGGTATGGAGGTTCCTTAAAAAATTAAAAATTGAGCAATGTGTGGTGCTGCAGTCCCTCTTCTCAATATATTTATCTATATACCTCCAAAGGAAATAAAATCAGGATCTTGAAAAGATGTCTACAGTACCATGATCATTGCAGCATTATTAATAATAACCAAACTATGAAATATAAAAACAATCTAAGTTTGTTTATGGATGAATGGCTAAAGAAGTCACATCTGTCTAATCTATATCTTTATCTATATCATCTATATCTATATATCTTTATGTATAGATATATGCTATATGATTTATATATATCTGTAAATATACATATAGATATATATAAATCATATAGCATATATATAAGTCATATCCTGAGGCTTGGTGAAGACAATCCTGAGCCTTGGTAAGATCACACAGCTCCAGCTAACACTTGGATTTCAACCTAGTGACACAATGAGCAGCGAGCTCAGCTAACCTGTCCTCAGTCCCTTGACCTTAGGAAATTGCAAAAAAAATACATTTGGGTTGTTTGAAGCCAACAAAATTTTTTCTGGGTGGGTCTGACCTAATCAGGAGAACCATCTAAAAGAAGATCTCAGGTGACAGGAAGGATGAGCAACGGCAGTTACTTCCCCATTGTCTTAAAGAAACGATCTGTCATGTGGAGAAACATCCCTGGCAGGGAGCTTCCAGTAGATTATAGGAATTAAAGTCTCTGTTCTATAACCATAAGGAACCAAATTCTGCTAAGAAGGAAGTTTGGGAGACAAATATGAGCTTTACATGACATCACAATCTTGGGCAGAATATTCAGCTAAGCCATGCCTGATCCATGGAAACCATGAGCTAATAAATACATGGTTTTTATAGTAGCTAAATTGGTGGTAATTCCTTCCAGAGCATAGAAAATGAATACACATATTTATATAAGCATATTGGCAATTTAGAAAGATCCTTTGATAGATAAAAAAATATGCGTAAGGATAGGTATTGGTTTTCTATACCACCTCAACAAATTACCACAAATTTAGTGGATTAAAACAACACAGATGTATTATCTCACACGTCTGCAGACTGACACAAGTCTCACTGGGCCCGTCAAGGTGCCAGCAGGTTCTGTTCTATCTGGAGGCTCTAGGGAAGGACCTGTTGCCTTGACTTTTCCAGCTTCTAGGGACAAGCTGCATTCCTTGCTTTCTGTCCCCCTTTCCATCTCAGATACAGGTAAGTTGCACCTCTCTGACCCTTCTTCTGCTGTCGCTTCTTGCTGTCTACAGACAGAAAACATTCTGTTTTTAAAGACTCAGGTGGCTCCATTGGGCTTACCCAGAAAATCCAGGATGGTCTCTAATCCCAAGGTCACTGATGTTCATCATGTCTGTGTATTCCCGTTGCCATGTAAAGTAACGTATCAACAGGTCTCAGGGATTAGGTCATAGGCATCTCTGAAGGGTCACTACTTTGTCTACCATGACACATAGCCAGAGGTGGGTGCTTTAGTTAGAAAGTTTATACAAGAATCTTAACAGGAAATGATGAAAATTCAAAGGAAGTTGTAGAGGCCAAAAGAAAACAAAAAGGGAACAACTTGAAGCAATGCTGGCAAGTAGAATGTTGGAATAAACTTCTATGTAACAAGTGTGGGGGGAAAAGAAATCATCAAATATTAGGTAGCTAGGTGAGAAGTGGCATAATTAATTAACATAGAGTTCAATAATTAATTGAAATGAGAAGATGATAGGGGTAGAATATAAAAATGAGATCAGTGTTTAATATGCTGAATTCAAATTCTTATGGGAAGTCGAGTTATAAATGTGTAGCAGATACATCTTCAAAAATAATAACCCTAGAAATCTGCTGGTCAAGAAAAAGAAGGTAGAGCATGTGAGCTAATTTGAGTGTCCTAGAAGACTGGAAGGTGAAAGTGACCAGCAAAAAATGATAGTCGAAATTGTGTGGAGTGAGATTATACAGTGAAGTTTGGAAAGAGACATGATCTGGGGACAGAACCCTGAGAACGACTCAATTTATGGACGATAAAGGAAAGAGATGCCAGCTAAGGGGACTGGGCTGTAATAGATAAAATATAAGAGGAGAAATAGCAGAGAGTACAGACTATAAAGCTGAATACAAGGTTTTCTAAGGAGGAGTCAGGTGCTGCAAAAGGATCAGGCTAGATAAATCACAATCAGACCTTATATTAAAGAAAGTTTACCTGTTTCAGTGGAGGTATAGATAGTAGCTGCTGGGAGAGGGTTTGCTCCGACCACAAAGGTTTACGGTTTCCTTTCTTTAAAAAATTTCAAACAACTTTGGTAATCATAATGAAAATTAGATTTTTAGTCACTGTTTTGCATATGGGTTTACATTTTGATTTTTTACATTAGAATTCAAAGTCAATGATGGGAACATTAACTGAAGGATAAATACATGTATATTGAATAATATATATATATTCAAAAGGGAAAAGTGTTGAACCAATTTTCAGCATCCTTATTAGTATGGCCAAGATGGGTGTTTTTAAGTGTAAAAATTTAATTCAATTTTTGCGTAAGTGGGAGTTGCAATTATTTTCTTCTACAAAAAGCGTTCCTATTTGAAGAAATAACATTTAATTATGTTAGTTTAATTTGAATGTAAATGTGTTCCTGGCATTAGGACCCTGCTGAATCTAACACCTGCTGTCTCAAAAGGCTAATCATTTGAAGCTGTTGCAGCTTGAAATGGTTCCTTTTCATAACTTATGTTTCTGAAATGGCTGTTTTTGAACGCCTCAAGTTTGAAATCCTAGTTTTTCTGAAAAATTTTTAAAAATTAAAGAAAAGGCACTACCATTACCAACAGAATGACAAAAAAAATTTACTTTATTGAACAATTTTAGTCTTAAAGGTAGATTTCCTTGATCATTCATTGAATTCTAATGAGACATGCCTCTGGGCTGAGGAAGAAGATAAATTAGGTTTAACTTTGTCCTTTGTTACTAAGGAAGCCATTCTATCTGAAAACACATTTCTGTCTTATATAAGAAAAGCATATCCTGCCAGTTAACCTGAGGTTGACCTACCTATGGCTTGTGAATAAAGAGCCGTGACGTTTTTGAACTAGTGCTGTTAATTTATTTTCTAGTCTATCTTAAGTCACAAGAATGACATGGAGTGGCTTTTGTCTTAGCCACCTAGGATGGATGACGTCAGGCCCCTGTTAGACTCTTTCTGATTTCAAATCTCTCTCCTAATACGAGGGGGATGAATACTAACATCTAGCTAAAACATAATATAAGAAAGTTACTGATCAGGTTGTGAGAAGTTTGACTTTACATGTCTGAAACTTTTTAAAAATGCTTTACATATATTCATCCATTTGGTATTTGTCTAAAATGATACTTCACCAGGAGAGAAATATATATTCTTTGGCAGAGGAGTAAATTTCCACATATAAGTCACAACACCTTAATTATTAGCTTTTCAGTTAATATATATTAAATTGTATTATCTATTGCTGCATAACAAATTACTAAAAACATAGCAGTCTAAAGCAATAAGCGTGATTATCTGTCAGAGTCTCTGAGAGTCAACATCCTGGGAGAGACTTAGCTGTGTGATTCTAGCTCAAGGTCTCTTATAAGAGTGTGGTCAAGTGTCAGCTGGGATCACTGGCATCTTGGCTGAGGCTGGAGGTATGTGCCATCATGATCATTGACTTATGTGGCCTCAGGACCTTGTTAATGGACCTCTCCTTAGTCCTGCTCATTTATTGGCAGCTGGCTTTTTCTAGAGCAAGCGAAGTGAAAGAGGAAGAAAGAGAGAGACATATAGAAAGAAAAAGAGAGAGAGAATGACCAAAACAGAAGCCACAGTGACTTTCACAATTTAATCATGATTTCCTCCATATTCTGTTGGTCAGACAGACCAAACCCGGAACAACGTGTGAGAGGACTGCAAAAAAGATGTGAATACAGAATGCAGGGATTTTAAAGGGCCATCTTAGAAGCTAATCACTAAACCATAGCTGGCGAAATGTCTGAACAAAACAGATAGAAACTGCCTGAAAGTTTTATGGTAAAATAATAAATAGTGCATTTCATACAATGTACTTATTTCAATATTTTCTTAACTTTATTTTCTGTTGGTGTTTTATCAATGATTAAATGTTAAAATGCATGTTTTATAGTAAATGGAAGCAAATACATTTTCATATGTTACTTTCATATATTTATAATAAATAGAATAAAAAATATTTTCAAGGGCATGTAGAAGCAATAGAAATAAGGTTTTTCACAAAACACACAAACACAGACTCAGTTTTTCCTGTTTCTTTCTTTCTATAATAGATCAGTCATCAAATAAAAACAATAAAAGATGCGACAGTGAACCAAGACTGCTCTAAATCAGGCCACATTTACACAATGGAGAAATCTGGGTGATTAAATACATACTTGAGTTTTAATTGGAAAGTTTTGGAAACTTGAAGTTGAGATTTATTTTTCTTTCTTCACTGGTTGGTTTGTGCAACAATAGTAAAAAGGTTATTTTCAAATTGCTGACTTCCTATATTATGCTGTTGGAGCTAGTGAGGAAATAAAAACAATAATACAATGGAAAGCAGTGAATAAAAGTAGGGCAATAAATGAATAGACTTGTTTCATTTAATTATGTCCATTAATATAAACTATTATAGTCTCACTGTTTTTTTTAATTCTCAAAAATAATTTTGACATTTAGGTGAATAACAACCATTTCTCTTTGTGCTGATACTTCTAGTTGGATTTGAATGATCCTTAGTAATTCTTACCTTTGGGCAGGGCCTATGTGATATTTTGCATAAGGACTACTTCTTTGTAGATTAATTTTTTTCTAAATATGATTAATATGAACCTCATTATTTTAAAATAGATTTAATATTTTATAATTTAAAAGAGGCTACAGCTGCTATGGCATAGAAATAACCAATGTATAGTCTTTAGTCTATACAATGTAAACCACTGATTTCTTCCTCCTTCATTAGTTGTAAAATATCCTCTAGATTTACTGTGAAACACAAAAGCAGCCAGGAATGAGAGACATTATTAGAATTCAGATGTAGAATCAATCACCAGCCCCTTTCCACTTGTTGGCTGGAAATAAATGAAGACCACTTGAAGGAGACCATGCAGAGGCTATTTATTCAGTTTGTTAGAGCAAGGGGATAAGCCACTGTTGCTTGTGGTTAGCAGAAACTCAAAGTCAGGTGGGGAAGTGGAAAAGCTTTATAGTGGGAAAAGGGAAGGCTTTAGGTACGTTCTCATTAGAGAGGAAAGGAATTGGAGAAACTGGTAGTCAGGGACCACGCCCTGACTATTCTGAACTGGTTGCTGTAGAGATTGTGGCTCACGGTTTTACTCTTGTATATAATCTGGCCACTGTCCCTTTGTGTGTTCTGTCTGTCACTAGATTTGGGGCAATAAAGACCCTTTTATTCGTCCGACACTTAGGCCTAAGTCTAGGGCCCAAGAGATTTCTGGGGCTTCTGAAAATATCTTGGATTGGAGAAACAATGTGGGATGCAAAGCATAAAAAGAGAATATAAACAAACAAACTAAATAACGTTTAATTAAGTGTCCACAAAACATAGTATTATATCATTTTCATAATTTGAAAGCAATCCATGGGCTAAATTTTTCTCAACTGGCAGCAGTTACAGAGAAATAAGTCAATGATAATTAAGTGATGGGCTTATAGCCAAATAGTTTTAAAAGCAAATTTATAATACTCCTTGCAAAAACTTTTAAATCAAATTCAATGTGGTCTGTGTGGGTATTTGATTAGTTGGATATGGTGTGGGATGAGGCCTCCCCGGTCGGTGCATTGTCCATGTGGGGAGACCCATCCAAACCAGCTCTCGGCCTCAGCGAGACTTGCAATGGGGGTTCAGTCGATTACAAGGATAATGGTTAAGGTACACTTTTGTGTTGCCCAGACTGATTCGCTTGACTCTAGTTAAATTAAAAATTCTTCTATCACCAGGAATCATTATAATTTAGATTGTGGAGGAGGAGCCTTCTGGGATGTTTCGGATGCATCAGAGTGGCAAGGACATGTTGTGCAGTTAATTAACCTCACAGAAAGATGAAATAAAACTACCCAGCAGCACAAACGTGACTTATGTTTATTTTTGTATTTGTGCTTTTGTCCTCATTTGGTTTTCTTCTCCCCAGCCCACTGCCATATGCTACTGGGACTCAGCTGTAATTATGTTCCCATAGACACAACACAGTGAGACAAAGCAAACAGAAACTTCCCCACACCAATCTGGGGCTCTGCTCTAAGAAAAGTGCCCAGATTTAACATGACAGAGAACAACTTCATTCACAGGGGAACAGGATATTGAGACTTTTTCATACAAATGTGTAGGTGTGGCTGCAGTTGATCCATGACTTGTACATCTGAGCCTATATCAAAACCATAGAGATAAATTTAAAATATGATTCCAGGTGCTAGAGCTGCACATTAGAAATAACATATGTTACTTAAAAACAAACAAACAAACAAACAAACAAACAACAAAAAACAACCCCAGCTCCACCAGGACCAAATAAATGAGAAATCTTGAGGGTAGGTCTCAGACATTGGCACTTTTTCACCCTTGTTCCCCACCTCTCCCCTGCTACACATGTAAGTGATTCTAATATGTATGCAGCCAGACTGAAAGTCACTGAATTATGCTGTCTCTGTATTTGAGGTAATAGTACAGCTGTGTGTATTCTTTGTGTATCTTCTC
The DNA here is from genome assembly GCF_021234165.1 of Pteronotus mesoamericanus. Classification (NCBI taxonomy): domain Eukaryota; kingdom Metazoa; phylum Chordata; class Mammalia; order Chiroptera; family Mormoopidae; genus Pteronotus; species Pteronotus mesoamericanus. The sequence continues at coordinate 12,858,966 of NW_026555247.1, read as the reverse complement.
ATTTGGGGTAGTTTTGTTGATAAATAATTAATTAGTAGCCATTCTCTTGTGGAATAGTTGTGAAGATAAACTATCTAGTTTATTTTCATATCTGAACAACTCAGAATTTAAGCATTTATAAGGGAAATTTCAGGGTGTCTTTCTTTCTTTCTTTCTTTCTTTCTTTCTTTCTTTCTTTCTTTCTTTCTTTCTTTCGTTCTTATGTTGATACAAGAGACTTCTTGAAGTCGAATTTAATTGAATTGATGAGGTCAGTTTGGCCAAAAAGAGGAAATCCTTTCATATTTTTAGTAGAGAGATTGATGGATAGTATCTTTACAGGTCTAATTTAAAATAAGCCAGTAAAAGTTACTTAGCAAATAGTTTAGAAGGTGATAATTTATAAGCATGCAAAAATCAAATTTGGAAGCCAATAACCAGGAATTCTCTTTTTTTCTGAAGATTCAATGACAAATAACAGTAATACATGTTAAATGATCGTTTTTTTCACTGACCTGCTTCAGATCCGGAGAAACATTGCCAAAATTTATTGTTGATAAACAGAGAATACATGTATTAAATATTGGTTAAATACAGTCAGTGACTGTTACGAAGAAAGGAAAGCCACATTTACAAAATATAAAGCAAAACGTTGTGCTATCTCATCAAAGAAGATATGTAGAGGGCAAATAATCTCATGGAAAGATGCTCCACCTTACATGTCATCAGGGAAATTCAAATTACAACACTGAGATACCACTACACACTTATTAGGACGGCCAAAATCCAGAACACTGACAACACCAAATGCTTGCTTGCAGGGATGTGGAGCAAGAAGAACTTTCATTTGCTGCTAGTAGAAATTCAAAATGGTACAGCCATGTTGAAGGACAGTATGGTGGTTCGTTACAAAACTAAACATGCTCTTGCCATACGATCCAGTGATTGTGTTCCTTGGTAGTTACCGGAAAGAGTTGAAAATTTATGTTCACACAAAAACCTGCATAAAGATGTTTACAGAAGCTTTATTCATACTTGCCAAAACTTGGTAGCAACTAAAATGTCCAACTAGGATGTCTTTCCTTAAGTGAATGAATAAATAAATGTTGGCACACTCAGAATATGAAACATTATTTAATGCAAAAAAGGAAATGAGCTATCAAGCCATGGAAAAAAAGGTTGAAGGACAGTAAACACAGATTACTAAGTGAAAGAAGCCTATCTGAGAAATATATACTGTATGATTCCAATGATGTGACATTCTAGAAAAAATAAAACCATGGAATTATAAAAAAAGATCAGTAATTGCCAGGGGCAGGGGAGTGAAAATTCTCTGAGCACAGAGAATTTTTAGGGAGGTCAAAACACTCTATGATACTATGAGGATGGGTACATGCCTTTATACATTTGTCCAAATCTATGGGACATACAACACCAAAATGTAGGTTTCTCCTTGGCATCATTCTGTTGAGTCATGTTGCTAATGGGGGAAGTTATGCAATAATGGGAATTTTTCGTATTTTTAATAGACAGTAAGGTTACTAACTCCTGGCAATTCTTCAAGTTTTTTTGTAGGGTTTTATTTTGTTTTTATATCAGAAAAGTTGAATCTAATTTTGGTGTATCTAAAAATCACGCCAAATGCAAATAATTTTTTACTAGTTTTAAAAATGGGCTTTTCCTACTGTTGACTGTAACAGTTTGGCAACAGTCAAATAAAACACAAGATTCAACCTTAAAATGAAGACCTAAAGCCTTCTTTTAAATTATTTCTTGTGGAATTCTACCTTGTAACTCTGAAATTACAATTTAAAGCAAAGAAATGCTGTATCTAATTTATAAAACTTTAATTTACATATATTTCCTTTGGAGCATGCAACTTCTCTGTAAGTAAAATATGTCTATATGCCTTTGCCAAAGTCACGTACTTGCTAAAGCTGAAATGGATTATCTGCTTTGTAGGATAGAAAAGAAACTTATAGGCAAGAAATTTTTTCCACTGTGAGGATGAATACTTCCCCACTCTTATTTTTGCCTAAGGGGCCCTGGCATCATCAAGGTATATATTTGATCAAAACCTCTGCTCTGAAAGCCTTTGTTCTAAGCTAGGGTACTTTTTTAAAGGAAATGTTGAAAGTGTCTGTATCTTAAAGTCAGAAATAAAATTACTAAACTATTTCAGGTTATATGTTCACTCGGGCTGTGAACTAAAAATAAAATAATGATGGGTATCATGACTTCTCCAAAAGAGTAAAGATGAAAACTGAAAGCAGAATGGAAATTTGGTGAGAGTTAATGTCATAAAAGGAACAGAAAGAATTGACTAACCTGAAACACAAACGGCAAGTGCTTTGCAATCTTAACAAAAGCAGCTGAGATGCAAAAAGTGAACTGAATGAAGTTGGATACTAAAACCCAACTTCCACAAACAGGACTGGCTACAAAATTTGCAAGATCACTGCAAAATGAAATTGTGGAAGCTCTCATTAAAATATCACTAAAATTTCAAGGTAGTGACGGGAGTCAAAAACTAAATCAAGGATGTTCTGCATGGAAGTCTCTGTGTGACTGCACAGGTTGCAGGCTGATGAAGCCAGCCCTGTCCCCAGAAGTTATAACTGGGCAAGGCTATACATAAACAGTTTTTTTAAAATTTGAATTGGGGAATTTCTCTTGTGAAATGATACAGGCTATCGGGAAACAGATATCTAATTTTGCTGGCCTATGCATTTTTAGAGTTTTTGTAGAATAAGCTATTAGCTGTTTATCTCTTAGATTGTAGATAATTTTTGATAATTTCATGGAACAGGACAGTGACAGAAAGTATTGCTTAGGAAGATGAAACTGATGTTAATGGGGCCGTGGTATGAATTGAAGTAGGCAAAAGACGGGGCCAGGATAGTAAAAAAATGAGGCTATTTCAATAGTCCATAATAAGGTGAAAAAGATTTGAACCAGCACCCTGTCAGAAAAAACAAAAGTGATACAAAAATTGGCACCATCATACACTGTGCTGAGAACATCAAGTGGTGCGGCTACATTTCCATAAACGATAAACACTGAGTTACTGCATGAGTCAGCAATTCCACGCCTAGGGGTAGGCACAGAGAAGTGAAAACATATGTCTGCATGTACAAAATATTAACATAAATGTTCACAGTAGTGTTATTCTTAATAGCCAGAAAGGGGAAACGGCCCAAATGTCCACCCCTGTTGAGTAACAACATGTAGTAGATCCGTGCAAGGGAATAGCGTTCAGCATAAAAAGGCATAAAGTGCTGATACCTGCTACAATGCAGATGAACCTAGAAAACATTTTCTTAAGTGACAGACACCTGACACACAAAACCACATATTGTGTCATTCCATTTATATGAAATGCCCAGAATAAGCAAATTCAGGGAAGCAGAAAGTAGATTAGTGTTTGCTAGGGGTTGGGAGGAGCAAAAAATGGAGAGTGATGCTGACGGGTATATGGTTTCTTATTGTGGTGATCTTATTGCGAAATTAGATAATGTGATGGGTGAACAATTCTGAATATTATAAAAACCACTGAATTATTGAATTTAAAAGGTTGACTTTCATGGTATATGAATTATTTCTCAATAAAGTTGTTATTAAAAAACTATGTAATCCAAAAATTGTCACACTATACACTTTAAATATATGTATTTTATTATATTTTATTATACCACAATAAAACTGTTTTTAGAAACTTTAAAAATGTGTATATGTAGAAATTCAAAGTAAAAACAGTCTATAACTTTGAAAAATAAAGTGTTTTCAACTAGTTATAAACATAAATATTTGTATATGGATATTGAGGGAATCTGGAAAGACACAAAGCTGAGATAAATATTTAGGATATTCTTTTTTTCCACTATAACTTTGTCTGGTTTGACAATCTGAAAAATGAGATAAAGAGAAATCAAAGTACTTGACGATTGAGTGTGTTATAGTAGATAATAAGGAATACACCTGATTCAAGTTGCTCTGTAAACAAGGGGAATTATTACTATTAGTAGGCGTAAAGGAGGTTCTTTTAAAATGTTAAGCCATGCCCTGCCCTGACCTGGTGGCTCGTTGGGTTGGTGCGCCTCATGTGCACCGAAAGTTTGTCAGTGCGATCTCCAGTCAGGGCGCATGCCTGGGCTGGGGATTTGAGCCCTGGTCGGGGCATGTATGGGAGACAACTGATCTATGTTTCTTTCTTTCTTTGATATTCCTATCTTTCATTCTCCCTCTCTCTTGCTCTCTCTTGCTCTCTCTCTCTAAAAAAAAAAAAAAAATCAATGAATGTATTCTCAGGGGAGGATTTAAAAAAATTAAATCATTGAGGGAAAGGAGATTAATTTTTGTGCTAATTGATGAATCTCTAGAATCCACCACAGGGGTAGACAAATTAGTGTGCCACACTGGTTTTTCCATGGCCTATGACTTAAGAATGGTGGACAAAAAAATCAAATGAAAAGTAGTAATTCATAACATAAAAAGTATACAAAATTTAAATTTGGGCATCCAAAAATAATTTTATTATAACACAACCATGTTCACATTGTAGTTTTTGTGCCACAATGGTGGACTTGAATAGCTGCAACACATAGATCTGCAAAGCCTAAAACATTTACTGTTTGGATTTCTGGTGTTACAAGAAAAATGTGTTGATTTATGATCTAGAAGAAAGCCAGTACATAGTAGCTGCTCAAAGACTATTTGTTGAATGATGGAATGAAGAGAAAGGAGACTGGGCTATGGAAGGGTAATACCTTTTGTTTGTGATATAGTTTGAGGTTCCCGGGGGTCATCCACTATCTATCAGGAATTGGGAGAAAGAACAGTGCAGCAAAAGGGAGGGAGGTGGACTAAAAATATTAAGTTGGGGGTCATTCCCATGCAATGAAAGTTATGATGTCACTAAGAGAAATGATTTCAAGAAAAAAGTAATGAAATGGATAACTAGAATGTACAGAGCATGCTATTTCATGGAGCAGCAAGGAAGAGAGGAGGCTAAGAGGTAGAAAATTACATGTTAATAAAGGGAGAATGCTTGACAAAAATAGTCACTCAGAAATCCAGAGAAGGAAGGAAGGATTTCAGAATGGTTCGTTTTCTTAGTGTTAATGTTGCAATTATGAAGTTATTAATGACCTGGAGAATCAAGTTGTTTTACAAAAGTGGAGGCAGCTATAAAGTTTGAATGAAAATACTAGTAAAATAATTTTACTAAATATTATATTGGTTAAAGCACTGAGCATTTAAAACCCTTTTTCAAATAGTTATTTATATAGGAATCCCTGAAGAGAAATTCATGCTGTGCTCAGTCTGTAGATGTTTTGATCAGCCCTGCACAAAGACACGCAGGACAGCAATGCATCATTAAAAATAAATTGTCGAATTAATTTTTTCACATCTAAGGCCAAGAAATCCAACACAAAACACTTAGCCACTTTAAAAAAAAATTAGAATGTTAGAATACTTGTGTATACGCCTTATGCATTCTTAAAAGAAGATAAATACTTTAATTCAAACAACAGACATTTTCCCAATTTAATCTTCACTATTATTTTATCATTTACAATAAATGGTTCAATAAAAATGAAATATGATTTTTGCCCTCATGCTGTGGTTTTCTTCTGCTCTTCAGTAAGCATGTGTTGCGTAAAAGTCGTTTAACTTTCCCCTAAGGTCTATTGGCATTAGGTAGAGATCTTGATTGATAACTGTTTATATGCAACACTAAACCTCCTTGTGTTTTGCTTTTTTTTCTAGTAAATGAAAGCAAGTCCCTGTGGACCGTGAGGTAAAATTTAAATCAGTGTTTTACCTCATGCTGCACCTTCTTGCCTCTCGCTGATCTAACCCTGTCACTGCATGTGCTCCTTTCCTATCATAGCCACAGCGATCGGGAAGGTTTAAGTGCTTCAAGGCAATGGGATTGAATTTATACTTTTATTGATTAATTTCCAGGCCTAGCAGTGGATGGCAAAACCTGGTCGTCAAAACACTTGTTGTATGTAACTCACTTTCACCCAAATGCTCATATGTGGCCTTTTACTTTTGTTCTTTAAAGTACGCAAATACCAGAGTGTTCTGTTACCGTGTTGCTAAATAAAAGATATGAGAATGGGCATTCTTTAAAGGTTCTTTCATGTATTTTAATTGCATTATATCTTATCATTTTCATTTCAGACCCATTAGGGGCAGTAGAGCACAACTCAAAAGACTAGCTTATAAATGCACTACACCTTTTCCATAAAATCATTTAGTTCATCATGATTTTTCTGAAAGATGATTTCAGAGATGTATTTTAATAGAAATCAATAAGTGTGTCAAATATAATAACTATAGGAAAGAAAATAGCACTTATTAACAACAACACTTATAAAACAAGATAAAACTTTTACATTGGCTTATTACTAATGTGAGATAATTTGTTTTTAATATTACTAGTATTGAATTTTATTGAGTTCCATAGAATTCCTGCCATTAGTTTGGTGTGATATTATTATTTGATTTCTCTCAGAGAACGCACTTGTCTTGGTGGTCTTAAACTGAGACTTGACATGGCTCAACTCCTAAAAGCTGAAATGGTAGGAATCTGTAGACTAATGTGCAAAAAGGGAATTCATCTCCTTTTGTCCTTTTCCTAGATCTGGACATTTAATTTTAGCCACACATTAGGTGGAGGTTTTCTTCTCTTAATAACTACTGGTGAAAATGGAAGTGCAAGGTTCTTTGAGTTAAAGCTGTGGCTAAAACTTGTTCTTCAGTTTTCGAAGGGTTATAGACAGAGGCCTAGGTTGTCCAAACTCTGCACATTCTGGGCCTTGACTGGCCCAGATTTGGCTCACAGGATAACCTCATATCCCTTGGAATATCCATCCTGAAAAAACTATACCTGGCATCTTGGGTCACAGAGTTTATGCTAACAGTGTGATTTATGGTGAATGCCCGTTTTCTTTGCCTGGGGTACAGGCTGTGCTGTTTGATCTCTGGAGAGGCTGGTGACTGCCTAGCTAAAGTCAGTCATGCACAGTTTCCCTTGTCTCTGTGACTGAGCCCCAGTATAAACCCTAGACCCAAGGCTTGATGAGCTTTCCTAGTTGATATCACTTTGAATGTCTTCTCATACACGGTACTGGGAAATTACAGTTCTGTTCATGTGACTCCAGTGAGAGAGGACAGCAGGAAGCTTGTGGCTGGCTTCTCCTGTTCTCCCCCGTATGTACCTTTTTCCTTTGCTGATTTTAATCTGCATTTTTTCCTGTAGTAAAATATAAGCTTGAATACAACAACTTTTCAGAATTCTGTGAGTCCTAGCATGTAATCAAACCTGAAGGTGGTCTTGGGGGCCTTCTCACAAGCAGAGATTGAGATGTATGAGAAGTTATGACTCTACATAGTTAAATTGCCCTGAGTAACAATGTGTAATGTTTTTGTGTTGTAAGCAGAATTGCATCTCTATATTATGTTTCCTTTTGAGAAAAGTATCTTTTTCAAAATAGATTTTAATTATAGTGTGATTGCAAATTGTCGCTTGTTTTCTGGAGACACTTTTTTTTATTTTTTATTTTTTATGATGCAGCTTGGAAGAGCCTGGAAGTGAGACTTACAAATTGCAGGAAGGATATGAGTTATGTTCTTTATCTTATTTTGAGGGAGACACCCCCACTTCTCTGTCTTTGAGAGGCTCTAGCAGAATTGTAGTATTGATGAGGACATCCTAAGTTATTAAAGCTGAATAATCCAAATATTAAGAAATGTAAGAGGAAAGAGCTCTCCTTTCTTTTGTTACTGTACCCTTTGTACAGATATTGGGCTATTTCGATTGTATATTATTATTTGCAAGGGTCATAGGTTAAAGTAATAGGAAGTGGGTGAAGTATATGCTCAAATAAGTGTACGTTCCAGTTTTAGTCATGGTGAAAGAGGCAAGTCCTATGGCAGTAAATATGCCTTGGGGCCAATGATTTTCCTTTGTTAGGTCTGAACTCTGGTCAGTTTAGATGTCTAGATGTGCTTGAAAGTGTCCTGGGTGCTGGGGAAAGACTGTACCTATGTCACAGTAAAACACAGCAAGGCTGCAGGAGAACTCTGCCTGAGGCAAAGAGACAGGTGTATAGGATGGCCATAGGATGGCCAACATTTTTCATCTCCGGGAAGAATATTTCTAGGAACAAGTTGTGAATGATTTGAAGGGCATTTTTCTTTGTAGTTATCAAGTGCTTTGTAAAAATTTAAAAATAATAAAGTCTGATTTTGTGTGTGTGTATGTTATGGGAAATTAAACTGCTATGCTGGGTATTTTCTCTTTGCTCCTTCCACATCTACTGTCCACTCTGCCTCTCAGTTCTGTGCTCCCCCAAGCAGACCTGAGGACATAAGCAATGTTTGCTTGCTGGCTTCCATTTGGCTGCAGGCATGAGAAACATTATGAGGAGATTAGAGGTTGGGAATAAATTAAGGCCAAGATTTTTATTTTCCTGGCTCCTTCCCCGCTTGAGTGCAACAGATTGGCAGTCTCTCTCTTCCAAATGCCAAAACTCCTTTCAGAGCCTTTCAGAGATTATTTTCTCCAGATTCAGGTAATATTCCCTTTCACTGTTTCTTTATACCCAAAAATATGTCCAGAAAAAAACACTGTTGTTAGTCCTGGTATGCATTATTTTCTCTTGGTTTCACTTACTGCTGTCCATAATGTTATAATAGTTTTTTACCCACTTTGAATGTGATATGTCCTATCAGGACCCTGAGTGGGTTTAGTGATGACCTGTGTAATCTTGAATAGTCTATGGAAAGAAATATAAATATGTTGGAAGAATATTTGCATTGTTATTTCTTCCCAGAATGCTTCCATTACATCTTCCTATTTTCTTAGTGTTTGTCTACTCCTCCTTCTGAAGTCAGCCTGGCTATCTCTTTCTCCAGCAAGCCATCTCTTACACTTTTCTCTATTTTTTCTCCTTGCCCACCTTTATTTTCCCACTACCCACTTTTGCTTTGGTGTTTTTTCTATATGTATTCATTTTATTGTTTCTGTTTTGTAATTATCTACCTATTTGATTGTTTTTAATAAAATAGACTCTAACCTCTTTGAGTACTATACTTTCATATCCCTTAATTACTTGAAATTTGGAGTTATTTTGTTTTTACTCATTCTTTCTTTTGTTAATATAGTAGACTCTTGCTTTATAAAAAGTTATAAAATAATTCAGAAGTAAAATAATGAAGGACTATATATACTAGGATAGTTTTTATGGAAACATAGAAGAAAGCATAAATATAAAACAAATTACAAATTAAAAAGTTAAAAATCTCCTGTCCAAATTTTAGAATCAGTCTTTAATTCCTGAGTTCAATAAGAAATATATTCATTAATAGTATACTAAGTACAGTTTCTATGTCAATAAATTATACTAATAGTATTTATCAAGTATGTACATAATACTAAAGAGAAGTTGAAAGGAAATGTTACGACATGGTTTCAGATTTTCAGAAGTTACACTCTAGTTAGTAACACAAGAAAATGACAGATAAAGCAGTTGAGTAACTTTGTTGCCTGAATAAAATCAAATAGATTGGCAAAGTGTATTAAGATTTTAGAAAAGATAAGACTTGACTGGTATGGTTCAGTGGGTTGGGCAATGTCTCGCAAACTGAAAGGCTGCTGAGATGAATGAGAAGGGTACTTCAGGCAGGAGACACAGCCGTATGTAAACTAGAAGCCAAGATGGGTATGATGTGGTTGAATGACATGAGTTGTATAAGAGGAAAAGTAGAGGCATGTCTTGTAAGGAGAAATAATGAGAGAAATAAATTTAGATTGGCATGTTGTAACTAAATGCATAGAAACTGAAATGCTTGACTAAGCAGTTTGGACTTTACCTGTTGGAAAAAAAGAGTGGTGAATAGCAAAAAAAAAATTTTTTTTGAGTAGAAGATTGAAATGATGAAGCTAATGTTTTAAGAAGATTAATCTAATAACTATGTGTGGAGACAAATGTGTTCTTGAAATATCAGGGGGAATCACTGTGGAAAGCATATGAAGACTGTCTGGAAAAAAAATCCAACCATTGTTAATATAATGGGAACGGTTTGCATGACATCAATGTAACCTAGCAGCCAAGGACAGTGGACTGGAATGATCAGTGATGACTTCACTGTACTAGACAGTGGGGACTTTAGGTGCCCGTGAGTGAGCATGTGTACTGTGCGGCCATCACATTCAAAATGACTGAGCCAGCAGAGCAATGAATCTGGATCATTTTTGTGTTAAACTTGAACATTTCTCCATGGAAACTATTCAGGTGATTCAGAAGGCCACAGCTATAGGCAGCTGGTGATTGGCAGCTTCATCACGACATTGCATCCACTCGTGTATCACGTTTCATGCAGTTTTTTGGTGAAACATCAAATCACTTGTGTCTTCTGGCTTTTCCTAAAACTAAAGTCATCTTTGAAAGGGAAGAGATTTCAGACCATTGATGAGATTCAGGAAAATACGATGGGGCAACTGATGACATCTGGGTGAACTGTGTGAGGTCTCAAGGTACCTACTTTGAAAAGGACTGAGACATCATTGTCCTATGCACAATGTTTCTTGTATCTTGTATCTTCTTCAATAAATGTCTCTATTTTTCATATTTCATGGTTGGATACCTTCAGCCATTATGTTGTACATTTGAAACTAATATGAAATAATGTTTAATGTAAAGTGTGACTGAAAAATAAAATTAAAAAAGATTGACTTGATGATAGTGTGTAAATTGATTTAGATAAAAAGAAATGAGAGGCTAACCAGTTGGAAAGAAAAGTGATACAGCAATTAAGTTGTGAGGTGGTGAGCACCTAAATATGGCTGATACTGACAGAATGAAGATGAAGCTGCAGATGTGAGAGACATGGTGGAAGGAGAAGGGAGGGTGGTGTTGCTTCAAGCATCACTTCATAACAGCCTTAAACATCATGTAAAGCCTTAAACATCATAAAAGGCTTTATTTAATAAGTAACAACTGTTTAGTTTTCTTATCCAAATCATGATAGTTACTTGTGAGACTGAGACAATTCAAAGTAAACTACTATAATGCTTTGTTTTTATAATTGCTGTACAATTTGTAGTTTTTTGGGAAGTAACTGGCATGTGGTAGGTTCTCAATCAATAATATTGTTAAATGAATGCAGAAATGAATTAATAGTAAATATAAGTACACTTATTGTTCTCAATAATAGTCATAAATGAAGGAATCTGATGAGTGATTAGATTACACAGATGGCAAGTAAAAATACATCCAAAAGTACCTTGGTATTTGTAGTCATGTTAATCTATCTGACATCTCTATGAATTGTTTTAAGATTTATTCAGAACCCTCCCACGATTTACAAATACCAAAAGAAGGGACCATATGAAAGTTTCAGTACCCTAAATGAGCTCATTTCCTGTTGGCCATACATCCCCATATTGCTGTTAAGCTTCCTTTGAGGGTACAATAAAAGGGCATGTGGTGCTGAGAATATGTATAGTAAAAAAAGAAGATTTTATTTTTATTCTAATTCTAACACTTATTAGCTATGTGTCAGCTGTAAGACAAGCTATTTGAACCTTGATTTTACTGTTGTTAAAAGTAGATCAATATGTTTTAATCACACATGGTAAAAATAAATAAAAAACGCTCATTACGATTACTCTGGAAATAATATAATTGTTATTCTAAGTAGAAGAGATAAATTGCCTCTAATGGATTATGTTTAACTGAGAAATGAGACCTAAAATTTTGTTATAAAAAAATCAAGTACTAACAAAGAATTGGGAGTGACAAATTGCAATCATGAGGCAATATTCTATTTTTTTTCATCAGAAAGATTTTCAGTCTTGAGATTTAATTGGAATTATGCATTTTCCTAGCTTTCCAAAGTTATAAACAGTCTATAGAATGTGGGTAGTATTAAAGTAATCTGGAAATTATTTAATACTCTTTCTAATACTAATGATTGCTAATGTTATACATGAGGTATTTTATTATGAAACAAGTCCTCAATGAAATGTCAGGATTTTTTTTACAAGATAAACATTCAACATCATGTTCTTTGTCAAAAAGTCTTGACTCAATATGCCAAAGATATGTGTATCAAATAATCTTTTAATTATGTTATAAAATGCATCTATTATTTGTCAAATATCTATTGATCTCAGGAAGAAAATGGCTTGAGGTTTCTTAAGTATGCAACACCAAAATTTATTTGCCATGCTATTAACTCCAAATTACTTCCTTTAGAAGTTAATGTTGGAAGGACTGTTTAGGTATATAAAAGAATGTAATTGACATTTAGTGAAAAATCTTAGTGATGAATAATACAAGGTTTTAAAAATATTTATTGCTAATGTATACACAATTTAGCCTTTAGTTTACTGTTACCTGGTTTTGTGAGAAATTCTATTTTGGATAGCAAATGTAAAATTGTTCAATCTCTGGGAAGAGGGGATTTTTTCTTTCCGCTCTAAGCCAGTGCACAACATTTGAACACCAGCTCCAGTTGTGTAAAGGGATTTAAAAGGACTCATGATTCTGGTCACATTGTGCCTGCATCAGGGCTCAGCGAGGCTATGCTTTGGGGGAAGAAGTGACAGTGACTTGAGCTGGATCATGGCACTGGGGTAAGGACCAAAGGAGAGGAGATACTCACATAGGACTTCATCTGGATAACTTCCCATCTCCCTCCGGGTTCTGGCAATTTGGTATAAGAGCAAGACTTTATTGCAGGAGGTAAATGGAACAGTTATTAAATACAGATCTGCCTGCTAAGAAGAAATGGGAACAGCCTTGTTTTCTCTGAAAGAGCCAAGACAGGCCTTAGGAGATAAGAAGGTGGCAAGCACACAAAAGCAGACTAAACCTTTGGAGAAACCGTGAAAGTAGGTGAGAGTAGTACAGAAATCACTGATGCAACGACCTTTACCTACAGGACACAGAACTACAGGGATGGCAGGGCACAGAAGCACATCCCTGGGTTTACAGAAGGAGCCTGGAGCATATTTGATCTCTGCATGTAGTAGGAGATTCAGAAGTCAATGAACAAATCCCCATATTATTTGCATGTTATTTTTCCCACAGAGCTTATAATTGATATTGAGAAATGTTTATCATATGACATTTTGGGGTCTTTTGATGTTGACACAGTGTTCTGAATAACATTTTTCACACTGTGTAAATTGGATAGCATGGTAGGTATTGGATTGCCCAGCAGACTAATTATCTAAGTTTTGAGACGGAGGGAAGAAGGTAATCCTTCTTACTACTATTTTTGGTGGCTGAAAAATTCACTAAATGTATTTACGCAGCTTTCTACAAATATGTGTTACACATTTCACAAAATCCATACTGTTGATTTAAGATAAAAGAGAGAGAGAATAAATATATTTTATGCTATTTATGAACACAAACAAGGCTGTCACATTTCTTGGGAGACTCCATGAGCAAAAATCCTGAAAAATCTGAGCGTTCAATATTTTAAGAGGCACAAAACCAAATACCCCAAAGAGATAAAGGACAGGAAAGTGATAGAAGAGGACCTGGAATGACGAACAAAAAGTGAGAAACAAGGAGAAGACGTTAAGATACAGAACATTATCAGCATGGGAATCATCATTGCTGAATCCTTTTCTAGAAAAGACCTGATCAATTTATCTATAAGGTTTGGGAAACAACATCGAATGAAGAAGAAAAAGTGTAATTAAATAAAAACTCAGACACATATTCGTCTCTTGGTTTGTCTGGACTACATTTGCGATATCCATGTGAAGAGGAAAAGGAAGCAAGAAGTCATTTAAAATAGCGTTACACTCTAACATTGAAGACTCCTCCAGGAGCTGGTCCAATTTCTGTTGACTGTTAATCAACTGCACATACCTGGAGACCAGCAATGCTGAAAATTAAAAGCTTCAGAACTGCTGTGAGGGAGGTGATTCATGGTAATATTTTTCTTCCCTCTCCAGGCGAATCTCTATTTATCTCCAACAGAGTTAGATAGTTTGGGGTTGACTTCTCAGATAGGCTGTCTTTCCCGATAGATATCTAATCTTTCTGAGAATCCAGTGCACAGCTTTTTAAAAAGACAGTGTTTATATTTGTGGGTGGGATTTATAGTAGGCATTTGATAGCTCTAGGAGTTTTTTTTTTTAAAGCAGAAACTTCTTTTTCATATTTGTAGTATGCGATCATATTATTAGAGTGCCTCACAAACATCTGAAAAATCTAATTAAAAATCTGCAAGGAGAACAAATGGGGTATGAATTTGAGGTTTTGCAACTTTCATTAAAATAATCACCTGAACCTGAAGAGAGCTATATCATAAGCTAGAGGATTTTGAAATAAATTAAAAATTACATGTTGAAGTCTGAGTGTGTCTAATCTTTATTAAACTTATATATTATCACATGTGTTTGACATAACTGTTGTGGGTTATTACTGATATTTGTCAGGGAGTGGGCTCTGGAGTTGGACAGTTTAGTCCTGGCCCCACTTTTCCTAGCTGGGTAATTTTTTTCTACAAAAATGTCAGTTTACTCATGTGCAAAATAGAGTAATAACAGTATCCATCTTATGAAACTGTTTTGAGGATTAATGCAAAATTCACTGCACAGGGCTTGGCTTTGAGCACACATCTATTAGCTATCTGATTATATACTTAGTATCTTTATTTCTATCTGTCTAAGTGAGTATATAACAAACATGTGGCAATACTTGGAAAATGTTCATATTTGCAATATGATTTTTCAGAAGTTTTTATTTGAAGATTAAAGGGCAAAACAAAGGATAACTAATATTTATTCCAAATGTTTATTATGTATTACAGATAACTCTCTATGAAAATGATAGTATCATGTAATTATTAAAACAGTTAATATTGTGATAAGTTTGAATGGTGACAGATGATTACTAGACTTAGTGTGGTGATCACATGGTAAGGTACATACATGTTAAAACACTATATTGCACAACTGAAACTAATATAATATTGTATATGAACACATTATTGTATTGTATAATATTGTATAATATAATATTATATACCAACCATACATAAATAAAAACAAAACAAAAAACAAACAAAAAATCCCCAGTCTTTTATCCTTTGTGTGCTGGGCCTCTGAAATAAAGATGGGTCTTCATGAAGGTGGGTACTGAGAATATCTGAGGAACTCTTGGTAAAAGTATATGATTGCCTAACCACTGTGCTGTACAGCTGAAATCAATACAAAATAGTATTGGGAGTTAATTGTAATTGAAAATAAAAGCCACATGAAACAATGTAAAAAAAAGATGGGTCATCATCAGGTCTACTGGAGCAACCATGAAAGTACAGCCAAGGTTCCTACTCTTCCCATGTTTGCTTACAGACATGGTCCAGTCTGGCAACATGACCGCAATGATTGCTGCTAATATTTCCATCACTGTGCAAAGGCTATAGGCTGCATCAAGTTGGCTGGATCCACCTTAGTAGAATGGATTATTCTAGACCAGTGATTTTCAGATGGTGCGCCACAAGAATTTTTAATACATGCAATATCTGCCTATTTAGTCAGGGGCACTGATTTCTTTTCCCTTAGATTGTCAAATAAAAAAAAATGACAAAAGCCAACACAACAAGAGCTTTCTGGTGTGGATGTCCAAATATTCTGTCTTAAACCAAAAATATATAGGTCATATAATAGATTTGCATCTTATTGCTCATATAGCATAATAAGGTTGTGTTTGATTAGTTAATTCTTGGTACCAGAAATCCTTATATACAAGTATAGGCACCTGATTTCTTAAAAAGTCACTTTGGAGCAAAAAAGATAGGTAATAACTATTATTATTATATTTTTATAAATTCACCAAAATTATACTCATTTTTTTGTCACATTGGAAATAAAATATATTTTTTTGGTGTGCCACAGAATTTTAGTAAATAGTTTTTATGTGTCATGAGATGAAAAGTTTGAAAATTGCTGTTCTAGACAATGCTTGCTCTTTGGACACAGCCAGTAGAAAAAACATCAATAAAACAACACAACAACCCTTTTACAGTCTTTGAGGTAAATGTGTTTTATTCAGTTATACAGCGTAGGCAGTAGGCAAAGAGAGATTAAGTAATTTACCCAAAGGAGGGGTTGGTAACGCCTCTCATTGGGATCTGGACCAACCTTTCCCAGCCTGTTCAGCCTATGTTCTTCCCATGTCATCACCCTGCATTTCCTATACAGAATGGAGAGTGAGTTTGTGTATCCAAAATAGATAGGCTATTAGAAATAGATGCAGTCAGCATACACACATTATTGCTCTTAGTTACTCCTATTGAGTACCTAATGTGATAAAACATCTGTTCTTTTGTTTTTATGGAAAAAACGGGTGATAACGTTAATATAAATAGAATGGTAAATGAATAATGTAGTGGCAAATTTCTTACATTTTTTCCATTTTCCTTTTGCAATGTAATGGATAGATATTGAATTTTAAAATGGTGCAATACCATTGTTATATGATTTTACACATAAAAACTTAGAGGCAGTTGGACTCAGCTTAAATGCGGAAATCTTCATGCGGTTTGGGATTAAGGGACTCAGGAAGTAATATCCTTGGGCTATCTATGGGAGATGCATTTCAAGCTACAGATGACAGTAATTCTTCATTTGGATCAAGCTCAGAAACAAGATTTAAATGCAGATCTACCATAGTGGATCTTTGTAAGAAGATTTAGATGTTTAATTCGGAAGAACCATAATTTAGTTTCTATGAAATCATGCTATTCATTGTCTTTTTGGAGCTTGTATTCTACTAACAGCTACCAACAGATGCTGCTATAAGTACCCACTGGAAAACCTGAAAATGTGCTGAATTTTGTATATACTAAAGCTTAAGCTTTAGACATGTTATGCTTTAAAAAAATACAGCATATGGTAGAATTAAGATCTGTATATCATGGCACTGCAGAAGTTGCTCAGAAAACACTGTGGAATATAGTATAACATCTCTAAGAGCAGTCTTGAAAATAAAGGTGGTATAAAGAATGTATAGTGGAAAACAGGGATCAGGGTTTTGTTTAGGTCGATTGTTAATGGCAAATGGCATCAGATGTTACTGGCAAAGTTAGACCTCGGTCCTTGAGTTTGGCTAAGAAAAAATGCAGCCCAAGAACTCAAATATAAGCAAAAGTTTATTTAGAAAGTCACAGAGGTAGAAGAAGTGAGTAGTAGAAGAAGTGAGCCAGCTGGACTGCATGGACTCAGGAAGCAAATTACAGAGGCAAAAAAAGGGTCTTCGGAGCTTAGGAGAAAGAAAGCAAAGGTATGTGCCTTGAGAGAAGAAAAGGGGAAGGCTTGGGCATGTTTGAGAGAGAGGGAGAGACAGAGAGAGAGAGAGAGCAAGCGAGCATGGGAGAGTGCTCTGGGTCCTTCATTTAAAGGATTTTTATCTGTTTTCCAAAGGCAAGAATTTTATGGGCAGTCTCAGGGGAGGGTCTCAACAGGCTATTCATCAGCTTTCCAGGTGTGTCCTTTTGGAGTTGTGGCCTCTGCTGATTGGTTGGCGCTGGGTTAGGGGTCACGAATCATCAGAGCTGGTCCTGATGTAGCTATGGCATCACTTCATCACGTTTTGCTGCTTTTCTGGGCCTGGAGCTGAAACAAAACTGGGTCCTAGATGTTATCCCTAGTTTGACCAAAACTCTCTCTCTGTGATCAACACTCTCAAGACTTTGTTCCTTAGATTGTTTCATGTGGATCAGAACCTCATTTTCCTGAGGGCTTTATGCCTAAGGGAGCAGCCTTGCAAGGGCTTGTATGGGAGTTCTATGAGACTATTCTCTGGCCCTCTTGTTCCTCTTCTATGGGAGTCTATCACTTGACTAGCAACATGCCAGGGGAAGAAAGTTCAGGGAAGGGTCTGAGCTGCATGACCATCAATATCCTAGGGACGTGCTAGGAGAGGAAAGGTCACCCTGGGGGTGAGGTCCCACCCTACCATACTTGTTTTCCCAATTTTGCACCGTGCTAGGCACCAGAGGCTTTCCGCCTTGGTGGCTTTCTGTACCTGGCTATCTTTCCTACTGCACTCATGCCTATTTATCAAATTCATAGGCCTACTTTTGAGCCTTAGAATTAACAGTGGAAACATTGCGGTAATCAGATTGTTCTGACTGTGAATGTTAAGAATCCAAAGAAAGGTTATGTGTATAAATTAAGGGAATTCAGCCAAAACTTGATGAGTAATTGAGACAATTAGATGGATAATACTGGTGATAGTATTGTGGGTTTTAGGCTTTATTTCAGAGCAACACTTTAATGTTTGCCTTAGTATCTAAGTATAATACATTTGGACTGAGTTTTTGAGCTTTTATAGCTTTTTCTCTCACCTCCTCTCTCTTACTCTCTTTCTGAATAAAGACAATTTTTACAGCTCTGTTTTGGAAGTGGCATTCAGACGTCTAGCGTCTAACATCTAAGTGTTTTTATTGCGGAATTCATTATGAACTTGTACTATAGTGAGTGTCAAAGTCACATAATAATTTTATGTAAGGTTACTGAATATGTTTAGTCACTTTAATTTAAATGAACACTGAAAAAAAGGAATTACTTGTTCTGCTTTTATGTGTTCATTATGGCACCATGCCACCTAGGATAAGCATCACTTTTTATACAGCACCTAATGCAAAACCATAAACAAGAAAATAGAACCAAAAAATGGTGCATTGTGCCAGACCATAAATAAATACTGTTTATTGATGGTAAAGCTTTCTGAAGCTTGATCACTTAGATGAACTTGTAATTAATAATTGAATGATGAAGTTAAATGTTACACACATTCATTTTAAGTACTTAATAAAATAAACTCAGATACACATAACTTTATATAAAAGTTTAATAGACAGTTTTGATTTTTATCTGATCATGCTTTTGTTTTGAAAAAATTCTGTAGTGTATAATAGAGAAATTGTGAGAAAGTGAAAAATGAAGAATGTTATCCCAGATTCAAAAGTTGCTTTCATAGCATCACAATTTGTAGAACATATAATTCTCTTATTAGAATTAAACATGGAAGAGAAACCATTTAAGTGCCCCTTCTTTAGTATTTTGACTTTTTGAGACTGTTTGGTATTTAAATATAAATTACTTTTATACAATTATTTGCATTTATATTCCTTCTTTGTAGAAGTAAGTTGTTATATTTGCATGTCCATTTTGTATCCAGATGTGCAGCATTTTTTTTGGACAGACTTATGTCTTTGTCTCACTGGTTCCAGAGCTCACCACTTTAAAAATATCCTGAATATCTTATCACTGAGAGCTACATTTTGCTTCATTTTTGGTTTAGTAATAATATATCTTCAAGTGTTTTTTAAGTAGTATAATTTTACAGTTCTGTTCTTGCTTTTCACATGATAAATTTGTAGCTACTATACTTTTCCCCCTTTATCTTTAAATTAAACTTTACATTTTGAGATTATTATAGATTCACAAGGAGTTTTGAAAAATACTACAGAGAGATCTTTTGTATCCTATATCATTATTTCTCCAAGGTAATAGATTATAAAACTATAGTATAACATAACAAAAAGGATGTTGTAGAGTTATACCCAAGTATTTCATTTAAGGGGATGCTAATATAAATGGTATTGTGTGTTTTTTATCTTCACCCAAGGTAATTTTTATTGCTTTTACAGAGAAGCGAAAGGAGAGGAAAGAAGAGGGGAGAAGAGGGAAGGGGAGGGGAGGGGAGCAGAGGAGAGGGGAAGGGAGGAGAAGAACATTGATATAAGAAAGAAACACCAATTGGTTGCCTCCTGAAGTGCCCTGACTGGGGCTGAACTCACAGTCTTTTGGTTTATAAGATGATGCTCCAACTAACTGAGCCAAGCTGGCCAGGGCTAAAGATATTGTGTTTTTAATTTCAAATTCCATTTGTTTGTTGTTAGTATATAATGAAAAGCACTTTAACTTCATATATTATCCTGAAACCTTGCTATAATCACTTACTAGTTCCAGGAGTATTTTTATTGATTCCTTCAGACTTTTCACATAGATTATCATGTCTTTGAAAAAAGGTAGTTTTATTTCTTTCTTCCCCAATTGTATTACTTTAATTTCCTTCTCTTGCCTTATTGAGTTGGCAGGGACTTCTAGAAAAACGTTGCAGAGGAGTGGTGAGAGGAGACATTCCTGTTTAATAGTTTTAGCATCTGTGTCTGTTTTGTGTTGGCTTTGATTGATATTTCTGGTTATTACAGGTAATCTTTTGAAATCTTTTTGCATGTTTGATAATTTTTTTATTGGATGCCAGACCATTTCAAGTTTGTTGGGTGCTTGTTATTTCTGTATTTCTTAAATATTTTTGAGCTTTATTCCGGGAAATGGTTTTGTAACTTAAAAACAGTTTCATCCTCAGATCTTGCTTTTAAGGTTTGTATGCAGAACCAGAGCAGCAATTAGTCTACAGTTAATTTTTCTGCTCTGTTGAAGAAAGACCCTTCTGGGCACTATGTCCAGTTCTCCATGATTCAGGAAATTTTTCAGTTTGGCTTTTGATAACAGAGCCTGTATGATGTCTGAGTACTATTGTCTCTAATTCCTTCAGGTGGTTCTTTTCCTGGTTAATTTCCTCTCATGCATGCACTAATTACTACTCTCCTAATACTGAGGTGGATTCTCTGCACATGTCCAGAGCCTAGCTCTCTGTCGTTTTCACTTCTCCAGTATTCTGCCCTAAGCACTCTCACTTCCTTGGTCTCAATGGAGTCTGCCTATATTCTGCCTCCTGTACCACAGCCTGAAAACTCCCTCAATACTATAAACTGGAACCATGATAAAAATGACCTCATTTGTTTTCTATAACTTAGAAATTACATTTTATTGTTGCCTGGCGTTCAATATCTTGAAAATCATTGATTTTGTATTTTAATTTATTCCCAGTAGTTTGGTTTAGATAGGAGGGTAAAATCAGTCCTTTATTTCAACTTGCAAGAAATGAAACTCTTCTTTTTATTTATATTTTAGTATGGTATTTGATGCATAAAAAGAATATATGTAATTTATATGTAAATTAGAAAGTTAATATGAATAACATCAGTGAATCCACCATGCAACCCAAGAAGTATATTACCAAAGACTGACAGCTACCTGTGCGCGCTTCCCCATGTGCCGTCCTACCCATTACCGTCCACTGAGCATTGCGGTTACCTGATTTTTATGTCTACTGTTCCCTTGATATTTAAAAATAGCTTTATCCAGTGAATGTGTGCTTAATTAATATAAGGGTTATTGGGTTTTCTTTTTTGAGTTGTATAAAATGAGTGTTCCTTAGTACTTAATATTAGGTTTCTAAGTTTCAACCACAGGTTTTAGTTGTGATTGTTTATTTTTCAGCTTATTAATATTCTATTTTATGAATATACTAAGATTTATTTAGCAATTTTCCTGTCAGTGTAAATTTGTGAGGTCTCAGTTTTATGTAATTAACCGACATTGATTTTTGTGAACAGTATTGTCTAACAATGCTTTCTATTTTTTTGTAAGTAACTTGGTTGTTATGGATTCTCCCAAGGGCTGTCTGACTGATGATAGGACCTTACTGTTGTTGTTAACACATTACAATAATGTACAAAAATAAGTCTTTTAATATAACTTTTTGCTTTCAATATGTTGAATTTCTAGAATTGTCAGATATGGTTCTCTCCTCTCGGAGAAACATCTTTTTCTTTAAGTTTGAATATTTCTTCTGTGTCGTATGTTTTAATTAATTCTTGAGAAAATTTACCACATGTAAATAAATTTCCATTCTCTCATCTCCTTTATGAGCTTCTCTTCCACTATTTTGATCCACTTTGTTTTTATATTTCAAAAAAGCACAAGTTTATAGCTCAAATGTTTATTTTTCCATTCATTGAATAATTTACCTCATATATATTGAGTTCTTATGGATTCTAATAACCTCTGAAATTTACAACCTTTACAGTAATTTTTAATTTATAAAAAATTGTATCTTTAGTTATTTTATCTACCTAACTTTCTCTTCATTTTGTCAATATTCTGCTTTATCTTGTTGACTTCTGAGAGAAGCCATGACTTATAGGTTATTGTTAGCAGTTTTTGCCAATGTTATTTGGATCCTGGACTAAATACAGCTCAAATGATAATTCTTTTTTTTAATTTTCTTTTTTAATTACAGTTGACATTCAATAATATTTTACATTAGTTTCAAGAGTACAGCATAATGGTGAGACAATTATATAATTTACAAAGTGTCCCCCCAATAATTCAAACACCCGCATGGCACCATATGTAGTTATTATATCATATGACAATTCCTTGTCTGATTCTTAAGGTCCTTTTCCTGAACTTTTTCATAATTTATAAACAAATTTTATTGGTTTCATATTTTTTGCTTTATTCATTCTGTTAAGAAGATACTGTTTCTGTCAGAATTTTTAAATATGAGGCTAGTTTTATTGCCAATGGTCTGTCTTCTTTCCACGTTAGGGATGGGAAAATTGTATTCTCAGGGAGATGTGTGCAACTCATCATCTAATTTTTGTGAGCTGGCATTGAGCAGGTGGAGTTCTGCTGTACTTCAGTGTTCTTTTCTCCTGTCTACACGGCTCAGTTCTGTTCCCCACTCAAACAGTCGGCATTGAATGTTTACTTACCAGTTGTCTTCCTTTTCCCACAATCATAGCCACACTGATTTTAGGGGCTGGAGCTCTTACAAATCAATATATGAATCATAGTCACTTTTGAAACCTCCATTTATAAATATGTCAGTACTTTCCGAATTAATGTAGACAGAATTTATTTCTAATTTTAATGGGATTTTAGGAACTGGAATGTAACTGTAAATTTAATCTCAAAGAAGAGGTGCAAGTAAGTATATATGATAATCTTCTTGGAACAATTGTATTCAATATGAAATAATTCAAAACAGCGTGAATACCCAATTAAGAGACTAATTAAATAAAGTGTAGTAAGTCAGTGTGATAGGTATTGTTCTTGTGGGTATTGTGGGTTCTGGAATAGAAGAACCACATTTCACCAGTGGCCCTATGCAGAATGTTCAGTTTCTTTAAAAGATACAGAGTTATCTTAAGAGAAGTACTTCTGTTGACTCCTGCTTTGTAATGTTGGAGGGATGACAGAAACTAACTGGCATAGTTATCTCTCAGGACGTTTCTGAACCGACTAATCTGTTAACTTCCCCATATCTCATGTCTTCTCACTGTTCTTTAGTGACTACAAGTTTAGAAATTTTCAAATGCTCAGTCAGGAAGAATGTCTGCTATATATTTTGCAGCCATCTATAGTACATGTTGTACATTTTAGATCTTCATCTCCAATTTATTTCTTAATAAAATTTATCTTTTCTAAAAGTTTTTAAAAATCTCTAGTACACTCATCTTCTTTCCTTTGTTGTTTTCAGTGTTCTCATGACTTCTTTCTTTATGTTATTTTTCAGTTCCATTTCAATAATATTTTGGTAAGGTTGGTAAATAATGCATGTGCTCAGTCTATCACCTCAAACCAAAGTTCTGGAATTACTTTTATATATAGCAAAATAACTCCATTTTGGAAAAAGAAAAAATATAAACCTGAAGCTATTAAGTATTAAAGTCATTTTTTTAAATTTTATTTTAATTTATTTTTTCAAATACATTTGTCTCTGCCTTATTTTAGGAGAAAATATTGTTTTACTAAAAGGTTCTAACTCAATTTTTAAAAGGTACTGTATATTGAATGATTTAATATTTCAAATAAAGTCAGAAAGTAACATAAATAAATGAAACTGTGTAAAACATATGGGTATGGGTAGACTCAGTGACATTCAAGTTCATATGCACTTTAGACCAAACGTGACTCCTATCTGGATTCTACCTGCAAGTAATATGTGATCTTTGGTGTTTACAGAGGTGCAGTCAGATTCCAGCATCAGAGGATCTTAGCATATGAGGTCGAGGCCAGGCTTTGCATATGGTTAAGGCTACTTCCAGGTGTGGGAATGAGCACATAAAGCACCGCTCTGTGCATCACACAGTCTAGCTTCTATTTTGTATTTTCTGTTACTTTTCATCATAATTATAAAATAAATGTCACACCAATTTTCTCTGAGAAATTCTGTTAAAATACCATTTTTTTGGGAAAAATATGTTCTTTCATCCACTGAGATGATGCCAGGTGTAATGTGTCACAGAGGGGAGGTAAATTATGTTAGTTAAACAAAAAGTACTTTATTCACGACTGTTATTATAGGACAGAGAGATTGAACCAAAGTCCACTGAAACAAAAAACAGGAAAAAAATTTAAGCACTGGTATAAGTTAGTGATAAAGTACTGAGGGAAATTGGGGGGAAATGCGTCAATGTGATTATGCTGTCTTTAGTTGCTAATTATCACTTAGGAAATTATTAATTGTTACTTATACTTCAGATACTGGGAGGTAAGAGTACTGTCTTTCTTGATGATTCCATTCCAAAAATATGGATCTCAGGTCCTTAAGAAACACATTTGGGGTTGTAAAACTGGCAAGAAGCTGGGAAAATATTTACACCTCAAAAGCACAGAGAATTTATAATCGCAAGCTTTCTAAGGAAAATATTCTAAGCAAAGGGAGGTCAGTGGTATAGAGTTAGGAAGAAGCCTGTCTGTAGTTTGGTCAAGGTGAGAACCATGGTAAGACCATCTTGGTCAAATGGGAGATAAGGTAAAAGGTAAAATTTAAATTAATTATATAATTATTTTTCAGGATCATAGCCTAGAATATTTTAAATGAGCATAAATTATACTTTTAAAAAACAAAATTATTAAATTTTTTAAGTAAAATTACTATAAAATATATATCAATGGTAACAAGGTCATCGATATCAGTGCATCTGTAAATAATGAAGTTTAATAGTGCAATTTAGAGAATATTTAGGAAAAAACCTGAAGACGTATCTTACTATTTCTTAATAGTTTCAGGACAAAATAGCTCCTCTGAAATGTTCAACTGGTAACAGATGTAACAATTGAATTCATGTAGAGAGATAATTGATATCTATCTAAAACATTAGAATTAAATCAGAACTTTATTTCTTATTTTTAATCAGAATGTCTTAATTAGAAACACATATGAAAACACTGTAATTTAGAATGCCTGAAATGTATAAATAAATGCATTAGCATACAATGTTGACATTTATACAAACACCCTTTTTTTGTTTTGTTTTAATCTTTGCTTTTGATCACTGCTGATGATTATAGTTAAATAACAAAAAAGATTGGATAAGATATTTTGGACCTTTAACTTTGATAATAGCACCTGAAGACCAGGTGTTATATCATTTTACTATCAATCTTATTAATGTTAAAATTTTATTTTTATGTTAAAGTTTCTCTTTAGACAACATGATTAACTGTACCTATCAATTCACAATGAGCTCTCAAATCAGATGAGAAGGTACCGTTTAAGTCGATTCAACCCAAATTGCCTTCTAAATATCTTCAATATCTTTACTTTTCATTTGATAAAACTTCTCAGTGCAGAGAAATAAAAGTAAGTTGGGGAAGCTTGGC
This sequence comes from Pteronotus mesoamericanus, assembly GCF_021234165.1. Lineage (NCBI taxonomy): Eukaryota > Metazoa > Chordata > Mammalia > Chiroptera > Mormoopidae > Pteronotus > Pteronotus mesoamericanus. The sequence goes on along the minus strand of NW_026555247.1, from coordinate 12,833,414 downwards.
AGATGGGAGAGGTGAAAGTATGTCTTGCTTGAATTATGCTGCTTCTGCCAATAATCGCTCTGATTCTCATAATCTTGTTTTCATATTGCTTCCTCTAAAGACTTTTCATCACAGTTTAATCATCATGTCAATATATCTTTAAAGTTTTATTGATATAGTGCCAGTTTTGAGGAATCTCCTTAGAAGAGCATCAGTTGGCCGGCTAGAGGCACAGTGAAGTAGGGCATCTGTTTAGTAGTGAGTGGTGGTTTCAATGGAATGGCCCCCTTTATATAAAACATAATAAATATATTTAAGCTTTCCTGCTTTAGCATTGCCTTCTTGATAATTCTTATTTCTTATTTCTAGGATACAAACTCTTTGAAAGATATTTAAAAATAATTTCTGCCACTAAGCATCCTATTTTTATGTTTTCTTGGTTGTAGAACCTTGTAGAATCTGGTCTTTTATTTTAAATTTTAGTAACTCTTGACTCTCTTCTAGTCAATTTTGTCCTCTTTCTCTAATTGCATTCTGTTCCTTTTCCTGATTGATGTGTTATCATAAACTCAGTAATTAACTTATTGCTGCTCTAATCAAGTGTAAGCATTTGCCATTATAACTTACTAATACAATTAGCCCTATTAAAATGCTAAAATAGCTTGCCATTTCAACACTGAATTCCTGAACAGGGTTCATTGTCTCTCATATCAATGGATCATGTGCCAAGTGTTGGAATTTCCTTTTTTTGTCATCTCAGGAACCCAAGAAGTTCTAAAAGTTTTGGGAAAAATTTTCCTAGAAACTACAAAATAAAACTGTTCAACGAAAACAGTTTGTTTGTATCAATATTCCTCTGTCTTTTCTTTTTTTTTTACACCTTTTAAAAACAAATGCATAGCCCCCTTACTGTTTAATATTCTGTCCCTTTGTAACTAATTGTCACTAATTGGCCTGTAATATAAAATTGGATTATACTGTAACTAAATTATTGCATTTTTAATAAACTTGTATGTCCTATATTATTTATTTTAATTATAATGTTTCTCTTTCCTTTACAAACCAAAATTCAAACAGTATTAAAGCCCAAATTAGGTTGGAATTAGTTTATGTGGTTTACAATTTTTTTTTTTTTCCCCAGTGTATCAGAAGACCTATTGTTTAGTCCCTGGAGCTCTTTATTTTGCTCTTGGTTCATTATTAATGACTGGCAAACCCCTGTTGTGTCCATTTGATGCTGAAAGATGGTTAGAGATGCCAGAAAATGACGAACATGGTTAGGAAGTGGTGCTTCAAAACACTGAGAAGTGTTAAATATAACACTGACTTATATGCATGGGCAGAGTTACTGCAAATGGATTGTTATTGAATCTGACACTTTGGTAACGTTATTATATGTTATGGGGATGAAGAAAGCATATAACTTTTATTCTCAATTCATTTTAGGAAACTATTTGTCATGTGATTTCATAAGCAATTTTCTGTAATAGCAATAAAATTGACTTAGACAGCCTTCTCTGAGTGAATTAACATAATTAATATGATTTCATTAACAGAGCCAAAGTGTTTTCCTCCCAGAAAATTTGACAGAACCTAAGCCTAACGGTACTTGGCCACTGGCAAGGTGGAACTGGGTCTCCTTCTATACTCCCTGCCGCATCCGCTCTGGTGTAGGTCCAGTGAGTTTTCATAAACAAAACTTACCAAGCAGGTGTCAGATGCTGGGAATATGATTGATCTTGGATAAATGAATGTGACAATTAATAGCTTTTATTGAGTGCCCAATTTGTTCAGAGCCCTGGGCACAATGGGTGATCACAGAGAAATAGAAGTGGACAAATAATCCATTTATGTCTCTTAGAGGTTTATGGTCATGACAAAGAGAGGTCACCTAGTGGGCCCAGGCAGTAAGAGAGAGCAGGAGTTAGACAAGACACCAGTCCATGTTGTTCAAAGAATAAATACATTGAAATTTAAGGAACAAGGATGAATTGCCTGCTTGGATAAATGTAGCAAGATTTATATATTTTTAAGAAACATTGTGATTCACCACTTCCCGTGACATCTTAATACTTTGTGATTTGTAACTCTTGTTCCTTTTTTATTTAATTCAGCAAATATTTCAAAGTATATGTTGCTATGTGCAATATAACTTGTTGAGTCTCATTGCTGTCATAATGGCAAGTAGAGTTTTATCTTTATGTTAAAAAATTAATATCCTCTCTCTTCTTATTTATCTGCATGTCCTTGTCTATATCTCTCCTATCTTTCTATATACACATACTGATACACACACATTTATGAATATGTTATTATGCATGTATGCACGCACATATGTAAAGGTGCTATTGATAAGAACAATACTTACATTTAAAAAAACAGATTATGACAGTATAGAGGAAGGATAAATTACTGATATCAGAGATTTAACTTCTCTGATAAAAGAATAAGTTTATATTGTGAATATGTATGTTATTGTTTAGGAAAAACCTCATATAAATGTTCATTGTAATGGGGCAGATATAACCATAAATTCATAAACAATAAATGATCAGCACAATAATGAATCAAAAGCCAATCTATTGAAAGCAGAACAGCACAGGAATATCTAAGTGATGGGTAGAAAAGAATGGTATGGTTTGTGAATAATAGATAAATAAGATACGTAGGAGCTATTTTTTGCCAGCCTGGCACAGAGCAGTGCTAGTGCTTCATGTATTTTATTGAATGTGATTCTTCTAGAGCTCTGTGACCTAGAAATTATGTTCCTATTTCATAGATGAAGAAACAGTTTCGAGTGATTTGCTTGGCCAGCAACACCTCTAAGATTGTGAGGAAGCTTTAATGAATGAGAAGTTACGGTGCTACTTACAGTGTCCATGGGGACAAGAATTTATTTACATAGATTCTTGGAGGAAAAGAGGAAAAACAACTGTTTGGTGTTGCTAATTGCAGTAGCGAAAACCTATATACAGAGTTTAACATAAATATTAAGCAGAGACATGCTATGATGAAGGGTCTTTGGGGGATTAGAAAGAAAATAATCTGAAGAAATGTGAATGTTTTCTATTTTCCTCCTTTGTGTTGTATATATAAATTCTCGGCTTGTCCTTACACTATGGCGAAGTAGTATTTTTGTATGGTAAATTGTTGGTCTAATGATATGGTTGATGACCAAATTACTATGAAAGGTATTGGAGAGAACTAGAGGGTCAATGCTGTGCTGCTAATACTATAAATAAAAAAGAGATCTTTCTTCATCCTTAAAATGAGAATAATAGTACCAGAATTTGCACAAGAAAGTGAGCAAAATACCTTCTCTTTGTATATTCCTAGATGTCATTTCATCTCAGCTTAGTGCAGAAACTAGTTCATATGACATTTCTTTGAACTCTTTTGTGACTTGTATGGGACAAAATTGTGTCTCTAGGAGTTATTTTCAATTACACTAATAGCAAAATAAAATAAATTGTAGAAATGTCAAAATTCTCAACCTGATTTTTATTTGACAAAAAGCTCCAGATTCAACTCTTTTGATGTGTACCAATTGCAATTTTTCAAGGATTTAGTGTGATTTAGAAAAGTGGCTAACATTCAGAACTCTCAATTATTTATACAGATCTGTTCAGAGTCTTCAATGGTTACTATTTTCTAAGCAATTTTAATGACAGCAGACAGAATAATTTCCAAGTTGTATATAAGCACTACAATATAAAACAAGGTCAAAGTGAAGGCTATCCTCATTTTCAGGAACTGGTAAAAGAAAAGGGTTTATAGTACTCTGAACATATTTGGTTAAACTTTATATCTTTACTTAGGTCATCTTTAAAGAGTACAACTTTCCTTGATACTTTAAGACTTTCTGTGAATTTGGAATTAGAATACAAATTACTTTATTCCCCCAGAAGCTTTAGGAATTCACTGTTAGCAAGAGTCCACATGCACACTGTGAGGTCATCTGATTTATTTAGGCATAGAATTTTTTCTTACTTCTTCAAGTATTGGAAAAAGTCAAGCAAATAGAAGGTGAGTAAACTCACTCTCACATTTATCAAAATGGTTTCTGAGAGATAAATTGACAACAGGACTTTTTTCTTTTATGTTCACTGCTTTATCCTCAGTACTTATAACATTGCCTAGCACGTAGAAGCATTCCATACTTATTTACTGATTAAGTGATTAAGTGAATGAATCTGTGCTAGTCATATGCAGCTTTTCAGGATGGCGTCAAGGCACGTAATTAGTGAATAATTAACTTTACTGTGGACTTAGAGGATGGACATAGATATATGGTTTTTTTAACAATACAACATAAAAGGATTTTAAACTGTATCTGTTAACAGAAAGAATAAAATGGTTTTCTTAATTTTATTAGTCATATTTTGTTAATATACTTATGTTAAACCGTTATGCTCCAGAAAAATCTCTGAACATAAAAAAAAAAACCCTCAAAATTTTGAAGTCTTCCCAGTAGGCAAAACTAGGTCCAGTGTTATAAATGCCAAAAAAGGTTTTGACTTAAAAAAGTTAGAGCTCTTTATCAGTTAGCAAATAAAACAGATGGACTTACCTTGATGTGTATGGCTCAGCTGGTTGGGTGTCATGCCACAAAGTGAAAGATACAGGTTCGATTCCAGGTCAGAGTATATGTCTGGGTCACAAGTTTGGTCCCCGGTTGAAGCACGTTAAGGGAGGCAACCTATCAATGTTTCTCTCTCACATGGGAGTTTCTCTCCCTCTCTTTCTCCCTCCCTCTCTAAAAATAAATAAAAACCTTTAAAAAAAGATATACCTAAGAAAGATTTAACTTTGGAGGATACTCCAAATGACATTTCTAATATTTCTTTCAATTAGAACATTTACTGATGTTACGATTCTTTTTCTGGTTTCTTTGATCACTATTTCTTCTGAGTTCCTACAGATTTTATTTACCCAAAACATAATTTAGTGTTATATATTTTAATTGAACATCTTTACAGTAAGGGCAGGAACTATATCTTATACCTACTTGGTATGCCCCATAAACCTAGCATAGTGCTGACTATAAACTACCTATTCATTATCAAGTCATTGAGTAGGACATGAGAGAATATTATTATTTGCAGCCATAGGCTTTAGGTACTTTATTTACATTACCATTTTAATCCTGACTACAACCACGTGACATAAGTAGTGGGAATGAAATCAGAATCTAGACCTGTCTGAATATATCTCTGCATAATTCATACAGTTTAAATGATTATTTGTCAGTATTTCTTATCTGAAGTCTTGAATAAGTGCTCCACTTTTACATGGTAATACCATCCTCTTAGATTCTGAGTTTGACCAAGTCACAGCGACACTTTTGAAATCTATTATTCTCTTCATTTGTATCTTCTTCAATTTCTTTTTTCAGTGTTCTATAGTTGACTAAGGACAGGTCTTTTACCTCCCACGTTAAATATATTACTAGGAATTTTGTTGTTGCTGTTATAGTAAATGAGATTTTTTTTCTTAGTTTCCCTTTCTGATAGTTCATTGTTGGTATACAAAAATGCAACACTGAAAGGAAAAGAAATCAACAGAGACAAGAGGGAAGGGGGGACAGGGAAAGAGAAGGGAAGGGGAAAGTCAAGGAACATATAGCAAGGACTCATGGACAAAACCAAAGGGGAAGAGCTGAGGGAGGGAAAGTGGGAGGGGGCAAGGGAAAGAGGTGGGGGGAAGGCAGAGACAAATGTATTTAAAAAGTAAATAAATTAATTAAAAAAAATGCCACTGATTTCTGAATATTGACTTTGTATGCCACTACTTTGCTGCATTCACTTAACTTTGTATGCCACTACTTTGCTGCATTCACTTATTAAGTCAAGAAGTTTTTGGTGGAACTTATAGGGTTTTCTATGTACACTACTATGTCATCTGCAAATAATGACAGTTTTACTTCATCCTTTCCAATTTGGATGCCCTTTATTTTGTCTTCTTGTCTGATTGTTGTGGTTAGGTCCTCCAGTACTATGTTTACCACTAAGAGTGGTAAAAGCAGACACCCTTGACTTGTTCCTAACCTTAAAGGGAAACCTTTTAGTTTTTGCCCATTGAGTATGATGTTGGCTGTAGGGTTCTCATATATGGCTTTTATTTTGTTGAGGTATGCTTTCTCTATTCCTACTTGGCTGGGAGTTTTTATGGTCAATGGGTGTTGGATTTTATCAAATGCTTTTATCAAAATAGCATTTTATCAAATACTATTGATGCTATCATGTGATTTTGGTTTTTCATTTTGTTTATGTGATGTATCACATTTATTGATTTGTGAATATTGTACCATCCTTGCAGCCCTGCGATAAATCCTACTTGATCATGGTGTATTTTTTTTAAATGTATTGCTGCATATACCCTGTTCATGGATTGAAGAAATTAACATCATTAAAATGTCCATACTACCCAAAGCAATCTATAGATTCAATGTAATTCCTATTAAAATACCTATGCCATATTTCACAGGTCTAGAACAAATACTTCAAAAATTTATATGGAACAAAAAATGACCCTGAATAGCCATTGCAATCTTGAGAAAGAAGAACAAAGTTGGAGGTATCACAATACTTGATAACAAACTATACTGCAAGGCCACTGTAATCAAAACAATTTGGTACTGGCATAAGAACAGACACATACATCAACAGAACAGATAAGAAAGCCTGGAAATAAACCCATGTCTCTATAGTCAATTAATACTTGAAAAATGGGGCATGAACATACAATGGAGTAAAAATAGTCTCTTCAATAAATAGTGTTGGGAGACTATTTATAAGAACATGCACATGGACTGGTAAATGCAAAAAAAAAAAAAAAGAAAAAAAAAAGTAAAGTGGAAAGTTGACCACTAACTTACACCATACACCAGAATAAACTCTAAATGGTGAGGACTTAAATATAAGTTGTGATACCTTTAAAGTCCTGGTGGAAAACATAGGTATTAAAATTTCAGATATCCCATGTAGCAATATCTTTGCTGATATATCTTCTAGGGAAAGGGAAATAAAGGAAAAAATTAACAAGTGAAACTACATCAAATTAAAAAGCTTCTTTAAGTTTTAAGAAACCATCATCAAAATGAAAAAAGAACTGCCTGGATGGGAGAACATGTTTGCCAATGATACATCAGACAAGGGTTTAATTGCCAAAATGTACAAAGAACTTGTATGATTCAACACCAGGAAGAGAAACAATCCAATTAAAAAATAGGCGAAGGACTTGAATAGGCACTTCTCCAAGGAGGACATACAGATGGACCAAAGACATATGGAAAAATGCTCAACATCACTGGGCACCATAGAGGTGCAAATTAAAATCACAATGAGATATCATATCACTCCTGTCAGAATGGTCATCATTAATAAATCAACAAACACCAAGTGCTGATGAGGATGTGGAGGAAAGGGAACCCTAGTGCACTGTTGATGGAAATGCAAACTCATGTGGCTACTGTGGAAAACAGTATGGAAGTTGCTCAAAAAAAAAAAAAAAAATGGCACTGCCCTTGACCCAGTAATTTTTTTGGTGGGAATATACCCTAAGAAACCTGAAACACAAATTCAAAAGAACTTATGCAGCTATATGTTCATAGCAGTGGTATATGCAATAGCCAACGGTTGGAAACAGCCCACGTACCCATTAGTAGATGAGTGGATTAAAAAACTGTGGTACATTTACACAATGAGATACTACAGAGAAGAAAGAAAGGAGAAGAAATTCCTACCTTTGGACAGCATGAATGGAACTGAAGACTATTATGCTAAATGAAATAAGCCAGTCTATGTAAGACAAATACTGTATGATCTCACTTATAAGAGGAATCTGATGAACAGAATAAACTAATGAGCAAAACAGAACCAGAAGTGTGGGAACATGGAACAGACTGACAGCTGCTAGAAGGGAGGAAGAGAAGGGAATGATGGAAAGAAGGGGAAAGGACTAGTCAAAAAACATATATGAATGACCCAAGGACATGGACAACAGTGTGGGGATTGACTGGGAGCAGGGGGTGGGCTGGGTGGAGAAGGGCAAAGGGGGAAAAATTGGGACAACTGTAATAGAATAACAAGTATAAAAAAAAGAAATCTACTATTCTCACTGAGCATTTCTTAGATATTGCAGAAGTAATATTTTTTTTCTTATGAATTGGTTGTTTGGCTGGAGGAAAAATCATAGATGAAGCATATATAAAAACATGAATTTTGACTCAAAATTGTTATGAATACCAAGAGTTAACATGGCTAAATGTTGTCACTTCTTTTAGTTCCTTGAATTAAACACAGATGTGTTTTAGCTTGGCACAATAGAAGGAATATATTGTTTAAAATTGATTATTCACTGTTTCTTATTTCTTACTATAAATTGTCAAGCAACATAAAGCAATTTAAAACTTAGTAAATGCTTTAAGAATGTTTAATAAAAATATATAGTATTTTCTTTTCTTTTCAACCCACAGCCACTTTTATTGCTTATAGAGTCTACTAGTTTTCAATTCTAGTAGTAATTATAAAAACAATTTTATGCAGAGAAATAAGGTTAGTCATTTTTATAGGAGAATAAAAGATTTACTTGTCTTTTGCCTGGTTTGGTGCTGGTGTAGATTTTTGTTTATCATTTTATCATTTTTCAATGTGACCCTGAGATTTCATTAGCAGTGTTTAGAAACTCTTGTCAGTCTTCATTTTGCAAGTGGTCATTTATATCATTATGCTAATAAGTTGAATAAGTTTAACATTGGGCTAGGAGTGGATTTGAGTAAGCTTCTGGGAAACCTCTGCAAATTCACAAAGTTAATGGTCTGACCTCCCAATTCACCAATGTAAAATAAGCTGTAATGATTTTTCAGTCTCTTAGCTTCCGAGCACTTCAATAAATAAATAAATAAATAAATAAATAAAAGAGCTCCCATTTACTTTAAATGACTTGACTTTCCTTATAATTTAATTGTACATGAATAATCCCTTATTTATCTTCTAAAATGATTCATGTCTGTGTTTGGTTGAGACCCTTCCTCAGGACAAAGAAAGAAACATTTTTTAGCAGATGTTCTGGACAAAGACAGTGAATTCTTTGAAACTTATGATACCAGAGGGATATTTCAAAGTGGCAGCTCATATATTTGAGCAAATACCCTAAGAAAGAACATGATAAATACTTTTAATACTTAATTATTTGATTTACAGAAGGTCAGTAAAGTAGGAAGAAATGTATGCAATATAAAACGTTTTGGCTTATGCCCTTTTAAGAACTTATAAAAAACATTTGAATTTTCTTTAATAGTATTGAATTCTAAAAATTTCTTGTTAAACTGAAATTTTGCCTACCACATTACATATATAGTTGTTGATGAGTCGACACTATTTGCAGATAATACTTGGGTAAACTGGACATGCTCTAAAGAACAGTTTTACTATTTTTTTGTTAAAATTTTTAAAAAAGATTTTATTTATTTATTTATTTATTTATTTATTTATTTATTTATTTTTAGAGAAGGGATGGGAGGGAGAAAGAGAGGAAAAGGAACATCAATGGATAGTTGCCTCTCATGCACTGCCCCCACTGGGGACCTGGTCTGCAATCCAGGCATGTGCCCTGACTGGGAATGGAACCAATGATCCCTGGGTTCGCAGGCTGGCGCTCGGTCCACTGTGCTACATGAGCCAGGACTGTTTTTGTTAATATTAATGCAAAAGGTAGGAGTTCATTCTTTCTTTCTGATGCATAATATTCCATTGTGTAAATGTTCCACAGTTTTTTGATCCGTTCATTTACTGATGGGCACTCAGGCTGTTTCTAGCACTTGGCTATTGTAAATAATGCTGCTATGAACATAGGGGTGTATAAGTTCTTTCGAATTTGTGTTTCAGGAGTCTTAGGGTATACTCCCAGCAATGGAATCACTTGGTCAAAAGACGGTTCCATTTTTAGTTTTTTGAGGAAAATCCACACTGCTTTCCACAGTGGCTGCACCGGCCTGCATTCCCACCAACAGTGCACTAGGGTTCCTTTTTCTCCACAGCCTCGCCAGCACTTGTTTGTTTCGTGACAACATGCATGGAACTGGAGAATATTATGCTAAGTGAAATAAGTCAGGCTGTGAAAGACAAATACCATATAATCTTACTTATGAGGGGAACCTAATGAACAAAACGAACAAAAGAGCGAAATAGAACCAGATGCATGGAAACAAAGAATAGACTGACAACAACCGGAGGAGAGGGGGAAGGTAGATAAGGGTGGAAAGAAGAGGAAGGGACTAATCAAAGAACGTGTATGGATGAGCCATGGACATGGACAGCAGGATGTCTATGTGGGAGACGGCGGGAGAGGGCGTTAGACGGGGTGGTGGAGAGCAAAGGAGGAAAAATTGGGACAACTGTACAACAAAAAAAATTTAATTAAAAATTAATGCAAATAGGAAAAAATAGGATCGTTTTAGAATTATTTAATGTTGGTATATAGTTGCACTTTTTTCTATGCAAACGAAAAAGATTACTTTAGTAACAAAGCTAATAGTAAAGGTTTAAAAAGTTAAATAATTATGAAATTACAGTAGTGACAGACTTCAGTCAGACCAACAATAGTTATTTATTAAAATGATAGTAGCAAACCCTCTTATTTATGACTCGTGGTTGCAAAGCTGCCATATTTCTGCTGAACAATCACATTATGGGATATATTTTTTGCTGTTATTTTTTTCCTCTCTTGACTTAGGAATTAATAAAGCAAAAAAATAGAGTATTGTATTAGAAGAACCATTAAGTATCTGTGTTTTCTGATTTTGGAGGGGAAAAACCAATTTCCTGTGTTTTTTTTGAACCAGAGTCTCTCCCTTTAATGAATTCCTTAAATTTGTTCACTTACTCTAATGCTTTTAACTAACATCTTTATTAGTTTTGAGTTTTAGGAGGTAGGTACTAAAGGGCTGTTTTTAAAACACTCATTTTCCTAGTATAAAGATTTATTTAGAACGGACTTTAGTATTCTTAATTTTGTGGGTGCTGGCTCTGAGCAAAGAGAGTTCACATGCTTATTTTTTTTCCCAATTTTGTAACAGCTAGAGAAGGCAATGGTGTAGTTAAGCAACAGTCTTAGAAAATAGGCATGTTTTTTCTGTCTTGGATGATTTGTCCCTGATGCCATTTCACATTAAAAAATATGATTAGAGAAAGATAGATATCTTATAATTTCACTTACATGTGAAATCTAATAAAACAAAATCACTGAACAAACAAAACAGAAACCAATTCATAGATATAGAGAACATTTTGATGGTTGCTAGATGGGAGGAGGTTCGGGAGGATATGTATAAAAGGATAAGGGATTAAGAAATGGTAGTTACAAAGTGGTAGTTACAAAATAGTCATGAGGACGTAAAGTATAACATAAGAATATAGTCAGTAACATGGTAATAGCTATGTATGCTGTCAGGTGGGTGATAGATATGTCAGGGTGATTACTTTGTAAGGTATATAAATGTCTAATCACTATGTTGTACACCTGAAACTAATATAATATTGTATGCAAACTGCAATTGAAAAATAAAAATTAAAAAAGAAAATGACTGCCAAACTAAAATGACTACATTTTAGTAAAAAAACCCCAAAAAACATAACCAAAAGGAGAACAAGAGGCGAAGGAACAACCTTGAATGAAAAGCAGAATCTCAAAATGGAATGCTTGTTTTCCCTGGGCTGAGAATCCTGCTGAGTGCCTGATTAACGAAGCTGATGGCCCTTTTAAAAACTGAATGGCCATGGCTGGGCCCTCTCAGGAAGTCCATTGTGCATTGCTGATTCTGATAAGTCCATGACATAGACAACTGTACTGAAATGTACTTGTTTAGTTACCAAGAATAAAAACTAACTGACTAGATAAAACTCCAGGTTGCCACTATGTTGCTGATATCTTGAAAATAATCTATTGCTCGGGAAATTTAAGACATATTCCCATAAAACAACATTCTCATCTCACATTATAGCATCTTTGAAGAGCAGATATTGTAAAGTGGTACTTACAATGAGAATAAATTGCTAGAAGACAGGGTTATTATAAGAGGAAAAGTATGAAAATATAGCATCACGAGTGTTGGTTCTGAGAAATTTTAAATGCTGTTTTAGTGCAGATTGTGAAAGATTAAAAAGATATAAATTATTTCTACCTGATGGTTAATTCATGTACTTTTTATACCAACCTATTATTCTACTCCTATTTTTTGCATTGATCAATGAGTTCCTGGAGCCAATAGTTTTTAAATATTAAATTGCAACGATTGAAATATATGTAAGCATTTTTATGCTGCAAGAAAGAAATGTCACTTATTCACCACTGGAATAACATTCACGTCACTCAAATTTCTATACTTGGCACACTTTTGTTTTCATTGGTATACACAGGCATATTGGCACCATGGCTTAGTTTAGAATCAATAACTTTGGGACGGGGCATGGTTTTGCCATTAATATATTTGGAAACTTTTGGCTCTAATCGAAACTTCTTTCTGTAAAATGTTTTAATCAATGTAACGAATAGAATCACAAATAGAGACTGCAAGAAATCATTTGTTTCCTGTCATGTCTTCAGATAGTTAAAAAAAAAAAGCTCTTTAATAACATCAGGGTCTACTTATTTAGCCAAAACTAAATGAAGAGTTGTGTAATTCTCAGTGAATGTTGGTTCACTTCACAGGCAATGTCAGTATTTTACAGGGGAAAAATTCCATTTCAGCCTGAAAACTCCACCTTAAATTAACTTACAACTTTCTACAATAGTTTGACTGTATACATAATTCAAAAAGTATGCCTTTGAGAAATATAAAATATCAATAATATATATCCTTTCTTCCATTTTTTTGCCTTCAGCACTGAGCCCTCCTGTATTCACACCTGGATTCTTTAATCCCACCAGTGGGAATGGATGGGCTTATAATAGCAATGATAATGGATGTTGCATTCTCTCTCTCTCTCTCTCTCTTTCTCTCTCTCTCTCTCTCTCTCTCTCTCACACACACACACACACACACACACACACACAGCGAACCTCTCTATTCTCTGCAGCAACTCCTCTGTCCTTATGAATACTCCCTGCCTATATTGGATTCACCAAAAGTACCTTCTGCAAAGCGTTCTCCTTAAGCACTGAAGACATCTTGCCAGACACCATCATCAATAGCGAGCTGGATTCCTACAGTTCCAGTATTGTACAATCATATGTGGCAAATTTGGAGAGAAAGACTTGCCCCTCTGTGTGATGTTCTTATAGAGGTTGGTCTGCCTATGTCCAATGTATTAGAGTTTTAGTCTCATAGTTTTCACAGTTTTTAGTTTCCTTGCTCTCGAAAAGAATTTTTTTAGGAGGCAGATCTGAGAATGAAAGTTACTCTTTCAGAATAGTCCTACTCTTGCTAGTTTAGGATACATGAGTGGTTTAAAATCATGAAGCCTGGCTTCATTTCTTTTTGGGATGAGATCCTCTAAGAGCCCTTCCGAAGACAGACTCCTGGATAAACCATTTCTATATTTTATAGACTCATGCTGATATATCCAAGTACCACTTAGACTCATGCTGTTTCCTCTTCCACACTCTACCTGCATTGCTATTCATTAGATTACTTCATGAATTTTATGAATTTAGTAGAAAATTAACTTTTGCATTATAGTTTCTTTAATTGCTCAAGGCATCAGTTATTTCACTTATCTGAACTAGGGCACAGAAAAGAGAGACTATGTGTATTTCACATAGACTCTTTTTTTGAAAAGTATATATACTTAAAAAGGTTGTGATTTTATTTGCACATCTTGATCTCTTTATTTCTCCCGCATTGTAACATTCAGATGAAGGCGACTACAAGACTTGAAATATGGTTTTTTAAATCATTCCAGTTGTAACAAACTAGAACTCATACTTCCTATTTTGATAAACTCAAAATTTGCAGTCTCTTTGGAGAATTTCCATGTATAATAGATAAAAGAATATACTTGGAGGAGCTTAGCAGTTCTAGAAGAACTACATTGAAGCCGTGAAATTTCTTCCCATGTGCTATTCTGTTATATTTTTCAGTTTATTTGTCATAAAATGTAGTTTGTACTAATTAAAAATGATTTTGACTTCATTGATGTTAAGGTGAGGAGAAAACGGGATTAAGATCATTTGCCTAAACCTCCAGTTGAGCGAGCTACCCGTTCACCAGGATGTGACCAGAAGGTGGTGCTGTTGATCAGGAACAGTCCACAGCCCCAAGTTTCCCTATCAAATTCATGATCACGTTGTTATCGTCACAGCCATTCTTTACGGAACAGGGAAAAAAAAAAAAAAGATCACAGTCAACTGGGACTTATTTTGGCATTTGACTTCACTTACTTTTTTGCTTAAAATCATCTTGAAGAATGCTCCTACCATGTTATTCTTACTTTTTAATGTAAATCTTAGAAGCTGTGTGAAAAAAAGTTTAAAAATACAGTACGATTCCTTCTATGAGGTTTTAACACTATCTGCAGTGACAGCAAAACATCCAGGGGCCTGCATGACTCACAGCTTGCAAGAAAAAGGCACACATTAAAACTAATGTGATATGGTTGCATTTGAATATTAATGTTTTCTGAACACAGGATACTAAAATAACATGTTCTGACTGTGGGTTGCTTACTGGATAAATACTTCTTTGGTGTGGTACTCAAGCCAGCTCAGGTGCCAGAAAAAGAGCCTGTCTTCCTTTCTACATTCCAAAAAGTGTCATGGTCACATCCTGAGGCCGCTTGTCTGTGGTTCTGAGAAGGGATGGTGAATCTCAGGAGCCAGACACGGGCTCATGCTCTTGTGAAAGACCCAGGGAAGGGCAGGAAAGCTAGAAGCCAGGTCACCTAAGTCATCTGAGGTATCATGGAAATAGGTCAAGATTGCAAAGCTGTGTAAAGTATAAAATAAGGGTTAGGGCTAAAAGTCAAATGAAGGAAACGATGAGCAAGTCTAGGCAGCAAGGGCACAATGTCGGCAGGGTGGTGTTTTATATAGTTACTGAGAGAGAGGTCCAGGTGCCTATTATTAACACATTAGTTAACACAAATTTGGGAGAACTGTGTTTAGCTTAGGAGATCTGTTTATGTTTTGTGATATATGGTGACATCCTTGGAGAAAAGCTGAGACAAGAAGAGAATCTTAATTAGCAATAATTATGAACTTGACTCTTTCCACTTAACTTGAGATTATGCATGTTTTCTTTTTTTCCAAAACCCCCCAGTATTTCCTCTTGGGTTCTCTTTCTTCATGGGTTGTAGGTGATTTGTATCTCACCCTGGTGGGAGTAACCGGCATAAAGATTTGCAGTTTGATACAGATTCTGAAACCAGATTGTCTATTTTTCAAATCAATTCTCACCACTTGCTGGTTTCTTTCCTACACCTCAATCTCTCATTTGTGAATACTGAGAGTACCCAACTGATGGGGTTGTATGGAGCCAATCAGTTTACATAGGTAAAGCATGCTGAAAATGATCTGGTTCATAGTCTCTGGCATAGGAACTTGCTGCTATCATTTCTCTTTACTCAGGGAGAGCCATGAAAGGATGCAAATAGCAGAAGCTTTACCAGTGAGCATGCTTTCTTTCTGACGACACCTATTCTCTATGCCAGCACATCTTTTGGAATATGTCTTGGACATCTGTCATCACAGTGTTATAGACTGTACAATGTATATCCAAGGAGTATGTCAGTGATGATGATAGTCTGCCATTTAACAGGAAGATACAATAAGCCTGTAAACTGCATACATAAATAAGTCCTTAAATAACTTTCCCAACAGAAATATTTTTAGAAAGAAAATAATAGATGTTTGTTACTGTTGTTCTGAGATCTTCATACTCCTAAGTGGACATGCATATGTGATCTTAAACATTAAGACAAAAACAAAAACAAAGCATGTGTTTGGAGATACCTTAATACTAAAGACCCTTTTCAGCAAGATGGCAAATCTGATACTTTGCCAGTAGAGTTCCTACTTGGCAATTGTTTTTTTGTTTTCTTTTTTCAAAATATCACCTCCAAAGAGGATCCTCTTAGATTTACATCTTTTGCTTTCGCTTATTTCTGGTACCACTTTTTTGAGGCATTTGTATTTAATGTAGATTTATTTTCTTTAATGATTTAAAAAGTGCAACTCCTTCAACTACTTCCCAATTTTAGAAATTTTATTTTTATAGACTGGGAAAAATATGTTAATGCTAGAATATATCATTTAAGAGAACATCTGTGCTCTATAGAGAACAATAAGTGTATATGATATCTCCTGATAATCTCAGACTTTTGATTTATATGACTCTACTTCAAATCCTCCAGACTGGGCAACTTGCCTTGACTATGTGTTGCCATAATACTCTATGCTGTTTCTTATCTTTAGGAAAGTGCCATTGTTACTGGCTAATTGCTTTTATAGCTTTATCATTAGCTTTCTGTGTGAGCAAAGACTCAATTTCTTTCATTCCTATGCCCGTAATAGGTACTCAATAGTATTTCTTGAATTAATGAATGAAAGAAATGAGTGGTGGAAAGTGTTTGAGCGCGCGCGCGCGTGCGTGTGTGTGTGTGTGCGCGTGCGTGCATGTGTGTGGCCGGGGTGGGCGGTAGGGGGGCAGGGATGAAACGGTACTTGGATGCAAAAGACTGCCATCTGAGCTCTAAACGAAGGCTAGACATACACCGGTTTGTCTGATTTTCCTTAAGGATTTCTTCAAGGGATGCCATTCTGAAACTCTGCTGGTTTTTTAGTGCCTCAATAAATTCAAGGTGCTATGGGAAATTTCAGTTTTTCTGAGGGAAGCACCAATACTTGACATTTGTTGAATGCTGGGAGAATAACTATTTCAAGGTAGTTCACAGATTCAATATAAGATCACACAACATTCTTTCTAATTATATCACATCTTTGAAAATATGTTTTTTTGACAGTTGTTACCATAAAAAAGCAAGTACGAAATGAAAATGTTTGGTTGATTTGGTTCCAAAATTTCAGAGGTTGTGTAGTACCCAAGAGGAATACATATCTCATTAGCAAGAAATCAGTTATTTAAGAATAAAATAATACATTTTTCTTTCAATTTATGTGTATATATTTTCAAATGTCTACTAAATTGTTAGGACATCAATATTTAAGTTGTTTGCATCTTACAACTTAATAAATGGAACCATTGTGTATTTCTTTTGGCCTAAAGGCACTGTTAAGAAATGACTGAAACGCCGAGAGCACTGGGAATTGAAAAGTTTGGGACCTCTGCTTAAGGGTAAAAATGAAGAACTAGAAATGGGGTCTACAATGGGAAGATTCAGTTGTTTGAAGGTGGGATGCTGCCAACGTTATGGTTTTGTTCCTGAGCATTGGTCTGCAATCGAAGGTTAGGACAGATAATTAAATAGAGACCTTCAATTCAAGTCTAGGTGAGCAATTTAATTATATTATTACTTAATAGAGTTATTGCTACATGATACCTGGTTTTATTTCCTCACAGACCATAAAGCCTTCTCAATTAAATATTTTTAAATTGCTTGTGGATCAAATACTAGAGAACCTAGAAAAAGGACAGGCAAATATAATTTCCAAACTTTCTTTCAGAAACGTAAGGTAATATTTTATTTTTTTCCTTTTTGATTTTTAATACTGCTGCAGAATTCTAAAGCAGTGATAGGCAGTATTGTTTTACTGAGTTTTACATATACTTGATTTCAGCCTTTTTAAGCCTTCTATCAGCCAAACTAAAGAAATTAATATAGAAGTATCACATGCTATTATGACTTGAGGCATCAGTCTAAATTGAGGTTTTGTTTTTTTTCTTACTTTACACAGCTAATTAACAATCTAACTTGACAATTGATTTTTTTTCCTAATCCCATTTTAAGGAAAGATCATAATTCAAGAGATTTTAGAAAAATATAATTTTGAATTTTAGATTCATATTTTAATAAAAATGTTATTTAATGATCTCATTTTTTCATAAAAGCTTTCAGATATCTAAAGACACCAATGATGTACAGTGAATTTCTTCAATATTTGCTCCTTGTGAAATACATTGAAAATATTTCCAGGGCCTGCTTATTAATCCTGTGATTTTATCTATTTGAAAAGAAAAGGAATATGCATGAGTCCATCTGAAAGCAGTATTTTCCCTTGATGACTATCTCATCTTTTTTTCTTTAGCACTGCAAAGTACTTTTGTTCTTTATTTGCCACTGATGCTTATGATAAAAAATTAAATTACTGTTCATCCTTTCAATATGCTCTCCTCTGAGGATTTCTGTGGAAGAACAAACATTTAAAAGAGGATGCAGAAGGTTTAGTTTTATACACAGCCTTGCTATATTATTCATTGCAATGCATTTTTCATGTCAGAGAAAGAAAAGTAAAATATATGTTAATTTCTACAGTGAGAAAGGCAGTGATTGAGAGGATGATGAATTCCCCGGCTAGAGATGTGTGGGTGATAATAAAATAAATCCTCTCCCTAACAAATCCTGGGCTTTTTTTCCTTCATGTAGGAACAGAATTTACTAGGTTTTTGAGTGAAAATCTCAAGACATAATCTCCAATAGCTAACATGCCTCAGACTCCTTATATTTTCATTTGAGAAAAGGGTCACCAGAGCAAGATTATTAAAAACAAAAACAGTACAAACAAAACAAAACAATAAAGTAAGCTCTGACTGTCAACATAACTGATAGGATTTTGCTCTATCCTTTATGAGCTCCCCAGCTCGCATCTCACCAATTTATTTTACATTTCTTAACAGAATTTGCACTCTTGTTGTTCAGAAATAGGCCAATTATTCTTCCTAAATAGCTGAAAAGATTTACGTGAGCATTCTTTTAACTCTTAAAACCTGATACTATTTTACAAGAACAGCGAATGAAAAATGTGCTTTATTTTGTCTACGAATTGGCAGGGCTAATGTTTTGCTGTTGTTGTTGTTGTATTGTATTCTCTTGGAATTCAACAATTTATCTTCAATCCAAAAGAATTACAGCATCAGGTAAGGAATCGATTTACGAACTTCTCACAATGTAAGAGAGCAGATTACAATTTATGTGTTCTTTTCTTCAGGCGCCCATAAGCTTCTCTGCTCCTAATATAGGGATGGGCAGTGTTTTTTGATAAACACAAGAGATAGGGAAAGCACACGCATTCTAGGACATTTTCTCAATTCTCCAAACCTATATTCAATTTGTTGTCATCTGAAAACACACATGTTGAATTTAGGGAGAATGAGTGTGTGAACAACACATAGGAAAAAAATTATGTGGAGAATTGTCTAGTCTTTTTTGTCTGCCAGATACCAAGTAGTAATTCAGTCAGTTGTTAAAAACAAAAAGAAGAGGATGTTTTCCATTTTCTTCTGTTGAGGACACATGAGTAAAAAGGAGGAAAACTATATATTTAGAAAAAACATATATGAGGTATGAACTCTGTTTTCAAAATATTTAATTTTATAACCCCCAAACCAAAAACAATATGGTCTATTATATATGCAATCTCAATGTAGAACATGTTATATAATTCAGTTTTTTCATGCACTCACTCTATGTTAGTGTTTCTTTTTCATAGTTCTTTAGTACACCTAAATACAAAACTGTCAACATCTATTGTTTAGGGAAATATAATTTTATTTCAGTGCTCTAGCAATATATAAAACAGCAAATGCCTACTTTAGATTAATACCTCATTGACTTTATTCTAGAAATGAAGTAGTCCTAATTTTATTTTACCCATTTTATAATGACTATCACCATGGCAAGCTGGCAGATTTTACAGAAATGAGAACGCATTCATTAGTTACCTACAAAGATGCATGAAAAACAGAATATACATCAATGCTGAATAAATGATAATGAAATTCAAAATATCAGTCACAATCAAAGACTAACAAAACTAGTCATCCCAAAATATATTGCTTTATCTTCTTTATTTCTACTTCTTTGTTATATTTCCAAGGCAACTAGGCACTTTATTAGTTTAAATTACAGAAACCTGGGATTCGAGGAGCACAGTTTCTATAAAAAAAACCATTGCTACTATAACCTAGGTCTGCTCACATTAAATTTGATAGGGAGATGTGCTTTCTATAGAAGATAAACAGTTAACGTGCCTTAGGCCACTTCATGTATTTCTTTAGCATGGTCCCTGTCTGTGTCTCAGGAGGCAATATTTATGTAAGCACAAAGTGTATGTTCTGGAAGGTAGGGTGGTATCTTGTCCCAGACCCTCGTGAACCTGCCATTTTCTTGTAACCTTTCTTATAACCTTAACTCATTGACTTAAAAATCCTGAAGCTCATTGTATTTACCTTTAAAATGAGGTTTCTGCAAAATTAATTAAAGCAATTGTGTACACCTTCAAGCACAATGTCCGACACATGAAAATTGCTGAAAAATGTTAACTATGATAATGATGGTGTCAATGGTGGAATAATAATACTACCCCTACCAGTGTAGCTTTCTCTTTTTCCATATCAAACCATATTTATGTCTATTACCTTGTGGAGTTAAAGTTAAATTTCTGAAACCTTTACTTTCAAATATATTCATCAAGTTAAGTCATTCATTGCATGTAGCCATATAACCCTGCTTCAGTGTCTGTATCCAACAATATTTCAAATTTCTACCCACTTATCTTAAAAAATTCATATATGCTAAAATTAACTGATTTTTTGCCTACAAAACTTACATTATTTATAATTACAAAATATTATTTTGAAATTCTCAACAATATTTTCTATCGTTTTACTGGACTCTAGGCAGACATTTGTATCCTTTTTCCTTAGTATAACAGACCCATGAGTTTCAGATTTGAACACTGTGACTCAGGCCAGAAAGAAAAAGGAATCCTGAGCATACTTTGTGTATACTGATTAAGACCCTTTTATGATTATTGCATCCAATCTAAGATATGTCAGAACAGAGTCACTTCTAGAAAGTTACTGCTAGAAACTACAGTCAGAAGGGTGCAAAGACCAGATCTTGGAGTCAAATCTGAGATCTGTACTAATTCTTCTCAATGGTCTTATCTTTTGATGGAGTCAATGAAACACATTCATAAACTCTAAGATACAAAAACAGCTAAGTGACAGAATTCTGCAGTTGGACTAAAAAATCCCAAGAAGTTGATTAAATAGCATCTACTCTTCATTGGGTGCAGCTTAGTGATTATAACTAATAATACTATATTTTAGACTTCAAAGCTTCTAAGATCTTAACTGTTCTCACCACACAATAATGGTAATTATGCGATGTGATGTCTACGTTAGCCATGGTGCAACACCTTGTACACCTTAAACTTACATAACATTATATGTCAATAATACCTAAAGAAAGGTAAAAAAATAGTATCCACTCTTTATTGTGTACATGTTAATGTATTGAACATAGTACCAGACATTTTAAAAGCATCTTTTAGTTAATTGCCACATTTGAGAGTAGATACTATCTTTGAAGCTCAGAGAGGATAAATAACTGGTTTACACTTAGGGATGACACTGAACCCAGATCTCATGGACTCCAAGTCACTATACTCAACCCCTGCGATGATATTGCTCTAGAATAAGTGGGATCTCAACCCTTGAGCAATTGGGAAGGGGAGGAATTTATTTGTTTTTCTTATCACCTAACACTAGATGCCTTTTGGAAAAAGATGTATCTTTATGGGAAAACACTTTTGTATGAATTTTTAGAATAGATGTAGCCAAGGAGGCATGAATGCTGTCAGAGAGCAAATCATTGTAAGTAGGGGAAAGCAGTTATGCGGGGTGGGGAAAATAAGTTTATAGTTGTTTGAATGGAAAATAATACAATAATTAATAAATAATAATACAAGAATAAACTGTGTTTTGTGTTCTCAGAACTGTAAACCTACTTTTGCCTCACCCGATATATATGAAAAAATGAGGGATTAAGAATTTGTAGTTTTTGTTCCAGAAAGAAAGGAGAATAGAGGGATGAGGGGTAATGAAAAAAATGAGAGGAAAAAAGAGGAGTTCATAAAATGAAGAGAAGCTGGAAGGATGAAGATTAGCAAGCTCTGGGCAGCCAGGTGAGTAGGCTAAAGGACAATTAAAAATGATGCCAATTCCTGTTCCTTTGAAGGTTGTTAATGTTGCTGTGACATAAAGCATCTCCATCATCCAGCTCCGCTGGTGAATTTTACTGTGCTTACGAATACATTTCAGAGTAGACCTTGGGGACATCTCAAAGGGTTTCCCATCTGGAGAGAAATAGTGAAAGCCAGAGGTGACATACAAAGAAGCAGAGGCCAGGAGGCCAAACAGACCATGAAAATGTGTATCTGAGACATTTGCAGATCTTTATGTGTGTTTAGTGAGACCAAATATTTAAAAAAATCAATCAATCAAGTACACCTCCTTACAAAAGGGAAGTGCTGACATCTAGTGACGTTTTTAAAGTATTGTGACTACTTTAAGGGCAGTATCAGAGCAAAGGTTCCTTCATATATCTTTGCTTCTTTGGTGATGGCATATAACAGAGACTTATCAATCATATTTTTCTGTAAATCAACAATTCTCGGAGAAGTATTGCAGGCAGAAGCCACTGACTATGCCCCTTTTGATCATCATCATTAAATCTTCCATATTCCCTTGTTACCTGTGAAGCATATTCCAAACTTTGGGTCATCACCAGTGTTTATTTTCTTCTCTCTTGCTTCTGCTTCTGTGTTAGAAGACTCACTGCTGCTTAAGAAAAATCAGAAAATTATGTTAGCCAAGGGATTCCATCTCAGGCTGTATAACCTCAGGGACAAGAGCTTGTATTTACTAAGACTGTTCATTTGTCAGGTATAATTACACATTTCGTAAAGTGTCATAATCATTCTTTGTGTGAGGGATGATTATCCCCATTTTGCAGATGAGAGAAACTGAGATTTCAAGTTTATACAACTAAGCATCAAAAAAATTGATGTGTCGCCTTAGCCAGTGTGGCTTAGTTAGTTGGAGCATCATCTCATCCAGTGATCCTCAAGCTTTTTGGCACCAGGAACTGGTTTAGTAGAAGAAAATTTCCCGTGGACCAGGGAGGGAGTGGGGAAAGGAGGCGGACTGAGCTCAGGTAGGAATGAGAGAGCCTGCCACTCACCTCCTGCTGTGCGGCATCTGCGCTAGACAGAGAACCTGAACATTGCTCCCGTATCTCACAATGAAGTTCTGTTATTCTTTATCCTTTCCTGAATACACTTCTTGAAGTAGGTATAATATCTTATATCTATTTATGAGGGCTGTCCAGAAGATATCCAGCCATGTAATATGAAAAATAGAGACATTTATTGAAGGAGATACAAGGTGCAAGAAATATTGTACTTAGGACAATGACAACTCAGTCCCCTTCAAAGTAGGCACCTTAGAACCTCACCCAGTTCTCCCAGTCGCCATCAGCTGCCCCAACATATTTCTCTGAATCTCATCAAAGGAGTAAAATCTCTTCCCTTTCAAAGTAGATTTTAGTTTTGGGAAAAGCAGAAGTCCCAAGGCATCTAATCTGGGCTATAGGCAGGGCTAAGTCACCTGCGTGATTTCATGTTTCTCCAAAAAACTCTGCATGAGACATGATGAAGCAGGCGCATTGTTGTGATGAAGCGGTCGATTACCAGTGGTCCATAGCTGTGGCCTTCTGAATTACCTGAATAATTTCCATGGAAGAATGTTCAAGCTTAACGCAAAATTTGATGCAGACTCGTTGCTCTACTTGCTCAATCATTCTGAATGTGATAACCACACAGTGCACGTGAGCACTCAACAGCCTCTACCACCCTCACTGAGTAGTGCAGTGAGGTCATCATTGTTCACACATGTGCATTCCAGTCCACTCTTCTTGGCTGCCAGGTTACGTGGATGTCATGCAAACTGTTCTTGTTATATTAACAATGGCTGGACTTTTTCTGAACAGACCTCATTTTCTCATCTCAATTTCATCCTTGTGTGTCCTATAATATGATCTTTTCCTGTAGCCATCTATTGAACTCTACTCTTAAAGTTAAAATGGGACTTCATATAAGTAATAAATAGAAAACTTTAAAGGAAAATAAAATTATTGTTTTGGTTTAATTATAGCAGGGAGAATGGGAACTGTTGCTGGATAAGTGATATAGACCTTTACATTGTGAAGAACCTTGTATTTTGGTTAATATTTTGGATTGTTTCCTGAAAAAAAAAATGGGACTGTATGAAGGGATTTTTAACACATGGTGATAGAATTAGATTTATGACATTAAAAACAAACAGCATTGTGAAGAATATTAACATAGACAACACTGTACAATTATCAGTTCAGAAATTATTGCAGTCATACAGGAAAGAAAATGATTTTTGAACTAATCAGTAGGCAATTAGAAAAGGGAATTGTTATGAAGTTATTTATTTAAGTTTTGAACTTTCTATTATGGAAAATATCAAACACATATAAAGATAGAATCATTATAATGATTAATTACATATTCAAGGCTCAGGTTCAATTAATTTTTCCAGCTTCAGTTGACATACAGTGTTATGTAAGTTTAAAGTATACAACATAGTGATTTTATATGTGTATATATTGCAAGATGATTAGCATAATAAAGCTGGTTAACATATTCACATATTCACAAATTTGAGTGTGGTGAGACTAAAAATTTACTCTCCTAGCAAATTTCAAATTTACATTACTATGTTATCAACTATAGTCACCAAGTTGTACATCATATCTGCAGAACTCATTCATCTTATAACTGGAAGTTTGTATGCTGACAACTTTCATACATTTTCTTTACCCCCCAACCCCCAACTCCCTGGCAACCACCAATTTGTCCCTATTTCTATGAGTTTGTTTTTTTCTCTTTTTATTGAATTGGGTGACTGTTTCACAAAATTACGCATATTTCAGGTGTACAATGCCATGGCACATCATCTGTACAGTGTATTGTGTGTTCACCTCCCCAAGTCAAGTCCCCTTCAGTCTCCACCTCCACTGTCCCCACCCACCCCAGCAGTCACCATACTGTTGTACTGTTGTCCATGTATTTGTTTTTTTAGATTCCACATATAAGTAAGATCATACAGTATTATTTTTCTGTGACTTATTTCACTTAAGGTAACTCCTTCAAGCTTCACCCATGCTGTAGCAAATGGCAGGAGTTTCTTTATTTTTATGGCTGAAAAAATATTTCATTGTGTGTGAGTGTGTGTATATGACATTTTGTTATGCGTCCATCATGTTGATGGACATGTAGATTATTTCCATGTTTAAATAATGCTACAATAATGGCTGTTGTAAACGTGCTATAATGAACATAGGAGTCAAGCTATCTCTTCAAAATAATGATGCCATTTCTTTGGGATATACAGTCATTTTTTGGCATCCAGGACCCTCAGGAATATGAAAAGCCACAGCTTCTCAAGTCCCTTATGTAAAATGGTGTAGTATTTGCATATAATATATATTTGCATATAGGCCACAGATGGCCTTGCCAATATATTGCTTCATTCATGTGGATTCATTGCAGTGCTCAGTGCATGGCAAATCCAAGTTTGGCGTTTTGAAACTTCTTGGGATGTTTTAATTTTATTTTTTATTCTGACCAAGGACATTTTTTCATTGCTGACAGAGAGAGAGAGAGATGTGAGAGAGAAACATTGATTGGTTGCCTTCTTGTATGCACCCTGACTGGAGAATTGAACCCATGAACTGGGTATTTGCCCTACAGGAATCAAACCTGTGACCATTAGGTCTTTGGGATCATGCTCCAACCAACTGAGCCATACTAGCCAGGGCTCTTTTAGGGAGGTTTAAAAAAAATGTTTTCAACCTGTGATTGTTTGAATCCACGGATGTAGAACCAGCAGATATGGAGGGCTGACTATATGTAGAAGTGGGATTGCTAGGTCATATGGCAGTTTTATTTTTAATTTCTTGAGAAAGTTCCATATTGTTTTTTACAGTGGCTATACCAGTTTACATTCCCACCAACAGTGTACATGGGTTCCCTTTTCTCCATATTCTTTTCAGCATATTATCTGTTGTCTTTTTGACCATAGCCTTACTAACAGATATGAGGTTTACTTCCAGGCTCTCTTTCTCTTCCATTGGTCTATGCATCCATTTTTACCACAATATCATACTGTTTAGACTACTATAGTTTTGTAATATAGTTTGAAATTAGGAAGTGTGATGCGTCAAGCTTCCTCTCTCATAGGATCTTCTTTCTCATGATCCCTGTCTCTCCTGCTACTACCCTAGTTCTGATGACTATCATCTCTTACTTGTGTCCCTGCAACAATCTTCTAAGGGTCTACTGTTTCAAATTTTATTCCCACTAAATCCTTTCTACAATTAGTAGGCTGAAAAGTTTGTAAAAACTAGACTGGAATAGATAACCATAGTTTAAAACATTCCAATGTGTAGTTTTTTTCTGTTTTTTTTTTTTGTTTCCATTTGGAATAAATCCAAGTACTTTTCCAGAGTCTATAGATCCTTCATGGTGTGACTCTTGCCCAGCTGTCTATTCTGACCTTATCAACTACAAATTTCCCTTCTATTCTCTATGCTTCAGGCACATTGGCCTTTCTTGTCCTCCATAGTGCCAAGCTTATTCTTCTGGGACATTTATTCTTGGTTATCCTTCTGCCAGGAAGAGCGTCCCTCAGGTCTTCTCCTATCTCTTATTTTATTCAAGTCTCACGTGAAATATAATTTTTCAGTATTGCATAGCTTGACACATAATCTAAATTAGTACCTCTTGTCAGTAATATTTTTTTAATCATCCAGTTTTATTTTTTTGTTCTCAGTTCATATCACTATCTGAAATTTTCCAGATTTAATATTTCAGAGCTATATGGATATTTAAATTATCTACCTTACCTAACACATTCAATTAAGCCCCAAATATTTCAAATTTTTCCTTGGAATATGATTAACATTAATTTTGTCCTTCTTTCTATTGCTTAAATACATAGTCTGGGTTCTTTTTCCATCTGGAGTATACTGGTTCCTTTGTTCCCTAATGGGTCTTATCTCTAGGGTTTCTTCATTCTGACCCAATTCAGTTATAGTCAAGATCAATCCTTTTTAGAGTGGCCTAAATTTTGACACTCCTCACCTCAGTGTTCTTTTATAATTCAGAATTGCCTAAGGAATATTGTGTCAAGTTCTCCTACTGGAATTTATGTTCTGTAAATCTAATTTCTCTCTACTTCTCTAACTTTATCTTTTCCCATTAACTTTTATTCTAGCCAAAACAGAGGTAAGTTTTAATTCCTTAGTTTCTCTTATTTGGCTACATTAATGTGGAATAGGAAAAAATTTTTTTTAATGGAACTACTGATTCTATCTTTTTTCTCAAAATAGTTCCCTAAAACAATTTTAATTTTTTTAAATTAACGTGTATCTTCAACATAGAATTTTTGAGTCTATTCTCTTGGCAATGGATTTTGTGTATAATAGTTTAAGTTGAGGCATTGTTTTTGTGTGCAAACAAGTGTCGCTTCTACCTTCTGACTCTGATAAGAAGGAAATTACTTTTTATAATTTAAATGTAATTGCAATTCACTATATTTCTAAAAGATAAAAAGTGGTACAAAAGTGTTAATTTCTGCTAGGATGAGGGCCTTGAACATTTTTGTATTTTTTTATTTAAAAACAAATTGCTATGTGATTTGCCTCAAAAATTAAAAATCTATATATTTAAAAGTAACTTGTTTTTGGATTTAGTAACTTGTTTAGAAAACTGCCAATAGTCATTTGATAGAGTAACTATATACTTCTATCAAAACAATATAATATTATTGACCAGGCTTTTTTTATTATATTCTATACTTTATGAAACACCTCAATAATAAGCATAAAATATAAATAACATTTTCTTTCCCTCTGTTCTTTTCAAATTACTCACTTGATCTCCATGTGACCACGTGATAAGTAGAGCTCATGTGGGGATTTGATGACAGAAACAAAATTAGAAGCTATAGTCTTCAATTTCTAGTTCAGAACTGTTTGAGAAGTCAGCATTTTAATCTTTTTGATGTTTCATTAAATTAAAATTAATAATTTTTGAGTTTTATGAGAAAAATTAAATCATAGTTTTATTTACATCTTTTTTTATATCATACAAATATTAAAATGAATTTTTCTCAATTTCAATAAATTTTTAAAAAGATTTTAAGAATGATCCAAAAATGAGAAAAAACAAACAAAAAACCCCCAAAACACTGAGTAGTTCTTTCTCTGTGTATGGGTCTTTAAAAAAAAAATAAGGCCATCTTTTTTTTTTCATGATTCTACTAGCTATGTTACCCAATACATGGATGCCATTTACTTCTTCAGGTTCTACAGCAGAATAGTGACCAATGGTGTCACAAATTTGAGGGGTCTGAAAGGGTGCTATATGGAAACATCTCCTTCAATGGCTCATCTAAAATTTCCACTCCAGAGTTCTTTCTATCTATCCATTATCTAAGAAATGTAATACGTGCACTAGTTAGCATTTGCATGTGTGTACGACAGGTTGTCTGATTTGCTTATAAAACAAAATGTTTCTAAAGAACAATAGCAAAAAACCACTCAGAGCAGGTGAGTTTTGATGGCGATATATGAGGGTCAATAATGGTTCCTACACTCACATTTTTTCCCCTCTTATGCTCCTACAGATTAGGCTGGAACCAGCCACCTTTCAGCACTTTATCCTTCCCCATTATCTTGCTGCTTGGATATCTCTGAACTGTTCTCTCTGGTGTAGGAGAAATAAAATATACTCTTATTGCTGTGTTGTTTTTTCAAGGATTAAATTGTAGTTTTGGCATAATGAATTGACTTTCCAACAAAATAAACTTGCATAATTTGGAAATCCAAGCAGCTTTATGTTGAAATATCCAATAATCATTCAAAATGTCACCTTGAACCTGCTCTGTGACATCTATGCAACAAGGATCTGCAGATGGATTATAAATCTGTCTTTGCCCTCTTGTGGGCTGTTACTTGACTAATGAGTAGTTTACTAATGAATTTTAATTTTGATCTGATTCCCTCAATTAGGATATCTATTCAAAGCATGCAATGCAATATTATTAAGAGTGCACATTCCATGTGACCTCCTTGTCCTCACCCAAGGAAACAGTGGACTGATGAAAGGAAAGATAGTGCCAAAGGTCTAAATTGGTCACAAATACTTTTTCTAGGCTATTTGATATTGATTTCATGCAATCTTAGTCTTAAAAAAAATCACTTTTAAATGTAGAGATGTGGCCATCTCACCACAGTTCAGGTTCCTGGTTTTGTCCTCCATAATTTATAAATAAATATCCTTTTATCATTTAAATGTTTTTAATTATGCTCATAAGTGTGACCAAAAATTAAATATACCAAAATAATTTGGTGCCAGTAATCCCCATTTGTTTCACTCCACAGAGGTGGATATTTTTAATCAGATATATTTTCCACTTTTTTTTTTTGTATTTTAAAACAGCTCTAATTGGTAGTTATGAAATAGACGTGGGAATGTAAGGTAAAGAATAGAAAATACGGTTACCAGCATTGTAATCATTTTCTATGGTGCTAGGTGAGTACTTAAATTATCAGAGGGAGCATTTTGTTACCTATATGGATGTTTAGCCACTGCGCTGTATACTTGACACTAATATAAAATAGTGTTGAATGCCAACTCTAATTGAAAAATAAAATAATAAAAATTATTATACTACTATTTCTTGATTTTCAACTTTATTTTTTAAAATTTTATTGTCATTCTATTACAGTTGTCCCAATTTTTCCCACTTTTCCCTCCTCTGCCCAACCCATCACCGGCTCCCAGAGTCAATCCCCTCACCGTTCTCCATGTCCAAGGGCCATTCATACATGTTCTTTGACTACTCCCTTCCCCTTCTGTCCAAGGTTACCCCCTTGCCCCTCCCTTCTGGTTGCTATCAGTCTGTTCCATGTTTTCATGCCTCTGGTTTTATTTTGCTTGTTAGTTTATTTTGTTCTTTAGATTCCTCTTATAGGTGAGATCATATGGTATATGTCTTTCACCCCCTGACTTATTTCACTCAGCATAATAGCCTCCAGTTCCATCCATGCTTTGCAGAAGGCAGGAATTCCTTCTTTCAGCTGCATAGTATTCCATTGTGTAAATCTACCATTTTTTTTAATCCATTCATCAACTGATGGGCTCTTAGGCTGTTTCCAGCACCTAGCTATTATAAATAGAGCTGCTATGAACATAAAAGTGCTTAAGTTCCTTTGAATCGGTGATTCAGGATTCTTGGTTTATTTTCCCAGTAGTGGAATTGCTGGGTCAAAAGACAGTCCCATTTTTAATTTTTTAGGAAATTCCATACTGTTTTTTACAGTAGCCACATGACTTTGCATTCCCACCAACAATGTATTGGGTTCCATTTTCTCCACATTCTTATCATCACTCATTTGATGTTTATTAATGATGGTTATTTTGACAAGTGCAAGGTGGTATCTCTTGTAGTTTTAATTTGCATCTCTCTGATGGCTAGTGATGTTGAACATCTTTTCATATGTCTGTGGGCCCTCTCTATGTCCTCCTTGAAGAAGTGCCTATTCAGGTCCTTTACCCATTTTTTGGGTGAATTGGATTGTTTCCTGGTGTTGAGTCTTATGAATTCTTTACATATTTTGGAGATTAAACCATTGTCTGATGTATCATTGACAAATATGGTCTCTCATCCAGTCCGTTCCATTTTCATTCTGGTGATAGTTTCTTTAGCTGTGCAGAAGCTTTTTAATTTGATGTAGTCCTAGTTGTTTATTGTTTTCTTGATTTTCCTTGCCCTAGGAGATATACCAACAAAAAATATTGCTATGTGGAATATCTGAAATTTTACTGCCTATGTTTTCCTCTAGGACTTTTATGGTGTCACAACTTATATTTAAGTCTTTTACCCATTTTGAGTTCCTTCTGGTTTATGGTGTCAGTTGGTGGTCTTCTTTCATTTTTTTGCATGTACCAGCCCATTTCTCTCAACACCATTTATTGAAGAAACTGTTTTTACTCCATTGTATGCTCATGTGGTTAAATATGAATTAACCACAGAGATAAGGGTTTATTTCTGGGCTCCCTGTTCTGTTCCATTGATCCATGTGTCTGTTCTTATGCCAGTACCAGACTTTTGATTATAGTGGCCTTGTGGTACACTTTGATATCAAGTATTATGATCCCTCCTACAGTGTTCTTCTTTCTTAAGGTTGCTGAGGTTATTTGGGGTCTTTTTTTCATTCCATATAAATTTCGAAATATTTTTTCTAGGTCTGTGAAATATGCCATTGGTATTTTAATAGGAATTTCTTTGAATCTATAGATTGTTTTGGATAGTATGGACATTTTAATGATGTTAATTCTTCCAATTAATGAACATGGTATATACTTCCACTTATTTTTGTCTTCCTTAATTTATTTCTTCAGTGTTCTACAGTTTTCCAAGTGTGGGTCTATTACTTCCATGGTTAATTTTATTCCTAGGTACTTTATTTTTATTGCTGCTATAGTAAAAGGGATTTTTTCCCCAGTTTCTCTCTGATATTTCATTGTTGGTGTACAAAAATGCCCTCAATTTCTGAATATTGACTTTGTATCCTGTTATTTTACCAAATTTACTTATTGGATTGAGTATTTCTTTTTTTGGTGGAGGCTCTAGTGTTTTCAATGTACACTATGATGTCTTCTGCAAATAACAAATTTTACTTCCTCTTTTCCAATTTAGATGACTTTTATTTCTTTTTGTCTGATTGCCATGGCTAGAATTTCCAGGACTATGTTGTGTAAGAGTGGTGAAAGTGGACATCCTTGTCTTGTTCCTCATCTCAAGGGGAAAGCTTTTGGTTTTTGGTTTTCAACTTTAGATTCATGTTTTCACTTAGTGCTATTGTAAGATTTAGTCCTCACTTTTTTTAAGTGTTACTTTTTCATAGGATCTGATTCTTGCTTTGTAAATGCAATTGTGAATATCATGAAGATACTAGTTAGGCTCCTTCCTCATTCCTCCTTTCTTCCTTTCCAATTCTCTCCTTCTTTTGTTACTTCTTTTGTTTCTTTCACTGAGTTTCTTTGGTTCCCTTGATTATCTTTGTATCCTCTGAGGTCCATTTTCTTTTTAATCTTAATTTTTTTAATCTTAGTTTTAAGAATTCCTCAAATGTCTATGATTCTCATTTGGTCATTATAATAAGAACAAAGGGATGGGAAGCTAGTTTGAGTTTATATTTTTGTGGAAGGAACTTTTGAATGCTAAATAATGCTTAGCCCATGGAGAATCAGTTACTGCATTGAGGTCTTCAAATATCTGAATCTAGAGAAAGTGTTTTTTCTCTACACCACACAAAAAGTCTAGAGAGTTTGCAGTTTTCTTTCTTGTTTCAAAGCCTAGCTATTGGCCTTTCTACATGCCAGGGTACCTTCAATTAGTACGTGATTATTTATCCCACTTTTTACTTTTTTCCTGTTATATCTGACAAAAGTGAGTCTGGGTCATTCTGGGTTAATTAAGCATATTTCTTGCCTTCACTGTTGTCAGCCCACAGTCACCGAATAATCACCATATGTGTACTGAGCATCTATCACGTGCCAGACACTGACCTTGGTGCAGGAGATGCATCATATGTATCAGTAAGCAGAACAGAAAAAAATTACTCCTTCGTAGAGCTTACATCCTAGCAGGAAAGACATTTCCTCTACTCCTCCTGAGGCTGAGCATTTTTAAATATGATGAAAAAATGGCCACTTAGATTTTCTTTTTTTTGAAATGCCAATTTATAATCTTTGTGAATTTTTCTATTGGTTTTTTCTTTTCTTTTTTTCTATTAATTTACAGAATGTTCTGTATTTTGGAGATATTAACTACTTGTGTCATATATTTTATAATTTAAGCCAACAATGAGGTATTGTGATTCTCTGACCAGATTTAGAAAATTTACAAAGAGTAACAATATCTACTGTTAGTAATGATGCAGAGAACTAAGCACTCTCTTACATTGCTGAGGATGTGATTATTGTAACATTTTAAACAGTAACTTGCAAATTTCTACTTAAATTTAAACATTAAATATTAACAGATAAATCTATTGTAGGCTGAAGACAGTATTTTTTTTTAAGCAGGAATACAAGGCAATATAAAAATGGTGATGACTAATGTTCCTGCTAAAGTTATTTGTGTTGTTATTATAACCTCTATTCTCTATCTTCTGTAATAATCAATAAATTATTTTGTGTTCCAGAATACATTGGATTTGGAGGTCACCTAAAATATTCTTCTCAGTTTCATCTCCTGGGGCACCCAATGTAGGAAAAAGAGCACATGTGTAGAAGCAATACCTAAACATTTATCAATGTGGAACAGATTTCAAAAATTGTAATATATCGAGGTATGAAATATTGTACAATTTAAATTTAAATGCATTTGCTCTAAATATATTGCATTAATAGCTGTAATGCAGTCTTAAGTGAAAAAAACTGAAAAATGTGCCTTATGTAACTCCATTTAAAAAACAAATAAATTAAAACAAATAAATATGTTCTTTATTTGAGCAAAAAGAAAAGTGTAGAGGGACTCACAGCAAACTGTTACCTAAAAGGTGTGAAAAAGGAAGATGAGAATACCGGGGCATATTTAACTTACCCATTATGAATATTTAGACATAAAAATATTTTAAACAAGCATGCACTGTTTAAAAAGTAACTGTAAAATTTTTCTTTAAAAATGTACAACTACTGATATTATTGTCCCTGCCTGAGATTTTCTGAATTAGAATATCTGAGAAGAAAGTTTTAGAATTTGAAGTTTTAAATTGCTTCTCATGTTCATTTGATTGGGTGTTGCACTGCAAAATGAAAGGTCGCCAGTTCGGTTCCTGGTCAGGGCTCACGCCTGGGTTGCGGGTCCAGTTCCCCATTGGGGCACATACAAGAAGCAGCAGAATGATGTGTTCTCTCTCACATTGATGTTTCTCCCCCTCTCTTGCATGCTATCTTCTATTCTCTCTAAAAATAAATAAAGTCTTTAATAAATAAATAAATTGCTCCTCACATTACATTAAAGCACACTTTAATGTTCAACTCAGTCACTTAGAGAAAATCAATAATTAGAAAAATAATAAAAAATTAATTTATGTATCCAGACTAGGACTTATTTATGTATATGCAAATAACATGAATTGAATTTGATGACTAAATTTAAAAACTCACATTGTGTAATGTAGTCCTGTAGAAGAAAGTTCATTAGACATTGATTGATTCAAAAGACAGGTTTGCAGCATAGTTATCAATGAGTCTTGCTATTTTAAAACAATCAACAATTCTTTTTACAGAAAATGTTTAGAAGAACACATGCAGACCATGAGAACTAATCCATTTCAAATGATGATTTACAAGAAGTCTTGAGCAGCGTGGTGACATCAATGGAATGGGCACATAGTCACTCAGAATAACTCATTAGAAGGTGAAGACTGATATTTATGTAAAAGTTCTGATATGAGTACAACTCAGCTGGGTTCTACACACTTCGGGTCCAAGACAAAGTGTGGTAAGAAAGGCGAAGAATCCCAGACATGGGTCGTAGGTGGAGCAGTGGGAAAACACATTCCCAGGCTAGGACTGGGCAGTAAATACTTGGAAGCAGGAAAAGCATCTTAAAGATTATGGGACACTGGTATTTTCTTGATAGGTTTGGAGAGCCAAGACCATCTACTCTCATGGTAGAGGGGATTCCTAGAAATAACCAGATGTTGGAAGGTGATGTAAGTTTTTACTGCTCTTTAAGGGTTGAATTAGGGAACATCCAGGCCTTCTTATTTCAAGTCTGTTCTGCATGTCTTGTATGTGACCACTATTTTTCTATGATTTAAAAACACAGATACTTGCATATATGTACAAACATATAATTGTGTGATGAAAATTTGCGGACTCTGCTGCCCAGCATCCTTCACTCCTTCCGATAATAGTGAACTGACCAGGCTCCAGGGAGATGCTCCTTCTTCTGGTCCCCACTGGTGTTCCTCAGGTGGAGGTGACTTAACTCTTGGCTTGACGAGTAGCCATGTGTGACCTAGACCAGATGAATTAGAGTTGATCAGTCTGTGAGCAACAGTGATTGACTGAGAAATGCACACCTATTCCAAACAAGTCAATTAGATTTTTATTTTTTTGTTTATTTGAAAGGCTGGAAAAATATTTTTTTTCCATAAGATTTGAACCTGGGAGGATATAGTCTAAAGCTGTGGACAGCAGTGGTGCTACCAAATGTTGCCACAGATGGATGAGTCAGAAATTAGAAAATGACCAAGTCCTAGATCCACCATTCAGTCTCCTGGATCAAGCTGCATCCCAATCCCATGGTTATGTGACTGACAATTTCTCCTTATTGTTTAATTCAGTTTGAGGGTAGTCATTTGCAAACAAAAGAGCCCTGGGTAATTGTGGTAGACTAAAGATGGCTGCAAATTCTTCAACACTCTCACAGAGAAGGAGTCTGTGAATCCCACCCCTCCACCCCCAAATCTTTGGTGGGCTTTGTCATTGCTATGCCTAATAGAAAGTGGCAAAAGAGACACTGTGCCAGTTTCCAGTTCCAGGCCTTAAGCAACTGGTGGCTTCTGCATCCTTTCTTCCTGAAACGTAAGCTCTGGGAGCTCTCAGACAATGTGGAAGAAGTCCAACAACCCTGGGACTAATACACTCAAAAGCTCGAGAGGCAATGTGTTGTGCAAGCACTTTGGCTGAGAACAGCCTTCCAGCCAAGCCACGTGGCATGTTGACTGAAGCTGTCTTGGACTCTTCAGTATAGTTCATCCATTTGAGACCCACTCGGTTGGAGAAACTAAGCAGCCAAACACCACTGAATGACCTCATTTAAGACTATGTGGAGCTAAAAAAATCACCTAGTTGAGCCTTGACAAAATTCTTGACACACAATGTTGTTACATATACTAAAGTGGCTAGCTTTGGGCGTTGCCTGTTATCCAATACCTGACCTGAAAACAGATAAGAAATGATTTTGGCTGTTGAAATGTAAAGTCCCTTAATTAGTTACCTATTGGTAATTGGTTTCTTTTTTTCTTTCTCTCTTTCTCTTTTTTTTACTATTATATATAGTCAGTAGGTGGTGTTGAAAAGTAGGAAAAGATTTTCTCTTTCAGAACAGTGGTAAAGAGCTCAGACACTTCTCATTTGAGAGGTGAAAATGGGACTTTTGATTTTTTGAGTATGAGCTACTTCAGACATTGATGTGTTCAGTATTACAATTTTAATCACATTCTCTAATTTGTTTGGTCCTAGTTATTTAGGGTTAATAAATTGAACCCTGGCTATTATGCAGGTTAAATATAATTTTTAAATGAATATATATGAATTTCATAAATTATAATTGTTTGTACAAGTTTAAAATATCATTATGATTCCCTTTCTAAATTCATATATAAAGTATGCATCATGAATACATTAGTAATTAAAAATTGATTCCTACCATGACCACTACCTATTTATGTATATGTGTAACTATATACAGAATCCATGTATAATAATATTACTTACATTGGAAAGAAGATTTTTGATTATAGCTAAGAAAACACTAATTGCAAACAAAAAATTAAACATTCATGTACCGTTTGGTAAAATCCTGGGTATTCAAGTGAATTAAGACTCTTGTGGCCAAAAATAGAGTCTAAGTATCCGTTAAGGGAGAAAGGTGGTATGATGTTGGTATAATTGACTTTCTGGCTCAGAAGATGTGATTCAAATTCAGGCTCTGGCATTCACCGGCTTTTGTATTTGAAACTTACATTCATTCCTTCTGTGAACCATAAATAAAACATTGTTTTGTGCATAATTTAGTAACTGATTTTTAAAATAATACCTAAATGCATCAATGGTATCTGCAGAAGGTCTATGATCTGACAAAATTAGTATCTTGAGAGGCTTTTTGTACATGCATTTCCAGAAGGTGTTCTTTAAAAAAATGTGCCATTCCTTTATATCCATGTCATGTATTGCTTCCTGCATCCCTCCAGTTGTGAGTGAATGGAAAAAGATAAAGCTGTAGGGCCATCTTCCATGAAGCTCCAAATTTACTTAAATAGTAATGTAAAATAATGTGCACCAAAAACTGTTCTAAGGCAATTAAGATATAATAAAGTTAGAGCTGTTCGTTTAATTATTTCCTGACATTTTGTAAATATTAAACAATGGTTTATTTCCTTACTTCAGAAGAAGATAATTGCAAATATTACTATTGTCTGGAAAGAGTTATTGTCAGGGCCTGCTTTCTGCTCTTGTCATTATGAAGCAACATTTCCCATAATATCCTTTTTAACTGGTCATGAGTGATGCCTGCTTTCCTTGCCTTTCTTTGTTTGCAACTCTGAAACCTAATTTTAAATGATGCAATTTTCACTTTAAAATTCTTTCAGGTTTCTGTAATGATTTAAGCCTATTGATATTTCCTGCTTATTTTCTAGCCTACAGCAGAGTTGTGGAAAATATTACGATTTTCCTCCAGAAGCCCAATTTGGCCTGTAGTTCATATAATTGGAAAAAAAATTTGCAATCTTGTTTCCATTAACCAGTTCCTGATCAAATGAGGAATTTTATCCAGACATCTTTCCAGCAAGGCTACACTAAAAGTGATGCCCTATTTTACAAGCGCTTTCTACTTCAGACTATTAGATTAGAGATTGTGAACCACCTGAATCAGAATCACTCTTAGCTTGTTAAAAATGAAGGTCCCAATATCCCACTCACAAAATTCTAATTTAGTCAGTCTGTGATGGAACCCAAGGATTTGCATTTTTAATAAGTGTCCCCAAGAGGATCTTATGGATACCTGCAATAGTTAACACAATAAATATTAGGCCCATTGGTAATAAAGTTGTCCTATACATATAATATGTACTCACAGAATAAATGAGGTAGGAAGTAGAAATAGTAATTTGATTAGTTTTTTTATTTTTTTAAAAAAATCTATACTGTGCAAGAATATCTTCATGGAGGATTATATGATTCATTTTATCATAAAACTGAAAATCTGTTAACCTCATGTTTTCCATTGTATGGCAATACCAATGGCTAAGGTGCTTACATTTAAAATCAGTTAAATAATTCTTCCCATTTTGGTGGTTTTAAAATATGTCCACAAATTCCTTGATAGTCCTCTCTTTAAAAGGAGCAGCCTAATTCCTCCCCTCTACTGACTGTGAGCTGTACTTAGCGACACTGTTTGAAGGAATAGAATACAGTGGAAGTGACTGTGTGATTTCTGAGGCTAGGTCACAAAAATGCAGTAGCTTCTATCCTGAGCTCTCTTCACCACTCATTCACATGGAAGTAGGCTGCATGTTAAGAGGCCTAGATGGGGAGTCTCAGGTCTCCTGCTAACAGTAAGCGCCAACCTGGCAAATCTGCTTTAGCAGATCCTCAACCCCTAGACAAATTTTAGATCACTCCAACCCTGGCTGATATCTTGGCAGCAACCCTGTTAGACACTGAATCGGAACTGCCTAGCCAAGCCATCCAGGAATATTGGCTCACAAAAACTGTAAGAACTTTTAAAATTCATCGTTTATTTTTTAATTTTTTGTTGTTTATTCTAATACAGATGTCCCAATTTTTCCCTTTTGCCTCCCTCCATTCAATCCACCCCTCCCTCCATCAATTCCCACTCCATTGTCCATTTCCACGGGTCATTCATACATGTTCTTTGATTAATCCCTTCTCCCTTCTTTTACCATTACTCCCTCCCACTTCTCTTAGAGCTGTAAGTCTGTTCCATGTTTTCATGTTTCTGATTCAATTTTGCTTGTTAGTTTCTTTTATTCATTAGATTCCAGTTATAAGTGAGATAGTATGGTGTTTGTCTTTCACCAACTGGCTTTTTTCACCTAGCATAATGGTCCCTAGTTCCATCCATGTGTGACTGTACCGCAGTTCTTTAATCTACTCATCTACTGATGGGCACTTAGGTTGTTTCCAACATTTGGCTATCGCACTTAGCACTGCTATGAACATAGGGGACGCACAGTTCTTTTGAACTAGTGATTCAGAATTCTTAGGGTCTCTTCCCAGCAGTGGAATTGCTGAGTCATAAGGCAGTTCCATTTTTAATTTTTTGAGAAAATTCTGTACTGTTTTCTACAGTGGCTTCATCAGTTTGCATTCTTATTAACAGTGCACTAGGGTTCCCATTTCTTCACGTCTTCACCAGTGCTGTTGTTTGTTGATTTATTAATGATAGCCATTCTGACTGGTGTGAGATGATATCTCATTGTGGTTTTAATTTGTATCTCTCTGATGGCTAGTGATATTGAGCACTTTTTTGCATGTCTATGGGCCATTTGTAATCCTTCTTGAAGGAGTGTCTGTTCAGGTCCTTTGCCCATTTTTTAATTGGCTTGTTTGTTTTCCTGGTATTGAGACATATGTGTTCTTTACATATTTTGGAGATTAAACCCTTGTCTGATTTATCATTGACAAACATGTCCTCTCTTCTAGGTGATTCCTTTGATGATGGTTTCTTTAGCTATGTAGAAGCTTTTAAATTTGATATAGTCCCATGTTTATTTTTTTCTTTATTTTCCTTTACCTAGGAGATATGTTGGCAAAAATATTGCTATGTGGGATATATGAAATTTTACTGAAGATCTAACCACAGAGGTCAGACAAGAAAAAGATTTAAAAAGCATCCGAAGTGGAAAGCAGGAAGTAAAACTGTCATTATTTGCAGATGACATGATAGTGTACATAGAAAACCCTATAGGCTCCACCAAAAAAGTACTTGACCTAATAAGGGAATCAGCAAAGTAGTGGGATACAAAGTCATTATTCAGAAATTGATAGGATTTTTGTATATGAATAGTGAACTATCAGAAAGACTAAGAAAAAAAAATACCATTTACTATAGCAACCGGAAAAATAAAGTACTACTAGAACTGATAAAATATTCAGCAAAATGGCAGGATAAAAAATTAATATCCAGAAGTCACTTGTATTTTTATATACCAATAATGAACTATCAGAAAGGGAAGTTAAGAAAACAGTCCCACTCACAATTGCTTCAAAAAGCATAAAATACCTAGGAATAAATTTAATCAAAGATGTAAAATACCTGTACTTGGAAAACTATAGAACACTGAAGAAAGAAATTGAGGAAGATGCAAATAAATGGAAGTATATACCATATTCATTAATTAGAAGAATTAACATCATTAAAATGTCCATACTATCCAAAACAATCTATAGATTCAAGGCAATTCCAATTAAAATATCAATGTCATATTTCATAGATCTAAAACAAGTATTTCAAAAATTTATATGAACCAAAAGAGACGAGGAATAGCCTTAGCAATCCTGAGAAAGAAGAACAAAGTAGGAGGGGAGGGATCACAATACCTGATATCAAACTATACTACAAGGCCACTGTAATCAAAACAGTCTGGTATTGGCATAAGAACACATACATAGATCAATGGAACAGAGAGCCCAGAAATAAACCCATATCTCTATGGTAAATTAATATTTGACAAAGGGGACATGAGCATACAATGGAGTAAAAACAGTTTCTTCAATAAATGGTTTTGGGAGAACTGGACTGGTATGAGCAAAAAAAAAATGAAACTAGACGACTAACTTACACCATACACCAGAGTTAACTCAAAATGGATAAAAGACTTAAATATAAGTTGTGATACCATAACAGTCCTAAAGTTCATTGTTTTTTAGGTAAGAAATTTGGATATGCAACAATAAATAATCAGCAAACACTCTTAGGTAGTAGTTTTATTTTATGCTAACATCTTTACTGCTCCATTTTATGAAGAAATTTTTAAAAACATTTACATATCCAGTAAATTAATAATTCATGCTGAAGATTAAAGGAAGTTCATAGGCTTATGTTCATTGATCTGCATTTGCCATAACATTTTTGTTATCCCGACAACAAAGTTGCTAA
Organism: Pteronotus mesoamericanus; assembly: GCF_021234165.1. Taxonomy (NCBI): domain Eukaryota; kingdom Metazoa; phylum Chordata; class Mammalia; order Chiroptera; family Mormoopidae; genus Pteronotus; species Pteronotus mesoamericanus. The sequence goes on along the minus strand of NW_026555247.1, from coordinate 12,792,451 downwards.
AGTTCTTTCTAATAGTACAGTTTTGAAAAGGACATTTAATCATAATATTACTCAATGAGCTTAGGTAAGAAAATAGATATTTTTGCTGTGTGTCATTCATTCTTGCTTTCAACAAATATTTATTGGCACTTACTCTCCATCAGTCATCCTTCTAGGACCGTAGTATATTTCAGTCAACAAAAGATACAAAAATCCCTGCTCCCATGAAACTTTTGGTGTTAGTTATTAATCATTTATTAAATAAATATGTATTGAGGACGTGCTGTGTACAGGTAGAAATATGTATATGGCACAGGCTCTCCCCTCACTGAAACTATTACGTACCTTCCATATGAGTGCTTTTTTATGAACTAAAAAGTCTTCAAAAATAAATGGTTAGGCAATTTTTGTGTCAATTAAAATGTATGTTACAATAGCAAAATAAATTAAGATAGTAACTGTCCAACTCCCATTTCTGACTATTCATGCAAATACAATAAAAATGTTTGAGTTCTATTATTCTTTCTGTCAGCCTGTCATATTTTAATGTCAACTCTCTGATCATTAGGGACATTCTACCCAGGGTGCTCTATTTTTTTGTTTCATTTAGTAAAGCATGATAATGTCACAAGATGCCTGAGATTTTCTGCATAACAGCTCCTCGACATACCGGCACTGTCACGGTAAGAAGGAAGACAAGATCGTTATTTTGTCTAAGCTGAGAATGATGCTGTCTACTATTTATATTAAAATTGTGTGTTCCTAAATTTATCAGTGATCTGTAAAAGTGCATTTTAAACATAAAATGATGAATGCAGATTTACAAATTTAAATCTTATTTCAAATAAGGTTAACTTTACAATGGAAATGTAATTAGTGATAACTGTCAGCAGTAACAGCCTTTCATAGACTTCAGATTAAAATAAAAATTAAAGCTTTCTATAGACCAATAGTTAATTGAGTTCAGATTCATCAATTTTCAGATAAGAAACCATAGTCAATGAAATTTTAGTCAAAGTTAGCTATTGGCAGAAAAGCAAGAAAACCCTAGCCACTGACTCTCAGTCCACAATCTTTTTTAACACACTGAAGTTTCATCTTATTATTATGAATAGAAAGCAGAGAAATATTCATTTCACAAGTGCTTAATTTTTCATCTTGTAGAAAGTAACTTCAAATTTTAATATCTTACATTCTTAATTATTTTTAGGTTAATGTGAATTTATTCTTTAGTTTCTTTTATTTAAAAATGAACTTGAGAAAATGACTACAGAAATTTTTTAAAATAGAGAAAAAGATCTATAAAATTCTTCACCAAAAATAATTACATTTATTTTTGTATTTTTCCATTCTAGTTTTTAATGTAATTGCAGTAATAGCAAACATACAGTTACATGTGTGCATTTGTATGTGTTTACTTCATATACTATATATATGGGTTGTCCAATTTTTGGAATTACAAACAATATCTTGTATACTGGACTTTATTTCTCTATAATTATCCTTATTGCATTAGAATTAATTTTTGATGAGCACTAATAAGCTAAACGATATGGATATATATACCTTTGATATACATTTCTGTTTCTTTCCAAAAGGATATGGTACCAATTCTTCATGTTATTAGCAATAGAATCCTGTTGAAAGCAAATCTGTCTTTTCTTGTTTTTTTTGCTCACTGTTTCTACATCACCTAGTCCATGAACTGGTACAAAATAAACACCTAAAAATCATTGTTGAATGGATAAATAGATGTAAAAGTACCAGTTTTTCTTCCAATCTGGTGTTTGTTTCACTGCCTTAGACATTACTATATAAAATATTTTTCTTTAATTGGCCATTGATATAAGTTTTAGTATTTTTATTATAATTAATATAGATTCAAACTCATCAGCCACTGAGTATTTACTTACTTATGTTTTTAGAACTTATTCATTACCTATTTGTACACTCTGCTAAAATGTAAACCAGTCATCCTCCAAGACTTCTGGGGTAGGGAGAGGCTGAAACATCCCAATCTGGGAAAAAATTAGGGTTTGTCAGATAACAGGTTAATGAATGCTGCATTTCATGTGGGAACTTATCATCTTTAAATTTTTTAAAATTGTGGTAAATTTAGGGTTAAATGAGTAGAGTGACCATGCAGCTTGTGAATTAAAACACTTTTAAGGATGAAAAAGTTGCTCTTCATAATTGTAAGAGGACAACAGGCATAAACTGGGAATCTTCAATGAAAATGATAACGCAGTCACTCGGATTGTGGGCATGACACCAACATTATTCTAATGTTAGTTTTATCTACAAACTTCCACTTACATAATTATAAAGGGCCATTATGTTGGTAGGAAAATGGTGCTGGGGAAAGGAAGTCATTCAAGTTGTGTTGTAGTAGGTATGACTTCAGTTTCAGTTGAGATCCAAGTCACAAAGACGTTAGAGGAAATAAAATTCAACTAAGGGCTATGGCGACCTAGAAATTGCCTTGAGATTTTTCTGGGCCTGCAACCAAGGGATACGATGTTAACAAAAGTTAGGAATTAGAACTGCCCCGTAGGGATGAGAACCACTGTAGAATTGACAAGGCAGGGGCCGGCAAGGAGATGTTTGCCAAGGCTAGAACCATATGGAGACACAGCCACTGCCATGGACAGAGCCCTGAAGCAGAGGTGGGGGTGGGAGTTACTTTGGCCTCTCCTTTCCTCCTGCTCTCTGATCTCCTACCTGTGGTTGAACCAGGGATCAGTTCCCAAAGGAGCCTGGGGATTATATTTTGCATAGCCAGTACCAGCGGTGTAAGACTGAAAACTATAAGAGAGGAGAATGGGCCTCAGAGCAACTGGGAAAATGATCACCACATCCAATATAATAAGCATTTAAAGAATGAAAAACAATGTACAAGCCAAATAGGCTAATTAGTGGACTGTGCTCTTCAGGTCTGATGTGCAGCTGGACCTAGTTTGATTTTTCACAGGAGCTACAGTCAGCTATTAATGGTGACAGAGTTCTCTGGGAACTCAGAATGGGGTAACAGGCACCGATCCAAAAAGCTCTGGCAGGTATAATGTCTCTGGAGAGTCAAGAGCACAAGATAGTGTAACTCATATTTATTTACTTCTTTTCTGTTCATTAAAACAGGTAAGATTGTGTGTACAATAAGTAAATAACCTCTGATGTATTTATACTACCTGTTTAAAATGTTTTTATTTTATTTTTCAACTGAGACACAAAAAGGAGAAAAGTCAATAAAGAAACAAAGAAATGAAGTCCGTCGAAATAAAAAATCTTGATGTATATTATTAATTAGTATTTAGAATGCTTTTCTCTTTATACTTTAGAAGTAAATGGAATGTATATACATCATTTGAGAGGACACACTGTTTTTATCTTTCTCTCAGTGGCTATAGTTACCATTTTGATTTCATACTTTTTCATGCTTTTAATTGCATAGGCACAAACACGGTCCATATATTACCCACACTATGTCTAGACCAGGACAACAGCCACTTCTGCTGATTTCAGTATCTTGCATATTCAACTGAGACTTTTTGAAGCAACAAGAATTAAGAATCCTTCAGTTTAAATTGGACAGCAAAGTTTCTGTTCTGAGAAAGAAAATAACTACTGGCTAAAGTCTAATTAGAATTCTAAATTAAGGGCTTCAAAATTCTTAATCACTACTATTCTCTCTGCTTAGTTGGTCTCATTTTCTGAAACATTTAAAGTCAAACACTGAGCTCCACAAAAGCAAATATTCATTCTCAGCTACACAAAACTTAGCAGACTCAGTCTTGAATCTGGGTCTCTTATCATTTCACTGTCTAAGCTGGTTTGTTGCTTTCTATAAGTCATAAATTTCTGCTCTTAGTTAATACTTTTTTTTATAACTCATCCTCATCACGATGACTTCTCTATTGATAGTATGATCATTAGAGTTTTTTTTTTTGAGATCATATGGTATTTGTCTTTCGCCCCCTGGCTTATTTCACTTAGCATAATGCTCTCTAGTTCTATGCATGCTGTTGCGAAGTGTAGTAGTTCTTTTTTTCTTTCTGCCACATAGTATTCCATTGTGTAAATGTACCATAGTTTTCTGATCCAATCATCTACTGATGGGCATTTAGGTTGCTTCCAACACTTGGCTATTGTAAATTGTGTTGCTATGAACATTCGGGTGCATAGGTTCTTTTCCATTGGCATTTTGGGGATCTTAGGGTATAGTCCCAACAGGGCAATCACTGGATCAAGAGGCAGTTCCATTTTTATCTTTTTGAGGAAATTCCACACTGTCTTCCACAATGGCTGCACCAGTCTGCATTCCCACCAACAGTGGATTAGGGTTCCCTTTTCTCCACAGCCTCGCCAGCACCTGTTGTTTGTTGATCTGTTTATGATGGCCATTCTGACAGGTGTGAGGTGGTATCTCATTGTGGTTTTAATTTGCATATCTCTTATGGCTAGCAATGCTGAGCATCCTATCAAATGTCTCTGGGCCCTCTGTATCTCTTCCTTGGTCAAGTGTCTACCCAGGTCCTTTGCCCATTTTTTAATTGGATCATTTGTCTTCTTGGAGTGGAGTTGTGTGAGTTCTCTATATATTTGGGAGATCAAACCTCTATCTGGTGTATCATTAGCAAATATATTTTCCCATATGGTTGGCTCCCTTTTCATTTTGCTAATGTTTTCTTTAGCCGTGCAGAAGCTTCTTATTTTGATGAGGTCTCACATGTTTATTCTTTCCTTTATGTCCCTTGCTTTATGGGACATATTGATGAAAATATTGCTGCGTGGGGTATCTGAGGGTTTCCTGACAATGTTCTCCTCTAGGACTTTTATGGTGTTGCGACTTATATTTAAGTCTTTTATCCATCTTGAGTTTATTTTTGTGTATGGTGTCAGCTGATGATCCAATTTCAATTTTTTGCATGTAGCTGTCCAGCTCTCCCAACACCATTTGTTGAAGAGGCTATTTTTACTCCACTTTATGCTTCTACCCCAATCATTAGATTTATTATACAAACTGGGACACTTTTGAGAGTAAAATAGATGTTATTAATAATTACACCAGAAAAAGGCAAAATTCACAACTGTCCCTGGCAAACCAAGGTAAAAGTTCTAACTATAGTCCCAATCATTGCATAAACCTCTGAGCATAAAAAACACATTTAAAAAATACAGATAATATATAGGTATCCTCTTCCTCCTTTCCCCTCCCATATTATTCCACCTGTTATTCATTATAACCCTGATTTTGCTTAATATCAAAGAAAAGCATTATTTTGATATTTAAATGTATAATTTCTCCAATTACCCACATTGTTACAAAGACAAATTTTTAGTTTGTCCTTTGGCGAGTACTGAATATTGGTCACGTTATCTTCTGCTTATGCTTTTCATTGCATTGTCTATTTATAAGTTATAGGGTTTGGAGGAACGGAGGACTTGTTACTTCCGGGTAAAAGTGGTATACCTTTGTATGCTGCTAGGGGCTGGGGACAGCAAGATAGGACTGACTGATAAGAGTAAGGATCGGGCTTACTGGACAAGAAAAGTCCACCAGATACCATGGGCCCAGGTGAGCAAGTTGTTGAGATCAGAAAATTCAGCTAACGGGAAGGGGAGAAAGCTGTAAGCTGTTCTATGAAACTGCAGCAACAAACCAGATTCTAGGAAACTGCGTACAAATACCAGCATTGTTCGCTGGGGCAAGCCTGTTACAAACCTTCCTGTTTTTACTGTAGGATGTGTGCAACTGACTTTTAAACCACAACTCTCCATGCTAGGAAGAAATCACCCTGTGGCTTGCTGGCGCATGCACCCTTGTGCCCTTATTCAGCAATGATTACATCATTTAGCATGGAAGGTCCACTGCAACTAGCTAGTTTACCTGAGCTTTTCTAAACTTAAAATTGATTTGACAATATTTGCCTATGTGTTATTAAAATGTAAGCAGTTAGCTAATATTTGGAGTTTTCAGTTGGATAAATTGCTACTTTTATGTTAAAAAATGCCTTTGCAGTCATATAATGGATTGCTTTATGATTATTCTCCAATAAAAATGCACATGATTTTTTTACTGTTTTCAAAAGTCTTTAAAAAGTTTTTACTTTGTCTTATAATGAATGTAAAAAGGAGAAAGAAGTGGGTTGGACTAACAGCTTTTGCTGTTAGTTAACATGCCAATAAAACAAGTTCCTTATAGCTCATTTGCCCTCTCTTTTTTTTAAACATGATTATGTATCTCTGGTGGAATAGATGACTTAAAATCTGAAACCACTCCTTGCCAACAAAATGGTCTAGGAACTGGAAGTTACAAGAGGGTTTGGAAAGATAGTTTAGATATGTCAATCACTTTCTATTATCTTTTTAATTTAATTTTTACTTATTATTTTGTTGGGAGTTTTCTCTGTTCTTTCAATGACTCTTATCTAAATAGAAATTTCTATTCTAAATATTGGAACACTTCTGAATGTCATATTTCTCAGAATGTATATATGTGCAAATGTGTTTATGCACATATACATATGAATGCACATATACACACATACACATGTAATTATGATAGCTTCTTTTATTTGTTTCATAAACTGTACATTCTTAGAAGCTAGCAACTACATTATTTTTTTTCGTCTTTTCTTGTTGTCTCTATTATGTCTCTAACAATCATGGTCATGTAACAGGTATTCAAGAAATAGTTGCTCAGTAAAGAAATACATTGCTTGAAAGGCGTACATTCAAACAGAGTGTGACTACCATAAGAAAATAAATGTGGTACAGACTTTCTTTTAATCACTGTGACTAATATCAAGTAAAAAAGGAAGTTGGAAATACCTTCCTATATCAAGACTGTGGCTATATACAGTTACATAACAATGAATGAAAGATTAGAGAATTTATTCTAGAACCATAGAGATGATGTAGGGGTTAAAAATGAGGTCATCATCTAGAAACAGTATCTGGCTAATTCTTGTCCCTATATGATGAAAGGCCATATGTTATAAACTCTTGCTGTCAAAGCAACATAGAGATGAAGGGAGACTATTCCCTGATTCTCTGAAGGCCCCAGAGATGTGAGTCTGTTTTTGAATTGGTTCTCTGTACAAGTATAATGTGGAGCAGGGCTGGCAACCAACACTGAGGATTACAAAGATGTAACTGGATTCCGATCCATTGTGCAAGAGATCTGGCCTGAGAAAGATTATTATTTTGGAATTGTAGTTCACGATTCTTCAATACCAAGAAAAAATAGAAAAAACGTTATTTATACTATGATCAATTTCGTGTATGTATAAGAGCCTTTTGGAGATAGGCTAGTGAGTTAATTTCTTTGGCGGGCTCCTTAAAAACTTTGTCAAAATTTCCTCCAGTAATATTTAATTACAGTTTTGCCCAGAGATTGAAAGGTAGTTTAAAGATGATCTTTAATTTTTTCAACCACACTTTTCCATGAATCTCCCAAATATTTTTGTATATTATGCATAAATGTGGTATGATCCTTTTTAATTGTGCATATGTATGTAGATCAGTCATTAAAAGCACTTTAAGGACAAGTAAAATACGGGTTTTGACTTTCTGCCTAAACATCCTGTTTTCTTTAAAATAAGCAGCAAACTGTTGAAATGAAAATGAAATTGATGACATAAAAAATAATTAAGGTGAAATTTCTCATGCAAAGGTATATATAAGCATACAAAAATGACTGAAATAGCTTTACTTTTTAAAAACAATTATAAATAGTATTGTACCTTTAATATGTCTGAAGGCTGCTAAGCACAGCAGTCCAAAATGAGAAAGTATATTACATCATGTTACTCTAAATAAGCCTTCTAATGAGAAATCAGGATTATGTTGAATCTGAAGGAGAAATATGCATTTGCCTTGATAATTTTAAGCTGATCTCCCCTGGGGAGAATGATGGAACATTAAGAGATTTTAAATTGAAATGAGGTTATGGGACTGTAAATTGCTGACGGATATTTAGTATGTGATTTAGTATTTGTGTTTACATTCTAGCTTAAAAAAAGATAAAATTTTGACTTTTTCACAAAACTAAAAATAGTCTTTAAAGCACATTTGGCTAATCAGAATGATGTGTCCAAAGAATGTGGGAGAATGAGCAATAAAACTGATATATTTGAATTATGAATTAAAATCCAACAATAAATTTGCATTCTTGGAGTGAGCCTCAGTCTTTAAATATTTTAATGCCATGTAATTAATTTATTACTGTCAATTAATGACCTAGTGGTATTATCCTTCAGCAAGTGTTATAATTTAGAATTTAAGGTTTATTAAAAGTACTTCTATACCTCTTCACCTTTGTAAAAGAGACCATAATTATACAAAATCTAAAAATATATCTTTTCTGGTGGTTTTATCACATACTCTTTCTGAAAGCATTGAGGAAGTGAAGATTTTGTACTTAAGATATTGTATTTATTGTACACCCACCAGGAGTGAACAGCATAGCTCATGTCCAACCAGTGCTGTAAAAAGGTGGCCTCAGGGGATGATGGATAAGGCCAAGACTGATCACACAACTTAGTGCCTTTTTCCTTTTGAAACTTTTATTTTCAATGTGACATCTACTATCACACACAGTCACTTTCTCCTCTTTGTGACAAACTCATGCAGCTTTCAAAAAGTGATTTCAGCCTTCATTAGAGAAATGCCACCCAAAGGGTGTCTTTCAAAGGCTTTGTGTTTTTCAGCTGGAGACAAGACTGAATTCATCATGGTTTCTATGGCCCTAGAATACCTAGTCCAAGATAGAAGCCCTGTCATTACAAATATTGCAAGGAAATGTGCTATTTCTTACTGAGGGGCCTTGTGGACCAGTGTCACTGGGGAAATGTCAGCCTGGTTTATGGGATGTTGTCTTATTTTATATGCAGGTACATCATAAAGAGCTTCATACTTAGGAGGATAGCTAGGAATACAATATTTTTCATGCAACCAAGATTCTCCTTTTTTATTTCATCTTCTGGAAAAAGTGGCTCACCATCTATCTTTTCATGTTCATTTCTAATTTGGGACAATCCATTTTTTTAAAAATTAAATTTCTAAATCTGACTCCCTCTTGGGGCTTGTGTCCTTCCCTCTGCTTCTTTATATACATTTTCTTCTGCCCTAAAACCTATGCAATTATCTTCTGTCACCTTAAAAGCCTTTCTTACAGCACACTGCTCCAGCTGTTGAAGCATATGTAATTACATCCTACCCTACCTCGCCTGCGGCATGCTAGTTTCATACAATTTTCATATCACCCCCTTTTCATTATTCAAGCAGAGTGAAATTTTAAGGACAGTGTGATTAGGCTGAAATTGGAACTATTCAAGATTTGGCATTGTGTGAAAAAGCACACTCTTTGCTTCTCTATACCAAACTAAAAAGCTATTGTTAAAATAAAGCGGGGAACTTCCGGTCACGAAAGAGGTATGGCAGATGTGGCTTGCCTCTTTGCACAACCACATCAAAATTACAATGAAAGTGTAGAACAACAATCACTCAGAACCATCAGAAATCGAGTTGAATGGAAGTCTGACAACTACAGAATAAAAGAAACCACATCCGTTTAGGCAGGTAGGAGGGGCGAGGATGTGGAACACTCTGGTCCCGCACCCATGTGCAGTGGATAAAAATTTGGGAGGTATATCACGGGAGTGAGGAGTCTCAGCCCCATACCTGGCCCTCCAGCCCAGAGTTCCAGTGCCAGGAAGATAACTCCCCACAACTTTTGGCTGCAAAACCCAGCAGGGATTGAGTTGGTGGAAGAAACTGCTAGAGCCCCAAGCAGTTCCTCGTAAAGAACCCACACATGGACTCACTGACTCAGACTCACTGCCTCTGAGCTCCAGTACCAGGGTTAGCAGCTTGAAAAACACCAGTGGCCTACTGACAGAAAGAAGTGCCTGGCATTAAAGCAAGAAGAGGCCATTGTTCCTTTTCTAAGCCCTCCCCCTAACTGCAATAGAGCCAGCAAGCTGGTGCCATATTTGAGAGTCCATCAGCCTGGCTAACACTGTTTGACCTGCCTTGGAGATCCCCAGAGACACCATCCCATGTAAATTATGGGTTCGCCCAAACTGCCTTTTCATACTAAAGGACAGTTTGGTCTTGGCTTGTACTGCACAACTTCCTAAATCCTTTCAAACAGGCAACAGCTGGCCTCAGGGAGCCCCAGGCCTGGCACTAGCAGCATCCAGCCTAGATTCACAACTTGGCTTCACCTGGGAATCTCGAAGTCCAGCACAAGTAGCAGCCATCTCAGATTGCTTTATAGTTCAGGCAGGGTGACCCCAGGCAAAAAACAGGTTGGGGCTGACAGCCTGTACTGGCAGGGAACCAACAGGGCCAGCACACCCAGTGGACAGCTGCATACCACATCAGAACACCACCACTGTGCCCCTGTACAGGTGATCCTCCACGAAGGGCGGAGGTTGGTGATGAGGTGTCACAGCTAATTCTTGCTGCTGGCTGGTCTGTGTAAATCCTTCCCATTGATCTGCCAACAGCAACCAAGACGCAACCAAAAGAGGAAAGTATAGTCAGCCCACATGAAGGGCACACCTTGAGTACCGAGCTTAGGTGATAGGGAGGCTATAATACCACTGGATCCTACAGGACATCTACTACAGTAGGCCACACTACCAAAGCACAGGCTTAAAACAGTTCTACCTAATACATAGAAACAAACACAGGGAGGCTGCCAAAATGAGGAGACAAAGAAACATGGCCCAAATGAATCTACAGATCAAAACTCTAGAAAAAGAGCTAAATGAAATGGAGGTAAGAAATCTATCAAATGCAGAGTTCAAAACATGTTATTAGCATGCTCATGGAACTTAGTGAAGACCTCAAAAACATAAAAAAGACCCCATCAGAAATGAAGGATATACTAATTGAAATAAAGGACAATTTACAGGTAAACAACAGTAGAGTGGATGAAGCCAAGAGTCAAAACAATGACTTGGAATGTAAGGAAGGAAAAAACAACCAATTGGAACAACAAGAAGGAAAAGGAATCCAAAAAAATTAGGATAGTATAAGTGGCCTCTTATACTTCAAGAAGTCCAAGATTCACCTCACAGAAGGGTACCAGAAGGAGAAGAGAGAGAGCAAGAAATTGGAAATCTATTTGAAAAAATAATGAAAGAAAAGTTCTTTAATCTGAAGGAACTAGGCATGCAAGTCCAGGAAGCACAGAAAGTCCCAAACAAGATCGATGCAAAGAGGCCGACTCCAAGACACGTTATAATTAAAATGCCAAAGGTTAAAGATAAAGAAAGAATTTTAAAAGCAGCAACACAAAAGAAGTTAGTTATCTACAGTGGAGTTTCCATAAGAATATCAGCTGATTTCTCAAAAGAAATTTCGCAGGCTAGAAGGGATTGGCAAGAAATATTCAAAGTCATGGAAAGCAGGGACCTACAGCCAAGTTTGCTCTACCCAGCCAAACTATCACTTGGAATCAAAGAGCAGATAAAGAGCTTCCCAGAAAAGAAAAAGACTAAAGGAGTTCATCATCACCATTATTATATGAAATGGTAAATGCTTATTTAAGGGAAAAAAAATCACAACTATGAGCAATAAAGTGGCAAAAATACATATCTATCAACAATTGGATTTGAAAAACTAAGTAAACAAGAACAGAGAATCATGCATACGGAGAACATTTTGATGGTTGCCAGATGGGAAGGGGGTGTGCAGGGAAAAGGGTGTGCAGGGTTGGGTGAAGAGGTGAGGGGATTAAGAAGTACAAATAGGTAGTTACAGAATAGCCATGGGGATGTAAAGTACAGCATAGGAAATGGAGTAGCCAAAAATTTATGCATATGACCCACGGACATGAACAATGGTGGGGGATTGCCTGAGGGAGTAAGGGGTGCTGGGTGGAGGGGGCTAAGGGAGTAATCCAGGACAACTGTAATAGCATGATCAATAAAATATAATAAAAAATTTAAAAAATGTTCATTCGCTTGGTGCACATACTTACTTGTCACACATTCAGAACTATCACAGTTAAGGCTTTCCATGGAGCCATATTAAGGTTCATTAGTATTTTTATGATTGAGTTGGAGTTTAATCTGAGGGGAATGGTGTTAATGATCAAGGATTTTATAGATTTGCATAGATTCTGTCCTGAGTTAGGCACGAAGGACTAAGGGAGGCTCATGGGAGTAATATAGGGATTTATGCAAAGTATTCCAATGGGCTTCCTGAAGAATATTGAACGTTGCTTAAAAAATCATTGTACAAAAAGAGAAAAAGGAATAAAAAGTTTAAATAGTTGTCTATATATTACATCTAAACAAAAGCCTAGGAAGAAGACATAAACATGGAAAATGAACACAATCCATTTAAAATTAATAACTATTTTCCTAACTTCCTAAGATTCTAGCACCATTGTTCTCTAATATTCACTGTGCTTCTATGTTATCAATAAAGTTTTAAATATTTCATCTCCTTGGGGTTAAATTGGGCTATTAAAACATTAAATTTGTAAAGTCTCTGTAATTTTGATAATGTCATTTACCACTCACAATTGAAAGCAGATATGATAAGTTAATCAATGCTAAGCCTCTAATACTGTGACACATTGTCTAATATGCAAGCCTTTAAATGCTCTATTTGAAATATTACATAATACAGTCTTATTGTTTTTATCAAATGATCAAATTAGTATTATATTGCATAAGTTATCAGAAGAATTAAGTACGGTTTGAGTTTCCAGAGACAGCCATAAAGCATAAGGGAGGCCTGGAATAAAAGAGGTGTGTAAATATGCATTTGTCATGAAATGGAAGATTGTTTATGTATCTGAGCATATGTAAGTCATTTTTTTGTGTTATTTTACTATCATTGCTATTCTTTATTTTTAATTAGCAAAAATAGCAAAGAGCTAACTGCTTATAGTTGTAATGGCTAATAAAAATTATAGGTTATATTTCAATGCATTCAATTACATTCAATGCATTCAATGCATTCAATTACAAGAGTCTCTTCCAAATATGTAATAGTCATAAATAATAGTAAAAATCTCTTTGTTATTCTCCAGGACTAGAAATGTATGATCATGTAAAATTTTCCTTTCTCTTTTTTCAGTAGATTGGAATCTGTTTGGTAATATACATCCATGTGGCAAAAATTAGGAGGTCCAAAAATATCAAATATTAGAAGGGGTATGTATCAACAGGATCTTTTGCCTAATACTTATAGGTGTGTAAATTGCTATAAGCAATTTGGAAAAGAGATTAGCATTATCTAGTAAGATTGAAGGTACACATATTCTTTGACTGAGAAATTGCAATCTTAGGTATATTACCTAGACAAATTCTTGCAAGAGAGTACCAAAGGATATTGTAAGAGTATATATAACATTTTTGTAATAAAAAATCACTGGGAAATGACCCCAAATTATTGGCTGAAGAGTATATAAATAAATAGAGGTATATCAGTGAAAGCAAGTTAATTAACAGCAATGTAAATATATATGATTAAATCTCAAAATTATAATATTGCACAAAAAAGCAAGTCTTAGAAAACTACAGATAGTATTATTTTACTTATATAAATGTGAAAAACTATGCAAGTATTGTCTATTTCTTGGAGATACATACATATTTGGTAAAAGTTTAGTAAAATACAAGATAATGATCAGCCTTTGATCCAAGGGTAGTGGTTATTCCTGAGGGAGATATGACTGAAGAAAGGAATAAAAAGTCATTCAAAGGTGACAATAATGATCAATTTCTTAAGGTGTGTGGTAGGCTCATGAATGTTATTTTTATTTCTTAAACTACACTATATATATTTATATTGTATATATGCACTTTTTGTTTGATATATTTTAAAATAAAAAAATAAATAAATTCAAAAATCACCCTTATTGTTTAAAGTTCAGCTAAATTATTTCATATTGTCTCATGAATTCTGTGTGGATCATTTGTAAACAATACTATTTTTGTAAATGCTTAACAATGTAATAACTGTTTCTTTGATTGGCATTTCCCAAAATGCACTGGTTCTTACTATTAGAAAGACCAAGGTAGACAACAGAAAGTGGTAATGCTGGAATTAGAGACAAGGTAGTCAGGTTTTCTTCCCTCTACACAGACTGCTTCAAAATATTTTTTTGAAGTAGTTCTTAATAATTATTTTATGTAAAAAAATGCATTGACTTTGTCATATATGCAAGTAAAAATGAAAGGAAACACTGTTATACAGGATATAAAATTGATTGATACATAATGGTCTATACTTCTGGCTTTTTCTCCAAAGTTTAACAATATTCTGCATTTTTACAGAAATAAATTTGTTCAAACAAATCGATTGGTTGTTCTTTGCACTTGTAGTTATTGGTGTGGGTTTTTTCCCCAGCTTAGAGATGTTGGGACACATACATTTTGATTCTTTGCTGTCATAGTCCAGTCACCTTATTTTAAATAGGCACTTCTAAAGGCATTCTACTTTTTAAATGCCTTTGGAGTGTGATACTCTAAGTACTGCCTGAATGCGATGACCTCTGTGGAATATTGTTATATCTAAGTTCTGAAGCCATGATGATAAGACTCCTGGGACCCACTGTGGAGTCCACTGAGACCCGCAAAACTCACTGCTGAGTGAGAGGAAGAGAAAGGGAGGGAGGGAGGGAGAGAGGGAGGGAGGGAGGGAGAGAGGGAGGGAGAGAGAAGGAAGACAGGGAGAGGGAGAGGGAGAAGATGAGGGAGGGGAAAGGGGGGGAAGAAAGAGAGAGTGAGAGAGAGAGAGAGAGATTGATTCAGATCTTGTGAGAGTTGCAAATAAACTTGATTGAAGACCTTTTTCAATATTGGTACTTAAATTCCTTACAATGTATTTTGTAGCTCAACTTGAAGCAACTAGTATCACTCAAAATTCGTTGAAGAAACTAGTATCCCTCAAAATATTGTTATGAGCATGGCTGTCCCCTTGAAGGAGGGGCAGAATAATTGATGGAAATTCAACTCTAAGAGAACACTTTACCAAAAATATTTTAATCCTTTTTGATGTACAAAAAGAAGAAGTTGTACATTTTCTAATGGATGATTTGTCCTTTCTAACCAACTCTTTGCTTGCTTATCCAGTTGGTAAACCACAATCATTTTTTAATAACTACTTTTTACTGAGTTTTCACTTCAATCCAGTACCATTCGGAGCACTAAATGCATATGATTTCCTTTACCTACAAACAACACTTTGTGAAGTGGGTGTTAGTAATTACCTAATTATGTAGATGAGTAAACAGTTGCCAAGAGTTTCAGTAACTTGCTGGAGGTTATACAACCAAAGTTTAACATTTATGTCCTTAACTACTTCTAGCTTACTGCTGTTTCACAAGCTTCCCAGAACTTCCTATGCTCTGATTTCCACTGCTAAAGTTGATCTCTTTGCTAAAGGAAGTTTTTGGAAAATCCAACTAATTAATTTAAGATAGAATTTTCTTAATGTTTTTTTTCTACATAATGTCTAACCCCTACTGATGTTTTCTCAAATACCATACCATTAACACTTCTTACAGTGATCTGCTTGGTTACCATTTAGTCCTTGATTCCTTTGAAATCTGACTTTTAACCACACCATTACATACTGAATAAATGCTACACAGTGTAAAAAATAAGGCTGCTTTGAGATAAAAGAATCCTCTATCTCAGGATAAAAATTGTTATCATGCCTTAATTTCTAATAATATTTAAAAATTTTTTATGTCAGTGAAAAAAATGTATGACAGTGAAAAATTATGTCAGTGAAAAATTTTAGTTTGTGTAGTCACCAATTAACTTGAAGAGTAGAATCCATGTCTCACCTTATTCAGTTTATTTAACCTCTTTTTTTGGAATTTACCCTGCTAACTACTTTCATGTTTTATTCTTGGTAACTTGGTTCTCTCTATCTGGAATGTCCTTGCCCCATCTTCATCTATTCTAAATCTAATTTATTTTTCATTACATTTCAATATTTTTCCTGATTCCTGCCAAGAAAGGTTATTTTGGTATCTCTGTTATAACACCATAATTTTCCTGGAATCCTTCTTCTTGTCCCTGTATCTATGCTGATTTCTTCTTCAAATTTTTTAGAAATTGTTTCATAGCCATCTTTATTCTTTCACCATTCCTGGCACAATGAATAACACATATAAGTTTTCAATCAATATTTGTAAATTGAATTAAGATTCTATTATAGTATTTTGTCAACAATTAAGAACTTGACCAATAAAAACATTTGCTGAAAAAATAATAAGCTGGAACATTCCTCATTTGAGCAGCTCTTATCCATTTAAGTATGTTCTTGTCTGTCTACCTCATGGCCCTGAAAATGATACAGGAGATAATCAGATAGTAATTTATTTTAATTTCCCATCATTAAAAAAACCCTATGTGTATCTTCAGAGAAATCAAAGCAATTCAAAATAATATTCTTGTTAGAGTGAAATTCATCACAGCAATGCTTTATACCATCTTAAAAATAAATGCTATTTGGAACCATTTAGAATCAGAATAAACTTATATGAAATGCAAATGATAGAATTTCAAGGATTTTTTTCTACCATATGTGTAACATTTCCTGTAAAGATGTTATTTATTTTTGCAAAATAAAAACAATAACATTAAATGCAGTGCACTCTAAATTCGTCGGTTCGAGGATTTGGAGAACTGGGAATATGGTTTCTCTACAGGAGTCTTAAGTGAGTGTTGATATTTCAATTAGTGCCAATTCACAGCCCACAAGAGCAGTGGAGAACTACCATCTGGTGGCCAACTACACAGAGAGAGGAGATGAATGTCTCATGGATATAACTAACTTCCTGACAGATAATTTCTCTGTGAATAAATCCTCAGAGCAATTCAAGTGTATATTTATTTCAGCTTTTTATTGGAATAGATGAGACAGGTGAACAAATATCCATTAAGGAATTACTGCCTTTCACAGAACTTACGATGACAAGAAGGCAATATAAGATTCTCAATCATGCACAGAAGAATTGTGCGGTGTGGTTTTAAGAGAGCCAATGGAACATTTGCACAGAATAAATGTCTGTTGTCCTCTTAGATTAATATTCCAAAAATTGAATTTAAAGCCCCAAATCATGTGGATTTATTTTAAAGTTCAGCTATAAAACTTCCCAAAGTTATAACCCAGACAATCAGGAAGACTTGGAGCTAACAGTTTTGTGGCTCATGCTACTCGAGGATGAATATGAAAATGCTGTATTAGACAGCTCACTGTCAGTTTCTAAAAATCATTACATGCACAGAAACTCTATTTGGCCCACCAAATCAGCACTCTCCCATCCCATATTTCCTAGCATATTGTGTGTTTTGCTGTTTTTCATCATGAGCCAAAAACAAGCATTTGCAAAAAGGTAGAGTCCATCTTCACAAAAAAAAATTTGGTTTCTTCCAAAACTGAGTTATGTGAGAAAAGAAACTAATGACTTTATTAATCAAGTTTCCTCAGACTAAACCCTGAATTGTATTAAGCTTATTGAATATTTAGGTTATCAGCACTTGGGCTACACTAGCATTTACTTTCTATTTCTTCTTTAATGTTACCCTTCAAAATAAATTGG
This sequence comes from Pteronotus mesoamericanus, assembly GCF_021234165.1. Classification (NCBI taxonomy): domain Eukaryota; kingdom Metazoa; phylum Chordata; class Mammalia; order Chiroptera; family Mormoopidae; genus Pteronotus; species Pteronotus mesoamericanus. Next base: position 12,774,888 of record NW_026555247.1, on the reverse strand, counting down.
TGACATAATGACCCTTTTCTGAATGTTTATTAAATGACAGATCTTTTCATAAATCATTATATGCATTTATCACTTCACATTGAAAACCTACCTCTAGGGTAGTTATTATCTCCATTTTCTGATATGGAAACTTGCCCCAAATCACAAGCTGCGAAGCAGTTGAGCCAAGTTTTAAACTCAGTTTTAACTTCTATGCCTGTGTTCATGGTGGTATGACGTTTATCTTAAATATCTGTATTTGCAAACACGTACTGTGTATCCAAAAATACTGCATCTTATTTAAGGTCTCCTGTAAAATATTTCTTATAGTAAATAAATTATCATAATTCAGTCAGCAATATTTGAGATTTTGGGATGCATGTGTGAAACAGAAAAAAGGTAAGATTTATTTTAAGAAAATATACTCTTTAAAAAAAATACTTCGTTAAGGTATTACTGACATACAAAAAACTACACATAATCAATGTATAAACTCTATGAGTTTGGAAATTATATACCTGTGAAGGAATCACCACAATCTATTCCATAAGCATATCTGTCACCTCCAATGTTTCTTCCAATTCTCATTATTAATATTATATGATAAAAGCAAACATAATGTCTACCCTGTAAACAAATTTTTAAGTATACAATACAGTATTATTAACTACAGGTGCTGTGGTATACAGTAGATCTCTAGGATTTATTGATCTTGTATAACTGAAACTGTGTATCTTCTAACTTAATAACCTCCTGTGTTCCCCCCCTTCTAGGCCCTGGCAACCACTATTCTATTCTGCTTCCATAAGTTTGGCTACTTTACATTTCTTATAAAGTAAAGCCTTGTAAGTCTCTCATCAATAAAACTACTTGATGGTTTCACATGTGTACACCTATCTCCAACTCATCAAGTTGTTTATATTAAATATGTACATCTTTTAGTATGTCAATCATACCTCACTAAAGTGGTTGAAAAGAGAAGAAAAGCAGAACACTAAAAATTAGCTTCTAAACAACAATGGAAACAATCAACAAAATTAAAATATAACCTATAGAATAGTAGAAAATATTTACAACCTACATGTCTGATAAAAGGTAGCTATCCAAAATATATAAGGGACTCCTACTACTCAATAGCAAGAAAACAAATAATCCAATTAGTAAATGAGCAAAGGAACTGAATCAACATTTCTTCAAGAAGACATACAAATGACCAATATGTATATGAAAAGGTGTTCAACATCATTAATCAACAAGAAAATGCACATCAAAGCCACAATGAGATATTACCTCACACCTGTAAAGATGACTATTATCAACAACAACAACAGCAATAACAACAACAACAGCAACAACGAACAAGTTTTGGTCAGGATGTCGAGAAAAGGGACCCCAAGCACATTTCATGGTACTGTAAATCAAGGCAGCCATTATAGAAAACTACATGGAAGTTACTCAAAAATTAAAAATAAAACTGCCATATGATCTATTAATACAATTTCTGAGCATTACTGATATCATAATCAACATCTGAATCTTGGTGATATATCTGCACTCCTATATCTATTGAAGCATTATTCACAATCACCAAGACATGGGAAACAATCTAAATATACATTGGCAAATGAATGGAACAAAGTCATGACATATACCCTCAATACATACAATGAAATATTATTCAGCCTGAAAAAAAAGGAAATCTTGCCATTTGTGGCAAAATGGATGAATCTGGAGGCTAAATATATGCCTTTATTTATTGAATAATATGCCTTATTATATTTATTTGTGCCTCTAAATCCTTTTAGACTAAATATGATATTTCTATATAGCTATTAAAGTGTTTTTACTGGTATAAGACAAGCACTGATTGCTTTATTTATTGATTGTTTTTTGCTCAAAAATCTTTAATGATATAAGAAGAGAAATTCTGCAAGCTACATGATGAAAATTGTTCTCTTTTTCTGAACTGAACTTAATTATAACATTATTCTTTTGTCAGCTGCTCTCATTAAAGATTATTATATATGTACTAGATTTATTTCAGGTTTTTTTTTTTACACAAAGCAGCACTGTTTCCTAAAATAAAATAACTGAAGTTTTTCAGGAACATATTTACTTTTATTAAATCTCACCAAAGATTTTCGGAATACAACAACCTGCTAATATGAACATTTGCTGTCTATATTATCACATATAAAAAATTTTCATTACAAATATGTACAAATAATGTAAGAATTTAAAATAGGACCTTGACAATATTTATTAAAATTAATAGCAGTGCTCACTTTGGCAACACATATACTATAATTGGAATGATATGGAGAAGATTAGTGTGGTCTCTGGACAAGGATGACACACAAATTTGTGACATATTCCATTTAAACCCCCCACCCGCAAAATAGTAGTAAAAACAAGGAGTACAAAAATACTTTTAAAAGAACATGGTTATAATGAAGAACAAATTGGAAATGTGTTTAGCCAGTATAAATTTTGCTCAAAAATGTATTCTTGAAGCTTGGCTGAATTTATCTACAGCCTTGTTTCAATGATGTCAGCAGTCATCATGGAATTGGCAAATCCTGGCAAGACTCCCATCCAAATCAATGTCTTTCTTCTTTATATTGCTATACAGGGCCAAGGTGACACAAGGTGACGTGGGAAAAGTATTAAGTGATATAGAACTAATGGAGACAGTAATTGCAAATGTATAATGACCTAAAATAATACCATTCAATAATTTACAAAATTAGAGAACTTTCATGAACATAGTAATCCTAAATCAGTTACCTCTAGGTAAGTTATGTTTGATATTGCTTTTACTCTATTATAGACATATTATGACTGCTATCCTTAATGTAGAATTTCACCTCTGCTCTATTTCTGTCTGAGCCTGTGTAGAACCATTAGAAGCTGATTAGAATCTATTCTGGTGATAAGTGTTTTTCTGTGTGTAATAGAAAAGAGATTCAGAGTCCGTGATACCAGGAAATCATTCCGCAGCTGTGCTCTCTATCTCAACTCAGCCCTGAGGGAAGAAAGGCAATTGGTGTTGAGGAGGACTATTCACACAGGACATCCATAAACTCAATAGCTATTTTTCTTTTGTGACATATTAAAGATTATTAGCAGTTAAAAAATAGTAATAAGTGGTTATTTTTAGGTCTTCATCTGTTTCTTAGGTTCAATTACTTAACAGATCCAGACTGGGTGTTTTTATTTTATTTTTTTTATTTTTTGGTATTTTAACAGAGTCCTTGGTTAAAGCACTATTATCTTCATCTATGCTTGTTTACTTTTTTATTATGTTACAATGTAAACTCATGAACAAAGACACATATCAAAAATTCCACACTTAAATAAAAAAAAAATAAACAACCATATAAGCTAAAAAAAAAATAAAAAATTCCACACTATAGTATGCTTTGAATGTATTCCTCCCCTATCCTGTTCTCCTACCTTCTCTCATTTTAGAATAACCACTATTCCAACAATATTATGTAATAGGTATATTATACTATATTATATCATGATATACTATACTATGCTATACACCGTATTATATCCATATATACGCCTACCATAGTATACATACTACTTTTATCACACATATAGGCAATGCTATATATTGTACTTATGTTGACTAATTTGGGATTATATAAAAAAGTATCAAGACAGTATACCATAATGCATTATATTTTAAGTTAAAATTCCTGTTGATAGTTATCATCTCTCAATCCTTTAAAGATAACTTTTCCTGACTTCTGGCTCCTGTGGCTGTTGTTGAGAATTCCATGGTCCTTTCAACAGTTATTCACATGCAGGTCATCTTACCTTTTCTCTAATTCAAGATTACTGTCTTCAGGGTTTTTTTTGTTTTATTACACTGTTTCTTAGCATAGATTTCTTTTTGTTAATCTTGATTGGAATACATTGACTCTGTGGATCTATATTTTTATAAGTGGAAAATTTATTCCTAATATGACTTTAAATATAGTCTTTTCAGCATTCTTTCTAGTCTTTGAGGAAAACATGGCATTATAAGAAAAGCTAGTGATATTCATATGCCTAGAATAAAAAGCATATGAGATGATGAATTAAATATGTGTAGCAGCAACCATATAAAATGCAAATTTGGTATGTAAAGATATAAATAATAATTAAAAAATGACTCGGTGTCTGCAGAGAAAGAGACCTATGCAATAACTATGTTTTTTTTCTTCTTGGTGAAAATTCAAATTAAATCATTAATAGTTTAAAAAGAACCTAGCTAAGAAACAGCTAAGGTATATCTCATTCCAAACTAAATAAAAGCAGTAAGTATTCCATTACTTTCACTGAAGTAAATTCCAAAATCATTTTATATTTATAAATGTGTTTTTTTCTTTTTATTATTTTTTTAATTTATTTACTTTTTCAATACATTTGTCTCTGCCTTCCCCCCACCACTTTCCCTTGCCCCCTCTCTCCTTCCCTCCCTCAGCTCTTCCCCTTTGGTTTTGTCCATGAGTCCTTGCTCTATGTTCCTTGACTTTCCCCTTCCCTTCCCTTTCCCTGCCCCCCACTTCCCTCTTGTCTCTGTTGATTTCTTTTCCTTTCAGTGTTGCTGGTCATATTTTCCTTGTTTATAAATGTGTTTTAAACACTTATCTTGTAGTAGAACCATTCTTTCTGCTACTATGACTTTTGGCATAAAAGAAAAATCCTAATATAATTTTCTCTCATTATTTTATTGTTTTCCCCCCTCCTTATTTCTCTCTCTCTGTATGTGCGCACACATACACACACACAAAACAAATATTTATATCAGAAGAGAGAGGATAAAAGACAATAAAATCATATCAGCTTATTAGCTTTTGAGCCAACCGTAAAGTTAGGTAATTATATTCTTGCCACTAAGAATTATTGATCATATTCAGACTTAGTTCTCAGCATATTATGTTTGACTTTAATATTTATATAATTTGTTTGCAGTTCCTCCCCTCTACTCAAATATTTTATAATATGGTGGAGAAATTGAATGAACTAAAACAAATGTATTATGTATCTATTTTCAGTGATTGATGTATTTTGAAATGTGTGGCTTCTTTATGATGGAGGTTTGTTTATATCCAGATCATTTCTTTGTACTCAGAATTCTCCTAGGTACCTCCTACTTTCCTGCCCATGGTGTGCAAATAAAGTTTTAAACTTGCAAGAAAAAATATAATTATAGAAGCAAACCCTTTGAATAAATGCATTCCCAAAATAGATCTCCCTTCTCTCTCTCTTTTAAATTATCCATGTCCTGCTTCTCTTCATTACAATTAATTTTTTAATTTTCTGTAAGTAAATTATTTGAACAAGGCTATGTATAGAAAAAAAAACTATATAAATTATAGAAATGGATAGTTATTATTCAAGCATTCCAATATACTTTAAAATCTACATTGGTGAGTGCACTGAGATGTGAGAATACTAAGTAGAATGGCAACTTTTAGAAGGAAGCAAATTTATGTTATCCTTTTTACTTTCATTTTAGTTATAAAGGATTTCCATGTTATAAGATGATGATGAGATGTTATAAAATATTGACTGAACAAAGAATTTTGGGTGGGAGAGAACCTATTGGTGATAGAGCAGGGCAAGATGAGTCAAAGCAAAGTATAACAATGACAACAATTCAGATTTGCATAGTAATTTGTAGCTCGTGAAGAACTTTAAGACCCATAATTTCATCTGAGATGTAAAATTTTTTGATTAATGAGGAGATGGTATTATTCCAATTTTAAATATGAAGAGACTCAGAAAATAAGAACTGTCATAACCAAGATAGCTAATTTGAAATTTACAAAACTGGGTCAAATGGTACAGAATAGTTATGGTAGAAAAATTTATATTTTTCATAGGGGAAAATACTCCTCAAAAATTTAAGTAGACAGTTTAAATTTAATAGTTTCAGGGTCCTGTCTCCTAGTGAGTGCAGTGAGTGCCTACTTGAGAGAATTTTAACTATGGTAAGGGAAGTACGTAGAGCAGACAGTTAGCTACTCAGCCTACCAAGGTAACATTGGGCACCTTACGAAATGTATGAAATTGTTTCAAAGATGATTATAGCAATTCCTGCAATGGCCCGCCAACCAAAAGGTAAAGTCAGTGTCCCCATCCCTTGAATACAGGCTAGCCATGGGACTTCGGCATCGTTTTATTAGGCTTTTAAAATAGACTTGCAGATGAAAAAATATTATGACTATTACTTTATTATCTCTCTTTCATTATTATAAGACTCAGCATAGCACTGTCTTAGTCAGCATGGGTTTTTATAACAAAATACTGTAAGTTGGGTGGCTTAAACAAGGGGCAATTGATTTTTACTTTTCTGGAGGGTGGCAAGTCCAACAATAAAGCTCTGGCAGATCTGGTAGTTGGTGGTGACAGCCCACTGCCTTGTTCACAGACAGCCTTTGTCCTTACCTTTTGGAAGGGATGAGGGAGATCCATGGAGTCTCTTTTATATGAGTATTAATGCCATTCACATGGGCTCTACCCTCAAGACTTTATACGTCTCAAAGACCTCATCTAATACTATCACATTGGAATTAGGTTTCAACATATACATTTTAGGGGACACAAATATTCAGTCTATAGGAAGTATTTCATTAATCTCTGGACACTCCTTTATTTCCATAGCAACTCTTGCAAAATACTTGACCTAAAATGCACATACAATAAATGTTTGTTGAATACATAAATAGATTGTACATGTGACTGAAACGGTGAGTTTATTATTCAATATTTATTCTTCCTTATCATCTTACTAACAGCGCTCTGATTTTGTTGTATATGTAAGTGACCTTAAAAACCTGCATTTCCTAGCATCTTTTGTAAATATGGGATACAGTTCTGGCCATTGTGATTTAAGGGAAAGTGTAGTATGTGCCTAATTCCTTAAAAGGAAGTCATCTCAGCCAAAATAACCCTTTGACCTTTTATTCTTCCCAGCTTTCAGCTTGGAATATGCTTGCGATACTGATGCTCCACTAGCCATCTGTCACAACAATATGAGAGAACATATTAAGGAAACTGAGCAGGGGGCAAAAACAAACTGGGACTCTGATGGTTAAGTCTGCCTTAAATTGTAACTATAGAAGTTTTATTATTTGAAGAGAAATACATACTCATCTTGTTAAAGTGTCTATTATTTACTTGGGTTTTCTGTTTTACATGGCTGAACTCAATATATTATCCTCATGCAGGGTACATCATTCCATTTCCACATGACCAAACTGAGGTACCTAGAGGTTAAATGATGCCAAAGATATAATATCCAAAGTAGGTTTCAAAGTGGAAGGGGAATTCCTGTTCCCTCTCCCATTCCCCCATCCCTTCTCCCTGCCCATTGTATTTTTCACTGTAACACAGCTAGATTGCTAATGGAGTAAGATCTTTGAGGGCAGAAGTTTACCTTTACTTTATTTCTTTTAATATATCTTTGTATTTTCTGAATATAAACATATGTGCCTGATAGGGTTTTTGCTACTACTCCCCAGAGAAGGAAAACAACTCTCCTGTATGTATAGAATTCATATTTTAATAAATGGGTGAATGGATCTGTGAATAATCAATCCATTGTTTATTTTCTGAATGACTAATTTATCAGAAATTATAACGAGTAATTTTAATTCTCACATTTAGAAAGGTAGGTGAATATGTTTGTTCCCTTACCTCCTCCATTTAACAATGGGTACTTTGAGATCTACTGATATGAAACACTATGCTCAAGGGCACACAATCCTGGAAGAGACTTTAACATTGGATGATGAGTTGATATTGCCAAGGTCATTTGCAAAGCCAATCTATTAGGATTCACGTGATGAATTGCAGATGCATCTAATGTACTAGGCTAGCTGTAGCTGGAAGCTGCAGGAAGACAGGTGCCCTAGTGCTTTTCTGGGACACAGTGGTAGACAAACTTTTGTTTCCTTTAAGTAGGCTAATAGGAAACAAAGCCAGCAAAAAACTTAAGGGTCTGCGCAAAACTGTACAGAAACAAAATGCTTTCTTTTACATCAGAGTAATAGATAACCACCTAGGACTAAAAGGCCAAGCAGTGTCTAAAACAGTAGGCGGAGCCACCAAAGGCAGCAGCTTTTGCAAGCTCAAATACCAATTGCCTCTCTGAGATAGTGACTCAGGACACAAAGGATTAGCCTTGGGCAAAGTTGTTCCCTTATAAGCTTGTCTGCAAAATCCCTGCTTTTTACAGGATCGCTTTGGTTGATGCTGAGTGCAAAGAAACTAACCAGAACAGAGGTTTTAAGGAATCTTTAACACAATAAGTTAACAATTTGAATTAAGTGTCACACTTCTTTGTCATGGGCCAAATAGGGTTTAAATCAAATATTTCTCAGCTGTTTGAGGAAAATCAATACTATTTATAGTTGTTAAAACAGTGTGGATCTTAAATCTTGTCCCTCTTATTTATTACGTCTTATCTGTAAATCCTTTAAGACAGGCTGTGTTCCTAGAGAATTGAGACCATGGAGGCGACCAGGTATTTTGAATGGAATAAGAGGTTTATTTTCATTTTTATTTATTTTTTTAACTAGTGGAACCAAATCAAGCTTAATGTATTTTATTGATTTTCTGTCCCCCAGATTTTAATGCATGAGCCTGGTTGGTACAAAGGCATAAAGATAAGCTCAAGGACTTCCAGTCGTTTTCTTCTCAAGTGTATTGTTTCAATCCATATTTCTTGGTTTTTCTTTTTACACATTTCCAAAATTATGAATAACTGTGGATGGCCTCATGGGGAAAACTTACATGAGAAGAAACCATCAGAAGATTTACCACTTGTGTGATCTATATTGACTGCCTGTTTTGCTGGCATAAAGAGTCACTTTTCAGAGATCGATGATATTAAAGCTAAATTTTAAGCAAACTCCACATTTTAACTCATGGCATTTATTTTTTTATGTGTGCCTTTTACATGATTACAAAAAGAACAGTTTGAAATTTAGGACATTTATCCTGAGATATCATCATTCTTTATGAAAAAAATGACATTTACAGAATTATGAGAACTTGAAAGTTTTTATATAGAGTATCTTGTCTTTTTGATGCATATATTCATAATGTAGAATCAATAATTTTATTATACTCATGTTATATAAAAATCATGGGAAATGATTATCTTTGTATGGAGTCTGATATTAGTTATAACATTTAAGCTTATATATTTGAATACTGTATGCATTGTCAGATTACATTTTGAAAGCCAAACTATTCTGTATAAATTGTAAAATTTACTCTTTCAAGAAAGATGTTTATAATGCAGGCTTGTATTTTTGCAGCTCTTAGAAATTAACAATCTTGTGATAAATGTTAAACTTTTAGATTTAATATTCTAACTGTAACACATTAGCTGAGGTCACCATGCCCCTTGAGAAATATGTGTACATGTATGTTATGTGTACATGCATTAAACAGGATTTATGTATGCATATATACAGGAGTTGGGAAAAATTAGTTTACATTTGTGAGTATGCAAAACACAGAATTTATTCTTCTATTATTATTAATTATGGTATTATTTACTTTTATTACAACTGTAAACCTACTTTTTCCCATACCTGTGTACATACTAATTTTAGTAACCCATCTCTGCATATCATTTTCTTACAGTGGCATATCCAGGAGGAAAAGTAGGTGTGGTCTACCTTTGATATAGGCATTGTCTTCAGATAATTATAAAAGTAATAAAACATATCAAAGTTGACATTTTTTAATCATTATATGCTAACATTCTAAATGATGCCAATGATAAAATTCTCCTCTTTGAAAATATTTTTTTATCTAAGTAATAAATTATTGCTACAATTGTTATTGAATTTTAATTAATTAAATGCATACGTGTGTGTATGTGTTTGTAGAGATGCGTATGTTTCAAATTCGCACTATTTATTATTTATCTCCTAAGTTTAAGTATCTGCTCTTCATTTCTTTTCTTCCTTTTGCTCTCTAACCAGATGTAGACCATCAACTCAATTAATATGATGTGCTAACCACCACCACCGCCACTACCATGAACAACAAGTTCAAGCAAACATTCTTGTGTGGCCTTTTCTACCGAGCAGTTGGACCTTGGTGCTTATAGTGGGGAACGGTATTTAAATGGCTGCACTGCTCAACTTTTCCTCTGCTTTATAATCCCTTGTTCTTTGTTGGCATCCCCATACTCATAAGCCTTCAAGAAGGTCTTAAGTTTCTTGAAAATTCAATTCACTCTAACATACCAGGAAGTTTAGTTCTGTACTCCTGATTCTACCTCGCCATAAAAGAGATTCATTCATGTGATTTGCCTGACAACAGATAAAGTATCTAATTCAGTTTTCACCATTTAGCAACACATGAAATACAGAAGGAGTTTTGACATTTGCAGGATAGACATGTATTTCCAACTCAAATGAGCTGTACTATTTCCCTGAGACAGTACAAGTGACTATTGCCAATTTTGGTTATAAATAATATTTCTACTCTATAATATAGAAATTTAAAATAGATTTCATATTTATAGAGTAGATTTCATGGCACTCTGGCTTTGAGAACTGTTAAAAACAAATTCAACAGAGTAAATTTGAAGATTAACTTGGTTTTATTAAATGATTCGTGAATTTGGCAGCATCTCACTTAGCAGGCAGTTGAGATACATCCAGCAGTAATACAAGATGGAAGGCTTTTATAGAAAGGAGGACAAAACAAAAAAGTTAACATCAAGAAAAAATAAAATTTCATTGGGGGAAAGTGAGAGTTCAGGTGAGAATGGCTTTTCAATGGCTGAGTTTTAGTGTTTCCATTGGCTGGGCTTGTTGCTAGGCAAAAAAAAAAATCTTTTTTCCTCATGTTGGAGTAGTAAAGTAGTTGCACTTCTTGAATGGGAGTTCAAGGTATGGCCCTTTCTCATGGGGTCTGTAACTGAATTAACTGTAGGTGTAATTGATGACATCTTCCTGTTTGAGTTCCCTCTATGGGGCTTCCCAACTCCAATTTTACTTGGGGTTTCCTTTATTAATTTTCACAGAACAAAGTTGGCCTTGAGAAAAGTTATTTATGTCTCTAATTTTTAGTCTCATTATCTCTAAAAAGGAAGCACATTTCAGGATTCCTTTTAAGCATAAATACTAATTCTGAGGAAAATTGCATGTGACTTTTTAAAAAGATTTTATTTATTTATTTTTAGACAGAGGGGAGTGGGGAGAAAGAGAGGAAGAGAAACATCAATGTGTGGCTGCCTCTCACATGCCCCCTACTGGGGACCTGGCCTGCAACCCAGGCACATGCCTTGACTGGGAATCGAATAGCAACCCTTTGGTTCGCAGGCCAGCACTCAATCCACTGAGCCACACCAGCCAGGGCTGCATGGGACTTTTTATGGCTGCCATAGTCAAGGGCACAGATCAAGGTTTAAGAATTTTGTAGCCTATCAATATAAGCAATTCAGTAGTGCTAATGATAACACATATAGAGTTAATCAAACATTTCACTGCTTCTGACTAAATGCTGTATACTCATTCTTTCAATTGATCTTGGCCTTTCCAAATTTTCTTAGTAAATGAAATGACCATCCTTTGACTTGTTCAAACCCCCAAACATTTGATTCTTCTATGTCCCTCACCTCTACATACAATCCTTTAATGTATCCTATTCCCTAAAATATTGTCACCTCTCGTCAGGACTATAGTAGTAACCTTGTAATAGGTTTTCTGCTTTCATTTCTCCCCATACAATTGATTTTTCTATATAGCAGACAGAATGAACTTTTAAAAAATGCCAATTAGATTATGTTACTGACCTGTTTTAACCTTCCAGAGTTTTACTAAAATCTGTTTTTCTTGCGTATAGTGACCTGAGTCATCCAGCCTTTGTCTGCTTGTCCTACCATCTTTGTCAGTTCTCTGTGTCTCAACCTTGTTCTCGTTTTCATAAATTCCATGTTTGTTCTCACCTCAGGGGCCTGACATTTTCTCTTTTTTCTTGGCAAGAAAAGTCTGGCCTAAGTGCTTCAAACTGCTGGCTCTTGTCAAACATCACCTCTTCAATGCCACCTGCTCACGAAAACTCCCTGGAGTATTATCACAAGTGTGCATTTGTCACTTTACTGTATTATATCGCTTTGTTGTCAAAATCACCTCTCAGGTGACTTTAGGTCTCCTGAGGTGTATGCCTTGGAGCAATTTGTCATTCGTGTATGGTACCATGTTGTGTGATTGTGCAACATATAGTTGCAAGTTCGAAACAAATACATAATCCAGTACAGTTGAGGATTTCTCCTAGGATCTGCTCCGCTGTGTAAGAAAAGAAATTGTCACATGCATATCTTATATAAGACATTTAAATGTGCATTTTTTTGGCAAAAACTAGAAATTCAGGATAACTCTTCTGAAGGAACTCACATTATGTATATTTGAATATGCACATTTATACATACAAAAAATACAGAATCATGAGTGTATTGTTTGGTCAGTTTTGAGTTAACACATCCATGAATGAGTAAGAAACAACATTGCTGGCACATGAGAAGCCACCTTCATTTTGTTTTCAGGTAATATTTCCTCCCTCTCCTGCTCCAAGGAAACCATTATCCTGGCTTTTAAGAGATTAGATTAATTTTTCTGGGTTTTGAACTTTTTATAAATAGAATAATACTATATGCACTTTTTGTGTATGGCTTTTTTTTTGCTCAATAGTATGTTTACCTTGTTGGTGAGTATAGTTACAGATTTGGGAAGGGGCTACTCTATATCATCCCAATTGAATTAAACAAAAATATTTATTTTATTTGGATCATTTTCCGGGGTTCTGGTTGTTAAGAATAACCTGCTAAGAACATCCTTGCACATGCCATTTGGTGTGTGTGCATGATGGGTTGATGACTAAGAACCAAAATTGTTTGGCCACAGAATGTATATCTGATCACTTTAAGTCAATATTCACAAAGAGTGTAAAATCATACTTCCAGCAGGAGGGTAATCCACTGGAAAATTTTTTTTTTCACTTTCATGTATGATGCCAGCACAGAATGAAACAATCTAATTAAAGCCATTATCTCTAGGTTATGTTCATTCTGTTAAATAAACTAAATAAGACATTTTTAAAAACTAGAATGTTTCTCCTTTTCCTGCAGTCATTTCCAGAGGAATTTTTTTTTCAAAACAAGATAAAACTCTAAAAGTGATACAGGGCAAAACCCTGAGACAAGCAGGCAGTATGATGTATGAAAAGAACATGGGGCCGAGGGCTAAAAGGCCCATTTTCTGATTTTGGCTCCTTCTTTTTTTGGTTCTGGATTGTTCAGATCATTCAGTCTCTCTATTTTCTTGTTTTTTTTCTATCCATAAATGGGAATTACAGAGAAATTTTACACAACTGAGTTTGGGTGAAGCCTTAATAAAGCAATGTATGGAGTTCTCTCTCATTACCAAGGTGTGGAATAGTATCTTTTCCAGGCAATCAAAGGTTAATAAAAAGGAAAAATAATGATTGTTGTATGTGACTAGCATTTGTGTAGGCTGCCACAGCATACTTTGCCCCAACTACCTCCTTTCAAAAACTCTTGAATTGCATTTGAAGATCTGTGTGGCTCTTAAGAAACTGATGCCACTGTGGTCTTATGAGTAAAGTTGCAATACTTAGGCTTCTTCTGTTCGTCCAGGTCATTTTCCTGGTCACAGGGATTATTTTAGCAGCTGGTACTACAAACAGTGTAACGACTCTCAGATCACGTCTAAGATTGTGAGTATACTTTGTAAAATTATTTTTATAACAGCTTTATTGAGATATATTTCACATCTTTTATTCATCCATTCAGAGTGTACTGGCTGATGTTTTTCAGCTTTTGCTCAGTGTTGTACCATCATTGTGACTATCTAATTTCAGGATGTTTTCATCATCCCCAAAAGAAACCCTGTGTCCATGGGCAGCCATTCCTCATTGTCCCCTGGCCACAGTCCCCCTCACACTCAGGCAATCACTAGATTTGCCTACTTTGGATATTTCCTATAAACGGAATTATACAACCCAACCTTTTGTTACTGGAATCTTTCATGTTGCATAATGTTTTTAAGGTTTATCTATATTGTAGCTTGATTTTGGGCTTGAACAGTCAATGCATACTTGGCAGATATTGCTGCTGGATCTAAGAATTTCTCCTGAAACTTGTGGGAGTTGAAGATTCTGCAGCAGATCCCTGTCTTATTGGGGTACCCTACAGTAATATGTTACCCTCTTGTCCCTAGCCCTGTAGACAAAGAAAATTTTCTCCTATGTCTTCAAAAATATATTTCCTGAGCTACTAGTGGCCTAATCCTATGCTTGGCTGACTTGTTCACTCTCCTTCTCACACAGGTTGGGGATCTAAGTTTGAATTTCTGTAGCTTTATTTTCATGTTGTCCTTTTAAATTTAATCGCTGAGATTGGTCACAAAGTGCAGTGACCCTTAGCATTTTCCTGTAGCATCTGGCTTTGGAAATGGCCTCGATGATGAGTAACGTCCTGCTTGTAAACAATCCACAGACTCCTTAGAAAAGCCTATTCCAATGGCCAGATCCAGCTTTTTTACTTCTTTCAAATCTATTACTCCTATTGCATTATGTATCAAAACTGCCCAAAGTTGACAAGCAAATACTGGGCTTAATAATGCTGAAATCTCTCTCACATCTGTTTTTCTACTTAATTTCTCTGAATCTTAATGATTCATTAACTAGATTTTCTTCCTTTCTTTCTCTTCCCCAAAAATTCAGGTCAAATTCACAAAGCAAATCACCATAAACATGGAGCAAAAGTGACTGAAGGAACAGTGGGAGAGTTGCTTTTTTAAGAGGAACAGCCTAGATGTGCTAACTGTGACTTTACAAATTTATCCCAGTGTTGCCATGTTTCTTTGTAGACTTTCTGCAATAGAAAATGCTGGCTTTATGATCTCCTAAACTCTTCCATTTCAACACTTTAAAGAGTAGAGTAGCACATATTTGCTGCATCTTTTGCAATTTACAAAAGATTGTAACAAACCTGTCAGATGTTCAGTTTCTTCTTTACTCAGGCTTTTATAATAATTTGAGTGCCTTTCTGGACAAGAACTACTAAATACTACTATATATATATCATGAATTTTTGTTGCTGTTGTTGTCCTTACTCATAGTTGATTGTGTCATTTAATTCACAATGATTATATTAGTTTTATAATACTCTTATACTACTACTGATGCAATAATTTTAAAAATTTCAATTTGGTAAGATGAGTTCCCTCTTCCCCACCCCCAGAAAACAATAATAAGGAAGGAGAGTGTGGTCATAAACTGCCAGGCAAAATAAAAAGCAACAATTATCTTTTTTAATATAGTAGAAAATCATTCCAGACAATGCAGTGTAAATAACTGTACCTTTCCCTCCATGATTTATATGATTTCGGTTTGGGTTTGGGCAAGGCTCATTAAATAAACACATGTTAAGTATTTGCCATAGTTACAGCATGAAGGAGCAATAAACTAAGCAACACATAGGGCTTGTTTTCAAAAGTGTACATTTGGAAGTTTGGACAGTTGCCAGTCATTCTAATTGATTTTTCTAGGACTAAAAAAGGCTAAATTTAACAACAAAAAACTCATTGGCAGGTTTAGCACTTCCAAATTAGGGTTATTGCTAAAACTTTATTGTATTTTAATTAAAATTTTCTTAGGCTATTTTGTTTTATTAATTTAATGACAGAAATAATTTCATCACAAAGCATTTAGATTTCCTACAAAAGACAATATTTAACTAAAATGACAGGCATTATCTTTATTAAAAATAAAACGAAAGGCCAAAGATTCCTCACAGTTTGGGGATAATTATTTAAAGGTGATGTGATTCACCTGGGATTGTTACTTGACAGCCTTCGGCCCCATTACACAGGGGAGCACACACATAAATCAATTATTATAAAAGAATTGTGTTTTTGGGCTTTGGGGACTACATGGCATTGGAGACAAACAAGATGAAGCTGAGTAGCTAAATCTAAAAGAAATGAAAGAGTCAGGAAAATTCTGGTTTCTGAAAGTTAAAGCCTTTGTTGGAGCCCCACCTGATTGGCCTTCACTACCCTTTCTTAACTTGTCCATTTTATGTAATTTTCAGGTCCGCTTCCAGGTTCACCACCTAAGACACCTCATGAGATTTTCTAGGGAAGATTGTGACTGGAAGGTGAACTTTGGGTGAAGTAAAATAAAGGCTATTCAATGGAAAGCCTAAATTACATACTTTTTCTGGTAGCTAGAAAATGGGAAAAAGAAAGAATGATGTAAAGGTAAAAAATAAAATATATCTTTAATGCTAAAAGATATAAAACCTATATACAAATATGGCTGTGTCACAATTCCAGGTGAATATACAACTCTCTCAGTTGTCTCTCAGTTCCCACAGGGAGTTTAAGGACTGATGCACTGCCCACAGAGGAGAGAGTTCTGGCAGCTGGAAAAATTTGCTCTCTCCCACTGTCTCATGATTTTGTCTTGCTTTTTGGTGTTGCTGGATGTGCTGTTACCTGCCTGTTTGGTCTACATGAACAATGAAATATTACAAAACTGCTGTTGTTTATTCTTCAGTACTTACTGTGAGTCGTAAGCTGAAGGTTCATTTTTAAAGCATTCCTGAGGTCTCCATCATGACTAAACTCCAGGAAGGCTTGAGATCCAGTCCAGCTATTGAGCTCTTGCTGGCCATGGTGCTAAAAATCTTTAAAACATTATTTTATCTAATCTTTAAAGCTACATCAGAATTGGTTTCTATTTTTATCCTCATTGTATAGATTAGAAAACTGAGGTTTAAAAGGCTGGATAGTTTATCTGACAGAGGTCATAGGTCATACAGTTAGGAAGTTGTGATATCACAATTCAAACACTTTTCCATTTCTATCATCTGCTAACCACCTTGTACTCTGCAAGACATATTTCTAATTCATATATGATTGTTTTCTCTTTCTAATTCTTCTACTACTTTCTTTGAGTAGGTTTCTTTTATATACTTATATTCCATTGAAATAACCATGGTGGTGTCAATCAGGTAAAGGTTTTTTTTTTTTTTTAATTGTTAGTGTTTTACCTTCATTGTATAGAATGACCGCTTCTTTAAAGGAAAAAGAATTGTCATAGGATATTAACTTAATTTCATTTATATTCTTATAACAAGAAAATTTAAGGAGTTGTTTCAGAGAACATGACATTGGGAAACAAATAGAACAAAAAGGTCCTTATTTGCTTATTTATATAGTGTCTCTTGGCTTTACTTAAACTTGATAGGATGTGCTACATCACAGAACACATAATGCAGTGGCTCATTCCAACCGAAAATGACTTCGAACCAAACAAATACATTTAAATGCACATGAGGTATCTTCTTCGTAAGCAATTAAACAACCTCTTCCAATACCCTGAAACTCAGATTGGCAAGTACAGTTATAGTAATGGGTAGGCAGGGGTAGTTCAGGGATTTCACATACAATATGCAGATGATGTTTTGTAGAATTTTATACCTGAAGCCTATATAATTTTATTAACCAATATCACCCAAATATATTCAATAAAAATAAGCAAACAAACAAATAAATATGAAAAAACAGAAGAGTGGGTATATAAAAATCGTTTTGTTTTTTTCCTATTCACTTCTTTTTGGGAAAAGCTAAGATCCAAAGATTTGTAACTTGTTCAAAGTAATGACACAAACAACCGTAGTAGAACTAGGTCTAAAATCTTTTACTTCTAATTTCAGTGATAAAAATTAATTCAATTTAATTACATATTTAAAAATGTTTTCCCCTTTTGTCCACTGGAATCTATCTTTCTGAGCTTTTCCTAAATAGGAAGAAAATGTGAGACTGTTTTCATAAGGAGGTAAACAACTGTGACCAAAAAGTTCTGTTCAACATTCTCACTTAGCTCAGTTTTTATAGTACTACTCAGAAGACTTGCTTATGAAGTCAAGAAATGAAATAATAAGCTAAATGTAAATATTTTAACAAACTTTTTTGAATATTTTAAAAATATACATTATTTGAATGTCTCAGCATAATTGATATGTTAGAACTTGAGTAATATTAATAATAAATCTTTACTACTTTACTAAATTTTTAAACATGAATTAGAGTGATTGTTTTTGTATCTGCTGTTTTAAAAAATGCTTTAGTTGTTGTTTCAGTTAAGTGCTCTAGTTCCAGAACAATTTACATTTTTAACTCTAAAATCTTAAAAAACAGATATTTACAAAATAATTTGTTTTGACATTGTTTTCTCTTTTTTAAAATCAGTCTTTTAAATTAACCTACTTATAAGAATGCTTAATGCATCGAATTTTTTGAGCTAAAAAGGCCATATCTTTAGGAGATATCCAGTTAGAACAAAAGAGAAAATTCTTTATGCCCTTTTGGTTGAACCTATATCAATACTTGAAAAGCTTTTTGCTGCTTTGAAACACAGGATTGGTTTCTTGACAGTGATTTATGTATTAATATCCCAAGCATGTTGCCTCTTTTTCATAATCATAAACCTGTTCAAGTTTAGATACTAAAGGTAAACATGCCAGTATAAAACATGCTGACCCTATAAGCGTTGTTTCTATCCCATGCAAGCATACCACAGATAATAGCAAATTGGTATAAGTAAAAAAAAAAAAAAAAAAATAGAAAAAAGGAAGAAAAACAAAATATTTCAGCCCATCAAGTACTTTTTTAAGGGGATTATAAAAAAGTTTAAATGTATCTTTTTGGACCAAGTAGATTAAATGCATGGGCACTCTAGAAATATTAACACTTGGGTACCTCACACAGGTCAAGTAATTTGACACTCTTTTAAACAAATAAAATTCTGAAGCTCATGCTGAGACTAAGTGAAAGAGGGAGAAACTATAGATACACTCAGCCTTCTTGTATATTATAACTAAGAAATTAGTTTGGCCTCAGAAATTGAATGCCCTATTCCAGAAAGACCTTGAATAGAATAGAAATGACCTTCCTTGAAAGACTATTTGATGACTATATGTTGTTATTCAAGAAGGTCCCATGGGATTCTCATTAACCTCCACCCTGAAGCTATATGATTTATCAACATCTTCCTTTCAACCATATCCAATACTCTGCTCAAGATGAGTTTTGGTAAGTGCAATGTTATCCATCTTACTCCACTCCAGGGGCTGTGTCAGCTTCCTGTTGGCCCTGTCGTAATTTGGCTAATGGTGGTGACATGCTTATTGTCATTGGATTATCTCACTTTTATCTCCCGACTCCACTGGAAAGTAGGGATGGCTACATTAAGTGAACCATGTTCAAAAACATTTGAGAGGCAAGGCTTTAGAGAATGATACTAAAATAACAAATTGACATTAATAAACAGTCTTTTTCAAAATACAGACATTTAAAAAAATTATTAGTTCTAATTCAGCTCCTGGCCTAACTACCCCAATATTAGTGATTTAAATCCAATTTAAATATTAACATTAGATATCCACTTTACTTGACCATTTATATATTGATTTTATGAAAAGCTCCTAATAATGTAGAACAGAAGAAAATAGATTTTAAAATATTTTTTTATTCCACAATATAAAAATCCATAAAGGTTTTCATTGGAACTTCTAATTCAATGTGCTCTAAGGAGACCTTCCTCTGCCTCAAACTCTTACTAAAATCAAAGCAAAACAAACTTATTTCCCACTTTGTATTATCTTGTTAACATCATCCCCTTATTAGTCCAATCCAGAAACAGAGGGACTTCATACTAGATTTCTCTCCTTGGTTGCCTTCTAGAGGCCCATTCTCATTGTCCTGCTCATCTCTCTCCTTCGTCCTCTTTGCTCCGTCCTCACTGTCCTGTGAGAATAGGAGAAGATCTTTTATTCTTTACACTTGGATAATTAATTGTATTAATTTACTCTTCTTTCTTCCTCTATGCTTATTTTTCTTTAATTTATCCTCAATACTATCCCTGGAATTATTTCTCTAACATATATATCTGACTGACCAACTACAAATGGAAATGTAGTTTTAAAATACTTAATTTGAGAATGAAATCTGGTCGTCTGCAGATTCTTCTTTGCATGAACCTTACATAAATGTTGTAGCTCACCTGATTCAACATTCCATTTTCACTTTCTGACTGACGTAATGCTGCCAGACTCTGTGACACTCATGCCTTCCGACCTGATAATCTTTTCATCTGTCATACCTGCTGCTGACTGTCACCCAAGTGTCTCTTCATTCTGTCAGTCTGAGTTCAAGGCTTTCCTGCTCCTTAAACACATCTTGGATTATCCCAGAAACCTGTCTTAAATTTGTTCTGCATCTAGTATGTAATTTTATTATAGAAACAAAACATTGTATTATAATTTTTGGTTAACATGACTATCTCCATTCTATTTCCATTCTGTAAGGTCATAGAAGATAGAGACTGATTTATCCCCTATATTTGTATCCTATTTAATACTGAATTTAATTTGGATGGACATAGTACATGTTTTGTAGAATCAATAAATGATTCAAAACGATTGTCAAATGATCTCTTCTATGAATGCAAGGATAAATAATACATTATGTTTTCCAAAATGTGATTAAGGAAAAGAGCTTAAGAAGATTAAGAGCTTATTCATGATGCCATCATGACCCCTAGCTCTTAAAACTAAGTGGTCTTTGTAGAGGTAAACCACGTGGGACCCAGATATCTACATACTTTCTGCCGATGGTGATAAAAAGTGATAAGAGAATCATTTCTCACTGGTTGTCAGATAAATATCAACTGGGTAATCTTGTTTGTTAAAATGTTGAAATCCTGAATTCAGATGTTTATAGTTGTTCTGTGATACCCAAGTTGTAATAGAAATGTACACTTTATATTCCTAAGGTGTTAAGTAAATGATAAGATACTCTATCTTCTCCCACAAGAAATAGGACAAAAGATGCATCAATTTCAAAAATATAGACTTTGATTGTATGGGTGGACAGTGGACTTACTGATTACGTAACACACAGTGAGGCGATGGCTAGGGATACAGAAGGCCTTTTGCATCCCTATATTAGTCTTGCCAACAAATATGAAACATGAATTTCTTTTATCTGAAAGAGCAAATTTCAAAAATATTTTAATATAAATTGACAATGTCAACTTCCTTTGACTTGAAAATCACTTACTTGAAAAATTGCTTTTTTTCTAGTTGTTATATCAAGTCATTCTCCTGATAGTTAAATCTATGTCTGTATAGGAAAAATATCATTAAAATAATTTATTCTTGCCCTGCCTGGTGTGGCTCAGTGGATTGAGCACCGGCCTGTGAACTAAAGGGTTGTTGATTGAATTCTCAGTGCAGGGCACATGCCTGAATTGCAGGCCAGGTCCTCGGTAGGGGGCGCGCAAGAGGCAACCACACATCGATGTTTCTATCCCTCTCTTTCTCCTTCCCTTCTCTGTCTAAAAATAAATAAAAAAAAAAATCTTTAAAACATAATTTATTTTTGAGACTTTCATGATGTGAAACAGATTTAAAAATGTTTTTACCTAATATTCAGTGTAAAAGCTAACACTAAAGTTGCTTTTTAAAAGCTTAAAGGTATCACATATCTTTAATATATACATTATACCTGCATTTATAATTTATATACATTCATATATATGTGTGTGTTTGTGTGTGTATGTGTGTATAGTCCCTACAAGTGTATGCATGTAATTATAACCAAGATCAAAATAACACAATGGGTGCTTGAGAAGTGATATGGATAAGATTAAACTAGATAGTATATTTTTACCAAACCTTTCAGAGTTAAAGCACAAATGCTGGCTTAGGTGTATTGGTGTGTGATAATGATTCTCTCAACCAGACACCCACTGTTCAGAGATTTCCCATCCTTGCCCAGGCTTGCTATCTTCCACCACATTTACCCTCCTGCTTCCCCAGCCAGTGTTTTGAGCTGGTAAATCAAGAGATCATATATTCGTTTTATCCAACAGTCCTTTAAAATGACATGAAGTATATGGGAGGGGTAAGAAAGGCCAGAAGAGAGCCGTGTGTCCTGGGAAGCTGGAGGGTGTCTGTGGACAGCTGACCACGTTCTCAGAGGGAACAGCTGGAAGGCTCTTCCGGCCCCTTGCTGCTTCTTGGGCTTGCAGGAAAAGGAGGGCAGAGGTGCCAGGGAACCCCTCGCGCCTTTCCACCTGAAGTGTTCTTGCTTTTGGTGGAGAGGGAGGGGAGAAGCTTTGAATTTTAATGAAGTTTTGAGTTTTGATTATTACTCTGCCTGAACATAGAGTTACTGAAATGGATCTCTCTCTCGGATGATTGCAGGGCTCATATGACTGAAGGCCTTTGTAAAAGCAGGCGAGGACAGGAAAATTTTGGGGCTCTGCTCCAGATTTCATTCAGAAAAGGAGGAAATGAAACTTCAACAAAATGGTTTGCTAAGACAGGAAGAAAAAAGAAAATTTGCTTCATTCTTGCCTCCGTGAGTCCTCCTGGTGTGGCGTTTCACATGATGAGCATGGCTTGCAGCAGTTATAAACACTGCTGCACAAGGGAAGAAGGGAATTTTGTTTTGGACCTAGTTTATACAAATTCACTGTGTGTGGAGCAAACTAGACTTAATTTATATATGAAAATAATTCCAAGAATTGGTTTTAAATATTGATAAATTATTCGTTATTGTACACAGGACATGCTAATGTGGTACCCTTTATTCTTCTAATCAGTGAGATAAATTTTAAAATACATGCATTTTTAAAATCAGTGTTTCATTTTATATTTACATTACATTTTAAAATGCAAAATTTGTCTCTGTATAAGATGTTTATGTTTGTGGAATATAAGGCTTTAAGGGTAATTTCCATTAAATTTGTATTTATATCTATAATTTACAGGGCTATTAGGAAGCTCAAATAAGATAATGCATATTATGAGCCTTTGACAACTTTAAAAATGTTAGATACTATAAATACTATTATTATAATGTAAGTACTAATAATAACTCTATATTTATGGCATAAAATATCTTTATGTTCAATTTTAATGTCTTAATATCATTTAGGAATATTAAGATATAAAATTACAAAACCATCAATATGCTATATTATATTATTTCTCTTTTGAATTTTAAAGCAATGTGATTTTGGCTCTTATATTTGAATAAGTATAGAAATAGAAATTTGGCCATATCATGAAAGACAAGTTTTTTTATACTGTTTGGTATTTTATATTTGAAAATTTTACAATAATTTAAATGGTCTATTAAAAGAGTAGTAATACATACTTCAGTATATAACACAAATAGCATATAGAAAGATACAAAAGGGTACATTATATGAAAAAAATTTAAAGTCAGACTTTACTTTTGACTTTTGAAATTTTATTCATATAGAATTACTTCCTCCCTTTTTCAGAATTAGTTCTGTATGATAGGACATGTAGTTATAAATAACTTATTTCATACAATAGACTAATTCTTAAGCCACCATTTTATGACTTAACCTTTATTATTTTATGTTTACTTATCATTTATTACAGTCAGTGTTTTGTGCCATTTCCTGTCCATATACCACATTCTTTTTTAACCCTTGCATAATACTCCATGGAATAGATTTATAGTCATTTATTAGATCTGCTCCTTACTTTTATTTATACATATTTTTATTGATCCTAGAGAGAGAGGAAAAGAGAGAGAAAGAGAGGGAGAGAAACATTGGTGTGAGAGAAGCATTGGTCTGGTGTCTCTTGCAGGAGCGCTGACAGGGGACCAAACCCACAACCCAGACATATGCCCAGCCAGGAATCAAACCCATGATCTTCCCATTTGTGTGAGGATGCCCAATCAAATGAGCTATGCCGGCCAGGGCTGCCCCCTATTTATTGATATTAACATTGTTTTAATATTTAAAGGAACTTGCAAATATATTTATATTTGAAACTTAATGGATATTTCCTGAAAGTAGGTTTATTGATATATTGATTTGTAATTAAAATTTCTGTATCTACATTTTCAAATTGCTTTTCAAAAATAGACATATTCCATCAACAACAGATGACAATATCTATTCAATCACAGCTTTACTAACACAAAATTTTATGAAATACTTTGGTATCATTTTGGAAGTTTAGAATGAGACATTATTGTTGTTTTATAGTATATATTTTTTTGGTGTGAACGAGTCTGAACATTGATTTTTGAATTGTTTTCATTTTGTTTTTCCTTTTTGTGAAGTTTTTATTTATGTAATATGTAATATCTCAAATAAGATATTGGTTTTTATCTCACTGATTAGTAAAAGCAGTTTAATACTTAGGTAGGTCTTGCAGTGCTTTTATTTTGCAATTTTATGTAAGAGTTCTCAACATTGTAAAGCTATAAATTTCTATATTAGATTAGTTTTTTTTTTACTGGATATATTCATATTTAAAACAACTGTACTAAAGGATGTTTTGATGGGGCCACTATTAACTTTATTTTTTCATAATTATTTTTTTCCAAAACATAGATGCCTTTATAGCGTTTCCCTCTCATATTAAACTTGGCACACATTCATTGTAAGCTATTAAACAAAAGCTTCAATGAAGAAAGTTACTATTATTCATAATTCAAGAATAACTATTTTCAAAATATTTGTTGGCCATCTTTCTAGTTTTTGTTGCTCCTCTCTCCTTCTCTTTCTTGCCTCTCTCTTTCTCTCTTTTCCTGCCCCATCTCTTCCTTCTTTTTCTTCTGTAGCTTTTAAAACAAGAACACCATCATAGAGCACATGCTTCAGGGGCTTTCTTTTTGCACTGAATATAATTTGGGCACATGCAGAAGCCAACTAAAAATGATATTTTATATCTGAAGAGTATTTTTTTACTATGTGGGTTTAGACTATGTCACTAAATACTCTTGATGAACGTTTAGGCTAATGATATTTTGCACTACTATAAACAAATCAGCTGTGCACATCCTTGAACATTGATCACTTACAATATGTCGATTTATTTTCAGAAGTGACATTTATATATATAGGTCAAAGTATTTGCACATTAAAAATTATGATGTTTATTGCCAAATTGTTCTTTAAAATGACAGATTTGGTACTACGGTGTTATCATTTTTTTATTACCATTTTTAAATTATACCTTTTTTATTATAAAGTTTTCATTTTCCAATTTCATTTCTGAAAAAAAAACTCTTTAATTTAAATCTATTGTGTTGTTAGTGAAGTTGATTTTTTCACATATTTTTATGATTATATTTTTAAATGACTTCCTAATGACTTGTATATTTTCATTGTCTATTCTCTCTATGTATAATTTTATATTTTCTATTTGAGTTGAAGATTTCTTACAATAATCTCTTGTCTTATGTACTAAAGTATTTTTTTACTTGATTTATATCTTTTAACTGTTTATTTGTGATTTTACATAATCAAAAATATTTTCTTTAATGATATCTGGCTAGGTTTCATAGTTTAGAAAATTATTCTTCAATCTTGAGTGTATGACGTAGTCAACCAAACATTCTTCTAGCACCTTTAAAAGCCATCATACACGTAATTTCAGTCAAATGTCCAACAGAATATCCTCTCATGGGAGCACTTGTTTCTACTGATATTTTATTCCTTCCCAAGTACAACAAGTAGATCATTAACCAAGTATGATGTCAAAATAAGTAATGAATATCTATGTATTTGAAAACACTGGGTAGCCTATAGAGAGGCATTAGTTTTATAGACTTAGAAATTGTTACCAATTTCATGTTAAAGTTTCAGATCACAGTCCACTGCTGCTGACCAACTACACTTGAATTGAAGTTACTGCGAGAGCAGTAGCTTGAGTCAGCAGATACCAAAGAAGCTCACAACATTATCCCAATACTCATCAGGTGGCATTCATGGCTACTGAGGAGAAAGAACAGGTAAACACCCAAGTGTTTATGGGAAGTAGATTATTGATATGGATAATGATGCAAGGTGGGGAGAGATCTAAGGAAAAAAAAATGTGGATAGTCCATGGTCGGATGTACTTATAGTGAGAACGGCAGAATATCTAAAGACCTTCTCCAATGACTGGATTGGAATGCTATACAGCTAGTTACTGTGGCCCAGTCATTCAAAAGCAGATATTATATTTCTGTTTATTTTAAGATTTCAGTATTTTCATTGTGTTTACCCAATATTCTTGCAGGGCCCAATTTCTAAACTGTTAACTAGGAATTACTAAACTGGTTAGCCTGTGTCAAGAGAGGGAACCCAAATAACAGCATCTATCTGCTGCTAGATATTTTTTTAGATACAATGGTATGAAAGCCAACCATACACAATAGGAATCACACTGTTGGGCTTTATTAATTTACTTTATCTGTTAGTAAAATACTGTTTAATAAGAAATTGGTTTCTCAGTGGATAGCCCATTGATGTAGAGGCCTCTTGACCAAGTCTATTCAACCAAGTTAACCAAAACTTGGCAATTTTCCTTAAGGTAACAGAATTTCCAAAGTTGTCAGTACAGAAACATTCCTACAACACTGATACTGATCAATCAACTAGGCTAATGTACAGGGTGCATCAGCATACCATGACTAGGCATCCAGCAAGCATTCATTTTGTGTTTTTTACACTGCAATTACCAACACATTGTGGTTTTTTTTTAAACAAATGAAACATGATACCATTGTCTGCCTAAAAGAAATAGATAAATTTATATCAATAAGTGTTTAAAAAGTACCAGCCATGTGCTCAAGACTATGCCAGGAGCCAAAGGAGGTTTAAAAACAAATTTCAAACAGGAAGTTTGTTTTTAGCAAACCTGAAAGTTAGTAGGAGAAAAGAGATAAATTATTTGTGAGAGGCATCACAATATTGGGCAAAGATTGTGGACTAGAGTCCAAATGCCTGGATCTGAATCCTGGCTCTGCCATTTATACAGAGCAATTTTGAATAAGTTAATTAATTTCTCTGTGCTTTAGTGTTTCATCTATAAAAGTGTAATAATAATAGTATCTACTATATAAGATTGTTGTTTGAGTATTAAATGTTTTTAATTTTGAAACACGCTTAGAATGAACATTACATGCTAAATTAGGGAATAAATAAATGTGAAATAATGAAAAAATAATAAGTGCTAAGTGAAGAGATACAAACAGTATACACTATTAGCAATGGTACACACAATAAGGATAATAATAACAATAAGCACAACATATGCAAAACTGATTTTATGTTTCACACTGCACTAAATATTGTACAGGCATTATTTGATTTAATTCTCATAAAAATCAAGTTAGAGAGGTGCATTATCTTTATTTTACATTTTAAAAATAAGTCTGAGAAAGTTAAAGTAATTTAACTGGCAAGGTTAAAATTCAAACCATGTTTGTCTGTTTTTTAAAATTTTGGGATGCTTAGTAAAAAGTAAAATAATCAAGTAACCCCTTCCTCCCTCCCTCTCTCCCTCCCTCTCTCCCTTCTTTCCTTCCTTCCTTCCTGCCTTCCTTCCAATGCATATTGGTTGAGAGCCAACGTAATTCCACAAGCATAATTCAAGATGCTGGAGATATAACAAGGACCAGTAAACAGAATAATGTGGAGACTAGAGACTAGACTACAGTTTCACAAAAACGAACCTGAGTAAATAATTGAAAGCTCACAAAAAAGAGAGACATATGTAATATAAACACAGTTTCAGGCTATGATTGAGGTGTGCCAAATGGCAACTTTTTATTCAATAGAATGGCTCTCATTAGACTCTATGAAAGAAAACATAATCATACCTAGTCAATTCATATAAAGTCAGTCAACTTGAGATTTAAAAATATTTTAGGATTCTTTCTAAATCCTACATCTTCTCAGAGACATTTTCCCTTCATGAACCATACATACCGTCACGTCTGGGGGTGTGGGAGACCCAGTCATTGCTATTGGCATCTTTCCCCGTGGCTTATGTGAAAGCCCTCATCTAATTCATTCTCTACTCCCAATAAGGCATCTTTTTACAACCACATTAAGTTCTTTACAGACCCACTAGCTCTGGGTGTCACGTACTTGACATTCTCAGACCAGGGGCATGGAGAAGGCCAAGGGTTGGTTTCTTCTTGTGTCCTATCAAAGCATGTAGAGACTCTCTCAACACTGCTTAAAGCTACTTCCTTTCATGCAGAAACATATTTTTTCCTGAAACCTCCATAGGATCAATCTACCCTTCATGTGCACATACATTCTGTAGGTAACACTAGGTAGGGCAAGAGTCCATACTCCTTCAATGCCTCTCTGTGACTCTTCTTTCTTATTCCCAATCTGCAAAGTCTTTACCATTTCTAGGTACCTGGAAATACCATTTATTGATCAATTACTTATTCACTGCTGCCTATAGTAATACCCAGGACTTGGCTCTTGATTTTATAAACATCTAGTCTCTTGCAACTCAGAAAGCTAAAGACTTTGCCAATGGATTATTTTTTAATTTTGATACAAAAGTTAAACATTGATTATTTCTATCTTTATTTCTGCAGTTATCATAATTACCCAAGAGAGGCTGTGTGTCCAAGTGTGATCTTTTTCAGGTTCTCTTTTTTCTCTGTTTTCTTCTTTTTGTTACTTTTTTTTTTTTTTTTTTTTTTTTTTTTTTTTTACTACTGTCCTGCATAGTATCCTCACTCAGAGATCTTAGTTTGGGTCACAGGAAGAACTTCAGCAATACGAAAATGTTCTGTAAAATCTTTCACTATAAAATGGTGTTAGGTTTCATGAATTTATAAACTTTAATAGGATTTGTATTGACCTTCAAGACTGGCAAATCTTGTGGAAATATTTACAGTGAATTCCTTACAGGTTTTGCCTGCTTCTTCTTAAAACCTTTGTCCTAATTTTGTGGAACATCGCTGAAGATTTTGCTTGCTTAGTCACTGAGAAGAAAAGGTCAATCAAAGAATGAAACTTAGTGTTCCAAACTCTAGATCTAAAAGATCAGAGAAGAGAATGATCAAAGACTTTTTAAGAAAGGACAATTCCTTAATCTGTTTCCTTCCATCATCTTGCCTTCACATTAAGCACTAGTAAATTACATATTTTCACCAAACCTATAATCCTGCCATCTGAAGATGCTCTTAGCAATGGTGTTTTTTTTCCTGTATATGCAAATGTTCTAAAAATGATAAATATAGAGTGTGTATAAAATGTTACTTTAATGAATGGAATCATTGTCAACTTGTCCAAGTTCTATATAAATGTACCTTTCTTTGGTTTCAATTAATTACAAATTTTCTAGGTTAATTTAACTGTAAGCAGCAAACTGCTAGAAAAATTTGTAGAGAATCACATTTGAATTCAATTATTAGAGTTAGATTCAAGTCAGTCAACCTCTATTATCACTTTATTCTAAATCCTGCTGTGCTGCTTCAGTCCAAAGTCTCCATTTACTCCAGCATTTGACAGCTTTCAAACTAAGTGTGCTAACATCAATGCTTCATTCAAAGTTTTGGACATCAATAAGAATCTTACTGCAGTGGAAACACACAAGCAGTTAAGCCTTTCTTATAATTTATGGTAGTCTAATAGTGGAATAGTCAATTCGCTGCAATTTGTTATTTTAAAGCTATTAATGGTACCCACACCTATAATAAAAAAGCCAAGAATTTTTATTTATTTGAAGTTGTATTTAAGTGTCTTGAAAAGGGTAGTTGATTAGTGTGCTTATCAGAAACAGAATACCTATAATTTTCTTAAATATCTTCTCTTCAAATTGTTGAAGTGGGTGCCAGAAAACATAGGAACAATAATGGTGTATAGGAACAATTACTGTGTACAGTATTACTTTTAAAGCAACTTTATACAGTATTAGTGATTTGGACATGACTTTTGGCAGAATTATCACTGAAATAGTCTATAACTATAATAGCACAGAATAACTGTAAGTATATAATTTCTGAAAATGCAATTACACATGGAAAAAGGTATAATGTAGAACTTCTGAAAAAGCTGCTGCTGCTTCTGGGATATGGTAGCAATTCCACTGACCTATGGGATGCAGTTCATTATTTGCCTTCTTGGTCTCTTTTTAGCAACCTCACTTTTTTTACTCATTTAACCTTAAAAATTCAGAGATGAAGCCTTATGACATATCATAATATGACATGTTCATAGTGTGTATGTGCAAAATATTTTATGCAGAGTGTAATTTCAAGATTTCTAATGGGAAAGAAAATGCAGGTGATTTTCTATTAATTTATTCTGTAGGTAGTTCATTTTGCATGTTTATTATGTTCCTGATTTGTTTCAGTGATTCTGAATTAGATGATTTGGTATTACTTTGACACATGTGGAACAATTTCTTAATGGGGTGATCAATGAAAAATTCACAGGTAAGGTGAAAAATAACTTTTATTATTTTCTCAACTTCCCTTAACTTCTCTGCCTTTATCTGGAGATATGGAAAGAGAGAACATTTTAGCAGAGCAGTAGAAATCAATAGTGTTTTATCTTTGGAAAATAATGAACTCTGGCCTAAGGGAACTTGCCTGTTTTATCTTGAAATCTATTGCCATTTCTATATATTCCAGAAAGTTCTGCACACTGGCTTTAAAGGAATTCTAAAGGAGTTCAGGTTAACTTATATATTTCCAATCAATTTTGTGAAACTCTGCACTTTATACTTTGCCTATTACAGACACATACTTTGAATTAAAAGTCAAGGTAATGATATTTAAACAGAAAGATGTCCATTATTGTCAGAAAAAAGCTAAAAAAATAAAGTGTGAAGCCTTGACAGGAGAAGCTCTTTAGAAGAGGCACACCTCCCCACTGCCATGAACAGGTATGCAGGATTTACACAGGGAGAGAAGAAAACTGGGGCTTACAGAATGACCCGAGGACTATTTTGAATATTAATCAATATCTTTGATAATCTCACTTAAAAAACGTATGTCTGGCAAGTTATAATTTGGAGTAAGGGACACCTTAAAGGTTGCCACAAATTCTTCATATAGGATATAAATTTATATTTAAGTTCATTTAGGTTGGGACTTGCTGCATTAGTCTGCTCAGGCTGCCATTACAAACTACCACAAACTGGGTGACTCAAAACAGCAATTTATTTTTTTTTCACAGCTCTGGAGTCCAGAAGTCTGAAAGCAAGATGTCGGCAGCACCATGACACCTCTAAAACCTGTAGGGGAAACTTTCCTTGTCTCTTTCTAGTTTCTGGTGCTTTGCTGGAAATCCTAGTTATTCCTAGGTTTGTAGATGTCTTCACACCACTCTCTCCCCAGGGGTCTATCTTTACCTGGCTTTCTTCTTACATGGAGATCAATGATATTATATTAGAGGTCCATTCTACTTCAGCAGGACTCCATCTTAGATAATTACATCTGTAAAAATCCCATTTCCAAAATAAGGTTATATTCTGAAGTCCGAGGAAATAAGACTTCAGCATAGCCTTTGGTGGGGGCAGGCGCACACAATTTAACTCATAACACTTGCATACATAAAATCAAACTTTGTGGCCAAAATCCTTTTACATTTCTTTCCATGTCAATAAAAATGTAGCTGAAACTTTGTTAGGCATATTTCATATATAACTTTCTTTTTAACTATTTATTCAAACAAATTAGATTGGGAAGGATAGCAAATTATTCTTGATGGGCTACAACACTGTTATGTCTCACCATTGTATATAATTCCAACTGACCTTTCTTGCATTTTTTTCTATTACCATTTAGGCCCTTTTACACTCAGTCTCCCCGCCCAACAGTCACCACATTGTTGTCCATGTCCATGAGTCCTTTTTGCTCAGTCCCTCCACCCACCAACCTCCTCCTCCCAGCTGTCATCCTGCTTCTCATCTATGAGTCTATTCCTATTTTCCTTGTTAGTTCAGTTTTTATTGGGTGTGCTCCAGTGGGGAGCAAACAATATTTACTAATGTTATTCATAATAATATTAATAAATAAATATTTACTCATATTATTTATTATTTTATTATTAACAGTGGGTTGCATTTCCTTTTTGTTCATTTAGATAAGTTTCCTGGAACACAGAGTAAAAACTTACAGGATAGGCTTAGGGAATGTGCTCCTCTTAATGTGCTTCACTTTAATTATATTTTTATTACTCATGTTGTAAATGAGATAGACTGAAGGGGCATGGCCAGACTAATTTTTTTTCTTTCAGCTTTGCAATTTAGATTACTGTTCTTCCATATGCATCTAATTATAAGAATTTCTTAGATGTGGGATATCAAAGAATCTTAATATTTAATTTTCCCTCAGGAATAGGATGGGCAAGGTCTTATGTTTATTAAATTGGTCTCAGGGCAGGCAGCCCTAAAGTAAGATGCTATGACCCACGATTTGCATTTACATATCATTAAACCATATACAAATTATGTGATTATTTCATACATCCGGTACATAGAAATAAGACCTTTTAATAGCCTAATGTAATTATCTGTTTCCAGGTTTCAGCATTATTTCCCTTTTGGCACATGCTATGACTTCTCCCTTTTCTAATCTTTTCTTCTGACATCTACCACACTACTCATGTGCACTTTATACATGAATGCCCCCTTTTTAGCCTTCTCTTTTACCTCCTTTTCTGCTCTCAATCACCATATATTTGTACTTATTCTAAAATATTATCCCTCTTATCTTTGTCATATTGTATGCACTGCAAGATTGTTACATATTTATACAGCAGTGTTGCCCAAATCTATTTCCTTGGCTTTGATATGACCAAGTCTTCACTGTAAGTTATGTCCTGGTTATAGCCTAGATGTTACATGCATTTTTGAATATAAAATACAGCAAACTTATTATCTTTTCCACAAAAGTGCCTCGGTAAAAAAGTAGGTCTCTTTCCTTCCTCAGTTGGTATTTTTTTTCCATATAATATCACAATTCCTCTCCCACAACATTAAGGGTAGAGAAATTGTACTTCTCTGCCCTTAAATTCTGGGCTAGGAAAATTATCTGACTTGCTTTGCCAAATGGGATGTTAAAAGCAAGGGCCTTTCAACATGTAGGGATCTAAGTGTGCTTGTGTGGTTGGACATGTTCTGTTGCATCTTTGCTATTGTCATGGGAATACTGTGCACTGGTTAGCTTACTGGTGCAAGGAAATTGTACAAATAATGTAGTAGAGTTTCTCATTTAATTCACAGGCCTATGTTTGAAATAGAACTATCCTGGTGAGCTCACCCAATCTCAATAGGTTTACTAATGTGTGAGTGAGTCCAACTGACAACACTCAGTCAACATACAAGATATGTGAGTAATAAATTCTTGGGTTGGTGTATCATCAATTTTTGTGGCTATTCAAAAGTTGTTTGATGCAAAAATTGGTACCTGGAATGAAGTGCTGATAAAGGTAACAAAAAAGAAAAAACTAAAAAATGTGGTACTTATTTTAGGCCTGGATGGCAAATCACAAAAAAATTGATATAGGAAGCTTAGAAAATGGTAACCCATATGATGTAGTTATGAAATATTTTTAAAAACTATCCCTTGTAATCATCCAAAAGGTTAACATAGAATTTGGTTAATATGTAGTTTTGGGCAGGGAGAATTCCAGACAGAGTTCAGAATGAGTGATCTTACTTCATTTAGAAAGATTTCATAAGGTAATAATAATAATAATAATAATAAAAAGATGAGCTCAGAAAAGTTCTATCGACTCAGTAAAGACAATGAAAATATAATAGAGAGCTTCCAAAATGTGCTTTTAAAAAGTAAATAAATTAATTAAAAAAAAAAAGAAAAAAAAAGTGCTAGTTTGTAAAACTCTTAAATATTCTTCAGTCTTTCTAACTCTGCCAGACAAAAAAGTATTATCAAATTAAGACATAGACTTGGAACTCAGATAAAATTGAGAATCTTTAAGATGTACTGTAGTGGTATAAAGCAAAGTAAGGAGTAGCCTTTTTGTATTATCTTAAGATGTTTGAAAGAATTAAGGTGGTCTCAGAATAGAAGATACACATAGATTAAAAGTAAAGGGATGGAAAAAGATATTTCATGCAAATAAAAGTGAAAAATTGTTGGGTAGCAATACTCATATCTGACAAAATAGACTTTAAAACAAAGACAATAGTAAAAGACAAAGGACACTACCTTATGATGAAAGGAACAATCTAACAAGAGGATAGAAGCCATGTAAATATTTATGCACCCAACACAGGAGCACTAAATATGTAAAGCAAATATTAATGGTCATAAAGAGATCAACAGTAATAATAGGGGATTTTAACACCCTATTGACATCAATGGATAGATCTTCCAGACAGAAAAACAACAAGGATCTAGTGGCCTTAAATAAATAACACACTAGATCATATGAATTTAATTGATATCTTCAGAACAGCAGAATATACATTCCTTTCAAGTGCGCATGGCACGTTTTCTAGGACAGACCACATGCTAGGACACAAAACAAATCTCAATAAATTGAATATGATTGAAATTATATCAAGCATCTTCTCTGACCACAATGGTATCAAGCTAGAAATCAATCATGAGAAAAATAGCTAAAAAGCACACAAAGTCATGGAGGCTAAATAACATGTTACTAAACAATGAATGGGTCAACAATGAGATCAAGAGATATCTTGAAATAAATGAAAATGAGAAAACAACAACCCAAAATCTTTGGCACACAGCAAAAACAGTGCTAAGAAGAAAATCAATAGCATTACAAGCCTACCTCAAAATACATAAAAACTCAAATAAACAATCTAACCTTACACTCAGAGTAAATAGAAAGAGAAAAACAAACTAAGCTGAAAGTGAGTTAAGGAAAAAAATAAATAAAAATCTGAGTAGAAATAAATAAAATAGAATAAAAAATATAAAAAATCAATGAAACAAAGAGCTGTTTTTTGAAAAGATAAACAAGACTGACAAACATTTAACTAGATTCATCAAGAATAAAGGAGACAGGAATAAAATCAGAAATGAAGAACAACTGACTCCAAAGAAATACAAAGGATTGTAAGAATATACTATGAGTAACTATATGCCAACAAGTTAAACAATCTGGATAAAATGGATAAATTCCTAGAACCTACAATTTTATAAATCTGAATTAGGAAGAATCAGAAAATCTGAATATACCAATTACAGAAAATGAAACTGAGGTAATAATAAAAAAACTCCCAGCACACAAAAGTCCTGGACGAAATGGCTTCACAGGGGAATCTTACCAAACATCCCCAGAAAAATTGATACCTGTTCTTCTCAAACTATTCCAAAAAAATCAAGAGGAAGGGAGATTCTCAAGCTTATTTTACAGGACCAGAAAGAAAATTATAGACCAATATCCCTGATGAACATAGATGCTAAAATCCTCAAAAAAATAGTGGTGAACCAGATCCAGTAATACATTAAAAATATCATACACCATGGTATTTTTCTTGGTATATCCAGGGATATAAGGTTGGGACAATATTCACAAATCAACAAACATGATAAATCATATAAACAATATGAAGGATAAAAGTTACATTATTATATCAATAGATGCAGAAAAAGCAATTGATAAAATCCAGCACCCATGGATGATAAAAACTCTCAACAAGGTGGGCATAGAGGGAACATATCTTTGTATAATAAAGGCCACATATGGCAAACCCACAGACAATATCATAATTAGTGGGCAAAACTAAAAATGTTTTCCCTAAGATGAGAAAAAAAAATGGGAATATCTGTTTTTATCACTCTTACTCAAAATTTACTGGAAGTTCTACCCACAGCAATTAGTCAAGAAGAAGAAACAAGACACATCCAAATTGGAAAGGAGGAAGTAAAACTATCATTATTAGCAGATGACATGACACTATATGAAGAGAACACTAAAGAGTTCACACAAAATTACTAGAACTGATAAATGAGTTCAGTAAAATGGCAGGAAACAGAATAAATATTCAGAAATCAGTTGCATTTTCATACACAAAAAATGAACTATGAAAACAATCCAATTCACAAATGTTTCAAAAATAATGAAGTACCCAGGGATAAATTTAACCAAGGATATAGGAAACTTGCACTCAGAAAATTATAACACCGAAGAAAGAAATTTAGGAAGATACAAATAAGTGGAAGCCTATACTACCAAGATCATAAATAGAAAGAATTAACATCATTAAAATGTCCATACTGCCTAAAGCAATCTAAAGATTCAGTGCAATTTCTGTCAAGATACCAATGACACATTTCACAGAACCACAACAAATATTCCAAAAATTTATATGGAATCACAAAAGACTGAATAGTAACACTGATCTTGAGAAAGAACAAAGTTGGAAGAATTTTGCTACCTAATAACAAACTATAGAACAAGGCTAAAATGGAGTTGCTGGGTCATAAGAGAGATGCAAATTAAAACCAATGAAATATCAGCTGACACCTGTCAGAATGGCTACCATCAATAAATCAACAAACAACAAGTGCTGGTAGTAGGCAGAGGAAAGTAAAACCATCACGCACTGTTGGTGGAAGTGCAGACTGGTGTAGCCACTGTGGAAAACAGTATGGTGTCCCCAAAAATTTAAAAATATAACTGCCTTATGACCCCCCAATTCCACTTCTGAACTATATCCAAAGAAACCTGAAACACTATTGAAAGAATATATGCACTTCTATGTTTATAGCAGCGTTATTTATAATAGCAAAGATTTGTGAGAGCCCATTTGCCCAGCAGTAAATGAGTGGGTAAAAAAGCTGTGGTACATTTACACAATGGAATACTACACAGCTGTAAAAAGGGAGGTAATCCTACCTTTTCCAATAGTGTGGATGAACCTGGAGAATATTAGGCTAAATGAAAAAGACATTCAGGGAAAGACAGATACCATATGATTTCACTTACATGTGAAATATAATGAACAAAACAAACAGATAAAATAGAAACAGGCTCATTAATACAGAAAACAGACTGACAGTTGTTAGAGGAGAAGTGTTAGGGAGGCTAGGCGAGAAAGGTGAAGAGATTAAGCAAAAAAGAAAAAACCTGATCGACTCAGACAACAGTGAGGTGATTACCACAGGGAAACAGGGTTGGGGGCAGGTAGGAGAGGGTGGATAAATGGTGGTGGAAGAAGACTTAACTTGGGGTAGTGAACACAGAATACAAAATACAGACGATATATTATAGAATTATATACCGGAAACCTATATAATTTAATTAACCAATGTCATCCCAATAAATTCAATAAAAATTAAGATAAAAGAATTATGGTGGTCCTCAATATATCCTCTCAGGCCATTAAAAAACTTCTAGAAAGTAGGCTCTCACAAATTCCTGATGGGCCAATAAGGTTCAAAACACCCACATGTCTGTGGATTTTCTAAATATAGTTCATGAAGATCGAATACATAATGAAACCCACAGATTTGTCATTTTGGGAAATGCAGTTGATGGCAATGCAGTACATCAAACCCTCACGGATTTGGGGGGACTTGACTTAAGCACCACCAGCTAGGACTAAAACGGCTGAGGTTGTTCGATATCTAAAATGACTTCTGGGTCTCTGATTTGGGAGGCAGAAATTGGACTAGGACAACTACATCGTGCCAGAGAGAGTATATTTTGTAACAACTTTGTAAGATCAAATTTGATGAAAAAGGATTAATCTCCAGAGTTTAAGATAGAAGTGGTGGGCACACCATTGACTGAGAGCCACTCCCAGGAGGTAAACATGGGATCTAATCAAGGAACATTCCTTACCTCTGGAGTCAGGGGACGTAGCAACACAACAACAGTGTGCCACGCAGTAGTGATTTCTATGTGCTTCCCTTTCTTCTGCTTTTCAAACGAGGGTGAGTGTCTCTAGTCCATAAACTGAATAATGTATGTATGAGGTGAGAAAATTTACTTGTTAATTTCTGTTTCTTTTTATTAATATCTTAGGTTTCTAGTTCAAAAGAATACGTATCTAAACCTGACATAAATCACAAAAATCCCAGGCTTTGAGCCTGATACTATGATTAGTAAATATTTTTGAGAATTTTTTAATGGGGTGGGGTGAATATATTTTGCTTGTGGGGGAAGTGTGTGTTATTATGGTCAAAGGGTTTTTTCTGACCTCCTAATTTAAGAAAGAATCAGAGAATTTCTTAGACAGAGTTATTTTTGAAGGCAGCAAAAATAACTGTTCTTGAGAATATTGCTCCAACTAACTAACCTAGTGACAAGGATGGTTGGTAGCTTTCCATATGGCTCTGTGGCAGGTCCGATGTGTTATGCAAGTAGCTCTGTCAATTGAGTCATAGGCCTAGAAGACCTTTTTGTATCTGTTGTGGGAAAAGGTGCCATGTCAATATTTAATTTAAAAATTGCAATAAATATGTTTTAGATTTCACAGATAGACCCCAGGCCATCTGTAGCACCATTCAACAAGCATTTTTGTTGTTCTGCTAAGCCCTGATATTGATGATGTGACTAACCATGAGACATCAAGTGTCTATGCAGTCAGAGATGATGAGACCACTCAAGTCACATGACTAGGGAGGCTCAGGAGCAGTCCATTGTAACATTTCTATTTCCCAAATAAACCTACCTTTCCCAACAGAAGAAGCACAAAATATCCAGGCAGCTAAAATAACATATCCAAATGGTGTTAGTCAACTCTATCTTTGCCCAGTCATTATTGGCAAATTAGGTAAATAAATGTGGTAGGCACGGTGACAGGAACGCATGTTATACACAGACCCAACAACGTGGACCACCTTACCAAGACTCTCACTCATCACTGCTGAATGTAACACCTCTGTGCAACAAAGATCAGTAGTGACCTTCTGATATGCATCCTATTTTGATAAGGCCATCCTATCTTGATAAGGCCAGTTAGGTGGCAGTTGATTCTCTTAACCCCCTTTTATCCTTGAAACAATTTCTTTTGATTGAGAGTGACACATTTTATTAGTTTGTTCAAGCTGCAATAACAAAATACCACAGACTGGGTGACTTATAAAAAACAACTTCTCACCGTTGTGGAGGCTGGAAGTCCAAGATCAGGTTGCCAGCATGGTCCTAAGCACCTGCCAAAGATCCTATTTCCTAATACTAAGACAAGATCACTTTAGCTATTCTGATTGTTTTGTGTTCCACATGAATTTTAGGAATATTTTTTTCTATTTATTAGGATTTTAATAGGGATAGCATTGAATCTATAGATGAAGGCCATGAACAATTGGGTAGTATCAACAGTTAAATATTAAGTCTTCCAGTCCATGACCATGGGATATATTTCCATTACTTGTTCTTCTTGTAATTTCTTTCATCAGTATTTTGTAGTATTCAATGTAAAAGTCTTTTACCTTTTTAAGTTTATTCCTAGTATTTTATTATTATTTTTTATATTAAGGCACATTGGTTGTACACTTTTGGTGGGAATGCAAAATGGTGCAACAGCCTAGAAAGTTCTAAAAAAATTAAAAATATAACTACTATATTATCCAGCATGCTCACTGCTGAGTATGTATCTAAAAGAATTGAAATCAAGATCTCAAAGACATATCACATCTCCATGTTTATTGCATCATTATTCACAATAGCTAAGATATAGAACAACTCAAGTGTAAAGAAAATGTGATACATACACATGCATATAATGAAATATTCTAGTTTTCTCAGATTGCATGTATGTGATCAAGTAGGTCTCAATATACCCAAAATACAGGATGTGGCAAAAAGTAGGTTTACATTGTGAGTAGACAAAACATAAGAGTTTAGTTTTGTATTATTATTTGTTAATTGTTGTATTATTTTCCATGCAGACAACTGTAAACCTACTTTTGCCCCTTTCTGTATTTTATTCATTTTTTTCTCCTTGAAGTTATTAACCCCACTAGCAGTGATCTCTTCACGTGGGTTTCTCTCCCTCTATCTTTGCAGCATTTCCCTGTTTTCTGTTGGTGTAGGTGGCTGAGAGTCAAGCAAGGGAATGAGAGAGAATAAGAAATAGATGAAAACAAATGGTCTGCATCAGAAAACAAACAAATGAAACACTTAGGTTTTAAAGGTAGAGCTTGAAGACATTCTAAAATGCAACAAGATAGGACAAATAAGCCTTTCACAGGTCACTTACTCAGGAGGCTTCAGATGAAAAACAGTTGCTAAGGGGGGCATTCTGGAAAGTTCACTTTAGCTGTGACTGATGTCCCTGCTCCTAATTTATATTTCATTTACTCATAATACATTATATATGACTAAATTCCTTCATATTAATGTCCTGCAAACCTATTATATGCCATGTGTTCCAAACTGATTAATTCTCTTCTTCCAAAAGCTCTTTTTCTCCTTTGAACTCTATTTCAGTTAAAGATACTCACTAGAAACCTGGATATAAATTTCTTTTTACATTTTTCAATTTGTATATAATTTAAGGTCTCATTTTTAAATTCCCTATTTCAATGATCACCTAAATGATACCTTGATTCTAGTTTTTCTCCTGCTATAATACTCACAGAACTATTCCTCTAAAGTCAGATATGGAATTTTTTTTCCTTGCATAAAATCTCTAAATGACTCCATTGCTTACATAATAAAATGCATGTTTCTTTTTTTTTCCATTTTTTTATTGTTCAAATACATTTTTCACCATTTTCCTGCCACCACTTTCCCCTGCCCCATGAAATGCATGTTTCTATCTTTCCAACTCACTCATGCTGTTTTCCTCTTGCTTCAATCATGCATTACACTTGGTGAGTTTTTTGATTGTGTCGTTCAGATACATGCCCCATGCTTTTGAATATGGTCTTCTTCACTGCATGGAGTACCCTATCCTTCATGTCAACATGACCAACTCATATTTATTCTTTAACACCCCGCTTAAATATCTTCTGTCATGTCTTAAGCCTTGACCATTATCTCTATGCGGTATCACTCTATTTTACAATCCTTATTTTGTTGTATATATAACACTTCATTTCAATTATTTGCTCAGATATTGTCTCTCCTAAGAGAAGTACAATGATATATAATATATAATTAATATATAATAAGTAATATTATATATATAATTTGTGTGGGTTACATTGGTTAATAAAATTATATAGGTTTCAAGTGTACAATTCAATAATACATCATCTGTGTATTATATGTTTGCCATTCCAAATCAAGTTTCCTCCCATCAAAATTTATTCCTTCTTTACCCTCTTCTACCTGTCCCTACCCTCTTTCCCCCAGAAGTACAATTCTTGAGGGGAAGAACATATCCTGTCTTTGTATTTCCAGTGTCAAAAACAGTGTTTAACACATGATAGAGTTATAATATATTGAATAAATAAATAGATGGAAAAAATAGATGAAACATTTTAAAAATTATAGAAGTTTATTGAAAACTGAATATTAAGAAGTAAACTTGTATTCTCACACTTTCCCAAAATCAAATTTTGCTTTTTGTCATGTATAAACTGTAGTTCCTGTTTTCATTGCTTATTACAGATGCCTTTCCTACACAAGAAAGGAGAGTCACCAATTAGCACAACATTCTGACAATTGCCATTTTGTTGACATGCAATTTGAGGGTGTTTGGAAAATGTTTGCTATTGCTTATGCAGAAAGATAAATAGGTTTGTAAAATATGTCTTTTGATTTCAGGACACTTCTGTCATTTTGGAAAATTTATAATTATTTTGTTTTATCCACACCATCATTAACCATGTAATTAGTTGTATTCATGATATTTCACCTCTACTTAAAATATACTCAGGAGGTTTGAAAGATTATTAAGAAACACCATTTAAACTTTGTTTTGCGTACAGATGGAACTGAGTTGAAGTAAACAATAAATTGCTTTTCCTCAACTAGAAATTCTTTTTCTTAAAGTTAATTTTTAATATTGAAATTAAAAATTGTTTTCCTTCATACACAAATTTCAAAAATATAATTACATTCTCTTTTTTGTTGTTGCTCTATTACAGTTGTTACACTTTTCCCCTGTTGCTCTTACCTGCCCCCAATCCGCCTCCCAGTCAATCCCCACCTTGTTGTCCTTGTCTGTGGGTCATTTATCCCTGTTTGTTGATTAGATCTTTCCCCTTTTTTCCCCCTTTATCCCCCTCCCCCATCCCCTCTGGTCACTGTCAGTCTGCTCCTTGTTAAGCCAGGCAATGAAAGGCAAATACCATATGATCATCTTACCTATAAGAGGAACCTAATGAACAAAATAAACAAATGAGCAAAATAGAACCAGAGGCGGAGCAATTCTTGAGTAATCATACCTTATTAGAGACTTGCAGATTATACTTTTAAATATTAACTGCATTTGAAAAGACTAATAAGATACAAGTTCAAGAATGATAAATATAAAATGATCTGCATTTGAGTTCTTTTCTGCTTTTTAAATACCAAGCTGAAAACATTCTCCTCCATGCCTCCTGTGTGCTGTGGGACACAGGTGCAAGAGGAGCTCCTTCCTATCCTCTCCCACAGTCCCGATGCTCCAGAGTAACACACTAGTCCCCAAGTCTCCAGCTTCATAACTGTCAGATACGCTGTTTCTCTGAATGCCCCAAAGACTGTGCAGCCAAGTAACTTAAGGGATGTTCAGTTTCATCTTTCAGTCTACACGATTGCCTGGGAGGCATTGTACTGACCTCTGATGAACGCCATGTACCTTGAAAAGTAAACTTGCATGCTATTATTTAGTGGCAAGAATGTTTCTTCCCTCTAGGTCCCCTTGAAAAATTTGCCTCTATGGATTTGTTACTCTCTGCTTTCCATTTGGTCCTGGACACAAGACATAATTATAAGATTCCATTTCAACCTAAATAGCAACTTTCTGGCATGTAATCAGTACTGTAATAGCAAATACTACAAAGTGAACAATGTGGAAATCTTATGAGATACGCATGAGCTTTATTTCTACATATGAGCACTATTTCTATGCTAATTGAGCTCCATAACTGTTAAATGAATAAAATTTTCTCCTTTCCTTATTTTCTTTCTGAAGCTTGGAAAGTTTAGCTTGTACAATTTATAACCCAAAACTCTGAATTTTTCACAGATATTAACTTGAAGGTTTTGAAATGGAGAGCAGGTGGTTGAATCCAGGGCCTTCCATTTGAGATGTTGGGTTCCCCTAGGGTAGCAGTCTGTCAAGGAAACCTTTATGCAGCACACAGACAAGGCCAGATTCTGTGCCAAGTCTTGAGGGGAGCAAGGTTCTCTGTACTAACTAATCTAAAGTTCCATGTTAATGAGCAGAAAATGGTGACATTATAAATGCACAGTTTTCATTACTATTGAGATGAAGACATTCATTACCTTTTTGAAATTTCTTATGGTTTCATCCCATTCTTGGGATAGAAGATCAGGAAGATTCCTTTATTAAGAAGATTTCTGAAAAATTTTTCAGAGCAATATGGAAATACATTTCTGGCAGGAAAGATTTTCTTATCTGTGACAATTTCTACGTTAATAAGATTTGTTTATCCTTTAGTTCACCAAAGTTAAACTGAACAAATTTGTCTACATTGTGTATTTTTGTACATCTGCCATCGAACCTCTCCAAATCCTTAACATTCCTCTCTGTGATTTGGAACAATTTTTTTCTTCTCTAATCTCTCTAGATTTTTCACTCACTGTAATCCTATTTACAAAGAACTTTTTTTTTCTACCGTAATATTTATTCTGGGGTACTTTCTATCTCAAAGTTTAAAAACACAATGACTGTGTTGGGGATTTAGGACGCTGCACTACATCTCAGAAGCCGTGGTGGCTCCTGATGAATTCCCAAGCAGAATTGATATACACATCCTCAGGACACTGTGTTCTCAGCAGGTGGCTCAAACCCAAAATAGAGTCTATTATCATAATGAGTCTAATATCCCAAAAGCTAGAATTTGACCCCATCTACTCAGCCAGTTACATCAAGAAATGGCAGTCATACAAATAGGCAAAGTGCACAGCTACCACTCTTTCCTAGGGTATCTAGGAGTAAAAAAAATAAATAAATTTTGATCATTTAACATTATTATATTAACATACAATAT
This sequence comes from Pteronotus mesoamericanus, assembly GCF_021234165.1. Lineage (NCBI taxonomy): Eukaryota > Metazoa > Chordata > Mammalia > Chiroptera > Mormoopidae > Pteronotus > Pteronotus mesoamericanus. The sequence continues at coordinate 12,730,930 of NW_026555247.1, read as the reverse complement.
TACTATGGAAACATATCAACTGATTATTTTCTAAATACATTCCATATCTAAAAATAAATCAATCCAAAAGATTCCCATATTTATATACTATATTAAATTTCTGAGCATTTTATGCAGAATTCCAACTCAGCTTTTAAAAACAACCATTGCTTTTCCATAGTAACCTATGCACTGAGCATATTTACTTACGCTTTCACATTTTGTCATCATTAATATACTCTCTGGTATTCATGATGGTTTTTCTTTATTCACATGAGGTCTTACTTCCTCCATGCAGGCTTCTTAAATTATTGAAGCTCTTCTTGTTCTCATCTATTTAGAATGAACATACAATATATTATATAATTCTATTTCTATGTCTTTCATGAGTCCCAGAAGACTGAGATCAATCCTTTTATTCTTGTTAAAAATGTAAAAGAATTAGGCTCTTATCCTCCCAAAGAAACTGGGAGATGAGGATGCTGCTATCTTGGTTGATTTGTACTTTTCAGTGAGTTGGTTCTCAGGTTTTTCAAGAAAGTCATCCCTGGGTTCTTAAGCTAGCACGAGGCTCATTTAGCTAAAAGGACTTACATATTTTCAAAGAGACACAATAAGAACCTACAGCGGTTAATATCCAAAATATATAAAGAACACATGACTCAACAACATTAAAAAAAACACACAGTTAAAAAATTAGCAGGAGATCTGAATGAACATTTTTCCAAAAGAAGACATACAATTGTCCAAAGGGCACATGAAAAAATGCTCAACATCAAATTTTTAGGGAAATGCAAATTAAAACCACAACAAGATATCACCTCACAACTGTTGGAATGGCTATTACTAAAAAGACAAGAAATAACAAATGTTGGAGAGTATGAGAAGAAAAGGGAACCCTCATACACTGATGGAGGGAATGCAGATTGGTGCAGCCACCATGGAAAACAGTCTGGAGGTTTCTCAAAAAATTAAGAATAGAGCAATCATATGACCCAGTCTCGTATTTTTAATTTGTGTTTGTCCTTACATAAATATAGTCTAAACTCATAGTAGCAGAATACAGAATAAGGGCTAATATCAGAAATTTTTCTTAATTTCATCTGCGGTTCTCATCTTCAGCCATTCCCAATCTATAGACAATATGTTCTCTATTATGAAATAGAGACCACATTCTTGTTTGCATTAGAAAAAAATACCATAAAATCTCAAAAGTGTTGTATACTATAATAGGATAGAAACAATTGACTTAGTGAAAGTCTTAGAATTCTTTATAATAGATAATGATGGTTAAATAATATAATATAGATTTTATAATAAGGGATTTTCTTTTAAAGGTACACATCTCCTTTTTTCCTCATATAGTCTTAAAACACTGTAAGTAAACAAGATAAAATGAAGCAAGAAGTAGTGTTGGGCCAGGTTTTCAGTCCTGAATTTCACTGAACTCCTGTCCCAATCGATCATATTTTATGTTTGCTTCAACGAGTTCAAATGTTATTTCAACTGTCACGCTACCACAAATACTTCTTAGGCTGAGTTAACCTTTCCCTCATGCCTAAATTTTTAAAGATTTATTGGAACAGATGGTGTATAATAATATTTGATAATGGAATTTGGTCATTGGAGTTGAATAAATTCCAGATAAAACCTCAACTGTATTATATAATTGAAGGAATGCAGAACATGAAAGTGGAGATTGCAGGAATGTTCCAGCCTTGCCATGTACCAACCTGCTAGGTAATTATAAAGTCTACTTCCACAGGTTACTGTGAAGATTAAATGAAATTATGTGATGATACATTGTAAACCATAAACAAAAAGTAGAAGGTCTGAGTGAAACTTAATGGTGTGTTGTTGAGTTCAATAGATTTTCAAAATCCTTTCAAGACCTAGGATTTCATCTTAGATGCCAACTTAGGATTTAGGATAACAGGATTTACTTCCTTTAATTTCCACAGTTCTGTTAATTCATGTCATTTTTACTATTTACACTTCAGTTGTATTTATTGTTTCTTAATGTTTTACAACATGGATGGTAACCTTTCTGCATGATATCAGATTAATTGGTATTCATTGATGTTTTTGAGATTTGTTTGAAATTGGAACTGGGCCTAAATGGACATCTGGTAGGAAAAACAAGTTGAAAGCATGATATCTCCTTGGTGACAAAATATATTTGATTAGAATTACTAAACGATATCATTCTTTAAAGATATTTCTTTAATTAGAACAACAATCCAAAAACTTGATTTTACCTGGCACAAAAACAAAGCAATAAGTTGTGTTTAGAGATGTGTTATTTGTTTCTTAAAACATTTTTCTCCATGAAACTTTAAAATATCTTAAGGTAGTAATTTTCTTTCTAAATACATTAAGGAATATGTTAACAACCTTACCTTTTCAATACAAAAAAAGGAGGACTTCAAATGTTTACAAAAGTGTATTCTCTTGAGCATTAGAGCGACTGCTGAGATACACCAAGCAAATTAGAACACCTGTCCTGGAGATGCCAGGTGTGTGTTCTCTGAGAAGGAGGTCAATAAAGTGTATTTTTAAGATGTGTTTATGTAAAGCTATTTTTTTGAAAGCCATTAATTCTATCTATGCCCAATCTTTTTCTAGAAGTAGCCAGCATAGATATAAAACCTGGGAGTACAGCCACTTATTATGTGTATTTATATGAAGAAAGTTTTGATCAAAAGACAGTTTTGTAACACACCCCACCGTTCCTTCAACATTATTTTTGTAAATGATGACCTCTTAACTAACATGTGACTGCAAATGAACAGCCGGTTTGCTTAAGAATTCTAGGAACTAACTTACAAGAAGCACTCTGACATTCCAGCTTCAGAAGATTTGCTGACCTTCAACCTGTTGTTTGTTAGAACTGGTGTGCATAGAGTCCCCTCCACAGAGAGCTCTCAACCCCTTCCTTCCTATTCCTTTGTTCTGTTTTTTGTTCTTCCTTCTCCCTCCTTACAAGAAAACTTGCCAGTGTCCATTTGTAACGATGATCTTTGCTACAGGAGTCCTCCATCTTCTCCAGTGGCTGGCTCTTGAGTAAACCTACTTTCCTTCTACCAGGCCCTGTCTCTTGGTTACCAGCTTATGAGAGTCAAGCAGTGAAACCTGGTATCGGTATCATTAAATATTAAAAAATTATTTGTCAATAGCAAATACACTTAAGTTCTTGAAGAGTACCTCATAAAGAACAAAGTAAAAAATATCTTAAAAAAGGGTTTTAACAATATTTTTCCATTCGTAAAGACTCTATTTTACTAGCATAGTATTATTATTCAGCATACACATGAGTTCCAAAATTAACATTTTTGTTTCTGCATTGAACTCAAAAGTATAAAAGTACTTTTAAGTGCTTTTATAAGTAGAGTAGATAATGTAAGAAAATGATTACTAAGAAAAGAAAAAAGTTTAAGTGGTGAAATCTACTAGGTTTAAATAAGGTAAATTAACATGAAGTAATGTTTATGAAAAAATCTTGAAAATAAAGTGACCAAAGTTTTACATTTAAATGTAGTGGGTAAAAATTTCCTAATTTTAGTTCTAATTTGTTAAGGTCTCTATCTAGATACCAAGTGAAAATCAGAAGTGCCTGGGTCTGTCTGACAAAATGGATTGGACCTATATCCTGGGTTGCTACCAGTGTTTCAGCAACTGGAGGAATATAGAGTCTCTGAGGAAAATTCATTCAACAAGATGGAAGAATAGCCGTGAATACTAAACATGATTTTCTGAGAATAGACATTTCAAACACATCCTTTTTGGTATTATTGAATTGTTTCCCTAAGACAGTTACTGAGGGAACAAAAGAAATGCTACCATGAGGGATCATTAATAAAGCATAGTGACAAAGTGGAAAGAAACCAAGTGTGTCACTTCCCCCCTACTCCTCACTGTACCACATGCTGCTGTAACGTAGGACTGTATTGAGGATTGTAAGTGGCTGAAAGCACAGAAATCATCAGAGGGACACCATCCTCGGTGACACATTGGAAAACCCTACAGTGCTCAGGAGGGGCAGCCACACTTACCTGGACAACATGGTGCTAAATAAAATAAATGTATTGCTAGGCATATGTGAGAAATCACAGAATCAAAGAAATACTGGGAAGAAAATTTACATGGAACTGGTGCAATTTCATAAATATTAAGGCAATGGTAAAAACAATCAAGCTACTTCTCTTAATAAGACTTCTGACATATGCACAGGTGCGGCCTTGGGAAACTAGAACTCTAGCAAATGATTGAATGTGCCTCTCCTCTAAGAGGAAGCAGTTTGGAGAAGTACAGATAAAAGACCCTTTAGTCATTTTCATGGATATTCAAGAGCTTGGAAGAAAGTTGTTGGGTGAACTGCATTTGCGTTATCTCAGTAGACTCCTAAAAGGAGCTGTTGAGCAAACCCATATTGCACAATATGAATTTTCAAAAGCCCAGACTATGTTTTGTTCATCACAGTGAGCCTCACACTGTGGGATTTCATTTCAATAAGTTGTGAATGAAAAAGATTGTAGCTTAAACTCTACTGTCACTAAAAAGGGATAAGGCCCCAAGCAAGTCTGTCTCCAGCTAGCCTGTAGTGTGCAGGTTCTTGATTTCATATAGGAAAGATTTCACAAGATGAGTCCAGCTAATTTTCAGAGTATATTTATTAAAGCTGGGGACAGTGAAACAAAGGGAGGATTTAAGATAAAAGAAGCAACAGGAGAGCCTAGGCAGCGCTTCTTTGGCTCCCTCAAAATGTTTTAGGAAAAAAGTGAGCCACACAGGGCGGCATGGTCTCACTGAGAAGTGAATGTCACAGTGACAGAAGTGGGCCAAGGTGGGGTTGTTTTTGTCTCACTGAAAAGTCAAAAAAAAAAAAAGGAGCCGCGAAGCCAGGTGCAGGGGTTAGCCTGGAACTAGCTGCTGCTGCCCATTGCTCCCGGGGACTGCAAGTCTTACTGGGACCCTTAGAGCTTAGGAGAGAGTGAGCAGAGCTACCGGCCAGGGAAAAGGGGAAGAAAGGTGTGTGGGCATGCTCCAGAGGCTTCCTTTATCTTGAGGGGTTTTATCTGTTTTCTAAAGGTGGGAATTTCAGGGGAGGATTTCAGTAGAATAGTCATCACTTTCCAGGTGTGTCCTTTCAGAGTCATGGTTTCCACTGATTGATCAGCACGAGGGTAGGGGGTCATTGGTCATTGCAGCTGGTCCTGATGTCAGCCATATTGTCACCCTACATGGCCTTGATGATTTTCTGGGCTTGGAGCTGAAAAACACAACTGAGTACTAAATGTCATCACTGGTTTGACCAAAACTCTGTCTCCATGGGCATCAGAACTGAGGCTTGGTTCCTGAGATTATTTGATGTGGTTCAGAACTTCATTGTCCTGCGGGACCTATGCAAGGGCTCTCATACAGGAGTCATATGAGGCTATTCTCAGGCCCCAGTTCCCCCTCTGATAGAGTATAAAGTGACATGACTAGTCATATGCCAGGAAAGAAAAGGTCAGGGGAGGGTCCAAACCACATGACCAGAGACCTGTAAGGTTAGGGCGTTTAAACTGTGTGAGCAGCAATATGCTAGGGGATGAAAGATCACCCTACTGGCAAGGTGCTTGTTTTCCCAGTTTTGCCCACAAATTATGGAAAACAGTTTGAGACTCAAGTTTATCTTTGCTACTTTTTAACAATCTTTTTATTTCAAGCTACATTTAATCCAGCCTTGGTTGGCTGTCCCAGAAGCAGCCTCTGTTTTTCCTCTGTGCAAATGTTGAAACATTTAAATCACAGTTTTGAATGCCGCTTTGCAAAGTACTAGTGAATAATGTAGATTTTAATAAAGAATTCCTAAGGGGGCAAAGAATAAAAATTTAAGTCACATAGAAAAGGCACTTCTGATTTCCCTCAAAGGACCCCTATCCTCCATCCCCTTTAAACTGCCTGTGAACATTTTCCTTCTCCTGGAACAAGGAAAGGCTTTCTCTCAGCTCTTTTAGAGATAACCCTAGGACTTAAGGTTGGAGGCACGATCTTTGTATATCTGTATCAAAATATTACCGGAGGAAATAGGCGTCATAGGAAAAGAATTTTAGGAACTCTCACAAGGAGTTTTAAGTGATAATGGTAGGATTTATTAGAGTGAAAAGTGGTAGGACACTCTTTGCAGAGGCAGAGAGCAGGCAGGCTAGATGTTAGTGGTGGCCCAAGGTCCTTGTTAAACTGCCATGTAGTTCCTTGGGTTTGTGAAAGAATAGGCTTTCTGTCAAACTATCCAACTTCTTTCCTGGATTTCTCCCCAGGCCGTGTTCATGCCCTCCTCCATCCAACCTCTTTCCCAGATTTCCCTGGGCTTGTGTTTGTGCCCTCCCCTTAGCCAATGGTTTGTTTTTTTTTCCCTCAAATTTTCCCAGGCTCCTGCCCTTCCCTTCATATGGTTGCCATTTTGGCCCCTACTGAGCGAGCGTCACAGTTCCCTTCTTTCTGGCTTCTACTGTGCGTGCCCTTAATAAAAGGAATTCCTTCATGGTTCTCCATGCCCCATTATTTGGATGGACTCCCTGGGGGGATCCAAAAACTGTCTTTCCTGTCCACTCGGATATTTTTGTCCATTTGGCGAAGGAATGCCTGTTACTCTGCGGGGTGATTGAAAAGCTTCCTCCTTCGACCTCACTTAAACTGACTTAATCAGATATCTGGCTCTGTTTGCTTTCTCCACTTTTGTTAATACCTCACTATTTGCCTACTCTAACTTAGGGTCCTTCCTCTCTGGTTGAGGAAAAGAGGTATTAACCATACACTCCTAAGTGTCCTTGGTTAGGGAAGATACGATCCTGTGATTTATTAGCAGGCTGTTAAGTGCTCAAACTTGTGGAATTATCTTGTCTCCGTTTTCCTCATTTCACTTGTAGAGGAATTTTCCTAGCTTTCATTACTATCCTGGCTCAAATTACCTACCACATTCTTCTCATTCTGCCATACATTGGGCTCTTCCAACAGGATATTTTACTGCTAAGATACAGAGCATAGTTTCTACCAATAGTTATATTTAGGCCCTTCTTCCCTAACTGTGAATAGAACTTTAGTAGTTAAAGGACTTTTCTAAAATGTATAAACTTTGAAAGAAAAGTCCCAAGGAAAGCACATGCCTAAATAAAGTTATCATTCCCAAGACTCTGAAATATCCAGCCAGGGCAAACGCACCGCTTCCTTGACCTATGCATTTTCTGCGCATTCTGACTCCTACTCATGAATAATTGAGTTACCATACATTTCTTAGCTTCTCATGATACTGCTGCAGTTCTCAGGCAAGTCAACTCAACTTTTCCTAAGAGTCCTTCTTGGAATGTGGCTAAAGTTCAGTTTTATTTCCCTTTAGTGAAGAATTTAATTATAGGTTCCATAAAACAAGCCAGATCATACAAAATTTAAAACAGGTCATAATATTCTAGTGATTTCACAAAACCTCTGTGCTTTTATTCCTTTTTTTTGTAAAAAAGGTGATAAAATAAGCCCTTACTGTTCAAGAATGTGTAATTATATATAATTCTCTGGTATTATTTTGAGATCATAACATAGTTATTCAGCATAGCTACAGTGCTGTAGGGTCAGATCCTAAGAAACTTCTAGGCAATAAGTTATACACAGAAAGAAAAACAAGACTCTTAAAAAAATGAAATCCATCATTACAATGTAATGAACTTCTTAGTCCAATAGAATCATACTTAGAAAATAGAGTAAGGTACTCTTTTATGCTGAAAGTTTAGATGTTTTTTTTTCTTTGAAATAGAAAGTTGTTAAGACTATTAATTAATGATCAGTATAAAAATCTCCTACTAAAAGTACAATTGCCGATGTGTTAATTTTTATTCTAAGAACAACCAAACAGTATATGATATATGGGCTTAAATTCCTACACAAATGCAGAAATGCTGATTTAATCTGTAATATATGTAATATAGCCAGTAAAGTGTATAGATATAATAAATTGTAATGGAACAAAACACATCTTTTTTCTTCAAAATATCACTATCCAGTGAAAGCATTAAAGACATGAAATAGATGAATAACCTATACATGTGTCTTAACTGAATACTTCCACACAAAAATTGTAAGAAAGTTTCAGAAAGATAATTAATGTTAAATAGGTAGTTTAAACCCTACGTCTTCCATTGGACATGAAGAAACAAGAGAAAAAATATAGAAAAAAACAGAAAGATAATAATTACAAAGAGGAAATGATGCTGTGGAAATGAAACTTAGAACTTTGGATGTTTTATTCATTTCTTATTTGCAGTTTGAAGTAACATCCATCCCAATTACAGCAATTAGAGCAACAGAAATTTGGGAAAAAGACCAGGGTGTGGAGCCCCAGCTCACCAATCATCTTCTTGCTTTTATATCCATTCAATTAGTCATCTTGTCAGCATATAAGATGGAACCAGGAAAACAATTTTTCCCAAGGGAAATGAAATAGATAAGATATGGCCAATGTCAGTAGTTTTTACTAGAGGAAAACAAAGATAAATTAAGCAGGAGAAATTTTATCCATCTGTCCCACATTGAAAGAGATGCAGAGAGAGGAAGAAATGAATGAAATAATAAGTATAATTCTTTAAGGACAGCATATCTTGGCCCAAATACCACTCGTATAGGAGAACGTAAAGGAAAAACACATAGAGGAAATATCTGTGTGGAAGTGGTCGAGGAGAAGCGATAATGGCACAGAGGCAGAGATGTCGGCTATGAAACTTGAAGGTAGAGAGACATGGCATCCAAGACGGTGTGGAGCGGTTGTTTGGAATGAAACATATTTGCATGTCAAGAACTACCTGTGTAAAGTTCATTCTAGTATTTTGAACTTTACAAGCCATTTTTTGATAAATAATTCTCACACTATAAAAACAGAGCCTGCAGAAAGTATAACAGTTCTTGAGTACATTTGTTAGAATTTTCACCATTTCTGAACCAGATTATATAGCACAGTGTAGAATGTAATGTACATAACAAGGAGTTGAATCTCTAATGATAAAAAATAATGAAATGTTCCACAGACAAGGGACATGTTTAAAATAAGTTTTTGGGTCTTATTTTTTCTTCACATTCTTTCTAAGAAAGATTAACTATAGTATGTTAAAATATTTGGAACATACCAGTTGCTTAAAAGCTGTTTAATAACTTAGATGGAAGAGTATTTAAATTTTCATACCAGAAACATCATTATATGACTCAAAACATATTTTTGATGGATTGGAATTTTTATTTCGATAATCTTTTTCTAAATGTTGTATGTTGACACTTTTAAAGAATTCCCTAGTTAGCCTCAAGTAGGAGATATATAAGAAGTGGCAACATGTTTCAAAATTCAAGTAGAATTCACATTCTGTAAAATAAAAGAAAATAACATGTTAAAAAAAGGAATAAAGAAAATTTTAAATATTAATCCATTCTTTGCATAATCCTCAAATAAACAATGAAAATAAATAAAATCAGAGAATAGAATAAGTGCTTTTAAAATTGCCAGTGGAAATTCTCCTTGCAGGCATAATTAATTCAGCACATTTTAACTATAAAAAGACCCATATTCACTTTTCAACTCTTGGAAGGGTTTGGTTTTTGTCTTTAGATTTCAGCCTTATGTTTCATAATAACACAGCTGAGGTGGATACACACATCTTTATGATTCATTCACTGATGAATGCAGTTTCTTTCCAATAAAACAAGGGGTCTTTAAGAACTTCTCATAGCAACCAGATTTCAAAAATGTTGCCTAATTTAACATAACATTCAAAATTAGAGAACGTGGTTATCTTTGCAAATAAGTAATAACATTTAGAAAAATATATTGTAATCAAAGCACATTTTAGACTTTGAATATAAAAATTATTTGTGGAAACTCAATTTTACTCCCATAAAAATGAGATTTAAGTGACTTGTGCTTGCAAATCTCTTAAAAAAATGAGTAACCTGTTCAATTTAACCTTTTTTAAAAAAATGTTTATTGAGTAGAGTTCGGCATCCAGATGCCTAAGTCAAATTTATATTAAAATTCCACATAGATTATGCTTGGTTTTTTCCCCCAATCTCTAGTTAAAGGAAGCTGTGACAGAGTACAAAGACAGACACTGACTCATCCAGTGAATTTGGTGACAGCAAGTAGGAGGTGTATCTGCCAATATTGTCTTTGTATAAAATGGGTCATGTCGTTTATTTTTAGTTTAACAAGTAGAAATCTATGCATCTTTTGTATTTCCTGATGATGCATATTCAATTAAAATGTTTAACTGCCAATAGGGGTACAGGCAATGTATAACTATAATCTCCCATAGAAGCGAAAAATGTATATTTTAAATTTTTAATAATTTTATTGGCTTTTATAGCTTTAAAATATTGTTCTTCCTGTTGACAATAAAGTTGTAAAGATGAGTTGGCAACAGAGGCTTTTAGGTTTTTTGTCCTTTTAAATTTATGTTTTTATTAGTTTTTGCACAATAGCAGTAGACTAGCTACTTGTAATAATTCAAGGAATGTATATATTAATGCCTTAGAGAACAAAGGAGAGATAGCATTATAAGTAAATTAAGCTAGTATAATCATCATATTTATAGTAATAGAGAAAGTTTCTTTTCATTATTGGCAGGTTAATCATGTGTGAATAAAAATGGAGACTATTATCTGTATAATATTTTGAAAGTATATTATGCTTATATTTCCATACAAGTATAATTGAAATTAGAGATTTTAAATTATTCATCACCTTATGTTTAAATGTCATGACTTTGTTACAGTAAGACAAATGTACATGAGATATTCAATGCTTCTATTTACACTGAAAAAGTGTAAACAGAAAAAGTGGCAACAGAAAAAGTGATTATGCTCTATTTTTTTTCTTTGCTCCATAAAATGTAATAGTCTGAAGTACTTGTCCTAATCTTTCACTCTATTGATAGAATAACATTGTAGTAGGAATTTGTAATTTAGATGACTTCTAGTGATTTATACTAGTAGATCTCTGTTTAAAGAGTTAGACTACATTTAAAAAATAGAGGAAAAAAAGCAAAACTTGATGAATCTCTTCAACAGTTAGAAAACAGAAAATGATGAAATATTAAAGCATTTAGAGAATCTCTCAACATGGTGTGTATCATACTAATTAATGTGTATGGTATTTCAAATTTGTTTTAAATTTATTGATGAGAGAGAGAGAGACATTGATTTGTTGTTCCACTTATTTATGCATTCATTGGTTACTTCTTGTACATGCCCTGATAGGGGAATCAAACCCACAACCTTCGAGATGACATTCTAATCAACTGAGCTACCTGGCCTGGGCCGGTATTTTAACAGCTATTTAACATTACATATCAGAATGTGTAGACTAGGCCATATTTCCGCATTTTTCTCACTGGAAATTTAGGGTGCTTGTATTTTTAATTTTCTTTTATAAATAATGCTACAACTAACACTAATGTAACATCTTTTCATGCATATGTTGAAGTGTGGCATTTCTTGGTCATATGCTGTGTATTTTCAACTATACTAGCTATTGACAAAGTATTCAAATTTTATTCATTTTTTTACTTCACAGCAAGTCCTTGAGAGTTCAGTTTACCCCAATTTTCATCAACACTTGGTATTATCTGATTTTGTTGTGTTGTTAATAGATGACTGTGAAATATTGTTTTACTAGTTATTAGAAAGAATGGGATTTTTACATCATTTATTGGCCATTTTTATATTTTATTCTGCAAAATTCTTGCGAATAGTCTTCTCCCATTTTACTCTGGGTTTATAATTTTCTTTTTTTCCTTTTAATTTTTAAATTTATTTTTGGAGAAGAGAAGAGAGGGAGAAAAAGGGAAACATCAATGTGTGTCTGCCTCTTGAGCGCCCCCTATTGGGGACCTGGCTTGAAACCCAGGCATGTGCCCTACACTGGGAATCCAACCAGTAATGCTTTGGTTCCTAGGCCAGCACTCAATCCGCTGAGCCACACCAGCCAGGGCCAGGTTTATTATTTCCTTTACACAAGATCCCATAATACAGCTTTATGATTTTTTTTTGTAGGTTAAAAGTTTTGAAAATAACTTTTCCATAAAATTGTTATTAAAATTTTATAGCTCAGTGCTTAGACTTATAAACTTTGAGAATTATGATGAAATGATCTCTTTCTCGTTTTGAAGTGGTCCTCTTTTTCCTTGGCAGTATTCTATGCTTTGTAGTCTGATTTATCTGCTATTAATATATCTACTCCAACCTTCTCTAAAGTTAGCATTATCTTCTCCATTTTGTACATTCTAATCCATGTTTTTCTTTACATTTAAGGTGTACTTCTTATAAGTAGCTATAGTACAGTTTTTATCATTCAATATGACTATCTCTATGGGTTATTAGGCTATATATATAGATAGATATTTAATGTAATTAACAATAAGATAGGTTTTAAGTCTTTTTCTTTGCCATTTTTCCTATTTATCCCAATTGTTCTTTTTGTTATCTTTTCTCTTTTTTGGACTTCTTTTAGATTAAGTATATTTATGATTTTATTTTATCACTTTTTCTTAGTTATAATTATTTGCCTCATTATTTTTTATTATTTTTAAGTTTGCCTTTGTAGTTTTCTTTAACTTCTAAGTATGTTTCTTTAATTTATATATAGATATGAATATTAGTAGATGGATAGTAGTATATATTACGGCAGTCCATATTTTTCTTAATCAGTTTAAGAAATGGGAAGAGATATATATTTAATAGTCCATTTTTATTATATTTTTCCACTACCATTTATTCCCCCATACCCTCCTCGACCTCATCCTTCCTCCTTTACCCCTGCAATCACCATACTGTTGTTCATGTCCACAAGTTCTTTCTCTTTTTTTGCTCCATCCCTTCACATTCCCCACCCTGGAGCTGTCATACTGCTCTCTATCTATGAGCCTGTCTCTATTTTGCTTAGTTCAGTTTGTTCATTAGATTCCACATATGAGTGAAATCATATCGTATTTGACCTTCTCTGACTGTCTTATCCCGAATAGACACTTCTCCAAAGTGAGTAATAGTGAGTATTGGTGCCTTATTTGAGTTAGGATTCCTTAAAATATAGAGGCTGAGACAACAGTTAAGTGTAAGTACTTTATTGGGGAGTGCAATCTGGAAAACAAATAGTAAGGGCAAAATGACTGAAGCAACCCAGAAAAAGAGCCAATACAAAGATATATGATTTAGTTGCTCTCAGTTATGGAGGAGAATTGGTTGTTCAACCTCTTGTTACCATAATGTGTGCATCCACCTGGGAGATGATAGTAAGAGATGACAATTGTATATATTTAACTACTGCACACAACACCAGACACCATAAATAAATACGACATTTTTACTCTTGTCAGCCAACAAACTGTCTGCTTTGATTTATATTTTTCTCTTCATTTTGGCTGAAATGATTTTGATTGCACTAAAGGGGCTTAACTTTGCGTTAAAAAATAAGTTTTATTATCTATTATTGAACACAAATAATTATCTTGTGCAGAAGGGTTTCCTTGCCATGTTGTTGAAAAATAAAGAAAAATATATACATTTGACCTTTTCTTTTGGTTTTTTGCCTGTAAAAATGAATAAGCACAAAATTATCTAGACATATTTTACTTTCCGTATTACCTAAAATTCAAATATAGCAGAGAACAAGCAAACATACCATGCTTTTCAGTGTATTATGACAAGAAGGTAGAATAATCTTTTATGCAAGAAAAGTTTTTTCATATATAACTTTGATTTGTTTTGATATATTTAATTAAAGCCTTCCCATTCTATTACTTAAATACACCATACTCACAGATGGATTTAATTTCTTAATTTGCCTTGATTTTAGTTTCACTGCAAAATTTATCAATATTCCACAGTTCTGTTGGAAATAATCTTTAGTAATGTAAAATATTTCCAGATCTTAGTTTTTAAACATCTTTCTCTAATAAGTTCTAGAGCTCCTTGGTGAAATAGTTAGTCCTAGGGCTAAGTCAAAGAATATACAATATGAATCTAGACTATCTTATGATGTCAGAAAAGGAAAGAAGTGCTTAAAAAAAGAATGAGGAATTGACACAACAGAAGGACACATGAGTGAACCTGAAGATGTTACCAACGGTCAAATTTGGGACAATTTGGAAAACAAAATAATGAGAGTAGTGGAATACAACCTGTAGAATAAACCAGATAACTGTGACTCCATACTGATATAAATAATTGAATAAATAACTAGGGGAGAATGGACAGCTTTCTTGAATAGCTTTCTAATCAATAAGTGTACTAGCAATCATGGAAAGAGAAAACCATTATTAAGTAGATAATTTTTGCAGGTAAAATGCATTGTTCATTGAATGCTAATAGTGGTGAGCTAAAAGGTTATAAGAAGTAGTATGTTTACATAGATGCAAAGTATCACCTCACAAAATACTTACTAATTACAAAGGGAAAATACTACCTTTATAGTGAGGAAATTTGACATATACCACCTTTTCTGTAAGCAAAGATAATATCACAGGTAATAAAGACATATTGCTATCTTGTATATTCTAATGTATCCAGTAAGAAGGAAACAATATTAATTTAATTATAAAAAGCCATCAAAACATTTCAGACTGAAAGACATTCTACAACATAATTAACTGGTACCCTTCAAGAGTGTCAAGGCCATGAATGACAAATAAACACAGGAACTGGAGGAGACTAGAGAAATAATGACAGCTAAATGCAACATGGGATCTTGGCTTGGCTCTTGGACCATGAAAATAAAAATAATGTAAAAGGAAGTACTTAAAAATAAGAAAAAAATTTCATTTTAAATTCAAAATTTTTTCTTTTAAAAACTATGTCAAATTAAAAAATTGAAAAAGTAAAATCTTTGACTATCTCATAGTCTTCTGCAGAATAAAAGCCAAACTACTTAGCCAACCAATCAGATCTCAGGTTATCTGGTTCCTCCACGTTTTGACAGACTCATCTTCTACCTGTCAATCTAGGAGCATCTTAACCTCTGGCTAGAACAGATTGCTTTCAATTTTTCCTTACCTCCAGACTTTGTACTCCAGACGTCTTACTTCTTTTCAGAGGCTATTTCCCCCATTTCCCCCCATAGTTAAATTGACAGATTCTTTAAGACTCAGTGCAATGATGATTTCCTTTCTATCAGGGTTACTTAAATAATCTCTGTTCTCACAATACCTGTGATTACGTTTCCCCTAGCACTTAAAATGGATTGTTATTTAAGATTTACTTCTTTGTTCCCTCCACCAGCTTGTGAAAGATTTGGAGGCAGAGATGGTGTCTTTTGTTACGGTATTTTGATATTCAATAGGACTTGGAACCTAACAATGGCATAGTAATGATTCATATAATGAATATTTAGGTCTTATGTAAATTTAGAGAGTAAAATTGCTTTTATTCCATTATTTTATAAAGGTGGGTGATATGTATTATTAATATGTTACCAAAGATGCAATTGAGGATCGATTTAATTTATTTCTAAGTTTCTCTTCCCCTTATTCATGTCATTCTGAGACCATGTGTTCCCACCTACAAAAAAAAAATATTCCAAACAAATCACAAGTTTTATAAGTTTAAAATTCTGGTGAAATTCATCAAGTTAAGCTTACTAGGTATTAGCTCAATTTTATTATTTGACAATATATGCTGACTTTATCTTCTTGTTTGTTCCTTCTTGTTTTCTTGTATTTGGGTTATTGATTGATAATTTGTTTCATGTGAGGTCCTGCTTTACTTCATTAGTCCTTTGGAAGCTCGGTAGTGAGGATAAGTATACATGCTATAGGGCAAAACCACCTGGATTGAAATTTCAGCTTGGCCATTTACCATAAGGAAGTCAATTAACTTCTCTGTGTTTAGTTTTCTCATTTGCAAAATGAGAATAAATAAGAGACATAAGCTTATTGGATTGCGGTAGAGATTATATGTTATTACATTGGACATACTTTTACTAGTGCCAGAACAGGCCCTGGCACATAGGAAGAATCGTGTATTAGTTATTATTCCAATAATTGTCTTTTGTCTTTAACCAAATTTTGCAACTTGTCATTTCCCTTCAATACGATGTTGTAGCTTTTATTGCTATAAACACTATAATTTAAAAAATCAAGTAAGTGATCTATTTAGAGCACTATGAGGATGTGACAGTTATGGGAAGTGGAAGGTATGGTAGCAGACTTTAAATACATGAAAGGCTCTCTTGCGGAAGGGGCTGGAATTACTCTCTTTTTCAGGGAAAAATGCTAAAATGTATAGAAGTTACAAGGAGGCTTATTTTGAATTTTTAATAAATGGACATGGTAAAATTGTAGCACAAGTAGAGATATCTCCCTTTCTAGAAGCACAGATAATGCCACTTTAAATGAGAGGGCCTTTGAGATATCTTTTGATTCTTAAGGACTATATGGTTCTGAGTAATATTTTTAGGCAGAGAGCAGTGTCTTTATCCCTACGGTAATACTAAAGGCCCCTAATTCTGTTTATCAAGTAAATGAAAATCTGTTTATCTTATAGTGAACATGAGAGTGGAAACTTGGGAAGTACTGACACATACTCATATATTGGAAAAGATTTATGTGTCCATAACCCCAATGTCATCTTTTATAATCAATGGCATGTTATCCACTGGTGAGTAAAAGGTACATTAGAGATCTGTTAAGAAGTGGCATATAGTATATTACTTGTTATAATCCCCTAAAATTTTTTAAACTTATTTTTGTATGTAAACTTTTATATCTCCTAAGAGAATTTCAAGTTTGTGAAGGGTCAGCAGAAGAGGATAGTTGGATCTGTAAAGAAATATTCCTTTACAAAAACGACTCTTTTGAAAGGATCAGTGACTCTTCACTCTTAGTTGAATATCTATTGGTGGGTATGCTAAATGGAAAATTGACTTTCACTCTGGATAAATATCCACTTAAATGTTTGAAGAATTATGACTTTAGTAAGTTATAGATTGAGGGACATGCCTGTATTTCTTTTCCTCTCAGAGGACTCGTGAATAGATTGACCATAGACCAACTTATATGAGAATGAAAAATGTACTTTGCCCTCAACTCATTCCAGATGAGTAGCATATTTGAAAAAGAGCTCCTGTGATTTAAAATTTACTACTAAATACTTATTTTACTTATTGGAAGTCCCTTTCTTTATGTAGCAAATGTGTTTCTGAAGAAAGTCACCAAAGTACTGGACCTGAAATGAAAATAAATTGTGTGACCTTGGGTGAGCTGCTTTAACCACTTGAAACTAGTTTCTTCTTCATTAAATTGACCATAATTAACAATGACCTACATGCATTATCAAACCTGTGGGTCCAGTCATAGTTAAGTTTAAATGTATATATTATATATTATTTAAAACTGGATGGGGACTTGGGCAGCATCCCACAAAAAACACACTTGTGTATTTGCAGTGATCATGAATATTTACACTAAATGGGAAAAATAAGATCTATAAAATTCTCACACTAGATTAGTTTTGCCTTTAAATGAGTTTTGGCAACAAACAGAAAAACCTACACAACCTTTCCATCTTTAGAGCTTTTTTGTATTTTGAAATAGCAGATGAAAGACTATATACCTGTACATGTCTTGTATAGTGTAAAAAGCAGTGCTGAAGATCAAATAAGTTTTAAAAGAAACTGTATACATTACAAAACACTATAAAAATGTAAGATATTATTATGCCTATGTACTTGATTTTATAATTAATTTTCATGCTTTCACTGGATAGGAGGAGCTGGGAAATAAACTTTTATTATGCTTTGTTTGAATCTTGTTTAAAAAAGAAAAAAAGATCAAAAGTTTTATTCTGGCTGTGTATGGTGGTCATACTACTTAGATGCCATTGAAATCAGCTTGCTTTTATGGCGTTTTCCAGGAATTAAAATTATCTTCTTTCTAAAATAATGTTGGTACATTTTTGCTATTGTAAAGTTACTTTAAATTATATCTCAGAGATATCAAAAGCTTAGAATTCATTCATTTATTCATTTAGTAATTGCTAATTTTGAATTATTATGTATGGAGAAAACATTCAGTAGGAAGTAATTGTAGCTCTAGAACTTGACAGAAGAGTTGACAAAAAAGAAAGGTTGAAGATATGTAAAGAATTCTGATTTAAGTGATAATGGAGTCTAAAATAAAACTAATTAGAAAGTTTAAAAGTTCACCAATAGAATCTGGCAATTTGTGTGTAGATAAAATGAACAAATTGGGAAGAGTCTTTGGAATGCATAGGGAGGTTCTTCTGCAGTTGGCCAAGAGGTCATAATTAGAATCGCAGTGAGATGCTATGGGTAACTGTGGCCAAGAAAAGCTGCGAATGCTCTTCTCTGCAGGATTCTCTTCCTTACAGAGCTCCAGAATGCTAGTCACACTTCGAGTCTTTTTTTGGTAAATCACTCTTGCATTCCCTTGATTGTGACTGCGTAGGAAACACCATATTGACCATTACTTACTTCTACTAGCTGGTAAATAAATGACTTAATTCCCCATAATCATAAACTATTGCAATTAAATTTATGTATGTGAATTTATCATTTGATACATCTAATTTATTTAACTCAGCAGCATCCTGAAAGATATTAACACTCTTCTCCTTTGGGCAAAAGTCGATGAAGCTTTCTTTCACAAAGTGAGAAGTGTGAACTTAAATATGAACTTAAAAGAAAGCATAACGATAGAAGCAATATGCATGTTAATATATACATTCTAGTTTCACTAACTTTCTAAATCAACCTGATTTTAAACATAGAAAGTTAATACGTGTGGGCCTTAATTTTCTCATATATAAACTATACAGAGAGATACGATAAGTTTTGTGCAGCTACCTGCTCAAATTTTGTATTCGATGCTAATTTGGTGCTTTTCAATTTCACTTTGGCTGTGTGCTGTGCTTCAATGATCCATTTAAATACAGAGGTATATATCAGTGATTGTTTCACTAGGTTGATGCTGTGTTTTCTTTTCATATTTGTTCTTGAATGAAAAAAACATGCAGTTTATAACTCATCTTTCTCATTCCTTGTCATTCCCCAAGTTCTCCAGTCTTTGTTAGATCAATTAAAAACCAACACTTATCAATGTATTTAAGTGATGAATACACTTTAACACAACTGGATATTTTACACTACATGTATCTTCCAAATACTATCATATCATCACTTCAACTTTTCAAACTCTTTCCTAACTTTCTTATGAAAACATAATTATGAATCTTCTGAAAGTGACAGAGTATAAATTTCAGAACAAAGAGAAATTCTTAAATGGTGCATGAGTAACATAAGCGAATGAAAAGAAAGACATGATATGTGGAACATTAATAAAATAAAATTTATCTTGCAACTGTGCTTTGAAAATTGATAATGTAAATGAGAACTGGAGTTTAAAAAATGATTTTATGCTTCTAAATAATATAATTTTTGCTAAGTGCCACAATGTTCATTTCCATCCATTTCCAAAGTAGTTGGCCATTTTAACTTGTAAAAAATTTACATCACCTTTCTGTATCTCAGTTGGCTAAATTCATGCATCAAAATGTCGCTCATTCTGGATTTGAGGAGAAAGAATGTATTTTATTGTTGGTTTCATAGTATATACTATGGTGTTTTGTTACCTGGTGTTTTGGAATCAAAACCATTATTGGTTTCTTAATGATACTGTAAGGTACTCATTTCAACAGATTATGATACATATCAGGATGTGATAAGGATAAGTTCATGGAAAATACAATTTCATTTTTCTTTTTTAACTTGATAAATATTTATAAATTGCCTTTTATATACCAAGTACTATGTAACCAGACACTGGAGATACAATGATCAAAATGTAATTTGTTTTCCTTTGAAATAGCGTGTTGTCCAGCAGAGGAGACCAGTGCATTAACAATTACTAATTATCTAAACATAGTAGTAATTTCCATCTTTGAAGTGCTTATTATGCACGAGGTACCATACTTTCTACTTTACATAAATAACCTAATTTCACTATCACCACAATCCCATGAAATAGATGTAATGTCATTTGTCAGATTAGGAAAATGAAGTATAGGAAGCTAACTTGCTTCAAGTCTAACAAATTCACGGCAGAACAAATGCTAACGCCTGGGCTCTCTGACTCCAAAGCCAAATCTCTTAACGATTATGTTATTACAATGGGACAGATGTCATTATTGATGCATAAAAGGTTAAGGTATTGCAGCATGGACATTCCATTGAGCCCTGAAGAATGAAGAGTTATTCACTAGGACAAGTGAAGGAAGATGTCACAGTCAGAGGACATACTATTAGCGAGGGAACTGAGTGAATGCTGGCGTCTGAGAAAGGTGGGCAGTCTGAAGTGACTAGGTTTCTAACTCCAGGGTGTGAAGGGAAGGGAAAAGAGATCAATTTGAAAAAGTGTGTTGAAGCTGGGTCAAAAAACAATCTATTTAAACTGTATTAAAAGCTTAGACTTTTGTTTATAGGTATGTAGAACCTACAAATAATTTCTCAATAGGGAAAGGTCCAATCAGTTCTGCATTAGCGGAACTTACTTTATGAAGATTAGATGAGACAAGGAAGAGAGGCTGCGTAAGGAGACAAGTTAAAGTCAGCGGGAAATAAACAGACCTTAATTAAAACTGTCATGTAGAAGGAGAGAAGAAATGCAAGAGAAAGTTCAGGGATGGAATCGATTCTATTTAATAACGTATTGTGGAAGATGTGGAATTTTTAAAAATAATTCCATGATTATTAAATTTTGTAATGGGGTAGATAGGAAGGAGTGAGCAGGTTTGATAAAAATGAGGATTATTAGGGCAATGTTGAGTTGCAGTAACCTACAGTACAGCGAGACTGAGATGTCCAGTGGATATAGACAAGGTAGTGCAACTATTGTTAATATAGAAATGACATAAACTTTGATTATGCTGATTCCAAAATTTCAGCCAAAAATATTGATGACTACAATGAACAAGACTAATTTTGTCATATATGCCCATTCTCTCTGCTTTTCTTTTGTCACCAAGTGCACAGTTATGTGGGGAGTGGCACTGGTTCCTGGTTAAAGCCAGAGATTCTTCAAGGCCCTTTTCTCCTGAATGTGTGCATATAGAGGAGGCATAAAATTCTTCCTTCCAAGTTGAAGAATCAGATTCATCCTTGAAAAACAGCTTAGTGAGAATTATACATACACTTAATTTCTAAATAGTTCTTTTTGGTATTTTTAAAGTTTATTACATTTCTTTCTATATGTGAATTATTTAAGTAAATAAGCACAATTAGGCTTGCAAATATTATTTCTAATCATGTTTTTTTCTGACATGAAGATGTTAAATGATGTTAAAATATATACATAGAATTCTTCCAAGTCAGGGTTCATGAAAATTTCTTGTGTTAAGAATCAGAAAAAAAAGAAGGGGGGGGGGGGGGAGGGGGGGGGGGGGGGGGAAGGAAAAAGAAAAGAAGGGGAGGGGGGGGGGGGGGGGGAGGGGGGAGAAATGTGAATTTCTGGTAAGTATGTAAAATTCTGTTAGCTCATTAGTCACTTAGGTATACAAGTAGTTATTTTGGAATTTGGGCATTTTAACAAAAAAATAAAAACAAATGTTATTACATGCATTTTTTGAGATATATCCATTTCAATTTCAATATGCAGCCTCTAGTCTTATAGTGGTTTTTCTACCCTATGTTCATATTTTTGCTTTTAAAGGATGGATACATCACTAAATAGTCAATAAAATCTTTAAATATTAAATTAATTTCTCATCTGCTACCTCATATTACACTTTAAAATAATCTGAGAAGATTTAATAACTCATTTTACAGATGAAAAACAGGTGCTAAAATTATAACAGGAAATCTGTAACAAGTCCATATTTAGTTTTACAAAGTATACAATAAAATAGCTGTTCCTTATCCTGCAATAATTATGTTATGAGCAATGTTGAATGGATTGCAAATAGCTCTGAGAATTCAAAGCATGCAAAACCTTTTTTTAACCTTCAAAGTGTCATGAAAGATCGTTTGAGTGGTGTTGATTCTAAAATAATCTATACAGAAACAAAACCAACATTTCCTTCCAGCTTAATTGGTATATAATTGATAAATAAATAAAATTGTTAAATTTTAAAGTGTATGGTATGATGATTTGATATATGTATACATTGTAAAAGTATTCCCCCAATTTAGCAGAATAACACACCCATCACCTCACAAATTTACTTATTTTTGTATGTGTGTAAGAACATTTTTCTATTCTCTTAGCAAATTTCAATTACAGGCATATTATTCCATTTGTCTTTATTCCACTTTATAGATGTAGCATTGTTTACAAATCAAAGGTAAGATCCTCCACCAGCAAAGTGATTATGACTCCTTTTGCAGCAGTGCGCTGAAAGTGACCCCGCAATATCTCCAAGGTATGCCTGTATACAACACAGTGTTATCAACTCGTCACTCTGTTACAGACCTCATTCACCTCATAACTGAAAGTTTATACCATTTTATGAACCTCTATTTCCTCCACCTGCTAGCCCCAGGCAACCACTTTTCTACTCTCTGCTTTGAGTATGACTTTTTTTTTATAAAGATTCTACATGTAGGTAGTAATACTGTAGAGTCTTTGTCTTTCCTTAACTTTCACTTGGCATAATGCTCTCCAGGTTTAACCATGCTATGCAAGACATAATTTCCTTCTTTTTAAATATTTGGCAACATTCCATGGTGGGTGAGTGTGTGTGTGTGTGTGTGTGTGTGTGTGTGTGTGTGTGTGTGTCTCACAACTTCTTTATCTATTCACCTATTAAGGGACACTTATGCAGTTTCTGTACCCTGGCTTTTGCAATAATGCTGCAACAAACATGGAGGTACAGATATCTCTCTGAGATAATGATTTTGTCTTCTTTGGGTATTTAACCAGGTGGGGTACTACTGAATCACATGGTAGTTCTATATTTAATTTCTTGAGGAGCTGTCATAGTGTTTTCCATAGTGTCTACACCAATTTACATTTCTACCAGCAGTGATCAAGGGTTCCCTTTTTTTTCCATCCTTTCCAGCATTTGTTATCTCTTGTTATTTAGTAATAGCCACCCTGACAGATGTGAGATAATATCTCATTGTGTTTTTAAATAACAGTTTTATTGATCTATAATTCACATATACAATTCACACATTTACAGCATATAGTTAAATGGTTTTAGTACTTTTACACATATGTGGAACTACCACTATAGTAAATTTTTAGAATATCATCCCCAAAAAGAAACTCTGTACCCTTTAGCTATTAATTCTTTATCCCCCACTCCCCACACCAACTTTAAACAGCCACTAATTTACTTTCTGTCTCTACAGATTTTCCCATCGTGGACATTTCATATAAATTAAATCATATAATATGTGGTCTTTTGTGTCTGGCTTATTTCACTTTGCACAATGTTTTCAAGGTTCATCCATGTTGTAGTATGAATAAGAACTTCATTTTTATTGCTGAGTAGTATTTTATTGCATGTATAGACTACATTTTATATATCCATTCATCAGTTGGTAGACATTGGATTGTTTCCATTTTTTGTCAATTATGAATAATATCGTTATAAACATTCATGTTGAGCACATTTTCATGTACCTGCTGGCCATTTGTTGTTCTCTCTGAAAAAAAAGTTTATTTTTGATACTTTGCTCATTTTAAAAATGGAGTTTTTAAAAAAAATCAAGTTGTATGAACCCCTTGTATATTTTGGGTATTAGCCCCTTATTGGATACATGTTTTACAAACAGATTCTCATAAGCTGCATTTCCATTTTGTGATGGTTTCTTTTGCTGTGCAGAAGTTTTTTTTTTTTTTTTTTTTTAATTGTTGTTCAAGAACAGTTGTCTCCATTCCCCACCCCTAACCGTTCTCCCCAGCCCCACCAACCCCCACCTCCCACCCTCAATCCTACCCACCTTTGATTTGTCCACGGGTCCTTTACACATGTTCCTTGATGACACTTCCCCTTCTTTCTCCCGTTATCGCCACCTTCCCCTCTGGTTACTGTCCGTTTGTTCTTTATTTCAATGTCTCTGGTCATATTTTGCTTGCTTGTTTGTTTTGTTGATTAAGTTCCACTTATAGATGAGATCATCTGGTATTTGTCTTTCACCCCCTGGCTTATCTCACTTAGCCTAATGCTCTCTAGTGCCACCCATGCTGTTGTGAAGGGCAGGAGCTCCTTCTTTCTCTCTGCTGTGTAGTATTCCATTGTGTAAATGTGCCATAGTTGTTTGATCCACTCACGTACTGATGTGCAGAAGTTTTTTAGTTTGATGTAGTCATGCTTGTCTATATTTGTGTTTTTAACCTTTGCTTTTGGTGTTATATCAAAAAAAGCACTGACAAAACCCATGTTAAGCAGCTTTTTTCCATATTTTTCTATGAGTCTGATGGTTTCAGGTCTTATACTCAATTTTCAATCCATTTTGAGTTGATTTTTGTGCATAATGCAAGATCAGGGTCCCCCCCCTTTTTTTTTTTGCTCTGGATACCCACTTTACCCAACACAATTTATTGGGAAGAATATTCTTTTTCCATGTTATATTTTTTATCACCTTTTCCAAAAATGTATTGACTATGGGAGCGTAGGTTTATTCCTGGGCTCTTTATTCTCTTTCACTGATCTACGTGTCTATTTTTAGGCCAATGTCATACTGTTTTGATTAATATAGCTTTGAAATATAGTTTGAAACTGGGAAGTGTGATACTTCTAGCATTGTTTTTCTCCCAACTTCAGCTATTTGGGTTCTGGTAGCTCCATAAAAATTTTAGAATTGATTGTTTTATTTTTGTGAAAAATGCCACTGGGATTTTGAGGGGGATTACACTGAATCTGTAGATTGCTTTTCATAGTATCATTCTAACAACATTAATTTTTCCAATCCATGAACATATCCATGGGACATGTTTACATTTATTTTTGTCTTCTTCATCGAGTGTTCAGTTTTAAGTTTATAGCTCTTTTACCTCCTTGGTTAAGTTTATTTCCAAGAATTTTAATGTTTTCAATACTACTGTATACATCATTTTTCTGATAGTTTGCTGATGATTGTATACCGATTTTGTGTCCTACAGCTTTACGGAAATTGTTTATTAGTTCTAACAGTATTTTTGTGGAATCTTTAAGGTTTTCTCTATTTAAATCATAATATCTACAAATAAACAAAATTTTACCTCTTTTAAGATTGGGATATTTTATTTCTTATTCTTGACTAATTGATCCAGCTAGGACTTGAAGAATTAAGCTGAATAAGGGTGGCAAGAATAAGCATCTTTGTCTTGTTCCTGTCTTCTTCGTTGACTTTTATTCAACTAATTCTCCTGTCTCTCTGTCTCCTTGACTTTGCCTTTCTGTCTCTGTCTCTCTATCATTCTCTTTTTCTGTCTCTCATATGCCTAAAATGCAACCAAACCAACAACTCTGGATGTGTTTTTGTCTCCTAAGGAATTAGCATTTGTCTGCAATGTGATATCTGGGAGAAAAATAGAAAAGTGAGAGAAAACATAAAAAAAGTAGGAAATATTTTGATATCATGTCCTTTCTTGACCGCTCCTGATCTTCTTTCTCCTTTATATTCTTCTCCCTCTCTTGGCTTTCTTGCTCCTCAGGCTCAAAGTGATGAAATAATGGGAAGTTTCACCTATGACACTAGAAAGATGTTATTAAAAGGGAAGGGAAATAAAATATTTAGTGCTTTGACACAGTCTGTGACCTGCTTCTTTTTATTGCTATAGTTCACAGAATGTTAAAAAGGATTTTATTAATGTGGTTGGAGCTAAACACAGACTTGTTATATAGTACTTTTTGCATGTACCATCTTACTTTGTGAAGTTTATATATTATTTAAATGTTGATCATTTTTTCAACTAAAATTTATCTTGTTTATTTTGTATCATGTGCTGCTGATTATTGTCTTGATAGTAATCAAATCAATATCTAGGCTTTATAGATGAGTTCGCGAGCAGTTCCCACCAATGTCCTTGTCTTCTGTTTTCCAGTTCCAAATCAGTTTTCTAAGAGAGGCTTGTCAAAATCCCAGAGAGATTGTATAAGTGATCAAGAGGCCATAATTTTTAAAATTACAGGATATTTGGAAATTTCTTTTTGTTGTTCAATTATAAATGTGTACATATATATTTAATAGTAATTTAATAAATGTTCTTGGTTTTAACTAAGTAAAGTCACATCGTTGAACTGAACTGTTTGGTGAATATTATATTCCATACAAGTTATGGCAATAAAATATTTTATTATGAATTATAATTTTCACATTTAAAAGAGGACTACTGTAATCAAGAATAACAATAAACCATTTCTTAAATTATTACAAATAATATTTAAAATATAAGATTTAATTATATACATTATTGTGACAGTTATAAATGATAAAAATAATTACTATTAGATCAACAATTATATTGTTATTAATTCACAATCTTATTGCAGATAATATTTCATGCTTTGATATAAAACTTGGTATAAAAATGCTAGTGAAAAATTACCTTTAGTTCAATGTGATTCAATCTAAAGTAATCCAAAAGTTAAGGTAAATCAATACTGAGAGACGGTGAAAAACAAATACATTCCCATAATGGTGTAAGGTGTCATTGTAAATTTTCCCTGAGAGCAGAATGAATCATCTGTGGGTGTCAGAATTGCAATGTGTCTCTATTTCCATGTTTCTAGCATTTTATTATTCTAGACTCAGAAATTGACTGCTAAGCAGCAACTACTGCTACTATTAACAAGAAATCAACTACTAAACAGCTCTTTGGCATTGAAATGATAATGTGAATTTCACTCCTAATATTTTGATTTATTTTTATTACCTGAAAGTAATTATAGACAAATAGATTTGAAACTCAGATGTTTAAACTATGTTGTTAAAGGAAGTGACAAGGACATGGTTAAAGAGGATGGATTAATGCTGCACACAAGTAGAATGGAGTTGAGGTATGTGTGGTAATTATAGAACTAATGAGCTAGTTAATCATTCTGAGAACAAACCATTGCTTCCACTTGCTTCATCTGGTGGGAGGCTTGAATAGATAGATGACTTCTAAAGTTCCCACAGGATCTAGGATTTTATGACTTTGCAATTTAATATAATTTATGATTTGGGAACCCAATTAAGTTGAAAATTTGAGAAGCATATTATGGTTTAGGCCACTACAATACTGCTTTAGTCATCTAAGAAGAAAGAGTTAATACCCAAAGTTCCTGGTGTACAAGTGTGGGCTTCTGTATCAATAAATAGATGAGGGTAGTAAAATGTCAAAACAAAGTAATATACCCCAAATGTTCTCTAATGAATTGTGATTCTGCTCCATGTCTAAAATGTTATCTTCAGATCATCAATGAATTCATTGTATCAGTCAATGCAGGCAAACTAAAATTTTGAATAAAAATAACATCAACAATGAATGAATTGACTGATAGACTAAATTATCTTGTCTTTTATTATGTCATGAAGACCTAGCCTTTTGGGGTGTTAGACAATTTGTTATCTTCAGCCAGCTAGGGTATGATTAAATCCACTCTGACTCTCTGGAATTCTATGTTCCATGTGTCAGTTCAGTGACCTAAAGAAGTGGTGGATGTTGATATTACTACCTATGTCACTATCAACATTAGATTTTATTCTGAGGGCAATTAATTCATTATAGTATATGTTGTAGAACTATATATCTGGAATAGTGGAATGTGATATATTAAAGAAAAAAGACATACAAAATATTTCTGTATTATATGCATTGTTTACCTTTGTATTTTTATAAAACACACATACATATATGTATATGCACACATAAATATATGTCACAAATGTATAAAATATCTTTATGTATCTATACATATTATTTATATGTACACATTTAAAATCAAAGATTAAATTAAATTGTTATTTCTTGTTCTAGAGCGATCATTCTTCATTAGCTGAGACAGTTTGTTTACATTGGTAATCCTGGTGTGTCCCAGTTTGGACAATAAATTATTCTCTATTTACCATAAAAAATACACAATGTCACTTATCATTTGAGTCATAAATTAAATGTGGTACATCATTACAAAAGCTCTTCCTTACCCATGAAAGTTAGAAGCCTAATGTATGTAAAGGATGTGCATTTTTTTCAGTGAATTCAAAATGCATTCCATTAAAGTATTATATAAATAATTTTCCTAAAGGTTTTCAATCAAATTATAAAATGCTTATCTTTTTTTCAAAAGTAATAAGTAATCAAAATTTGGTTGATCCAACCACAGTGTTGTTAAAATGGATATATATTGCTGAAAACAGCATAAGTAACATAGTTTAGTTCTCTGGCAAAAAAAAAAAACAAACCCAAAAAACAAAAAAACCCAAAAAGTATTTATAGATTAAAAAAGCTTCGTATTAACATTATTCAGTTGCTCTTACCTATTAAATTATTTTAGGTCAGATTAGGGGTGACTAATATAAAAAAACCTAATTTATATTTCAAAGGAAAGTTTGACTTTTTAACATAACTTTGGAGTTTAATTTTAGGAGTTAAACAATGATAGTAAGAATAGGTGAAAACAGCTATTATTGACCATCAGTTAAGGGCAGTTGTCCTTTGCAGAGAACTAAGGTTCATGTTACAGTGTTGTGTGCACTGCTTTGATCAGTTAGTTTATTTTTTCTAATGCAAATGGTCTTTGAAGCAGTGACCTCTTGAGAAGTGGCTATTATCTTCCAGATTTTCTGCACAGAAGTTTGCCTTGATTTTTAGTTCTAGACTATGATCCTATCTGATACTCGGAAAATGTCACTAAGTGGTGTCTGGTATACAGCTAGAGGCTTCATGTATGAAATTGCATTGTTATAAGACCATGATAGAATTTATTTCAGTTTTCTCACACAAAAAAATTTGTATTTGAGCTTTCACCACTATATTTATACTCACATTGTAAACAAAATAAAACATAAGGTTAGATAAGCACATCTGAGACACTGGCATAGGAACTGATTGATTTTACATGGCTGTGTATGTATGTACATGTATGTAATTCATTCTATATTATATGTATTAATGTTGAGTTAGCTCACTATGACATTAACTAAAGTCAGAAAGACCCAGTTTTACTGGAATCTACCAGAGACAACTTGGCAGGTTTTTTAATAAGGGTCTTGAATGATTTGATGAGTAAGATGAGTTTCTAAAATCTGGAGTCATCTTTACTTTTTCTTTTAAATATTTTATTGTTTATGCTATTACAGTTGTCTCATTTTTCCCCTTTCACCTCTCTCCTCCCCAACCCGCCCCCTACTTCCATTATTAGCTCCTTCACTATTGTCCATGTCCATGGGCCCTTCATATATGTCCTTTGATTAATCCCTTCACTTTCTTTCAATCATTCCCCACCTCTCCGCCCCCTCTTAGAGCTGTCAGTCTGTTCCATGATTCTATGCCTCTGGTTTTATTTTGCTTTTTATTTTGTTCATCTGATTCTTCTTAGAAGTGAGATCATATGGTATTTTGGAATTTGCCTTTCAAAAAACTGACTTATTTCACTTAGCAGAATAGTCTCCAGTTCCATCCATGCTGTCACAAAAGACAGGAACTCCTTCTTTCTTTCTGCTGTGTAGTATTCTGTTGTGTAAATGTACCAGTTTTTCATCCACTCATCTACTGATGGGTACTTGGGCTGTTTCCAAATCTTGGCTATTGTAAATAATGCTGCTACAAACATAGGGATGCATAAGTACTTTTGAATTGGTATTTCAGTATTCTTTGGTTATATTCCCAAAAGTGGAATTGCAGTCATTTTTAGATGTATTATTTAATATTGATCTATGAGATTAGAAAATTTTGAATTTTTTTCCTTTTGATTCTGTTACATTTATAGATAGGGAATATAAGTTTTATAAAATGGGATAGTGAAGACCTTTTGGGTAAGAAAGGATATACTTATCTTTTAAGTTTTGGATTCATTTGTGTCAACAATAACTGTATTGTAACAGAGGATTTGAAAGCTTTCTAATTTATTCTGTTGGAGAAAAAGTCTTGAAAATGGTCAGAGACACAAATTAATTATGATTTATGCTTTATGAGATGGTTAGCAAGTTAGAGCCAACCAAAGCAACAGAATATTTTCTGGAAAAATATTGGAGGAAATTATATGGTCTTGTAAGGTAAGGCTGAAGGTAGATCACATGCCACAGATGAATCTGTATTTCTACTTTGATGCAGTCTTAGGAGTTAACTGGATGAAGAGGCAAATTGATTTGTAACTTTAGTGTAATAAGTAATAGTAAAGGTTTATATACTTATATTAGTAATATTATTAATAAGTTAATAAAAAACTACCTTTCTGTAAAAAAAAGTAGGCTTTGGAATAAACAATAACAACAAAAATATATGTATATATAACTTCTTATACTGTATATGTTGCTTAGCTGTAGACCTTGGGTAAATGATAAACTTTTCTAAAAGTAAGTATACATAATAAATATAAAATTGGAATTATAATAAGGCCATAGTAAAATATTTTCTTATTCATGAAGGAATAAAAATTAACATTGATGTATGTTTTGTTTATCCTCCTTGTCCAGCTTCCCAAACTGCTCTGCATTTGCCTTTCATCGGCTCAACCCCACACTTTTGCTCATGAATTCTTTTACCTATTGTTCCTCCCCCTCCCCTTCTTTGCTTGAGTTCTTTCATCCTTCAAGATACAGCTCAGGAATTATTTCTCTTAAGAAAATTTCCTGACACCCTTCTGCTCTTACAGCACCCTACACTTTGTGATGGCAAGAGACTATTAAGTGTTTTAATTGTTCACTCACCTCCAATGCTTTCCACTAGATTGAGGATTCACTGAAGACAAGACAGCCTTTCAAATTCATTTATATCTCAGTGCCTAGCACAGTACCCAACACTTAGTAAGTGCTTAATCACTATTCAATCATTTCTTGAACATATATTTATTGCAGATCATTTAGTTGTGCTAAGCACTATGCAAGGGGGTGAGGATGCAGGAGTGAACAACACAGGTGCAACACTCTAGTGGGAGAGCCAGACACACATTGTACAAATATTCGATAGACATATGTTTGTAAACCGTTCTGAGAGGTATGAGTTTGGTCAGTTAAAGGAACTGGAAGGAGGCTGATGCGAGATAGGAAGGAGCATGGCAGGGCCTGACTGAGGTTTTGGATATTATTGTGAATACAATGGTCAGGCGTCATAGGTTTTCTGAAAATGAGTGGCACATACATATTTGTGTTTTGAAAGTATTTCTCTGGCTTCTGTGCAGATAAGGGCTTGAAGGACCCAGCAGAGGGAGGAGGCAGCAGATCACTGCAGTCGTGCTGGTGGGAGAGAATGGTGGTTTAAACTAGAGACACAGTGTGGCAGTTGAAACGGGATGGACAAATTTAACATGTACTGCTCATCGGTATGAAAAATATATGTTTAAAATTCAGCTAATATTGAGTTATCAGGCTAAGGCACAAAGTATATATAAAACCTGGTTACATTTCAACTTTTCTTAATCTTTGTTATTTGATTGTTTGCTTTACTTAAAAAAATCCTTATTATCAACATCAAATATTTTAATACAATAGATATAACATATTAGAAATATTTTAATTTCCCGAAGTAGCATATGTACCTATTACATATTTTTATTGGCTAGGGAGTTACAACAGAGCAAAATGTAAAAATACAAGGCAAACAGAATGACAAAAAAAGGCTGTCCAATTCTTTGGCATAATAATAGTCATAAATATTTAGTGAGTGCTTACTATGTATGTGCTTGGTGCCTGTTATTTAGGGTCCATTTTTATTTCCATTTTTCAGATGAGGAAAGTGCAAGTGTCCCCCAATAAAGACAGCAATGGTTTTACAGTGGAACTCGAAGCTTTTCATGGTTTGGATACCTAGGAAATATTGTTTTCATCCACATGGTAACAGGGTCTGCAGGAAGTGCCAGTGCATTTACATTGAGCAATGTCATAATTATTATTTGATTAAAATGCACTCTGGGTTAATTTTGGAGTAACCAAGTCTAATAGGAACTTAAAAAATTATGATGAATTTTGCATGGAAATATCATTTTAGGAAAACACCATCACTAAATAAAAGCAATTTTCTGCTCTAACGTGCACACAGAGCCCATAAACATTTTACCTAAATCTGTGTGCAAAATCTATCCATAAATCTCTTAGAACAAAACATGCAAATAAAGCTCTGTAACACTCTTTTCTTTCCTTCTTTTGTAAATCACAAATGGGATATATATATATTTTTGATCCATTTGAACAACAGCCGCTATACTTATTTAATCCGAACTCTTGGCAAATAACAGTAAGGTACATCCCTGAATGCCAGCTAATTTTTCACTGTTTACCGTCTCATGCACCCCAGGACATCTGCTGTATGAACAATGCACTCTAATATTGAGCCATGTCACACTGACCTTGGGACGCAATTTCGTTAATGAGTGACAGAGCCACTGAGCTATGGAAAGCTTTTTCTGATAAAGTCATAAAATGAGTTTTACAAGAAGGCCATTCCTCATGCACCTTTTTTTACACAAACATTGAAAGCTACAGCACCCTTAGCCCAGATAGATCCAGAACAACAGGATTCTAAATAGTAACTGATTGGGCTGTGCAACTGGAACACAATCAAAACGTTGCCAGCTGTCGGCTAGCGTGTCTTGTATTGTTAAAACCAAATGAATTAAATAAATAGGACATGAAGGTGCCATTCTAGTCCATGCCGGTATCCTGATTTTGTGGAGCTCACTCAAAATAATTTACTTCACAGCATACTGACATGTGGCAGGAGATTCACAACAATTGTGGAGTTTATGGCTAGCTTGATAAAAATTAATCTTTTCAGAATTATACAATTCAGACCTGTAGCTTTGAATAAGCCAATGTGTGTTTCATACCTCTCTCAGAGTATCATAAAAATATTGTTCAAATGAAGAAATATTTATTTAAAATAATCACGTCCATATTCTTACAAAGTAATTACGTTATTAGTTGTACAAGGATTAGTATTTGGTTCTTAGAAAACTTAGTGAACTATTCCATTGTTAAAATTTAGAGTTTGCATAAGACCAGACTTTAACTTGTGAGTATATAGTACTCTTTTGAGAATTTCAAATAGCCAAGGTATTATTGAAAATTTAGTTTTAATAATTTAGAACTTATTATCATGTGCACTGTACAGTTAAAATTATTTAGAGTAAATGAATGATCATTTGGCCCAATCTAGTCCTTTGAACATTTAGGAAATGTTAAAGTTTTAAAATTGATATTCAAAGTAAATGTAGTTACATATATTTATATTAGGCAATTTCTTTTTTCTCATTGAAAAATGTTATAATAATCTGTTGTAAGATTATTTATGAGACCAATCCAAATCTTTCAGGGCAAATATGAATAATAGCAATTGAGAATCGCAAAGAACTAATAGATTCATATAATTTTTCTCACTTAAACTGTTTTGTGAAGTAGATATATTTTATAACTTTTCCTATTTTTAAAAGGAGAGAGGAAGCAGATATTCAGACAGCTCTAAACTCCTCAGGAATCCTCAAATACTGATGAAAGTCCAAAACCATTATTAAGGATATAATCTATGCACAGTCGAGCTCCTGTAGACTTTTCTGGCTTTATTTCTGCCACTTTTTCCCTTGAAACTCCTTTCTCCATAAAAAATAAATAAATACACCAACTAAAATGAAAAAAAAATAACTCCCATCCTATAGCCCCAATGTCATGGCTACATAGGCCTCCATTCATAGTGCTTCATAGCCTGAGGTATATTGAACCCAAAGTCGGTTTTTAGATGTTCCAGTATTTCAAGATGCACTCAAAGGTCACTTCATCTCTGAAGCAGACCTGCCTCCTCTGTAGTTTGTCTCATTTTATTTCTTCTTTGTCCCCTTTTTCTGTGTACCCTATAGCATTTTAGTGAACTTACTTGTTTAAATGTTGTTTCTCTTCTAATAGAATGTATCTCTCTTGAGGGCAGGCACAAGATCTTTACTATTTTTTATCTTCCTCACCAGGTAAAGTGTTAGCCCATAGTTCATAGTGCATTAAATGCAATTACATTAAACATTAAATACAAGGTACAAAGTACAAGGTGCAATATTTGCTTAAAAGGGCGATTGATAAGGAAAGAAGGGATTCTAAATTAAGTTTAAGAAAGTCCTGGCCCTGGTCAGGTAGCTGAGTTGGTTAGAGAATCATCCTGATACACCAAGGTTGTGGATTTGATCTCCAATCAGGGCACACACAAGAAGCAATCAATGAATACAGAAATACAATGACTGGAACAACATATCGATGTTTCTCTCTCTGTCTCTCTCTTTCTCTCTGTCTCTCCTCTTCTCTCTCTTTAAAATAAAGATACACACACACACCTATATAATAAGGATATATATATAAAATAACGTATATATAAAATAAATATATATAATAAAGGTGTATATAGACAGATATATATTTTATATATATAGTCCTTGGTAACTTATTTTTTCACAGTATTTATTAGAACACATAAAAATTTAGCTTTTAATTCAAAGCAAAAAAGCTAATAAAAAGCAACTATGAAAACATCTTTTCACAAAGTTGCCTTAATTATATGACTTAGAATAGGTTTTGGCTTCCTGGAGATTATTTTTAAGCTCAGTTTTTAACTTTTCTAGGTCCTTTTGAAGGTCTTTGCTTGGAAGCATTTTCTTTTATTGAATCTAAGATGTGCTCTATCCAATGTTAAGAACCTTTTTCAACTAAATGGGTCTGGACCCAGGACCCTTAGCTCATATTTTTACTTAGTCTTATTTCATCCTTTCACTGATGGAAATTGTCCCTTTAATCCCCCAGATTTTCATTAATTTAAAAGCTCTACTTTGTGAGTTATTGCTTTTTTATTGCTTTTTTTGTAATTACCTTTTCTTCTAGAAAGGTTTTGTGTGTTGTGTGTGTCTGCATGTTTGCAAGATCAACTCCTGATACTTTCTGCATCTTTATTCTGTGTGACAAAACTACTCATTAATCAAGATATTAAAGGATGTTATTTTCATAGCACAGTATGTGTTTTTCCACTGTCTGACTTCAAAAGTATGGTGGCAACATCGCTGAATGACCTAAGCTTTATATGGTGATATGATATTAATCACTATGAGAGGTAAAACTTGCAAAATTGTAAGTTGAAGATAAACCCATTTGGAGGGCAATTTACTATTCAGACTTTGTGTGCACCCTGAGAGTAATTTTTATTGCACACTGTGACAATAACACATTCATAATAAAGGACAAAAAAGACTCAAGCTCAGTGTTTAGGATAGCAATTCACAACTAGCCATAGAATTAGCACCATATGGTAGGAGCAATTTTAACACAAGACACAAGTTGAAATTGTGACCTTCTAATTCCTTTTGGTTACTGCTGTCTCTTATTGGAAGCAATTTGTTTATTTTGCTTACAATTTTCCAGAGCTGCTGTAAGTCTTCACATGATTAACAGATGATGAATCCTGAAAAAACAGAAGTTTCAGTTTTTTTAAAATATAAGTTCTTGACTTAAAAAACCTTACATGATATCTTTTAAAATAGTAATTCAAACTCATGAATTTTATAAAACGTCTAGTATATCAATCAGGGTCTTCTAAAGGAACTGCATCCAACTTACGTGGTTCAAAAGACTTGAATTAAAGGGGTTACTTACATAATGGACATGGTTCAGGAACAGAGAAAGAACATTTAAGGATCCAGAGACTCCCAATGGCAGTGGGAAGCTATGAACAACTTTAGGTTTGAAGGGAAAAAGGTGGAAATAGGGTTCCTTGGTCCAAGATGGAGCAGAGAGTCACAGACCAAGGGATTTTATGGGAGATGTAGTCATGGGTGAGGAGGAGAGATGTTATAATTAATACACAGACAGGGCAGCAAGGGGAAACCAGCATAGACTCTTTCCCTTTTTGTTCTCTGATCTCTTCCTGCTACTTGTCACCGAGCACCCTGGGGTGGAAGGAGGGGAAAGAAAACTACATAATGGGAAGTGGTGAGACATGGTGCTGATGCAGGACAATATCAACATCACTTGTCATTTCAACATTTCAAACTGCAAAGGTTTTCTATTTTGACATTCTAACTCTTCCTGGGGATGATCTTTGAAATGATTTTAAAATGGAAAAGAGTTTCATGCTGTGTAATCTAGAATGATATTCCTCTAGATTTTTATCTGCAGTTCTTATAAAATGAGGCAATATTCCTTTCATTGATGTTCAAATTAAAAAAAAAAAGAAAGTTAGTTTACTAGTTTTATTTTTTTTCTTACCACAGTAAAAAATTGTACTCTGGAAGACTTCTAAGGTTAAAAATGATAAATTAAGGGGCTCGTTTCGGTCTTTATATCTTGACTTGCATAATATTTGACATTGATGATTTTATTCACTCACAGCTATTGATTACTTTTTGATCAAAATATCATTGATAGCCTCTTATTCACTCAAAACTCTGCTCTATTCTGATTTTTCCTTTTATTTTCATTTTCTATTCCCCTTTAACATATACTTTCCTAACGTTATGAAAAATACCTTTCTTTCTGTTTCTTTGAGCAGCAAGTACGATTTTCTGTCAATATTACTAGAACTCAAGGAATGGTATGTTTTCCTCACCAGAACAATATCTAGTCTGCTGTCTAAGCATTGTAATCCTTGGCTCATATTATAGTCAAGAGTTCTTGTGTTAGAAAGCTGGGAGAGATGAAAAAGCCAGATCTTCTTTTGTAAATGGCGTAAAAGTTTTGTAAACTTTGCTGTTGCATGTTTGGTTACATGTCATTGAATCTTTTGCTCCAGAAGGAGTCAGAAATGGCCCCCACGGCAGTCCACTCCCTGACTCAGGTTGAGATGCTCAGCACTGCTTTCTAGGCATTGGGGCTCAATGTGTCTTCTTCACAAATGTCTTCCACTAGTCCTACTGTTAAGTCTCTGTAAGTTGCATTGAGTTAGGGCTCCAGGAAGTCCTCTGCTTCCCTATAGCATCATGGCTTTCAGAATAGCCCACCCACTCACTTTGATGA
Organism: Pteronotus mesoamericanus; assembly: GCF_021234165.1. NCBI lineage: Eukaryota > Metazoa > Chordata > Mammalia > Chiroptera > Mormoopidae > Pteronotus > Pteronotus mesoamericanus. The sequence goes on along the minus strand of NW_026555247.1, from coordinate 12,693,828 downwards.
GGGTGCTGTACTTCTCTAACTCCCTGCAAAAACCACTTCTCTCCTCCAGTACCAACCACACTTTCCATAACTGAATTCTATGTGTTTTTTTCTTTTATATTTTTATTTCTGTTAAGTATACTGCCTAGCCTAAATATAAACCCTGTGAAAGTATGTTTCTTTTCTAATTTGTTTTCAGCTTATCCATAATACTTAGTCTAATGTCTAATATATGAAATTTTTATTATAAAGAACTGTTCAATAAATAAATTTGTGAATTCATGATTTCATGAACTTACATATTAATTTTTACTGTTCTTTATTTCTTGCTCCTCAAATATAATTGTCTTAGGTTTTATGGGTTACCTCCCAAATTTAATATTTGTATTCCACTATTTCAATCATAATTCATACCTTTATTAAAATATTTTTTGATATTGTAAAACCTTCTATCACTTATTTCTAATTTGTTCTAATCTTATAACTTTTATCTAAAGCATCAAGATTATTATTCAAAGCAAATAGGCACAAACATACACAGATTTTTAAAGTTAAATGACAGAATCACAGATTATTTCTATCATTTTTGTTCATCAGCACTTTTACACCTCATGCAATTATCTCATATTGCATAAAATTAATATTTAGATAACCCTATATAAAAACCAATAAAGGAACATAATTGGTTTTTATAGAAGGTTGTCTTTATATTGGTCATTTGATGGAATAAACAAACTCAATAGATTACAAGGTACTAAAAAAAGATTTTATAGATGAGTGTGAGAAATAGTACACTTTATTTGAGGATTGATTAAAACCTAGTTTATCATGAGTCAGTTAATATATTCCCAATATCTCCCCTGATTATATGACCATTGATGAAAGCGTGTGAAGCAAAGACCTATTTTTTTCTTTATTGATTCAATACCTGTTAGAACATAGATCATAGTGCTTGCTATGTTCTAGGAATTGTTTAAACTATTAAGAATACAGCCAAGTTCCTTGACTCTGTGAACGTTTATTTAGTGAGGAAAAAACAAACATTAAAGCATTTTTTTATTTAATCTTTATTGTATTTTCCCATTACCATTTAGTCCCCTTATACCCCCTCCCTCCAGCAATCACCACACTGTTGTCCATGTTCATGAGTCCTTTTTTTTTTTTTTCTCAATCTCTCCACCCTCTAACTTCCACACCTTTTAGCTGTCATCCTGCTCTCTGTCTATGGGTCTGTCCCCGTTCTTTTTTAGTTCAGTTTGTTCATTAGATTCCACATATGAGTAAAATCATATGTACTTGTCTTTCTCTGACTGGCTTATTTCACTTAGCATAACACAAACAAATCTTTAAACAATACAATTTAATACAGTAATAAAGAAGGAAACACTAATGTGATAATGTATGTTAGGGAGGTGGGATGTTACTTTAGGCTCAATGTTCAGGGAAAGCTTTTCTGAGATGTAAAATTAAATTAAAACTGAGGCTTTGAATTATAAAAGGAAGCCAGCAATGTAAAATCTAAGGCAATGTAAGTCTAAAAAAATATGACTATGAAGTGTTTACAATTCATCTCATTTGTGTGGTGAAACTAACCGTGATGTTTATGTTAATGAAATAGCTAGTGCAAAAACCCTGCGGTGACAACAAGCTTGATGTGTTAAAGAAAAAGAATATTCATAGTATGGTACATATATTTTATATATATATATATATAGTACTATGGTACATAGTATGGTACATAAAGAAAAGAAGGAGAAGCAGCAACAGCTTGAGAGAGAGAGGAAGCAGGAGACTATGTGGGAGCTTCTAGGACATGGTAAAAAAAATATTCCAAGTATGATGAGAAAATTTTAGACGATTATAAGCAGTGGAGTCATATAAACATTTATGTTGTAGACTCTCACTGGCTTCTGTTTCAATAATAGATTACGGAAAGAAGAGAAGAAGCCAGTATTCAGTGTGGAGACTACGGCAGTCATCTAAGAAAAATAACACAGTGGCCTGTTCGTTCAGCTCAAGACAAAGCTCGGGATAGCAGGTTGGTTTCAACAGTGAAGTCAAAGTATTAAAGTTTATCAGAAATGTCAGTTTCTAAAGAATTGTTATTGCTGTGGGGCCAAAAGTATAATTTTCTGCTTTCTTTATTGAGATATCTGAGGCTTTGAAAAAAAGAAATAAGAAAGATTTAGAAGTGCTGTGAAAATGCCTTACAAAACGCATGTGGGGGAATTTTATGCTTTCATTACCTCTGGTTTTGTTCCTGGCACTGATTTATTTATGTGATGCTAAACTATTTGGTTTAAAAAATTATAACAGTGTGGTGATTGCTGCGGGATTTAAAGAGTCTAAATGGTAATGGAAAAAATATAATAAAGATTATATATTAAAAATAAAAAATATGTTATCAACTCAATATTTTCTCAAAGTGTCAAACATAATCCTTAAATATTAGCTATATAAATATAAAGCATATATAAAATATGTATTAATATCCATTAATGAAGTCTGAAACTTTAACATAAAATTAAATTAAAAAACCTGACTAATTGAATGACTTTTTAACTTTTTTCAGGAAGTTTTGACACCATAGAGAAAGAATGTGATTTCGTTTTAAATGGTATTACATATAGTCAAAATATATCAAACTGTCAAGTTTTTTACTTCTTTAACATATTAATTTTGTGGGCTTTTAAAATAAACTTTTCTATCTTATTTATATGCTATAAAATATTTTCAAAAGAATTGAAGTGAATACCTTCCTATCGTTTATTTTTCTCCCCTTTAAAAGAAAATCACTTTGTGATATTTTTCTTTCTTCTTCCTTTGGCTGACCTTGACTCGTCATTCCTGAGAATTAATGGAACTCAGTCAGCTGAACTTTTCTCCATTCACGTTTCACATTTCTCTCCTTCGGGTTCCTTGACAAACACAGAAGTTACATGATTTATTTGAAAGGGAAAAATGATCTCACACATGGCATACATAACTACATGTTGAAGAACAAAAAAGCCTAGAAAAGAATAAAATATATAGTAGGTCACACTGATCAATGACAATGAAGAATTACTGTAGGGATTTCTCATCCATGCAGGTCCTTGCACAGCTTCAGGATCAAGACTTTGCTTCGGGAAAGGAAGCTATTTTGTTGTGATTTAAGGCTGCCAAAATCTTTCCTCTCCCCAGCTCCTTCCCTTTCTTTGTTAACCATCATGGAGTTGGAAATAGGATTTAGCAAACTAGACTAGCTTCCTTAACTTTTCAATTAGAAACATGACACCTAATGTGGTGAGCAGCTCAAGTAGAACTCAGATGTTGCAGGTGAATTACTTAGAAGCAGACACTGAGAAGGGAATTAGCAATTTAAAATTAGGAAATTTACTAGGAAGTCCTCTTCAAATCAACATGGAGGAAATTTACTAGGAAGTGCTCTTCAAATCAACATGCATATAAGAGAGAAAAACAGAATTAGACAGAGAGAGATGTTGAGCTGCAATAAAGTCACAACAAAGGCTTCAGCTCCAGAACTCTGGGTCAGGGATACCCTTGCAGCGTTGGGCAAGGCAACCTGAATACACCTGTATCCGCCAGTTGTTGGATACAAGCTGTTTTTGAGAAAGGGGACTGAAGGACATGATCTTAGATGAGGTACCTCTCTTCAGCCAAAAACAGCCTCTGCAAGGAGGTGAGTATTTCCATGTTACTTTGGCTGGGGGTGACATCTGAGTGCTGTACCATCAGTCCCTGGGACTACACTGCCTGAGTCCTGCTACTGTGCTCCCAGTCAGCTGAAATGCCCTAGTTACAGAACTTAGCTCAGATCCTGTCAAATAGTAAGTGGCCGATAAAGTAAGAAAACTCTAGCCCCTGTCTCCACTCCCACCTACTACTTTGGATTAAGACATTTGGGTAACTTCTTTTGCTTAAACCTTGGTTACTCAAGCACGAGTGATTCAGTAAGTGGGCTAATGAAGGCTGGGAAAGACCACGCATGCGGGAGCTGCCCAGAGCCTGGGAACAGAGACTGAACCTCATCAACGAAGAGCAGCTGTAGGAGATTAACCTCTTCCCTGGAATTTTGAAAAGAACACTTATGGCACATGTCAGAAGTACAGCAGTGCAGTATGGAGATCTTAAAGTAGTTAAGTCAGGTTCTGTAATTGCATGTTTAAGGGCAAGCAAAGCCTGGCCTCAGGTATGAGATGATGAGCAAGTGATGGACTGCTCGGGTGGGCTCTCTGGCTGGAGGGACGAGAGGGCAAGGAACGTAGACTCAGACTGGGACCACCCCACAGCTTCACCCCTCAAACGAGTTTGAAGGAAAGCAAAATAAAAACTTGATATTAACTAGTTAACAATTCATAAGTAAACCTTAGTTTCAAAAATAAGTTAAGTTGAATTTGGCTTTTCAATATGAGTTAACTACTTTGTGTAGTTAAGCCAAAATAACCCATGTATATACAGAGAGAACAGTTGGCAGGAAGAGCTCACAGAAAATATTCCAAATAGCTGGGTAAATATTATTTCCAAGGTGTGTAGCAGCAGACACCATTATAGTAACAGGAATGAATGGAAAAGGTAAACCTCTCATGTTGGGTGAGCTGTGTTTAAAGCCAAGTATAATAAGTGTTCGGACACCTTCCTCCAATCCCTCATTTTGGAGCTTAACAGTTTCTCTTCCTTCCAGCTCCCACTGGGAAGCTTTGATTAAACATTTTCACTGATTTACCGGTAACATTGTGATGTGTACCTCAACCTAAAGTGTAGTATATGAGAAATTTGAAGATTCTATATAATTTCTAATACAAAGCCAAATATATTAATCCATTATGAAAGAAGACCAATAGCATTTTAATTGTAACTTAAAATGCTTTTTGTTACCTGCAAGAGTGATGCAGCAATTCATCTATTTATTGTCTACTCAACAAATATTCTGGAGGAGGTAGGCAGATTCAAGTATGGTAAAGTGATTAAATAACATTAGTGCCCTAGATTTGCATCTCAGCCATTCTTTTGACCTTCTTTACTTCATGATCATAAGATAATTGTCAGAGTTCCAGGTACTGCATCCACACATTATGCTATAAAACGGAGAAGACACTTGTGAGCAAAATGAGACTTTCTCTGGTCAAGGAGAGAGAAGATTCTTCTTACACACCATTGGTCAGAACTGAATCATACAACATTTCTCCCAGCAGAGATGGCTAGGAAGTCTCTCTCAAAGAGAACAAATTACCTTAAACTTAACACAATGGGTGTATTGCAATTGGGACACAAATTAATATTCTCTTATTCTCTTAACAAGGAAGAGGTTTAGGTGGGAAGGAATGAGTCTGGGTTAGGCAATTAACCAAATTTGCCACATAACGTAAATGAACCTTAAAATTCATTCAGGAGAGGGTAATGTGTTCACTGACATTCAATCCTCCCTGCTTTGTTATGTGTTAAAATTTTTTTCATATAGAAAGCACCAATTTTTTTCATTCATAAATAATAAACCTTAGAAAGTTTGCTGTAACATATACTCAAAAACTAAAGTAAACAGTTTTGCTATACTCATAATAAAATAACATGATATGAAAGCAAAGGAAGAAGGCAATAAATTCAGATGTGTTTTGGCCACTTTGCTCTACATTTTTCAGTTATTTTTCTCCTCATCTCAGGGCCTCTGTCTATGCAGCTTCAGCTGAGAGATGACTGTCTGTGTAGGATTCATAAGCATTTTCTTACCTTATTCCATTTTGACAATTTTTTTTAAAGGCACAGAAGGTTAATATTTCAAGAAGAACATGGAAGTGGAGTTACAAATATGAAGAAAATGATCAAAGTTAGTACAGTGAAGGACCCAGAGTGAAGGACCCATGTGCTACTGTGGATCCAGATCTGTCTGGTCATAGACAGGGCACTTGTAGGTCATGGACTGTGTTCATGAGGAAGCCTTAGGCTCCCGTGAGAGGCACAGTCACAGGAAGCCTTGGCAGTGTCATATATATCTAGGGATATCTCCGATAAACTTCACTAAACAACCTGGTCTCCCCAGTCAGGAACTCAAGTTAATGGAGATGGGGCGAGAAAGGATGAGAAACCTACACGAACTGGGTTCAGGAACAGTGGGTACAGGAAAAGGTTAAAACTAAGTGATATTCAATTTTTTTTCTATACCAGACATGGGCTGCTATGCTGGATGGGAAGAGCTAGTTAAGAAGCCATCCAGCGAAGCTACTGTCATGGCAGAGATATAGGAGCAAACGATAGGGGATCTTACATGTATTAAAAATCTATTACATACCAGCATGTGTGTATATAAAAAATTATCTTTTTTTATTTCTGTGTATTTATAAATAAATATGCATTATGCAATTATATATCACCTATATGTGACTATATATACACAGATTATGTGACTATATCTTATATATGTACATGATGCATACAATATTTAATGTTTCTTTTAGCCTTGCTAGAGGATATTTTTTCTCTCAATGGTCAGATGAGGAAACAATCAGAGAAAAAAATTAACTTGCTCAAGGTTTATCAGCATGCATTACATAAATAATTATGACATAAACTGCCCTCATCACTAAGAACGAATAAAGAGCTAACCCTTGGGATAAATAAATGACCGAAACTACAAGGCAGAGGATGTGGTCAGGCGTGGCCAGTCCCAATAACTTGAGGGAAACCTCTGCCATCCGCTTGAACCACAGGGGAGGAATTTGAAACAGCTCACCAGTGATTCTGTTGCAGGGCGATGATGGATCTGAGTTAATATCTTATTAACAGTTATTATTACTCTATTGAACCCCAAGCTATTGGAGTCTGAGGAAAAAAAGTATTGTATTTGATAATTAATGATACAAAGAAGCAGATAAAAAGGCAATTCGCCTTTGTGCCAAAAAATAAGAAAGCGGTCAAAACCACCACCACACTGGTAGGGGTAAGGTCAAAGGGGCTCGCGAGCCAAAGGGAAGGCTCCTGATAATCAAACCTGGAACTAGCCGAGCAAGAAAATAAGCAACATAGTATTGTATCATAACCCACAATATAAAATAGATATCCAAGAGCCTCCACTGATATAAGTAAGTTATTGACTACACAAATAAATGCAGAAGAATAGACAACCTCTTATGAGAAGTATTTCAAAGAATTTATGTAGATACTCGGTACATATGTAGATAAGTGGAGAGAACTTCCTATGCTTTAAGTGTGGGCTGCTCAGCATGACTGCTTTCCAAAGAGTACAGTATTGAAAGGGGATAAAAGACTAACTTTACAGTGGAAAAACCTGACAAACACTACCTTATCCAGCTGATTAAGGCAACATCAATAGAGACATATCATGTTTATAGTATGTACACTTGATATGATGCAATAACAATAGCACTTTACTTTTGAGGTCTTCGCATGAACCTCATCTAATCATAAGAAAAAAATCAGTCAAATTCCAGGAGAGGGGCATCCTACCAAATACACGACAATAGTGTTCAAACACTGTCAAGATCATCATAGGCAAGGGAAGTCTAAGAAACTGTCCCTTCTGAGAGAAATTTATGGAGACATGAGCACTACATGTGATGTGGTATCCTGGCTGGGATCCTGGAACGGGAAAACACATTGGGAAAAACTAAGAATATCTGAATAGAGTGTTGGCTTTTGTTAGTATTGCATCAATATAGGATTTCATTAATTATGACAAACGTGCCTTACTAAGTCAGGATGTTCAGAACAGGGGGAATTGTATTAAAAATTGTGTAGAAAATTTTAATAAATTTTCTAAATATCTAAAACCATTCAAAAATATAAAGTATGTCATATATTTTTTAAAAGTTAAGCCATAAAGGTATCTGTTGCATAATAGGAAAGAAGGCAGGACATGAAATTATGTCTAGGAGGATAACAACATTCTAAAAATGAAACATGTATTAGGGAAAAAAGGTAGACAACAAAAATTTATAATAACTGTGTTTAGTGGTATAAGTATTGTGACTATATTATTCTGATGCCAATTTTTTAAATGATATATATTTATTTATAATAAGAAAATTAAAGCAAGAAGTTTCATGGATCAAAGAACTAAGAGGTGCCTTTTTTTCTCGATGCAAGGATGCATAGTGCAGGGGCCTGGCAGTGCTCCTTTGAAAACACATATTTAAGGGAACACACAACACGGGCAAAGTCATCAAAATAAAAATCAAAGCAAGAATAAAATCAAAGCACAGTTATATTTTCAGCTAATGCCTATATTTAAGAGCTACCTTGTAACATAATTTTCAACTTTTGTGATAGACATTTTCAGTCTTACACAAGAATTCTATTTGTCAGTACTTTTCATAATATGAGTTACACCTCTATGAAAAGTATCTGTGAATTCTTCCTGTGTGTTATGTTGATTGATAGTACCTGAGTTTTGGAAGCAAAAACATCATCTTTATATCTTCACATTATACTTACATACAATTATAGCTATACAATAGGATTTATTTAACAATCAATACATGTTTCCATTTCTTATCTTCCACTACTATACATCTGCATATATGTGTGTGATAGTTGTAAATGAGACTCAGTAATAGTGTCCAATATATTTATAAAGTCTTTTGATTGCCACAGCATCTGATAATAGGCTATATAAAAGTGCATTTCTTAGAAATGATACATAAATAGTAATGAAAAAATCTTGAAAGCTTAATATTCTTTACTAGAGAGGTTTGTTATAAGATAGGAAGATGCTCATCATAAACTATATAAAAGTGTGTACATAAATATGAGAATGTATGCCTCAGGTACTGTGCCATGAATATACATATTCAGAAAGTTTACGTAAGTAATCAATAAGCATTTTTTAAAAAAATTACTAAAACAATAATTTATGACTAAGATATGTGCACAGCCAAGGCATGAACTGCATCATATTTAGCTTGATTCTTGAATGAGAACAACCAAATAAATTTATCTTTATTAGTTTTCAACCCGAATATCCAAGACATCTCAGCTCCAAGTTCACCCCAAATTTAAAAGCTCATATGTGTTTTTAAATAAATGTGTAATTATCTCCATTAAAATGACTTCAACATAATTATTTTAAATGTGATTTTTTTTCCTGGCCAAATTCATTTTATCACCCAGTGTATTCCCTTAATAATGCAATAATGAGCACCATTCTTGCTGCAATCAACAAAATGGTGTTCGCTCTTTTTAATCAAAGATATCGCAAATGGGAAAATTAGATATTGAGTAAAAAAATGGACTGTTTTTTATGGTAAAGCCAGCATTGACATTAATTAGATTGTGTATACACAACATATATCAAAGCATAGAAATACACATCATCAAATGAGACAACAGCTAGCTGACCTTTTGGTCTCTTTTTCAGCAGTCCAGCTGTGGCCTCTGGAGATTCTGTTGCTGAATCTGCAGCATGTCACTGATTGCCAAATCAGTGCATTTAATGAGAGCGGCTGCTGGGGTGCCAGACACTGTCTCACCAGCTAGAGAGGACAACCTCTTTAAGGTACTAAAAGCTTTAATGGAAATGATTCTGTTTACTTGCAAGACACAAGACTTCTTGCTTGAAGAGACTAATCAATTCTTTCATTTAATAGAAAATTTAATTGAAGGCAACATCCAGAGGTGAAAATATTGTTCAGCTAGCTGCTTCTCTGGCCACTCTGTCATATTAATTGGGATTGTCCTGATCTTTTCATTGTTGAGTTCACTTGACAGAATCACTAAATTACATTAAAGTTGTTTAAGCATGAGTTTTGGGATGGCAGTCTTTTTAAATTTGAGCAGTATGTAGGAAGCATGCAACTGATAACACTGGAAGGCTAATTTCACAATTCTTTAACAATGCAATATAGCATCTACTTCCATCTACCAATGAGGTGTGAAATGCACCTCACACTCATATCAGTAATATGGGTAATTTGGTTTAAAGCAAATATTTACTCTGAAGTTGACATGGAACATTTATTAGTCATTTTCTACTATGTTTCCTTGTTTCCCGTGAGAATGGGTGTGATATTTTATGTCTTTTGTTCACACTCACTTTATAATTAATAGCATGCCTCAGTCAATAGATTCTTGAGGAATATTGTTTCAAGAATGTAAAGGGAAAAAAATCAATATAGACAAAAAAAAAGTCTCTAAACCTGTCCATTACACCATGCCATCAGTCTGTTAGGTGCTGTTTCTGGAAGAGCAAACTGTCTTCAATGGGACCTTTTCTGACTGGGGCTGCGGCACTCTTAAACTCGGCCTTTGGACAACTGGACAGTATCCCTTCTATTGACTAACACCCAGGTGTGATGTGCTCTGTTGCTTAGCTCCTATTCACACACTCAATAGAGAAATTTGGGAAAGTCTCCTTGTGTTTGTAATATCAACTGCTAAATCATTTAGCTCTGAAATGTCTTGCATTTTATTGTTACTTCAAAGCTATGTTGTTTTACATACAGGCTGTGACACCAGCTTTCATACTGCTATCCCTGGGCTTCTTCACACTACTATTAGGTAACCTTGCTAAAATTGGACCTGCATTTTAGCATCATTTTGAGATTTCACAATGTCCCACATAGTGCCTATAGGTATAATCTAAGCTCACGAGCACGTCTTACAATGAGCTTCATCTTCTGACTCGTATGTGCCTCTACCTTTTATTCTCATCCTAGAGCTCTCTACCAGGTACTTCACTTACCACTTGAACATATACCAGCCTTTTATTTGCCCATGCTTCCATATTATCACCTGAAAATTCCCCACCCACATCCCTACTTGGAGCTTCGGGTATACCTCCTCTCCTAGAGGCAGTCTTCCAGAGACCCGCACTCTTCACTGAATTGTTCACTTTTTTTATGCTATAATACATCGGTCCCCAACCTTTTTGGCACCAGGGACCAGTTTTTCCACAGACGGGAAGTGGGTGGAGAAAGGAGTACAGAAGGCAGAGCTCAGGCGGAGAGCAGTGGGTCAGGAGGCAGAACTCAGGCGAGCTTCCCTCGCTGCTGGGTTCCCAACAGGCCACACACCTATCCCGGCAGAGGGTTGGGGACCCCTGCTGTAATGCATGTATTGCTTTCCTCCATTGTTGCCTTTTTACAGGGCGTCTGTTTCCCTGTCAAAGGAATTACATCTTATTCATCTTTGTAGTCCCAGGACTTAGCATGCCACCTGATGCATACTAGGTGCTTATTAAATGCTCATGGATCATTGAACACATTTCAACTGAGGAATAATTTTTTGATCTACACATTTTGGTAAAATTTTCTTTTCAGAATGACCAGATCAACTTAATTAATCAATATATTTCCCCAAATTTTTCAACAATCACAATTGTAGCCAGAAAAGTCCACTCAGGATGGTACTTATACATAAACAGTGAAGTCAGAGATAATTTGGCCAGAAAACATACGCAGACACACCACAAGGCAGCTCTGCTGCTCTGGTTTTCTTGCTGCCCGGAGGCCTGAACTCCGCAGCAGGGGAACTGCATGCCCCTGCGAAAGATCTGATTTCCCCGGCTCACACTGCTCGCAATACTGTGATTGATGGAATGCTAAGCAACATGGATACACTCAGACTCAGGGCACCTGGGAAAAGTTATTTTACGTTTCCAGTATTTAAATTACATGACCACAAGTGAGAAGATAGAGAGTATTGAATAAGCCACCTTTGTATAATCTCTAACAAACCCACAAAATGTATGACTGAGTGAATTAGCATTTTTTTCTGAGCTTACTCAGAATCAATCTAGCAACAGCCTACAGTTTTCTCTGGCATCGTGGGTGCTAGAAAGAACAATGGCAGAATTCTGAAAACCGTGATGTAATACTTTTACACAGTTTTCTGCCAGCCCATATTGTTGCCTTCTAAAGGAAACTAAAAACCTCCTATTTATTTACTTCCTAATCCTTACCTGCTGTTTTTCCACCTACAAGATTAGGAAGCGTTAATGTAGGCAGGTGGAGTCCAAGAACCCAACGGGACCCCAAATGGGCATCATCTCTTTTATGGCTCCAAAATGTTAGGAAATCTTGCCGGATGGGTGGGGATTTACTCTTCACACCTTCCCACACCAAAGGGCGTGATTTCAGCTCTTCTGTGAAATTCAGGAAGAAGCTGGCTTTCAGGACTCAGGCACTCAGGAGTTTCATTCGTTCCTTTTTCAAAACCTGTGATAAAATTGGTTTCAGACTGCTTGTGTTTGAAAGTGGACCCTTGTCTCATTAGGCTATGATAGTTGGACTAGGTGAGGACTGCACTAGCACTTAGAAAGAAACTCTGTCTCCTTTCTGAATTTCCTCTCTTCAGGATGTTTCTCCAGCACTTATTTTTCCCCTTGATCTTATGTTGGTAAGTGACCCTGGTCTTACAAAAAAAAGAGCTCACTTGGAATTTTTGATAGCTTAGAAAAACAGAGACTTCCAGATGGCTCAGGTGTGTGTGAGGAATATCACAGGACAATAAAGACTGCTTTTGTCAGGACTGGTTCTTTGCATATATATATATATATATATATATATATATATATATATATATATATATATATTTTTTTTTTTTTGTAGAAGACGATTAAAACTATTGTAGGTGGTTGAACAATGGTAATGGGGGAAAAGGGAAGGATTGTCAAGGAGCGTGTATAAAGGACCCATGGACAATGACAACCGGGGGTGGGGGAGGATTGAATGTTGGAGGTGGGTGTGCGTAGGGTGGGGGAGAGGAATGGGGAGGGGGAACGGACACAACTGTAATTGAACAACAATAAAAGAAAGAGAATGTGCATTTCAGTGGTCAGAATTCTGCTCTTTTGACCGAATAATACTATGTATTTTATTGACATGTTATAATTAGCATATATATAACATATATGTTGATCATATATATATAAATTATAAATAGACTGGCTATCCTCATCCAGATACCTTTTAAGATGCATAAAATTGGGGAAAAATATGACAAACCAGCCAAAATGGAATAGCTTTAATTTGTCAGTGTACACTTGAAAGTATATACTGTATGCACTTGTCATTTTCACAGTTTTCCTAAATGTTCCTTGCTATAAATTACATTTAGTGTTTGTGAACTCAAATGGAAGTTACTGTTTGTATACTTCATTTGGTAGTTAATCATATATATTGAATTATTTAATATTTTATTGATATTTAATTTTTCACATATTTCTGCCTTTCAAACCACATTATGGTTCCCCAAAAAAGGAGACAATATTTTTTTTCTCTTTTCTCTCCATGTACTGCCTGACCCAGCTCATTGGAATTGAGTAAAAACTCAATAAATATTTGCCAATGAGTCTCTTATACACTGTGCACGACTTCCATGCTATTAGACTGAATCATAATGTGGCAGAAGATGTTATATCTCCCAGGGGACCTTTAAGACCCTAGACTTGCCTTCATCTTTCCTTTCAACTTCTTCAATGTTCCAGCAAGACAGGCACACTGACATTTTTATGTGTGTTCAAACATGGGAATATAATATATCAAACTGTTACCACGGGCTATTTCTGGGTGTTCATGGATGGTTTTAATTATTGGTTGTATATTTGTCTACATTTTCCAAAGTTATTACATCAATTTTGAAATTATAAAATATATTTTATACTAATTAGTAAATAAATAAATTATTGCCATGACTGTGCCAGGTAGTTTTCTTTTTTTACAAAGGGATAAATGAACTTAGTCTCTGTCCTTAATGAAGATTAGATTCATTGTTTTTTTAAAAACTTTACACTTGTCTTTTCTGTAGTCTCTGATTATACTCCTTTAAGGGTGAATACAACATTTGGCATTGTTATGTAATAGATCATACTTGGCCTCTCCTGACATAAGCAAGCAACTTAGACCTGGCTCATTTTCTACCTTAATGGGAACATTTACAAAATTATTTTCACTATTCCAGTGAGCATTTAATATATAAATTCAAATAATTATGTAAAATCCTATAATTTATACATTTTGATCTTGTTTTATGTATATACATATACAAATATGGTTAACTTAAAATTTTTTTTACTCATTCCAGTCCCACCCACAAAAATAAAATAGTTTCTGGTATACTAAAGGGAACATAATCTTTCCTTTTCCATAATGCTCTACACAACTCTCCTTTTATAAGTCTTTGTACAGATTCTACAAGGAGTTCACTTTGAATGTTCCTGAACTATGAACAATAAAATATATGCATAAAATGGCACCTCTGGCCTTAAGGAAGTTAGTCTTTATAGGTAAGACATGTCTACAAAAATCTTTAGAAGAAAACATCACGCCTCTATATGGTATAAGTTTATATTATTAGTATAGACCATACAAGGTAAGAACACTTAAGAAGACAAATCACAGAAGAGAGAGAAAAGACAGGAAAGAAGATTTCTTTAAAGAGAGGAGACAAATTTATTCCTGAAGGCTACTTAAGCTTTAATTGGTCAGAGAAGAAACAGGCAGCTGGCAATCCAGGAAGCTAAACACATTCATTATTTCATCACATTCTGCAGATTTTTTCTACTGTTTTCATTATCCTGTTCGTTTAGTTTTTCCTACTTTAATAATGACCTACCTATGATTTTTTTAAAAAAAGATTATGATTTTTTCATCAATTGAGAAATATCTATAATTTCTTTTCCTCCCTTTATTAACATGTTTTAATAAAACTTTTACTTAATCTTTCTCTAATCTTAATGGTCAGGGAAGAAGGGATGTTTCTCTTTCCCAATGTTAATATCTATCAGGTCTTTAAATCTCATTCCCTAGCCCTTCTAGTCTTCAGAAATGCAAACCTCTAGCCATCTCTCTAGCTGCAAGTATATTGTTTCTCTTTTCCCTAATTTTCTCTACTATTTTGTGTTCTCAAAAACACTGACATTTATTCATGTATTTTATGTATGTTTTTCCCTATAATAGATTGTCGTTTCCTTTAGGATCACTGCTATATTTAATTTATCCTTTTAGCCTCAGTAGTCTTGCACATGATATCTACTAATATTTGTTAAGAGCACAAGAAGCTGTGTACTTGTTTTTCCTGTCTTGTATTATCAATTGTTTCATCTCTTGGTAATCTACATAATTTTCCATATGTAACTTCTTCAAGCCAGCTGTACACCCATTATCCTAGCATGCTGCCTTGCCATTTTAGGAATGCCCTAACCTATCGCTTACTTTGAAGATTCTTTTTTTTCTGGGTCCCCTATATTACGTATTTTTGTTTTCCTCTCTCATTTCAGTAAAACACCTTCTTCGGTAGCATTTTAAGAAAAAATAATACATGAATATAAAATTTTTAGGACTTACCAAGTCAAAAAATATTTTTCTCCTTTTTAAAAAAATTATGTATTGTTTTCAGAGACAGAACAAGGAAGGCGGGCAGGGCAGGAATGGAGAGAGAGAGGGAGAGGGGAGAGAGAGGGAGGGGAGAGAGAGAGGGAGGGGGGAGAGAGAGTGTGGGGAAGAGACATCAGTCTGTTTCTCCTCCCACTTAGGCGTTCATTGGTTAATTCTTATATGCTTCCTGGCTGGGGGTCAACCCAAATCTTTGGAGCACTGGGGGGACTCTCTAACCAACTGAGACCCAGCCAGGGCTGAAATACTGTTTTCTGTCATTGTGAATTAATTCACAGTTTGCTCAAACAAAAATGTGTAGGTTAAAAATTATTATTCCTCAGATATTGAAGGTATTTCTCTTTTAGCCTCCAATGTTATTAAAAAATGCTGTTTACCTTTCTGAAAGTTTTTCAGCTTTTATTTTTATTACAAAATTTAGAAATGTTAAGATATATGCTTTGGTATAGTTTTATTATATTTATTGTGTAAAACACTATGGGTTACTACTATCCTGGAAATAATGATTTTCATATTTAATATTTTTAATATATTATTTCTTTAATAATTTCCTTTCCTTCATTCTCTCCTTCTGGAACCCTTAGTTTTAATATGTTAAATATTTTTGGATTGATTATTTTCCCTCAATTTCACTTTTTTAAAAACAATTATTTTCTGGGAGATTTTTCAACATGATATTTCAGCTTCTCCATTGAATTTAAAAATACTTCTATCATATTCCATTTAATTTCAAAGAGCTTTTTCTTGTTCTCTGAATGGTTCTTTTAAAAGCATACTGCTCTTAATGGATGCCTACTTCCTTTCTCTCTCTGAAAATATTCAAGTTTTAAAAATGTCTTTTATCCTCCTCTTTCCATTATCTTTTTTCTCCTGTGTCCCTTTATTGCTGTTTATTTTCTTAGCCCTCTGTGTTTCATGTGTTTCAACTGTTTGATGAACCTTAACTGTTAACTTATATTTAGTTCAACATTCTAAAAAGCAGATAGGAATATCTGAATACTTGAAGAATTCTAGCTCATTTGAGGCTACCTTAAAGGTGATGGGACTGGACCAGGCCTACAGCTATTGATATTTAGATACTTTTTATCTTGGGTTGGTTATTTTCCCTAGAAAAAAATTTTAAATTTTGTAACCACAAATTATAAATCTTCTTTGTTGTTAGACAACATGGTGGGGTTAGGGTTTCTGGAGTTAGTACCCGTACTTCCAGTTGACTCTTCTGAATTTAGTTGAGCCCTGTGTGCTCTGCAGCCCCCTTATCACTCCCAACTCTGGCTTAGGTCGCAATATCCATATTTTCTCTCATATGACGTTTACAGAGAGGAAAATTTGCCTTTTGCCCTGTGGAAAGGGGATAATTTTTTGTCTGAAGGGACTCCAGAAGAGAATTTTGGGTATAATTGCTTCTTATAGTGATATGCAGTCAATTATCTTCGTTTCTATTGTCCCAGCCTTCGAAGGTTCCCTCAGGCCTCCATCCCCCAGACTTCCTGTGCTCCCGCGGAGAAAACCAGCCTGTCCCAGACTCTCCTGGTCTTCCCTCTCCTCCACTTTCCTCTGACGTGCTTGTCAGTTGCTATTTTTGTCCATCTGCTTTTCTTCTTTCAAAATTTTGAAGACATAATATCCCCCGTTACCTTTTGTCCCTCAGGGTCTAGACTATTATTTTTAATTTTTAATTTTCATTTTTGTAGAATTTGTGGAAGGGACACATGTTTTCAATATGCTATATTTAATTTATTAAAACCATGTGTACATGACTTTAAGTTTCAAAATATACATTAAAATTCATGCAATTATACTATGACTTCTGTTATTGTGGCTAAAAAAAGGTAGACTAAAATGCTTTTAGTATATCTTAAAAATAGTACCAACCTTAAGGATAGCAATAATTATTAATTTTAGAGTACAGTAAAGTATAAAATATTACTTTAAATTATTTGTTTTTGTGAGTCAGAGGAGCTCTAAAATTAGGTAAATATTTTATATATTATATTAACATGGATTGATTCTAGGAAAACAAATGTAGAAAAAGCCTACCTGTTAAACAAGGTCAAATCTTCCCACTATGAAAATAAGTATGTTAGTTTGGTTTGCACGTATTATTTCCTAAAAAATTTAGGAATAGTGACTATGATAACCTACTATTATCTCTTTAAATAATGTTTTTTTACAACCTGATAATGAGGTAAGTCTTTGTGATCTGCTCATTAAAGCTCTAAAAATAGAGCAAGTGATAAATGTGGTGTCAGAATTTCCAGGCAAGGGGAGAACTTATAGGCTAGCAGTGATCAATGTCCAATTTTAAAGTCATGGCACTGAACATTTATTTAATGAGCATCTTATCTGCTGATTACTACCCTTCTCTGAATTAAGATGATTCTACTTTTTGTGATAAACCTATAACAAAATTAGACTTTTGTTTATTATTATTTGTTATTTGCTGAGTTTTGAAGGTCACCTGACATAGACTTCATTTTCCAATGCTGTGAAGAGCTTCCATTATAATTTCAAAAACAAAGAAAATAACCCTCTCAGTAAAAGTTTACTGAACAGAAATTAAGAAATGCAGTTCTTTTGGAACAATTCAGTGCAGAAACATTGGTGTCAGTACATTTTATTATGTAGTGTTATCTCTTACAAATTCTGTGCACTTATTAAAACTAAGTGCTCCAAGACCTGACTTCCATGTCCACTTGAACAGTTAGGTATTATGATGTTCACACGGCAGTCGAACAGCTACCATGGGAGAGTCAATCACTTGGAGACTGTATATACTCATCTGTAAAATGGGAACACGCTCTTTAAGAATGGAATCCACATGTATGACTGGGTAAGCTGTGCATGTTAAGCACAGTGCCCAGTGCTGGGCATGTTGCAGGTAATCAGTCAATGTTGGTTTTCTTTCCACAGTAAAAACATGTAAAAGATACACAAAGGTTTTAACAATAAGAGCTTTAAAAACAAATGTTTAACTGACCTTAATCACAAATTTACATTAATTTAGTGTATAATGAACTTAGTTCTTGTTTCTATCTTTCTATGGGATAGGATGCAGTTTGTTAGTATTTGAATCATTTGTTCTCACCAGTTAGTAGAGGGAATGGGTATGTGTCAGCATTAGCTGGGAAACATTTCAGCCTTCATTTTTTATGCTACATTCTTAGTCCCAGAGATCCTAATATCAACATCTGTCAAAAATTCACTCTTACAGGCCTATGAAACACAATCTTTTCTTTAAATAAGAGTTTATTTATCTACTTTCAGAGAGAGGGGAAGGGTGGGAAAAAGAAAAGGAGAGAAACATCAATGTGTGGTTGCCTCTCATGCGCCCCTGACTGGGAGCCTGGCCTGCAAGCCAGGCATGTGCCCTGACTGGGAATTGAATTGGTAAACCTTTGGTTTGCAGGTTGGCACTCAATCCACTGAGCCACACTAACCAGGGCATGGAACACATTCTTTGTTAAGACGTTCTGAAGTCACATGTTAAGAATGTGAATTACTATAGAACTATACTTGCTTTTCCTTTTGTTTGGTTAAATAACAAAATCCTTCCCACTAATTTTATGATTTATGACAGTAGGCAGCTTTCTAATAAAAGTACTAAGGCATTCATTGTAAGTATTCTAGGTCATAGAAACTGAAAATTCTAAGCAGATGTGTCAGGGAATTAAAAATAAACAAACAAACTAAAACAGTTCTTTAAAACTTGATATAGCAGTAAATGAAAAATCATGTCTGTTTACAATACTCAGATAATGTCACAATGTTAAATAAATTCACTACATTTTAGTAACTTGTAAATCATTACAAAATTAAAGATAATTTATTTTTGCTGTTGCTGTTGCTGTTACTACTGCTACTATTAGTATGATCACTGGAAAATATTTATTGAGTCATTACTACATGTTAACTACTGTATTAAACAACTTTATCTACATAGTTTCATCCAACCCTTCCAGCTACATAAAAAAGTTCCTCTAAGAACAATCCTATATAGCAGTTATGGGTCTACCTCATTGAACTGTAAAGAATATGTTTAATCCTTACTCCACGTAAAAAGCAAACAAACAACTTTTAAATAGTAAAGGTAAATGTTACGTCTCATTTTCTAGAGTTATAATTTTAATCTTTCTGAAATGGTAATATCATGATTCTCCTTTACACTTTAGAAATTGTCCTCTTTGTGTCCTCCAGTTTCTTTATTTTCCCCTTCTAGACACCAGCTGGAACAACATAACACTCTTGTACATAACAGCCGGGTACTATGACCTTCCTTGTGCCATTCTTCAAGCTAATGGCACAAGGAAGGTCATAGTACCCGGCTGTTATGTACTATCTTCACATTCACTCCTTTGGCTTCTGCACCACGTGCCTATTAGGTGCTCTGCCATCCACATTCTTCTTCTTCATCTTATGCTCTTCTCAAAATTATTAGTGAAAGCAAAATAGATATGCATTTATAATATCTCTATCTCAAATGTATATATAGTTGATTACCACTTATTTAAACTCACAGAAATGAAGAATGTGGCATAAAATTTTTAAAAATATAAAAAATCATTTAAATTTTCTTTAGAAAATATAGACTGAGACAGAAGCTCACATACATACTCATGGCATCACTGATGTTTTCTTGACTTGATTTAACTCTTAATGATTTAGAAGCTGGTTGAACTGTAACTAAAAAACATACTAAAATGAAAAATAAACAGGGAAAATTGAAAACTGGCACCTTATTTAATTTTGCTAATGTGAGTAAAATGAGATGCCATTTAAGTCAAATTCTTTAGTTTTTAAAAACATCCAATGTGTTTAAATACACACACACACGCAAACACATAAAGAGACACACATATAAAGGAATTCTTAATTTAAAGGAGTGAGCATGAAGATTCTGGTAGCAAGTCTGTGCACATAGGTATTTGATTATTTTGGTGAAGGGCCACTTGCATGGCTATGCTAAGGATAAAGGATGCAGAAACTAGTTAAAATAATGTTTCCAAAGCTTTAGTAGCTTTCATCATTTTTATTTTTTATCATTTTCCTGTAGTATCAAAAAATAAGATAAATAGTCAAATATGAGTTTTCTTTGTAGAAGTGGCCAAATAACTACAAAAGAAAGTATTCCAGGAAAGCATTATGTTTGCTTACAAAAGTATACCTTAGACAGAATTGGACATTAAGACTTGGTATTTGACTCCTCCATTGTTGAAATAAAGAGACTTTCTAAAAAGAAAAGGCTTCTTAGGGGTTTAAAAAAATACCTTATGTATTTTATTAGTGGGATGAAAATGTATTTATATCTTAGTTGATATATTTTTACCTAAAAGATTTATTTCTCTTAGAGGATGTCTTTTTTTCCTAATTTTTCTATAACAACCATATGTGAACTTCAAAATATGGCCTTTTCAACCATACTTCTTTATGTTCTGAATAACACTGAATTTCATGCATGATTCCCTAGTTTGTCCTTGCTGTATTCAAAGGAATGTTATCTTATAAATGCTCCTTTTTGTACAGATAATATATGGTGGATGGTCTTTCTATAACTTTGAAATTGTCAAAAATATTCCTCTATGCAAACTAAAATGGAAACTGGGAGGGGGAATATCACAAAGTTGCTCCAAACACATTGTTTTTCCTTTTCCTTGATTTTTTAATTCTATCTTTTTGTATTTAGCTCTTAGAGTATTTCTTCAGTTTATTTAGGTAGGATAAGGATCAAATCTTTAGAGAATAATTTTTTAAAAATATCTCTTTTCAGTTGTCTTGATAGTAGTTATTTATACTACTAGAGATAAAAGACCAAGGATAGTAACGTAAAAGGAGAGGAGAGACAGTAGGTGTTCGCGGCAGAATGTGAAGGCCTAGACTTAGCACACAGGATTTTTCTCTTCCTTATCACATTACCTTTGTCCTTGTCTTCTGTATTAGGTAAGTCACTTCCTTTTACTTTCCCCTATTGACCAGCATGTAAAAAAGATTTGTTGGAATAAGAGATTTTGAACTAAAAAATAGGAAAATGAAAAATATGTTTTTATTTTAATGATCTCTGTCTTCCCTCATTTCAAATTATCAGCAACACAAACTGGTGGATTCTGAAAGTACTCAAATACTTAAAACCAGCACTCTTTCTTTATTAATGAAGTTGTTTATTTATTTATTCTGTGAACATTTAATTAACATACCTTCCTTGTGCCAGAAATTGCATCAAGTTTTGGGAAGACAAGTAAATAAATCTATCTTTATTCTTAAGAATCATGTGATTTTTTTTCATGGTGATGAAAGTCGAAACAAATAATTAAAAAAATATGGTAAGTAAAGTGACAAGCATGTATAAAGCACTAACTAAGACAATACAGGTAAGTACTTAACTCGTCATTGGGAAACTGTGGGTAATTTCTTGGGAAAGAAAGGGACTGAATTGACTTCTGTGTTGAATGGTGGTTCAGATGAAAAAAACAGGCCAGCAGTTTCAAGCTGGAAAAGCAATGGC
This sequence comes from Pteronotus mesoamericanus, assembly GCF_021234165.1. NCBI lineage: Eukaryota > Metazoa > Chordata > Mammalia > Chiroptera > Mormoopidae > Pteronotus > Pteronotus mesoamericanus. The sequence continues at coordinate 12,672,006 of NW_026555247.1, read as the reverse complement.
CTAAAATATGACAGTTTTGTATATTTCAGAAACATCAAGTCTTACAATGCTATTGAGTCACACAAATGTCAACCAGAAAATATTGGAGGATGAGGCTTGACAGGTAGCCACCAGTCATAAAATGGCGAACTTTGTGGGTCATCTTAAGCTATTTAGAATGTATCCAAAGAGATTTTAAAAACTTGAATTTTTTATGTAGAGAAGAGAATTTGTTAATTTGACACTCAAGATAGTCAACTTTATCAGTGGAGGATGGCTTTTAGAGAAAGTAGAATGTAGGAGAAGAACATTCAAGGTGTCTCGCTAATAATCTTGAGTGAGTTTTTTTGAGACTGACTTGCCATTTTGATCTTTCTTTAAGTTAAAATTTTGAGCACTTCATATCAGGCAATATTCTAAATCCTTGGAATACAAAATAAAGTAAAACCAGACATATTCCAAAAATAGGACTTTTACAATACAGTGAGGAAGATGGATTTTAACAATCACATCCATCAGGAATTTGCAAACAAAAGCTCTCAGGTCCAATTTAGCCTTTAGTTTTGTTATGGTTTGAATTGTGTCCTTCCCAGAAGATTTTTCTTAACCTCTAGTGCCTGGAAGTTGTAGTGGTTAAAGAAAAAGGTGTCAGGAATGGTAAACAAGCATCCATCTTGTGGAACTTGATGAATGTTAGTGCCTCAGAATGTGACCTTATTTAGATATAGGATCTTCACATGAGTAATCAGTTAAAATGAGATCATTAGCATGGACTTGAATTTAACGTGACTGTTGTCCTTATAACAAGGGGAAATTTGGATGTAGAGAGACATGCAAAGAGAGAAGGTTATGTGAAGACACAAAAGTAAGAATGGCTAGTGGCTGGAGTGATGCCTCTATTAGCCAATGAATTCTGAAGATTTCTGACAAACACCAGAAACCAGAAGCAAGGAAGTTAGTTTCTCCTAGATGCTGGAGAAAGCATGACCCTCTTCACATCTTGATTTCAAACTTGTAGCCTCTAGACAGTAAGGCAATACATTTTTATTATTTTTATGATATTCAATGTTTAGCAATTTATTATGGCAACATTAGGAAACAAACATGCACCTGTTTTTATAAATATATTTTTACTAAAAAACAGTCACATTCATTTCTTTTTTTAGCTGTGACAATGACTCTATCGCCAAGAAAGTCTTAACATCTTTTACTAAATGGTGTTTTACAGAAAATGTGTACTAATACCTGACAAAAATGAATGTAAAATTACAACTGAAATACTAGGGAAAGAAATATTCCTTTGTGCAACAAGAGAAGGGAAAATAGGGATGTTAAGATAAAGAAGATCTTCTCAGAAAGACTCAAAGCATTATTAGTATTAACCAGGTGAAGGGGGTGGAGGAAAGATTCCAAGCATAGAAAACAGCATATGTGTCTTAGTCAGAATTACCTCAAAGGAGAGCCTTTGAGGTAAATGATTACATGACCATGTTTTATTTAGGAAGATACCTCAAGGAGCAGAGAAGCAAGGGACTGGGGAAGTGAAACAAAGAGGCAAAAAAATCCAAAGCTATATTATTCTGTTGGTTCTGTTGGGGGCAACTCACATGAGATCTTCTGAAAAACATTTCACAGTTTTCTCTCTGAGTATTCAAACACTGGCATCAGAGAATGCCCTGGATAGGAAGCGAGAGATACAGAGCCAAAGCTAGGTGCTGTTAGATACACCTGTGGGAAGCTGATCAAGGCATGTGCTTACCTGATGGTCACTGCAGTGAACGCGGTGAGGAGTGAAGTGGTGTCTGCCACAATGTATCCAATGCCAAGTGTCTACATGTCTACAGTTGGAGGGAACACGATACAACTGAGGTATGGAGAAAAGAGTTGGTGAGGCTAGACTATAGAAAGTAAGGTGGAGAGCAGCTTCAAATGTGGCTGGAGGCAAAAAGTGAGGCTAATTAGATAGATTCTAGACTATATATATTTTTTTTGTTTATTACATTAAGAACTTTGTTCTTTAGGTCCAACATCAAACCAAATGAAAGAAGAAACTGGCCAGAGTTGGATTTTGTAGAATCATCTTCATGTTTTAAGACCTCTGGATCTAGGTAATACTGGCTGTAGGCAGCACACTATGGGGGATGGGTTAAAAAAGTGAAAGAGGGAATCTTTCCCTCTTAACAGAATCTTCTAAGCAGCCATCAAAGTGGTTTGGTTGACAGAAGATGACAGTAGTGAAGATAGAGATGGAAAGGAATAGACATATTCAAAAGATATTTAATAGGAAAAATTGTAGCACTTGATAATAGATTAGATTTCTGGGAAGTTGTAGTGGTTAAAGAAGAAGGTGTCAAGAATGGTAAACAAGCATCCATCTTGTGGAACTTGATGAATGTTGGTGCCAGTCATTGACAGGAAGACGATAGAAAGAACTGGATTTAATATAAAAGCTTGAGATACCTTTAAGACATCTAAATCACTATGTCAACTAGGCAGGTGAACATATAAATCTGATGCTCAGAAGAACAGAATTGGCTGGCAAAAGAAATTTGGAAGTTATCTGCATAAAGAAAGTGATTAAAACTGTGTTTGGGGCTGAAATTTACTGAAGAGAGATATATGATGAGAAAAAAAGGGTGAAGATAAATCTTGAGAAATGCTGCTTTGATGGCCCGATACAGAGGGATAAGTTTGCAAATTAAATTTTTAAAATGGCAGACACAAAAAGAGTGGATGGAGAACACAGATCCAAGAAATATTTATGAGGTAAAAAGAGTAGCTCTGAAAATTGATTAGAATTTGGGATGAAATCATGGGAGAAAAGAAAAATTACTCCTCACTTTCTAGTTTGCGTGAGTAGATGGATGAAGGCTAAACTGGACAGAGGAGGGGGTAAGTTTTAAATACTTGGAATTCGAGGTGGCTATGAGGCATTTAAGTACACGTATATAAAAATGCTATTCCTAATATTATCTTTCACATATTTAATACCTGAAATGTGCTCAGTTTTATTTAAAGCAATTTATTTATATTAATGCACTATCAAAACAGATACTATTTTACATATGAGAAAATAGAGGCTCAGAGATGCACAATCATCTGCTCATACTCATACAGCTACTAATTAGTGAAGCCATGATTTAAACCTAGACTATCTGGCTGAAACTCTCTCTTAATCACTATGTTAAACCACCTTTACCATATAAATCTAAAGATGGGGTGAAATACGATCCAGATACATACATTTAACAGGTTGGGTTAAAACCATGAAAGAGGGGAAATATGAATAGAATAAAAAGAGCAGGAAATAAAGGAAAACTGAGGAATAATGCCACTTATAAAAGTGGTTAAGTGTATATTTTTTAAAAAGGACAAGATTGGAATTACTGACAAAGTACAAAGACAACCAGAATAGAGAATCACAAAGCCAATGATGTAAAAAATGTTTATAAAGTTGTGACCAAGCAGCAAATGCACTTAGCTAGATCTAGTAGAGTTAGGACCAATATGTCACACGATCACGTGGTGTCAGGACATCTCTAGTGACCTCAGAAAGTGCTGCTTTGGGAGTGTAGTAGCAATGAAAGGTGAATCACTGGAATTGGTTAAGTGAAAGTGGAGGGAGAAGTGGAAATAGCAAATGTGCTTGTCTTTTAGACATTTGTATGAGAGGGAAAAAAGAGATTTTTTTAGGAGTATAAAGAGGGCACATGTTTAAGAGAAATTTTCTGAAGATGAAATAGAGATTTGGTACATTTATTGGTTGCACAAGAAACAGCCAGAGACAAACAGGGCTGATGAAACAAAACTCTGAAAAAAATCCATGGGAGATCTCAATGTAAAAGGCACTGGTGAGTGAACCATGTTATTATGAGGCAGGTTGCATTATTCTCTTACATTTTCACCTAGGAACAGGGGTAAGAGTGATGATAATACAGCTTTCTTAGAATGGAAAGAAAGTTAAAGAGATGATCATTTTTAGGTTGTCTGCTAAAAGTAAAATTGGTTGAGATTGAACTGCCATGATCTGCCATTAGAGGAAAGATGAATTTCTAGAAAAGCAAGATAAATAAGTAATATGACTAATGGGACCAGTTAAACTTGTAATTGAAACACATTGCAATTTTATTGGTGCTAATCTATATGTTAGTTTACTTCTAATATATACATATATAGTGGCTTTCAGTAACCTGGGGAAATTTACTTAAAAAAAAAAGAGATTGTATTGTGTTGATACAAAGGACCCAAGAGTAGAGTTTTGCTCAGTACATGCAAATAAATAATAAAACTGTAAGGAAATGCAAGGTATTGTTGAGTGCTTAGTTAGGAGGAGCAATCACAGATTCTAACAGAGAAGAACAAAAAAAAGAGCCAAGTGGGTATATTAGACTAGGATGAAAACCAGGCAATCTAGAGCCTGGAAGTTTCATGAATCTCATTCATCTGGAATAATATATTTGTGCATCTGGTGTTGCAGTGAGGGTGATATTGGAGTTAAAGATTTCTGCAATGCATTAGTTCTGGTTGTTGACAAGATAAAAGGCATAGTCATGAGTAATGGTGTGGAAGGAGTGGGTGGCCAAAAACTGGAGATGATTCATAAAGTTTTTTTTTTTTAATTTATTTATTTACTTTTTAAATACATTTGTCTCTGCCTTCCCCCCACCTCTTTCCCTAGCCCCCTCCCACCTTCCCTCCCTCAGCTCTTCCCCTTTGGTTTTGTCCATGAGTCCTTGCTATATGTTCCTTGACTTTCCCCTTCCCTTCCCTTTCCCTGCCCCCGCCCTTCCCTCTTGTCTCTGTTGATTTCTTTTCCTTTCAGTGTTGCTGGTCATATTTTCCTTGCTTCTTTGCATTGTTGGCTAGGTTTCGCTTATAGGTGAGATCATATGGTATTTGTCTTTCGCCCCCTGGCTTATTTCGCTTAGCATGATGCTCTCCAGTTCCATCCATGCTGTCGCAAAGTTTAGTACTTTTTTTCTTTCTGCTGCGTAGTATTCCATTGTGTATATGTACCATAATTTTTTGATCCAATCATCTACTGATGGGCATTTAGGTTGCTAATAAAGTTAAAAAGATCTAGGTTTTGGAATTTAGGAGGAATTCAGGATTGTGATGATGTTTGGAAGCTGCTCTTTCCCAGGAGGTTACCCTAAGACATCTACTATAATTCTGCTCAAGGAGGTTTCCTCAACTCTCATCAGATGATAATATCCTGAGAATTCTGATATATCCTGAGAATATCTTTATCTCTTTTTAAAGTGTCCTTACAAGGAGTGGAAAAAACAAAATACTTCTTTTGTAATTATAAAATATTCCCAGGTTATATTTATGTACCACTCTGCTGGATTGAGTGAGAGGACTATATTAAGCAGGTTATTCAAATTGGTCAGTACTAAGAATAATGCCTAATGAATTTTAAGTGTTGAATCACAATAAATAATAATTTCATCTTGAAATAACTTGAGTAGGTGCTTCATGTAGCGCTGCAAAATTAATATAACATGAAAGCTTCTAACTGTACAGATATGCATTTCACATGTACATCGATTTAAATCATAGCTCTGTAGCCTTAGAGTTGCTTGACCTTCGGCAAGTTAACTAACCCTAGAGATTCTAAGTTCTTCAACTGTTGAATGAGCATGATATTCACCTCAGAGTTATTGTCAGAATTATAAATATTTTATGTATAACACATTACTTATTCAATACATTTTTTAAATTAGAAATGATAGTACAAACATTGGGGTAATGTTTCAAACATAGTACATGTAATAGGTGTATTCATTCCTGTTAGTTGCCAGGTCTAAATTTATTAATTACTAAATCCTGTCGAGATGCTTTGTCTTCTCCTCTACAAAATTATATGTCCAGTAGTCCCCTGGGTCTTCAAATGTTTTATCCAAACATGGTGATAAATTGACTGAGTGGTGACAGTAAAATGAGGGAATGTTGATAGGCCTTCCTACATGGGGGACAATCTGGATGGGTCCTTAGTAGTGAGGCTGATCATGTGGTTCTTTTCAAAATGGTCCTTTCCCCACTGTGCTACCTCCAGGCCCCTCGGGGTAGGATCAAGCCTGGAACCTATATAGGAATAGGGCTCAGAAATCTGGCTGCCTCTGGACCTGGATCCCTTCTATCTGTCTTCCAAAATGTTCCTTCCGGGACACCAGTCTTCCTCTCTTTTGGCTCTCAGTTCTAATTTCTTCTCAGACAACTGAGTCTGATTGACTGCTACAAAGAATCCTTCTTTGGAAACTCACTAATGTCTATTTTTTTTTTCCTTCAGGACAGCTCTGTCAAATCTCAGACATGACAAACACAAATGTTTACTCAGCTTCTCTAAGGAAAGAGAAATAGTACTTTCTACTTTCATTTTTTAAACTGGTGTCACCACATTTACAAATGACAAAAGGAATTAACAACAACCATATAGTCAATTCTTCAATAAAATAACTGGGGTGGCATTAGGCTTAAGTTCCAAAACCTTTATGAAAGTTTCTTAAGTTTCCTTTTAAATGAATGTTTTGTTTCAAGACAACTGAATGAAAAATACAACACAAGCAAAAATGTATAGCACTTTAAAAAAAATGTTATGTTTAATTTGTTCTTTTTTATTGTTGTTCAGTTGCAGTTGTGCCCATTTCCCCCCCAATACTCTCCCCTGCCCTATGCATCCCCCCGCCTCCCGCATTCAATCCACCCCCACCCCCCACTGGCTTTGTCCGTGGGTCCTTTATACGTGTTCTTTGACTTGACCCTTCCCCTTCATCCTCCCCTGTTGTCCCCTTCCCCTCTGTTTATTTTTTCTGCTTCCCATTCCTTTACAATTTTTCAGAAAACAAAAAAGATATAGGAAGAGGGAAGGTATCTTAGAACACTTCCCATAATTTTGGTTAGCTTAATAACAGAAAAGAAAAAAAAATTCCAACAGAAGTGTGGGTGAACATGACCAGCTTTATGAGGTGGTAGGCTTTGTGTGGACAATGTGGCTATTTCTCATGGGATTTGGAAGTAGAAATTATTCTCAAACCTCTTCTTTCTTTGAGTGGCACACCCCAAGTCCTACCTGGCCATTGGAGAGTTTTGTTGGAGAAAGACAAGCAGTATTACAGTGCTTGTTTCAATATAGGAAGAAAGTTAAAAAACAAGACTTAATTAAGCAATAGTATCAAACCATTTAAAAGAGATGTTTTCTAAACAGAAGTCAATAAAAATACTTAAGTAATTTGTAAAGTTACTAAAATTATAAGCAGAATTGTATGTTTGTATAAAATATTATTCAGTTTTCAAGTGGAAGAGTCATCAAGTTTCTATATATCAAAACTTTACGAATGGCTATCCAAAAATTGGTTGTGTTTTATACACCAATAGTGAAGTATCAAAAAAGGAAACTAAGAAAAGAAATCCCACTTACAATTGCATAAAAAAAATACTTGGTGAATGAAGACATGTACTTGGAAAATCATGAGAAACATAACAAAGAAACTGAGGAAGATACAAATAAATGGAAATATATACCTTGTTCATAAGCAGGAAGAATTAACATTGTTAAAATGTCCATACTACCCAAAGCAATCTATAGATTCAATGAAAATACCAATGATTTATTTCACAGAACTAGAATAATCTATAAGTTTATATAAAACAGCAAAAAGAACCCGAATAGGCATTGCAGTCTTGAGAAAGAACAAAGTTGAAGTTATCATGCTACCTGATATCAAACTATATTAGAAGGCCATAGTATTTGTAACAGCATGGGGCTGGCATGAAAACAGATAGATTAATGGAACAGAATAGAGAGTCCTGAAATAAACCCACATCTATATGGGATTAATATTTGACAACAAAGGCAAGAACATATTTAATATAATGTGGTAAAGACAGTCTGTTGGTAAAATTGGACAGATAGGTGTAAAAAAAACTGGACCACCTTCTTACACCATACACAAAAATGAACTAAAAATGTATTAAGGACTTAAATGTAATTCTCAACGTCATAAAAATCCTAGAAGAAAACATAAACGGTAAAATCTCAGAGATTTCTCTTAGTATATTTTTTCTGATATATCTCCTCAGGCAAGGAATACAAAAGACAAAATAAACAAATGGGGCTACATCAAAATAAGAAATTTTGCATAGCAAAAGAAACCATCACAAAATGAAAAGACAATCCACTAAATGAGAGAACATATTCAACAATGATACATCTGATAAGGTGTTGATATCCAAAATTTTTAAGAAACTTATACTACTCAACACACACACACGTTCACTTCCCCAAAGAGGATATATACATGGCCAATAGACATATGAAAAAGTGCTTAATGTCACTAATCATCAGTAAATGAAAATTAAAACCACAGTGAGATACCACATCACGCCTGTCAGAATGGCTATCATCAATACATCAACAAACAAGTGTTGGTGAGGATATGGAGAAAAGGTAACTTGCATGCACTGTTTGGTGGGAATGAAGATTGATTCAGCCAACATGGAAAGTACTATGGATTTTCCTATGGAGCTGCCTTATGACCCAGTGATTTCATTTCTGGGTATATATCTGAAGAAACTCAAATACTAATTTGAAAGAATATATGTGCCTGTATCTTCACTGCAGTGTTATTTACAATAGCCAAGATTTGGAAGCAGCCCAAGTGCCCATCAATATGTAAGTAGATAAATAAGTGGTAAGGCATTACATAGAGTGGAATTATTACTTGGCCATAAAAAACCCAAAATCTTACTATTTGCGACAGCATATAGAGCGTATTATACTCAGTAAGAGAAAGACCAATACCATATGATTTACTTATATGTGGAACCTAAAAAACTATAAAGAAGAGTCTAAATGAACAAACAAAACAGAAATGGACTCATAGACCCAGAAAATAGACTGATGGTTGCCAGAGGGGAGAGGAGTTGGTGGACTGGATGAAAAGGTGAAAAAGGTGAAGGGATTGAGAAGCACAGATTGGTGGTTAGAAAATAGTCATGGGGATGTGAAATGCAGCATAGGAAGCACAGTCAATAACATTGTAATAACTGTGGATGGTACTACGTGGGCACTGGAAAAATTGAGGACAACACTTGTGTGGTATGGGATAGTCTGGCCACTCTGCTGCACATCTGAAACTGATACAAAATAATATTGAATGGAAACTGTAATTAGAAAAAAATATTTTAAAGAAAAAAAAGAATGATGGCTAAAGGGGTAAGGTCGGGGAGGGGAAGATTTCAGCGTGTGACAGAGAAAATGTCCCATTGCCCAGATCACCCATGATCTTAAACAGAGACTCTTGAAATCACAGAGATTTGAACTAGCAACATTGGATCACAAATCCGATGAGCTGGCAACAAGTCTGAAAAAGAAGCAGATTCTGGGTCTTTGAAGGAGATAGCTGGACTTGTGTCTGAGTTTTTTAAAGCTTTAAAAGAGGTGCAGAAAGAAGAAAGGGAAAGAAAATACATGGTATAGTGTGTTTAAATATTCTCAGATATAGGAGAAAGCAGGATAAATAAAGGAAAAATGTAAATGAACAATCTGTACATTATAAAAAATAATAGCCCGTACTGTTTTTTAAAAATATTGGTACAAGAATTACATTAAAAATTCAAATAAAAATTTGGGCAACCCACCTAGTATTAAAAATAATTTACTTCAAAATCTTCAAAATACTCTTGTTTTCATATTAGTCTTGCATTAATTTAGCTTAAATTGCATAAACAACCCACTTTACATTAATTATGGCTATTCATCAACACACATATTTTTACTTTTCAGTTTATGAATATTTTAAGTAAAAAGAAAGAGAAATGAGGATTTAATTTTATTCTTTTCTTTAAAAATCTGATTTATCTTTGAAAACTCTTAGTTCTTTCTTATTAAGATCTTACTTCTCTTCTTTGCAATAAGTCTTCAAATCTGTAAATAAAGTGCTGCTAGTAATGAATGGCTGGGAAGTAAATTGAGCAGAGCTGTTTATAATCAGACACTGTCCATTTTATGGCTTTATTCTACAGAGGAATATTTATGAAAAGGTATATAATAATCCTCCATTTTATATCATTTTCTCCACATGAATGCAGAGTCGTATTTGAAAGAGAAGCCGTGTTTGTAGCTATGTCTGTAAGTGTGGTGTGTTTCAGGAGACCAGTCATAGCAAGAACTCAGAAAGCTAATTATTACTCAGTTATTAAATCTCCAATAATCAGAAGAGGTAATTTTTCTGTCAGTGGGGATTTGTAATTTTTTCACAAGTGGCTCACTTATAATAAAGACTAAATAAACAAACATTCTGACTGGACACATGAATTATTAAACATAGTTTCAAAAAGAAAAATGCATAAGGGATGCTCATGTGCTTCTAAATCTCCGTGGTCCCCCCGCTGCCATACATAGGCAATAACGAAGATCAGGGGGCATTGTGCTTCTACAAAATTGGAACCATAACTAATAATTTTAATCTAACTTTTTCATGACTTTGTAAAAGAGAATAATTAAGCAATGTAAAGAATCCTAGAATCTAAGAAGCTATGAATAATAGATTTTAAGGAGAGAGGAGTGAAGAAGTTAGGAAGATAGAGAAACATAACATAAAATGAATCCAAAGGAATTAAGGTTGTACTCATTCAGCTTAAAAGGGCCAAAACTAGGCCAACATTATCCACCATTCTTTTTACTGTATCACAATTCAAGTCATTGTTTTTTAAAATTTAATAATCTTTCAAAATGTTTAAAATGTTCCAGTAATACTTCACTTCTCTAGCAGATAAACTCAGAAACTCAATGACTTAACATAAGAGCATTTTCAGGCTCCCTCACACATAGCCATGGCTGCCAGGGTTCGGATGGCAGGGTAGGGGTAGAGCTCTGTTCCACATGGTCATTTAGGGATCTAAGCTGTTGAAGGTCTTCATTCACTCCAATTCATTCAATACTTCCTAGTCACTCAGGTAAGAATAAGAGAGAGAAAGGACGTAGGGCCAGGTGGGCTGACCCATAATCAGTTGGCCAAAGCTCAGTCACATGATCCCACTGCAAAAGAACGTGGAAACTGTAGTCTAGCAGTGTGCTCAGAGGACAGGGAAATGAGTCTGGTAAACAGCTACCCAGTATCTGCCATATATATATGTAGGAATAATTTTAAAAAGCAGAAAAAATTTTGCAGGCCTTTTTGATGCCATAGTCTCTTCTCAAATTCCACTGAACACACATATCACTTGGATATCTTGGTAAAATGCAGATCAAATAAAGTTCAGTGCCTTCGAAATGGGTCCTGAGAGTCTGATTTCTAACAGGTTCTTAGGTGATGCTGATACTATAGGTGCACAGGTCTCAGGAGCAAAACAACAGTCCATCTAGTCGTTCTGTGAAAGCAAGACCCACACTAACAAACAAAAACACAGACTCAATGTGCTAAAGTTTAAACCCTACAGCCTTGTTGTTTTTCTTGACATATATATTTCTTCTCTGTTCCCTGATTCTACTAAGTGACTTTAATAATACATAGTTCCTCCAAAGTTCACAGAAATCTGGAGATTTATGAGATAATATCTGCAAAATGCTGTGGCCTCCTTGGGGAAGAGGTATTACAAATGCGCTAGGTATTATATTGTTATTAGGTTGTCATTGGCTGGAAAAAAAAGAATGTTCTATTGAAGAGGAAGTGCTGTGTGTTCCTCTAAGTCTCTAAAAACCTGTGCAAAGGAGAGGAGCTCCTTCGCTGCATGGAGCATTTTTGGCATTATTGTTTCCATTATTCCATATTGACATTTGCTACCTAAGCATAAAACAATCCAACCATAGTATACATATGATCAAATAGAAATGTGATGACTCTGTTTTAGCTTCATAACACACCTACGAGTACTATAGAATTTAGGAATTAACATATATGTATTTTGTATATATATGTATTATGTATGTATTTTATATGTGTATTATATACAGATATGTCTCCACTACTTTCTGCAGCAGCACAGGTGTTATGTGAGCGATAGCATTTAAGCGTTCACAGAACCCCAGAAGATTGCAGACACTGCAAACTTTGTAAAGATTTTCCCTGTTAGCTACAGTTGCTAATTGTCTTTCTCTACCTCGGAACAAATAAAATCCCTTTTCATTTTCTCTCTCTAGCTGAAGTTATGAAGCCAAGGTTGTCAGGATTGGTTTGTTTGTTTATTTATTTATTTATTTATGCAGAGTTTTACTTCTCCCCCCATCAACCTCCCAGATAGCTCAGAACTTGCTGGAGAACAGAATTAAGGGGGACGAAAAGGACAAAATGGGAAACTGCAACCTTCTTTTATTTCCACGATTTGCAGCCCGCTTTCCCATTTAAGCTGAGAAGGTGTTTTATAGAACTTTCAGGAATATAAACCAAAAATTGTGATTGTTATATTTGGCCGGGGGGGAGCAGGCAGAGTAAAATATAGGTAAATTTAAAGACCCAAAGTATATTCTTACCCTTACTCTTTGTTAGTCTCTTCTAATGGACTAAAATGAGTGCTAAGTGGAAAAAAGGTTAAACATGAGATTTTTGAAAAATAATATTGGCCATCCAGCCCTTTTTGTTCTGAAAACTTATGAAAAAGCTATTTTAAGACACAGATATTATGCAACATTGTCAGCATATAGCATTCATTTAAAAATATAATCTTTGTATTTTGAATGAAGAACTGGTTTTGTTGGTAGTAACATCAGAATTATTTAAGTAAATGGAAATTTTCTTCTCAATGTATATAAAATTGCCTCCTCACTTAGGAGCTAGAAACTTGACCACAGTTTATTACCATAGTAACACTAATAATACAGTATGTTACAATAAATCTGGTTTTAGCAATAACCATCTCTGAGAGGTAGGCTAGACTTGATTATATTGTTCCAATTTCATTGATGAGAAAGGAAGATCATTTAGATGAAGTCCTTCAATATCAATTCTAGTACATTTAGTACGAGAGAGAACTTGGTTTCCTCATTCCAAGTGCAAAATTACTTTAAAATTAGACTATTAGATCAAATTAGATTTAATTTCTAATTCTCCTTTGTTAATTAGGTGTTTTTAATTATATAAAGTAATATAGGTCCAGGATTTTAAAACAATCAAGAATACCAGAAGGCAACTGGTAAAAAGTTAACATTTTCTGCCCAAAGTTCCCTACCAACCAAAATTTTATTCTACCCTCCAGGAATACGTGTTATTAACAGTTTTTAAGTGTATGCCTCCAGGAATTTTCTGTGCATATGCAGACATATATATGTGGGAAAATACCTTAAATTTACTTTCTAACTGTAAAGCCAGTGCAGACATAATACAAATTGTATGTTATGTTAGTGGCTAAAGTTTTACTAATTATTTTTAATTGAGGAAGGTTTTTTATTTAAATTATTTCAAAAAGATTAATTTTAGTGTTTTTCTTACTATGAGAAAGCTACATGATTATAATAATTCTTAGATCATTTGCACAAGCACACATATACACATACCCTTGTTCATGTAGACACACCTTTCTTTTTTAGCTGTTTTCCTTTTCTCTCTTTTTTATTTTGTTCAATTACAGTTTGCCCACTTTTTGCCCCATTGCTCTCCCTACACCACACCCCCAGTCAATCCCCACCCCGTTGTTCATGTCCATGGGTCCTTTATACAGGCTCCTTGACTTGCCCTTTCTTCTTCTTTCCTCCATTATCCCCCTCTCCCCTCCCTTCTGGTCACTGTCAGTTTGTTCTTTATTTCCATGTCTCTGGTTCTTTTTAGCTTTTTAAAAATATACAAACCATTGAGATAGGTGAATTCCCTTAATCATACTTCTCTCCCGTTATGTCTCGTTGCTGAAAGGTAGCAGATGCTGGACTCATTGTCCAAATTACACCATTAGCTGTATGTAGTGCTGTTAGAGTGCAGTCAAAAATGAATTCAAATCCCATCCAAATACATCCTAAAAATGTTGGTTTGACCCCTAATTAGTTGCTGCATGTCCATGAGCCACCCAGCGAGGCTGCAGGGGTGGCAGAATCCTATTAGTCTTTCTTACTGAGCCTTTTCCCTTCCTTCTCGGCAGACGGATGAGTCTCTTATCGGAAGGAGCAGATGGCAGCGTGAGCCCGTTTGAAATTGCAGACATGCACTTGGAGAACACTTCCTAGATTTTTTTTTTTTGTTAGACAGTACCATATAGGAGGACAATTAGTGTTAGAAGCCGAGGTAAAAAACCTCTAAATTTTCGCTCAGAAATGTTTCTTAGCTTCTGCTTTAATAGTTATGCAATGTTAGAATTGAAAATGAGACAGCTCATTGACTTTTGATATTCTGAGATGTGAAATGCTGATAACCATTTAAGATTTAAGGATTCCTGAACTTGTAACCAGTTGTCCCAGAATAATACGAATAACGTCACTGAACAGTTTACAAGTGCTTTCATATTCAGGATCTCATTTATTCCTCAGAGAAAAAAAAAATTAAGTCTACTTTTACAGATAGAGACGTTGAAAATCAAAAAGGCAAAGTTGTTTATTCTGAAACACATGGCTAACAAACAGCAAATCCATACATTCCCTGTACTGGTAAAGATGCACATAATAAATGAAACGTAAGGCATGGGTGGGTAATGATTAGGTGTCAATCATTGTGGTGGGTGCTTTATACACACAGTGTCTTATTTGTCACAAAATTCCTCCAAAGAAGAAACTATTACCTCCATTGCATGTATAAAGTTACGGTCTATAACTTACCCAAAACAGGACTGCTGGTAAGGGGTAGACATGTTTCAACTATACATCAAGTTAACTCCAATTTTCATGCTCCTCCTACAATACATAACTAAGGTGACAAGTTAAAATGGACTTCAGACTTGCCTAGTAAGGATATGATCCCTGGCAAGGCTAATGTAATTAATATTTGGTATTTTAGTTTTCTTCAAAGAATGGTAGGTGACTTATGATAAATACATAAATAGCATTACATGACTATAAAATTTAGGCTTTTTTTGCAGCCAAAGTATGAATAGACATATGTACTTTTATTTTTAATATCTTATTTTATTATATTTTATTTATTTTTTATTGTTGTTCAGTTACAACTGTCCCACCCTTCTCCTAACCACTCTCCCCTGCCCCATCCCCCGCCCCCAGTACCACATTCAACCCTCCCCTCTATTTTCCGTGTCCGTGAGTCCTTTTAGTCATGTTCCTTGGTTTGCTCCTTCACCTTCTTTCCCCCATTATC
Organism: Pteronotus mesoamericanus; assembly: GCF_021234165.1. Classification (NCBI taxonomy): domain Eukaryota; kingdom Metazoa; phylum Chordata; class Mammalia; order Chiroptera; family Mormoopidae; genus Pteronotus; species Pteronotus mesoamericanus. Next base: position 12,656,797 of record NW_026555247.1, on the reverse strand, counting down.
CCACACTCCCCTCCCTTCTGGTCATTGTCAGTTTGTTCTTTATTTCCAAGTGTCTGGTTCTGTTTTGCTCATTTGTTTGTTTTTTTGATTAGGTTCCATTTATAGGTGAAGTCATATGGTATTTGTCTTTCACCACCTGGCTTATTTCACTTGGCATAATGTTCTCCAGTTCCATCCATGCTGTCATGAAGGGTAGGAGCTCCTTCTTTCTCTCTGCTGCACAGTATTCCATTGTGTAAATGTAACACAGCTTTTTGACCCACTCATTTACAGATGGGCACTTAGGCTGTTTCTAGCACTTGGCTATTGTAAATAATGGCTATGAACATTGGGGTACAAAGGTTCTTTTGAATGGGTGATTCAGGATTCTTAGGGTATAACCTCAGCAGTGGGATCGCTGGATCAAATTCAGTTCCATCTTTAGTTTTTCGAGGAAGTTCCATACTGTTTTCCACAGTGGCTGCACCAGTCTGCGTTCCCATCAACAGTTTTTATTATTTTAAACAACATATGTACAGTAGCCCTTGTGATTAATGTTTACTGGAACCTTTCTGTGCACAAAACTCTGAATTAAAAGAGTATCAAGACCCTAAATACCTAATAACTTATTTTAAATCAAAATATTAAAATATAATTTAATTACAAACTAGAATAACTGTGCTTACCATAAAGGTGTTGTAGTAGGCAAAATTATGCCCCTCAAGATGCCAGTGTCCTCATGATACTGATGTGGTGCCACGAGGAGAGGGAATGGCCAGAGAGGAGGTCGCCTCAGGCAGTGGCTAACAAGCTCCCTCCACACAGGACAGCTCTCCCTACCCCTGGCTGGAGATATGGCTGGGGGAGGTGCAGGTCAGCCAGTATAACCTGAAAAAGGACAGGATTGGCTGGGAAGCTGGATACCTCTGGAGTGCATAGAATTATAGGCCAGAAGATTTAAACTGAGGAACGGCAGAAACTTGGCCTCTTTCTCTTCCCTGGGGGGCTGCCTGGATGATTGTGCAGCAGCTGCCTGCATTTCCCAAAGGACAGTATTTTTAAATGGGAGAAGGAACTCTGGGCACCACCTTGAACTGATCTGGCAGAGGGTGGAGGGTTTTTTCTCTGGATGTTTTAGAGGGGACGAGCTCTGAGGCAGAAGCCTGCCCTTCTTCCAAAATTGTGTATCTTTTGAATAAGTAACTGCTTCCTTTTTTTCACGAAACCTCTCCTTCAGAATTTTCCTGGGTGGTGGGCAGCAGGACCCCATTACTATTCATTAACACTAATACCTAGAACCCTTGAACATGTTGTAAGGCTGGGCTAAGGGGATGAAGGTGGCAGGTGGAATTAAGTTTCCTTCTCAGCTGACCTTAAACTAGGGAGATTATCTTGGATTATTTTGGGTTATTCAAGTGAGCTCAGTGTAATCATTAGGGTCCTTACGAAATTGAAGATGGAAGCAGAAAAAGAAACTCAGAGGGAAATGTACTACAGAAGAATGATCTGAGAGATGCAATATTGCTGGTTTTGAAGATGAAGAAAGGGACTGCAAGCCAAAGACTGAGGGTGCCACTAAAGGCTGGAAGGGACAAGGAAACTGATTTATCCACTAGGGTTCCCAGAAGGAACACAGCTCTGACAACATTTTGAATTTAGTCCAGTGAGGCCAGAGTCACGCTTCTATACAACTGTAGTTAATAAATTTATGTGTCTTAAATCGCTAATTTTGTATTAACTTGTTACAACAGCAAAGGAGTTTTGTGGATATTAAATAAGATTAGATAGGTAGGTAGACAGATAGATAACATGGCATATAGTAGGGATTCAATAAATAATTGTTATTTAAACCATATTTTATTTTCTTCATCTGCTACGATATTTTTAATGTTTTTTTTAGAGTGGTATTCTACACTTTGCTTTGTGTGTTTTAGGAAATTTCCTAAATCTGTTGTATGTAAACTCATGTAAAATTTTTGTTTGTATACACATGAATTTTGTACAAGGAAACTCATATACAAAGTTCATACAGTTGAAAGCAAATTTTCCCATCTATTCTTTTTTTATTTTATTTAAGGGTACTTAGAAAAATCTAGTTAATTTTTAAATGTTAAAGAAAAAAACAAAACAGAAAACAAAGTAAAAAGCAAAATGAGGTAAAAAATACTGCCATATGAAGAGAATTATTTTTATTCAACATTCTAGAAATCCCACCAAGATTAGCTCTACTCTTTGTTGTAATAACATCAGTTGTCATTTTTTGTTCATATTTTATTAATTTTGATAGGAATAGATTTTTAATTGAGGAAGTTTGCTCATAGTGAATTAAAGAAAAGCCTTAAATAGTAAATTAAATAGTTAATACCAGTGTAGCAGGTTGGCATCACAAAGTCTGCTTTGAATGTGTCTTTACTCTTCATGAGTTATAAATCAAAAGTAAAAATTATTACATACCTACTATGTATGAGTATTAATTTAGGTACTGTCGATATAATTGTAAACAACAGAGAAAAAAATTCTTCTAGTAGGAGTACAAACAGATAAATAAAGCGAATACTTGTCATAAGGCAACAAGGAATTGAATGCATTTAAAATCCTGACGGTTAATTTTCTAGAATTTAAGAGCTTGAGGTTTAGTCAGCTCTAAAGTAAAACAATATCTTACCTCTGAGGTACTATAAAGAAATAGAAAATTTCATAAAAGTGAAACCTCTTCCTACAAAAGTTATTATTTGCTTATATATTCTATACTTTAAAATATTTAAGATAAAGTTTTATATTTTCCATCACTATTATTGTGGACTTTGGAACAGTGTAATAGCGTAATTTCACATGATGATTATTGGGGGCTATTATTATTACAAAGATGAACTCTGAACTATTAAACTGTGCCTCACTCATTAGCTTTACACAAATGGTCTCAGACTGTTAAGCCTTTCTAGCTGATGTATTTATTAAAAATCTTTCTTTTTTCTTCCTCTTTCTTGGTTATTTTATGTTACCTAACCAGTAGACCTGATTTTTGTAATTCCTTTGTTGCTCTTTTTCACTAAACTTATTTCTAACCTTGGATTTGAGATAACCACACCTAGTAACTTTTGTTTTAAAATTAAGAGGTATAGGCCTTAAGAAACAACTTGCCAAAAAGCGTTTTCCAAAAAGTACAGGCAGTAGTCCATGCACTTTGGTTCATAGATGTTTGTGTTAATCAGAGAATTTGTTGGGTTACTTCTAAGATCCTGGTTTTTGGGACCATTGCTGAGGAAGCCACGGGAATGAGGTGGTCATGCATGGATAAACTCAGGCGGATTCTTCAGTTAAAACTCTCCTTAAACATAATTTTCAACCAGAAAACTTGCACGAATTCTGTTCATTTGAACTAGATAGGCTGCAGAATGTGAATGCCAGAAAATTTAGATCCAGAATCTGAAATATAATCTTATTAAAGAAACTCCTTAACCCAGTTTCCACACTACCTTCCCTCAATCTAAGTAGCTGAAGGGTTTTCCAATCAGAATTTACTCTAGGCTCTATGAATAAATAAACAGTCTTTTATTCAAACACATCCTAATGTGTGCAACCGAGGAAACCAACCTTATATATTTCTTGCTTTTGCCCTTTTAAAAGTCCAAAAGTTCCCACCACAAGTCTCACTCTTTGGAAGGTAAGAACTTCCTTTATAAAATTCTAGATATACTACTATAGATAAACATAGTAAACAATAGGAAAATAGGTTGAAACCAACACAATAAAAGAAGTACTGTGATCATAAGGAAACAGCAAAGAACAGAAAACGAGATGTACTAGGTTTTAGGGAATGTGGTTTTAGCTCACAGCCACAGTACGCCATAGCTTAAGATGTTTTATGATTTTTGTACATGGTTCCTAAGGAAATTAAATTGATCCTCTAAAGTGATATATGAGGAAAGGAAAAATGAGATGTAGGCTTGGGACTTTGGCTCCACACTCATACTTTTTTTATACCATATGGTGGCATATTGTTCTATTGCAGAACCCTTTTAATGACAAATATAGCTGCAATGTTTTTACCTTTTTTTAAATCCTTATATCAGTTACATAATGGTAGATATGTTTAAAACAATTTAAGCATTCAGGAGGCTGGAGTTAAGTGAGAATTACCAAAGACACAAAACTGGAGCTGGGCATACCAGCCAGGTTTTCTATTATTTCAAAAATTTTGTGTTAAGGTGCTGAAAATAACAACTACTCTATTTATGCTATATAAGCATCTGAGAATATGATATATTAAAAAGTCTTTGAAAGATGGAAAATACTCTTGTGAAATTTTATCTTACCTGTTTTAAGAGAAGAGGCTGAATTATAGATAGCTTGGGAGGGGGGAAGTCTTTTATCTGTGCCTGAGCCACAATCCTGCTAAACTTCTAATTACTTTGCATGAAATCACTAACCACGGTAACCCATAAACCTGACCAAATTACATTCCCAATGAATGCCAGCTTGCTTTTGGCAGTGCAAACAACCTGACATACCTAGGACTCAATTTAAGAGCTGGATCCATGCTGTGTACTTTTGCTCTCTAGTCATCCATAGCTTTTATGATTAGTTTCTTTGATATCTATACAAGTTATATATATTTTTTAAAGATTTTATTTATTTTTAGAGAGAAGAGAAAGGAGGGAGAGAGAGAGGGAGAGAAATATCAATGCATGGTTGTCTCTTGCATGCTCCCTTCTGGGGACCTGGCATACAACCCAGGCATGTGCCCCGACTGGGAATCAAACCTGCGACCTTTTGGTTTTCAAGCTGGCACTTAATCCACTGAGCCACACCAGCCAGGGTACAAATTCTATTTCAGATTATTGGTTTTTGGAATTTAATAAGTGGGGAGAGGTAAGAGTATTGTTACCTGACCTTTATTTTATAGATTTAGTTTATAGATGTTAATTATAACAGTTAATTGATGGTGATGTCAAGTGCACCTATATCCTTACTAATATTCTTTCTGCCTGTTGGAACTATCCATTTCTTACAGAAGTTTTAGGGTCTTCAACTGTAATAGTAAATTCATCTATTGCTCCTTGCAGTTCTATCAGGTTTTGCCTGATGTATTTTCACACTCTGTTGTTTGGTGCATATGCATTAAAGATTGCTATGTCTTCTTAGAATATTGGCTCTTGCATCATTTTATAATGATCCCCTGTATTGCTGATAACTGTCCTTGCTCTGAAGTCTGCTCTGCCTGAAATTAATGTAGCTGCTACTACTTTCTTTTAACAAGTGTTGTTATGGTGTATCTTCCTTCATTCCTTTAATTTTAATCTGTATGCATCTTTTATTTAAAGCACATTCCTTGGAGACAATATGTAGTGGGGGCTTGTCTCCTGGTCCATTTGACAATCCCTATCTTTCAACTGGTGTATTTAAACCACTGTCATTTAAAGCGATTATTGATGGAGTTGGATTAATATCTACCCTATTTGTTACTGTTTTCTACTTGTTGCCTTTGTTCTTTGTTGCTATTTTTTGTCTTCCCCGCTTTCTTTTTGCCATTTGTGGTTTTAACTGAGCATTTTAATTATTGTATTTTCTCTTCTTTCTCAGCATATCACTTACACTTCTATTTTCAGAAAACTTAGTGGTTGTACTAGAGTTTACAATATATAATGACAACTAATCAACATCCACTTTTGAGCACCTCTATACTGCATCATACATAGGTAGTGTAAATACCTCCTAATAACAAAATTATCTTAATTTCTGCCTCCCAGCCCTTGTTTCATTGCTGCCATTCTGATGCTTATTCAGTATTTTCAAACTGTGTTTTTAACCTTTTTATATGGCATAATTTTTTGTTGTATGGTGGACATTACATACTGGGTAAAAGGAACTACAGTCAATGAGCCCTTCCTAATACGGCGGTGAGGTGCAGTGCAGGTAGAGGGCAGGTGTTCTGTAGATCTATAATTAAGGCTCGGTCTTTTTGTGAGCCTGTGCCCCAGACTGTGAACTTCACCAATGCTTCTCAGTTTCCTACTGTCACCCCTTAAGTGGAACAGGTGGCTAGTGTGCTCTGAAATGAGGCACTTCTCTTTCCCCAGGCAGGTTAGGTCCTCATAAAAATCACAGCAGTTGAAGATCCTTGTAAAATAATTTCTTCTGAGGGCAGGGCTTGTTAAGAAGACAGAATACGCCTGTGTATTTCATAATGGTTCATTTCCCCCTTAATCCTTCTCATGCATGCTGAGATACGGTTCTGTGGTATTCAGTGAAGATATAAAGGAGAACAAAATAGACCCAAAACCAACATTTTTGATGATTATAGATCAGTGGGTCCTCTCACCAATAAAGTTTCCAGCACATAAATTAAATTATATGGAAAGCATTTTTATTTTATAAACCATTTTATTATATTACTTGAACTTTTGGGGAAAGTACCAAGTACTTCCTCTCACTTCAACATCACAGTATCTGTAAATATTTCTTTCTTTTGAACACATGTGCTAACAAATCAGTTTTCTATAGTATTTTATTTTCTTAAAGAAGTAGCTTTTGACTAGTTTTCTGTAGTATTTTATAATTTACAAATCTTTGGTTGTGTTTGGTTTCTCATTTAATTTCAACTTTGTGATATTAAAATCATTATCTCTTATTAACAAGTGGAAAAAATAGTAGCAACGGACATTTAGACACTTGCTCAAGATCACACAAATAAGAACTATTCTTCACTCCAGTGCGAGATCATTAAGGAAGAATCTGTGTCTCTCTTGTCTCCCCCTCAAAGGGTTGCCTCGCTCAGTGCCTGGCATAATCAAGGTGATCAATTTGTCCTTGTTAAAGGAAGGGAAGAATGAAAGTGTAAGTCCCAAGCTCTTTCCAGTAGAAAGTGATGAGGAAGGAAAATATTTAGTACGTAATATAATTTTTTTCCCTAGAGGCTAACCACTTTTTTCCTTTGGCTTGTATTTTTTACTTAATACTTCAAATAAAGTTTTTATTTGAAAGATAATTCTTTTAGCTTTACATAGCAAATGAAAACCTGACTTCAGCCAGATCAGCAATGTGGTCTAGGAGTCACAGCCAGTGTGAGGTAAGCTTAATATTTAAACTATGTTGCCTTATGTAAAAACCTGTGCTGTTTAATTTATCATGAGATATATACACCAAATAGATTTTTTAAAATGGACATGGGATATACTTTTATCTAAAGACTGCACGTTTTCACTTAATGCTAAATGAGTGTTGAAAGGCAAAAAAAAAAAAAAAAAAAAATCGTTCGGGTTTCAGATAAATATAAAATGACTGTCTAGGTCATTGGCACACCTAAATGTTTTAGCTCTTATTAGCGAGGCGAATCGTCGCACATAAATAATTAGTAGACTTTATTGAAACTTTAGTGTGATTTGAGAGTGTTACTATGCTTCATGTAGCTTAGATATCCTGTTAATTATTTGAGGAGAAAGGAAATAGGAAATCTATAAAAATGGAGTCCCAAGTAAATGTAAAAGAGAGGTACTTTTTACTTACATTACTTGTCATAGTGTGGGGGATGAGGACTGAGTTTGACATTGATAAAGAAACAGAAGAATATTGAAAAATGTTGACCAGAAATTCTGCTGTTATCGGAGTAAAACCACTTTTTTTGTTTGTTTGTTTTTTTGTGTGAGGAGTGAGCCAATATATAAATGCAGTGCGGAGCGAGGGTGATGGGTGGGTGGGGAGCTCCGCTGTGGGTCTCCGCTGGACCCCAGTCCAGGCATCAGGCAGCAGCTGTCGTCTTGGGGGTATGGTGCACGCTGGGGGAAGTGCGGTGCTCGCGGATCTGAGGGTTACTGTCCGGGGCCAGCTGAGATGCGAGCAGGGGCTCTGAATCCCGCAGAGCCCCTCCTAAGAATGTCACAGATGGAGGAATAAACACTTCTGTTTGCCAGGAAAGGGGACATGGCACATCCCCCTAGTGTGGAAGGCCCCAAGTCCCTTTGTTCAAAGATTTTTACTGAAAAGGTTATCAGTGGGGCTAGGTAACAGGAATGCACATGTTATCTCATTACATAAGTATGTTAATGTTCACAGAGAATGGGTGATGTTTTGAAGAAAACAAATAGCAGGAACACACCGGTTTATATGGGTCCGAGAGGAAACGAGTAAACAAGAGAGATGACTAAACATGAGAGCCTAGTAATCACAAGAGTGCCTAACAGTACAAGGTTAGAGTCTGTGAATAATGTAAATTTCCTTCCCAGCCTGAGCTGGCTAGAGCTTCTGAGGGAAAAGCAAAGCACACTTCAAAGAATTTACTTTTAGGCCCGATGTCTCTGGAAACTGCCAGATCTGGTTTAGGACTGATTCCAGTATTATTTCGAGCCTGAGCCAGGCAGTGGGGAGGGAGCCGCCAAGAGACAAGGAGACTTCTTTTGGATAGAATGAGGACTCCTGGCATGTCCAAGCCCAGCGGAGGGGCGCAGGCCTTTTGGCCCTTTCTCCATGTCCCCCGATTTCTTGTCTGCTGCCAATACCTGATCGATATCTGTATGAGGTTGTCATCTAAACATAAGATAACTTACCCATCATGGATTACCGATCATCACTGGGCAAAGCAGAGAGGCAGTAGCTACGCCCTTGCCAGGGGGCACAGGATATGTCTCCTCGGGGGCCTGTTTCTCCAAGGCCTTTTTCATTATTTCCAGCCTTGGGGCCCTCCACCCTGTCGGTGGGGTTATAGTTCCTGAAACCAGACAGGGTGTTTCCCAGCATATAAATCCTGTATTTTTTGCAGTTCGGAATTTTTCTTCTATTTATCCTCAAATTTAAAATGCACTATTAAGTATAAATGGATCTGTTGAAAATAAAATGTAGAAAATTAAGTGCACACTTTATGTGAATTTTTTGTGGCTCAAGAATTTACGTACATGTTTGTCTAAATTAGCTATGACCATACAGATTTGTGTATACATATGCACATACATATATACATATTAGCTATGTTTATTTTTATTTATTTCTCAGTCTGAAGTTTTTGTTTTTGTTATTTGCTTAGGCTAGCTTAGTGATGTGGTATGATCCTTCCCATCGTAAAATAGAAAAGATGAGAACGAGGACTTTGTTCCTGCCATTGTGCTTTGATACTGATAAAAGAAGATGCATGGTTCTGATAAAGTGGAAATATATTTTTAAAAAGATATTTCTAACTGAAGCATTTTGCAGGAACACCATAGGCTTTAGGGTGAGATTTATAGATAATGTTCACGATAACAGTAAAGTTGACTCTGTAATACCTCTTTCCAGGAGAACATGGGAAGGCTTCCATTAGAGTGAGTTAAAGAGAATCATCTGTGTCTGAAACTGCCTCAGGTCAGTTATAAATAAATGGCAACCTATACTAGTCAGATGGAATTCTAACTTGTAACTAGTTTAGCATGTGCAGCAGCAGCTCCGCATCTAATGTTTAGCAGGAATAATGGTGTAGATAGAATTCTTAGAGTCGAACGTATTATCTCACTGAATCAGGACAATGGTCTTTCTACGGCTGCAGGGGTTGTAATCACAAATCACTGAGGGAGCTGAGCCACTAAAATAGTGTCAGTAGAATAAAAAAAAAAAAAAGTAGCCTGAAAAGCCAGTGTCTAGCCTTATTCTGTGTGTAAAGCATTTGATGAAATTTACATCTATACCACATGATATTGTGCAATCAATAATGGAAGATTTCCTTCCAAATTTGGTTTATCAGGGTCAGCCTCAGAAGTCTGATAGAGTAGCTTGCTAGTGATTTAAGCTGAAAGGCTCTGTTTTTCCATGGCATTTGCACAGAGAATTGAATTTATGGACTCTTCACACAGCAGTGGCTATTACATGCAAGGTGCCAAAGACTGCTTGATTATCTCGGAAGGACCTCAAAGCTAGTTGGGCATGAAATAGAGGGCCTCTTCAAATGAAAGGGATTAGAATATTCAACACAGTTTATAATGTGTGACAATTCTATTATGTCAGTATGAATGGCAGCCACTGTTAGAAAAAAAAAAATCTATGAGAATATCCAAGAGAAAAATAGCCTGGCAGAACTAGTAACCGAAAAAAAAAAAAAAAAAAAAAAAAAAAAGGCTTCATTACTCGTGGGAGAACAATGCTTGAAGATTTTCTATCTTGAAAACCTGAATTATGCTCTGCAGAATATGGAACTAGTCCTTGGTAAAGTAGAACCATTATGGCATAGATAATATTTGTAATAGTTGGCTCTAGGTTTAACATAAAACATTTCTCAATGATTGGGTTTTAAAATTATTGATAATTATCAAAGCAACTCCAAAGCAACCATGATGATCTTGACTCTCTATGATAAAAAAGAATCATGTAACACAGTGTGCAAGAACAATGGAAGGTTGGCAATTCATCTTTCTTAAGTGAGTAAAATGTTGTTCTAAAATGGAAAATAAAAACTGTAAAAACAGTTTTACATTTACAAAATTATTGAAAACAGTACAGGAGTTCTTATGTACTGCACACTCAGTTTCTCCTAGTATGAACTTATTACATTAGAGTGGTACATTTGTCACCACTAATGAACAGTAAAGTGTTACACTATTATTACCTAAGTTATTATCTAATGCTCTTTTTCTGTCCCAGGATCCCATACAGGATATCTAATTACATATTTGTCAGGTTCCCTCAAGTCCTCTTGGTCGTAACAGTATCACAGACTTCAGTTGTTTTTGTGGCCTTGATCATTTTGCAGAGTGTTCTATCATGTATTTTGTAGAACCTCCTTATCTCCTTTAACTAGTATTTGTGTGATATATTCTTAAGATTAGACTAGGGTGTTAGATTTCTGGGAAAAAGACCACAGAGGCAAGCTGCCATTTTCCTCACATCATGTCAAAGGCACTTACATATTATCATATGGCTTATTATTGATGTTAACATTTTTCGTCAGACTTGAGGTCATGTTTGTCAGTTTCCTTCAATATAACCTTACTTTTTCCCATCCATAGTGTATTCTTTGATAGAAAGTCACGATGCGTAGCCCACTCTAAAGGAGTGGGGGTTATGCCCTGCCTCCTTGAAAGCAGACCATTTATGTCAATTATTTGGAATTCCTCTTCGTTGGAGATTTGTCTCTTTTCCTCCATGTACTTGTTTGTTCATCATTTATATATAACTAATGGACTCATTTTTTTTGTATTTTCAATGATCATTTAATACCATTTTACAGATTTTTTTGCTCAAATTATTCTGGCTTTGGGCATAGGAAACTCCTTCATTTGACTCTTCTAACTCTTTGACATGTTCCTACCACTGTTTTATTTTAGAGTTTGTTTGTTTTTAATATTTACTTTCTGGTTCTCAAAAAATTTTGTGCTAGATGTGCTCATTACAACTGGGATGTTATTGCTTCTAGGACTTCTCAGGTGACAGAACAAGAAACTAAGTGCATGTATATTCACTTACCTACAAATATTTCTGTATGTAACCATACAGGATGGGGCAAAAGTAGGTTTACAGTTGTGGGTATGTGAAACACAGAGTTTAATCTTGTATTATTATTAATTATTATGTTATTTTCCATACAAACAACTATAAGCTTACTTTTACCCACCTTGTATACATCTAAGTTAACTATCAGTTCATACTGAAATAGGAATATTTTTTTCCAGCATCCAGGACTGCATGATGATGTTGAAAATTGCATATTCCATATGTCCTTTTTGCCACCCTTAAATAAATTTATTTTATGTAATGTTGCATTGGTCTATAATTTTTTTGAAAACAAACATAAAAATATTTCATCATAGAACTAGCTACTCTTATTCTAAATAAAAAGTTCAGTGTTTATATGCTAAGATTCTGGGATTGGGGATACACGCTCCAAACTGTGATGGTTTGAGACCTCTGTGGTCTCTCCCTCCAGGGGCAACAGATTGTTGGAAAGCCAGGTCACACTCTTCTAGTCCATGGAATACTGGTTTTTCTTCTAGAACATGATTGTTTACTTTCTCTCAGTTTGCCAGAGTTCCTATAAATACTTGTTTTCCAAACCTGCCTGAATATTAAATAACCTGCAGGACTTAAAAAAAAGAACTGATTTGATCTCTCTACCCTAGACTACATTTGGCTTGTGTAAGATGAGCCCCTGGAAATACGTTTTAAAAAAATCTCTTGGATGGTTGTATTATAAGACCAACATTGGACATAGTCTTGATACAAAGTACTTCTATGATTCTCTGGTCGTGAGACTGGGCAAATCTCTGAATTTCATTAATATGATCTGTCTGGATTAGTCTGCGCTCCATTCCCAATATGATATAATACATGCAAAGTAACCACAGCTCTAAGTTATTTGGTGCCTGAACAGTCAGATTAAAGAGAGTTTATTTTATGTTTGCATTAGACTCTTTTATCCTGGCACCATATAAACCCAATTTTAGACAATGGGCCTTGTGGCCATCTGAGAAAATAAAAGTGAACCTAAACCAATGCACAACTGTTATTCCAGAATTCAAAGTTCAAGTCCACTGTGGGTGATTGGAAATGCTTCCTATGTTGGCAAATTACATACTCTTAGTTGACCTACTTTGAGATAGGAAGATTCAGCTCTTAAAGAGCAGAAAAATACTGTTCTTCCACCTTTTGTACCCAAAAAGCAGAACAACAGTGTGGGTTGATTTTTAGAGATCCTCAGGGAAGATTTTACAGAGCACTTTAATAATACATTCAGGTATTGTGTAAGGCCCAAGGTCACAAAACATTGAAATCTAATGACTAAAAGTATTAAACTTAAAAACTCAATACTTGGATTCTAGTTCTGAGACTCTGTAAAAGCCTTTTTGATACCAGGGCAGTCATTATACTTCTGAGCACTTTGGTTTCTCCATCTGTAAAACAAGGATAATTGCTTCTTCTTCATTAGAATGCTGAGCTGATACATGAGGCAATGTGCAAAAAAAGAATGCTTTAGACTCTAGAATGAAAAAGTCCCCTACACTACATCACAATGCCAAGTTGTTGTTGCCTTTCTATTTGATCCAAATATCTTTTGCAATTTCAGCAACTTTTCTCCTGGGGTGTGTTCATGGGGAATTAGAAAACTAGTTTGCCACAGCTTTATTTGCAATAGGTCCTTCCTAATGCTCTGGCTCTATGCTTTTCTTTCTAATGCCAAATATCTTTGTCTGTGTAGTCTTTTCATATTAATCTCTCTCTTTATCTTCACTCAGGTTGTAAGTGGCCTAAGTGAACTGAGTATTACCCAGGGCCAAAGAGAGCCCACTAGTGCTGGTTTATCCAAGGTAAAAGAGTGACTAAATTTTAACAGTTTTATCAGCTTTTGCTCCTTCCAGCTCTGAAACTCTGTGATTCTAATGGTGCATGTGAAAATTCTAAGTGGATTTAGTTTCCTCAATATAAAGATCTCTGACCCAATCACACACTATATAAAGGTAAGTTGGAGAAAATCATATTAAGAACTTTTATTTTAGGTTTTGATTATGAGCTATATAGTTGGATGATTTTCCTTATTAGCTCCTCTGAAGGGCTTCGCTGAGTGGAGGATGAGACGATGTGACACTAGAGAGAGAGTGCTGCTGGGTTCCAAAAATAACCTTCTTAAATTTTTTTTTTTTTTTTTTTTTTTTACTACACATTTTTACAGCTTCTCTGAAGGTAAGTCTGGACTCAGAGCATTTGAATGCCATTTCTCTGTAGGTAAAGATGGTGACACACAGATGAGACTCATTGCCTGCAGTGTGACACATAGCTCAAGAGAAAGTTTAATGAAAGGCAGGAAAAACAGATCCAACATCTACCATTGTTTCTCGGCACCAACCATTTCACTCCATTTAGGGGTGCTGGTGTGTGCAAAGCAGGCTGAGCAAACTTGAACCTAAAGACAGGATTAGATTATAGTTTTTACATCAAGAAAAACAAACTGTAAAAACACAATGAACCATCATGCTACAAACTGCAGATTCACAACTATTTCTGGCTGCTTAGCATCTCCTGAGCTAAGAAACCTTTAAAATGAGAGGCATCTTCCCAATCTCCTAAGACGAGGAAAATTTTCATTAAGAAACATTGAAACGGTATTCTAAACATAAGAACATCTGACCACTGATACGATACGGGGAAAGAGACTGTGTTCCATATCTGAAAAGAAACACGATTGTTCTTTTTAGGTGAACAATAGATTTCTATTTAGAGAGTAACCGTAAAGCTAACTATAACTGTGCTTTCATTTGGAACTTTTGAAAGTATTAAACTAGTGTCAGGTATTTTTTTATATGAAACCTCATACTTTCTACAGGTCCTATCTATCTACCCAAAATGCACCCAGCTCTTTCAGCCATAGTTATCTCAAATGCATCTTCTACTATTCCCATTCCTAACTGTATAAAGCTTTTATAATGGACAGAAATGGACTCACCTAACGCATTGTTTTTTTCTGAGACAAATCATAATGTGAAACTTTAATCAAAAGACAAAGGAGGATTTCTAATCCCTTGAAAACCTCATCTTGGTTTGTCTAGCCTTAGGTCACAATTGAGCCTTCAGCTCTGAGTGCCAACAGGCAGCAGTGGGAGGGAGTGGAGGCCCCTTGCTGACGGCCTCTCCCTTCGTGTCTTGCTATGCTGCACAGGAAAGCCAAGCCGAGGAGCAACACTGACCTAGGTCGTACGTATCTTGTCTCCACCACTTAATGACCTTTCTAACTTTGGAAAAGCCATTTGATCACTCCAAACATTAACCCAGAAGGTTAGCATAAGGATTGATAGAATACCCAATAGAAATATGAATACCCAATACAAAGACAATTAATAGCAATTCTCATGCTATTACTGTGTTCATAAACAACATATATTATCTAAAGATGTTAATCGCACAGAGTTATAAACAGATTACTAAGTAACTAAAATCATGTTGTCAAATACTTAAACCCCTGGTTTTGAACTTTGACCCTTTTCTCACCTTAGAGCTGGGTCATCCAAATGGCTGAACTTCCCTATTCCACCTGTCAGTCTAGGCACTCTGTTTCCCACTTCTAGGTGACAGAGGTGCACCATGGAAGGACACATTTCAAACCCCTGAGACACATACTGAGGTAAAAATATTTTTAAACACTGCAAAAGTAATCATTTTAAAGTGATCCCCTATATTCTTGTAAACTGGCATAGCTTTTCTGTTTTTTTTTTTAATGGAGTGCCATTAGAAAGCTCCATCTAGATGACTGGCATTTTATTCATCACTGTCGCTCCTATAGCTAATTCAGCCGCAATATCTAGCTTATTCCTTTTACCAAAGTTTTCTTAAACCAATTCTTTTTTTCCTTCCTGTCTGCCGCCGTAGTTGTCCATGCTGCTGCCATCCTTCCTGACATGGGAACACTGCTCCGGCCTTCCAGCAGGTCTCCCTGCTTTCACTCTAGAGACCTCCCTTCACGGTCCCCAGATCACACAGGGAAGCTTCCCTTTGCGCTCAGGAGAAATGACAAAGGCCTACAGCAGCCCGAAAGTCCTGAGGGATCTGGCTCCTGCCTTGTAATTCATTTCAAGCCACTCTTCCTTCTTGGCACACCAGTCCCTTTGCTTTTATCTCAGTCCTTTCTGCATGGTCTTCCAAAGAGGTGTTTCTTTTTCTGAAATGACCACACTTCTCATTCTTCCCCATTGTCAGAGGGAATTTTAGCCCATCTTTTAAAATTTAGCTTAAATAAAATTTCCTCAAGAAGTTCCCTGACTTTCCTGCCTCGCCAAAATCAGTCAGGTCTTCAGTATGTGATGCGTTCCTAGTGGATCTGTCCTTGTCGTAGCACTTATCACTGTTGTCATTTCATGATAAATTTTGCAGTTATTTTATAATTATCTCTTCTGCGAAAAGTTAGCTTCACTGGGCAGGGATGAGTTAATTTTCAGCAAAATTGTTATAGCAGTAGCCTTCACTATGTAAATAAACAGATGGTGGAGAAAAACTGCTTGGTATGGTGATTTGTACACAGTATGCTCTCATTAAAATAATATTACAATAACCGTTGTGTTGTGTGCTGAAGATGGGGGAGGGGAGAGAGACTGTATGTATGTGACAACAGCGCCCACTTAGTTAATGACAAGTGATGCCTTGTCAAAAGGTGAAGGCAGAAAGGAAAGCCTGGCACTGCCTTGCCAGACCTGAGGTGAGCTTCATTTTAGAACAAAATAGTAGTCTATGCAAAGACTTGAGGTAGGGCAACAGAGAAGAACTAACACAGAGGTTGATCAACTTATTTATATATGCAGAATATTAATGTGGAGCCATCTTAAAGCCTGATGCCTAAAGTTTGACTGTTGGACCCATGGGACCGTTAGCAGACCTGAGCCTGCACTGGGAAGCACATTGAGTTTTCAATAGAAAAAGGACACCACCAAAGAGTATTGTCAAATATGCCAAAGTCCTATGCTGCAACATTTATTCTAAAGTTAACTCAATGCCCTGAAATGTTTTCTGAAGAGTTTCACAGTTTTCCTAAAGAAGCTTCAGACTTGCCATTTCTTTCCTCAGTGGTAAAGTCTGTCTACAGAGAAAGCTTTTTACCTTGTATCAGATACTGTTCAGAAAGAATGTAATGAGCAAAATGCAGAAGGACAAATTAGTAGAGACATTATTCTCACCAGCAGGTCTGAAAGAAAGGGCAATTTTGTCTGATTAAAAAGACTCAGAGAACTGTATTTTTTCTATTGAAGTTTCTTTTTCCCCCTAGGCCATTAAAGAATTTAAAGACAGTCAGAAGCAGAGAGAAAAAGCTGTAAATATTTTTGAGACTATGAAAGTATTTCTAAGTGTCCCCACTCTAGAATTTTTAAATTCAGACAAAAGTAGGAAAAAAGTAACATATCTTGAATGCCATAATGTGCCTGGTTCTGTAATAGATGCTTTTATATTTTTGTTCTTTGCCTTATTTTTATCTTTACTTTGAAGGAAATATGTTATTGTTTTCAATTTACTGTTTTAAAAATGTAATTTGTTAAGTCTAATAATAGGTATATCTGGCATATGGAAACAAGATTACTCAGCTTCAAAATATGTGTTCTGAAATTTTTTTTCTCCCAAAGGTAATAAAAACTTCTAAAAAGTTTCTTTCAATTCCAAAATTCTAAAAATATATTCAACAATCTTCCTTCTAGCAAAATTTTAACATGGTTAAATGCAACCCTGGATATATTCCTTGCCTGCACCTGAAAAACTGAAAGTGGATTAAGAAAAGCCATAAAAATGCTGACTGGACTCACTTTAAATTTATGACTGCAAAACCTCAAAGGGATCTTGGTCCTGCCAGGCATCCTACTCTATATTCCCCTGGAAGATTCACTCTATTACTCAACTGTTTCTCACCTGCACCTCTCTTCTCAGTCTTCTACAGCCTCCTCTGTATCCTCGCCCTCAGTTACTAACCATGCTTGTTTTAGGTAGAAAAATTGGAAAACTTCCAGATGCTTCTATTACATGTCTATCAATTCAATTGTATCGATCTATACATATGTATATATTTTGTCTTTTCTCATGGAATGACAAAACATGGATTAGCAGACCGCCATCGTCAATTGACAACACTTCAATTTGTGCACTGGATTCCAACATCTCATTCTTTTATGACTTTTCTACCTAAATAGTTCCTTTTCTCAATTGTTATCTTTTTTTGTATCTGCTGGAATATTCCAAAGAGTGTATGTATGTGTACATATGGTTACATACACATGTGTCCATACACACATACAAGTATCTATCTATCATCTATCTATCTATCTACCCTCAGTTTTTATTATTCACATTAGTTACGGTCTATAAGTTCACTGGGAACACTGAGTTAGAACTATTGCTCCTAACAGAAATACAGAGTTAGATTCCTGAGAGTCTCAGGTGACAGCATTCTGTTTCACATGTGTTTTTGTTTAAAGACACCATATTTAATATGTATTTGTTACATAATTAATTATATGGTCTTTGAATAATTTAAAACCAGGAACTCTAGAAATTATTTGCATTAATTAGGTTTGTTTGCCAGTGTCCTTCAAAAAAAAAGCCAGAGTAATTGGTGTTGAAAATATACATATATATATATATATATACACACACACACACACACACACACACACACACATATACATATATATATTCCTATTCTTGTACGACATTTAGCAAGTATTTTTAAAAATTATCTCTAGGCTCTTGATTTGTGGAATCTGTCTTGTTTTCAAATTTAACATTTTTATGACAGATCCCTTTTGCAATGTGTGAGCCAGCCAGCACTAGCTAAGGTGGGTTTTACATTTTCCTGAATCTGAGTA
Source organism: Pteronotus mesoamericanus (assembly GCF_021234165.1). NCBI lineage: Eukaryota > Metazoa > Chordata > Mammalia > Chiroptera > Mormoopidae > Pteronotus > Pteronotus mesoamericanus. The sequence goes on along the minus strand of NW_026555247.1, from coordinate 12,638,534 downwards.
ATGTGAATGAATTTCTTTGGCTTTGAGCCTCACAGCAAGACAGTCCAGTATGGCTTTTTTTTTAAATCAGTTGCCATCTCATGGATCTACAAATTTAGCCATATTTCCATCTTTACCATAGTCTTATCATGTACTATAAATGTTACTTTAGCACTTTCTGGAGGAGGTTAATTTACATTTTGTTAAATTTCCTGTTCTTTCTTCTGATTTTAGCGTAATGTTTAGCATTGAACTCAGAGCTAACAACAATATAAAATGTGCCCAAATGAAGCTTATCCAACACACATATTTCTCCATAAGGTATATCATAGTCTTCTTATGCTTAAGAGCACTGGATAGGAGCACTTCAGTACTGCACTTTTAAATAGTGAAATCACAAGCAAAACAAAAAAAATCAGAAAAATGCAAAAAAATGCAACACCAAGTAGACTACAAGAAAATGTTTGGTTACAATTTGAAACTGACACAAGGAGACCATACCCTTGCCTTGTTTGACCTCAACTGGGAAGATGCACATTTTTCACCACTCTGTGCAAGTCAGTGAATGACTGGGAAAGCACCATGGGTGTTGACTGGGGGGGTTACAAATGACTATTAGCAAGTAGGGTGAATTTGGAAATACAAACATCTGTGAATAACAAGTATTGCCTAATTGTATGTATACGTATGACTGGGGAACAAAACCCCCCCCACGCAATTATCCTCTGGAGGGTGAGCCCCTTGTGGTACAGGCTTCCCCTTCTAGGGGAGTGTTCTAGGAACACATCTCTATCAAGATACGAGCGGGTGGTGTTGTGAGCAGCTGCATTCGGCTTCAGTGAATTTTTTTGTTGAAGACTCAACGTGTTTGCCCATTTCATGATGGATGATTTACCAGTCCACCTACCACGCTGCACTGTGTTCAGTAGTTTTTGACTGAAAATGGCATGACCCCCTCGCCCCACCCTCCCTATTCACCCGACCTCACCTCACCCCAAGCAACTTTTTTTTTGTTTCCCTGGATGAAAAAAGTCCTCAGAAGGAACCATTTTTCTGACGTGGAAGAGGTGAAACAAACAAACAAACAAAAAACAACAGAAACACTGACAGGCATCAAAATATGTTCAAAAACTGTTTTGAGCGGTGGAAAAATGTCTCAATAGGTGTATTCATCAATCAGAGAGCACCTTTGAAAGTGACTGAAATTTAACCATGCAAGAATAAGTACACAGTTCTTAATAAATAAATTCCAGTTATTTTTGCATCCCTGTTGTGTGTGTGTGTGTGTGTGTGTGTAGATATAGTAATTAAAACCACAAATGTGCTATGTATGTATACATGGTATAATTGAAAAATAACGAAAACAGAAAGTTTTGTCTGTTTCACCTGCAATTTAATGCCCTATATTCCTGCTCCCCTTGAAATTACATACAGTCTCACTAGCTCCAGTACAGGAAGTATATGTGTTTTTAAACCTTAATTTGTTTTTCTCTTGCTAATTCCTCATGTCAGTTTGATTATTAGACCAGAAAGAGGACACTTGAAGAGTAGAGAAAAAATTTTCTCCCTAACGTCTTCTTTACCATTAATTAGAGTGAGTATCTTAAAAATACTGTTCTCCTTATACTGCAAATTCTCTTTTTTTATTTAAAATTGAAGGCTCTTCAAACTAATGCTTATTTGTATACATAATGCTTAAAATAATTTGTCTGAATTTTTTTAAGTACTTTTTACTACCATTTTATATAAAAAAAGCAGAAGGGGTAAAATATCTAGTAAGTGCTTAAAGTATCAAATGAATTCAGTAAATATTTATGTGATGACTTCATCACTCCATGTAAATGTGCATTAGTGAAATTTGTTATATATCACTTTTCTTCAAATAAGATATTAACATATATAGTACTATCATTCAGATAATGATAATGATATTTTAATGGTAATTATTTAATACTAAGACAGTACAAGTAAATACATTTTAAACCATCTATGCACCAAATATTATCTCTCCACTGAAAGAATGTTAAATGATTTGAATTGTTTTGCAGCAGAATTATGTCCCTTCACTGCTATAACAATAACATACCCAGTTAATATAATATTAAAGAATCAACTTTATTCATACACGCCTTTTCCCCCTCAAGGGTTTCTATTTTTAATATTAGTGAAATTCTAATCACCTTATATAGTCACATTTTAAGGTGATCATCACAGTCTAAATATTGTTTCTCATGTATGTTTGTTTATAGTAATTAGTCTGATTTACTTTAATGCAGAGTAAGATTAACAAACATATGCAAATAAAGTATAGAGGGAATAGAATCAAAATGAGAGTTTCTAATTCAGAATGACTTGTTCAGGTACAGCTTCAGGGAAATTGAAGAGTATAGAGAATTAACCTATGTCAGACCACTTTTTGTACCTGTTCTTCTTCACAGATGTGCAATATAATTTCTTGCTTTCACTATGCTTTGCAACTGGATCTAGATGTATGAAAGTTGTAACTGCTCCTTCAAATGAATGGACTCATGTGTTTTTTACCCAATATAAGAATTAATCAATATGAAAATGAATACACTATAATTGATTTGGTAATATAGCTTTATCCAACTTAATACATACAGAGATTATTTTTTAAAACTTATGTGTTCTGAGTTATAATTTACAATAAAATTTACAGTTTAAAAAGTATAATTTAAAGAACATTGAAAATGAGATAATATATAGAAAGTGCTAGTTTATTTCATATCATGCAACAGGCTATCAATAATTGGTCACCTCAATGTCAATACAGTTTGTATTTCTAACCACTAAACTACAAGATTCATCAGAATCATGAATGGTTTTTACTTTCCATTGCTTACTCTAATCTATGGAGATGCAATAAAAATGTGCTAATAAGTGAATAAATGAAAATCCCTCCTATGTACCTGTTTTTCACTTGAAAAGTTTCCCTTTCCATTGTTTTCTTAGATTTTGATCCTTATAAGGGTCTTATAAATCTGATTTATAAGACTCTAGATTCCATTCTACATCTTTATGTCCTGCTATGTCCCTATGCTCCTGTGGTATCTCTGTTTTTCTAGAACAGGTCCCTGAACATCAACCACAATGTCATCTAACATTCTTCCACTACTTCCCTCAAGTGAAATCTAGCTTCTCCCATGATACCAATTACTTGTTACATTTCTCCTTGAGATAGATTCTTCAGGCTGAATAACTGAAGGCCTAGGTGAATCCAGGTGATGAGTCTCAATTCAGCAGACATCAATCTGCTAGCCAATATGGACTGTATTTACCATATTTCTTCTCAGGAAAAGTAATATACAGGGGTGGGCAAAAGTAGATTTACAGTTGTTCATATGCAAAATAATATAATTAATAAACAATACAGGAATAAACTTTGCATTTCATGTTCCCACAACCGTAATCTTAATTTTTCCAACCCCTGCATGTATTTGCAAGATAGTTTTGGATAAACTACTTGGTAATTATATGCAACATGTGTATATTTGTATGTGAAAGTATTTGTATTTTAATAGTCTTCATTTCAAAATGTCAAATAAAGGAAAAATGTTGATAATTTTCAGTTGGATATTTGAAGGTAAGTTTTATAACTTTGCCCACAAATCCAGTTACCCTTTACTTACTCTGCTGACATTTTTTCTTATTTTGATTAAAAGAACAGTCAAGATTAAGTGTACATTTTATAAAGAAACATACCATTGTATTGGATACCATTATATTTCCAGAATATAAAGTACATAACATCTGAGACTATAATATGGTCCCTGGAATACTTATAAATATTTTAATCAGATAATAAGGCACTCATTTCTTAAAGAAGAGAAAAACAATAGCAAAATATCAAAAACTTCAAAATATTGGAGAAAAATAAATTTATCAGCTGCAACAGATTATTAGTTCAAGGACGGGAAAAAAGTCCAAGGCAAATTATTTTCATCTGTTGCATTAAAAAGTGAACCAACTGAAAAGGAGTCAATGAAATAGTGAAAGTTAAAAAAAAATAAGACATGTATGTTATGAACAGCAGATAAGCGTATTTTCTTTAGAGGTGAATAACAGCACCCTGCAGAAAAATAAAGTTCCACTGGCTGGGAGATATGTGGTTGAACACTAATTTAAAAGCTATAGAAGAAACGTGATTTCCAGAATTACTAACGTGACAGCTATGGCCGAGTACTGCTTGGATCTGCTGCAGGAGGCACCGTTCAGCGACAGCCTCCGCTGGAGCTACCCGCCCTCTTCATCTACCGCTGTGCTCCGAGTTGAGGCCATGCTTCCCGCCGGCTGTTCCCGGGTCAAGCACGACGAGGGCGCAGCACGCTGAGAATACCATGGCAAGGCCATGCCAGCCGCGCCCTGTGTTATTCTAATGAGTGACTTTAACTTGAAGATCTTGCATCTGCCTGTTCAAATTATTCTTAAAACTGCTTTCGGTCCAAGATTTCCCCCCCTAGTCCTCCTCCTTTTCTCTTATTTCGCAGGTGCCAGACCTGTGGTGCATTCTGAAGACACTCCCTATTTTCTCCTGTTTCTGCCCCCTTTTATCCTTCACAGGCATTTCCTCCAATATTTGTTTTAAATGTCTATTCCTGCCTTGGTGACAGCTTTTTGGAGAATGTGACCTGACATATGAACAATAAGTACAAAGGAAATGACAATTCTTAAAACCTTTATACATTAGTTCACATAAAAATGTTCTCTTGATATCATTGCTTATAAAACAGATGGAGTCATTAAAATGGCTTAAAGTCTCATTTTAAAAATTGAATCAAATATTTTAGCATTTATTTTTATATTCATCAATCAAGGTATTAGATGAGCCAACAAGATATTAAGGATTTCAAAAACCAAAGAATGTTCCTATCAGCAATGCTCATATAATTATACAATTCATTGAATGATAAATTACATAAACAGTGAAACAATGAAGAAGAAATGAACAACTTACCCTAAAATTGTCCTAAAAGGATTTATTAATTGATTCTAGGGTAGAATTGTTTTAGTTAATCAAATAAAAAGTTAATACCAAAGTTAGAACACTGTGAAATAATGTGACACGTATTTAATATGTATTTGTAAAAATAAGTGAGATTCTTCCTATGCAATAAAGAAATTAAAGGGAGTATTAATAAATTTATTAACAGTAGTATATTATTTAAAAAAATCTTTGCTGGCCAATAACTTTCTTTGTAGCAGTTAAGTATAAGCTCAAGCATACAGAAATGGAACTATACTCTCTCATTTGTGTTTTATTAAAAAGATATACTTAATTTAAAATCTGTATGAACATGCAATATTAGATTAGATGATTAATCCATTTGAAATGGCTGTGAAACATGTTAGCCAATAATTAGGGAAGAATTAATTAAAAAATGATTTTGAAGCCAAAGTATGATTTAATACCTCTAATTATGATAAGTTTCGGACCCAATTAAAACTTACATACTCATTCCTTGGAAAGAAACTAAATTCATTATCAGAGCATTTTCAACTACATATTTTGATTAAAGCAGCCAACTTAATGCAGCATTACAGTTACTGAAAGGCAACAAAACTAATTGCAAATATGTAAGAACAAAATTTGGAGGTTTTTGTTTTTAAGAGTAGAATAAACAAATTCTATTAAATTGAAACAGATGCATGGAGTTCAGGGCTTTCATTCAACTTCTTTAATAGAAGTGATTTCAATACCTTGAAAAATACACATTAAAATTATTTGTTTGATAGAGGCATTTTGTTCTTTTTCAGTCCTATAATGACAGAGTCCGTTATAAAGGAGGTCTACTCCATATTACCTCTAAAGCTTTTTGTAGTATTTTCCTTTTTTTCTTATTTATAACTTTTATATTATAGTTCCTGTGATCATAAAGGCCCAGTAAGATCTTTAGAAGCCAAGAGGGCCTTCACCGCTGTGGCTCAGTTGATGGGGCGTCATCCCACAGAGTGAAGGTCGCCTGTCCCGTTCCCAGTCAAGGCACGTGCCTGGGTTGCCGTGAGGTCCCCGATTAGGACGTAGGCGCGTATGTGAGGCAACTGATCAATGCTTCTCTCTCACAGCGCTGTTTTTCTCCTTCTCTTTCTCCTTCCCTTCCCCTCTCTCTAAAAATAAAAAAATAAAATCCTAAAAATAGTCAACTTGAGATATCTGGAATTTTACTGCCTATGTTTTCTTCTAGGTTTTTTATGGTATCACAACTTATACTTATTTTGAGTTTATTCTAGTGTATGGTGTAAGTTGGTGGTCTAGTTTCATTTTTTTTGCAAGTACTAGTCCAGTTCTCCCATCACCATTTATTCAAGGGACTGTCTTTACTCCATTATATGCTCTTGCTTACTTTGTCAAATACAAGCGGGGAGCTAAAAATAACCAGAATTTACTTATAAAAAAGTGTATTTATTCTCACATTTTGTACTCTTCAGTCAGTCATCTTCAAAGTATGCTCTATTTGATGCAGTACACCTATTGAGACAATTTTTCCACTGCTTAAAGCAGTTTTTGAACTTGTCAGATTTGATGCCTTTTTAGTGCTCTGCTGTTTTTCATTTCACCTCTTCCAAATCTCCAAATTGTTTCCCTTTGAGAACTTTTTTCATCTGGCAAAACAACAAAAAAAAGTTACGGGGCAAGATTGAGTGAATAGCGAGGGTAGGGCATGGGCGTTATGTTGTTTTTGGTCAAAAACTGCTGAACACTCAGTGTGGTGTGGGCAGGTGCGCTCATAAATCATCCATCATGAAATGGGCAGATGTGCTGAAAGAGTCTTGAAAAAAAAAATTCACTGAAGCCAAATTCAGCCTCTCACAACAACTTGCCAGCTGGTACAATGATACAGTTGGGTTCCTAGAATGGTCACCTAGAAGGGGATGCGTGTACTATAACGCAGAGGTCCCCAATCTCTGGGCCACAGACCAATACCAGTCTGTGGTCTGTTAGGAATCAGGCAGCACAGCAAATGAGCAGCAAGTGAGACTTGTGCTTACTTTACTGCCTGAAGCTCTACCTCCCCTCTTCCCTTCCCCACCCCAGACCCTGCTGCTGCCTGGCTGCCCTGTCCCTGGAAAAATTGTCTTCCATGAAACATGACTCTGGTGCCAAATAGGCTGGGGACTGTGGCTACAAGGGGCCTGTCCTCCAGAAGATAATTCTGTTTCTGGGGGGGAGGTACCAGTTATATTAATTGACCATAAATGTATGGGTTTATTTCTGGGCTCTTTATTCTGTTCCATTGATCTATGTGTCTGTTCTTATACCTCTATCAGATTGTTTTGATTACAGTGGCCTTATAGTATAGTTTGATATCAGGTATTGTGATCCCTCCAATTTTGTTTTTCTTTCTTTAGATTGCTGAGGCTATTTGGAGTGTTTTTTGGTTCTATATAAATTTTTGGAATATTTCTTCTAGATCTGTGAAATATGCCATTAGTATTTTAATAAGAATTGTGTTGAATCTATAGATTGCTTTGGGTAGTAAGCATATTTTAATGATGTTAATTCTTCCAATTAATGAACACAGTATATGCTTCCACTTATTTGTATCTTCCTCAGTTTCATTATTCAGTGTCCTATAGTTTTCTAAGTACAGGTCGTTTTCCTCCTTGGTTAAATTTATTCCTAGGAACCTCTTTTTTTTTTTTGTTGCAATAGTAAATGGCATTAATTTCTTAGTTTCTCTTTATGATAGTTCATTATTGGTATATAATAATGCCATGATTTCTGAGTATTGATTTTGTATCCTGTTACTTTGCTGAATTCATTTATTAAGTCTAGCAGTTTTTTGGTGGAGCCTATAGGACTTTCTACATACAATAACATGTCATCTGTGAATAATGACAGTTTTACTTTCTCCTTTCCTGTTTGGATGCCTTATATTTCTTCTTGTCTGATCACTGAGACTAGAACTTCCAGTACTATGTTGAATAAGAATGGTGAAAGCAACATCCCTGTCTTTCCCTGATCTCAAAGGAAACATTTTTATTTTTTGCCCATTGAGTATGATGTTGGTTGTAGTTTTTTTGTATATAGCCTCTTCTAATGAATAAAATAAACTAATGAACAAGATATAATCAAAAGCACAGGAATATGGAACAGACTGACAGCTGTAGAAAGGGAACAGAGGTAGGGACTGGTTGAAAGGAGGTGAAGGGATTAGACAAAGAACATGTATGAATGACCCGTGGATACGAACAATGGTGCAGGATTGACTGTGGGAATGTAGGGGGTTGGTTTGTGGAAGGAGGGAAAAGGGGAAAATTTAGGACAACTGTAAAAACATAAATAATAAAAAATGTTTCACTTTCAAAAAAAAGTCAAGGGGTAGTTCTTCATTTTGTGGCAATCCTATCCCTTGTATTAAAAAGATCTATTATCCCTGGCTCCTTAAAGAAATTCCAGGAATGCCCCTCAGTCATTGTGACAGAATGATTCTTGCCTATTTCCAAAATGCCTCAGGAAATGCCTTTGAGGCAAGAGTCCTGTGAACTACAGAACTTTCTCCTACTAATAGAGATTATGTGAGCTGAAATATGGCAACCCCTTTTCCTACAGCATACTTCCCCAGACTCCTCAACTGCTTTTCTAAAACGAATAGTTACTATTGAATGTGTTTGAAGAAATATCCATGTGTTGTCCTCTCAGAACACTGAATTCTTCCTGGCTCTGGTCCATATTACTTGAGAAAGAGAGCAGAGGAAATTCTCAATATACATCTAGGACCCCAGAGTTTCAAGTCCAGAAGAACTTCAAGAGAGTTGTTTCTGAGTGAAAGAAAACAGCAATTTTTGCTACCCTGAATTTTTTTGGTACCCTAAATCATACCCTAAGTCATTACGGTCTGGGAGCTCCAACTGCATTTTCAGAGCTTTTCTGTTGAACTCTGCATTCCAACAGGATTGGCTGCTAGATTTCTTGGGTTTTCCAGCTTTGATTGATAAGGACTAAGTAATTATTTCCTTGTCATAATTTTCAATATATATCCCTCAGAACAAATTATAACCAAATGCAAGTGGAATCATGAAAATAGTATAATTAAGAAACCGGAGGAAATAAAGTTTTTTGCTTTTTTTTTTTTATTTATGTATGCTATTTTGTTCAGAGACCAGACCTCCAGCTCACATCATTGCTGTGAGCAGGAAACGCTAAACTTCCTAGCTATAGATTGATCTTGTTACAAGGCCTGGATGATCGATCCATTTTGTTTGGTTCTAGGAAGGCTCATTCACGCACCTTAATCCCTAATTTAACATTACTGTTGAGTTTATAGAATGCTGTTTCTTAAACCAAGAGCCAATATGCAACTTTAACCCAAACTCCTAGAGAATTTATCAAAATTGTAGATTTCAGGCCTCTACGTGACCTTACGGAATCAATATGTCCAGGGCATGACCTGGGGACGACTTGACTTTTATCAAAGAAGGCAAGTGATTTCTGCAAGCCCTCAATTTGAGATGTACTGCCTTAAAACCTAAGGAGGCACTTCATTTTACAGTCACAGGTGACTGTGAATTTCAGTTTTTAAAGGGTGCTTCGATTTGCTTTTAACACGGTTGGAATAAAAATTTGAAACAAAGCAATAACAATAACTCAGGGCAGTTCTTTCCCTGCCATTCATTTTTTTCATGATTTTTTAAATCTGGCATCTCATCTTTCATGTCCATCTCAGCCCAGAGTTATAACATTGTGAATAAAATGACTGTAATAAGTGGCAAATTATGGTTAAGACCTATGATAGGTTGGTGGTTATTAAGGGAAACTGAGTTTTTCTTAATAAGGATATATTTGTTTCAATGATCAAAATGTATTTTTTGGCCTTAGTTCTTATTTTGGACAATTTAACATTATAGAAAAAACCTAAAACCTTTTAAATAAGATTCTAAATAATTAAACATTTTACATGGTTATATTCCATTCATTAGCATTTTTAAAAATAATCTAAATCTTCAAATATAAGCTTTAAATTTGTTTTATTTTCTCCGTTGTTATTATATATTATTATTAAAAATAGTAACCATATAAATATTGTAGTTTTATATGTTGTTTTATATCCCGAATAATTTTATTTTCTTACATTTAGTTTCGTGCTTTTAAAAATGCTATTTCTCATCTTGAAAACCTTGTCTTGCCATTCATGATTTGCCTGTAAATCTTTTACTTTATATTGAGCCAGCAAAAGATTAGGCTTTCCCATTTTATTTTTTTAACATACAGATGAGGCTTTGTAGAAAGTTAGTGTGACCTTTTGCATTTGTGATGTTTTTTTATATGCCTATGGCCAGGGAGCTTCATATCTCAGTTTCCACAGAGAGCTGAGATCTGAGAGAATTAACAAGGGATTTAAGCGATATCCACCCCTCCTGCCTGTGCCCTCACATCTGACTACACTGCTCTTTTACTGCATGTTTTCAGGAGATTTTTTTCTTATTATTCACTATTTTCTTTTATGTCTGCTATTTCCCAAATATTTTTGTCAGATTTTCTTGACATAACGTTGGCCAACAATGTAAATAATGTGAGCTTTATTTTCCTGTAAATATATTTGAATGATTTTGAAAGAACAGACACAATATGCAATGAAATTCCCATTTATCTGTCACGAAAAAAATTTTGAACTAAGAATGAAATTCTTACCTCTTATTAAAGAAAATGAATTGTAGCTTAGCCAATACTGAGTTTGATTACTGGGTTGTAGATTTCTTAGAAAGTGATAATTGATGTTGTATGGTGCCAGGGTAAGTGAATTTCCCCCACTTATTTACCGGTACAAAGCACAGTTACATACTTAGAAGTGCTGGCCTAGCTCGAATAAGAAAACAGAGTTTCATACTCTGAAAAGTAGTTAAACCCCCAATTTTTTTTTCTCTTAGACTTCTGTTGCCATGGTTATTCGAGCCTTCCTCCATTTTTTTTATTGTATTTTTTTCCATTACCATTTATCTCTCTTATACTCCCTACCCCCCACCCACCACGATACTACTGTTGTCCATGTCCTTGAGTCCTTTCTCCTTTTTGCTCTACCCCTCCAGCCTCCAATCCCCCAAACCCTCAATCCAGGGCTCTCAGCCTGCTTTGTACCTATGAGTCTGTCTCTATTTATCTTGTTAGTTCAGTTCGTTCATTAGATTCCACGTGTGAGAGAAATTATATGGTACTTGACTTTTTTTGACTGCCTTATTTCACTTAGCATAATATTCTACAGGTCTATCCATAGAGTTGGAAAGGGTAAAATTTTCTTCTTTTGTACACCCAAGTAGTATTCTATTGTGTAAATGTCCCATTGTTGTTTTAGCTACTCATCTACTGATGGACAATTGTGCTGCTTCCATATCTTAGCTATTGTAAATAACGCTGCAATGAACATAAGAGTGCTTATGTACTTTCTAATTAGTGTTTTGGGTTTCTTCAGATATATTCCCAGAAGTGAGATGCCTGGGTCAAAAGGCAGATCCATTTTTAATTTTTCGAGGTATCTCTGCACTCCTTTCCACAATGGCTGCACCAGTCTGCCTTCCCACCAACAGTGCAAAAAGGTTTTCCTTTCTCCACATCTTCACCAGCACTTGTTGTTTATTGATTTATTGATGATAGCCATTCTGATTGGTGTGAAGTTACATTCATTATAGTTTTAATTTGCATTTCTCTGATGATTAGTGACATTGAGCATCTCTTTATGTCTATTGGTCACCTGTAGGTCCTCTTTGCAGAAGTGTCTATTCAGGGTCTTTGACTATTTTTAAATTGAATTGTTTGTTTGTTTTTGATGTTGAGTTTTATACGTTTTTTATAAATTTTGGATATTAACCTCTTACTAGATGTGTTGGTGAATATGTTCTTCCATTCTGTGGGTTGTCTTTTTATTTTGTTGATAAGTTCCTTTTCTGTGCAAAAATTTTTAGTTTGATATATTCCCATGTGTTTACATTTTGCTTTTGTTTCCCTTCGCCTAGGAGATGTATCATAAAAAGTATTGTTACTAGAAATTTTTGACATGTTACTGCCTCAATTTTCTTCTAGGATTTTTATGGTTTTACAACTTACATTTAAGTATTTAATCCATTTTGAATTTATTCTTGTATGTGGAATAAGAAGGTGGTCTAGTGTCAATTTTTTGCACTTGCCTGTCTAATTTCCCCAACGCCATTTATTGAATAAACTATCTTTAGCTCATTGTATGTGCTTGCTTCTCCTGTTGAATATTAACTGACTATAAATGTGTGGGTTTATCTCTGGGCTCTCTATTCTGTTCCATTGATTTATGCATCTATTTTTATACCACTACCATGCTGTTTTGATTACTATGGTCTTATAGTATAGTTTCCTATTAGATAAAGTGATTCCTCTAACTTTGCTCTTCTTTTTCACAATCATTATTGCTCTGCAGGGTCTCTTGTGGTTCCATATAAATTTTTGAAATATTTAGTCTAGTTCTGTGAAATACACAATGAAATCTTGATAGGAATTGCATTGAATCTATAAATTGCTATGGGTAGCACATACATTTTAATGATATTAATTTTTCCTACTCATGGACTCAGTATATGCTTCTAATTATTTGTGTCTTTTCAATTTCTTTCTTTAGTGTCTTACAATTCTCTGAGTACAAGTCTTTTACATCCTTGGTTAGATTTATTCCTAGGTATTTTATTCTTTTTGAAACAATAATGAATGGGATTGTTTTCTTAATTTCCCTTTCTGATAGTTCATTATTGGTATATAAAAATGCAACTGATTTTAACGGATACTAACTGGATATTAATTTTGTATCCTGCTACTTTATTGAATTCATTTATCAGTTCTAGTAGCTTCTTGGTGTAATCTTTAGGGTTCTCTATGCACAGTATTATGTAATCTGCAAATAAAGACAGTTTTGTTTCTTCTTTTCCAATTTGGTTGCCTTTTATTTTTTCTTCATGTCTGATTGCTATGGCTAGGACTTCCAGTACTTTGTTGAATAAGAGAGGTAAAAGTGGACATTCCTATCTTGTTCCTGATATTAAGGGGAACACTTGTCATTTTTGCCCATTGAGTAAGGTGTTGGCCTGGATTTGTCATACATGGCCTTTGTTATGTTTAAGTATGTTCCCTTTATTTCCACTTTGCTGAGCGTTTTTAACATCAATGGGTGCTGAATTTTATTGAATGCGTTTTCTGTATCTGTTGATATGATCCTGTAGTTTTTATCCTTCATTTTGTTTATTTGGTGTATCACATTTGTTGACTTGCAAATATTGTACCAATCTTGCTCTCTTGGGATAAATCACTCTTAATTATAGTGTTTGATTCTTTTGGCAAATTGCTGCATTTGGTTCGCTGATATTTTGTTGAGGATTTTAGCATCTATGTTCATCAGGGATATTAGCCTATAATTTTCTTTTTTTTGTAATATCTTTATCTGGTTTTTGAATTAGGATAATGTTGGTCTCATAAAATGAGCTTGGGAGTCTTCTCTCCTCTTGAATTTTTGAAATATGAATGGTTTGTGAAGAAGAAGTGCTAGCATCTTCTCTAATAACAATGCTGTGAAACTAGAAATCAACCACAGGAAGAAAACGGAACAATCCACAAACACACAAAAGCTAAAAAAACATGTTATTAAACAATGAATGGGTCAACAATGAGATCAATGAAGAAATCAAAAGATACCTTGAAACAAATGAAAATGAGAACACAGCAATCCAAAATCTGTGGGACACAAGAAAAACAATCCTGAAGGAAATTCATAGCATCACAGGCTTATCTCAAGAAACAAGAAAAAGTTTACATAAACAATCTAACTTTACAGTAAAAGAAGTTGAAACAGAACAGCAAACATAACCTAAAGGGAGTAGAAGGAAGGAAATTAAAGATCAGAGAAGAAATAAATGAAATAGAGTCTAAAAAAAATTCAAAAGGTCAATGAATCTAAGAGCTGGTTGTTTAAAAAAAGTAAACAAGATTGACAAAACTTTAACCAGACTCATATAGAAAAGAAGAGAGAAAACCCAAGTAAATAAAATCAAAAATGAAAGATGAGAATTAACTGATGCCAAAGAAATACAAAGGATTCTAAGAAAAGTTTATGAACAACTATATGCCAACAAACTGGACAACCTGGACAAAATGGATAAATTCCTAGAACATATAACCTTCCTAGACTAAATCAGGAAAAGTCAGAGAATGTGAATAGACAGGTTACACCCAATGAAACTGAAACAGTGATCAAAAAACTCCCAACAAAGAAAAGCCCTGGACAGAATGTCTTCACAGCTGAATTCTACCAAACATTCCAAGAAGAACTAACATCTCTGCTGCCCTTCTTCACTTTCCATCTCAGGAAAGGACAGGCAAACAACAGGGGGAAGTATGAAATTTTATCTTTTTAAATTTTTTTAGTCTTTGTATGTCTTGCAATATCTCAGTTATACTGGCATAGCGTAAAAGCAGCCATAAATATAGGTCATGGCTGTGTTACAACACAATTTTACATAAAAGTAGGTATGGCCTGTGCACTATTTTACTAATTTATGGGAAATATAATGTAGCCCTTCAAATAAGAGGCCAGAGCTACTATTTAAGGATGATTTAGGCTTCCCAGCTTTATCATCTTTTCCCTAATATGCTTTTTCTCAATTTCTCCTTTATGTTAAGGATGAGCAGAATTCATTTTCAGTCTAAGTCAACATATATCTTTGCCTCATTTAGTCTATGTTCACAGTTATTAATGAACAGATGATCAAATGTATGTGTTTATTCATTCCTTCATATAAGTTTTTTCATTCTCATTCCCTCCCTCCACTTTGGCAATCATCTGTTTCTGTTTTTCATTGTTTATTCATTTTTTTAGAGTCCACATTTAAGTGAGATCATACAGTATTTGTCTTTATCTGTCTGACTTATTTTACTTAGTGTAATACCTTCGAGGTCTATCCATGTTATCACAAAAAGCAAATTGCGTTCTTTTTTAATGCTGAATAATATTGCATTGTATATAAGTACCGTATCTTCTTCATTCATTCATTTATTGATGGGCACCTAGGTTGCTTCCATAACTTGGATATATTTAACAGTGTTGCAGAGAACATGGGATTGCATATATCTTTTTGAATTAGTGTTTTTATTTTCTTCAGATAAATACCTAGAAGTGGAATTGCTGGATTATATGATAACTCTATTCTTTTTTTCTTTTTTTTTTTGAGGAATCCCCATTCTTTTTCCTATAGGGGTGCACTAATTTACAGACCCACCAACAGTGGCCAAGAATTGCCTTTTTTCTACATCCTTTTCCACAGAGCAATTAAAAGAGGAACTAAGAGATGCAAGTACAGAGACAACCCAGAAAGACTAGACTGAAGTCCAGATTGCTGAGTTGATATCTCAGGGACACTTGGAATTTAATTCACAGTTAATGCAGCTGGGATAAGAAAGCCTTATTTACATAGATGACAGGAATGATGGAGATGAATATTCCAAGGGTAAGATACTCTTATGCCCATAAATTATAATCTCTACTGTGGTTTATGATTCACATTTGGCTGCAGGCTACCCCAATGGTACATATCAGAATGCCATATACTTTTAGGAACAGTTGGATGGAGCCACAGGGCAAACAAGGCTCTCTGAGAAGGGTCCAAGATGACTTTGCAAAGGACCATGATATATTCTTTGTGACACAAGGTCAAAAAAAGCTTGCATGTTTGACTATATGCTGTATACATTCTGGTCTTTTTTTTAAAAAAGAGGTACTGTTGTATTTACATTCAAGGAGATTGTTTTCTTTGCCTTCTTTGCCCTGATGACATGTTTCCACCAATCAGAGACATTCTATTGTGATGACTGCTAAATCACGAAAACCAAAGTTCTTTCCTCTTAGCTACTTTTTATTTATGCATGTTTCTGTGAGGGTAGGCAAGTGTTAATTTATTACTTAGGCATAAATTAATTTCTACTTGAGATTTCCCGTTCTGTGATGACATAGAATATATTGATTGAAGTCATTCTCAATCCAAAAGTGGTGCGTGTAATTCATAAATACTACAAAAATTCAGATTTTTTTTTACCCAAACTATCATTAACGTGGCCATAATCACCAACATCAACCATAAATATGTATTGAACTCTCTTTCTAAGTATGGCAAAGTAATTACATGTTTTTACCTAAAAATAAAATTCATACACAGTCTCTTTTGCGGGCCCACAATCAATTTAGATAGATAGAATATGTACCTAACATACATTCTAACAATAATACTTATGAGTCTAACATATATTATAGACACAAAAAAGATAGGAATTTAGGAATATATAATACTTTTTAAAATATTACACATTGGCAATAATAAACTCAGGTGACATGGATAGAGCAAGTAGGATTTTGGTTTCCCAGAAAAGCATAAACGTGATGCTGTTTAATGAATTGTCAGACAGTTGTAAATGTTAGCACAAATTCTCTCTTTAGCCCTAACATATGTGTCGAACAGTAGGCAAAAGCAATTAATTTTCAAAAAAATATCAGTTTTATCCCTTTAAAATTTTAGCTCTGACAGTTCTAAAGATAACAGTTCCCTTGGATCTAATGAACATCATCCCCTTCTGTTTTAGGTACTTATTTGCTAGCAAAATCTCATTAGGCAGTGTAAAAAAATTAGACCCTTATAAAATTATACATTTAAGGGAACTGAAAGCTTTTTTGATAGTGCCTGCATTTGTCAGAAACAGTGGAGCAAACCAGCAGTCACAGAGACGTGGTGGGTTCTGCATTGTAACAGCACTTAGTAACAATTTGCATTATTGCAATTTCCTTAGGCCCTGCTGTCAGTTTGGGGGCCCCAGGACCTTCACGGCAAAGAATCTCTTAGAAAGAACTGGATAAAAAGCTGACATTCTTTTAAATTTGGGACTATTTTAGTGACGAGATGGGAGTGCTATAAAATGACTTCAGTTAAATGGGTTTGACAGGAACCTGACAAAATCTTGTTATTAAAGCAATGTTAATTTTGAGATTCTGAATTATCAAAAGCTCATACATAATAAATTAACATGAACGTTCTCAACTCATCTTAGTTTGTAAAGTAGGTATACTTTATTCCATATTATTTTATATTCATAAATATGTTTGTGTATCTCTGAAGGCACTTTTACAATTTATGTTTCTTATATGTTCAATTAGACTTTTATAACTGAGGAACTAGAACACATTATATTTTTTTCCTTAAAAACAATGAAGTCATTATGTAGTAATACACCCAGCAGATAACCAGGCAACATTCATTGAAACAAAAGGGGATTGAATTTTCTCACCTAAACAGTAAGTCTTGAGGTAGGGGTTGCACAACTAGCCTTACAAGTGCATGAGAATGTCAGCAGCAGCCTCAGTTCCTTCTGAACTTCCCCTTCGCCCACAGTTGCCTTCTTCTGTACTCAAGCTTGTTTCCTTGTGTAGCAAATTGTTGCTATAGCTCCAGAAATCACTGTCTACTTTTAAGGCAGGATGAAGGGTAAACAGGGCCATGCTGGAACATGTCCCTTGTATCAGAATTTGTCAGCAAACTTCTGAGTGTGCTCCACGGAGCAGGGAAGAAGTCAGAAAAGCCATTAGGAAATTGTGCCTGCCAAATGCATGCTCACTGTAAAAAACAACAAAAAATCAAGGCAAATAAAAAAGCTATGCATTAGAGATGAAAAATTCTTATTTTTTTTCCCTTCAATTCAAATTCAGAATGAAGCCTTATGGTTTTTTAAATTTAATTTTAAAATAAATGTTTTTAAATTATCTTCTATACATTAAAATTACATATGCCTTATAACTATTATTGGATACATACATACGAATGATGGGGGACCCAAACATAACTAGAATTTATTTATGAAAAACTGTATATTTACTCTTACATGTTTAAACTTTAGTCACCTTCAAAATACTCTCCAATTGATGCAATATACCTATTAAGACATTTCCTCCACTGCTCAAAGCAGTTTTGTTGATTTTGATGCCTTTTAGCATTTTTGCAATTTTTTGTTTCACTCTTCCATATTGGTAAAACATTTCCCTTTGTGGACTTTTTTCATCTTGGTAAGCAAAAAAAAAAAAAAAAATCGCTTAGGGGTGAGATCAGGTGAACAGAGAGGGTAGGATACAGGAGTTGTGCCATTTTGGTCAAAAACTGCTGAACACTCAGCGTGGTGAGGGCAAGTGTAATCTTATATCACCCATCATAAAATGGGCAAATGCATTGAAAGAGTCTTAATAAAAAATTCACTGAAGCTGAATGCAACTGCTCACAACAATGGAAGCTGGTACACTGGTACAGAGGGGTTCCTACAACACTCACCCGGCGGGGGATGCCTGTGCTACAAGGGACTCGTCCTCCAGAAGAAAATTTCATTTCTTTGCATCCTTTCAGATATAATATATAATATGCTCTTTGTTTTATTCTGATTGTCCCACAGACCACTTATACTTTTTGTACCTGATAGGTCTAAGATTAGAATGTGTCCAGGGCTCAGGAAGGAGGAAAGATATTCATATATGTAGTTCTCCTCTCTACCTGTTCTTGGATTGTGGTTTCTCTGATCTGTTCCCAGCATCATTTTAAAATCACTTTTTAAAAATAGAAATACCCCAAATTTCTAATCAGCTGAGGGAACTCTTTCTTATTTTCCAGGGTTGTCAAATATTAATTCTTTAAAAAAATATTGTTTCTCTCATTTCGGTGGTCTATGGGGAGAGATGGAAGATAAACACATGCATTTATCATTAAAAATAGATGTTCCTTCTATAATTCTAAATATTTCCTTATTCAGTCAAACTTTATAAGTTTATTTAGTATGTATCAAGATTAAAGTACCATGCTAAGATGCTAAGGTTGTTAAGGTGCATATACAAATGACTAATACACAGTCTTAGAAGAGAAACTTTCAATCTAAAGGAGACTAGGGAAGAAATGAGTCTTATGTAGTATTTACAGTGCCATTAAAGCAACTATTTATAGAATGCAAAGTGTAGAGAGGAAAATCTTATGTGGCCAAAAATGTCTCAATATAAGAAAAAGATGTAGTAATGAGTGGTTGAATGCTCCAGAGAGAGGGTAAGTCATATTTTCAATGCATGGAAAGTAGGCAGGTGATAAATAAAATAATCCTTGAGAATTAGACAGTAAAACGATGTTTTCTGCAACAAAGTCAAATATGTATAATTATTTAGTAGATTGTAACAAATTTTCTATGTGAATGCAGAAGTTACTGAGATTATAATTAAATTTTAATTTTAATTGATTCACCTCTAATTAATCAGGAATTAGGGGTGAATTTTGGGTTGCAGTTGGCCATAGTAAATAGGGATTGAACAGAAACAGACTATAAATTTCAAAGTAAAAAAGCCAAAGACTAAGATGGATAGAAATGCTATCAAGTCTGCAGAAAGAAAGATGGCCCAGGCTAAATGGCCAAGTGCCATTAACATATACTACAGAAACTCAAATCAATTTTTATCTATTTGAAGCATGATTCTCAATATGAAAATAGAATTTAGGAACTGAATCAGTAGTGTTGATATCAGGTAAATTACCTTAACTGCTTCCCCCCAAAATCTAAATTTAGGCATTAAAATAATTTTTCTAAAGCTGTGCATAATATCAGCAACAGATTCAAGATGAAAATTCACCTGTAGTTCTACTAAGCAAAGTTATAAAATATTCATACTTGTTAGTGTCTGGGTGTACATGTATAATTTGTACGTACTTTTCCTGCTTTTGGCTTTATGTATATTACTTAATATATATAACATTGAAAAATACAATTATCTTAATTTATGGTGAGTATATGTGAACTAAATAGGAGCAACAGTAAAATGAATCTGTCTCTATTGCTTAAAACACATTTCATCACTGGAGACTCATTTTTAATTGCTCCCTTAGGGAGAGTATGATAAACAGTTATTTACCTGGCTGAAATGAATACTGTGGATAATTTTCACTATTTCCCCTACAGCTAATGCTTCCTTTGTGTTCATTAATGTCTCTCAATTTCATTTACTTATTAGATTTGATTGTTGACTTACTGAAAGCAATGATTTCTAAACAGACAAAACTGAATTGGAATTGCTCAATTACTGGTTTTAGTTTTACAATATTTATAAATGTTTGCCTGAAAGCAAAATGAGTTTTAGATTTTGCACAGGTGAATAGCTTAGTGGGTTTTTGGTGTATTGCGGTATTTTGTAGTGCCTTGTTGAAAATGCCGGCATGTCTATCTGTAAACAGAATAAGGAATGCAGCAGAAAACAGTAGCCATGGGGTGGTAATACTGACCAGAACAACCTCTCTCATTATTCACATCCAGTTCACAGGTCTGGTTGGGAGATTTAAAGTGACAAAGCTGTTTTGAGTTCTTCAAAAAAAGATAAGTATAATTAATTGATATTAGCTCTCTATGTTGCAAATTAATAGAAATATTTAGTCACCCTGAATTTAGTATTTCTAAGCATTCACATATCAGTGGAATTTCAGAAAAGATACAGGATCCTGTCCATATAAAACTTCAGTCATTTTATGAGGAAGCCCCAAGTGTTGCTCTCATATTTTCTTGACAAAGTATGCACCTATGCAAACAGTTGACAACTTCAGGCACTTAGAGAAAGGAATAAAAATCCTCATTAACAGTAAGAGTTCTTAATATACATATCTTAATATTTATTATGAAAATTCAACTCAACGGTTAAATGGGAAAAAAAGAAAAAAGATGTTAACATGTCTAGGAAGAAAAAAAATATAATCAGAATCAATATGTAAAAAATGCCTGGAGAATATTAATATACCCCTTATTATGAATATCAATAATATACACTAATTATAAAAATTACCAGGCTATTTAAAAAAACAGAATGTTTGGCAATTACATTTGAGAAGTGCAAAGATTAACATAATGAGAAGAAAAGAGTTCATTGATATAAACTACAAGCAAATTGGGCAAAGGATATTTGATGAAAAAAATCAAACATTGAAATAAATTTTGTTTCAGTATTATATAACACAGAAATTAAGCTGAGATATCATCACTGGGATCTTTAGGTGTCTTTGGGGCAAATATGTTCAAGGGTTAAATATGTCAGGTCTGATAGACTGAATTAAATCTTTGCCTTAGACTTTAATTTGGAAGATATTAGAGAGATCCCCAAATCCAGATTGTTCCAGGAAATGAGCAGATTGGATATGCAAGATCAAACTGTGGTCAATACTCAGGATATTTTCACAAAATTGACAAAGTAAATGTAGATTAATCACCAGGACCAGATGGTATCTACCCGAGGGTTTTAAGGAACTCTGGGGTGAAAATGAGAGACAGTTGGCCATGTGCAACCAATCATTTCAAAGGAGCACTGTGCCAGAAGACTATTTGTTTGCAAATTTCACTCCATTAGGAGTTTTAGGGAACTGTATTTGGTGAGTTTATTGGAAACAAAAATAGTATATCTATAGAAAAGAACAGTTATTACATACTTTCAAAATATTCTTTTTATTTAAAAATAACGGAATATGTTCATTCATCTTTAAAATTATTCTCCATGAATTTTATATTCAATTATGCAAAATTTGCTTTTGTTGGAAAATTGAATTATAATAGTAAGTATATGTATTTCTCTCTGTGTGTATGTATCTCCCTTTGTGTGTATCTGATTGGCAACTCGATATTATTATTAGTTCTATTAGTGCACTTTTTAAGTCTCCATAATCTCTTACTCTGCCCAATCTCAGCTGATGTAATTACTTCTTATTTTATGGAACAAAGAGAAGCAATAAAAATAATTTATATATGTTCTCAATGAAAACCTACCAATATATTTATATTTGTACCTGTAGCTACTGCTTTCTCTGTTACAATGGATAAAATATTCCTGTGCAAATGGTTATCCTATCCATTTTTATGCTGTATTCCATCCCTGTTCTGCCATTACTAGACATTGCTCCCACAACTGTACTTCCTTTCTGTTACATCATCAGTAATTTCCTCTCTATTGAATAAAATGTCATCTGGATATAAATGTCTTGCGATCTATCTCGTGAAATAAAATGAAAACAAACAAAAACCTGCTGTGACCATATACCCTCCAGCTACAATGCCTTTTTCTAGAAAAATCCCTTGAAAGCACTGTTCCCTACTTCAACTTCTATTTTTCTTGAATCCACCTCAATTAGAATTCATCTTCCTTCATTGTACTCATCGAAAATTTACGCTCATCAAGGGATCCTGTGATTTTCAGGTTTCTAAATCTACAAGTCATTCCCAGTTCCCTTCTAAAATTCATTATCATTTTTGGTCCATTGGTTCAGTCTCTGCCATGGAAACCGTTCTTCACTGGTCCTGAGCACTTCATTTTTCTGTTTGTTTCTATCAACCTCATTGGCTGTCTCTCATTTTCTTTTCTAAGATATTTCACCATCTCTAAATATTGGAGTGACCCGAGGCCCAGGATTATTTGGGCCTTCACGTTATTTTCTCTCCTTGCTTCCTTTATCACATTCAGTTTTATCTTTTAACAAATGATGAATATGCTGATGACTCCCAGATTTTATTACTCCAGCCTGAGCTTACCCTCTGAACCCATGCTCACTTTTCTATCCAGTGGCCTATCTGACATCTCTGCATGGGATAAAAATATGCCTCTCAAACTTAACATGCTCAATAAAAAATTCTGGATTCACCTGCACAAATCCACATGTGTCATAGTCTCTTACACCTCTGTAAAGGTGCTACAATTCACCCAGATGCTCTGGACTAAAGCTTGAGAGAAAACTTTGGAGTCATCCTCGATTCTTCTTTGTATTTCATACCTTAGTCCTAATCGATCAGCAAGAGCTGTCAGCTGCTTTTTAAAAATTCTATCTTCTAAATCCTTCTTCAGGTCCCTTTAAGTGTAAAGTTAAATTGTTTATTTGAACTTTTTCTTGTTTTTTGAGATAGACCTGTAATGCTATTAATTTCTCTGTTAGGATTGCTTTCCCAGTGTCACACAAATTTTGGACTGTTGTGACCTTATTTTCATTTGTTTCAAGGTATCTTTTGATTTCTACTTTGATCTCATTGTTGACCCATTCATTGTTTAATAACATGTTATTTAGCTTCCATATCTTTGGGTGTTTCAGTGTTCTACTTGTGATTGATTTCTAGTTTCATAGCATTGTGGTCAGAGAAGATGCTTGATATGATTTCAACCTTTTTAAATTTACAGAGACTTGTTTTGTGTCCTTACATATGGTCTGTTTTAGAAAACGTTCCATGTGTGCAAATAACCCAATTAAAAAATGGGCAGAGAACCTGAATAAACATTTCTCCAAAGAGGATATACAGATGGCCAATAGACATATCAAAATAAGCTCAACATCACTAACTACCATAAAAATGCAAAATCAAATGACAATGAGATACCATCTCACACCTGTCAGAAGGGCTATCATCTATAAATCAACAAAAAACAAGTGCTGGTGAGGATGTGGAAAAAGGGGAACACTTTCGCCCCGTTGGTGGGAACACAGACTGATGCAGCCACTGCAGGAAGCAGTATTGAGGTAACTTGAAAAATTAAAAATGGATCTACCTTTTGACCCTGTGATCCCACTTCTGGGAATATACCCTAAGGAATCCAAAACACTAATTCAAAAGAACATAAGCACCCGTATGTTCATTGCAGCATTATTTATAATCACCAAACTATGGAAGCAGTGCAAGGGTCCATCAGTAGATGAGTGGATAAAGAAACTATGAGGCATTTACACAATGGAGTGCTACTCGGCCATAAAAAAAGAACATTGTACCCTTTGTAACACTATGGATGGACCTGGAGAACATTATGCTAAGTGAAATAAGCCACTCAGAGAAAGACAAATACCGTATGATTTCACTCATATGTGTAAGCTAATGAACAAACTGAACTAACAAACAAAACAGAGACAGACTCATAGATGGAGAACAGATTATAGCTAGCGGGGGACGGGGAGGTTAGGGGGTGTAGGGATGGTGCAAAAAGGAAAAAGGACTCTGGACATGGACAAGTGTGGTGATTGCTCAGGGAGGAGGGTATACGGGGACTAAATAGAAATGGAAAAATGCAGTAAGGATTAAATATAAATAAATAAGTAAATAAATAAATAAATAAATGCATCCTATAGCTCTCGATAGTCACATCACTCTCAACATAATGAAATCTACTACACTGTTTTTCTTTTCTTTCTGCCATAACTTGTTCTTCCTTGCCTATGCCTTCCTACACTTTTCCAATCTATTCTCCTCAGAGCAGCCAGAGCGATCTTTTAAAAATATACATGTATATAATTCTAGTGGTCACAGCTCTGCTCAAAACCCTCAGATGGCTTACTGCCCCACTTAAACTGAAACCCAAGCTAGAGTCTGACTCCCTTATATGTCCGTCTTTTTGACCAACTTATCCTTCTTCCTTTGCTTCCATTGTTCTGTTTACACCTTATTTCTTGCTGCTCTTTATCAAGTAGCTCCTTGCCGCTTCATATTTCAAGGGTTTTGCCTTTGTTTTTCTTCTGTCAGAATGCTCCACTTCTAATTCTTGTTTCCACTCATTCTGATATTTCTTAATCTGTTTAAGTGTCACAATTAATAAGCTAAAAAACCTTGTAACCCCTCTCATTTGTGATGATTTACTAAAATATTGTTTCAAGTCTAATAACATGTAAAACTGTTTATATAAGCACAGAATTTATAATACATGCATAAATATATACATAGTAAACATTAATAACATTATTCATAATACACAAAAGGTAGAAACAATACAAGTGTCCCTCAGCAGATGGATAGGTAAGGAAAATGTGGTATTAATATATACATATAATTCAGTATTATTCAGTCATAGAATATAAGAATATTCTAACACATGCTACAGCATGAATGTACATTGAGGACAGTATGCTGAGTGAAATCAGCCAGTCACAAAAGACAACTACCATATGATTCTACTTGTATAAGGTACTTAGAGCAGCTACATTCATAAAGACAGACAGTACAATAGGAGTTGCTAGAAAATGAGGAGTTATTGTCTGAAAGGTAGAGTTTTGCAAGATGAAAAGGTGGATGGCGGTGGTGGTATCAAGTATCAACATATATGAAATTATGCCCGCGAATTATATATGTATATAAAGCTAATATGGTAAATTTTATGTTATGTATATTTTATTGTGGCTAAAACTTTAAAAAAGAAATTTATAATCAAAAGATCAACAATAATTTGCATGTAAAAAATAATTTACAAACCGTGCAATGCATGTAAGAACAGAGGGAAAAGTGGTTACCTGTTTGTTTTGGGACAAATGATCTCTCTTCCTACCACTCACTTTCTTTCTTTTCAAACTCAGTAGAAGCTGGAAATAGCTACATAGTATTAGATACTAACATTAATCCACCTCCTGTGTCTCTCCAAAAACAACTAAAATAATGTTGCCTTGTGGATGCAGGTCAGAAAGACCAATCCTTTAAGCAATTTATGTAGTTGTGTCTATTATTCAATGAGACATAAGTTTAAGGCAAAATGGAATACACATAAGGATAGGAGCCGGATTTTAATACACTATTTACCTAGGACTGTAATGGTGGGGTTTTACATGTATTGTTTTAATGAATTGATGTTTGAGGCCACAGTTGCCTGATACTGATCTGGAGGATAATCTAGAGGAAGAGTCAGGTCCTTCTCTTTACTGGGTTGGGGAATAAACTGTGAAGTTCCAATAGCTAGAAAGGGACAAATTGGAAGAGATACATTTGAGGCTTCTCCCAAATGGAAGACCTTCTACCAGGAAGCAGTCTTTAGTTCGTGAGCCAGTCCTGAAGACAAGCGCTAAAGGCAAATGATGAAGAATCAAGAACAAAGACTTAGTTTTAAAAAGGTGCAGAAGAGAGAGAAACTTACAAAGAGCATTGAACAGAAGAAAAGTTAGAAACTATTTTTTGTTGCAAAAATTCTTTATTCATATTTTTGTGTTGCAGCCTCCCTAGGCTGGGCAGGTCCACTCGAGACTTGGGTAGACGGAAAAAGATGCGTGGAGCTGTGGGGATGCTTGACATGCCTTGATTCAGGGGAGTCACACAGGCCACAAGCCTGTGTCTGGGGAAGTCACACAGGCCAGAAGCCTGTGTCTATGTTGGCACCTTTCTCTCTCTCATCCAAAGCTCCTATCCCTTAAGTGCTAGCCCAAACAAAACCGCTGCAGGCCAGAAAGTGAAGTAACCTAGCGTGGGATGCGCCTGCGAGCCTACTCGAGGATAAGGGGCAATTTATCGCACCCAGGCTCAAGGCTGCGAGACCTAGGCTCAAAGCTGTGAGAACACTGCTTTATCAGACTTCTTTAAGGTTGTGAGAAGCTGCTCCCTCCAGATACAAATGTATCTGGGTGAGGAAACCAGACTGCCTCCACTTATCCTACAATTTTCCTTGCTGTTGTGAATCTGATAGGTCATTCAGTATGTCTTATTTTGGAACTTTTCTGCTAAATCTCCTCATCCTGATTGATCTGTTTTGTACCAAGAAACCAGGGAATTGAGGGATAGAGTCTACTGACACATTGCCAGGCATATCCAGCTAGCTGATTGTATTAGCTTGAAGCAGTAGGTCCTATACAATTACATGATTCCAGTATTTGTAAGTTAAGGTGTATTTAGTAATACATGTGTTATACAGGTGAGCATCTTTAAGAAATAGATTCAAGACAATGTATAAATTACACAGAGCAATTCAAAGGTGTAAGTAATTATAAAGTCATAAAAGACCAGCACTAGATCACGGAAGTTCAGGGAAGGTCTTCCTAGAGGGGACCTTTGTAGTCTTTCTTTCTGAATTAGTTTTAAAGAATGAGTAAGGATATAGCCAAGAGTATAATGAAGAGAAAGTAGGAGGCACGTGGAAGAAAACCACAAAGGCATGAAGTACAAACTCTGTCGCCTTAGTAAAAAAATCATAAGCAATTATTGCTAGTGAAGGAAAATAAAAACAGGGAGTTATGGCCAGTGAGGCTGAGAGGTAGCTAATAATCAGACCATCAAGGACTTTAAATGTCAAGTTATAGACTTTGGGCTTTATCTTGATTATGTTCATACTCAATTCCAACAATTAAGAAGTGTGAAGAATAATGTGATGATAAGAGCAAAACAACTATGTAGTTGGAAGTCCATTGATATTATTTACACAGATATAATAAGATTGAAGCTAGGATGATGGCAAATTGGTAGAATGAGCATATTCATTCGCCTCTTGCTATTCTGGTTCATGTGGAATTGCCATGATCGAGAGGTAGGAATTACTGACAGAAGAAGCTGAAGTAAGATTTGAGTTCATTTAAGAATATATGTACTTTGAGTTGTCTATAGAGTATCCAAAGGATATATTCAGTAGGCAGTGAGATGTCTGATTTAATAATAAGAAGATCAGGATTGGGTGGGCCAACTCACCGATATGTCAAATCCATGAGCCTAGAATAAATTAGGAAATATGGTTAAGAGCCAAGGTGTAGAGAATTTAAGATGGAATCGAGGAGACATAAAAGAGTAAGTAAAAAAGAAAAGAGCGAGCTGGGGCTGTTTAAAATATAGTGTTTTAATGAAAAATCTTAGGTATAGTAAGGACTTATCTCAAAGTGGTAGGTAATGAAGGAGGGAAGAAGCCAAAGCAAACTGACTCAGGCATATTATCAGGTTGTTGGGAACAAGGTGTGATTAGCATATGAATACAGGGTAGATGTTAAAGCCAGAAGTTCCCAGAACCTAGAAACAGGGTTAACACAAGGACCCAAGATAGGAAGGAAAAGGGGATTAATTTCTAGACAGGACTTTTAATGTTCAAGCAGATTCACAAATCAAAGAAACAGGGTAAAAACCAATATTGTTGAAGGCCTGTTATCTGCCAACCATTGAGCTGGGTGCTCATGAGTAAACTGAGCAAATGATTGAGAATACAGCACCAAACCAGAAACACAGAGGGTGTGGAGGTTACTGGGGGTTTTCTTCCTGGCCTCCAGAAAAGGAAGAAAGTTGCAGAAAAGTTTTCTATATATCCTTCACTAACCACAGAAATACTTAGCATAGTTTTTAGCCTAGTAGGGGACAGAATTACAAACAAGATGCGGATTTTAACAAAGGGTGATACATTAAGACATGTTTCAGGGAGCTTCAAAAAGAAAAATTGATAGCCGTTGGATGAGTTTGTTTATTCAGGTAGTTAAATGATGTTCATCATTGTAACACCTGTGTGTTTCACATCTCAGAAAAGCATCATTACTGAACAAGAGGTAATTTCAACAACAGAAAGCAAAATAATTGAGTTGAATTGTTGCCTCCAGGACTGAATTACCCCAAAACAACACACACCTTGAATATTCACAGAGAATAAAAGCGAAAGGTAAAAGAATAAGAAAACTAGGGAAACACTCACTGTATTAATGAGCTTAACCTGTCACCAGTTTGTAGTTCTGACAGATTATTTTCAAAAATTATTCTTGAATATTTGCAGAAAGGCTGAGCTGATAAGCTGGACTGCATAAGCAATACAATGTGTGAGTTTACTTGATCTTTGCTGTTGCCTTGGTATGTTTGAGAGTGCCTCTCATCTGGATTATAGCATATGATTTACCTTAAATGAAGTTTCTTTCCCTTTGATTCAGCTTTCTTAGACATTGTCATATTAATCTGCCAAGGAATAAATTCTCCATAAAGGGAATTAAATTATTAAATTTTCATAAAGATTGTAACCAGATGACCTCCTAAATGTACACCTGTATTGTCTTTGGCCTGGTCAGTAATAATTTTTTTCTTGAATCGAAAGCCTTTCACCTGCCAGTTGCGAGAGACACACTTCTCTTTATTGCCTTAGGTTTAAATATTATTTTATCAATTTAAATGCTGCTGCTTGTCTCTGCTTCTCCCTCTTCCATTCACCTATCACCCCTCCCTCCCCACACACGACCTAAATTAAACCACAGTAAAAAGATTTTAGAATTTTTAAAAAATCCTTACCTGAGGACATGTTTATTGATTTCAGAGAGATGGAAAGGGAAGGAGGAAGGGAGAGAAACATCTATGTGAGAGAGAAACATAGATTGGTTGTCTTTCATACACACCCCTGACCTGCTAGTGAACCGGCAACATAGGCATGTGCCCTGACCAGGAATCAGACCTGAGACCTTTCGTTTACCCCATGATGATCCAACTAATTGAGCCACACCAGCCAGGGCAAGATTTTAAAATTTTTTACAATCATCCCCTAACACACAAACATATACATCGTCACACAACCTGTCTATACCTGCCTAACTTAACTCTTTTATTGCATTTTTCATTTTTATCATGTTTGTTCTATTTTATGGGTTTTTTGTTGTTGTTGTTGTTGTTGTTACCTCTTTAACCTGTGTCTCAATTTTCCTAACACTGTTCTAATTTAGGAGTCATTGCAGGGGAGAGAGAATTTTTCCATGCCATTTCCACATCTGAGAACTCTCTTACTCTTGGCTAATCCCAACCTTAACTTTACTATAAAAACAAGCATAAGATGCATTTCTCCATGATTCTAGCAAATTGACCCTTACTAAATTCATAGTGCATTTACTTACTTTGTGCCACTTAATTTTTATTTTCATTATATTTAATTCCTTCTCATTGCCTCTGTAGTAGAACATACTTTTTTCCAAAAATTATTTAGTCTTCAAGGCCAGAAATCACATTCTTTATGTCAAACCATGTGAAAATAACACAGATTCTCAAATATTTGTGAAATGAGGAATTAATGTCAATTCTGCATATAAAATTATTTTGTATTTTTATAAATATGTATCTAATAAGATCCCTGCATAATGCTAATATAACAAATTGTGAGCCTCTCTACAGATCTGATTTCCTAAGTATAAGGTAGAGACTAAATGCAGTGATGTGCAAATGATGGTGTTTGATTTTTACCTGCTTATGCTCATGCTTATATTTTGTTTCATATTTTTACTTATAGCTCCACAGGCAGTTGACTATCTGATAATACATCTAATCTTAAATAAACTGATTGAAAAAGTAGCTATTACCAGTTACGAAGTTAGGAATACTCACTGAAAATTCTTTGAAGATCAAAATGCTTCAAAGTAGAAAAACCATTAAGATGACTTCCAAAAAGTATGTATTTCAGAAGACAGCAACAAAGATAACCAAAAATGTGTCAAGATAGTGTCAAGCAACTGAAGTACCTTCATTTTCGATGATTTTCTAGTTTCAAAAGGATATTAGGATCATATATGAAAATGTGTTCTTCACCAAGATATTCATTCCTTATGATATGTATCTGGAAAATACCTAAAGCACAAGAACAGCGTGTAGTACACTGATACTAACTCAGCCTTGAAAAAATATTGTTTTTAATGTGATAGATTAAAACCATATGTACCATCAAAGCAAGTTGATTTCCTTTCCTTTTCTTAATAGTAAAGCACCTTTTGGAATGTGAAAATAGAACAAACATTCCTCATTTATGTTTAATAAACTCTGCTTGGAGCCATAAAATACCTGCTGTTTTTTCATAAGTGCGGATTTGTAGATTCAAAAATTTAAATGATTTAGTCTTTTATCAAAAATATCAATCATACAATTTACTTGCTGCCAGCAAGTTGCAATTAGATCTTATTCACTACCACATGGATGAAATAAATAGCAATACATAGGTATGTCAGAAACAGTGTTCAACAAACATGAATGATAACAACTGATCGTTAAAAACAGTGAAACTTATTTGAGCAAATACTCTGAATACATAAGCTAAAAATCTATTTTTCTTTTAGATTTTTTAAATAATTCTAAAAATATCTAAGGCATAATCTTCTCAGCTATGTTGAAATATTTTTCATCATTACATTGCTTAAAGAGAACTTAGTATTTTCTAATGCTAGAATATTCTTGCTCTAATATTTAGTAATATATTAACTTGATTAAAAGTACATTTAATTTTAAAATTTTGTTCATTATTTCAACTTATACATTAAAATGTAACATTGTTTTAACTGTATTTTTTAAACTTTCCCCCACTATCTTGTGAAGACAATGAAAGCCATATAAGAAAATTTGCATGGCTTTCCTTGTTTTGTTTTGTTAAAATTAGGCCTGGAAAAACTTTTTTTACAAGAGTGACAGTCTGTCCTGTAAAGATGAGTCAATCAGCAAACTGCCTGTACAAGATTCTTTTTTTAATGATTTTTTTCTTGTTATTCTATTGCAGTTATCCCAATTTTTTCCCCCTTTGGCCTCCTCTGACCATTCCACCCCGCTCGCCCACAGTCAGTTTCCACTCTGTTGCTCATGTCCATGGGTCATTCATACATGTTCTTTGTATAGTCCTTACCCTTTTTGAATAGCAATACTTTATTACAGAATTAATTACTATAGTTTTCAAGTTTTCTTTTTTAATTTGATAATTTATGCTTTCCTGAATATATTAGTTTTTATCTTATTTGAAACCATTGAAAACATTTTGTGTAAATTAATACTTTAATAAAATACCTACCTGCTATTGTGTGCCCTCCTTTCTAAACCCTTTGTGACTGCAGTTATGTTCCATCATTTTTTTAATAAAATTTGTTTCTGTTTGAATGTCAAAAGAATGGAAATAAAGCAATAGTATTATTCTAATTAGCCACTAACTGAACTAAAATACTATTTAAATGGTACTATAAAAATAGATGATTAAAATTGCGTTATGAAAATTAAAAAAATTGTTTTTAAATTATGTTTCTTCCTGCAATGGATTACTCCTTACACAGTATATTTTCTAGAAACTTTTTCACTATTGTATTTTCAGTGTAACATGTTTTGCTATAAAGGTCAGATACACTGAGCTATTCCTATAAATCTATTTCCAGAAATAAGACTCTAATGAAATTTAAGAAGACCTGCTTTGGTCTACATTTAAGGTTATGTTTCATTGCCTCATTTCAGAACTACCTCTGACCAAAATCTTTGTTTAGGATGTTGGTCTTTCATATTACTCTTGAATAAACAACATACCTACAGAAAAGCTGCTAATCCAATTGATCATTTCTTATTCTATGACATTTGTTGTGGCCTCTTTTGTTTTCTTGACCCGTCTAATCAAATATTGCTTGGGATAAATTGGTTAGATAAAAGTAATGAACATTTTTATGACTTTTGCTATATGTGATGATTTTGCCTTCAGAAAAGTATAAAACATATATTGCTACCTGTACAAAATAAATCTAGTTTTAATTAGAATATATCTTTTTAACAGATCCCGTTTATTTTAAAGGCAGTCAAATGCACGTGGATTTGCTTCTGCTCTCCAGCTTTCAGGCCTGGTGCCCTCTGAGGGCGTCAGGATGTTCCTTGGCCCAGGCTCTCCTGCTGTTGGGTTTTTCTGCTTTTTAAAATACCGGGTAACAAAGGCAATTAATTTATTTGTTAGTTTGTTCATTTATTTATTTTGAGTCTGTTCACACTATTTAAATGGAATCATACTGAATGTACCATTTAAAGTCTGGCTTCCTTTGTATTGCTTGTATGATTTATTTTCCAGTTTTAATAAATATAGTTGACATATAAACCTGTATATTCAAAGTGAACTAAGTGATGATTTGATATATGTACATATTTTGAAATGATTGCCACAATAATGTTATTTAACACATCCATCACCTCACATAGTCACCACTGTCTTCATGTGTGTGATAAGAACTTTTAATATCTACTCTTCTAGCAATTTTCAAGTATACAACAAAGTGTTGTTAACTATAGTCACCGAGCTATACACATGGAAGTTTGTACCTTTGGCCACTTTCACCCATATTCTTTCCCAAACCCCAACTCCTGACCCCAGCAATCAACAATATTTGCTGTTACTGAGTTCAGTTTTATTTTCTTTCTTTGTTTTTTTAATTTCACATATAAGTGAGATCATATGGTATTTGCCTTTTCTCTTGACTTATTTCACTTAGTGTAAAGCCCTCAAGTTTCATTCATGTTTCACAATGCCAGGATTTCCTTCCTTTTCATGGCTGAGTAATAATATATATTTATTATATAGCTATATATTATTTATTGATTATAATATATATTTACTTTCTTTATTCATTCATCTATCACTGAACACTTACGTTGTTTTCATGTCCTGGCTATTGTGAATAATGCTGCAACGAACGTGGAGGTGCAGTTATCTTTTCGAGATAGTGATTTCATTTCCTCTGGATATATCCTCAAAGTGGGACTGCTGAATCATATGGTAGTTGAATTTTGGGGGAGAAGCTCCATATTATTTTCCACAGTGGCTGTACCAATTTTTATTTCCAGGAACTTTGCACAAGTGTTCTTTTTTCTCCACATTATCACCAGCACTTATTTTCTGTCTTCTTGAGAACAGGCATCCTAATAGGTTTAAAGTGGTATCTCATTATCATTTTGACATTCATTTCCATAAAGATTAGTAAAGTTGAGCACTTTTTAATGTACCTGTTGGCCATTTATATTTATTCTTTGAAAAAGTGTTAAGTTAGGTTATCTGCCCACTTTTAAATTGAACAGTTTGGGGGTTTTTGCTATTTAATTGTATGAGTTCCCTATATATTTTGTATACTAACATTTTTACATCAAATTTGCAAATACTTTTTTCTTATTTAAAGTGTTTTTTCATTTTGTTGACTATTTTTCTTATGCAGAAGACTTTCAGTTTGATGTAATCTTACTTTTAATTCCTGCGTCTGCGCATGCTTGTGCTTTTTGGGTCAAGGCCAAAAGTCACATCCGAGGCCAACGTCAAGGAGCTTTTTCACTGTTTTCTTCTAGGAGATTTCAGGCTTTTGGGTTTTACATTGAAGTCTTCAATCTACTTTGAGTTCATTTGGATGGCATAAGAGAATGGTTTAGTTTCATTCTTTTGCATGTAGGTGTTTAGTTTTCCAGACTCCATTTATTGAAGAGACTCTCTTTTCCCATTGTATTTTTTGATTATTTTGTCAAGATTTAATTTACTACCTATTAATTGGTTTATTTCTTGGCTCTATTCTTTTCTGTTGATTTGTGTGTCTGTTTTAAATGCCAATACCATACTATTTTGTTGACTACAGATTTTTAATATAGTCTGAAATACAAGAAAGTGTGATGTTTCTAGCTTTGTCTTCTTTCTCAAAATTGTGTTGGCTATTTGGTATTAGTGAAGGTTCCATACAAATTTTAGGATTATTTTTTCTATTCCTGTGTGCATTATATTTCTATAGATGCCATTATACTTCTATAGATGCCATTATACAGAAGATTTTTAAACCAAGGGTAGAGCAGAATTTAGAGGTGAAATTGGGAGAAATGATTAATTTTATGTAATTATTGTGTAATATTGGTTACAATAAACATTTCTTTTTTTACTTAAAAAATCAATAAGCTAATACTTCTTATATGGAAATATATGTTTTGGAAGAAAGTTACTTCCATAGAAAAAATAAATATAAATGTTACATACTGTATGTTTAAAGGGATACTTTTTAATTACTGTATATCTATGACTTTAGTCTTTAGGACATGAGGAGAACTGAGAAATTAGAAAAGTTTATTGTCGGTTGTAAAATTCTTTAAATCCTTAGCTTTAGGAAGACATATTTGTAATGTCCTATGGCTTTGAAAAGAACTTCAAAATAATCAGTAATATTTTAACCCAATATTGAGTTAAAGATGATTTTCAAAATAAAAATGTAATTTTTTTCAGCACATTATCACCAGCACTTATCTTTTGTCTTCTTGAGAATAAAAAGTTAATGGAGTTAATGAAGCAAACTATATTAATAGCCACATGATTGTAAATTGTTATATCATTTAATCCCTTTTAAGCATGAATATTATTTAGTTATTTACTAAACCACTTGTAATGATGTATGTATTATGCTAAGTCAGTATAATACATGCTTAAAAGTATAGACATACCTTGGAGA
Organism: Pteronotus mesoamericanus; assembly: GCF_021234165.1. Classification (NCBI taxonomy): domain Eukaryota; kingdom Metazoa; phylum Chordata; class Mammalia; order Chiroptera; family Mormoopidae; genus Pteronotus; species Pteronotus mesoamericanus. The sequence continues at coordinate 12,603,593 of NW_026555247.1, read as the reverse complement.
TATTACAGGTTTGGTTCAAGACTACTCTGTTTAAAATGACACTGACATTTTCTTTTTTTTTTTTTTTCCCAAGCATTTCTTTCTTTCTTTCTTTCTTTTTAAATACATTTGTCTCTGCCTCCCCCGCACCACTTTCCCTTGCCCCCTCCCCCCTCTCTCCCTCAGCTCTTCCCCTTTGGTTTTGTCCATGAGTCCTTGCTATATGTTCCTTGACTTTCCCCTTCCCTTCCCTTCCCTTTCCCTGCCCACCCCTCCCTCCTTCCCTCTTGTCTCTGTTGGTTTCTTTTCCTTTCAGTGTTGCTGGTTATATTTTCCTTGCATCTTTGTATTGTTGGTTAGGTTCCACTTATAGGTGAGATCATATGGTATTTGTCTTTCGCCCCCTGGCTTATTTCGCTTAGCATAATGCGCTCCAGTTCCATCCATGCTGTCGCGAAGCTTAGTAGTTCTTTTTTCTTTCTGCTGCGTAGTATTCCATTGTGTATATGTATCATAATTTTTTGATCCAATCATCTACTGATGGGCATTTAGGTTGCTTCCAGCACTTGGCTATTGTAAATTGTGCTGCTATGAACATTGGGGTGCATAGGTTCTTTTGAATTGGCATTTTGGGCTTCTTAGGGTATAGTCCCAGCAGGGGAATCACTGGATCAAAAGGCAGTTCCATTTTCAGCTTTTTGAGGAAATTCCACACTGCTTTCCACAGTGGCTGCACCAGTCTGCATTCCCACCAGCAGTGGACTAGGGTTCTCTTTTCTCCACAGCCTTGTCAGCACCTGTTGTTTGTGGATCTGTTTATGATGGCCGTTCTGACTGGTGTGAGGTGGTACCTCATGGTGGTTTTGGTCTGCATTTCTCTGATGGCTAGTGATGCTGAGCATCCTTTCAAATGCCTCTGGGCCCTCTGTATCTCCTCCTTGGAAAAGCATCTGCCCAGATCCTTTGCCCATTTTTTAATTGGATCATTTGTCTTCTTGGAGTGGAGTCGAGTGAGTTCTTTATATATCTTGGAGATCAAACCCCTCTCTGATGTATCATTAGCGAATATATTTTCCCATACGGTTGGCTCCCTTTTCATTTTGCTGATGTTTTCTTCTGCCATGCAGAAGCTTCTTATTTTGATGAGGTCCCACTTGTTTATTCTTTCCTTTATGTCCCTTGCTTTAGGAGACATATCAGTGAAAAAATGGCTGCGTGGGATATCTGAGAGTTTCCTGCCAATGTTCTCCTCTAGGACTTTGATGGTGTGGCGACTTATATTTAAGTCTTTTATCCATCTTGAGTTTATTTTTGTGTATGGTGTCAGATGATGATCCAATTTCAATTTTTTGCATGTAGCCATCCAGCTCTCCCAACACCATTTGTTGAAGAGGCTATTATTGCTCCATTTTATGCTTCTGCCCCCTTTGTCAAATATTAGATGCCCATAGAAACCTGGGCTTATTTCTGGGCTTTCTATTCTGTTCCACTGGTCTATGGGTCTGTTCTTGTGCCAGTACCAGATTGTTTTGAGTATGGACACTGACAGTTTCATAGGAGTTGCATTGAATCTGCAGTAGGGCATTTTAACAATGTTAATTTTTCCAATTCATTAATACAAATATCTTTCCATTTGTTCTTGTATTTTTTAATCTATTTCATTAAGGTTTTATAGTTTTCAGTGTATAGATCTTTCCACCTCCCTGGTTAAATTTATTACTAAATATTTTATTATTTTTGATGCTATTGTAAATAGGATTTTCTTTATTTCTTTTTCAGATATTTCATTGTTAGTATATAAAACACAACTAAATTTTCTATGTGCTTTTATATCCTACAACTGTACTGAGTTTGTTAGTTTTAATAGTTTCTTGGTGGATTATTTAGGATTTCCTATATATTAGATCATGTCATCTGTAAACAAATTTACTTCTTTCTTTTCAATCTGGATGCCTTCTATTTCTATTCCAGTACTATACTGAATAACAGTGTTGAGAGTGGGCAAACCATACTGAAAATGCATCTTAAAAAATGGCTGACATCTCTGATTTTTTTTTTTTTATTATTGTCACTGTGAATATGGCTCGGGTGCTGACCCCAGAAATTTTGATAGTTTGCCAAATAGAAAAGTAAGAAATCACCGCAGCTTCAGGAATACATAACAAATTTATAGTGTGTAGACCTATAACAAAATATTTGAAAAACTCTATTGTATTAAATCAGACGGTTCTTATTTTGATGTCATTTTTAATATATAAAATAAGGCACAAAGTTAAAGAATAAAAACATCAAAATTTCATGCATTAACATAGAGGGGTCTCAAAAATGGAATGATAAAAATCATATTAATACATAAAGTTCAAAACATTAAAAAGTATATTATTAGATATATTCATACATGTTGATAAAACATTAAAGCAAATCAAGGGAATAAGACAAATTTAGAGCAGTAGCAAAAATACCGTCTCTTTTCTAAGAGCCATGGGCTGGGATGTTTATTTCTTAAGATGGGTGGTAAAATGTTCACATAACTTTTATATTTTTCATTACACATATTACTTATGTTGTTTGAAAATTTAATAATAATGCAAATTTTAAAACTTCAATACAATGTGTATCCATGTTTTAGCTTCTCAGCTTGCTTCTGCCAATAAAGCCTTACTAAAATTCAGCTATTTATCCTAGTAACTATGTGAGTGAACAGGAATAATAAAATTCCCCAGATGTGGTGTGCAATTTTTTTCAGAAACCAAATGATCTGATTGATTTTGTGTCTCTTCCCTTGATTTTGAAACTGAAAGAATAATAACTTATTTTTGGTTGTTTGAGAAAAGTCTCCAGTGGCTCCAGCAAAAGTAACTCCTAAGGATTTAATGGTTTGTGCTGGGCTTTGTAATTTAAGCAGCTTAATAAGATACCCTCTGGTGGTCATTAAATTAATCTTGATCTGAAATTCAGTTTTAAATCAACCTTTTTTACAGTTTATTGTTTATTGTATTTTTTCCACTACCTTTTATCCTCCATATATCTTCTTCCACATCCTAGATCAATCTTCTGATTGAGATACCATTATATTATCAATATGATTGTTTTAAAAATTCATTTTTCAGTTGAATCACATCTAAGTCTCTTTTTACCAGATTATGACAAATAGAATTTAAAAGAGTACCATAAATCCCTATTGGAGTCAGTCTTCAATGGATTCAGATTGTATTTGGTTTTCTCCTGATTGAAATTTAAAAGAAATCATTTGTCAAATAGATCACAGATTACCAATACTATAATTTGTTGTACAATATGAAATGTTAACACTATACTGGGTATATGTGATGCAGTGGGGCTATTGAGTTATTAAGCATTTTTAAAATATATGTTATTGATTATGCTATTACAGTTGTTCCAATTTTCCTCCTTTGCTTCCCTCCACCTAGAACCCCCCCATTCCCTCTGGCAACCCTCCTCTTAGTTCATGTCCATGGGTCATGCATATAAGATCTTTACTCCATTTCCTATACTGTTCTTAACATTCACCTGTCTATTCTATACCTACCAATTTGTACTTCTTAATCCCTATACTTTTGCCTCCATTCTTCCCCTTCCTTTTGTGAGTAGAAGTACATCTGTGTCTTACGTGTCCTTAATTAAATCTAAAATATTTGATACCTACCCTCATGAGGTCAACATCACTTTAAATTAATTCAAATTAATATTTAACTCTAAAGTTTCCAATCTTATATGGACTTTTGATGAAGAGTAGGTTTGCATGAGATTCTTTTCTACAATGATTTGGATAAAGGAAGAGTTCTTTACTTTTGCATAATAATATGTAAATAATGTATACTGCTAGGCTGGAACTTCAGTCATCCATAACTTTCTTCAGCAAACTCTACAAAGACAGCTTTAATATCCCAGTCTGTCTGACTCATACCAGTACAGCTAACCTTGATTTTTTTTGCTAGAGTCTACACAATAAATTATGGGTATCCTATTTTGTAGAATTACTATTCTGTTTTCTATTTCATATCTTTTTAAATAAGCATGTTTCCCAGGGATGGTAGCTTTTGCTTGAGGTCATTCTCAGATCTTTAATATCCATCAAACCTATGATAATTTGAAAGAATCTGATGTGGTCCTTATCTAGTGAGAAGGACTAATAGAATAGCCAGATCACCTATTCATTTATAGTGAGTAGCTTACTCCATCTATCTCCTTCATTTTGGGGCAATTTTAATGAATTATGAACATGTCCATCCAGTTTAATTGTCTGAAGCTTTTATTCTTCCCTTTTATTACTATTTCTTTTTTTTCCAGAATAATCTTATTCTTTTTTTCTTTCCTTTAACCTCATTTGTTGGAGCTGAGTTAGTAGATTTCCTGAAACTTCCCTCATATCATTGTGCTCACGGTATAACTACTCCCATAAGCAAGTGGGGTCCTTGAAAAGACCTGTAGGACTTCCCTGAGCATACTTATACAGGTTTTTAATAAAGGTAACATCTAGAAGGTAAACATAGAGAAGTCCAACAAATTTCAGGCACAGCTCCCAGGATCTTTCTCAATTGTATAGGATGCTTTATCTTCATATATTAAATAATAAAACATGTGTAAAAAAAGTTGGTCTCAAAGAAGCCAAGGTGCAAATTGACTGAGGGACTTTTGTATTTTCCTAGTCATAAAACCAGGCTAGGGAACTGTTAAAACCAGGTGCAAACAATCAGTCTATATATTTTTAGTAAATAATCTAGACAAGTTAGTACAGTGCGATTCCAGGGGAGTTTTGGACTTTATACAACCTATTTTAAATCACTAGCTAGTACATTTTATCCCTGTTTTGGCCAAGGGTCAGTAGCAGGCTTCTAGTAGCCACTGGGGATAGTAGAGTTCTATACAGGAGACCAGCCACAAGTTAACCATCTCTTTGCATAGATTCTTTATTATTTCAGTTATGTCTTTCTTATTTCATTGTAAAAATAATTACGGTAGAATAAAAAAGCATGGTTTATCTGATTGTTTTTCTTGGAAGATTTCAGACTGCTTTAAGATCTAAAGATTTGTTTGACTTTCTCACAAGTGTTTCTTGCATACTTGAGAAGGGTATGGATTCCGCAACTGCTAGACCTAAGTACCACACCGCCGGATCTCACGCAATGCGAAGCTTTTGTTTGGGTTTTCCCCTTTCTTCAGTTTTGTGTAATTTTTTAATTTTAATTTATGTCTTTCTCTTTTTTCTTTTTTTTTCCTTAATTTAAATGATTTAGATTTCAAAAGAGCAGGAGCTCTCCTGTGGACAAGCACCCATTTCTTTAAAGAAATTTAAGATGGAGAAAAATAGACAGTATATCTGCTAAGCCAGTTTATCAATTAAGTTGAATAAACCTTTCACAACATTATTAATTATTTTGTTCTTTTCACCTACAAATTGCTGAATAAGGATGTTAAACGGGTTTTTATGGTGCTGGATTTGTCCATGTTCACATGTAATTCCATCAGCATTTTTCCTAATATTTTTGAAGATAGCTTATTGTGTTCACCCAAGTTATAGAGTTTCATATAATTCTGGTGAACTTGTGCTTTTTGTTTGTTTGTTTGTTTTAACTCTACTGTTACTATTTTCTTCTAAAGTATACTTTACATGATATTACCATCAGTACATCTTTAAGTTGTTTTGTCCTGGTGTATATCTTCTAATACTTTATTTTCAACATTTCTGTGGTTTCCTACTTAGGTTTTTTTTTTTTTAAATAAAATTATGTAGCTGTACCTATTAAAAGTCAGTATTAGAATTTCTGTCTTTTAACTGGCAACTTAGATTACTTTACATTTGTTGTAAACTACTTACTTATTTGAATGATTTCCCCAACTCACTTTCTGCTTTCTATTTATTTTGATTTTTTTATTCTGCTTCCTTTAACTTTTTTGTACTGCATTCTTTTTTATTGATAATTTTTTTCTTTATTGTTTTGGAAGTTATATACTTAGTGATTCTTTAAATGTAGCTTACTAAAATAAAGTTTCAAAATTTCTATTATCGTCAGATCACATCAAATATGACTACTCTCTCCCATTTTAAATGTTGATCTGGGGAGTTACCTCCCAAAGGTGTGTATTTGCCATTGGCGGAGAGGGCTTTTCCTCTTAGTGCTTCTGTAATCCAACAGTATTCCTATTTAATTTTCGGTGAATATTTCATGAGATCCCATGTGTATAAACCTGATTATAACATGGTCATATTAATGAACTATTTGTTATAGCTAGCTTTAAAGGATAATTCATTGTGTTTTTATCTGCAGAATACTATAATATTCAAGTCTCATTTCACTGTGTTTGTGTGCACATTTCACATGTGAATATACCTTTCTTTTCTCCTCTAGCAGCTCCTTTATAGTTTCTGAAATAACGTAATAAGTTATAATGTAATAGAAGATTTTTTCAAAATTGTCCACTTTTAAACATTGCTGTCTATAATAGGTAATAATGCATTTTTTAAAAAGTGGAAATAAATTCTCTATGCCAATTCTTTGTTACCTTCCAGGAAGTAGCTGTATTGCCTTCAGTTCATTGATTTGTTTATTCCCTGTGACCCACTGAATTATGATACATATAGCTATGGGATGGCAACAGTGTTTTAATACTAAAATGTATTCAAAATGAGCAACTTCAGGGAAAAATGAAATGAAAGCCTGTAAGCAGAAACCTATATTTTTAATAATCAAAATATAAATGGACTATATCTGAAGGCATGTTCCCACCAACTGATAAGCACACTATGCTAGTAGATATAATAGAATAGTTAAAATCCCAATTTTGAAACTAATGCTTTAAAATGACCATCTTTATCAGTAATGTATTCACAATCATTTTTGCTTTTAAGACAAGTTTTGTTTTGCCTCTTTTGTTTTACTTAATAAGCAGTTAATATTTTTTACATAAGTACATTTTTTCAAATAAAGCAGAATTCAAATTTTCAATATAAATGTAATCCAAAGACTAAATTCTTTTTTAAACAAATACATTAATTTTTTACTGTACTTTGTTTTGAAACCCATTCTGTTTATTTTTGCCTTTAGGATTACTTAATTTTTGCACAGCAGCCTAAAAATCTGAAATTTTGCGCTCTAATTGGGGTTTTTAAGTCAGAATTTATTTCCCCCCCAAATTTGTGAGATTTTATGTCTCTTATATTGTTATAGGAGGGTATCAATATGCTATTTTTTATTATGCTACCTCAGCATCTAATTTAGATGCTAATTCCTAATGTGTATAAGAAGTCTCAGTTGTATTGTTAAAGAATTCCAGCAATCTGAACCATCAAATATTATCTTGAAACTTTGAAATACAAGTTTACTCAAGAGAAAGTCAATTGATGACTTTTCTTAATCAGGGATTTATAACCGCATTTAATGTCTCTATGATTTAAATCTGATAACTCATATAGGATATGTTTTCCTTAAAAAGTTAAAACATACCTCAACTGATGTCTTAAATAATTGTGACAATTATGAGTAAAAGCAAGATAAAGAACTTTTATCCACTCCAAGAAGACAAACAATCCAATTAAAAAAATTGGCAAAGGACCTGAACAAACACTTTTCCAAGGAAGAGATACAGAGGGCCCAGAGACATATGAAAGGATGCTCAGCATCATTAGCCATCAGAGAAATGCAGATCAAAACCACCATGCGGTACCACCTTACACCGGTCAGAATGGCCATCATAAACAGATCCACAAACAACAGGTGCTGGCGAGGCTGTGGAGGAAAGGGAACCCTAGTGACTGTTGGTGGGAATGCAGACTGGTGCAGCCACTGTGGAAAGCAGTGTGGAATTTCCTCCAAAAGCTGAAAATGGAACTGCCTTTTGATCCAGTGATTCCTCTGCTGGGACTATATCCTAAGAACCCCAAAATGCCAATTCAAAAGAACCTATGCACCCAATGTTCATAGCAGCACAATTTACAATAGCCAAGTGCTGGAAGCAACCTAAGTGCCCATCACTAAATGAGTGGATCAGAAAACTATGGTACATTTACACAATGGAATGCTACGCAGCAGAAAGAAAAAGCGAGGTACTATCCTTTGCAACAGCATGGATGGAACTGGAGAGCATTATGTTAAGTGAAATAAGCCAGGGGGCAAAAGGCAAATACCATACGATCTCACCTATAAGAGGAACTTAATCAACAAAACAAGCAAGCAAGGAAAATATAACCAGCAACACTGAAAGGAAAAGAAACCAACAGGACCAAGAGGGAAGGAAGGAGGGGAGGCAGAGCAAGGGAAGGGAAGGGTCAAGTCAAGGAACATGTATAAGGGACCCATGGACAAAGCCAAAGTAGGAAAGGATTGAGAGAGGGAGGGGGTTGGGGGGGCAGGGGAAAGTGGTGGTGGGAAAATGGAGACAAATGTATATGAACAATAAAAAAAAATAAAAACACAACAAAGAACTTTTAAAAATATTGTGTTATTGTGGACAACATTAATATCAAGGAAATGTGGAACTCTGCTTTTGACTTTATTATGTTTACAATTTCACCTTAAAGATAAAGCTAAATACATGAAAAGTCAAGCAATAATAGAAAGATGAAAACAAACAGGCAAACTATAATCAGGCCACTGCAGGTAATGCCATCTGCCTAGTCAGCAAGGGAGCTATACAGACACAAACTGTCATTAGTTCAAAAGAAGGAAAAACGTAAAAACAAAATCCTTTAAGGATGATTATGTCTTGAAACTAAAAAAGTTATTTGCATGTCTAGAAAGTATGAATATATGGAAGGCAATTTAATCTAGCTAAAAGATAATACTAACCTTTGTTTGGTAACTGGTAATAAAACAACTTAGTTGGAAATGTACAACTCATCAATAATTGATGTATGAATATTCTAGTCTTTCAACTTGTGTAAGTTCTTTTTCTTTCTGATTTTAGCTTGTATGTAAATCAACTTACTACCAAGATAAAGAAAAATTTATTCTGCATGGATTTTTACTACACAACCAGGAGAGAAGAAGGCTCCAGGAATGCCTAGTTTATATGAATGCTTTAAAAATATGACAAGTGTGGTATGTCCTGGAGAACATAAAAAATTTAGTTAAACCCTCACAGAGTTGTATACGTGCAAACAAATTTAAACAAGCCTGATATTTTTAAATATTTGGACATAAGTGCAGTACTTGAGATTTAATCCAAAATTTGAGATAATCACACCATTCTTACTATATTAAAATGCATAGAATAGAGCTATTGTTTTGTTTTAAGAAGAATTGTGTGAATGAGAAGGGTATATATTGAAATCAAGAGTTTGGTAACTTGTCCACAGTTATGGACAAAATATCTCCCTGTCCACACAATCTACCCCTTACACTACACATCTCCACTTTATATGTGATCAGAATGCACATCCTGTACTGGTGTCAATGCCTTACTTGGTGGCATGAATTAGAGCCTCATTCCTGAGGAATCTGAGCCTCTGGTATCCTTGTCCTTTTCAGGTACTGGTCAGTCAAGAGTACAGAAGGAAGCACGAAGAGACACCCAAGCAGGTCACCTGGTTTCATGTATATTTTTTCCTGTTCTCATTGAATAAAACCATTTTGATGATAAACGATCATTACATCTGTCAAGATAATGACAAATCTAGCCTTACTGGCCCAAGACACAAGAAGCCTGAAGAAACCAAGTGACGGCCATAGTTTATAGTTCAGTGGGACTCACATTGTGGTGTGTGAGTGGTTTCTTCATTAGACAGCAGTATATCTAACCCTGGTTATGTATCTCGAATTCAAAGTTATGAGATTGGTAAGCCCAAATTCCCAAAGTGTACCAATGGAAAAGAAAGTAAGTGGCACTACCACTACTTCCATTATTTGGTCCCATGACCTATGAATTCTTCTTGTTAGAGACAGAGCACAATTTAAAGGTCATTGATGCAAGGTGGATATTGCACTTTGGATGATTGCATCTTAAAGTCATAATGTATCGTCTCTGGCTACAGTTTTAACTATTTTTTTTAGCTGGCTGTTCCAACATTCCAGGAGGCTAGTAGATTCTGGGTGAAATAGTGTGTGATATGGGAATGTACTCTATAGTCACATGCCACTTCGACATTTCCTTTAGTGTTAAGTGAGGCCATGGGTTGACATGATAGTATGTCTAAAAACTCTGTCAGTCCTTGAATTGAGTTTTCTGAGGCCTTGAAGGCAATAAAGCAAAGAAATCCAATACAGGTAACTTTTCTCCAAGTGATCAACTGTTATTGAGGAATAGTATCTTGTCAGTGCTCATCATTGGTCTGTGTTGCTGGCAGGTTGGACCTTTAGCAGCCATGGTAGCTATATCAGCTGTGGCAAGTGAGATCACATGGCTATGGATTTGTGCATAATCTCCATCTTTGCTACTATGGTCATTTTTTTAATGTGTACATTGTTCCAGCAATAGGGTGGCCAATGAAAGAGGTTAGCTGATTTCAAGTGATTGAGTAATTTTGACTGTGGTTTTTTAGTGCCTCTTCCATGAAAAAAATTATTTCTGGTGAGCATAAGCATACAGTCAAAGATCTTCCTGCTTTTCTTTCTTTTCTGCGTATCTCTCTCTGTTTCTCTACTCCAGGTCTTTTGTCTCTGTTCTTTTAATTTGTGTCCTTCCAGACTTCTGACCAGACCGTTCCCAACTGCTGGTAAATCAGGCCACTTCTCTTTTCACATAAAACAGATACAAAATGTGCACCCTGAAACTCCACAGTTTGAGGAATTTTTCTTCACAGCTTTATTTTTACAGCTGCCTATGTGTGAGGTTGTAGTGCAATTGGTGTCCATTTTTTGCTTGAATCTACATACCAAAGAAACCCATCTGAAAAACCAAGTTTGGGATTTTTTTCTGCTTTATTTCCTGGTAGGGAAGGATGATGCAGTTGCCCAAGTTGGGCTGATGTGGAAGCAGTAGAATGATTGACGCAAGAGTCAGGGCTATCTGTTCATACAACTGGCTTGGACCTTCTGCCCCACCCCAAGGCACTTGTGTATGTACCACTTCCACCTTATAATGAATTTTTTCTGGGTTTGCCAAACCTTAGAACTCGGTGGATCTCTTAGAACCTATCTCGTGAGAGGCAGTTCTACATCCATGGCCATATAGTCTGTCTCTACTGGGACACAAAAACATGCAGGGACTTGTTTTACAATAAGAAATAAAATTCTTCACTGAAGAGGACTTGGCTTTTATCCTAATTCCAGAATTTGAAATTTTGATTTCCTTATTGGAGCTTGCTATAAACTCCACACAGCACTTTTTCTTAATACTGCTATTTCTAATAGCTTAAGGTCTGCTGTGTTATATCACTTAAGTGGCCTAGACTTGTTCTGGAACCCATTCCTACTCCAGGGACCATTCAAAGCTGCTAGGCTTTCGTGTCACACATGGTATGGATGACTACAGTATTCCTAGGTGTGGCATATAGTAGCTCTGGAGCTCAAAGAAGCATAGGAAGGGGTTAAACTTCTTTCATCATGGTATAAGGTGCAAGATGGAATAATTTGTATTTTTTTCTGAATGAGCTATTCTTGCATGTCCTTAACAATTAAAAAGCTTGCCAATGTGGTAGGCACATGAAAATTCATAGTGATTACTTTCCACTTTCTAAAGTGCATTTATCTTTCCAAGTTTTCCAATGCACTAGGCCCTCCTTGCTCATTGGCCTGGTTAGCATTATGCCATTGTAATGGATATCTGTAGTGTTCTGTACAATCCAGACTATATTGTAATCAGACTACTGTATTTTGCCATGTATAATGCGCACCCACATTTTTGGCCTAAACTTTCAGGGAAAAAAATCTTTCATTTTAATTTTTTAATTCAACTATTTATTTATGTTTAGATGTTTGTTTTTGTATTGTAAAGGAATTTTAGTATTTATTTTTGAACATGTTATAGTACAAGAAATTTTATGTAACAAATAATTACAAAACACAAGAAGAGATACAAGGTATTTCAGGTACTACCCACGTATAATGTGCATCCTTATTTTTTCCTTAAAAATTTGGGCAAAAAGTACACATTTTACATGACAAAATAAGGTATATTAGAACAGAGATATGGAGAGTAAATGGATAATATTGCTTGTTCTTTGCAAATTCATATAGTTTCTGATCCTCTTTTATTAAAGAAGTGGCAAACAATACAATTTCCAAATTCATAACCACATACTCTTTGAGAGACACTGTCCTGTGAACATTTTTATGTTTTTATATCTTCTGGGTTTTATAATTAAATAGCAGATGTGTCCAGGAAGCTAGAGATTCTATTTTTCTTCTAGGTTTTAGAGTCTTATCTCTTCCCTGGAAATATTTGCTTATATTTGAAGGGTTATATAAATCCAGATATATTTTTTTCCCCTTTCCTCAATGTACAGTAATCTGTACAACTGACCACAAGATCCTTTTGGGAAAGACTTATGGTGCCATTACCATGTATACTTGTCTTTGAATTGTATAATCTTTTCTCCTGGCAACTGTCCTCTCCTCCAATGATTAGATTCTGGCCCTTAAAAATGGCTCAGGACTAGAAACTGAGCAAATAACTGTGACTATTATTGGGGTGACTGTTAATCTCTTCATCATCCATCCTTAATTATTTCTTTTTAAAAAAGATTTTAGCTATTTATTTTTTTTGGAGAAAGGGGAAGGGAGGGAGAAAGAGATGGAGAGAACATCAAGGTGTGGTTGCCTCTCGAGCGCCCCCTGCTGGAGGCATGGCCTGCAAGCCAGGCATGTGCTCTGACTGGGAATCAAACTGACAGCCCTCTGGTTCACAGGCCAGTAGTCAACTTAATTGTTGATAACGGTCCAGTTGGAGTAGCACCCTTGTTGTTGCTGTTTTTTTCCCTCTAGGAATTCCTTTGGTGGTTGTGGTGGAGGTACCAATCAGGAGGAGGAGAAAGAAGGATTCTGAATTAACTTTCACTAAATGTGGGGATCTACATTTTAATAAGGAAGAGAGATGTGGATTATTTCCTTAGGCTCATAAACTTTGGAGAAATCTCAGAATTTTAAATTTTGGTGATAATCCAGATGACTCCGTCCCATGTATTAGCTTTGCATTGTTTCTCAGCCAGGGCCATGGCTTTGGTTTAGCAATCTGCCTCCACGTTCCTTGGAGCAGGGTAATTCTCACATTTAAGTTTTTCCCCTGAAGGTTATATTACCTAGGAGGCTCCCTGGATTTCATAAGTGGCTTTTAGTTACCTGCTAATTAGTTAGCTTTTTGTTATCTTTTAAAAATCTAGAATGTCAATGGTGTTTAGCAGTAGCTATACAATTCCATTGCCTTTATAATTATTATGTCCTTCATAATTTTCAGAATAGACACATCACACCCACTAGCGCAGTCTTCCACCAACATATGATGCCAGTTTACTACCAGCAGAAGTTATAATTCTATTCCTATTACCATCAGTGAGGGATTCTTATTAAGATCTATGTAGGGATTGATCCATTTCTAAAATTCCATCTTTATGACCTGCTGCTTAGACTACTTCCAAGAGTACTTTCTTTGGCAGCTATACTCCAGTGCTGAGGTTTGTGGGCAGTACTTATTAAAGAGTACTTTTGGGAATAATAACTGGAAGAAACAAGAAAGAAGCAGGTTTGAGCAGAAGGATAAGTAAAGCTGTAATGCTAGCCAGAGATCAGCCTCAGCTGACCACATAGAGAGCTCTTGAGTTAAAATCACCCACCAGGATTGTCCTATAACAGGGCCAAATACCTAGACCTTTATACTTATACAACGATTACATGTAAGTTGTCCTGAGAAGAATGTGGCCTTGTGGCAGTTTTCTGAAGATAAGCCAATCCCTGAAGGGACTGATAGCTGTAGGCTGTTTGCTGAATGCCCTTTCTGCATATAGGTCGAAAATACCCAGAAGTCTGTTGTAGATAGCATATCTTTGTGCCCATTACAACCATATGGTATTGTTAATTACTATACGTATTCAGAAAAAGGAAATGGAAATGTTATAATCAAAATCATTTAAAATAATATTTGATTATATACTATATGCAAATCAATAGGCAGCATGTCTCCATGACCAGCTTAATAAAGAAATTTTCCTTTTCCTGTTAGCTTTAAATACATTAGTTTCCTTATAAAGAGAAGCTTACAATAGAAACATTACTTTTCTAATTATGAAAAATCAAGTAATTGTCTGAGCTCCCACTTTATTCTGCAGTGAGCAAAGCTTTTGCTTAATAAATGTCATGTGTAACTCGACTAACAATTGTCACTATGGCTTTTAATTCTGTTCTGAATTATCCCTATACTTGTCTTAATTACTTTATCCTCTCTGAACATGTGGACATGCAGCTAAAGTGGAATATGGACACTATCCCAGATATTTGAAACCACAGTTAATTTGTGAATTGGTTTGTATTAGGAATTGCCTCAACAATTTAAGCCCTTGTATTTAAAAAAATTTCAAATAATAGTTTTATTTCTTTGTTGATTTGTTTTTAATGAATTATGAAAAAAGTTGTTTCAATCTTTCCTTTCACCTACTGAAAAGAGAGTTTATTATATTTAATCATTCATTAAGTATCTGTTTACTGTGGAACTTGAAATCTTAGATTCTGAAAGTGTGTCATAAATTATAACTGTTAATATAAAACTAAAACTACATTTTCTAAAATATTTTTATAAAGATGGTGACCACATTTTACTTCCATTAATTTACTTTTGTTGTAACACCATTGATAAAAAAAAGTTGGTAGTGATAAAATAAGTTGTCATTTGTCCATGGCACAGAGTCACTATAAATGGACAATAGAGAGCCAGGATAGTAAAACGATTTAATTTGTTTTGTTCTTTTCTGATGAATGACAAGTTTGGAAATAGAAAACTTCTTTAAATGGAAAGTGAATTCCAAGATCTTTTACTAAAATGAAAATGCAAAACAATATATGCACATATTAAGTGTGTTTTGCCTTGAATTGTTTGCTTTTTATACAACAATGTAACACCTTCCTAAGTGGATTACTAAAATTACTTTCTTATAAAGATTTAAAATTGACCTCACAAAGATTTTTACTTCTATTCAAGACAGAGTAACATGGACCACATTTGCTCCTTTGCATATAACAACTAAAAATCAAGTCAATTATATATAAAATTATAGTGCTCAAGGTATTCAACAGCTTATACATAACAAAGAATAGTGATCTCTAAATGATTAAAAACATATGAGGTCATGTTTTGAGTCATAAAAAGTCTCAATAAGCTTAAAATGATTCAAGCAATACAAAGTATGTTTTAAAATTACAATGGTATTAAATTAGAAATTAAAAACAATATATACTTGGGATGTCCCCCAAATATCAGCAAATTAAATAATGCAATTCCACACAAACCATTGGTCAAACAAGTAATCAAAAGAGAAAAAAAAGTATTTTGGACTAAATGAAAATAAATTGATTATATGTCAAAATTTTGGGGCAGCAATAAAAAATAAAATAATATTCATAACATCAAATGCTTATATTAGAAAAGACTGATCTCAATATAAGAACCTCATTTGACTCCTTAAAAAGTAAAAGTTGAGAGGAAATGAAGCCAAAAGTTAACAAAAGAAAACAAATATCAGAGTGAAAAATAATAAAAGAGAAAATATAAAAAATAAAGAAAATTAATGAAAGCAAACCTGGTTGATGAGGTAGATAGATAAAACTGATAAAACTCTAGCTCAGCTGATCAGGAGATAAAGGACACATATGGCTAATATGAATGAGTGGGTGGAAACCATTAAAGATTCTATAGGTTTTTAATATATATAAGATATCCCAAAAACCGTTTTAATGAACTTGAAATAGAGAAAATGAGCAAATATCTTGAGACAAGCTACAAAGCTCACTCAAGATAAAGTCGATCACCTAAATATCTTTATATATACTAAATAAATTGAATGCCTACTTAAAACTTTCCCACAAGAAAACTTCAGGCCCACATATCTTCACTAGTTATTTATGCTAAACATTTATGAAAGAAATAATACCAATTTTATACAATCTCTTGAATAAAACAAGACATACAGATTTCACATGAGCACAGAAAAAGATGCTCCCTTAACAATGTTAGGCATGAAGAATTTCAAATTAAACCTAATTGATTCAGCTACCTACTTGAATGTTTAAAACCAAAAGCCTGACTGCTGAAATGTCTGTGAAGATGCAAAACAGCTGGAACTCATACACTGCCAGTAGAAATGTCAAGCAGTTCAAGCACATTGTAAAAGTTTGTCAGTTTCTTCAAAAAATTTAAAGCACACCTAATTTATGGCCCAGACATTCCATTCTTATGTATTCACCTCAGAAAATTGAAAATGATATCCATTAAAAGATGTATACTCAAATGTTGAGAGCAGTTTATTTGCGAATAGCCAGAAACTGGAAAACATACAAATGATCAGTAACAGAGTCTGGGAAAACATTTGTGGTATAGTCATATGGTGAATACTGATTAGCAATATAAAACAAAAGAAATTGATAAAAAACAAGTATATGGATACATTTTAAAATATATCTTAAAATAATTATTCTGAGTGAAAGAAGACACAAAACATTGCAAACTATGTGATTCCAATTATACAAAAATCTGGCAAATGCAAATTAATCTATTGTGACATATAACAGATTAGTAGTTTCCTGGGGACCAGAGGGTGAATTAAAGAGATGGGAGAGACAGGTTACAAAGGGGCATAAGGACATGTTCGGGTATGAGCATTATCTTATTTGAAACGATTGATTGTTTTTTGGGGGGTGTACATATATCAAAAGTTATCAAGTTGTACTTTTTAAACACATGGAGCTTATTGTATATTCATTATATTGCAATAAAACTTTCTAAAAATTGTCCTCATAGTTAAGTACAAGTACGTTTAATACTAGCTTTACTATCATAAAGTGACTTTGAGCTACTTGCTAATACTCTGAGATAAACTTTCATAAATTAAGTGTGATATAGGTACACTGAAAGATAAAAGTGAAATAATATTAGTAAAATGTTTACTACAATGCTAAATGTTTAAATTGTGTACAAGAAATATTAATCATATAATAATAGATCTAAACAATATAAGTCAGACCATATATTACTTACTGTCAACATGTTAGACCTCCTTTTTAATAACAACCCTCCCACTACTTACAGTGCAATGTCTACCAAAATATATTTCACTTGATTATTTTCAATCATCTGCAAAAGTCCCTGTGTTCTAGAAATATGACTTAAGAGAAAATACTTAAAACTACTAATATAATACTAAACGAGAGAATAAATAAGATTGATTACATGGCTATACCATGTCTATATGTACTTTGACCTATATGACTGACATGATGGAGCCCAAGAGGTAAAAAAGTGTTTAACTTACAACATTTGCCTTAATTTTCCACTGCAGTTTATTAATAAGGAATTGTCTTCATATGGTTCATTTAATTTTCTCCATACTTTGCCAAGATAAATTTCTTAAATTAGAATCCTTTTATTCAATTAACAAAGTCAATATAATGACTTATCTAAAAAATGAAACCCCATTTCAACTTGGTCGTTAGTAGGAAGCTTTGGGCTCTGAATCTCGATTATGTCTCAACTTCATTTTACCTGCCTTACTTTTATACAGGAAGTTAATTTCACAGTAAGTATTTGTCTAAACAAAAAACATATTAAATTTGTCTCTATGATGAATTAACTTCTTCCCTATTCTCAGTATCTGTATGGAAAATATATATATGGTCTGTCCAGAAGATATCCAGCCATGTACTATGAAAAATAGGGATACTTATTGAAGAATGTACAAAATACAAGAAACACTGTACATAGGACAATGACCTTCAAAGTAGGCACCCTGGGACCTCACAAAGTTCTCTCAGGTCCCAACAGCTGTCCCATCACATTTTCCAGAATATAATCGACAATTAGAAATCTCTTCCTTTTCAAAGGTGATTTAGTTTTGGGAAAAGCCAGAAGTCACAGGGCACCAAATCTGGGCTGTAGCCGGGTTGAGTCACCTAAGTGATTTGATGTCTCATAAAAACTCTGCACCAGACGCGATGTATGAATGGGTGTGTTTCATGATGAAGCTGTCAGTCACCAGTTGCCCACAGCAGCAACCTTCTGAATCATCCGAATAGTTTCCATGGAGGAATGTTAAAGCTTAACACAAAATTTGATGCAGATTTGTTGCTCTACTCACTCAGTCATTTTGAATGCAATGGCCACACACAGTACACATGCTCATTCAATGTCTACCACCCCCACTGACTAGTACAGTGAAGTTGTCATTGTCCAGGCATGCACATTCCAGTCCACTGTCCTTGGCTGCCAGTTTACATGGATATTGCACAAACCATTCTTGTTATATTAAAAATGGCTGGACTTTTCCTGGATAGACCTTGAATATATGCCACTAAAAATGAAGTGAAATGAGGCATGTGAAAACATTACAGAAAGGGAGGAATTATTAATACCAGTAGTACTACTGTTACCACCACTACAGCAATCACAATTACTACTATTTCTGAAAGTGGGAGGGTGGAGGGAAGAAGAGTAAGAGAAAAAAGAAAACAGAGGAAAAGAAAAGGAAGAAAAAGAATAATTTGCTACCTCCACTATTGTGATTTTTATCCTAAAAAATTTAGTCTACTGTTTCAGAAACCAGCTCAGCAATATGAACATTCGAACAGCTTTCCTCCTTTCTTTCTGAGGTTGCTAGATTTAATAACTTTAGATACAAGGCACCAGGTTAAATTTGAAATTAAGTTATATGACAATTTATTTTTTATCTAAGTTTGTCCTATAAAATATTTGGGACATACTAAAAACTGTTTGTTGTTTATCTACAAACCTAATTTAACTGCACATCCTGCATTTTATATGACAGTTCTATCTTTTCCTCATATGTTTTATACCTTTTAAATAATATGTTCTTTTAGTAAAGCATGTAAGAGTAATTTTCATGTTTCATATAATCAAGTAGTTTTACAGGAGTGCAAACTTCCTATCACCAGCTAAGTGTGGAAGGAAACCTTCCTACCTTCTCTTTTTGGCAATTAACCACCTTGAAGGAATAAAATGATAAAGAGGAAAGAGGCATGAAGAGATGAGTAGGTGTATTCAGAGAGATCATAACAACAAAGTAAGTTGGATAGAAATATGGCTTGGGATATAAGAAGGCAGAACATGGAACAAGTGGCTGGTGACATAGCTAAGACTGGTTCCACAGCACGCAGGAGATTGGTATTATGAATTAATTTGATTGAAAGGCTGCCTTTGCTTAATCAAGTATTTTGAGTCATACATGTGTTCATAAACATCAGCCTGGTAAGGGCAACCTTTTAGGCTTGCTGATTTGCTTAAATATTTTTCAATGCTTCAATGTTATTAAATTAAGTATCTTAGAAATTAAAAATGTACTGATAATAATGGTAGTTTTACCAAATATAATTTATGCAGTGGGACCTTAATGGGAGAGAATTCATTTTTCTTTGTTCTTTAAGATCAGCTGTCTTCCCAGATCTCTACAGTGCCAACTTATTCAGCCAATTATTTCCAAATGTTATACCTGCTACTTGATCTTTAGTAGAAAAAGCAGTAAAGCAAAAATCAGGAATCCCGAATTTAGTTTCCCATACCTTGAACTTGAATGACAGTCACTCAGCCCTTCTGTGACTTATTTTCTTTCCTGGATAATGCAAATTAATAAAACCTGCTGAACTATCTCACAAAATTCTTGAGGAACTTAATTATATCTTACTGGGTAGGAAAATAAAATAAAAACGACTGACTTATTCCATACAGCAAGAGGGACTGTTTAGTTTGTATCAGGGACATAGAAAGAAAGTAGCCATTTCATATCAGCAACGAAATAGTAGGTCTGCCAAAAACAATTTATTAAAAAGAGAAATAAGTAGAAGAATACCTTTATTTCACATGAAACCTTACTATGTACCTACAGAAGTTAGGAGAATGTGATTTTGATGTAGGAATGGAAACACAGATCAATAAAAGAGAGAAGGAAATTCAGTAATGAATCCACACAAATATGTTCAACTGATTTTTGACTGAGATGCAAAAGTAATTAAATGAAGGAAAGGTGGCCTTTTTAATAAATGGTGTGGGAGCAATGGACATACATAGGCCAAAAGATGAAACTCAATCTAAATCTCCCACCTAATGTAAAAAAATCTAAAGTTAATCATAGACTAAACATAAAACTATAAAATTTTGTTGAAGTTATTTATGCATAAGTGTAATGAACCACTCTACCTCTGTAGTAGAATATTCCTGGAATACAGAACAAAGAGATGTGAGAGGCAAGAAGAGAGAAAGGGAGAGAAAAAGAAAGACAGATTTATATTAAGGAATTAGTTCACAGGATTGTGAATGGTGGAAAGTGTAAGCTCTGCGGGATAGGCCCACTGGCCAGAGGCCCCATCAAGAGTTAATCTGCAGCTTGAGCTTGAAGGTAGCCTGCTGGCTGAATTACTTCTCACTTAGGGGTGAGCAGTCTTCTTTTTAAGGCCTTGAACTAATCTGTTGATGTGGCCCACCCACATTATAAACAGGAATCTGCTTTACACAGATTCTTTTGATTTCTACACTAATCTCATCAAAGACAAACAAACAAACAAAAAACTTTCAAGCAATGTCCAGACATGTTTGACCAGTGATCTGTATCCTCTCGCCTAGCCAAATTTATACATAAAATGAACCATTACAATCTCCCTCCTAAAATTTGGTTTAGCTGTCAAGACTAATGAGGCGACATGCATGCACAAAGAGCTGCGAAGTGTTCCACGTAGGGCAGGGAAGGCTCCCAAGCAGGTCTGAAAGTGGCGTGAGATGGCAAGAAGAACAACTGGCTTGAGTTGTATTGCAGCTAAGAGAGGTGGATGGGGGACAGATTCTCACACAAGGACAAGGCAAGGGATTGTGAAATTTGAACTTTCTTCAAGTGCCAAGGAGAGGGAACATGCAGCCTTTTTAAATTGCTTACTGAGACGCAGGGCATAAGGAGCAAGGGATGTGATGGGGCTTGGAAACAGCATTCAGACATCAAAAATGGATGCAGCCTCTTTATTATAAACTTTTAGGAAAAAACAGGAGAAAATGATCCCGATCAAGGGCTAGGTAAAGAATTCTTAGACTTGACAACAAAATCTGATTCATAACAAAAATATTGATTAATTGAACGGCATCAAAATTAAAAGCTTGTTCTACAAATGACTTAGGAACAGAAAGAATAGACAAGCTACAGACTGGAAGGAAATATCTGCAAATGACATAGCTGACAACTAGTATTGAAAACATATCAAGATCTCTTAAAATTCAAAAATTACAATTATAAATATG
The DNA here is from genome assembly GCF_021234165.1 of Pteronotus mesoamericanus. Lineage (NCBI taxonomy): Eukaryota > Metazoa > Chordata > Mammalia > Chiroptera > Mormoopidae > Pteronotus > Pteronotus mesoamericanus. Next base: position 12,582,224 of record NW_026555247.1, on the reverse strand, counting down.
CAGGAGATATGAAATAATAATAGTAAATAAATAGTAAATAAATAATAGTAAAAAATTCCAATTATAAAATATGTAGGAGATATGAAAAGTCATTTTAGTGAAGTGAGTATGCAATGATCAGTAAGTACATGAAAAGATGTTCAACTTTATTAGCCATTAGGGAAATGCAAATTAAAACTACAATGAGATATCAACATATCTCTATCAGAATGGCTTAAATAAAAAATAGTGTCAGCACCAAATACTGGCAAGGATGGAGGGAACCTAGATTTACTCTTTCGTTGGTGCTGGGAACATAAAATTCTCTTCACTGGAAAAGCTTGGTAGTTTTTTATGACACTAAATATGCAACTAGCATATGGTTGGCAATTGAACTTTTGGGCATTAAGCCCTGAAAAATGCAGGCTTGCATACACACAAAAACATATATATGGACATTCATAACAGCTTTATTCATAATAGTAAAAAAATGAAATCAGTTTAGATGTTCAACGAGTTAAACAAGCTGTGTATACATCCATATCACAGAATTGTAATTCAGCAATAAAAGGAAATATACTGATGGTATACCCGCAACAAAGTGGATGAGTTTCTAGGAGAAAATGCTGAGTAAAATGCTAAATTCAAAAGTTACATACTGTATGACTGTATTTATATATTTTTGAAATGGAAAAATTGTAAAAATGGAGAACATAGTAGATGGCAGAGGTTAGAGACTGTGGGATGTGGCTATAAAATGGTGACACATGGATCCTTATGTTGACATAATTGTTCTTTATCTTGGCTTTATCACCGTCAATATCCTGGTTATGATATTGTACTATAATTTCATAGGATGTTTCCATTGTGGATAATTGGGTAAATGCTACATGGGATCTCCGTATTATTTCATACAACTGCAGGCAAGTCAATAATCATCTCAAAATTTTTTTTATTTAAAAGAAGTACACTTACAGTAGCTAAAAGTAACTGGAGAGCATTATGCTAAGTGAAATAAGCCAGGTGGTGAAAGACAAATACCATATGATCTCACCTATAAGCGGAACCTAATCAACAAAACAAACAAGCAAGCAAAATATAACCAGAGACATCGAAATAAAGAACAAACTGACAGTAACCAGAGGTGAGGGGGTAGGGGGATAACAGGGGAAAGAAGGGGAAAGGTTGTCAAAGAACATATATAAAGGACCCATGAACAAAGCCAAAAGTGGGTAGGGTTAACGGCAGGAGGTGAGAGTGGGTGGCGAAGGGGAATGGTGGGGGGAAAATGGAGACGACTCTACTTGAACAACAATAAAAAAAAGGAATCAACTTAGATGCACAAAATCTTAACAGAAATAGATAAAACACAACATAGGAAAAAATGAATAGATGTGTCACATTTTAGCTAGGAAGACTCAACATTATAAAGATTTCATACCAAATTTTCAGGATAATTTGAATGTAGGTATTTTCATAAGATATGACAAGGTAACTCTCACATATATATGAAATTATATATTTCTCAAAACATTTAGAAGGATTTTTGCTCTGCCATTTATCAGTTAATAGATACTGATAATGCCCTTATTTTTAAGCTGAATGACAGGCATATGAGTATTTGTTTCATTATTATCTCTTAAAATAGTCTTTTATTTTTTCATATGTAAACTATATATGACAAAGTGAAATATTTTTAAGGCATAAAACAATGTAATAAACATATAATGAATCAAAACTTTACTATCTGTATAGGTCTACAAATATAAAAACATGCACATATATTAAAATAAATATCTCTACATGTTGGAATTTCTTGTGTATATTTTCTATTTTTCTACATAAAAGTTGTGAAGTAGGTGAGTAATTTTTAATGAAAGAGGAAGATAAAATTAGAATTTTCTGTAATGACTTCAAAAGAAATAACAAATTCTCTGCTTCAACCAGGCCAAGTAGGGCAATTTCATCTCTTTTTTTCAGCACCTTTATTTATTTATTTTTTGTTAGCAACCATTTAGACCACTCACAGCAGTGCCACTCGATGAAAGATTTGTGTGATTAGCATTTTGTAGCTGCTTCTTATCATTTGTTACTGAAAAAAAATTGCTGGTAAATTTGGGACTTGCCTTGCCTAAAGTCACAGAGCAAACGTGTGTTTTAATGAAAATTAAACTCCAATTCTTTACATCTGACATCCATCCTTTTCCCTAAAGCACCGCTGCTTTACAAACAAGTTATATGTTTGGGATAAAACTAAACTTTCATTTAGGCCCATGATCCAAGCTCCTGTTGTGAAGTGCTGTACAGCTGTGGAAGGTACCTGCTTTTCTCTCCGTCCCAGGGAACACACCCAGCTCTGGCTTTGTCTGCAATTCAGGTATGGGGTCTTCAAGTTACTGTAGGACCCTTATTTAAATCATTTCTACATTTCACCCCTGCATTAACTCTCTGCTGGTTATCACTAACATAGAGCAAAGATTTATTAGTAGAGTCAAGTCCTCACTGCCCTTGTGAATATTTACCTTCTATATCTCCATCTAGGAGTTGGTAGCCCAGCTCTACGCTTGTCCTTTCTCCCCCATTGTATTATCCACTTGCACGTCTTCTCCTGCAAATTTGCAAGTTGCTGAAATCATTGCTTTCTTTTATTGGGGGTTGAGGTGGGGGCAGGAGATAATTAGGCAACGTACTATGCTTTTAAAAAAGAAAAAAAGAAACTGCTTTTGTGTATTCAATTTAGCGAGACATAATGTAGACTTAGAATCTGAGTCATTATTGTGATACAGATGATTATTATAATTCTCTGTTGCAAATACTTAGAATCTCGTGGATTCCTGATTCTAAAGAATGGCAATTAATATTGATTTAATTACTTTTTATAACATTCTTAAAATATATTTATAAAAGTAGGTCATCAAACTACAACAAACACACACAAAATTATTTCTTGGTTTCCCTTATTTGATGATTCTAGCATGAAATTTATACATGTTCTTTGACTAATCCTTTCCCCTCCCTTCCACCATTCACCCCCATCCCTCCTACAGCTATCAGTCTCTTCCAGGTTTCCATGTCTGTGATTCTATTTTTATTGTTAGTTTATTTTGTTCATTAGGTTCCAGTTACAACTGGGGTCATATGGCATTTGTCTTTTAGTGACTAGTTTATTTCACATAGCATCATATTCTCCAGTTCCATCCATACTGTCACAAAAAGTAGCACATCCTTCATTTGTTCTGCTGTTTAGTATTCCATTGTATAAATGTATCAGTTTTTTTATCCACTCATCTACTGATGGGCTCTCTAGCTGATTCCAACACTTGGCTATTGTAAATAATGCTGCTATGTTGCTATGAACATAGAGATGTAAAAGCTCTTTTGAACTGATATTTCAGAATTTTTAGGGTATATTCCCATGAGTAGAATTTCTGGGTCATAAGACAGTTCCATTTTTAACTTAAGGAAATCCCGTACTGTTTTCCACAGTGGCTGCACCAATCTGCATTCCCACCAATAGTGCACAAGGGTTCGCTTTTCTCCACATCCTTGTTGTTTGGTGACTTATTGATTATAGCCATTCTGAAATGTATAAGGTGATATCTCATTGGGTTTTAATTTTCACCTCTCTGATGGTTAGTAATGCTGAGCATTTTTTCATATGTCTATAAGCCATCTATATGTCCTCCCTGGAGAAGTGTCTATTAAGGTCCTTTACCCATTTTTAAATGGATTGTTTATATTTTTGGTGTTGAGCCATTTGAATTCTTTTCATATTTTGGATATTAAACTCTTGTTTAGTGTATCATTGGCAAATATTACCTCCCATCCAATCAGTTCCCTTTTCATTTTAATGATGGTTTCTTTAACCATGCAGAAGCTTTTTAATTTGATATAAACCCATTTTTAATGTTTTCCTTTATTACATTTGCTGTATGAGATATATGAGCAAATATTGCTAGGTGGGGTATCTGAAATTTTACTGCTAGACTTTGCTGGGGTCATGACTTATATTTAAGTCTTTTGTCCATTTTGAGTTTATTCTTGCGTATGGTATAGGTTGGCAGTCTAGTTTCTTTTTTTCTTTTTTTTTTTGCATGCACCAGTCTAGTTCTCCCAGCACCATTTATTGAAGAGACTAGTTTTACTCTATTGTATGCTCATGCCCCCTTTGTTAAATATTAATTGACCATAGGGACATGTGTTTATTTCTGGGCTCTCTATTCTGTTCCTTTGATCTATGTGTTCTTAGGCTAGTGCCAGACTGTCTTGATTACAGTGACCTTGTAGTATAGTTTAATATCAGGTATTGTAATCCCTCCAACTTTGCTCTTTTTCAGGATTGCTGAGGCTATTCAGGGTCTTTTTTGGTTCCATATAAATTTTTGGAATATTTGTTCTAGGTCTGTGAATATACTGTTGGTATTTTAATAGGAATTTTGTTAGACCTATACATTGTTTTGGGTAGTATGGACAGTTTAATGACATTAATTGTTCCAATCCATGAGCAGGGTATATGCTTCCATTTATTTGTGTCTTTTTCAATTACTTTCTTCAGTATTCTATAGTTTTCCAAGTATAGGTATTTTACCTCCTTGATTAGGTTCATTCCTAGGTACTTTATTTTTCCTGTTGTTATAGTAAATGGGATTTTTTCCTTAGTTTCTGTTTCTGATAAGTTATTGTCACTGTACAAGAATGCCATTAATTTCTGAATATTGACTTTGTATCTGCTATTTTGCAAATTCACTTATTAGGTTGGGTACATTTTTTGGTGGAGCCTAAAGTGTTTTCTATGTACAATAACATGTCATCTGTGAATAATGACAGTTTTAATTCTTCCTTTCCAATTTGGATGCCTTTTATTTCTTTTTCTTGCCTAATTGCTGTGGCTAGAACTTCTAGTACTATGTTGAAGAAGAGTGGTGAAAGCTGGCACCATTATCTGGTTCCTGATCTTAAGGGAAGCACTTTTAGTTTTTGCCCATTGAGTATGATATTGGCTATAGGTTTCTCATAATGGCCTTTATTATATTGAGGCATGCTCCCTCTATTCTCACTTTGCTGTGTGTTTTTATCATAAATGTGTGCTGGATTTTATCAAATGCTTCTTTTGCATCTATTGATATGATGTGATTTTTGTCCATTTTGTTTATGTGATGTATTACATTTATTGATTTGCAAATTTATACCATCCTTGCGTCCCTGGGATAAATTCCACCTGATCATGGTGTATGATCTATTTAATGCATTGCTGGATCTGGACTGCCAATATTTTGTTGAGGATTTTAGCATCTACATTCATCAGAGATACTGGCCTGTAATTTTCTTTTTTGGTTGCGTCTTTACTTGGTTTTGGAATTAAGATAATACTGTAATGAGGTGCTGACCTAGAGGTTCCTATAAATGGAGAAAACCCCCACAGCTATCCCTTGGGGGATAAGAGAAGTAGAGCAGAGCCATGGAGAGTTATTTTGCATATCTAAAGAACTTGGCCAGTATTTTAGTAATATTAAGTGTTTTGCCTGCTCAGAGCCAAGGAGATGGGCATGATTCTAACCTGTGACATGATATAGCCAGAGGGGTTTGCTGCAGTGAGAGCAGGAAGGCAATTAGCTCTATGTCACAGGGCCACGCTTGCTTGGACTAACAATAACAGCCGAGAAAAGCAGAAGAATCTAGAGTGCTGGCAAGTGTAACCCAGCGTGGGAGGAGTCAGAAATGGGGTTATGGAGGGGGATCCATGCTGGGATTTAAACCCAGGCAGCCATGTGGTCTTGGTCTCTCTTAGCCATGCAAGAGCTCTGGATCATGTGGGAAGGAGTGTAGGAGAGACATGAGAGGCTCTCTCTTTCTCATGCTGTTAACCATGAGGCTTGGGAGCAGAGAAGAGTGTCTTGGACACATGGTTTGAAAGGATGCAGAAGGATCCTGCCCGGCCCACCATGAGGATGTGGTTTTAGATTAAGAGCAGGAGCCTAGCTAGCCAAGCACAGACAACTGGAAGAAGTTGGAACACAAGTGGGACAGACTTCTATTTCTTTTCCTGAGAGACGATATCTCTGACTGGCCCTGTTTGGCAAGGGAAGGCAGGACTGTGCATTTGCGGGTGTTTTAATTGTTTCTAAAGGGCATGGGATTTAATTGCAGAATTCTGCCATTATTCTAAACCTGTATAACTTTTGAATAAATAGTTCCTTTCCTCTTCATAAGACTCTGGCACTGGGAGTCACGGTTCTTATTGGCAGTGGGCAATAGAACCCAGAGCAACCGAACTCAGTGGTTCTGTTAAAATACTGGCCTCAAAAAATGAGTTTGGGAGACTTCCCTCTCTTGAATTTTATGAATAGTTTGAGAAGGGGAAGTGTTAGTTCTTGGAATGCTTGGTAAGTTTCACCTGTGAAGCCATCTGGTCCTGGGTTTTTTTTGTTTGTTTGTTTTTTGGGAGATTTTTCATTACTGCTTCAGTTGCACTGGGTATAATCTATATATTCACATTCCCTGATTCAGTTTTGAAAGATTGTATGTTTCTAGGAAATTATTTATTTCATCCAGGTTTTCCAGTTTGTTGGTATACAGTTGTTCATAGTAATTTGTTACAATACTTTTTATTTCTGTGCTGTTACTTCTCCTCTTTCATTCCTGATGTTATTTGTGTGAGTCTTCCCTTTTTTTCTTGATGTTTCTAGAAAAAGACTTGCCAATCTTGTTTATCTTTACAAAGTACCTGCTACTGGATTCATTAATTCTTTGGATTGTTTTTATAGTCTCTCTGTCATTCAGTTCTGGTGTGATCTTGATTATTTTCTTCCTTTTACTCTTTCTGAGCTTTGTTTGTTGCTGTTCCTCTAGTTCTTTTAGATGGAGGGTTAAGTTATTTATTTGAGTTTTTATCTTCTTTAGGAGGCCTGTGTTGCTATGAACTTCCCTCTCAGGACTGCCTTCACTGTGTCCCACAGGTTTTGGGCTGTTGTGTGTTCATTTTCATTTTTTCCAGATACTTTTTGATTTCTTTTTTCACCTCATTGTTAACCCATTCATTATTTAATAACATGTTATTCCGTCTCTATGTATTTGAATGTGTTTTCCTTGAGGTTGGTTTCTAGTTATAAGCCATTGTGATTCAAGAAGATGCTTGATATGATTTCAATTTTCTTGAATTTGTTAAGGCTTGTTTTGTGTCCTACCATGTGGTCTTTCTCTCCATGTTCCACTTTTTCTTTATCTCCAATTCTTCTTATTAAAACATTCCCTTTAGCATCTCTTGTAGTGCTGGCTTGGTAGACATGTACTCTTTTAGCTTTTGTTTTGTCTGGGAAGCTCTTTATTTCACCTTCCATTTTAAGTGAGAGCCTTGCTGGATACAGTCGTCTTGGTTGCAGGTCCTTGCTTTTCATTACTTGGAATATTTCATGTATTCTCTTCTGGATTGTAGCATTTCTTTTGAGATATCAGCTGATAGCTTTATCAGAGCTCCTTTATCAGTATGTTACTAGCTGTTTCTCCCTTGTTACCTTTAAGATTCCTTCTTCTTCTTTATGTTTTGCCATTTTAATTATGATGTGTCTTGGAGTGGACCTCTTTGGGTTCATCTTGATTGAGACACTCTGTGCTTCCTGAATTTGGGTGACTTTTTTTCTCACCACATTAGGGTAGTGTTTGGTCATTATTTTTTCAAACAGGTTTTCTATCCCATACTTCTTTTCTTCTCCCTGTGGTATTCCTATGATGCAAATGTTATGTCTCTTGTCCTGAAGCTCGCTTAAATGATCCTCATTCTTACTGAATTTTTTTGATTTTGTTGATATGACTGGATATTTTTTTCCTATTTTATCTTGCTGATTAAGTCTGCTTCATCATCTAACCTGATTTTAATTCCTTTTAATGTAGTCTTCTTTTCAGATATTGTATTCTTCATTTCCTCCTGGTTCTTATTCTTAGCTTCTATGTCCTTTTTCATGCTGATGTAGTTCCCACTAAGTTCTTTGTAGCTGCCATAAAGTTCCTAGTAATTCTCAGTGAATTCTTTGAGCATCCTTATAACCAATATTTTGAATTTTATGTCTAACAGATTGCTTGCCTCAATTTCATTTAGCTCTTTTTCTGGGGATTCCCCTTTCCTTTCAATTGGGGGTTGTTTTCTTTGTCTGGCCTGACTGTTCTGCAGAGCTTCCATGTTGGATGCAGTGCTTCCAATCCTGCAGGAGGTGGAGCCTAAGTATATCCTTTTCCCAGAGGATTGAACTCTGCTGGAGAACGGGGTTCTGCCTGTCTTTACGTCATTTCAGGTGCTCAACTCTTTCCCCTCTAATTTCCACTAGTTTCACAGTAGACACACTCCTGAACTCCCTGTTTTGTGTAGCCCCCAGCCTGCTAGCCACTCTTGGCTGGGGCCCAGAAATCCCTTTGCTGTGCAACTTTCTGATCTCCCTGCCCAGTTGTGTCGAGCGGGAGTAAACTGCACTTTCAGTCTTGTTCCTTTGCTGGCAGGGCAGCTGTGCATGTGGTCCCTGCCCTGTGCTTCAGCTCTCCTTTTAAAAAGTTTCTCTGTGGCACACCCACTGCAGTACAGAGTCACTGTCCAGTTCTCCACGCACACCTCCTCTGCAAAAAGGCAAAGTCTCTCACAGTCATGGCTGGCTGCAGCCTACCTCTGCCTAACCCAGGTGTGGCCCCTAATCATTTTGGGAGATAGCATCCCTCTCTCTCTCTGGCGCTCTCCCTGTTGGCGTTTTGTGCTGCAGCTATGGCTGTGCTGCTTTGTGTGTGTGTGTAGCCTGGTTCTCCCTGACGGTGTATACCCTCCCAAATCACTCCTGGCCAGGGTGGGGGGCTTCCCTGTACAGGTCTGGGGCTTCCTGCCCTGGGAGGGAAGGGAACCACAAAGCTCTAACTCCTGACTAGTTTCTCCACTGCTGCAGGTGCCACACACGGGGTGTTTCCCCTTCAATTTATAAAGTCTCTTTAGTGTCCATTGTGAAGCATTTTCTGTATTTCTTGGCTTCAAAACTTCATTATCAGTTAAGATTCTGTTGATTGTTCAGGTTATTTGTTGGAAGATCAGTCGAAAGATCAGCAGAGAATCTGAATTGACAGCAAGAGCAAATGGACTCAGCTTCCACCTACTTGGCCACTATTTTCTCCCTTTTTGATTAATATTGATTTAAATAAAGGTTTCTTTTTAAAAAAATTGTACGTACTTTCCCACACAACTATATATTTTTTTCAAACTTTTAAAATTATATAGTATGGTAATTCATACATATTTATTTGTAACATCTTTTATTGTTTTAGGTACTTTTTAATGCTATATTTACTTTTTTCTTTCTTCATTTGTAAAAGTTGTCAATATAATTTCAGTTACTGGTTATTCATAAATGAATTTAGAATTATACTGAAAGGCTCTTCATTGTTTTTTTTTTTTTTTTCACTTTGTCCTTGATTATTTCCCATCTTAGGTTGCTTGAGGGGAAATCAGATTGGAGCTCTAACCACCAGAGGCAGCCTTAAAATTGTGAACAAACAATAAAGTTGGTATTCCTGATTCCCATAAACATCATGCAGCTGTGAATATAAATAAATCATATGGGCTAAATGTTTCCGTTCCATCTAATTGGACTATACTCTTCTAGGCTAGGCTTACTATGCAAAAAGACTTATTGCTCTCTTATATCTTCATATCATCATCATCATCATCATATCTTATTCAGATGAGTTGATTAGAAAAACTCTAATGAGTTATAGGATTTGATATCATGCAAATGAACTTTTTCACTGGCTGATGAGTTTATTCTTATCTTTTGCTTAAGAATACAAACTCATAACAAGGGTGAATCAAGCCTATGCATATGCAATAATGTAGAAATAGTTTCATTCTATGTATGTGTGGATGTGTGTCTGCAATTCTCTTGTCTATTTTTTTCTACACCCTCTTTTCAATAAAATTGAAAAGCTTATTCTACTTTTACGCCAAAAAAAACCACACACAAAAAATTAACTGTGTAGCTTGATGATTGAAAAAATTTGACATTTCTTAAGTTATTTATAATGACACTTTAAATTAATTTTAGAGAAATAATTTAAGAAAGATATTTTATGCCTAACTGATCATCAGATTTTGTGGAAACTTCCATTTGGCATATTAAAGTATTAATATGACATTAGTGTAAATAGAATGTAGTGTATCTCATACCTTGATGTATTAAAAATCATAAAAAAATCCTTAGAATACAAAGCTCTATGTATTAAAAGCATTAATATTGTATATACTGCACATTGATAAAATTTACATCAAAGTATTTCACAACTGAGATGGTACAGAGTTTGAATTAAATATGTGGAGGAAGTAATCTTAAAAAAATAATCATTTCAAAATAATAACCTGTCTAAAAATGACAGCTTAGTACTTCTGCATTTGGTATTCAGCAGGTAGTTAGCTTGTCAAAACTGCCAATGCTGACTGATAAATGTTCAAAAGACTCTGCTGAATATGACAAACCTTCAAGTTGTGTGTAGTATGGAGATAAGAAGACTAAATTTATATTTACTGTAACCCATAGCCCAACCAGTCACAAAAAAAGAATAAGTTTGTTAATGTGTTAAGATGATGAGCATTATGTACACGAATAAGGATATACACACATATCACTTCATCATTTTTATCACAAAAGCATATGGCATTTTATCAGTCAGGGTTAAACCAGAGAAACAGAAATTGAAGAATATATATCTATATATGAGGTTTGTCAGGAAAAAATCCGACCATTGTTAACATAACAAGAAAAGTTTGCACAGTCTCAATGTAACCTGGTAGCCAAGAAGAATAAACTGGAATGTGCGTGCATGAACTGTGATGACTTCACTGTATTAGACAGTTGGGGTGGTAGACACCACTGACTGAGCATGTGTATGGTGTGGATGTTACATTCAAAATGACTTGAGAGTGTAAAACAGAGGATATGCATCAAATTTTGCTTTAAGCTTCAACATTCCTCTGTGGAAACTGGATGATTCAAAAGGCCACAGCTATGGGTGATCAACAGCTTCATCACAACAATGTCTCCACTCAGGCATCACATCTGCTGCAGAGTTTTTTGGCAAAACATCAAATCAGCCAGGTGACTCAGACCCTGTACAGCCCAGATTTTATGTCCTGCAACTTCTGGCTTTTCACAAAACTAAAATCACCTTTGAAAGGGAATCGATGCAAGCTGTTGATGAGATTTAGGAAAGTGCACTGTGGCAGCTGATGGCAATTGGGAGAACTATTTGAGGTCCCATGGTGCCTACTTTGAAGGGGACTGAGGTGTCATTGTCTTATGTATACTGTTTCTTGTATCTTGTATCTTCTTCAAAAAATGTCTCTATTTTTCATATTCCATGGCTGGATACCTTCTGGACAGACCTCATATATCTATATCTTTCTATACCTATGTATTTCTATATTTATCAATCTCTCTTTCTTTCCATGTATATATCTAGCCCTTACAACCTCATAAGTCTCTTCCTTGCAATAAATCTCTCTCTCTCTCTCTCTTCCTAGGATAATCTTCCTTACTTAATATAGGATAATCTAGGATATCTAGGGTAATCTAGGATAATATTCCTTACTTAAAGTCAACTGATTATAGAATTTAATTATACCTACAAAATCTATAGATTAGCAATTCATTGAATAACTAGTTATTGAAAAATAAAACTAACCATCATGGACATAATTTATTGATATGGGTATTGTTTGTTCTCTGGACGCTGTCATGAATTCAAATATTTAAGTATCCAGCCATGTATTATGAAAAATGGAGACATTTATTGAAGGAAATACAAGATACAAGAAACATTGTACACAGGACAATGACATCTCAGTCTCGTTCAAATTAGGCACCTTGTGACCTCACACAATTCTCCCAACATCTCTTCCTTTGTTCGAAACACTCTGCAAAATCCTTTGTTGGAATCGCCATGAGTTTGCCCATTGTATTTTCCTGAATCTCATCAACAGTCTGAAATCTCTTCACTTTCAGAGGTGATTTTTAGTTTTGTAAAAAGCCGGAAGTAGCAGTGTGCCAGACCTGGACTGTAGCAGGGCTGAGTTATGTTCAGCATTTTCAGCTATTCTGTTTGTGCAGGCCTTCCAGATGTGGATAACTTTCAACAGATTCTTCAGCATGTTTGAAGCATTTGTGCCACAGTTTTATTTGCACTGCACTTACTGCATTGCATCATCCCTGAAAGCCTTCTGAATCAACCGAATAGTTTCTGCAGAAGAATATTCAAGCTTAATGCAAAGTTTCATGCAGATTCATTGTTCTACTCACACAGTCATTTTGAATGTAATGACCATACAGTACACATGCTCACTCAACGGTGTCTAACACCCCCACTGACTAGTATAGTGAAGTTGTCATTGTTCACACATGTGCATTCCAGTCCACTATCCTTGACTGCCAGGTTATATCAATGTTGTGAAAACTGTTGTAGTTATATTAAGAATGGCTGGACTCTTCTGGACAGACCTTGTATATGTAGTCATTATATTAGCATGGAAAACTAAACATGTGCTTTGCGGGCCATTTAAAAATTTATTACAGTGTCTAATAAACACTGAACTTTCTACATCAAAAACATTGCAGTCAAAACTCTTGAATTTTCTCAGATAATTTTCTTTCTGTACAATGAAAATCCCTAATGTTATTTACAATATTCTTTGCATACTCTCTTCAGAAACTGGTAAATTTATTCATACAGTTATGTCTTTTTACATCATCTTCCCTGGTCTACATATGTCACCATTATGCTTTTCAGGCTGTTCTACTCTGATGTTTAAAGCATTAAAGATAATAAGTATTAACTAATACATTAAATTGCACATTAAATAGATCTTATATTGTATGTATTAATATGTAGTCATATTATTCTGCATTCTTAGTGACATGTGTGTCCATTCATTTCTTTACTTATGCTATAAACATTTATTAAATAAAGAAAATTTTAGGATTTCAATGAAAGAAATGAGATCATGTTTAAATAGAGAAGAAAATGTAGGTAAAAGTGTGTTTATTGATTTTTGAAACAGGAAGGCAGTTAGATGAAAGAAAAGTAATTTGTCTTGGTATTCTAGAATGAAATATGACATCAGAAATATCTTGCTTTGAATTACAGATTTGCAACTTAGAAATTGGCCTTGAGTAAGTTATATATTTGTGCTTTGAGTTCTTCATCCATAAATGGACTTAATACCTAGCAATCATTTATTCAATAAATGTTCAATAGAGAAAAACATGTGAGCCAACTACTGCTCTACTCATTGGATACACAATAGTCAATGAAATAAATACACTCTATTTTTCCCACGGTACCTGTCTTCTACCTGAGAGGGTTAGTATCTACCAAGGTAGTGTCTGTAAAACACTTAGTTGCATGCACAGAAAATAATCAGTGAAGAAACACTTTTATCATTATTATAAATGATTTTTAGTAGTGGTGGCATCATGTATGTAACAGTCAGGGTTCTCCAGAGAAAGAAACAGAACTATTAAATCTGTCACTATATACATATATATATGTATATGTATATGTCACTATATACATACAAGGAAGAGAGAGAGAGAGAGAGATATTTATCATAGTTATTGGTTCATCCATATGGAGGCTGAGAAATCCCGTAATCTGCCATCAGCAAGCTAGAGAACCAGGAAAGCTGGGGGTGTAGTTTGAAGGACTGAGAACCAGAATCACCAAGGGCAAGGGAAGATTGACATTCCAGCTCAAGTAGGTAAGCAGAGTGTGAATTAAACCTTCTTCCAACTTTTTGTTCCATTCAGACACTCAGTGAATTACATAGTAATTCATTACATAATGCCCAACCACTTTGCGGATGGCCATCTGCTTTACTCAGCCCCCAGTTCAAGTGCTAATCTCTTCTAGAAACACTCTCACAGACTTATCCAAAAATAATATTAGCCAGCTATCTGGCATTTCCTGAACCAACCAAGCTGACACATAAAATTAACCATCACAATGTATATATTAAAATTATTACATGAGTTAGCTGGAAATCTGTGCTCAGAGTACAATACATAAAATGGTAAGGAAGGCTTGAAATATGGTAGAGGTATTATTTGATTAGTGTGTTTCAAAGATTATGAGACTAAAATATTAGAAATGTCATATATTGGGTATTGATTTATTAATTGATAGCTATAGACAATGGAGTCCTTAGGAAGATTTTGGGAAGGTATCTAGTTAAAACAGCGGCAAATATACTTAGGAAATAAATACAAGAGACCTACCAATCACAGTTAGAAAAAAGAGGTAAATCATTAATACTCTTAATAATGTTGTAGAAATTTTAGGATCTGCAAAAGGATAAGAGAAAGTAATTTAAATATTGGAAGATAAGTGATCATTTATTATTACTTCTAAGTCATTCATATATTCATTGAACAAGTATTTTCTAAAAATATGCCATGTCTTTATGAGCAGTTAAAAATCTCCCTAACAAAGTGATATTCATGAGTGGAATTAAAAGTAATTAAAATTATCCATGGGAAGAGGACAAAGTATATCACAATAAAAAGTAATAAGAAAGAGAGAAAATAAAACATATGGATATGAAAGTGTTTGAAACCTAGATGGAGAGCAGTAGTTAGTGACATATATAGGGATGAAGCTGGAAAGAAAAGAGGGGAAATGATTAATAGGATCTTGAAAATTATTTTTTATTTAAATTAGGAAAAAGAAAACCTTTCTAAGGAGTATATTAGCACTGATCATCATTAATGAATAAATATTCATATCTTTTACTTGCAAAGTCATTTTACAAGACTAATCTACTTGAGAAGAAACCTCACTCATATTAAGTGCTATCTATACATGTTAGTATTTCTTGGATGCTATTGTTGACCAAACACAGGCAAGGCACACTAATATCTTTTCCATTTATTTTTATTAAGCACATAGGCTTTTACCCAAAAAATAGATTTTGAAGAACTACTTGAGGGCTTTGTTCTATTCCAGTATGCATAAGGTATGTCAGAATGAAGATTTCACAGTTATTCAGTTAATATTGACAACCTTACTGGATTACCAGCGAGGCACCTTTAAGGAATAAATCATGTGCTTCTCTTGTCTTTAGTTGTTCCTATGCATAGCAGCAGAATTCTTTCCATATAAACCTGTCTGAAGATTTGGCTGAGAAATCCAGCCATTGAATGGCTAAAAGTGGTTAGAACTGGAAAACCATGTCATTCTGAGTTTCTGCAGTCACACTGCCATACTGACAGTCTGGGAGGGACAGCCCGGCACGGGTTCCCACCTGTCCCTCTGAATTGGTTAATGACACAGACATTGGTTGGCTCTGTACCTCATTTGTTGGTGTGGAGACTTGCTTTTCACAAAGACAACAAAAGAACTATGCTGAAACAATATTTTCTGGAGTGCTACGATCTGTTGTTTGCTTTCTCTTATAAAAATTATCAGGAAAATTACCCATTTATATTATAGTTGCCTTTACGTTAAGGACTTGTTGTGACATTGTTAAATTGATTATTTGTTAGGTAGAGTCTCCAGGGTGTTGGATGGTGATATTCAATAGAAGACCACAAGGGAATGGAAACAGAGAGGGTGATTTCTACAGGTCCTGGAGGAGGTATACAGCACAGCTTGAGGAGTCACCTGGGGAGGTCAAGGCAGGGTGCAGTTGGAGAGCAAGCAGCAGGGCCTGGGCACATGCCTTTTAGGATCCACGGGTGGGGTGCTTTAGGGTTCCCAGGCCCACTCTAAATTGGTCAATCCAGACCAAAAAGGGTGGGGTTCTGGTAAGCTGTGCAGGAGACTTATCTAAAGGATACACAATGGGAAGGGGTTGGGAGGCAGGAGAGACACTTTATCACAAGGGGTGTAGGGGGGATAAATCAGGGAACTTACCTTTATTTTTGACTCTGTGGGTTGTTTCTAGGGCACGCCTTCATGGGAGGGACTAGTAGCAGTTCAAGGTCTTTGCAGGCTGCCTACTCACATGAGTGGATGCCAGGCAGCCATATTGTAGGGTAGTTTAGCTAAACTCTCAACAGGACTAAATTAAGCTTTGCTATTTTTTTGTATGTGTGGTTTTCAAATTGCTCATTAAGGGCATAGATGTCAATCTTTTGGATCAAACTTGTTAATGTAGGGAACAGATTAATAAAAAACCATCTAGTGACTGGGAGCTATTCTGAATGGACAGGATATGATTGCAAGCCAGCTTTTCACCCATGTCCAACAGATGTGCACTCTGGCTAATAAGTGATGGAGATCAAATCTAAACGCAAATCTCCTTAATCCAACCCAGTTCCCTTTACCATGTTATACACTTGGTTACAAAACGAGACATGCAGTTAGCATCATATCTACTAAATGAAATGTAAAATTATTTCTAGATATAAATTATGTAAAATAGGATCAAGATTATAAGTACATTTAATCACTGTATATAGGAGGAGGCATCAAAGACATGATATCACAAAATGTAAAAGAATCATCTCAAAGTGATTAAGAAGAAAATGTCAAATAAGTAGAGACAAATACTGAGAAGTCCACTCTCTTTGTTCAACAGTAGGCTCATTCAATATTGATTTGTGGACTTGAGTATGCTCTTTTATTTCTTACAATTCAGTTTGCACATCCCTGAAGTTGGGACATAATTATAATTAGCCCTTGGAGTTGTGAATATTAAATAAAGCCATCTATGTAACATTTTTTTTCATAGTGCATTCACTATGGATTGATGAAGGTTCTCAATAAGTGTCAGTTTCTACTGCTACTTCTACTACAACTATACTGCTTAATACTATAATTTACATAATAAGCAACCACTGTGGAAAGAAGCACCCATTTGGAATCCTCTTCTTCAGCAAGTCCCAAGACCTCTGCTAGTGAAATCTAAGTACCTAAAAATGCTGGGGTTCGAGAAGGCTAATAAAATGTACTGACAAAGAATCAGGCAGGTGAAGGGCAAAATATGAACTTTATTATTGATGCAGTTATTGGAGAGTATGATTTAGGTGCACACAACATAAATATCCTAACATTGTACTTCACGGTTGAACAGACTGACTCATCCATTTAGCTAGTATGGAACACATGCAGGCTTCCTCATGTGACAGTTTCCTTGTAATGCACAACAAAGAGCAGAACAGAATGCATACTCTCTGCAGAGAAGCAAATTACAAAACAAAAGCAAGATTCAGAAAGGTAATAAACTATACATACTTAGATGTTGCTCCTAAAATTACCAGTCAGATAATCCACTTAGCTCCTTCGGGGCAGAGAAAAGGCAAAAACTATTACCCTAGTTGTCCCTCTCTAGGGACAGATGGGAGTGACAGGAATGTATTCTCTTGACAGACATTGTTGCCTCTTTTCAAATTTTAATTCTCACTTCTACATACCTTTGCTTCAAGATGGTAATTTTCGATTTGAAGAGTGTGTCTATCCAGTCACTGCTGGACAGGGGCATCAATGGCGCTGCCCGGAAAGGTGAGGCAGCCGTCTGCGCTTTCCTCCGCCTTGGTTCCGGGGAAGGGTTTCTAACCGTGCACAGGGCCTCCCTGAGGTCTTGGTTTTACTTCCTTCTTCACTTGAACCTCCAGACACGTTTGTGTTTTTGTTGTTGCTTTACTATTATTTTGGACATGGGGATAAAAGTCATATATCACAGAGCTACAAGGAAATATATGTGTCCCCTTTACTTTGTTACAGACAGTGCAGTTTTGATCATTTTATACTGAGGTGTAATATTTCTCCATTAGAGAATGAATTTCTCGAAGACTAGAAATGTAATATTGTTTAAAAAATATCTATTAAATTAACCAGTAACATAAAGATGTCTCATTTTATTATTCTGGGCATTACACATAAAAATGATTTTCAAGTTATGTCCCTAAATTTTATTTCACTCAACTGCCTTTATTTAAACAGTTCTTGCTGAGTGCAGAGCTGGTAGCAGCGAACGTGGAGAAGATGGAGAGCCTTCTTTTGTTTTGGACCTTATTCAAAGCTGGTAGCCTTGATGTCATTTAACAAATGAGTTAGACCCAAATATTCTCCCAAACTCAAAGGGACCCAATAAAGCATTGTACATCTTTCTTAGTTCTAGTAAGTATAGTGCACTTTACAGTGGGTTTTCTAAATGTCTTTGAACATCAAAAACACTAAAATTTCATGGAGTTGGCAGACCAATTTGTTTGTGGGATTTATTTTGTAACTTACAGCATAAATTTGTATGATAAGTCATCCAAACTACTTTCTTTTTCTTTTACTAGGTTCTATTAATATGATGTTATTGATATAGTAGACCATGGGTTGGCTTTTTTTTTCTTTAAAGCACGAGAAAGTAAATACCTTAGGGTTTGTGAGGCACATTTAGTTCTTGCCACATATTCATTTGTGTGTGGATGTGTATGCTTACAACTCTTTACAAGTATAATAACCATACCTAGATCACAGATCTTACAAAAAATATTATTGGCTGAATTTGGCTAATAGACTGCAGTTTGACAATTCCTTCGGTATCGCAATTCCATTTACTTTGAGATTTTGAAATTATCAAAGCTCTGAAAAATTGAATTATGGTACAGATCTTGATAATTGATTCTCTCTAAAGCATAAGAATAAACATACAATGCTACCTCTGCTGAGTGAAACCACACTTCTCATGGTGTATTTTACCTTGTGGTGGTAGGAACAAACAAACATAATGGAGACAAAGGCCTTTGCTGATTTCCTACAACAAAGACACAACAGGAATAGACACTATGGCAAGTATCTTTTCTTTACTTTTACAATAAGCAACAATCATTGTCTAAGATACATCTGTCTTCTGTAGAAATCAAATAGGTAAGTGAAGTTGGATAAGTAATAGCAATCACTCCCTGAGCATCTTTCAATTTTTTTCACTTACTTTTAAATTTTATTTTAGTTTTTGTTGTTCAAGCACAGTTGTTCATGGCAGCACAATTTACAACAGCCAAGTGCTGGAAGCAACGTAAGTGCCCATCAGTAAATGAGTGGATTAAAAACAGTGGTACATTTACACATCTTTCAAATTTCTGATGCCATGGCATTATACTCTGCAATCTCCCAAGGGTAGAGGATTATTTTTCATTTATTACTTTCTTTGGGAGAAAATAAAAAATTCCAGAGTCTCTTAATTGAAACTTCCTGTACCAGTGTCTGTAACTCTGTTAGAGAATTAATGTAGAAATCCTGACCGTAGCTGAGTGTATCCATTTCTCTCCAGACCCGTGAGACTGCACTATACTTATGGTCCATAGTAATATTGTGGATCCCCTCAAGTTGGCGTTAGCTCAGACTCAGCATCCAATTATCCTCAAATAGAATGGTTATTTTACTTTATTCATGCACAGGAAACCTAGAAAAAAACTACAAAGGTAGGTTAATAAAGAAATTTTAGAGTACTTTCTATGAGATTATAAGTTTCCTTACTTAAGTATACTTCGAGTACTTCAAAGAACTTGTATTCTGAGGTCTAATACAGGTTTGGGAATTGCATACCAGACCACGGTTATTGGGGTGGCTCAAATCAGATCTCTGACTGGCACACATAGCATATTTCTAGTTTCACAAGTCAAGTAGGAACTTTCTGAACAGCTATAAAGTATATTGCTAAGGACATCATGATCAATAAGTAATAGGCAAAGATTTATCTAGTTCAGACCATCCTGCTGCTGAGTAAATATATGTTTCCCCTATAAATCAGAGCTGCTCCTTGGTTGCTTCCAATGTCACTACTGAGAATATATATCCATTTTATTAGCAGTATCTTCCATTGCCCATTGTCTGTAGAAATTAGCCATTGCAACACTTTTCAGAGATTCTGTTCCTTTCTGCATCAATATATGGTGAAGAGAGTGTCTCATAGACTTGATCATAGAACCTAGATGGGAGATGGTTGTGCAGGAAGCCTGACCCCTATCAATACATCTGAAATTATTCTGTCCTTCCCTGAGTTAGCATCATTAAAATACACTCACACAGTCATTTCCCACATTTATGTTAGTACATTTAGCAAAATCTTGGAATATGTTTGATTCGTAATTCTCTCTCTTTTTTTTTTTAATTAATTTATTTACTTTTTAAATACATTTGTCTCTGCCTCCCCCCCCTCTTTCCCTTGCCCCCTCCCACCTTCCCTCCCTCAGCTCTTCCCCTTTGGTTTTGTCCATGAGTCCTTGCTATATGTTCCTTGACTTTCCCCTTCCCTTCCCTTTCCCTGCCCCCCCCCTTCCCTCTTGTCTCTGTTGATTTCTTTTCCTTTCAGTGTTGCTGGTCATATTTGCCTTGCTTCTTTGCATTGTTGGTTAGGTTCCGCTTATAGGTGAGATCATATGGTATTTGTCTTTTGCCCCCTGGCTTATTTCGCTTAGCATGATGCTCTCCAGTTCCATCCATGCTGTCGCAAAGTTTAGTACTTCTTTTTTGCTTTCTGCTGCGTAGTATTCCATTGTGTATATGTACCATAATTTTTTGATCCAATCATCTACTGATGGGCATTTAGGTTGCTTCCAACACTTGGCTATTGTAAATTGTGCTGCTATGAATATTGGGGTGCATAGGTTCTTTTGTATTGGCGTTTTGGTGTTCTCAGGGTATAGTCCCAGCAGGGGAATCGCTGGATCAAAAGGCAGTTCCATTTTCAGCTTTCTGAGGAAATTCCACACTGCTTTCCATAGTAATTCTCTCTTATAGCTTTAACTTTGTAAGTGATCACCTGAAACATACAGGGATCTAACATTATAGATTGGAAGCCCATAAGCCCTATACAGGGAGTAACAAGCGAGGAGAAATTATTTTGTTCTACAAGGTAAGTGTCTTATGGGAGGGAGCACATTATGGAATCTTCAGGCAAGACAGGAATGTCCTTTTCAGGCTGAAGAGAAGGTTGCAGATTCTCATGTATTGAAGTATCAGAGGGATTGCTACCTAGTCCCCTACTATCTTGCAGCTGAGCTCAGAATAACATTGCTGTAGTCATGCCTTTGTTAAAACCACATGTTTATTTAACTAAAATTATGAAATATATATTCTAGAAAAATGAGGAACAAATGTGAGAAAACCTCCATCATCTCTGGTAGCAACTTAATAATATCTAAATATGAAACATAAAAAAATAATATAGCATAATGCAATTATAAGCATGCTGTTTATAAATAAGTAGAAAATACAAGAGGAAATAGCTGAGAGAGTTGAAATTGTCAGTCTCTGGGGAATGGGAATCCAGAGTGAGACAGGCGACCATTGTTTTTAGTTGTAGCGTTGTGGTTCTATTGACTCTTTAATACCTCTATGCATGTTATATTAACACAAGTTAAGAAAACAATATCTGTATATTCATATCTATATTTTACATCTCTATAAAATATATGTATTAAGTCAATACAACTTTCATTACCAACTCCAATTTTGCCACAATTTTATGAAAAATATAATTTCCAAATATGTTTCCTGCCTATAAACACAGGATTCAGTGGGTTATATAATGTACTTTTGTGGACGTTCTTAGCTTGATGCCTGCACATGGTAAGCCCTCTGGGCACTTAATGGATCTTGTATGTCTCTGATGATATCCATAATGGGGATATTAATGCAATAAATATGCATTTACTTATGCTGTCCTCAACTCAACACTTACTGCACATTAATTTTATTTCAGGCACTTTTTTTATGAAGAGTATATGAATATGAAGTATTTCTAAGGCTTCAAAAATTTAAATTTAGTGAAGGAAACAAAGATGTAAACAAAAAGTAAAACACAAATTTCTGCTATGACAGGAACTTCCACAATACATTAGGAAGTTATAAAAGTGAGGAAGGTCAATTTTTTTCTTTGAGGGGATGGGCAGAAGAGGTAGGGTTAGTAAAGATTATATAAAAGAGATGATGAGTAACTTAGAACTTTATTGTTATATAAGAGTTCATATAGAAAGAAAACAGTGCATTCTACCTAAGTAGTGCAAATAGAAAAGCAAACTAAACTAGGAATAAAAAGAATGGCTCATTCAGAAAAATGGAAAACTGAATGTAATTGGAATAGAGGGCACAGAGGGACTATCAAGGTATTACACTGTAACAAGTGCATTTTCTTGGCATTAGTTTATTTGGTACAGATAGCATCACTATGAATAAGCACCCTTAAATTCTCTATGTTCTGAATGAGAAAAATAAGTTCATAAATGTTAAATCACTTGTTCAATGTCACACTTACAACAAGGGACAGACTCCAGGACTGAATCCAAATACCTTTCTCTTAGTTCTTACCGATCTATTAATGCTTGAATGAAGTCTTGAATAAAGGATTGGATCATTAACAAATGTCATGTCAATGTACTGAAATCGTGTTTACTTGGGAATAAATAAACTTAAAAGTAAAAATAAACAGAGAAGCCAAAATTTGACCAGTATATTGAAATAAGATTTGTTTTGCTTTAGAACAACTCTTATTTTAAAACAAATTTGTTCTAGAATAAACTCACCAATTCCACTGCTGTAAAAACATCTTTGAGATAAGTGATTCAATATGATTTGACAGTTTGTTCTTTTTTAGGTCAAGACTATTGTGCTTACTAACTGATTAGATAGTGGTTAGAACTTAATGGCCACCTTCTCAATGTATTAGGATGCCAAAATCATATGTGCAACATCCTTTATATGTAAATTATTCATTTCTTTCTGGAAACATCTATTAATAATAATAGCTGCCAAATATTTAAAGATTTCGTGCACACAAGAAGCCAACCAAACTAGATGCATAAAACTTGATTTCATTCATTTGAGACCATTTATTGTGTTAAAAGTTGTTCTGTTGACAATTAAAATCACTATTAATTAATCTTTAAATGATATACCTATCCTATAGCCTGCAGGAACCACCAATATTTCAGTTCTTTATTTCTTTTTTCTGAGCTAAATATAATCTCTGAATATCCTAAATTGTTCACTCTTCCTGAGACAAGAAGACACAATGCATGCCTGTTTTATTTGTCTTTGCATTCAGGACCTGTGTGGAAGAGAGACAGCTCCATATCAGAGACATTAGAATTTTGTCTCTTCAGAGGGTACCATTCAACTTCAAGCATGAAAAAGGGGAGTGTGGGAGGTGAGTGTTCTGCTAGGAAGGTAATATTGATGATTATAAGTCATATATAGATTTTTGAACCAAAGTGTTAAAAACAGCATCAATAGAAAAACAATTATTATTAATAATTTTATTAATTATTAAAATTATTATTATTTTTATTACTCTCAATCTATTTGCAAAAGACGTAGCTTCCTCTACTAAGAATGATTTGGGAGAACAAGAAAAAAATCGGACAAAAAAAGAGGATGGCATGTGTGTTAAGTTCCAAAAGTTTGAAAATTAACCATTAGAATCTCTTTCTTCGATCTCATAATTATATTTCTGACTTCAACTCCATTGTCATTGTAGAGTAGCTTTAAAGAGGTTCTGAGTTTTAGGCTTCAGATTAATAACATTTCAGATAATTAGCAAAAGAATAGAGTAACTTAATAGCTTTGGAGGCATGAAGGTTATAGAAAAAAAACAAAAAACCCTACGGTTGAAATTGCCGTGGGGTCACATTAGTATTTAATCAACGAGTGAGAGTTGATGGTAAGATGGTGAGGCTGACTGGTTCAACAGGCATGGAGATTCTACATATTTCAATAGTAGATAAAGCTTTAAAAGTTTGATAGCAATTTTCAGGAGTTTCCATTATTTTGAAATTAGAGGCATAGATTGTAAAAGTGAAAATTAGTCCTACTTTAATGAACCTACGGTAACAGTCAATTAAATTCAGAATCCTGGGCTCTATAATTGGTATTTAAAAAAAAACTTTAACCATCTAGATGAATAACCATAAACTTTGATTTCACTCAAAGAATAAAATGATACTTTTGTTTAAGGGAGCAAATCAACTGTATTGCACTGTCCCAGGGGAAGAAAGTGGATTCCTTCTCATAGCTTTGCATCGGTACTGTTATTGCTTCAGAAATGACAGAGAAGCAGGCATGTTAGTATGAACATAACACAATACCTTTTTGCTCAGTGAGTGTGACTTGGTGATGTTGTGTACTCTGAAATCATTAAAGACCTTTCCTTCCATTCAGCCTTGGTGCCAACTAGTTGAGTTGTATGCTCTCTTCTCCCCTCCATTCCTCACATGTGCATTTTGGCCCAGGATTATACCAAGGAGGAATGTCACTGTAATTACTAGGTAACTACTGCACCCCAAATCATGTACCGGTGTGTTATATATTTGCATGTTTACTCAATTTGTTTATTGTCTATCTTCCCCATTAGAATGTAAGCTTCAAGAAGGAAGGAACCTTCTCCTTTCATTTCCTACTTGTTTGTTTGTTCTTCTATTGTTGCATCCCCAGTACCTAGACCTGTTCCTGGCATATAGTAAATATACAACATATTTTTATAGAATAAATAAATAAGTGGATTTAGATCCTTGTTTTGTTAAATGATCTCTTCCAAGAATCATGGTCACTTGCTGTGTCAGTCTTTCCTGGCATAAGACTAAAAGTTCTCCTGACTTCCAGGTCTTCACATGGAGCAATTTCTAAGTATCCTGTGAACAGCATCTCAAGTCTGATCAAAGTGCCACACAACAGTCCTATCCTTTCTCCATTCTTTAGGGTCAGTATTCCTCCCTGACTTTTCTGTAGCTTCCTGTTGCCTAGTGCTTCTTCAGGCTTCTGCTAGCTTCTGCTCACTTCTCCTTGCAATTATGTAAGTTCAGAATAGACGGGGTCTTGAAGTTACCTCCTCCCAGCCAGTATCTTGGGACACCTGATGCTCCTCTCCAAAACAATAGCTAAGGTGAATAAGAGTTGTAATATCATTACCATTTATAGTCTGCTGTGGGAATGCAGAATTCTTAGGTGCTTACTTTTTGCTCCTCTCTCAGGACTGTGCTTAGAGTTTGAATGTATGGCCTCCAAGACCAGAAACATCAAGGAGGCAACAAGACACTCCTGGGAAAAATGCTTTAGAAATTGAAGTAAAGACACTTTAAAGGCTGGCAGAATCAGCTATCATTATTTCATTTAACTTTGACATCTGGCATTTTAGAATCAGTTCTCCCGATATTCTGAGCCATTTACTTTGAATTCATGTTTCAGAACCCTAAGATTCTAGGGAAGCTGTGACCGCTTCAATGTACAAGTAAACCGTGGTGTTTGCTCTGAAGTATCATTGCAAATTCAAAGTTGCTTAATTTACTTCGAGGGTGCCTGTTCATTTCATATACCCAATGCCTATATTCTCACTTCATTATTTACAGGAAAGGAGACACTGTGAGCAGCAGTGGAAGCAAAGTGATAGTGTCCTCAGGAGCAGAGAGAGCCCCTGTGAGTTAACATGGGCAGGAAAGCTTCAGAGGCACCAAAGAAGTCAGCAGCCTACTGTGGCTTTTTCTGTGATTTAATTTTGAGGCAGAGCATTAGCTTTGACATTTTTCAGTTGATAGGTATTTTTCTGGATATTCTTTGGGGATTTCAAAGTTGGCTAAAAAGCTTTTTGAAAGATGGGGAAATGAAGCTTTTGTATTTGTTATTTCCAATGCAGCTATTATTGAGGAAATTAGCTTTACGTCAGGAGAACAGAACAAATACCACAGCATTACTTTCCTGAGTTGCAAACCACACTTCTGACAATGTGCCATGCTGCGGGTCACCCTTCATTACCTACCCCCACTTTAAAAAATGGCACTAGCCAAAACTAGCTAGAAGAGTAAGTCAATGAATAAAATAAGTTTTCATGAAAATATGTAATGTTAAAGATCAGCCAATCATGTATTTTCATTGAAGGGAGACAGAACTCCAAATGATATAGCTTACAGCCCTCAAAAACTGAACCTTTTAATGACATGGAATTGACAAGCTTCTTTAAAAATTTGGGGGCTATATTGTGAAAACCCAATATCAGCAATGGTCTTGGGACAATTAAGACTCGGTCTCAAAAGGGTGAATCCTCCCAAAATCTGAAAATGATACAGTTAAGATCATGCACAAGGTAAAATTTTAAAAAATGTGTATGCTTTCGCTATTGGCTCAAAAATCCTACATAAATCATGTAAACTGTTTCCCAGGTGAATCAATCATTCCCAAATTCAAGTAATAGACAATGATTTCTTTATGCTTATGATTTTGGCATATGGTTTCAGAACTTAGTTACATCTACCACATTTTTTTCTTAGCAAATTGTTTTTAAAATCACCCTTGTCTGACTTTAGCAAAGCATAATATTTTCTTTTACTGCAAAGAGTTCATGGCACAGAAGCCATATGGGTAGAGAGATTATAGAATTCATGTTATTCCCTCTCCAGAAGAGGAGTGTTTAAGTGCAAAGACATTTATAATTCTTATATTTTGAGAGTGCTAGGTGCTTATATGGTTATAATTGTCATTGTTTCTTGATATGTTGATTTCTTTTTCTTTATGAGATGTCCCTTTTTATCCCTAGAAATATTTGTTACAAGAAATACAAATTTATTTTCTGTGATATTAATATAGTCACTCCATTTCTTTTATGGAGACTATTTGTAGAGTATATATTTTTTCTATATTTTAACTTATTTGTGTCTTTGAATATAAAGTATATTTTTGTAGCGAGCATACAAGAAACTCATACCTTTCATTCAGTCTAATAATCTCTGTATTTTGATTGAAATAACTAGGCAATTCACATTTAATGTAGTTATTGACATGATTAAGTTTACATTGGCCATTCTGGTATTTATTTTCTAATTTTCTTATTTTTTTTAAAGTTCTCTGTTCTTTCATTACTGCCTCATTTGGTATTAAGCAAATATTGTACTTCTAAATATACCATGTTGATTACTCTGTAGATATTAATAGCTAGCTGTTTTACAGATTAAAATATGCACATTTAACTTTTATATATTTCAGTTTTTGTTCCTCTATAAGTTCTTACTGTTCTGTGTTCTTTATGTTTAAAACATATTTTTTAGCACTATTATAGTTTCTCTGTCAGCTGGAAGTATTTTTGTTATTTAACAGTAAAGAAATAAAAACTATTTTAAAGAATTAAATAAAAACGTAGAGTTTAAAAGTGAAGAAGCTAAAAAAATCTGGTAGAAATGCTAAACAGAAGTTGTAAGACAGCAGGGAAAAATTTGTTGAAAGAAAAAAATACCCCTGTAATATTTTATATGTATTACATTCATATAAATTATAAACCAAAGAATACATTATTATAATTATTAATTCATATAGTTTTGTCTTTCAAAAAAATGAGAGAATAGCAAGCAATATTTAGAGAGCTTATTATATTAAAAATCTTAATGGTCATTTCTGTTTTTCTCCTTTTGTTTGTCCTTGCTTAGTTATAACTTTGCCCCCATATACCTCTTTTGTTCATCTATTTTCTATTCTGGGTAAGTTTTGACATAAAAAATTTATTATACAAATGAATAGATAAAGTTATTACATTTAAAAACAAAAACAGCAGTTCAAGTTCTATAAGTTTATTTCACTTATCAGTAACATGTTTGAAATAATTATAAACACTATATATAGAATTATAAAATAATTCTGTATATAAAATAATTATATAATATGTAACGTACTATATTAATGAATAGAATTTATAATAACAAATTATTGTATTCAAAACCAATATCTTACATGATTTAGTTTCTGTTTAAGTCGGGCAACATCATTGAAGAAGAGACTTGAGGACTGGAATATTTAATAGTCTAATTTTTCTCTATATTCAACTGAGCATACATAAAATATTATAGTCAACTCTTCATTTAAGAATAGTATTACTCTTCCTTTTCAAGCAATAAGCTAAGTTAATGAATATTAGAAAAAGATAATAAAGATATAAATCATGTCATTAAAAAAGTGTTTTCAGAACTTATACATAAATAATATGGAAAAATAATGTTTAACATTTTGAAAAAATGGCAATATGGGAGAAGATTTGGATCTCTTTTTATATCCCTAAGGAGAAAAAAGTAGAACTATCGGAGGAAGCTGCAGGACTAAACTTTCAGTTCAAGGAAAGGGAGAGTATTTTTAATATATAAAGATAGATATTAGATAAGGTAATTGGTTTCTATTACTAGAGGTATTTAAGCATAGACTAATTTAGAAATTGAATAAAGTTTGTGGAATAATTAAAGAATCAAAGCAAAGCCTAAACAACCTCGCTTTAAAAAAGCTAAATGAGAAAAGGAATGAGATTCAGGTAGCAGCCCTCCAGGGCTGCTTTTTTATTTGCAGAACTCTGGTCAAGAGTCAGAAGTCATTAAACAGCAATTCTTTGGTACTTAATTTATAGCTCTACCTTGGTCACCTTAATTGACAGTCCCCAAGATATCAAGCCATTAGGGAAGAGGATTTTCCCAAAGGAAAACATGGATGATGGATGCACAAAAATTCAGAATGTTATGAACATTGGGGTGCATAGGTTCTTTTGTATTGGCGTTTTGGTGTTCTTAGGGTACAGTCCCAGCAGGGGAATCACTGGATCAAAAGGCAGTTCCATTTTCAGCTTTTGGAGGAAATTCCACACTGCTTTCCACAGTGGCTGCGCCAGTCTGCATTCCCACCAACAGTGGACTAGGGTTCCCTTTTCTCCACAGCCTCACCAGCACCTGTTGTTTGTGGATCTGTTTATGATGGCCATTCTGACTGGTGTGAGGTGGTACCTCATGGTGGTTTTGATCTGCATTTCTCTGATGGCTAGTGATGCAGAGCATCCTTTCAAATGCCTCTGGGCCCTCTGTATCTCCTCCTTGGAAAAGCGTCTGCCCAGGTCCTTTGCCCATTTTTGGATTGGATCGTTTGTCTTCTTGGAGTGGAGTCAAGTGAGTTCTTTATATATCTTGGAGATCAAACCCCTCTCTGATGTATCATTAGCGAATATATTTTCCCAAATGGTTGGCTCCCTTTTTATTTTGTGGATGTTTTCTTTAGCAGTGCAGAAGCTTCTTATTTTGATGAGGTCCCACTTGTTTATTCTTTCCTTTATGTCCCTTGCTTTAGGAGACATATCAGTGAAAGAATTGCTGCGTGGGATATCTGAGAGTTTCCTGCCAATGTTCTCCTCTAGGACTTTGATGGTGTTGCAACTTATATTAAAGTCTTTTATCCATCTTGAGTTTATTTTGTGTATGGTGTCAGCTGATGATCCAATTTCAATTTTTTGCATGTAGCCGTCCAGCTCTCCCAACACCATTTGTTGAAGAGGTTATTATTGCTCCATTTTATGCTTCTGCCCCCTTTGTCAAATATTAGATGCCCATAGAGACCTGGGCTTATTTCTGGGCTTTCTATTCTGTTCCACTGGTCTATGGGTCTGTTCTTGTGCCAGTACCAGATTGTTCTGAGTATAGTGGCTTTGTAAGTAGAGTTTGATGTGTGATATTGTGATCCCTCCTACTTTGTTTTTCTTTTTCAAAATTGCTGCGGCTATTCGGGGTCGTTTATGGTTCCATATAAATTTTTGAAATGTCTGATCTATTTCTGTGAAATATGTCATTGGTATCTTAATAGGGATTGCATTGAATCTATAAATTGCTTTGGGTAGTATGGACATTTTGATGATATTAATTCTTCCAGTCCATGAGCACGGTATATGCTTCCATTTATTTGTGAACCTATGCACCCCAATGTTCATAGCAGCACAATTTACAATAGCCAAGTGTTGGAAGCAACCTAAATGCCCATCAGTAGATGACTGGATCAAAAAATTATGGTACATATACACAATGGAATACTACACAGCAGAAAGAAAAAAAGAACTACTAAACTTCGCGACAGCATGGATGGAACTGGAGAGCATTATGCTAAGTGAAATAAGCCAGGAGGTGAAAGACAAATACTATATGATCTCACCTATAAGTGGAACCTAACCAACAAAACAAAGATGCAAGGAAAATAAGACCAGTAACACTGAAAGAAAAAGAAATCAACAGAGACAAGAGGGAAGGAGGGGGGTCAGGGACAAGGAAGGGAAGGGGAAAGTCAAGGAACATATAGCAAGGACTCATGGACAAAACCAAAGGGGAAGAGCAGAGGGAGGGCAGGAGGGAGGGGGCAAGGGAAAGTGGTGGGGGGTAGGCAGAGACAAATGTATTTGAAAAAATAAATTAAAATAAAATTAAAAAAAATTCAGAATGTTCTCTGTAGCAGGAATATTTTATAGGGATTTTATACAATAATGAAGTGCTGTAGAGATTTTATGTTAGTTAAATTATTCTATGATATTATTTTGTCTGGTAGTATTGATATTGCAATTTGTCTTTTGTCTTAATTATTGGCCATGGAACATTACAAATAAAATATTTATAATTTTCTGTTTGAAGTTTATTGGAAGAAATGCATTTCTTCCTCCCGATGTGTTTTTCCACATGGAAGGGTCTCCATTAGCAGTATCACTTTTGGCCTCTCTAACCTTTTACTTTGATATTTGAGGGTGGAAGGATTGAGCTGCCTCTAGGGAGAATGCATCTTTCTCTTCCCCTTGCCATATGTTTTTCAGAACCAGGTCTGTGTGCTGCTCAGACCTTAAGAAAAGCACAGGCCTTGGATGGTTACAGTTCATGCAAATTCCAAGAAAAGCAAATGTCACTTTATGACCCTTGTCAGCCACATAAAACCTCTTTCATTTGGCTTTGAAGGATGCAAGTACTACTTTTCCTAAGTGATGGCTTTGGGGAAAAGTCTATAATTAGCCCTATTAAACATGAGGGACATATTGACAATTATTGCTGTAAGTTACATTGGAGATACATGGGAAGTAGAAATTTTAAACTGGCAGTGGTGTTATGGAATGAACTATGTACTTCCTTCAAACTCATGTGTTGAAGCCCTAACACCTTGTGTGTCTGTATTTGGAGATGTGACCTTAAATATCGTAAGAGTGAGGTTATAAGCTAATAGGATTGGCCTCCTTATAAAAAGCCTCTCTCTCTCCTTTCCCTCTCCACTGCAACCTCTTTCCAGGACATGCACCAAGGGAAGACCAAGAGGGGAAATAGAGAGAATGTACCATTGAATGTACCATTTGAGAGCCAGAAGGAGAGTCCTCACCAGAAACCAACCCGCCAACCCACCATTGCCAGACCTTGATTTAGGACTTTTAGCCTCCAGAACAGAGAAAAGGAATTTCTTTTTTTTAAGCTACCAGTCTTTGATATTTTGTTAAGGTAGCCAAAGCAGACTAATACAGTAGGCAAAAACGTTAGGCCACTAGGGGAAGCGTGGTAAATCTCTCATCACAGGACACTACAGAGGTTTTCAGGGACTTCTGCCATTGGGTGGGGGCGATTCACTTGATTAGTGAAATTTTTTAGCATCTTTTCAAATCAGATGACTAATTAAAATTCTATTATATTTCTTATATTTTCAACCAAAAAACAAAATTCAAAATAAAGCAAAAACATAGCTTTCACTGCCTAAAAAAATATTTGAAATGACATGTTCCTCACTTTAGTAGTTACTTAGATTATGAAAAACATGTGATTTGAAATAAAAGTTCTGTATTTACATAACTTCAAACAAACCAAAGTAAGAAACTCAAAATATTTTTCATTTTAAAAAATTTTTTTGTTGTTCAGTTACAGTTGTCCTGCCTTTTTCGCTGTTGCTCTCCCCTATCCCATCCCCTCACTCCCTTACTAATCCCCACTCCATTGTCAGTTGCCATGAGCCCTCTATTTATGTTTTCTAACTTGTCCCTTACCCTTCTTTCCCCCATTATCCCCCATCCCCTTCCAGTCACTGCTAGCTTGTTCTTTATTTCTCTGTCTCTGATTCTGTTTTGCTCATTTGTTTGTTCTGTTGATTATGTTCCACTTATAGGTGAGATCATATGGTTTCAATGGTGAGTAATTTTGATATTTATGGGACTAATATTCACCATTAGAGATATTACTACCTGTCCTCTTTTTTTTTGCAAAGTAGCATCTAATGCTTATAGGTTCTTAGAAAAATTGTCCTTGAGAGCTGTTTAACTTTTTTTGGTGAGATCAGTAGTAGAATATTGCTCACCACAGTGCAGCTGAGGGCAGGAGCCATTAGCAAAACCCAGAATAAATAAAAATTCAGTGTGACTTTTTCATGCATAAGTATGATTTGTTAAAACATTGAATCATTGTTTAATTGGCAGGAATTTTTCCTTAATCATGGTGTATATGGTAAAATGATGGTGAATCTTATAATTGATGGCTTAAGATAGGTAAAATACAATGAAATAAAGCCAACTAAAACATTATGTAGTTAAAAAAATCCTTTGTGATTGTTTGTTTTAGTGTTATTTGTAAATAGAAATTTTTTTATCTTTTTGAGAATTAATATTCTTGTGAAGAGACGACAAATGGCATTTTGCTTACTGACTTTGATACCTACATAACCAAATACAATTCTTCTATGTGAACAGTCAATATATTTTTGCAAGGTTAAACCAAATCTTGAAGACATCTGCAGTTTATTCTTGCAATGTCTTCATTCAAAAAGTATCATCGATAATTTTCTGTTTGAATTGGCTCCATAAGTATAATTGCCATAAAATAGGTCATATGTACTACTGCTTCAGGCAGTTAAACCTGCAATTTATTGTTGCGCACAGCTCAATATTCAATCTACACTATAGAGCTTACTCAACCATATGTTCCTTCAGGAACATTTTTGTAATTTCATTCCAGTATATTTTAGTGGGGTGGTGAGAAGCAAAGTTTTACTTGGCATTGAAAGGTAATCAAGGGAGAGTCCAACTGTTAGTCGTATGCTTGCCAGGATTTGGGATCATCTAGAGGGGTCTTCTATTTCTATAAACAAATATAAAAGAACAGACCTGCCTCACATCAAAACTTGTTTAGAGGGCAGATATTGTGTTAAGTTTTCTTAGCACAGATACACACTCAATGAAAAAGACACAAAGGAAACTCTGGGAAGTGTTAACTGTCCATTAACTTGATTGTGGTGATGGTATATTACTCTGTTTGCCTATGAACACACTCATCAAATTATACACATTAAATATGTGCAATTTTTTTGTATGTCAACTATACATCAATAAATCTATTAAAAAAGAATAGACTTATTATCTACGTTTTAAATATATAGAAGAAACAAGCTGATTGGTTAAGTTAAATTAGTGTTATTTTTGCTTCAATTATACTCCTCTAGCCCTCCACTTGAATTAATCTATGAAGGTACAGTCTTAGTTGTGGTTTAAAATCAGTGAATTAGAGTATACTGAGAAACAGGAGTCTATTTTTGGAGGCCCTTTTTTCTTGTAAAACATAAAAACAAACTTGGCAGTCTGCTCAGGACTTAATTAAATACATCTCAGATTCAATGAGGAAAGAAAATCTTTACTTGATGAAATTCTTCTGTGGAGGTATTTCCTTTCTTAGATTACTAAGGAATTGTGATTTTATTTTTCAACAGTATAAATGGGATGCAATTTGATTCCTTTGGGAACTATTGGATTCCTCTCTGGGAATTCTATATGTGCTCAAAATGTTACTTTCCTTAGAAAATAAAGGTGAAGCCAAAGAATTAATCAATGTCTTATAATATATTGCCTGACTAAATTTCCAGGGGTAAAGTTTCCTTTTTTATTTTTGTTTTTGTTTTTTATGTGCAAGTGTACTAGATGTTTATATAAGCACACATTTATAAAGTTACACAAAACCTAGCATATAATTGATCCCATGTACTTACTCAATTTGTTAAAAGAACTTAGGAAATTCACTTTTGTACAAGAACTGCTATTATGAACTAGATATCTTGCACATCAGTAAGGCCTTAGATCATAACTAATTGTAATAAAGCTATAGTCTCATCTGAGGGGAAATTTGCCTGAAAACTGCAGCAATTTGGAAAGGACAAAGACCAGAGTCAAAGATATATATGTCACTGCAAGAATGACACTTCATACCAGAGGGAAACACCTCTCCCTAGAACACCAGGTTTATCAGAGTAAGAGGCTTTTTTATGACAATCCTCTCCCCAGCACACGCAGAGTATTTTAACCTACAATGTTCTAGTAGCTTGCTCTTCACTTATCATGCTTAAATATTAATGCCTGTGTATTTTTTATGTCATTTCCAGTTTGTAACCCCTGTTAAGGCAAGGTCTATGCCTGTATTCATTGTCATTTTATCAAAGTATCACAATATATGTTACCTTGAAGAAATTGAAAAATATTTTTTTTCAGTTCATGATGTACTATTTATTTAACCCCCACAATGGTCTCTCTGAAACCTAGAGACTGTCATAGGTAATATTATTAAAGATGTAATTTATAATGTGCACACTGTAATAAACAAAGCATTATGCGCTACTCTTTGAGAACAGACTATTAGATTTTAGAGATTGTTTTGTGTTTTTATTTCTGACTCATTTTACGTTGTTTCAATAACTACTTTAACATCATGGACAATGGCCATGAATGTGCTGTAAATCAAGTGATTGACAACTACAATTGAGCCCTTTCTGAAGTGCTCCTCTATGTTAATTAATATGGCCACAGCACTAATGAGATACATCAATATTTTTTAATGAAATGAAAGCTGTATGATAGGATCAAAATGGTAATCCCCCCTCTCTTTTAAAATCCCATGAAATGACGGAATAAACCCATAGCACAGTAAACAAGGAAGAAATCCTGAAAGCTGAAAACAGGTAATGTTGCGTATAATGAGAAACAATCCTGGAAGACATCATAAACGAGAGAAGAATGCACTTAAGCAGAGTAAGTATGTCAGGTTGTTGCAAGGAGGGGTGGGGCTAAGGAGCAGAGGGAGAGTCACCTGGACCACGGGGAACAGCTTCTCTTAGAGAGCCTCACAGCCTGCCCTTCCTGGGGCTTAGCTAAGCCAGGCATTTCGCCAAAGACTAAAGCAATGAGTGGGCTAAGTCAGGAGGAGATGCTCCAAGAAACTGCTAACCATCTTGAGAGGGTCCTGTCAACATCCAGAAAATCAGCACTATCTCATCCCCTACACATCCTCATCTGTTGAACAGTCTTCTGAAAAACAAAAATAAGCAACCAGTTAATCTTTGAGCTATAGCAAAACACCATGAAAGTCAGATACTAAACTAAAAAAAAAAAAAAAAAAAAAGCATTAGCACCTGGGAAAATGTAGCCTGTAATGTCAATAAGACTACTATACATAGCAAAACCAGATAAATGTGGAAAATCTTGCATTCATGAGACCTTGAAAATTTGAAAATTCTATTATAAAAGTAAAACAGACATTCCATATGGTATCCGAAATGATCCTCTGGCCAATATAATGTCAAGGACTGTGATTATGTTATGTTGCATGGCAAAGAAAATTTGGTGATGTAATTAAGGTGAATAATAGTTTTGAGTTAATCAAAAGAAATATTATCCGGTTGGTTATAATTTAACCACATGAGCCTTTTCCAAGTAGAGTTCTTTCTCCAGCTGGAGGCAGAATCGCAAGTCAGAGGGGTTTGGAGCAGGAAGAGGACCCAGCGGTGGCAGCTTGAATACAGAGGAGGCTGCGTGGGAAGGACTAGGGCACAGACCCTTGGGCCCACTCAGGGTGTCAGCTGACTGCCAACAAGGACCTCGAGCCTACACTCACAAGGAACTGGATTCTACTGACAACCTGAATAAACTTTAAAGCAAATTCTTTCTCAGAGCCTCCAAATAAGAGCTTCCCATGATTAACACCTTGATTTCAGCCTTGTGAGACCCTAAGCAGAGAAACTAGTCAAGCCAGCCTGAACCTTGACCTACAGAACTGTAGGATAATAAAATATTGTTTTAAGCTAAGTTGAGGTAGAAAACTAACTCTTCACAAATGTTTCTCAGTTGGTGATTTGTTGAGATGTTATTCTCTTATTACTACCTTTCCCATTGACATCCTATCATATTCTCCTTAAGACATTTGTGGAAAGTGGTTCTCCAATTTTCCTAAAGGTAAATAAAAAGGATTTGCTATTTTATTAGTTTTTAGTACTTGCCATTTAATGAATATGCTTAGATACTTTTTTACCAAAAAATACATTAAAATATCTACTGAAATGGAGTACTTCTCCCTTGACCTTATGATATATCCCTGGATAAGGTACATATAAATATGCATTTGACATAGTAATTTATTTACTTCAAATTAATTTTCTTAACTTTTCAGATTATTCCTTCACCTCAAATGACCTACCTCATTAGCTGCTAAGAATCCCTGTGTTTTTCTTCATTCTTCTGGATTTCATGGCTTATGAGAATTATGACTGTATATGAACTCACATGCAAGGCTTAAAAAAAACATTGACTATGAATGAATACAGAGTACATTGTAGCTTGGAGGAAAAAAATGATCAAACTTCTGATATATTTCTTTTCTTGATGAAGTTTGTTTTCCAGCATAATCACAATTCCCCCCCCCCCGAAAATACATCATAATATTTGCTCATCTTAATATCTCCAGTACCACTTGAGTTCTAATTATACATTTCTTTAGGAAATTTTAACTTTTATTTTCCTGTGAATAACCAGGTTCTGATATGTTTCAATAATTTCCTCAGGTTTTTTTTTTAAGGTTTTATTTATCTTTAGAGAGGGGAAGGGAGGGAGAAAGAGAGGGGGATAAACATCAATGTGCGGGTTGCCTCTCGCACACTCCTCACCAGGAACCTGGCCCGCAACCCAGGCATGTGCCCTGACTGGAAATCGAACCAGTGACCCTTTGGTTTTCAGGCCGGCACTCAAACCACTGAACCACAAAAGCCAAGGCTTTTGTCTTATTATTATTCACAAGAAATGAAGTCTATGGCTTTGCAGATTTAACACCTTAAAATCATTTAAATCCATTCTTTCTTTTATTCTAAAACAGTTAATGATAATATCATTTGAATTCTTTTTACTTTTAAGACCCATTAATTTATACCTGAAAATCTGAAAAGTTCAAAAGAGCTTTGCCATCCTGTTTCCCCCACTATCAGTTTATCCTGAATGAATGCTACCAGTACAATAGCATTTAAAGTAGTCTTTAATCATGTTGCTTCCTTGCTCACAAACTACTCAAACTTCTGTTGTGTAATCTTATGTCTGCAATTCAAAGGCTTCTGTAATCTAGTCTCCACTGCCTTTCCATGTTTATTTAACGTTTCCTTTTGGAACTCTCTAATAGAGTGAAATTATAATTTATTAAATATTGTCCACTGAATTCATCTTGTATTTATTACATATTGATTTGGCTTCTAGAATGATTTTTATATGAGATGCTTTTCTGTCTCCAAGCAAAATTTCTTCCTCCAAAATTAATTTCAAGTCTCATCTAATCCAATAAAGTCTGCCCTGAATATTTCAGATGCAAATGATATTTTTTATATTTTAATATGCAATTTCAATGAGTTTTAAATAACACATAAACTTGGACACTTGGTCCTAAACGTCTGGTTTAATTTCAAAGAGCATAATTCTTCATTAGAGAATTAAACATAATTTTTTATGTGGTTGAATCAAAAAGTAACTGGGGCAAGGGAAGGATAGAAGGCACATTTCTTGGGAATTTAGAAACTACATTTTCATTGCTTATAAATAGAAGTTTTTATTGACTAAAACAGACAAAATGGTTATTGGTCTTTGTACAAAGGCCAATATTAGATAAATTTTCAGGGTGAATATCTCTCCCTTCTTCAAAGAGAGAGATTCTTCAGGTCAGCATAAAAAAACGATGACAGTGGTGTGACCTCTGCCACAATTTAGCAATTCTATGGACAAAACTCAAGTCTTTAGCGTGCAAAGTAAATTTATTAACTATGTGTTAAATAATAGTAAAGTATTAGTGGCAGTGAAAGTACATCCTAAATAAATTTTCTTTGAATTATAAAAATCTAGAAGAAAATCAGCTGATGGATGCTTCAGTTCAAATATTGCCAGTCCACTATTCTAAAAAAAATATTTTGCTAAAACTGAAGGATGTTCTATTTCCTTAATAGTCAAAAAGAAAATATATTAATGCTTTTAACATGTTGCAATTCAATTTATATATGTATATTTGTTTATTTATTTTTTATCCCAATTATACCTGCAAAGTTTATATATGATAGTCTACATTTTATATATTGATTCCAAAACAACTGGAAACCCATCTTAAATTCAACCTGAGACTTGATGGCCCTATGTTTTAGAATATCTCTGTTTCTATAACCTATTATCTTGGTTCATATACTTCCCATCTTTCAAGTTTTAATAATGTCAGATAATGAGTTTCTTTGCTCCCAATTGTGCTACTCTGTGATCTTCATCTTATACAGATACAGAAGAATTTTTCTAAAAGGCAAATCTTATTTTACTCCCCATTAAATTGCTTCAGTTGATTAGAGGAGAAAGTCAAACTTCATATTTTGGCATAGAAGAATTCCAAACATCAGCCCTTTCCCTCCCTGCTCCCCACCCTGTTCAGAGTGGTACCCCATGCTGTAACTGTTTAGAGCTCTCCCAGGTCCTGATGCTTTCCCACATTATTGTCTCCTTGTGTGGAATGTAAAGCTCCACTCCTGTCCCACCATTCTTCTCTTCTTATTGACCCAGGTGTCTGGCAAGGAACTATTGATCTTTTAAGCATTTATTTATACACCATACTACAGAAAATATATGATGAACTTTCTTATTCTCAAGGAAATCAGATATAACTTTCTCTGTAGTTCAAAGGTACACTGTATTTATAACATTTTATAATTTATAATTTGGTAATTCAATCCCTTTCCCATATGACTGCTGTAACTACATTATATAACATCCATCGCATATTACAATTACCATCACTAAAAAGTAAAAAATGACCAAAGAATAAATACAAATATAGTTATTCTTATAAGAAAGTTTACATGTGGAGATAACTAGTACTCCAGTGGAACACTGTGAATGTCTTGATGATTAGTTTGTGCCAATCAAATATCAACAAAATTGCAGAAGTGAATATCCATTATGAGAAAAAGTAATGCAAATATCAAACATTCGTATAGCATTTCCAAAATGCCAGGCACAATCTAAGCACTTTATGTGTATTGACTCATTGAGGTCTCTAAATTTCATTTAGTTCCTTGGAGATAAAATTCTGTGGAGTTCACCATTTTAAACCCAATATTTTAAATAGTGCTTAACTATAGTAGACACTGATTATTTAATATGATAAATTAAATTTTGTCTTATTGAAGTTTGGTGATCACATTTCTAGTCCAGTGTAGCCCAACTTAAGGTACTTGAAATCTTTACAGAACACTGGCTAGTTCTTTATTTATTATTTTAAAGTTATAATTATTATAATCTAATTACAAGGGTATGCTTAATTCAAAATACACCTCATATATGGAACATCTTTCACATGTGGGAAATCATAACTTTTTTTCAATATTCTATTTCCTGATTTATTTTATTATTTTTTTCATTCTTACTTATATGCAAACATGTTTTCTTATTAGATTGTTGGTTTCTGTGGGTTAAAGTCTAACTACCAGACTATGCACCACCTAAATTTCCATCCCCACCCTAAGCCTAGATATAGTGGAAAGGAGAGACCCTATAAAGTAAGAGTGCTGGTATGTAATCCAAATTATGCTAAGAAGGAACTCTGCTGCCTTAAATAATGTATTTTTTTCTGGGGTTCATTTTATTCTTTTGTAAGAAGGATTTTGGATTAAATTATCTTAAATTTCTTTCAGGTTCTAATATTCTAAGTGATATACTTACTTGTTTGTGTTAAACTCAGTCACATCTATAAATGTGTCCTGGTTATTTTAACAATAACTTAGAATTCTTTTAAAAAACTGTTTCTATAAGAAGTACAAATAAGTGGTTAAAAACAGCCATGGAGATGTAAAATACAGTATAGGAAATGGAGTAGCCAAAGAACTTATACACATGACCCACGGACATAAACAAAGGTGTGGGGATTGGCTGAGTGAGTGGGGAGTGCTGGGTGGAGAGGAGCAAAGGGGGAAAAATTGAGACAACCGTAATAGCATAATGAATACAATATAATTTAAGTAAATAAATAAACCTAAGAAAAATACCTGTTTCCAGATAAAAATATATTAGATATTAGCCCAGCATTCATTCACTTGTCTTTCATTAATATTAGAATCCCTAAGTCTGGGGCACACAGGGAGCCAAATAAAGATTTGTTACTCAGTCTTCTTTGCTATTTCTAGTTCTGACCTGGTGTCTAAGTTTTGGCCAATGAAATATTAACACAGGCAATGTGTTTATTTCCTAGGTTGTTCCAATAAAGAGAACAGACACATCCTTCACTATTTTTTTTTATTCCTTACAGACTTATTTGTTACTGAACCAGATAAAAGCAATACCTAACAACCAATACCAAAGAGTTCATTGACAGAGTGGAAAGACTTGGGTTCCCAACCTTATTTACCTATTGTGTCCTGTACAATATTTCCTCCTAGAATTTTCATTGAGCAAGTAAGTAGTACAAGAGTTGGATCTTGAAAAGAAATCATTTTCACTGGGTTTTTGGATTGATTACTCAAATATGTGATGAGTATACAGGTATCACCCTTGCCAGTGGAAATGCATCCATGAAAACCTATGGTATGGGCGCCATCATTCTTTTTTATTGAACTTATTGAGGTTAGAAGGGTTAATAAAATCATATAGGTTTAAGGTGTACAATTCTATAATATTGGTTTGGCCAACTATTGGATTGTCAGAATAGCTACTATCAATAAACCAACAAACAACAAGTGTTGGTGAGAATGTGGAGAAAAGGGGGTCCTTGTGCACTGTTGGTAGGAATGCAGACTAGCACAGCTACTGTGGAAAATAATATGGAGTTTCCTCAAAAATATTAAAAATGGAACTGTGTGTCATCATTCTTATCAAATAAGCCAGTAGAGGCAGGGAATAAAGAGCAGTAAAGGTCGAGATATTGAAAGGTCAAGTGAAAGGTGGTATTAGTTGCTATGGAAACCACAGTGATTATAATGATTACAGACTCTGTTGATTGGGGTTTTTTTCCCCAAAAAGAGTACACATAGAAAATGACAGATTGAAAAACTATTAAGATGAATGCAGAACATGGGTGAAAAGTCAGAAAGCTTCTATAGCATCTTTGAAGTAAAAAGTAAGGTAGGCTGAGGACTAAGCTCAGGTTTCGACTGTAAGCTTTAAAGAGTTTGCAGTTCCAATTAAACACTATATCCTTTTAGCTCTCTTATACTAAGATAAAGCACTTGTAGGAAGGACTGAATCTTAAAGGGATGAAAATATTTAGGCAGTCATAAATGAAGCTTGAAACTTTGAACTACAAATTCCATAGGACTTTTTTTGCTGCCAGGATCAGCTTCTCTCGTAACTCTTCTACCACTACCCCAAAGCGATCCAGCCTTCCCTGAATGAAACCTTTCAATAACAACCTCAGCTTTTTGCCTTGCAATGTAGTTTGGGTTCTCTTTATTTCTCACCTCTAGTTCTCCTTAGTGCTTCTAAGTCTATGATAGGATTGGATCCCACAATAGCCTAGATAGCAAGTCCAAGGGGAGACAGAGTAAAACAAATCCATAGATAAATAAGGTCCAGGGTCATGCAATTTGTATCTCCATAACTCTGGGGTGTGTATATGGAAGCTGCCTTGATGTCATTAGTTCAAAAACAGCACAATGAGACCTTTTTTTGACTGAATTTACTGATACAGATGTATTCTTCTAGGGTTCAGGATTCAGTGAGTTGACTAGACCTCGCAGGCATTGGTGGAACAGCATTTACAGTCTTCTAGGTTTTTGGTCAATGGGGTTTTGATGCTAGACCCTCCCTGACATATAATAAAGGAAGAAATATGAAGATAAAGGAGATGAAGTTTGGAGGGTATCAATCATGAGTGATGTATTTTACTACTTTCTCTTCATTCCTCATGAGAGGACCTGCTCCTCACCAAGCACACAGGGTTCATTGGTGAATCAGACACAAAATCTTTGAAAAGCCCTCGGTGACTATTTTCTTTGTATCAGAGATTATGCTGTAAAACTGAATTCTCAGATCTCAGTGGGAATGACGAAATCTCAG
The DNA here is from genome assembly GCF_021234165.1 of Pteronotus mesoamericanus. Taxonomy (NCBI): domain Eukaryota; kingdom Metazoa; phylum Chordata; class Mammalia; order Chiroptera; family Mormoopidae; genus Pteronotus; species Pteronotus mesoamericanus. The sequence continues at coordinate 12,540,145 of NW_026555247.1, read as the reverse complement.
CATTTTAGTAACCAAGTGGTAATAATTAACCTTTAGAGACAATGCGAGTGCAATCATCACACGTTAGAGTACTGGTTCTCAAACTAGGCTGTGCAACTTACTCATCTTAAAAGTATTTAAAAATACTGATTCTTGTCTACTAAACGATTCTGATTGATTGGTCTGGAATTTTTTAAACCTCCTTAGATGATTCTAGCATGCCACCAAATATGAGAAGCATGAGTGAGAAGAAAAGAGTGGTAATCAGAATGTGCACACATATTCTGGCATGGATTTGTGGTGATGGCTAGTTGATCAGGTTCCTAGTGATAAACTAGGCTTTGCATTAAGGTGTTATTTGTATAAATAGGGTGAAATACTTTAAGTCTGGCAGGCAGAAATCTCTGTAATGTGGACTCCCTCTCTTTTACTGTTCATCGCAATAAGCTGTCTCCTTGAACTAAAGTCCCTTGACAGAGGAGGCCAGTTGCCTGTGTGAAAACATGCTACATAAACAGCCATAGGTGTGTACTATGAATCTCCTAAAAGCTTTCTCCAGAGGCCCCAAAGTTGCCATTTGTAAAAGGATATGGTGCACTAAAGAAAGTGGGATATCCAGAATCGTCAGTGGTTATTGGACAGTGTTCCTTAACTCCTGCTGATTTTTGGAAACTCAAATGCCACTGTTGTTTGCCAGACCATTGTGAGATTCTGCAGGTCATGAGAATGAGAGGGTCAGCCTGAGTGAGTCCAGTAGGACCTCAGGCTCATTTTGTGGTACTTTCTCATTCCCAGAATAATTAGTAAGCATGCATGTACTTTATAGCTGGAAGAATTCCCACATTTGTTCTCTGACCTGTAAAGTAAGCACATTAGGATAGAAAGAGCTGCATGTAAGCTGTGAAGCAGCCCTTCTCCCTGTGGTTGTGATAGTAAACCACAAACAATACTACATACCTAGGGAAATAACAAAGATTAGTACTACCACCAAAACAGGGGGGATGCAGAGGCGATGATTGTTAGTCCACTTCAATGTACCTTATCATGTTGTTTTGCACAAAAGGTAGATGTGTCCTAAAGAATGAATGTGGAATATCAGAAACTTAGTTACATGGTAATGCAAATCCCAGTTGTCATTCCATTATCTTTACTAAAGTAAATCACAAGATGGGTACATAATAAAATAGCAAATGTTTCTTTTCTTTTTCTTTTTTTAGTTTTTCCTATAAGCAAATATTATAAAAAGCAACTTGCTTGGATTTATATGTAAGAGACAGCAGTATACATTTACTGTACTGACACAGGCCAATGTCAGCTCTTCAGTTCTCTAGCATAATATAGTCCAGAGGGAGGGACCTTGATCTTCTCGATATATCACAGAACATCATGCTACTCACTTACCTTAAAGGTACTATGCCAGACAGACATGATGGCTGGGGAGTGGTAAACATTCTAGATACCCCAGTAGGATTCATGTATGTCAGAGGATGGGAAATAAACTCTGTAAATGTTCAGGGGTCTGCCACATTAGTAAAGGTGCTAGAAATTTGTGGTTCTTAATCATATCAGAATATTCTCCTATAAAGTGAGAGATAAGTTGCTTTCACATCTGCCATCAAGGTGTCTTTGGATTTTAAAGGAAACTTATAGCACATTTTAGTATGCTACTCTAATACTTTTACTGGATAACCCATAACACTATAATTTTGAGGGGACTTGAAGCAAGTACCGCTTATTCAGCAGCTCAAGCCTGCAGTTCACGCTGCCCTGACACTTGGGCTACATGACCCTGTAGGTCAGGGTGACAAACTCAAGTCTGTGGGCCAGTTATGGCCGTTATTTATACTTGTATGATCTGTGAGCTAAGAACAATTTTTATATTATTAAATAATTGAAAAACAACAAAAGAAGAATAACATTTCATGACATATGAAAATAACATGAAATACACTTTTCCATGTTCATAAAGCAATTTGGAATATAGCTCGTCTTATTCCTTTTATAGTCTATGGATATTTTCACACAACAACAACAACAATGATGGATAGTCGTGATAGAGTTTGTATGGCTCATGAAGCCCTAAAATATTTATCATCTGTCCCTTTATAGAAAAAGTTGACAGTCCCTGCAGTAGAAAAAATAAGAACTTGCAGTGGAGCCTCTGCCAGGCCTTAAATAGAAACCATGGCTCAGACTCAGAGTTTTATACTAAGGCCATGCTCACTTTTTCCAGGCATAAAAACTTTTGTGGATTCAACATTATATATGTCCCCTCACCCAGGCTGATCTAGGTATTGCCAATATTAAATGTTCCACCTGTCAACATGAAAGACATTTTGAAAACTTGCTACTGGTGTTTCAAAAATCCAAATTCCTGTTAATAGAACAATCAAAAGTGTGATCTAAAATGCCTGTGATGATTTGGCATTTTCTAATTTACTAAATCATAAAATTGGATGTATATTTCAACATTACGCTGAACACTGGAGGTAAAATGTGTAAGAACAAATCAAGGATGGTCAAGAAAGAAACAAGTACACTGCACAAAAGGGTACCTTTGGCATCCTCAGTAACTGTACCTTCTGCTTTACTGCCTCTCCTTCATGTTACAACTCAGACTTCTCAAGGAGCTCTCTGTGACCACCTAATGTTGGAGAGGAAAGCATGTACCTGAACCATATGTTCATACCACCTGGAAGTAGGCAGCCATTGTATTATAGCTCCACTAAGGGAGGCCTGAGTTCCAGTAGGGGAAATTCTTCTTAGTGGGCGAAACTTGGGACAGTACATCTTTTTGTCCCTTTTATATGGAGGAAAGACTAAGGAAAATACCTATGTTAGCAAGTGGATTAGATGGCCAGTCAAGATTGTGTAAAGAACAGGATTTGATAGATTTGTGATAAATCTGGGTAAGGGGTAATTGAGTGAACTTCTGGGTATCAGCATCAGTGATGAAAATCGTTGCATTCACTGTAAATGAGCAACAGAGAAGATTCATTTCAGAGGAGTCTTTAAATAAAAGGAGGAAGACTATAATTCCTCAAATAGGTGTCATTGACTATTTTCCTAGACAATTTTCTTCATGCATGATAGATCTGCATAGGAAGTATTTATGGAAGTTGGCATAAAGGTCATGTATGCTTTCTACAGCTTAGAATTGTCCTCACTGAGGCTGATCTGGCTATTGCCAGATGCCTGGAACCTAATGCTGAACACCTGGCAAAGAAAGTATTGTTTCCCAAAAGAATGGCCATCTACCTGTTAGTATGCTGATTACATTGATCCTTTCATTTTCATTATATCTATTCCCACATCAAGAGATATATCTATATATCATCTATCTATCTATCTATCTAGGTATAGATATAAATAGATTAGTATATCTATATCTATCTATATATATTTATACATAGATAGATATATTGCTAATATGCCTTCCTGCCTATAATACTTCTGCCAGCAACACTAGTCAGGTACATTCAGATATCTGTTTCTATGACATGCCACATACTATCACCACTAATCAAAAGATATATTATCTTTTGTATGGCAAGAAGTAAAGCAATGAATTGACATCAATGGAATTCACTTACTCAGCATATGCCCAGGATTTAATTGCACATTATTACACAAAATTGCAGTTGGCTTTGTAGAATGGTGGAACAACTTGCTAACATTTTTAGTTACAGCACTGCCTGGGAGGCAGGTTTCTCTAAGGTCATGGCATTCTTCATTCACCATGTAGTACATACCATAAACCAGAAGTCACTGTATGGTGCTATTTTAATAGAGCAAGAATACATAGAATAGAGAAACTAAGGAGTTAGGGGTTGGAGCATTCTCTTCTCATTATTACACAAAATAAATCACTGGAAGAATGTTTGCTTCCTGACTCCATGATCTTGATTTTTAGAGACTTTAGAAGTCTTAATGTCCAAGACAAAATGCTTCTGTGGGATGCAGTTACGGTCCTTTAAGAAGCTGAGATTGTTCTCTGTGATCCTCATGTTCTGCAGAGAAGAGGGTCACTGTCCTTGCAATGTGATCCATCTTCATTATCAAGGAGGGAGTGGATGGCTGCTACACAATAAGATGAGGAAGACAATGTCTAGAAGCAAAGGCTTTACTGGTTTTTAATACCTTTTAGTACCCCCTTACCCAATAACAGTCAATGGAACAGTTTGGCAGTCTAATACAAAGATGGGAGCACAAAGGATTCAGATCCGAGGACTAAAGGTTTAGGTCATTCCACTTGGTAAAGAATCCTGTCCGTTTTAGGTACTAACTGAAGAAGGTTAAAGGAGCATTAAGTGGATGTTGAAAGATGGAAATTACAGAAATGAGACTGTCAAACTAGGTTTTATACTAGTCATTTTTTCCCTCCCCTTATATTAAAAAATTGTGGCGGCTAAATTTTTATATTTTAGGTGGGAAAATATGTAAAGTACTGCCTTTACATGATTAAATGAATGCTTATGATATTTTGTATAGTTGCACAAATTTTTCAACAAGAAAAAAGAACAAGAGTAGATATTGAAAAGCAAAAGGGGTAGACTGTGCTGGATATTTTTGTTTGCTTCCCCAGATCTCCTCTTCACCCTTTCCCACTTTTTTTCTATTTCCTGAGATTTTAGTTTATAGGCTACATCAATGAGTTCCTTTCCCATAGGATTTGTTCAGGAAGCACTAGCAAAAGCTGAGACAGAAAGAGAAGACTGAGATTTGAATTCGTGTTCTTCTGACTCCTGCCAAGTCTATTAGACCTCACAGGTCCTTGCTGGGAGCCCCCGCTTTCAAGCCTCGTTACATTTCCCCTGTTCTGGTACCCACTCCATCCTCTTGCCTTTTCAGATTTTTGAGTCTCATCAGCTCCTCGCAGCCCAGAGGTGCTTTACCCAAACTTTCCGGCTTCTGTAATTGTATATACTTTGTAATTAGTCTTTTCATTGTTATTTATTAATACTTTCTCACATACATTTAAAAATACCTCCTTTTTGAGCATGAAACCTGTTTCTGTGGAGAACCTGGATGATACAAGCACATGCAGGCAAAATATTAAATGCCAGATATTTGTTTTTCTACATCTTAAGTCCCAAATATTAAAAGTTCCTGGTAAAGTAGATGTCATTGTCTTAGAAAATGTCACCAATATCATATTTTCTTATGGAAATTCAGCCCTAGTTTTGATGAGAGGGTAATATGAGAATAAATGGGTTTGCTTTGTCTTTTTGGGCATGCTTTAGAAAATGACCTTTAGAGGCAGTGCACTAGAATATAAATGCACACCAACTTTAAACATTTTTGACAAGCTTGGTGCATTCGAAGACCCCATTGCTGTGTGAAAACAAGCCTGTTAACTAATTTCTATTTAATAGTTGTTAATAATTCGTTAGCTCCATATGGTTTTGGTTTTCATCACGTTATATAGATTTATTATAGTTGGGAGGAATTTTAAACACTCTATTCAAATGATAAACTTTTATATAAATGAGAAATTCATTATGACATTGGAAAATAAAAATGAATAAGTTTTATTACATATTTGGGTCACTCTTCTCAGTTTTTCTCAATAAAACTGACTAAATGATAAAGAAACACAGTACGTCTACTACCTGTCAAAGCCATTTGTGCAATGTCCTAATCATTGCAAGACGGTAATAGTGTAAATTTATAATTTTGTATAAATACCTCTGCGCTTCTTTACTACTCTGTTTTGTTCTTAAATCTTTAGCAATGTGAATAAGTACTTTTTAATTTGCATCCTATATCAAGATAACACATTTTACAACATTATTTCGAGTACTGCAGAGTTTGCCCACAAATATAGTAAAAATCACTGTTACTTTACATATATAATTTCAGCATGGTTACATATATTTTTTTGTTTAGATTTGAAAATACCAATTGATAAGCATGTAGGATGTTTTCTAAAAATACTGTGAAAGTGATAATTATGTTTATAAAGGAATCAATATAATTATTAGCAATCATTAAAAACTGTTCTATTTCAAATGTTTTGGAGATGAGGTAGTTAGGTAGCATTCAAGGGTGTCCTGGTGTCTAAAGTAGCAATTATATATGGATTTTTGTCTACAAAGTAGAAAACTAGAGCTAGAAGAATCTTCCAAACTATTTTTGGAAAAAAGATTAAGACAAGACAGTAAAGTTCAGTCTATAAATCAAATAAACCCAATCAACATACTGCTTTGAGAAGAAGGAATGTCATTATAAAGTTTCCTTATGTAAAAATAATAATTCCCTGTATTTTTTTCTGTCCTCCCGAAAACTAGATTAGATTGTCTCAAATTCCAGTATTTCATTTACTTCTTTTTAACATCCAAACTCTTAAAGTCACAGAAAGTAGTAAGATGGCCTACTTCATGGTTGTTTATTTTCCTTCCCAAAGTTCTCATTGGTCCATTTTATGGATTATCTTATGAATTGCCATATTTAACAAATAGAAATACAGAATTATAAGTTAAATTAGAATCTCAGATGAAAATAAATTTTATTATATCTGTTCCATGCTATATTTGGGATATTCCTATACAAAAATCTTATTTGTTGTTTATTTTATTATTTATTTGACACATTTAATTGGGTGCTCCATATTTTATCTGAGAGCCCAACTATTACATAGAAGATTAGTAGAATTTAATAGAATTCAGCCCCTTTTCATTAGTGTTATTCCTGTCTCATCTCCCCATTCCAATAAGATTCTTTTCATGTAAAATAGCTTTAGTGAAATGTTGGGAGAGAGAAAAACATCAAGAATAAGAGATGTTTTTAAACACAATTTAGTTTTCCTTCTTACATAACAGTAAAGTTCACTGCTCTTTGGCTTCAAAGCATTTATTTTTAATTAGTATTGATTGACTCTGATTACAAGGAAATAGAGATAACTGTAACTTTGAGTAAATTTAAAATGTTTTTATTTTATAATTCCATATATTGATTTTGAGAGATAAGAATTTTCTTTGCCATTAAACAAAAAGGAAGAACAGATAAAAAAAAAGAGCGATGAGTTTAGAAAAAATTAATCTTGAAAAAGCTACATTACCTCAAGACCTGATTTTTTTTTTTTACTATTATTATTATTCCCTTTCTCTAGTCTTCATACTTCTTTGGACCAGTGGAATAAGGCTAGACTTTGTAATTGGGAAGACTAACATTTTATTAATTTTATAAATTTTTACAATTTTTAAATTATCTAAGCTCTAATTAATTTTTAGACCCTAATATTTTCTTCAGAAATGTGTTCAAATAAAGGTTTGCCTCTCACCATCCTGTATGAAATAGCAAAACAAATTTATACATTATTTTTTTCCATAGCTCTAATCCTCTCTCATATAGTCATTCATAGTGTTAACTTATTTTTAATTGTCTATATCTTCATGGCAGAAGTTAACTACCACAATGACCAGGATTTTGTCTACCTGCTTCTTTGCTTTATCACCAGCACATCAGTTTCATAAAGTGACACAATACAAATCCATTGCCTGAAGAGTAATCTTTACTTATTTTCATATATACATAAATGGCTAAACCAAATCCCAGAATTTTTTTCTGAAGTTTTAAAGGTGTGCTATACGTAAAGAATTTGGATAGTGTCTGGCTCATAGTATGTAGAAAATGGATGGTTAATTTTATTTTTACTAACACAGCGCACACTCCCTGATATGTAGTAGTAAATCAATGGATTGTAATACTCTCTTTTCCTTCTCAGTTTCTTAGATTTATTTCTTATTTTGAGTTCTTAGCTTCTCTCACCCTGAACACAAATCATGACGATGCATAAAAATACAAAGAACAATGAAAAGCCTAAACATACAAAATATTAATAACAATGCATGGTGTTTGAATTATATATGTAATTAAATTAAAATGCTTGGCACTGATAGCACAAAATGTAGGAGAAAAGTTTATGATTTACATTATTTTAAAATTTTAGCATATTGGGGATAGTAGGGAAAGTACTTATTTATGTTAAATATTACTAAGCCAAAGATTCATGTTCTAGATTCTTGAGTAATCGAAAATAGCTTTCAACCAACAATATCATACAGAAGAAATATTTAAAATAATTTGATCAATTCAAAATCGGCAAGAAAAAAAGAGAAAAAAAATGTAGTGCAATAGATAGGTATGGATCCAAACATATAAATGATTCCAGTAATTCCAAGGCAAATAAATGATCAGATAAAACATGGTGTCTATGGATTTAAAAATAGAATCTAAATATAGTCTGCATTGAAAAGACACATCAGAAATTAAAAAGCACAGAAAAGTGTATTACAAATGTATGGGAAACATACTAAAACAAAACAACCAGTAAGTTGATACAGCTATGCTAACATCAAATATGACTTTAAGACGAGAGGAATAACTAGCACTAAAAGGAGACTTCAGCCTGACAATAGGGTCAGTCTGTCAGGAAGATCATTAATTCTAAATTTCTATACATGTCATAATATAGGTTTGTACAATATAAAGCAAAAGTTGATAAAAAGAAACAGATACTACCACAAATATATTGGAAAAACTTTTACATAATTTTCTTGATAATAGAAAAAGACACAAACAGTAAAGATATAGAAAGTGAGACAAAATGACTTTTTAAAAATTGAACCTGATTGACATGCAGAATGCCACCAATAACTGAAGAACACATATTCTTTTTATGTATGCTTAATAAAACATGTATTAACAACTTTAAAAGGTCTAATGTAATATAGAATAATTTTTTTTGTCATAATGGAACTATGCTAGAATCCAATAACAATGTACTAGAATATCCTCAACTTTCTAAAAAAAAAAAGCAACTCTTCTAAATAATGTAGGTTTAAAAGAAATAAAAAGATGGTGGGGGGAAGGCAGAGACAAATGTATTTGAAAAAATAAATTAAAATTTAAAAAAAAAGAAAAGAAAAGAAATAAAAAGAAATTGTAAATATTTTGAACTGTAGGATAATGAAAGTGAGATTTGGTGACTTTTTTTGGATCCAAAAATGATGAAAAAAATGTAATGTGTCAGTAAATGCGTTAGAATCAATCTAAGAAGCCATCTCTGAAAGTAATGAAAAAAACCCCAAAAAACTTTGAGCAATTCCATGTTCCTGCCGAAGTCTAGAGAAGACAGAAATTTAAAGTGTGAGTGTGAATGTGTTTTAAAGTATTAGAGAGCTGATGAAGCAACCTAGATTTAAGGGAACAAAATTTCAAGAAGACAGAATCTTTGGAGAGATTTCTTTCCTACTGCCCCTCATCCCCCAATGTCCCTACCCTCCTACCCCCGCATCTGGGGCATTTTGGGTTTGGGATGTAAGTAACACACAGGTAACACAAAGTGAGACAAAGTGCTGAGGAGCATGAGAAACAGGAAAGTGTTAGGGAGACTCAACAGGGATAACATGTTAGTAAACACAAATGGGAGTACTTGGGGATCAGGTTCTATTTAAAAAAGGAGAGAGAGAACGGAGTCTGGCAGTTTTCAGCTTTTACTTTTGTGGTATTTGCTGAGTTCTGAAGTCAACAAGACAGATACAGGGAGTCGAGAAGAAATGCTATACAGTCGAAAGACTTCCAGTTTCTGAATCAGCATATAAGGAGCTGGAAGTCACCACTCCCTGTCCTAATGGGTAAAAAAGCTGAACAGGCTGAAACATCAGCTCCTCTTGCTTGAGTCCATAGAAGGAGGAATGGCACAGGGTCAATTACCATCCCCAACATTGGAGCCGGACAGGCAAAGGGAGAGTCACAGCTTCCCTGGAGCAAACTCAGGACGGGAAACCACTGCAGACCACATGGTAAAAGGAAAGCCTGACTTGTAACTGACAAATTGCTGGGCGCATAATGCCGGCAACTTTGAGAGTTAAAAACTCCAGCAGTTCGTGTGGTAGGAGGGTCCCTACAATACAATTTTGGGAGATTTACTTCCAGCAGCTTGAGCAGATGCCCACAGCAAATATCAGAGAAAAATCCCTGTGGACTTAAGGCAGGGGGACAAGAAAAGGAACCATTTTAAAATATGCTGGAGGAGCACTCTCTTTAACAAGGGGTGCACTCAGGACAAAGTCAGTAGTAACTAGAGCCTAAGCTACTGTGGTCTTTTAAGAGTCTAACCGCCTAGGAAAGGAAAAAAATGCCCAATCCCTGCCCACTCTGACCACTGTCTTCTCACTAATCGAGGAGAAAAAATCCTGAGAAACACCTGAGATATTCACAGAGGCCTTTATGCTCGCTAAAAGACAGGTTTAATTATAGGATTATGGAATGTTTCCCCTCCCTCATCTCTCACTACATTATTCAAGGCCTGTTTACCTAGTACATCATGACTATTGGGGAAAATATGACAAGGTATGTCAAAGTCAAACCAACAACAAAACACAATTTGAAGAGACAGCAAGCATCTGAACCAGATGTGATAAGAATGATGGAATTATCAGACTGGGAATTTAAAACAATTATTATTCATATGCTAAGGGCTCTAATGAAGAAAGTAGACAGCATGCAGGAACAGATGGGCAAGGTAAGCAGAGAGATGGAAATCCTAAGAAAGAACCAAAAAGAAGTGCTAGGGAGAAAAAAACACTCTTAACAGAAATGAAGAATGACTTTGATGGGTTTGTTAGTAGATCAAACAAGGCTGAGCAAAGCTGAGTGGAGTTTTCAGCAGTCGCTTAGCTGTGAAAAGTTAAGAGGTCAGCGGAAAAGAAGATGCTTTGAAAGACCGAGGATCTATGGTGCAGCCCCTCAGAGGCTATGTACAATATGACCTAGGAGTAGGTTGAACAGACCAGATCTAAGTTTTATCAAAGCTACAGCCTAAACTCAAGCCAAGTCAGTGCCTAAGTGAATCAGGATGATCAGACAGTTTCCTCCTTATCTGGCTAGCAAAGAAAAGAGTAAACCTCCCTGGGAAAAGAGACCCCAAAAAATGCTTTTACATAATGTCTGGTATTCGCTCAAAATGTTAACAAAACTTTCTAAGAGAAATGCCTAAGTGATGGAAAGTCAGCAGGAAAAAATAAAAATAGATAGTAAAAACAAACACATTAGTAAAATAGATTTTGGAGTTATCAAAGATTTTAAATAGAAAAATAGAGGTATCTACAGAGAAAAATCGATGAAATATGAAGAATTCCCTAAGTTATTGGAATTTATATAAAAATCTCAAATTAAAAATACAATACCAGTATTGAAAAATACAATACCTAGTATAGAAAACCCTGTGGACATATTTAACAACGATTTGATGGAAGAGAGTTCCTGATCTAGAATATAGGTCAACAGAAAGTATACAGGACAGAATACAGAAAGGAGAAAAAAATACCAAAAAGAACATGCATGTCTGTGGGTGGGTGTGTGTGCTATGGAAATAGCTATCATATTTGTAGTGAGGCTCCAAAGAGGAGAGAAAATTAGGCAGATGCAATTTTTCAGGCTATGATAGTAACTGAAATTTTCCCAAAGCTGATTAAAAATTTCAACCCATAGATTCAATAAACTCTGCAGTCCAATCTTCAAACATTAATGAATAAAGGAAAATCATGACTGGGCATATCCTAGTCCAACTACAAAGACAAAGAAAAATATTTTGAAAGCAAAAAGATATAAAAAATAAATTAACCTTAAAATAGCAACATATAAGACCATTAGCTGACTTAAACAACAACAAAATTATCAAACCAGAGAACAATATAATGCAATCATTAAAATGTTAAAATGAAAATAACTGCCAAACTATAATTCTGTGCCCAGAAAAAAAGTCTTATAAATGAAGACAAAATAAAATGTTTAAGGTAAACATACATTGCTAGTATCTGTCAGAAGCAGAATTATATTTAAAAATGTACTGAAGGGAATTCTCAGGCAGAAAGAATCTGATCTCAGTCAGGAAGAGAGAAATGCAGAAACAGGATCATGAGCGAAAAAGGTAAATTTGCTGAAATGGAAACAAGAATAAAAAGAAACACATACTTTTCTGTATTAATTAAATAAATTGAATCTTTATTATATAATATTCTTATAAAGCATCATCAGCCTCATATAGTTTTAGTGGTTATTTAGTCAAATAAAGATATATATAACACCAATATTTTAATTATGTCAAAGAATTTTTAAAAATGAGCACGCTTCCTGCTTCATTTACGGTGCCAGCATAATTTTTAAGCTGAAATCTTATGAGGACCTTGAAAGATAGGAAGAGGCCAAACTCTTTCATAAGCATAATTGCAAATTCTAAATAAAAGATTAGCAAACAGAATCTGGTAAATATAAAACATAATTATATAGTATTGTGTATATATATATAGTATATGTATTGTATGTCTTACATCACAGAAAATTTGGAGTTAGTCAAAAATCAACCAACATATTACCAATAGTAACAGAAATATTGGAGAAAAAATATGAGCATCTCAAGAGATGACATTATTTGATAAAATATCATGCAGTTGATATTTAAAAAATAAATTTAGCTGCAAAAATTATAAGCAATTTTCTTAACTTGATTACTATATCTACAAAAATTAACAAAAATATAATTTCTCGTGAAAATTTGAAGTATTTCCCTTAACAACTAGGCAAACACATACCTACTCTCACACCTGTTGTTCATCATTTCACATGAAGTTCTATTCTCACACTACAACCAGAGAAAAATGTAAGGCAAAGGAAAGAAAAGGAAAAAGTCACAATACTATTATTGATATATGACATGGTTATGTTCTTAGAAAATAGAGGATAATAAACAAACTTTAAGAATTTATCAGTACACTTGGCAAAGTATGTGGATAAAAGGATAATACAGAAAAAAGACAAGAAAATAAAATACAAAATTATAACATTTACAATCGTGTTAAAAATAAAAAAATATTTAGGAAACTTTCCAGTGAAAAATGTGTATAGCTCTTCATTTTAGAGAAATTTTAAAAGGGTTAAATAAGTGAAAGCATATATCACAATCATAATATGAAAGCTTAAATGTTGTAAAGATGTTAATTATCCAAAATTGATCGGTAAAGTCAACGTAGACCCAAACTTAATTTTATATCCAGACCATATAAGAACTGCACATCATTATGTAGTGAGCAACTTAATAGAAAAATAGGTGAAAGATGAAGACAGGTACTTTACAAAAAAAGTATATTCAAAATCAGTAAACGTAAGGAAAGGTGTTGAATATCATCAGTAGCAAAGAAAATGCAAATTAAAACCTAAATAAATATAACATTTTCATTAAACTAGCTAAAGTTTTTAAAAATGATATCACCAATTGTTGGTAAGGCTATTATATGTTGCTGGTGGAAGGATAAATTGGTATAACCACTTTGAACATTTTTTAATATCTTGAAGAATAAACATACATGTATATTATGACTCAGTAACCTATTGTCTTATGTATATATCACAAGAATTGTGTATATATATTCACCAATACACATGCAAGAATGTTCATAGCAATACTATTTGAGAGTATGCCAAAATGGAAAGAATCTTAGTGCCTGTCAATAGTTGAATGAAAGACAATATTGTGTGTTCATTTAGTAGAATACTAGAAATCCATGAGAATGGATGTACTACTACATAAATTAATCTACAAATATGATATTAAGCATAAGAAAGTCACCAAAAAAAGGTGCACACTATATAATTCCTCTTGTATGAACTTGAAAACTAACAAAACTAAATGCTAAAAGTCAGGATGGTAGTGACTTAAGAGGAGACAGTGATTCTAAGAGGGATAATGGAGTATATCTGATAATGTTCTGTTTCATAAATTTTCTCAATCATGAAAATTAATTGAGCTGTACAGTTATTTTAACTTTTATGTATGTACACACACACACACACACACACACACACACACACACACAGAGTCTGTTCAGAAAGTATCCAGCTGCATACTATGAAAAATAGGGACATTTATTGAAGAAGATAGAAGATACAAGAAACATTGTACATAAGACAATGATGCTTCAGTCCTTTTCAAAGTAGGCACCTGGGGACCTCACACAGTTCTCCCAATCTCCATCAGCCGCCCCGTCATACTTTCCTGAATCTCATTGATGGTATGAAATCTCTTTTCTTTCAAAGGTGATTTTAGTTTTGGGAAAAGTCAGAAGGTCTTAGCGCACCAAACCTGGGCTGTAGGGGGCTGAGTCACCTGGGTGATTTGATGTTTTATCCAAAAACTCTACACAAGATATGATGCATGCATGATGCATGAGTATGCATTGTTGCAATGAAGCTGCCAATCACCCACTGTCCATACCTGCAGCCTTCTGAATCATCTGAATGAGTTCTGCGGAGGAATGTTCAAGCTTAACACAAAATTTGATGCAGATTAATTGCTCTACACCCTTAGTCATTTTCAATGCGACAACCACATAGTACACATGCTCACTCAACAGCATCTACTGCCTCCACTGATTAGGACAGTGAAGCCATCATTGTTCATGTATGCACATTCCAGTCCACTCTCCCTGGATGCCACGTTACATCAATGTAGTGCAAACCATTCTCATTATATTAATAATGGCTGGACTTTTTCCGGACAGATCTCATATACTTATTACATATGACATATTATATTTTAATAAAAAATTATTTTAAAAAGGTACAACTGCCCTGTCCAAATATGGCTCAATTGGTTTTAGTATAGTCTCCTAACCAAAGGGCTTCAGGTACAACTCCACATCAGCTCACATGCCCAGCCTGTGGTTTCGTTCCCTGGTCCAGGCACATGTGAATCCTGGCCCAGACGCGTACAGGAAGCAACCAGTCAATATTTATCTCTTACATCAATATTCTCTCTCTCTTTCTTCCTCTCTCCCTTCCTCTCTCTCAGAAACCAATATAAAATATCCTCAGGTGAGGATTAAAAAAAAAAAGAGAGAGATAACTAACCTCTTCAGTTTTTGACACTCTCACTTCTTTTAATATCCAAATGATAATATTCCCAGTATTAATGAATGAATTAATAGGACTGCCATCTTTTCCTAATGTTTCCTGCTCCAATATTACTGAAAGTTCGCAAGGCTACTGACATAGTGTCCTAGCTCAGTACTCCTAAAATGAGGAACTCATAATCATTGTTTTGCTCTTAAATCATACACAGCACACCATGACATCTCTTTTTCAAGGTCCCAGTCTGCAGGGGGAAATTTTGCAGTGATTGCTCCTCCATTAATAAATTCTGAAAAGACCTTTGCCACTCTTTTGAAGTTCTTGACACCAATGTATTACAGAATCTGAGATGGTAGCAAACTACTAGCACTGTAAGAAAACATCATCATAATTATTTGTAAAAGTGGATTTTTTTAGTTATATCTGCTAGCCCATTATAAGTAGGAAGCATTCCCACAGGTATTTTGCCATCCAATTCAATGTTTTATTTTGCCCATTTAAGAAAGATAGAAGTATAGGTAACCCAGAGGAGTTATAATGGCCTCTGCCTTTGGAAATGGCCTTTTTTTTTGGTCCATAGATATGAGAATGTGTCCAATTCCTTTATGAGGTTTTAGCAACTTTGAGAAAAGTTTACAAGAGAGTGAATGAAGTTTCTGTCATTTCCTTTCAAAATATAATATCACCTTCCTCTCACTTATGCGGTCTGAAATTAATCTAAAATTCAGGTTCTATCTTACAAAGTAAAAATCCATAGAGGTATGAAAAGACTGTGAAATGTGACTATGAATTCCAGTAATCACTTGGTGTTTCCCACAGGAAATGAAAGAAATTAGATAAAATTAGATTTTGTTGAACTAATGAGGCACACAGGAAAGCTTTAGTGTTGCTTCCATTTTTTTCGTTGAAACAAGCAATATAAGGCTGCAGCTAATTTTTCATTCACTTTCATCTATTTTAGTCATAAATCAGATAAATATTAAAGTTCACATAAAAATCCTGTAAGTTAAAGGGGATGAAGAAAAGCATCTAGCATTTACTCAGTGCCTGTTGTCAATATATATTTCATTCTCACAAGAATCTTATAAAATAAATATGATTGTGATTTTTTACAGATGAGTAAACTAGATTTGGTGGATTTAAATATCATAATTCCCCACCTTTACAAAGCTAGTACATTACAGAGCCAGGAGCTTACATTCTTATCATGTTAAACTGTTGCTTTGGCCCAATGGTACGAATTAGTCAGCATTGGCAAACGATCCTTTAATCTTTATTGCTATGTGAATTTTAGCCCTTATGGCCTTTACCACTATGCATACTTGAACTGTAATTTATAGTGTAAATTACTTTAATTTATGCCGCACCTTATTCAGTTTATGACCACATGGCAACTTTGTTTTGGAGAATATGTAAAATATTTTAGATTTATGTTATGAGCTTTGCATTTTAAAAACAGGTAAAACATATTTTAAAAATCAGTTTGTATGTAGATACCAGTAATGCAATTAAAAAAGATGTCTACAATAATGCTCACATTTTTCCAGGTGAATTACTGAACAAGAAGGAAGAAGCACTATGAAATGAAACCTAGTAACAAAGCATAAAACCATGAACTACTGGGCTCTTTTACACAATGTAGTTCATCACTTAAAGAGATAAATAATGTACGTAGTGATTAAGATCATGGATTTTGAAATCGAGATAACCTGTGGGTTATTATATTTCATGAAATCTAAGACATTATTGATGGAGAACTAACATTACTTTATAATGAAGGAAAAAGTACTACCCAATCATTTTAAGACACCTTTGATGGTATGATGCATATTGACTTCAGAGTGCTATATTTTAAAGAAAAAAGAAAAAAGAATATGTATATAGAATTAATGACATGAGGAAGTGATGTTATACAAATTATAAACATTTTAGTGGCTGCGACAAGATAAAAATTGATTCCTCATGAGTGTACATAAGGATATTCTTCATTTTGGCTGTCTCCTTCTGAGAACTGATTCAGAGATCCAGATTCTCTCTGTTTTGGGTCTGGTCCAGTCTTAACATTTCACTTTCAAGGCCTCTGTGCTTCTCTGCATCATGAGGGTGGGAGGGAGAAGAACCTGAGGGATTATGCCTAAAACTTGCATATGAATTTATCATTAGTACTCATATTTCATTGATAGAACTAAGTCACAATGTCACCAAGCAAGCTCTAAAATTTCATCAAGCTCTGTGCCCACAAAGAAAAGGAGTCAGTTTGGTACAGAGTCAAACTATGCCACAACCTACCAATTTAGATTCAGCTCCACCAGCAGTGTCCACGATACTCTCCACTCACACACACATGTGAGGCTATTTCCCAGGTCCATTTTGGATCGATGGATCACTGAACAGACGCATCAAGGGCAGCTGCCCAGAAAAGATTTAGATTCACAGTGGACTTTCTGCATGTGAGATTTTAGCATTTATTAGATTGTCCTTTGCGATCTAATAATTTGTGTGATTGTTTACTACTGCAGAAGAATTTAGTATAATATAATTTATAAGCTCATAGTCCTCATTTTATTTGTTAAAGACAAAAATGATTACTAACAGAGTAGCTGTAGGGATTAAATGTGGCTCTGCATTTAAACATTAAGCATAGTATTTGGCATATAGCAACTAATCAATAAATAAAATTTATTATTCTTATTTTTATACAATCATTAACAACTTTTTAATGTGGAATCTTTACTCTGATTTTACTTATATCATTAGCAAATATTTACATAATTATCCTAATATTATATTTGCAAACTAATTATTGCTTATATTATTTCATCTTTTAAATTTGCTGAAAAGTAATCCCCTAGCATAGCCTTCAGATAGACTTAGCATGCTTGGAACACTTCATATGCAATGCACTAATGTGATCTGTTTATAGACACCAGGGAGAATGTTGGCAATTGTAACCTCTCTACCAGGGGTTGTGTAAAAGTTCTGGTGTTTAAAGTAGAATGGGCACAAACTGACAAAATTTAGTCAGCTTCTCTCGACAATTTATTCTAGTCAAAATTTTTCAGGACCCACAAGAAAACAATAAATCTGATGCAGAAAAATGACAATTGTTTTAGGCTTAAACATGCCATCTGGTTGGTAGGTGCTGTTGAGTTCACTCTGACTCCTGGTGACCCTGTGAATGAGTGATGTCCGCAGTGTCCTGTCCTAAACAGCCGGCTCAGTTCCTGTAGACTCATGCTTGTGGCTTCTTTTATGGAATCCATCCATCTCATATTCAGTTTGCCTCTTTTCCTGATGTCTTCTGCTTTCCTCAGCATGGTTGTCTTTTCCCAAGAACCCTGCATTCTCATGAAGAGTCTAAGTAGTCCAGCTTGTTTTACCATTTTTGCCTCCAACAATGTTCCAGGTTTAATTTGCCTAGGACCCACTTGTTTATCTTTCTGGCAGCCCAGCGTTTACTCAGAACTCTCCTTCAATACTGTATTTAAAATGGATCTTTTTTTCCCTATCAGCCTTGTTCACTGTCCAGCTTTCATAGTTGTGCACAGGCATCGGGAATACAAGGGCAGGGATGGTTTTAGCCTTGGTCTTTAATGACACATTATCACTCTGGGTGATCTTTCCGAATTCTTCCAGTGCTGCTCCTCTGAGTCTGAGCCTTCTCTTAGTTTTTTTTGGCTCCAGTTTCCATTATATCTGATGACCGAACCAATATAAGCCAAATGTTTAACAATTCCGTGTCTGTGCTAAAGTTGTGTATATCTTCTGTAATCATGACTTTTGTCTTCTTGATGACTAAATACAGTCCTGTTTTGACACTTTCTTCTTTCACTTTTGTCAGAGGTCATTTCAAATCACTCTTACTTTCTGTCAGCAAGATGGTATCATTTGGATGTTTTCAAGTTATTGAAATTTCTTCCACCAATTTTCAATCCCCCTTCCTTTCGGCCTAGTCAGTTTTTCATATATGTTCTACATACAGATTAAACAAATAGGAAGATCAAATGCACCCTTGTCTGACACTTTTCCCTATGGGAAAACATACGTCTCTTTGTATTCTGTCCCAACGGTGGCCTCATGTCGACAGTACAAGATGCGCATCAAACAATCAGGTGCTGAGGCATGCCCAGTTTTTTAGAACATCCCATAACTTTTCATGGTCTGCACAAAGGCTTCTTCTGAAATTCTTTGGAGCTCTGGAATGCCTTATATTTATGCTACTATTACTCCCACTGTGACATCACCACCGGCTTCTGAATTTTTAGAAGCCAGAACAAGCCTTTCCTTTTATATATGAAGCTAAGAGATGCTCAAGTGTGCTTTGGGGAAAATAATAAGATTAATAAACTTCTGACTACACGTGAAACTAAAGGAGAGACATATTCTATGACTAGCTGAAATATACCTACAATTCAAGAGAAAATTAAAAGATTAAACTTGAACACATTTTGATGTCATTATGAACAAAATTGATTGTGTTGTATTTAGAAAGAGAAGGAGAAAATAAAATGAGAATTTAGTGTCAAGTCATAATTCTACCTCTCTGCAGTCCATTTTTATTTTGGTTTGCTTTATAGCCCTTTATACTTTTTTTTAAAGGTATAACTGCTATTGACTAAAGTTTATCTTTAGAGCAAGAACATAAATTAAGTTTTATACTTCCGAAAGTGCATAGTAGACATATTCTAAAGTTAAATTATTATTCAAAAATAACTTCAGTTTATAAAATTTAATGTATAGCCAGGTGTATTTTTGGGTGAATGGCCATAAATACAGATTAGTCACCAGCTGTTGTCTTTAATAAATCACTGTCTTTTATTCTGATTTTATTCCTCCTTTGCTTTCAGGCTTTCACCAACTTCAAAGTGAGGACCATGCACAGTAAAGACATACAGGTCATATAGAAGTTGATGTAAATCAGACCCAGTGTAGACTAATTTTTGGATACTGCTGTTATTCAATTTAACAACATATGGTCACTGTACTTTTATACTTTTTAAATTAAATTATGAAAATTAGTAATTTAACTGATTTCTGTAAGATAATTCAAACCATCTTCACCACTTTCAACCATTTGACTATTTTATGGGAGCACCTTTGATTCTAGAGAAGTTATTCTCACTTTTAAAAGTAATCACTGTTTTGTACAAAGCAGATATTGATTACTATATGAGAAATTTATTGATTGCCATCTTCTGTAAAATCATACTACTTTAAGATTTCTTTGAAAGGTGTCTATATACTGAATAATGAAATAATTACTTTGTAAACTTTTGTACCCATCTAACACCACATACAGTTAGAATATTATTAACTCTACTCCCTATGCTGTACTTTACATCCCCATGACTATTCTTTAACAACCAATTTGCACTCCTTAACCCTTTCACCTTTTCCACCCGTCTCCCCAACCCCCATCCCATCTGGCAACCATCGAAATCTTCTCTGTATCTATGAGTCTGTTACTGTTCTGCCTGTTTATTTTGTTTTTTATATTCAGTTTTGACATATATTTATTGCCATTTTACTGTTCATATTTTTATCTTTTATTTATTGTTCTTCTTAAAGAAGACCCTTTAACATTTCATGTAATACTGGTTTGGTGGTGATGAACTCCTTTAGCCTTTACTAGTGAGGGGAAGGGAGAAGTTCTCTGTCCTTTGATTGTAAATGATAGCTTTATACATTTTTGTTTTTACTTCCAAGGGCTACTTGCCAACTGTATTAAGCTCTCCAAGTTGAATCTCATTTTGTGGTTGCCCTTTAATCATTGAAGGTCCCTTTTTATCATTTCTGTACTAATTGGTGTTAAAACACTTGACAATTTATTGTAATTTAAGTTTCATTAGCTTGCATCTCCGTCCCCACTAGAAGATTAATAGAGATGTTAAATAAGATTACAACCTAATAAGAATGCTCTCTCTACCCTACCTGTCTCTCTTCTCCACTAGGTAGCAATATGAGTTCTTAAGGGAAGCAAAACATGGTTTCAGTCTATGTCTTTGTATGTGAAGAAATGTGTTATTTTTGATAATTTGAAGATTCATGGTCTCCCTTTAGCCTATGATTGTATACATATAAGTTGAAAGTAAAATTATTTTATTTAATTGATATAAATTTATGTCAGTATATGTATAAAATCAAAGAATAGTTAAGTTTCTTAATCATTCAGCTATTTAAATATGAACCTTATCTTTAAAAAGAGGAATTTGACAAAACACACACACACAATTTAGGGTATAGATTTTTTAAAACTAATTTATAATTTTCTATTTATGCTTTTCAATTACTTGAAGAAATTTTTAGAATATTTACTCCAAAAGGTGGGCTTCAGTAAACCTCATCTCAGACTGATGATTCTTACACCCTTTAAAAAAGCTTTATTAAGATAAAAGTTATATGTTATATTAGTCATTCTTTTACAATGTACAATTCAGTGGTTTGTTATATACTTACTGCTGTGCAAATACCATCCACTCTCTGTATTTGCATCTCATTCGTTTTCATATGTTGCTATTGCAATATTTTATACACTTCTTGACTATATTATTAATTATAGCTTATATATTTACTTCGTAATTATTTAATAAAACCTTATTTCTCTTAACATGTTTGCAAGTTCATTATTGGCTGGACATATATGCTTATAATATGCAGTTTTGAATGTAACAACAAAGTAAAATTGATGTGAAATTTCAAATGGAACATGAGGCAGATCACATCAAGCTGATTTTATAAAGAAAATAACTCCAAATTTCTTTTTGTAACTCACTGTCTCACACTAATATACTATCCTTAGCTCCTGTGCTCTGTGCCTCAGAGGGGTCTACTGTACTGGATTGAACAGTGTCCACTAAATGTATGTTTGTCCAGAGCCTCAGAATGGGATCTTATTTGTAGGTTCTTTACCAACATTGTCAAGGTAAATTGAGGTCATACAAGATTAAGGTGGCTCTTAAATCCAATATGACTGGTGTCCTACTGGGAAATTTTGACAGAGACAGGGAAGAAAAGGCCATCTATTAGCCAAGGAACATCACAGGTTGTTGGCAACCACTGTAAGCTAAAGAGGCAAGAAAGGACTCTAACCTTGAGCCTTCAGAGGGTGCATGGCCTTTCCAACTCTAGCCTGGATAAAAATCCCCCTGAACACCAAGCCCTTTATCTACTTCCAGACTCTTCACAGCCTTCCACTCCCAATTTATGGGGTTAGAAATACCCATTAAGAATTCTTGTGATTAATACACGTAAGGTCATGCTTATGTTCCAAGAGGGTGGCTTGGCAAGAGGATTGCCCTCATTAATTGTCATAGTAATTGTTTGTGTGTGAGATTGTACAAGATTGGGCCTCCAGATGGTGCTAATACATTGATTTTTGAGTGATTTTTAGTTCAAGGTTTCTGGCTTGCAGTGGTTTAACATTGACCCTTGGTTTTAGCTGTGTATGTGGCTTCATGTGCTGGCTGGCTGTCACTTTACCTATGTTCTGACCATGGTGCTGAATCGTACTTGTTTGCAGGACAGAAGTTGAAAGAAGGGCAGTGGGCCTGTTTAGCCTGATGATCTCCCACCTTGAGCACCCAAAGCTGTCACCCAATCCCCTCCACAGCTCTTTTCCATAGATTTGTAAGTCTTCTACGAGAGACCAGACATATGTCATTCAAGAGCTTTCAAGATCACTCTCTACAGCACCAATGGACATATTCAATTGTGTTGTCAATTCACCCTAAGGGCAATCACAAACAACCATCAAAGCCACAACCAAGCCCCATGGCAAGGAGTGAGGTTTAAATTTTGATCAGCCCCAGAGATTATGATACTGCTGCCTCCGTCTGTCTTCACCAGGAATATGAAAATGGCATCTAGTAGTAAAGGTAGAAATCACATGGAAAAAGAAGACCAATAGTCTCTTCACATATATCCAACCACATCTTAGTGAGGAAAAAATTAAATCATGTTCAGAGTGTTAATTAGTTGCTGAATTGAGACTGTTAATAACTTAAAAATGAAGGTTTTTTTTTTAACTGAGTGTGATCAGCAATGTCGAGTATCATCCTGTGGCAAGAGACAGACTGGTCTTCATGGGACGATTTAAAGAGCACATGAGGCGAAAACAAATTCCTTTTGGTTACGTTCTGGGAGTTTCATTAATTTAGATTACCAGTCAAAATGCCCTTTATCTAATCTATGTCTGAGTTTGTGCTATGGTGATACATAGCGTGATACAGGCCATGAAGTGCAGTGCTAAATGAAAAGAGAGACTTAAATTTTTCTCTAAAGTTTTTACAGTGCATTTTCTTTCTTTCTTGCATAGATTTTACAGCCCAATACTTTAAGCTTTCCCCAAAGAATTTCTAAACAACCTACACCTGATGTTTTTTTATTCCGCCGGCCCTACAAGCACCTCGCCTTGGGTAAATCATACTGCCTGCGTTTGCTTTGTCTGGACACAGCCTTCTGAGACTGCTGGGGAGACCACACACCTGAGCCAACTGGTGACACTGCACATTCACGATCTACTCTTTATCAGTGCTGCGACAGTGATTTCAACTGAATTATGTTTCTGTAGGCAATGTTCCTTCTCATGCTCTGCTAGAAATATTTTATCATCTGCACTGGCTTTTCTTTCCTTCACAATTCCTTTTACTTTCAATAGATGATCTAGCCCACCATTTCACAAAGAAAATAGAATACATTGAGAAGTTCAATTCTAGTGACCAACAATCTTATCTGCATCTATATATACCTGTTTCTTTCATTAAAATGGAAGTTTCCTCACCAATGTCCTACCCTAACTTTTAAGAACCTCATATTATTAACTCACATTGCTCTCAAATATTAAGCTTCCCTTTTTATTCATGGAACTTTTCTATCATCCTATGAGTTTTTCCAAACCCCAGCAACCATAACAAATAGAGAAAAGAAGCAAACTCTTTTATGTTAAAAATACAATAACAATACACATACAGAAACACCAGGAAAAAAGAGAACCAGATTACATATAAGACTTACACAGACACTTAAATGTTGCTGGTTGGAGTACAGAATAATTCAACATTCATTGGCAATCATTTTTGGCAATACCCATCAAACTCACAAAAGCATATACCTTTTTTTCTATAATCCTGAATCTGGGAATTATCCCAGAAATATATTTGTAGATACGTCAATGGTATATGCACAAGTTTATTTATTGCAATATTGTCAGTGTTTAAAAAATGTGAGTCATATCAATACTGCTTACAGTCTGAAGTGGGTCTACATTTCCTTCAGAGAATAAATCCAAGTGCTCCCGGTGCTTGTTCTTTTATCTTCTTTTGTTTTTTTCTCATTCGCCATTCTCCCTTTACTTACTGTACTCTAGGCACATTGACTTCCTTGTTGTTTTTCCAACATGTCAGGCATGTGCTGGAATAAGGCCCTTCCCTTTGACTGGAAAACTATTCCCATGTCATCTGTCTCTCCCACATAGAATATAAATTCCGTGAAGGCTTTAATTTTTATCTGTTTGGTTCACTGACAAAGGTCTGAAGTAATCCTGGTACATAGAAGGCATTTAATAATTTGTTGAATTAGCAAATGAACCAAGATGCCCATTAAAGCTGAGTATTTACGCAAAATATAGTAAAAAGAAGTCAAACAATACCTCTGCATTATACAATTCTGTAGAATAGCTATTAGTTACATGTTAAATGAAGAAAAGAATGCAGGCAGTGGTATAGTGTGCTATATTTGTGTAAAGTGTGAGAAAAATTGACTCCTAATTGTTTGCATTTCCATAAAGAAACTCTAGAAATATATTAAGATATTAAAAATTTTCA
Organism: Pteronotus mesoamericanus; assembly: GCF_021234165.1. Lineage (NCBI taxonomy): Eukaryota > Metazoa > Chordata > Mammalia > Chiroptera > Mormoopidae > Pteronotus > Pteronotus mesoamericanus. Next base: position 12,515,435 of record NW_026555247.1, on the reverse strand, counting down.
TAATTATTCAAATACCCGTTGTTTTCATCTCAGTCCCATGGTCACACCTAACTGCCTGGAGAGCTAGAAAATGTAGACTAACTGGGCAGCCTTGAATCCAGCTCTTAATCACATTTAAGAAGAAGAGAATAAGTTTTTAGGAACAGCTGGAAATTTCCACTTTGGTCTTTAAGAAAGTACCATTATTTCCCTATAGGCCAGAGTGCAAATATCTTGGTTTCTCCACAGATTTCCAAAACTCAGGGGTTTTTTTTGTTTTTGTTTTTTTTTTTGGTTGTATACTTGAATGGCAATGGTTGCTTAAATCCTTAAATAATACCAACTGTTTAGAGTTCCCCCTTGTCTTGTCTCTTTTTTATTTTGAATAATTTGTAGATCTCTGCAAGAGTGCTGCTGTTAATATGTCTCAAATGCCTGACACAAGCTTTAAGTTATCCTTTCTGCAAATGTGCCTTTCCATAGCTCTTGAATATCACAGGCTTTGAATAACTTGGTCTGTTTCAATAGCAACCAAATATTCCTTTTTGCCACTTGTTTGCCTGAATCCTAGGATGTATGTTTCTGGTATCTTGTTTTCTTCTATTGTTTTTCTAGTCACTGTGTAGCCTTAGCTTAAAGCTGGCTTTTTCTTCAGGTACCTTCCCTCTCTGCATGCCTCCCAAGTAACACAGGGTCAGGGAATGGAGTAGATGATCTTATTCCCCCATAGTCACTTTCAAGTCATGTCTTTTTCCAAAAATTTTGAATCCTTTCACATCTGACACAAATCCCCATCATCAATCGACATTCTGGTCCCACAAAATTTTCATTGAAAACCTTAGCTCCTGTCCCACTGTTTTTCTTCGTGACTTTGCCCCATATATGAGTGTTCCTTTTAACATCTTGAAATTTCAGTGTTTTGATAAATCTACCAATTCTGATCTCCATAGGAAACATTATCATCTGTTATGGATCATAAAGAGAGATTTTAAAGACAGGGCAACTTACATAAGAGAAGACAGTTACAGGAAAAAAAAATGATGAAATAACTTGACAAAATCAAATAAGATTAAAAGTAAAGTAGAAAAAAGCAAATAAGAAAACAAGAATACAGTAATTATGAAAGAATGAAAAAGGAAAAGAAAGAAACAGATTCATGTCTCAGTTCTACCACTTACCAAGTATGGAATGTTATTATATCACGAGCAAGGCTTTGTGATTACAGTCTTGCCTTCAATTGAACAACCCAACTTTTTTTTCTCCAAACATGACACCTCTTCAACTTTCCTAGTAATGGGTTCTTTATATGTCTCTTTACTAAAGGGCAGAAAGAGGGCCCTGGCCAGGTCCTCAGTTGGCTAGAGCGTCTTCCCAATACACCAAAGTTGCAGATTTGACTCATGGTCAGGGCACATACAAGAATCGACCAATGAATGCAAGAATAAGCAGAATAACTAATCAGTGTATGTCTCTTTCCCCCCACCCCCTGCCCTGGTCTCTCTCTCTCAAATCAATCAATATATAAAAATAAAAAAATAAAGAGCAGAAAGGAGGTCAGGCAAATAAGCAGGTAACAGGTGTTTGTGGAATGATTGAATAGATAATGAATAATGAATAAGCCCAATTAACTTGCTTGTTGGTTTCAATCTGTAGCTCATAGAACTTTTTCAAAGAAAGGAACTCTGAAGAAATTGCCACATATCTCTCAGTGCTTTGCTGATGATCCCACTGTTGTAAACTAGATAAACACATTCACCCACATATTCTTATAACCCAGATCTTACAGACCTCATAATCTGTGATTATAAAATAAGGTTTTATCCCCCATTTAATCATTAAGCTATGACAGATCAAGAGCCTTTAAGCCTCCTTGCTAGAAATTACTTCTCCAAAGGTACAAAACATATGACTAAAAGACTAGTCTTTCAACTAAAGTTAGTTTCGTTTGTCTTCTCCTTTTCTACCTCCCATTTAACCCACTTCTGCTCCCTCAATTAAGGATCTCTGCCCTTGCTCCTGTCACTTCCGGCAGTCTTTTCACTGAGCATCTTTGAATCAGTGAGCCTTCTCACATTGTAGATTACAGCTCAAACTTTACCTTCTTAGAGAATCCTCACTACACATTCTGTCTAAGGCAGCACCTTTTCACTTTGTCATTCTAAAGGAGATCAGAATGTCACTTTTTATAGAACTTATTATAATTGGAAATAGTTGATTTTCCATTTACTTGTTAAAATTTTTAAATATTTAAAGTTTTACTTACTGGAAGTTTTCTTTCCTTTACTAAATTATAGACTCCTATGGGAAACAAGACAAAACTCCTGTTTGTCTTGTTTACTGTTAAATTCCCATAGTCTAGCATTATATGTTCTTTTTAAACATCAAATACAGGCTGTTTCTGTCATGCACATAACTTGAAATCAAAATTGTAAAATTCATTGATAGTACTAACTATACATCTCTCTCTATATAGTAATTGTCTATACGCATTGTCTACATGTGTATAGACAATGATACTGTCAAAAATGTACATTGATTAAACACTACACCTAGGAAAAACTTTACATTTTGAGAACCTACAAATAAGAGGGTTGTATGCTCTTTATCTGAAAAGAATATTTTATGATGCTCTTTTTTAAAACATTGACTTGTGCTTAGAGTAGCTAGTATATAAGCATTGTCAATTTTTACTTGTTTAATTTTTATTACCAGAGTTCAACATCACTCTGTCAAGTTTGGATTAAAGAAATCCTAGGCTTTTACTTTCAGAACTCAGGAAAGGAAATTCAGCCATTAAAAAAATATGATATTTATTAGAATTAAGGAAAAACAAGTTCTATTTATCTTCTTAAAACCCTTGTGCATTTACTAGGAAAGTACAACAGCCTAACAATATAACTAAATTAGTACTTACTGATTTTCTGGTATCCAACATACCTGCATTTTATATTATTTCCATTTTTCATGTTTGATGTAATAATATTTGCTTTCTCATTTACTCTATTCATGACAAATTCTAGGGAACAACATCATTTTTGGCGGGGCTGAGCTATTGGAGTTGTTGTAGCTGATAAAATAGATTAATATTTTCTGCTGTTGTAATAAAGTCTATTCATGGGTCTTTCTCTGAGGAATTGGCTCCTAATACTCGGTAATCTATGAAGGACTCCCATATAGTGTTATGAGGCTCTTAGTTCCAAAACATCAATAAAATATGAAAAGGGGAATGTATGTTTGCTTTATGTCTTAGATTCCTGATATGTCCCATCAGATTCATTTTTTATTCTCTCTTCATGATACTATATAACATTTTACCTTCAATGCTGCTGGAAATTTTGATGCCAAACTTCTCCTTAAAAGTTTTACTAACGTAGAGATTTAAGAAGGGAAATAAAGTAAACTAGTAAAGGCTGGCCATATGGTTGATGTCTCTCTATTTTTGATAAGACCTAGACAAAGATTTCCATGATATTAGACTAGAGCAGAAACTCCTAACTACCCACAAAAAAATACAAATAACCATAATCTGATAGTAAAGCTTCGTGTTGCAGCACTATTAAAAAGTCTTTTCAGCATAGATGTAGAGGTTTGTTTAATACCTAACAATTTTTTCTGATACAAGTCTCAAAAATTTAGGAAAAATTAGGTATTCCTATTTTGGTTGTGCTGCTTGTAATGTTGTAAACTCTCCCTGACAGATTCCCTATATTAAGAATCCAAGCTGCACTTGACAGATGTATTTGGTTGTGACTTTATTGCACCCTGATCCAGGAAAAAGAATAGAAGCAACTATTTTTTTTTTTTTAAAGATAGTTGAGGCAGTAACATAGTGAAGCAATTCAATTCTAGTATTAAATTGGTGAATTTGAACTTAACCACCCAGTTTCATTCCAGCTCTGATAGCACATGGGTCTGTAAATAATATTATACATAAACTGTGGCATTTTATGAAACACACTAATACTAAAGGCCTAAGCTAATGCCACTTGAGAGCTGAACAAGGAACATATCAGTAGTTTAGTGTTACTTCAGGCTTATAAATACTTGAAACTCTCAGCAAACTTTTAATAAAAGTTTCAAATCACTAAGGGCTTGAATGCACGTAGTAATTTTATAGTATTTTTTTCTCTCTTTCCTTTCAGATAAGTACTTATGGGAGTTTTGCTGATCAGCCAGTAAACTCCTAAGTCTGAGAAGCCTAAAAAAGGAAACACTAAGTCATGAAGGATTTTTTTTAACACAAGGTAAAAAATTTTCTTTTGCAGAGGAATAGGTAAAGCTACTGAATATCTTACTATGAAAATGGTTTTACTAAGTGTCCATTTTTATTCAATAGAAAGCCTATTAAACACCTATGCAAACTATCCAGAGTCATATTTTCAAGTCGCTATATTATCCTTCTGGAAACATATACCACAGTGATTTTGAATAGAATTATTAAACAATCTTGGTTAAATCTCTGATAACAAAAGGTTTATTTTTTTTCTGTCTAATTTTATTATATAAATATTACTATCACTTGATCCATATTGGGTAGACAAAAATAATTTCAAAGACTAGAAAATTTCTTGCTTCAAGTTAAACTTTACAAAAAAATTTAAAAGTAAAAATAGCTAATAAGTTTGGGTATTGGTTTGCATACGAGTACTGACATTTACTGTGGGTCTGACTCTGTGAATATCTTGTAATTGGGCTGGAAATTTTTGAAGTCAAGACTTTATTATGAGCTTCACTTTTTTTTTCTATTGAGATAACATTATTCATACAACTGTAGGGCCTGAGTGTTCTAGGAACCACCTGCTGTATAACAACTACTTCAAGGTTCAGTGGCATAAAACCACAACACTTCCACTCTACCCAGAGATCCTGTGGGGCAGGAATTTGGACCTGTACAATACCATTGGGATGACATGTCTCAGCTTCGCAGAGTCTGGAGCCTCAGCTTGAAAAATCTCAGCTACTTGGGGTGACTCACGGAAGCAGAAACTAAAATAATCCAGAGGCTCTTTACTTGCATGTAGGTGCCTGGGCCAAGATGACTCAAAGCTTGGGCTCAGATAGGTCTACTGACCTGAGCTCCCACCTGAGCCTACTCCACATGGTTGGGCTTCCTTAAAGTGTGATGGCCTGAGGATAGTTGAACTTCTTATGTCATGTCCCTATGCCCCAAGAACAAGTGTTCAACCAAAAAAGGCTGAAGACACATGACTTTTGATTTAGCCTTGAAAATGTCACAGAACGACTTCTACTATATACTCTTGATCAGAGCAGTAACAAACCCAACCAGATAGAATGGAAGGGGGACTCACCTTGCAATAAAGTGATTATCAAAAAAAGTATATCTATGTTTTTAAAGCAATGCCCTCTGGTATCTAAGGACTTATGCTTTTAGTTAGTGCCATAGTCTATTCATTGATTTCCAATAATTATACATATATTTTTATGTAACTGAAGTTTTATATATATATATATATATATATATATATACACACACACACATATACATATACACACATATTTAAAGTTAATGAGAGGTTTTGAAATAACAATCTATTTTCATTATTAATTTAACTGAATTGAACAGCATATCATGGGAAGAAGCTCATTCTCATTACTAGGTATTAGGTGAAGCACTCTGGAAATGTAAAAGAAAGCCTCTTGGTATCTTTCCAGTGTCTTCCAGAGAGCTTTGTAGACTGGTAATTTGTCTTTCAGTTCATGGCTGGCAAAATTTAGTAGTCTTATGAAGGGTTTTATAGACAATAAAATCTCTCAGATAAGCCACTTTATAAATTTTGATGTTAATGGAGATAGTTAAGCTCTCCAAAGGTAAAGATGTTTTATTTCCTATTACCTTAACCCCCAAATTAATACTTTTTCAAGGAATGGGATAATAAGCTGTGTCTTGTGTCATGTGACTTGCTTTTTAGTATTGCGTGTGCCCCATGTCACATGTATGAGTCAAAGGCATTCATTAGAAACAATGAATGAAAAAGGTAAAAAGTGGGGGATAAAGTGTGCAGTGAGGTAACAGTAGTTTGGGTGGGAAGGGTGAGATATACTGGAAAGAAAAGTAATTTGACTATTTGGGAAGAATTGTGAGTAAAGGAAAGAGAGATACACCACTAGCAGAAAATGTCTCTGGCCATAGGAGGAAGAGCACTGGGCACCTATAGAATTGAATACAAGACTGAAGTAACAAGAACTAAGTGTCCAAATACAATTTGATTCCATGAGGGCAAGTGTAGTGTAAGAACCTACCGTATGTTGCATCTTGGTGAAAGGTAGTAAAATTACATTCTAAGTGCATGTTCTAGGCTATTCTGGACTCAAAATCAACAAGTAGCAAGTTCACCTTTCCAATTGGTGAAGATGGGAGCTAGTGTTACTTTTGGTAAAATTGCTTGTCTTTTTGAGTCATCATAAGAAACACCCTGGCTCCTCCCATAGTTTGCTAAGTCAGACGACAGTGACTACAGAAGACTTTTTCAAGTACCTCACATCCAATTTAGAATGTGCTCACTGAGAGCAGCTATCGTAATTATAATACAGTTACCTCTATTTCTTCAGTTAAGGTCTTAATATTTAATTTTCTACAGAATATCCCTAATATTGTTATCATGACAGATACATCATTTTCTAGACAATGGATTCTACATGATCAAGTTCATTGCCAACTAAGAATATTTGGAATCTGTGACAGACATGGTAGTGTGTTGCCCCCATTCTGCTTCATGAAAGGACTCAGTGACCAGCTGTCAGGAATGGCAGTCTTCAGCTGTTGCTTCATTTTGAGAAGCCATGCCCTTCCCAGGACGTCTATGGCCAATATCTGACACAGGCCGTGTATAAAATCCCAGCTTTCGTGGACAACTCTCCTGGGTCATGTAACATCAAGTTTCACTGTGAGTTCAGGCAAGGCTGTTGCCAGACCAACATCCCTGCAGTCGCCCTTCTGCCCGTTCCTGATTCTGTTTTCTTCCTTACACAAGGGTTGGTTTCAAGGAAGGTCGCTCCATAATAAATGTCTTGCCTGCTGTTCTCCACCACAGCATCTCTTTCTAGAAAACACAACCTCTGATAGGATCTTAAAAAGTAAGTTTAATCAAATCTGAATATAAACTATCAGAATACACTTACACTTTTAAGATATGCAAAAACACATTCTGCTCAAAAAGGAGTAACATTCTCCCAGGGAAAGAGTTTCTCTTCCAATTGATTATGTCATTTTGAATTATAATAACCCACTTTCTGATAATGGGAAGTGTCACTGTCAATGTCAGTACACATTTCAAAAGTGCTTGGAATAGTATTTTGAGTGGAGGCTTGAAGGTGTACATTGACTTGTTAGGTAACATTGCTGCCATATAACGTAATGGTAAATATAATTGTTAGAAATGTCATAAAATATATGATAGTTTTCTTTTATGCAACGTAAAAAAGACAAGCCTTAACAGCAACAGAAGCACTCTTAAAATCTTGCCTTAATGAAAACAAACCTCACTTCTCATAAAGACAGCTAGTGGGTTATAAATTCTTTTCAATGACTTAAAAATAATAAAGGGCAGACTAATCTGGAATCTGTAATGTAAATCAATTGCCCAAATAAATAAAAAGGCACCCACTTTTCTTTTAAAGTAAAAAAAAAATGTCAGATTTATCACTTGCTTCCCTTGTTTTTCAGTTCAGTGTTTTGTTTATATATCCGTGGCATGTTTTTATATTTTTTCAGTCTTCATTTTTATACTGACATACTACATACATAATTCATTTGTGAATATCTTTGTGCTTTATTGCTTTATTCACTGTTTTTCTTTACTAAAATGTAAACACATTCTAGAATACATGAAGACTTTTATCATAAATACATAATTCTTGACAAAATGGAAATTCTCACTGAAAGCCATTAAACTAAAAAATGCAAGTTTATTTAATTTTTTTGGTAGGCAATTACTACATGCATTTTAACCTAAAGAAATATGATTGCAACATACCCTACAGAGCATCCTTCTTATTTTACTAAAAATAAACACTATTATAGTACAATAAAATTATATGGTTCCTTTACTAAAATATGTATTTCTGTTTAATATCTTTTATTGTTTTTATTATGTACTGTATATTGAAATATATATGATGAATTTCATATTGATGCCCTAGAAATTAATTTTACTAAAAAACAAGGCTCGAATTACATACAACAGAGAAAAGTCAGTTAAAAGGCAGATTAAATAGCAAATACATATACAGAAAACTTTGTGAAAGAGAGATGTAATCACCCTAACTAGATCTCAAGTTAGACCATTGCAGAAACTCTTATAAAAACTAGTATGAACAAATTCACTACTAGTGTGTACAACAAAAATATATAGAAGGAAATCCAATTATATGTGTTAAGGAAAATCTCCAACTACATAAATGAACATGCTCAACTTCAATATGTTGTAAAATTCAATATATTTACTGTGTTATGATAAGTTAGTATTCTTTTTGTCTTTTATCAGCTGTTTCTTGAGCAATTTCTTAATGGACACTCCGCTAGCAAAAATAGCTGCTTTCAAAAAGTTCAAAATCTAAAAGTATAAAATTACAGGCTCCTAATTTCAAAATAGGAATATTTATAAAATTTTGTGTATTATTGTAGTAATATGTGGTTGAGATAACAAAAGCATAAATGAAGTATTTAAAATAAAAATTAAAGTTATACCTTAATCCAAGATACACTGTATAAATATTTTCTTTTTACCCAGCTATTTAGATTTCTTCATGTATAATATTGCTTCTCTTTGCCAAAACATTTGGTAACAATACCGTATTGTTCATTTTGGGAATTATCTTTTCACTATTCCATGTGACATTGGTTGATGTACCCCTGTATAATCCCAAGCAACTATTATTCATCTACAGACTGAGCTCTTGGCCCAAGAAGACTAATGGGAGTATTTTCTTGGGACTAATATACTACTTTTCCAAAATGGCACATTACTGTTTCATGTTCTTATCTAAAATCATTTATGCTTGCTATGTTCAATCACATCTGGCCTACTTAAGGACCATGGCTCAGGTTCGAGCTCCCTGCTTGAAGTTCTGCCCTCCTCATTATTTATAGGTCTTTCTTGGGTCACTACATTCAGAACCCAGATAAGTTGTTACTACTTCCTATTAATACACAACTACTTTTAGATACCACTGCCACCAGTGACTATAGCTCTATTTATTTGTTTTTTATTTTTTTTAAGTTAAATGCCACAGAAAGCTTTCTATAGCACTCTATGCAATTTCTCTTCTTTTTTCTTACATTTAATGCAATTAGAATTTCAATACCACCTCCCCACCCCACCCTTGTGAAGACTGACAATTACTTCTGGGTTCCTGATTTCAATGTGTAACTCTCAGTTCTCAGACTTTCTTACCGACAGCATTTGAAACAGTAGATCACTCCCTCCTCCACAGCACCCTATCTTCACTTAGCTCCAGAGACACCACACTCTCTGCTCCCTTGGTTCTCCTCCCACCTCACTGGCTGTTTAGCTGTTCCATCTGACGGTTTCAGCTTTCCTTAATCCCTTAAAGTAGGTTGGACCCAGGACTCAGTCCTTGATGTACATAAAAATTCAAATCTAAAATGTTATCTAATGATATCATATATTCTCACATACAAATATCATTGCTATCCTGACTACTCCCAAATTTGTGCTTTCAGTCCAAATCTCTCTTGAGAACTGATATACATATATCTATCTATCTGCCAATATGATTTATACACACACACACATATGTATGCATATATATAATGTTTAAAGGAAACAGTTTAGGTGATATAAACAAATTTTATTTAACGCTCCATAAAACAAGCAGTCTTTACTTTCAAGAAGGAAATCACAGAACTACAAACTAAGGAGTAAGAGCTGCAATATTTTATAGAAAGAGGCAGGAAACAAGGAAGAAGTGCTCAGCTGAAGCTGATTTGGTGGGTTGCATACCTGACCTTAGTAAGACAGATCAAGGAACAACATAATAAGTACAGAGCTTAGAGTTTGCTTGTTGTTTGGGAATTGCCTGGCTGGCTGGATACATGTGTTTCTGCTCAAGAAGAACAATTACAGGGACTTGAAAGTTATCTGTGTTTCTGTTTGCTGATGTGGCACCCTGGGCAGAAGTGGCACCCGGGGCAGAAGTGGCTCCATCTTGGGCCTAGAGATTAATTTTATATATATATAATTAATATATTAAGAATGTAATTAATATAATTATATAATACATATGGTTTCCTTAGGTGTAAATCTTCACTTTTCTTTTTGCTTTTCATCCCACATCTAATCTGTCAGGAAATTCTGTTGGATCTGCTCAAGTTCATACAGAATTCAGATACTTATCTTTATCTCATTAATACCAAGCCCTCGTCATCTCTTGTCACAGCTGCAAGACCCTATCCTCTTTTATAAGACTCCATCATCTCTTTCCTAAATTATTAAACTATCTTAACAGATGTCTTTACCCTTTCCAATCATAGTCTATTATCACCATTATAGTCAGAAAGATGCTTTTCAAAAAAATAAGTCTAATCATGCCCCACTTCTGCTCAGTATTGTCCAATTGTTTCCTATTTTACTTAAAATAAAATCCACAGTCCTTTCAATAGTTAGAAAGGTGCTACATAATTGGTATACCCTGTCCCCATTATCTCTCTGACTTCCTTTCCTGTTCCTGACCCTCCCACTCCACTTCAGCCACACTAGTCTTCTTGCTGTTTGTCGAAGATATCAAGCACAGTTGTGCCTCAAAGCCTTTCGGCTGCTGGTCACACTTCCCACCCTGAACTAGGTGATGACCCTCCTCACATTTATCATAGTTTTCTCAGTTATACTCTCTCAATGAGGTTTTATCTGATACTACTATTAAAAATTGCAATTTGGTTGTTCCAGCTGTCTCTATTCACGTTTCCTGCTTTAATTTTCTCCATAACATGCTCATGCTCTGAAACACTCACTATACTGTAACTAATTTATGTGGTTACCTTTACATTCTTCCTAAAATACAGGTTTAATGATGATGGCAATTTTGGTTTGTGTCCCACAGTGTATTTTACAGCTCAAAAAGTACCCGGTTAATAATAGGTCGTTAATACATGCCTGCTGAAATGAATAAGAGTAGCTGTCGTATAGTCGATGAAACAATAACTCTGTGTTTGCAGAGGTATATGCAGCAAGAAATCAAACAACTCATACCAAGGGTCCTTTAATCTATTAGAGTTTTGAAGAAAATGATACCACAGAGGATGAAGCTGAAACGGGATGGGAAAAGTAGGAGACTTACTGGAATCTTCTTTTAGGATCAGTTAATGGCTCTGGTCCTACTCCTACTAAGAGCAATTTATTTACTACTCCCTACTACCTAGGGTAAAAGAGGTTCATTTTCTTCAAAAACACTCCAGGTGTTGGCAACGTTGAGGGCAGAACTGAGTCCATGGGATGAAAATAGGAAAATTTATATGGAAATCTATATACTAAAGCCTAGTTTCCAGAATGCTAGCAGCAAAACTTAAATGTGCGGGTAGTATTAGAGACTTTTCTGGAGAAATGGTGGCCAGAGATAATGAGATATATGTGTTGTAAGGCCCAGAAGAAAGTCAACTCCCTTGTTAATAAAACATATTCAAACACAAAAAGACAAAAATATTATTTTAAAGGCTCCTTCTTAAATATTAATGGACAACCAGGGATATTTTAGGAAAGCATAGAAAATAATAAAGCAAAACAAAGAAATAGAACACAGGAGAAACGGAAGTAAGAAAAACAGGATAGGGCAGGGAAAGAGAGATAAGCGAGGACACCAGCTTCACCTGACCCCAGGGTAGCTCTGGAAATGAGTTGTAGCTGAATATAGATTCCCTAGAAACAAGGGTTTGCATCTTATCATCAGTTAATCAATAAACAGGGACGTAGCCTTTGTGGTAAGGCTGCTTCCTTCTGTTAAGTAAAGGGCAATACTTGTCATAGCAGCTGGGGAGGCTTGCACAGGCCCAGTGAAAAGAAACTGGGAAGGGTGATAGGAGGATTTTTTGTTTTTTTGTTTTTGTTTTTTGTTTTTTTTTTTTTGATAAATATTCTAGAATACATTTTAGAATTTTTTGCCATTTTTATATATATGGTTAAGATAACAAAATATTTTTAATATACTATGGGAGTGCAGAGGACGGAATCTGTGACTTTTAGAAGGTTAGGAAAACTTCATAAAAAAGTTAGCCAAGCTCAGGCCAGCAAGCTGTGTCAGTGTAGTAATTCCCCTACCTACATGAAGTTATAAATATCAAATGAAATCGTGTGTAGTAAAGTGTTTTATAAATGACAATAGCTCTGCTTTGCTATAATGAAGATAACATGAGATTACATCTATAAAAAAAACAAACCTGATATTGATAAGAACTGTGTCTTATAGTTAGCCAAGATAATTACCTTCTGAATTTTCAGATGTTAAGAGGATTCTAAGCCAAAGATGCTCGGTTTATTATTTGTTTAAGTCTTTTATCTATACTGGGACAAAGACAAATGTCTTGGTAACAGAAATTGACAGAGACAAATTGCTGAGGAAAAAATTGTTTTACTTTAAAAATATTTTATTTTATAATTATATAATAATGTTGCAAACCCTTTTTAAAAAAAAGATTTTATTTATTTATTTTTAGAGGGAGGGGAAGTGAGGAAGACAGAGAGGCAGAGAAATACCAATGTGTGGTTGCCTCTCACGCACCCCCACCCCCCGCCAGGGACCTAGCCTGCAACCCAGGCATGTGCCCTGACTGGGAATCGAACTGGTGACCCTTTGATTCACATGCCAGCACTCAATCTGCTCAGCCACACTAGCCAGGGCTAATGTTGCAAATCTTTTAAAGATTTAGTTCAGAATGGGAATCTTTTTCAATGTAAAATGAACTATAATAGTTCAGGTAAAAAAGTGCATTCAAGTAAAATTAGAGGAAATACTACTACTTAGAGTTGTTGACATTTGCATTTTCTTAAAAAAATAGACAATAGCAACAAGATTCTTGAGAATATAATTTTGTGACTAATATATTCCCTCTTATTTAGAGTAGAAATTCTCTTTAGTTTATTTGGAAATTTTGTTTATTTGGTTTATTTGGATCTTTCAGAATTCAAATTGTTTTTCTCTTACCTTATCTTTAAAATCACTTCAATTCTTGCCTTTCAACTCCGTAAAAGGCAATATGCTTACTGTCCATTTTCCCTTAAAATCAAAGTATTCTTTTAAGAACTATCCTGTTAATTTTTAGTTTATGAAAAATTTCCAAAACTGTGAATATTTTATAACTATTTCAGGGAAAAAAAGAAAAGAACATATCACAAAATGCACATTAAAATTTTTTTCCTGGCAATATTATTCAATTTTAATAACTCATTATTGTATTTTGAGGCACATCGTTAAATGAGCTGTTGCATTTACATTTTGAAAACTATAAACTCTCTATAATATCTGATCTCATTACTGCTTAGTGTTACTAAAATCATAGACATTAAGACTTTTAAAGACTGTCAATATTTTCAGATGGATATAAATATAGTTGGCAAAATCTATTGTGTGCATTACATGAGAAGATGGAATAAAAAGTGGGCTATTGTCCAGGAAATTGATCTGTCTGGCCTCATGGAAATCCAGAAGATAACTTTCCATCAGTTATAAATAGCAGAATACTTGTCTTAACTTCCTGCAATGACATAGTAGTTTATATTACCAATGTATTAATGGCAAATGAGCACGCTAAAAAAACTAAAAACTTTCTACCTGTAAAACTGGTAAGTACAGAACAGACTATGAAAAAGATGCTTTTAGATACATACATTTGCTTTTTATAAAATAAAAGGAGCATTTCTAAGTGCAACTAAGGGAGAATTCAAGCCTGAAGAGACATGTGACAAGCATTTAAACTGGTACAATGGCCACCCCTGGGCAGTTGATGAATTTTGTCTAGTGGCTTGTGTTTTAGAGCTAATTCATGGTAGAGGTTTCATATAAGAACATGTGCTTCAACCCATGGAAATTAGAAGTGAGAAAATACATAAAGTTTTGATCACCAAAGAGTTACACCACCAAGAGAAATCTGAGGATCAAAACATTCTTCCTCTGTTCCAATGCTTGAAAATGATATTTAGACTTCTTTGGAGCAACATACCCTAAAACCAAGCTCTGCAGGATTTCAATTAATTAATGCCCCACAGTAGGTATGAGTATGTACTCTAGCTAAAATTACATAAGATATAAAGGAATCCTCAATGCCTGAGAACTAATAGACACCACAAACATAAGATAATACATCAAGAAGCTTCAGATTATAGAACTGTCTCTGACATTGAGTATAAAATAAAAATAATTAAAAACATGAAAAATATCAATGCATTATGAACGCAGATATGTGGCTTTGCAAAATAACAAAATAGATGTTCTAGTAAAAAACTTGTATTACTGAAAGGAAAACTCCACAGGAAGAATTAAGCAGAAGATCTGAGGCAGCTGCTGAGAGAACTGATGAACAGGAAATTTATTATAAAGGGATATTTACCAAAAGTCCACACAGCAAGTGAAAAATATGGAGGACATCAAAAATAGGCTAAGAACATAAAGAACAGGATGAGAAGGGTCAACATCAAATAATAAAGAATTCTAGAAGGATGTAACAGAGAAAATGAGAGAGAAAATGTTCAAAGAGATTATTAATGATGAACTTTCAGATTCACAAACTCCATGAATAATGATAAAGCCATATCCCTTCTAGGTAGTGTAATTTTAGAAGCATAAAACAAAGTTTCTTAAAAGTTTTTCTCAAATATAGGAAAACTAAACTGACTGCAGACTATGCAACAGAAAGAAAATAGAAAACACCACAATAATATCTTTAAAACTCAGAGAAAAACTAATTCTCAATGCAGAACATTTTTATTTAAATAAGTTTTCAAAACTAAAGTTAAAATAAATACATTTTCAGAGAAATAAATGCAGCTGTTATTTAAAGAATGATCAAAGGATGTGTTTAAGAAAGAAGGAGATTTATCCTGGAAGAAGATGTCAGAAGACAGGGGAATAAACATATTGGCAAATGATGGGCAAATGCAAACAGGAGCTTGCTATTCAAAATTGATAATAAAATTACTTCTATGAGGATAAAAAATTTAAGTTACAATTCATACACCTGTAATAATAATGACTATTTGGAAAAATTAAGTATAATTTAGAATGAATGAGATCAAGCTAAAACTAAAATACTAAATGGAAATTATATGTTAGAGAGAGGGTGAGAGTGTAGTCTAAGAGAAAAAGGCAAAACTGCAAGGCGAGAAAAGCATTTATCCACAGCTTTGATTCACAGTTTAGGAACACAGATTCTGACAGCAACCAGAAAAGTTCCCCAGTCAGGGATTATGTGCAAGGGCTTTTCAAGAGAAAAAAGAAGCAAAATAGGGACACTCACAGAGTAGACTGACAGCTGAGCTGTTGAAGTGGGGAAAGTGGGGTGGGGGGAGCGGAGTGAGGACCATAGAAGGACTGAACAAAAAGGAAAAAAGGAGGAAAAAAGTCATGGACACAGACAACAGTGTGATGATTGCTGGGGGAAGGGGAGGGAGGCAGGTTGAGAAGGGTATAGAAATGGAAACTTGACTTTGGGCGGTGGACACACATTACCGCCCACAGAGGATGTGTTGTAGAGTTGTGCACGGAAATCTGTATAATCTTGTTAACCAGTGTCACCCCAATCAATTCAATAAAAAGGAAAATAAATAAATAAATAAAAATTAAATATAAATGAAAGGAAAACATTTTTAAAAGCATTCAGGTTACAGTAGTTTGTAAAAGATTATCATTGGAGAGAAACGTATCTTTTACAAGTCACGCTTTTTCATAAATATACTTTTCCATTACAGAGTCTTTGAAACACACAGATATTTTGCCTAGTTCTTGAAAAGTTCTTTCTCAGCAAATAACTTCCTTTCGGGCAAGTCAGCAAGGTCTGGACAATTTGTTTGTTCAGCAACACAGGAGTCCAGGGTACAAAATAGAGTCACTGTCGTTATCCTTTCACAAAAGTATTTGGCATGAAAATGTTATAAACTTTTTAGTTTTGTGAGGATAAAGTAAGAGATACTGACTGAGGACTTATAAAGTTTGCATATACTCATTAAAATAGTAGGGTAAATATGTATAAATAATAGAAGAATAATAAAGAATAATGACTACTTCACCAATTTAAATTGTAAACCAATTGTAAAAAGAAAAAAGAAGCCAAAAAGAGAAAGTGCAAAATGAAATTGCACCCAAATATATCAGAAGTGTTAAAGTTAATGCATTTTTCAGGTTGATTAAAAACAAAACTCATATTGGTATTCTCTTTATAGAACATATGACTACAATTAAGGGCAAAAGAAATGGACACTAATGGGATAGGAAACATAGATAAAAAGGTAAAGTGTATGAAAGCTAGTGTGCATGAATATCAGAAGAATAGGCATTAAAGCACAAGTTTGTTGAAAATAATTATAACATGAATATAAGTATTTTGAAATTTGCATGCAACAAAAATGACAAGATTACAATGAAGAAACTGACACATCCAAAATCATATGGAAGATTTTAACTTCTCACAGTAATTGATAAATTAGGAAAAATCTAAAAGTATTAAAAATATGTGCTGACACTGTAGTTTGACCCATTGTACCTCCTGCCGCAACCTCTACTTGTAATTTTCTTCTTCCTGGTTTTTTACTAAATAGAAGTGGGTGAACCACCTCTTTCTGGTTTCTGAGAAATTAAAGTTATTGGGCAAGGCCTCAGGGACCTACATATATATACAAAATTTCAAGATTAAGCTAATAACCCTCATGCATTCTATTGGGGCCCATGGGCTGTGACATATTAATTATCTATCATTGCAGAAGAGGATGTAGCCTATCTCAGGCCATTGAACATGGACAAGTCAGTGTAGAGCTGAGTTGGTCAAGAACAGGCACCAGTGCCACAGTCTCTGTTCAAACTTTGATGCTTAGTTCTTTAGCTTTGAAAGCTATCTGACAACAGCCAGAATTATGGAGTCTATTTCCTGGCACATAGAGTGCACTCAATAACTATTTATTGGATGAATAAATTGGTGATTTTGTGTCCATCAGACTGAGAGCGTCTGCCTCTTTTTCTTCGGTGGGCTCTTTACTACCATTAACACGAGGAAAAATGTGGAATAATAAAGCTTCAAATTATGTTTGAACATGAATCTATTAAGGATACTTTTTGCTTGAGTTGCTGTTTTCAAATTTACAAAATGGAAAACAAGCTCAAAGTTCTGATAATTCTCTGAGTAGTAGGTAAAAATGTACAGCAAATGAAAATAGGGCCCATGTGATCACTTTTTGGCTTAAATAAACATGTTTAATACACTCTAAAATAGATAACTTTAATAGGTGAATATAATTTCCTAAAAAATAACATGACTTAAATATTTAAGTGGTTTCAGTGCTACATTTAACAGTGTTATGACTTTCCATTAATAAGTAAATTTTGGGAGAAAATTTTGTCTCCGTGCTAGAAGAAATGCTGTTTAATATTAAAATAATTTTACTCCACTTATTAGAGTTTTTTCCTATGGTAACTGAAGTGGAAAATTTCACTAATCTTTCTCTTCTTATATTTTTGAGGTAGCCTAGCATGTTGGATTTCACAAGGTATATTTTATATCTAATTAAAGCTTACAATTCCATATCTCTGCATATTATTATAAAAGAAAACATGTTTTCTGTTATTTTCAAAATAAAGACACAAACACTTTCCACCCTGTTCCCCCTCAATAACTCCCACCTCCAAAATTGATTCTCACACATAAGAAGTTCAAATGCACAATTTTTTAAAACAATTTTCTTACTATTTCAATGTCCTGCTCAATTAATTCAATCCAGAAATTTGAAAAAAGAGTATTAGAAAGGTTTATTTTCAATAGTGAGTTACTATCAATATCAAACAACTGCCACCATTCTCAATCATAAATTTAAATGCCACACGGGAACACACACTATTAAAAACAAAATAAATATGGAAGGATTGATAGTATGTCTAAAATGCACAATCTTAAACATTCACGCATGATTAGATGACTTTCATGCCATGTCAAGTTCACACACAGATCCTGTGCAGCTGACCCCAATGATATTTTATGACATGTGGCTTTCAGTGCCGTAGTCATGTACTGGCTTGAACAATTTTATAATAACTGCAACACAAAGGCCACGATAAGAAAATGTTGCTATCTTTTGAATCATCAACATGTTTACAAGAATTTTTTTGAAAGAAGAAAATGTGTCTCAATATCTTCAAACAAAAATGATGAACTCAGACTTCGCTAGCCTGTGGGTGTTAGGCTTTTAAGGGGAAGGGTGATGTGGAGCTGAGGGGAAAGTTTCTTAAACAAAAAGTGTGTAAGCTGAGTCCTGTGACTTCCTTTCTCTAGTTGGAGTGGTATGTGAGGCTACATATGAAGAACAGCCGTGAAGAGAGTCTAAGATTGTTAAGGAAGGATATGCCACCACTGAATTGGTGTATTATCCAACCAAGCTGGAGCAACCCTGAATTCAGACTTGTTGTTCTGTGATACAATAAATATTTACATTGTGAGGGTAAAGTAAGCTGTGTTTTCTCCAACTTGCTGTCCAAAGCATACTAACAGATATACACCATTACTGGAAGAAATAAGCATGTAATTATTTTTATTTTAAGTCAAACATTTTACCAATGTGTTGTGGTAGAAAGAAATACTACCTCTGTTTAAAATTTTATATTTGTTTATGGAGAAGTTACATAGCTTCTCTGAGGTTTGATTTTCTAATTCTTCAAAAAGTCATAATAAAACCTGTCCTGAATTCCTGTCATTGACAGTGTGAAATCAAATGATGCTATTATATGTAAAGTTATTTTATTATGAATTAATAAGCTGTGAATTGCTATAATAGTAAGGAAAATGTGAGTAATTAGACATGAACACAGTAGGGGGAAAGATAATAGCAGGAATGATTATTTTCTATTACCCCTGTTATAATGGAAATTTGTCATTTTGGCTATAAGGCATCCAAAGAATTTATGACTTCAAAGGAATCAATATACAAATGGTAGAGCCCTTCCTCCCTCAACAGTAGTTCAAAAGGGTCAGAGGCTTCCTTCTTCCCTTCACTGGCATCTAGCATGCTCACGTATGGCAGGGCTTGGCCAAATGGATCCTCTCACTAGGAACTGGGTTCTTTGAGGTAAAGCAAAACCATCATGGAGTGGTCAATGTTAGGACCCAAGGCGAGTGTCTGTGGCAAAGGCAGCAGCTCTGTCTACAACCCACTCACTGGTCAGAAGCTACCATCTTGTCTGTACCTTTTAGACTCAGAAAACTCTCAAGCAGCCTGCCCATATGTTTCTTTCCATTTAAATTAGCCACAGATGATTTCTGTTAGTTGTAATCAAGAAGTCAACCGAACACGTCTACAGAAGAAAAGTTTTTAATGCATAATTAATTAAAATTTTAAGGCAGAAGCCTATTTGTAAAAACTGTGTCCTAGATCATTAACTGTGTTACATCTCTCCAGCTTATTGTTTGTGGAACTCTTCGGCATTATCTAAAAGATTGACAATGTAATTTAGGAGAAAATTTAAAAATATTGTAAGAGCTTAATTCAATTTACTTTCATTTCCAATTTCATTTATATCAACTTTTGCTAAAATTACCTATTTTTTCTAAATTTATGTTTTTAATATAGAAACTGATTAAAATTTGTTAGATTCAAAAGCAGATTAAAAGGAAGGAAGAGAAATTAGAGTAACCTTCCATACATCATCCTAACTGGTATTAAAATGTAATCTTCCTATACACCTGTATCAGTTCTTTTTTAAAAAAGAATAGAAAGAGAAGTAAAAAAGATAAAGTAATTTTAAGGCTATTCTGTAGACAAGTTGGGTATAGCTTATTATAATATATACACACACACAGATATATATATATACACATATATATGTATATACATATATATACACACATATATATAATATACTGGGAGTGGTTGCATTAAAGACTCAAAAACTGTTCACAGAATATGGCCCTAAACTAGCACCAATAACATTACCTGGAAAAAATGTAACAAATGCAAAATCTCTTACCTCACCCTAGACCTACAGGATCAAAGATTCTGAAGGTGATCCCCAGAAACTTCAGCTATAACAAACACTCCAGGTTGTTCTGCTGCCTGTTCAAGTTTAAAAACCACTGGACAGCACATTTAGGTACAAGAAAACCAAAACAATGGAAGTAAGTCATTCAACTCTGCTGCTACTGCAGCACTTCACACTCTACGGTAATTTATTTGGTAACAGGCCCATCTCCCTTAATTGATTTCATTCATATCTGCAGTTGTGTCTTATTCACTCTCATGAATCACTGTCACATGCTAAAAATATCCATCAATAACACATATCAATCAAACTAAACATTTCAGATGAACTTCAAAAAATGAAATAAACATAGACAATTGAATAAAAATTTTAAATGAGTTATACTGTAGCTGTTGTCACATTTTTCTTCTCAATACTCTTATCCTGATGGAAAAACAACAAAGGCTGTCCTTGGTCATTTGTTTTTGCATGAGCTGTATGTCAATATCAATAGTATGGCTTTATTTTGTTCTGTAATAAAATAAAACTGGCCATCATTCACCCATTCATATTATATAGTGAAGATATTCTCATTTTTAAACTGATTTTTAGTTTAATAAAAATTACAGCAGTATCTTACTCTAGTTTTAAATAACAGTGTTGTAATTAAACACAATTATTATGAAAAGCATTTTTATTCCTGAAATAATTTGAATTCATATAGAAAATGTGTATTGGATGGGTAGGCCTGACAGCTGTTTATTGTTTCACTCTGTCCTTGTTTTGGTTTGCTTCTGAGCTCATATTGAAGTAAGAGGGTCATAACGCTTTTAATAAAAAAAAAAAAGGTTCCTGCCCCAAAACTCAATTTTTTCCTCTGGTGTTAACTAAAGGAAAATGAAAAGATAGATATTGGTTGTTTCAAGGTAACATTTGAATGTAGAGTTTAAAACACCTTAACTATATCATTTTGTTTTCATATTTAAATAATTGTTAGTGTTTTTGAAATAAAATTTAACCATGGGAACTTTTCAGCATACAACTTTTCAGCTTTGACCCCTGACAGCCTTATGAATGAGCGTTGTCTACAACGTCCTGTCCTCAACAACCTTGCTCAGCTCTGGTAGACGCATGCCTGTACTTCTTTTATGGAGTCAATCCGTCTCATATGAACAGTTACACGTGAAGGATATTAGGCACCTCCATACCGAGAAATGACATGACATTAAACAAATAGGGTTGTATGTGTTCTGTGTTTTGTATCTTATAACCTATAGCAGAAAGTAATGCTTTTTCTACATTGCTTCATCAGAAAAATGTTAGAGGTAAAATATTAAAGGCAGTGTCTCTAATTTCAATCATGACATTCACATTTGTTGAAGTTTGATAAAATCAGTAGTTTTGGGGAGCTTCAGATATAAGATGAAAATAATTTATTTTTGCTACAAGTGATTTTTTATTTTCTCTTAAAAACCTTTACTCAGTTATACAAAATATATTCGTTCCTTGAAGAAAAAATGGAATAGGCTATTATGCTGTGGGTTTGAACAAATGTATAATGACATGTATCCTTCATTATAACATCCTACAGAGTATTTTCACTGCCCCCCAAATCCTCTGTGCTCTCCCTGTCTACACATACTCCCTACCCAACCCCCAAGCAATGACTTATCTTTACTGTTTCCATAGTTTTGCGTTTTCCAGAATGTCATATGGTTGGAATCATACAGTGTGTAGCCTTTTCAGATTGGCTTCTTTCACTCAGTAATATTCATTTAAAAACCTACATGTCTTTCCATGGCTTGATAGTTCATTATTTTGCATGGAATGTTTCATTGTCTCTTCACCTTCTGAAGAACATGGTTTATTCCAAGTTTTGGCGGTTGTAACGTAGCCATAATATCCATGTGCCAGTTATTGTTTGGTTTTAATTTTCAACCCCTTTGGGTAAATAACAGAAAGTGTGATTGCTGGAAGAAAATGTTTAGTTTTGTAAGAAACCTCAGAATCATCTTCCGAAGAGGTTGTACCATTTTCCATCCCCACCGGCCACATATGAGAGTTCTGCTGCTTCACAAACTTCTCCGTATTGTCAGGGTTTTGAATTTTGGCCATTGTAATAGATGTGTAATGGTATCTTATTGTTGTTGTAATTTGAATTTCCCTGATGATGTATTATGTGGAGTGTCTTTTCATATACTTATATGTCACCTGTATATATTCTTTAATAAGTTTTCTGTTAAGATCTTTGGCCCATTTTTAAATTGTTTTTTTTTTCTTATTGTTGCGCTTTAAGAATTCTTGGTATATTTTGTATAACTGCCCAATGTGTCTTTTCCTAATGTATCCTCCCAGTCTGTTGTTTATCTTCTCATTCTCTTGATTTGTGCTTTCCAGAACAGAACTTTTTAATTTTAGTAAAATCCTGATAAAATGATGCCTCCTGTGCCTATGATATCTTGGGCAGAAACATATTAGATATTAATTGGATATTAGACAGAAACATATCTTTTTGAAATCTCCTGTTTGTTTTGTGATGTTCATAAGTGAGATAACATGTCATGGAAGAGGTTCTGAGCAAATACCATCATGGAAAGTAGGAATTTATAGAACAGAACAAGTTATTTTAGCATCCTTTGGAGAGATGTGTTTGGTCTATGGCACAACGGGCCACGCAGTAAGTCTGAGATTTTGTAGAATGATTTTAGCAGAAGAAAGGCTTCCCTCTGTTGTTTTTAATAAAGATAGCATAACAGCGGAATCGTGGGACCCACTGACAGACAGACTGCTGTGGTAAGAAAAATCGTGGGAAGGGACTCTTCAGGGCAGGTGAAAAGAGCTGACTGCAGTGCCTGGGGACTGAAGAACTGGGGTCTTTTCTCCTTTAAAGCTGAAGTCAGAAATAACCTCTCCCTTTGGGAAGGGAATTCCTATTTCTCCAGCCAGCTCATCATGAGTTACCCCTGAGAGTGCTCCTGAGGTCTTTTTCTGGACAAGGCTGTTTGTATATATAAGTGCATGGTGCATTGTTTATAATGCAATAAGTTCTTAACAAGTGATAACAATCTTTACTATTGTTATGTATCAGTATTTGGAAGCAGTAGTTAATGTGAGACTCACTGCGAAGCAGAATGTGATAAATCCCTAGAAGAGGCTCATTTGGGTTTGTGGCTCATTCACAGATGGTTGAAATAGCTATAAATTTAATCATTAACTTAATTATAACAATTCTATTTGTCATTAGGAGAATAAAAGGGTGGTTTATAGATTTGAATATTAACTGTGCTAAACCTAACTGGCTAGAAAAATAATATATTCCTTTAAGAGCTCAACAGATCTCTTGGAGTTTTGTTTTAGTTATCATCATCATTATTATTATTGTTATTCACATACATCAAATGTTAATACTCCAAAATCAAATTTTCACATAAAAATAAAAATGTAGAACCAAGGTTAATAGCACGTAATGCACCGTTACACAAACAACATATGCAGATATTGGAGGTCTAACACATATTTACATTGGCATAAATGTGTAGTATCTATCCATGGAGAAGTATTATACTATTTCAAATCAGTGCAATTACATGAATCACTGTTTTATAGTAAGTATAATGGCTTGACATTAAAATTTGTTTCTGAAGAATAATGTCAATCCACATTTAATATTTTCTTACTCTTCTCACTGCGAATAAGGCATGGTTGGGTGAAATTAATGGAAATGAATCTAACCAATTAAATGACCCTGTGAGAGAGTGAAAGTACTGTCAATCCGTGGATATTATCCGGGCGAAATATTCTTTTATATTTATTTTTTTTAAATATAGTGTGAAAGATGCATACTGAAATATCTTTCACTCCAGCTCCTCCAATCCAACCACTTACCCTACCCCCAAGGCAACTATTATTGTCAGGTTTCTTTGAATATAATTCAAGGGATATTCTTTACAAACACGGGGAAATTAATAAACATATTTCCTTTTGAAAAACAAAAATACTACTCTTTGCATAACTTTTTAAATTAGCAATGACTTTTTCCTTCATAATCATAAATACATTTTAATTTTTAAAAAAATGAATCACTTTTAAATGTGGGATGTTGCATAGATTTGATTAACTCTATAGGTCAGTTCCTAGAAGAAGAAATGTTGATCGAATGGCTTAAATGTTTATTTTTAGAAATATTGCAATTATGCTCCCACCAGGAATATATAATTAATGTTTTTTTATATCTTTATCAACATAATATTTTGTCAGACTTTTCACAATCTGATAAAATTTTAGCATATTTTAAAATTTCATTTACCTTACATTTAAAATGAGTTTGGCATTATATCTAACTTAAAAGAAAAGTGTATTTCCATTTTTGTGAACTGCAAGTTTAAATAATTGGCCCATGTTTTCCTGCAGGATCACTGGCCTTTTCATGCTGACCTACAGAAGCCATTTGTCATTTAGGAAAATTAAATTTTTGAGAAATGGGTAAGTTTTTTTTTCAGTTTATCATTTAAATTTTAACCTTGCTTATATTGATTACCGCATTCACAATTTATTAATGTGTGTCTGTATGAGCTCTTTATCTTATGGTTTCTGACAGCTGTGTCTCAATGAGAAATTATGGATATAAAATAATCTCATTATTTGTTCTAATACTGTACTTGTATGATGTCTTTTTTCTTTTCGAGAAGGTGATTTTTATTGAATATTATATTTTGCTGGCTGTTAAGATATTGTCTCTCTGGTTTAAACTCATGCGTCTGTACTCTGGTTAGCGATGCTGTGGCAGAGACGCTGAAAACTCCGTTTTGCTTTGCCAGTTCCCTGTGAACTCTGCCAAGAGGAGAGGTAGGGGGAGAATGCAGATTTAAAGGAACAAAAGACTTGCTCCTCCCTATTTGCTACCCTGTGTGTTCTATGTTCTATTTCTGTTCATTTCCCCCAAATAACTATTGTGTCACTGGAATTTTTTCTGTGTCAATTCTTAGCGGTATTTGCAGTATTTAAAGAACCAGCGGCATCATGTCTCAGGCACCAGCACCAACACTCGGCCCCTCCTGTCTCTAGTGTCTGGCTCACAACTCCACAGGGCCCTTCTCCCACCACAGAGAGATCGGCAGTAGCCTAGCAACACTCCCTTCTCAAAGGTCTGAGTTTTAGTGCTTCAAGATCATTCTTTCATTTGTCCATGATTTAAAAATGTCAATGTCCTCCCTTTGTTTTTAGCCATAGAAATGAAAGTGTTCCTTTAAGTTGCTACTGTTCTAAGCAAATGAATAAATATATTGATGTTAGGAGCCAGAGTTTTCACTGTAGAATGGACATTCTATGGTATGGGGGAAGACATACAATAATTCCGTCATACTGAATTCAAAATAGAATTATTAGTAGAATTTATGACTTATATGCATGTAAAATTAATATATATAGGATCAAAATAAACATGTACACCTTGGTTTCTAAATAATTGTACTCACTACAAGTAATGATGGATGCATGGAGGAAAGGCTGATTCCAAGGTTGAGGTAGAGAAAGTAAAAAGTGACTGTGAAATATCTCAGGATGTCAGACTGTAGGGAATTTTTTAAAAGTGAGAGCACGACAAAAGAACATGAGGCCCACTTGAAGGAGCTTTCACTAGTCAAATCAAGGACAATTTAAGTACCAAATAAAATACTGACAATAAAATCCAAGGGAAAATTTAACAATCCATGAGCTCAAACTTACCTAAATAAATGAATAAGCTAATTAATAGAAAAAATGAGAAGGCTCTTTCTTATAGCAGAATGCAGAAGGAATGAAATAGTGATAAAATCACCTTTGAAAACATTGTAGTTACAATTAATTGAACCAAGAATATCAATAGATGCTCTATTATTAGGTGAAACTTTGGTGAAGGATAGGACATTTACTAAGTCTTCTGCCATTTTCTCCCATATATTGCCAATGGAAGATGGTAACTCTATACTTTAGAAACCTGGCAGGCATCAACTTCACAAGTGAGAAAAGTTAATGTCACAAATATTGAGCACAAACTGATTTGACGTGCCCCTTAATGTGATACTCTGAGAAGAATGTAAACATCTCGCATGCCATGTTCCTGCCAAAAAGGCATAACCTGAAAGTAATCATAAACAAACACCAATATCAGTCTACAAAAAGAGCAGCTTGTGTCTTCAAAAACAGAAATGTCATAAAAGACAAAGACTGCTTCCAAATTAAAGAAGACTGAAGAGATGACAGTTAAATGCCATGTGTAATCTTGGTTTGGATTTTAGTTTGCAAAAAAACAATACACAGAGAAAATTGGTGAACCATCAGCAAAATGTAATATGTGCTATCAACTAGATAATAAAATGTACACATTTAAATTTTGTGAATTTGATAATCATACTGAGGGTATATATAAGTGAATGTCCTTGGTTTTCTTTTTCTTTTTTTTTTTAAGATTTTAATTTTTTTTTTTTTTTTAGAGAGAGAGGAAGGGAGGAAGAAAGAGAGGGAGAGAAACTTCCCTTCTCCATGTCAGGGAGAAACAACGATCGGTTGCATCTCATATGCACCCCTACTAGGGAACAAACCTAAAACTCAGGCATGCGGAGTGACTGGGAATCAAACTGGCAACCAGAATGATGCCCAACCAACTGAGCCACCAGTTAGGGTTCCTTGTTTTTAAGAGATATATACTCCAGTTACTCTCAAACAGTTTCAGCAGATAACAATTTCTACACAGATAAAGAGGGGATGTGGCCAAATGCTAACAATTAGTAAATCTAGAAGAAAGGTAAAAGGCAGTACTTTTTACTATGCTTGCAACTTTACTATTATTTTGAAATTACTTGAAACTCAAAATTTAAACAGTTTCTACTGTATACTCTAAAGATTTTGTCAGCAGATAGATCTTTAGAAATTTGTTGAAATTACGTAAGACCCTTCAGCAATGTTTACACATTACTGCTTTTGCAGTTTGTATTTCAACTTACTAAATTATTGGTTAAGTATATTCATGTAATTGAGTTGTTATCGATAATAACATGACATACCATCTGTGTAACTACAACATTTTTTGTTGCTATCTACAACACTAATGAGATTTTGTGTTATATTTTGGAAAACTGTCTAAGAGAATGTTCTCCCAGTGGGGTAAAGGGTGATAATTGAAAACAAAATATTAATACTGTATTATCTTCCCTACAGTGGTTTAACGTCTAGTGGGGAATACTAACTAACACATAAACAGATATGCTTAATATGACTTTTGAAAACTTAAGAATTATGTAGTACATACTTTCAGGGCACCAAAGATGGGTGTCTAACCTAGGAGAATAAAGCTGGAGAGGGGCAGGTTAGGACAGGCAAGGCATAAGCAGGAAAGGCTTCCAGGAGGGCTTGACCCTGAAGCTGAATCTGAAGAAAGAAGGTGAGTTAAGTAGGTGAAAGTGTGGGTTCCCCCCAGATGTCTGAGTAAAGACTAAAAGCAACAGTGTGATATGCTTGGGAAGCTACAAATGAAAACATAAACTAGAAAGGAGGGGAGTTAATGATTAGTGATAGGAAGTCATGACAAAGCCACCATTTCAAAGTTTAAATGTTTTAATGACCTTTACCTAAAGCACATAAAGCATATATGAGATTACATTAACACATCATTCAGAAAGAATGCTACTCAAATCTCTGTCCATATAGTTCACAGCAATTTTTCTACCCGGAAGAATTGTAATGAATTATTACAATTCAAATTATTACAATTTAAGGTTTAACTCCCTGCCAGATCTTAAGCTCAGTGAAGAAGGGAACAGATCTCATACAGTCAATGCCCTTTAGATTTGCCGCCAGGTTTAAAATTCTTGTGTACCGTTCCTGTTTGGATGCCTTTCATTTCTTATGTCCAACCCCCCATTTCCTTCTTTCTAAAATACCTTCTTCAGAATTTCTTTAAGGATTTATTAGTGGTAACCTCTATGTGTTATTGTGAATCCACACCAATAATTTTATTTCTTTCATTCTTTGTTAGAAGTTTAGTTGATTGTCCTATTATGACAATAAATATTGTCATATTCTACTTTCATATTTTATGTTTATAATTATTGTCTCTCAACATCTTAAGAACATTATCCCATTGCCATCTGGCTGTTACTATCATTGCTGAGAAATCTGTAAGTAGATACTGTTTTCCTCATAAAAGATAAAAATAACAAAGTTTCAGAAAAGTTAAATATCGTAGAACTAGCAATCACATACTTCTTTTTTAAAACTAGAATTTTTGCCTCCAATGTATTTACATAGCTTCTCTTCTTGCAACACCTGCCTCTTCTCCTTCTTATCTCACAGATAAAAGAAGGAAAAGTTTTAAGTTAATTATTTGTTACAGTGACCTTCCCAAAATCCTAATGAAAATGTTCAATTCTTCCTATTCCCATTGGGAGTAACATAGGCGGCATTGTGGTGTGGTTACAGCACAAGCTCTGAAATCATTTGACTTGTGGTTGTCTTCGAGTTCCAATTCAACACATTTTACACCTTCCAAAAAATATTTTGTGCTTTGGCTTCATTATTTGCAAAGTGGTGATAAATGCTATTATCTGCTTTATACACATAAGCGTTGAATAAGTTAAGACAAAACATTATTAGCACAAAAATCAGCTCTTTTAATTTCCTGATTCCTGCTGGAACTGGCTGAATACTAAGCTGGCCGAATGAAATCTTCCATATGTGTCTGTTTATGAGTGGCCTTAAAACAAACCTTTCTAAAATATATATCAAGATAACACAGATGGACAAAAATTAATTCAATGTGTTAAATATAAAACGAAAAGCATATTTTCCACACGTATAGATGATCATGATGCATTATAACTTCTACATTATTTACAGGGATATATTTAATCTAATTTGCTTATATTGCTTTTGTTTCAATAAATTCAAAGACAATCTCTGAGTTAAAAGCACCCAAGAAGCAATCATGTGGCAAGGACAATGGGATTATGAGTGTCCATACATTTTTCTTGTTAAATAAATGGAAACATCAGACATAACCACAATTCACAGTGAAACTTTGTGAAAGCAGGACTGATTCCTCAGGTCAAAGCACATGGGTCTCAGGGATAATCATCTACTTCATCCATCATTTTTTGTTACACTCCAAATACGAGCCTATACAGTATAACAAATGTCTCTTGTGTCAGGTCATAATCACTGTCTTCTAAGTTTTAAAAATATTTGTTATGTGTTATTTTTATTAGATGTTCACCAAGAAGAATAAGGTAGAAATACACACAAAATGAAAAATCTATGATTGTCCTGACAATTTTTGCCTTCTGAAAATATGCTTGCATGCTTGTCTTCAGCCTTGATGTTTTCATTTACCAATGATATTACCCCTTAGTGGCAAATTGGAATGACCTCTGAAAATATAAAATGAACCTAAAGATATTTATTTTAGAGTGTGTACATATTTTTAACTTTGTAAAACAAACTACTGTTTTTAAAATCATGTAATTATATTCACTTTCCCATACTGTTTGTTGGTATATTGGTTCTGTAAGACTTGCCAAATGATAATAAATTAATGCTCTTGAAAATCAGTCGTGCTTCATTTTATCCACCACTTAAACAGAGAAAACAAATGCAAGATTATATTGTTTTGTTTTTACTTAGTATTTTGCCTGTCATCATAAGCAAATTTAATCTGCATTATTAGTAACTGTCAACAGCATACTTTGAGCATAAGGCGAATACAGCAGGTGGCTTAAAAAATGTCTGAAAGCAAAAATGCAAAACAAATGATTGATAGGAAATGCCAATCTACTTTTGCATAAATTTAAAATAAATTAAAATGCATGCAAAGCTCCCACAAAGGTTAAAACTAGAGAGAAAAGGAAATAAATTAACCAATTTTTGTTATTAGACCATGTGTCTAAAAACTAAAGTGGTAAATATTTTACTTTATATTAATTGACATGATTCAAGAAATGTGGTTTAATTACTTGCATTTGTAAAATATGAGAAAATCAAATTTAATGTTTAAGTAACAATTTTTTATATGAACATATTCAAAGTTGTTGCTCTCGTATCAACATAATTTTATTTTTGTCATGTTCAATTATTTTAAAAATAGCACAGATTTTAACTAAAACAAAATTATAGAAAATATAAATAGGAAATGAATAATAAGATTTCTTTTATTCTGGTAGAATTGTATCTTGAGTATAATTAACATTGCCTTTCTGGTTTGGAGGAAGACCAGGCAAAACACATTATATAAGATACCGTGCACTTATGATCATGATAAATGATTATACTAAGAAATAAATGACAACTTAAAAGAGAAATAACTTCATGGTTCTCTACCCACTGTTTTTTTCTCTGTAGGGTGGGGAAACCACTAGGAGATACCTTCTGAGCCTTCCACAGATTTTACAGCATCCATCAATTCAGACTATGCTGCTAAAGATCTAACAGGTGCCTGCCTGATAGAAACAATTTTATCAGTTAAGAAAGAATGCCACTCCAGAGAACCATTTATCCACCTGTTAAACAAGATACAGGAATTTCAAATGGGCTCTTGTTATTTTAATCTCCTGAGAAATTAAAAGGTATGGAAAAATAATTGAGACATGAACTTTGCAACGATTAACATTAATAGGTAATGGCAAAAAAAATATGAAAATTCAAGCAAAATGCATATAATTATCAATTACAGTTTGAATACCCACAGAATACAGACCCATGTACTGAGAACTCTTCAGCAGAAGATAATTGGGTACACAACACAGATAGAATTCTGGGTGTGTATTTCTCAACTTTTATATAAAATATATAAATTAATTTCAAAAGAGGTCCCAATCAAGGCTAAAAAATTTACATTAACCAAGTTACTCATTTCTTTACAAAAATTCTATGAAAATTGTTTTTTCCAAATATGATGTAACTTAAAATTAGAACCAATTTGATTTAATGACAATGAATGTTGATTAAAACAAACGGCATACCTACAGTGGTCTTTCAACAATACCAGTGGAAGGACAAAAGATACATTAAAAATAGAATCTGCCTTGAATGTCCATCAACATCTCGATAGATAAAACAAGTGTGGTATAGCCAAGCAATGGACAGTTACTAGTCAACAAAAAGGAACAAACTACCAACACGCAACAAGGATAAATATCAAAGGCATTATGCTAAGTGAAAGAACCCAGAAACAAAAGACTATATACAATGTGCATCCAATTTAAAAATTCTATGTTATAGAATGGGCACAACTATAGGGCAGAGAACACACCAGGGGCTGCCAGGCGATGGAGCTGGGGCAGAGGAAAGGAGGCCACGGAGAACGACTGCTTATTAGAGCCAACAAACTCTTTGGGGTGAGAGAAATATTCTCACAGTTGTCTTGGTGATTAGAAGACTGTAAACACTAGTCAACTCAACAAACTGTACACCTAAAGAGGGGGATTTGGTGTATTCAAATCATTCCTCAATAAATTTTATTTTTTAATTAAAAATGCTCTTCAATGAGGGAGGGGGGCAGGGAAAAGGAAGCGAAGGGGAAAGTCAAGGAACATATAGCAAGGACTCATGGACAAAACCAAAGGGGAAGAGCTGAGGGAGGGAAAGAGGGAGGGGGCAAGGGAAAGTGGTGGGGGGAAGGCAGAGACAAATGTATTTGAAAAAATAATTAAAATAAAATTTAAAAAATAAAAAATAAAATAAAATTTAAAAAAAATGCTCTTCAAGATGTCTTATACATTTTTTATCCATAACTGCGCACCTATCTTCTATATAAATGACATCTTCTTCCCCAAAATCTCTCTACTCTCTAAGAAAACTTCTCTCTGTCACAGTTCACATTGCACTTTTCTTTCTCTCCCCTCTCAACTTTCCCTTAAAGCGCCGTTCGTAGTACTGTCACCATAGCCCAACTCACTGTGCACCGTGAATCGCTGCCTGTGTTGTCATCCCGCGTGCTTTTTCCCTTACCCTTGCCCCAATTTGCTATTCCAAAATCTGTGGATTCAAAACAAGAATATAAGAAGTTATATGCTTGCTGGGGATATTCGCATGGGTATGGGCTCTCATAACACAACTAAAGGAGAAAATAATTATACTTTCTACTCATTCCGTGCCAGGAGTAGAATGATCCGCATGGAGCTGCTGGAAATGTCAATTATTCTGAAGTCACCTAATGCAGCTTGTGAGGGTAACTGAAGAATTATTATGGGAAAATGCAGAGGCATAAGACATTTAATTTAAATTTTCCTCTAACCAGTTTGTACATAAACACATCTCTGCAGCCAGTGTTTTTAAATTTTTTACTTTACCATTGATTATTACATTTCTCAGTCTTCCTGTCAGCTGTTTCATGGCCATTTCTACAGACCCAGGTTTTAAGTTCATTGCTACTGAAGTTTTACTCTTATTTTCCTCATAATTAATGTTTGTGTCATTCATATTTATGTACGTGGAAATATTGGTTGAAAACTTCATTCTTAAGATTCCTTTTTTATGCAATCCCTTTGTGAAACACTAGCTTATCAGATCAAAATGACCATAAAAATACATCACTGAAAAATTCAAATAACTTTTCTATGGAAGTGATTATAACAGGTTTATTCATGGATTTCTAATTTAGCAATGACTAATAATATCTAAATGATAAATTTTATGTGAGGAATGAAAATCAACAATAGACATGCCTCTTTTGTTCTAATTTAAGTCTCTCATATCCTATTCTGTAGAGTTTTAATTATGATGCTCAGATACTGTAACTTTCATATCATATGTTTTCTAATAATTTAGCTTGAAGTTACTCAAACAATTTTCTTATGACAAACTATGAATATACTCACTGGAATTTGAGACTGAATAAAACTGTGGGAAAGAGAAACTGTTCTAGCTGTTTATGAAGACATTGTGAATGTTCAGTGATTGACAACAGTGGTTTCCAGGTGAAGTGGTTGCAACCTGTTTTGATGCTGAGAACAATTCTTCCTGTAACGCTGAGCGGTGGTGAGACAGGGCATGCTGCCTCAGGGAACGCCGCTCCGGGAGCTCTGCTTGTCCCAGGCCCTGGCAACGACTGCCCCAGGGAGGACCGAGCATGTCACGGGGAACACGGTGCTCCTGGATTTGAGGGATACCATCTGGGGCCAGCTGACATGGGAGCAGGGCTCTGAGTTCCGCAGAGCCTGTCCGGGGGCTGTCATGGATGGGGGGAATAGACATGGGTCCTTGCAAACACTTCTCTGTTTGCCAGGAAGGGGACGTAGCACAACCCCCTAGTGGGGAAGGCCCCGAGTCCCTGTGTTCAAAAGCTTTTATTGAAAAGGTTATCAGTGGGGCTAGGTAACAGGAATGCCCAGGTTATCTCATTACATCAGTATGTTATTGTTCACAGAGAATGGGTGATGTTTTGAAGAAAACAAATGGCAGAAATACACTCATTTACGTGGATCTGAAAGGAGACTAGTAAACAAGAGAGACGACTAAAGGTGAGAGCATAGTACACAGAAGAGCGCCTAAGGGTAGAGCGTTAGAGTCTGTGAATAATGTAAATGTCCTTCCCAGCAGGAGCTGGCTAGAGCTTCTGAGGGAAGAACAAAGCATGCTTTAAAGAATTTACTTTTAGGCCTTATTTCCCTGGGAACCGCCAGATCTGGTTTAGGACTGACTCCGGTGTTGTTTCAAGCCTGAGCCAACCGTGGGGAGGGAGCCGCCAAGAGACAAGGAGACTTCTTTCGGGTAGAATGAGGACTCCCGGCATGTCCAAGCCAAGCGGAGGGATGCGGGCCTTTTTGCCTTTTCTCTGTGACCCCCAATTTCTTGTCTGCTGCCAATATTCGATCGGCATCTGTCTTAGGTTGTATACCTCAACTCGAGACAACTTAACCGTCATTAATCACCGATCATCCATGGCAAAGCAGAGAGGCAGGAGCCACGTCTCTGCCAGGGGTACAGGTTTTGTCTCCTCAGGAACCTGTTTCTCCAAGGCCTCCTGATTATTTCCAGCCTTGGGGCCCTCCAGCCTGTCGGCAGGGTTACAGTTCCTGAAACCAGACAGGGTGTTTCCCAATACTTCCCACTGTAGGGCATGGCCCACGGGTCTGAGGATAATGAAAATCTTCCTCATTTCTAGGCAGTGAGTATCTCCCAATATTCTCCTGTAAAGGAGGTATCTAAGGCCTGAATGACACCTAAGCCCATAATGTTTAATTATGAAGTTGTTGTCTCTTCTGTTCCTTAAAAAGAAATAATAACATATAAGGGTTTATCTCTAAATCCTCATCCATATATGTGTTCATCTGAACCTTGTTCTAAGCGTACCTTTACAGGAGGCTGGGAGAATAGGTAACACATTCACCTGATAAACTTTTTGGTGTTAAATTCTAACATGTGCCAAGTGACCAGAGCTGTGATTTATTTCAATCACAATGAATTTTAATGTGGAAAGAAAGAATTACAGAAAAGTTGGAAGATCTGGAGGGGTGAAAATCAGGAGTCCAAAATATAAGATTAAAACGCTGTCACTGGGATCCTGGGATCAGAAAGTTCCTATTTCTGTGGCTACTACAGGTACCACCATCACAACCTCCTCACGCCCGGAAAACTAGTGACTTATCACTGGAATAGGGAAAGTAGCCATGGAAACTGTCCCGTCAGCCACAACTTGTTTTTTGTCAGCGTCACAAAGAAAGATAACCTCCTTTTCTTTGTCTTGTTTCAAATCACATTTGAGTGAGATTCACTAGCAGAAGCTACTTCACATTTAGAATTAGGGCTCCAAGGAAGTATGTGAATGTAGTGCTAAGTTTCTTAACATTGAGGTATAGAAGGGACATAAAAAAGGGCAGGTATGGAATCCCACTATTACATGTTAGAGGATTTGCCAGTCCTTTGCAGTACTGATATTCAGAATCATGAATTTGAGTGTGGTGATTTAAAAAACTGCAAATAATTGTGATATATAATTAAAACATATTTCGATATTATACTGAAAACATAGAAGAAAAAATGAAATAGCGTCATGATTTGAATATTCTGTTATTTTAAAGATGATTCTTGATTGCTCCAATTGCACCTGTACCCATTTCTGACTGTTCTTCAAATCATGGATTCTAAGTGTTGAAACAAAACTACATGTTAATGGTTTATAAGGGTATATATTCCACTACCTTTAATACATTTAGCAGTTAAGGAAGAGAAAAATTTCTCAAGTGAGAAATCCAAGTCTATAGTATAAGCATAGAATGAAAATATAAAAGTATCAGAAAAATCTCTCTTTTCTTTGAATTGATTTTTGCTATGAGATAGCTGTATAAATATGTATATTTTTTTGAGATAGGATTGAATAGACCTTATTGAGGAAAACAACCCTAGAAAAAATATTTGATTCCATCAAAAATGAAATTAAAATGATAGCACTCAATTTGAATGGCTGTATGTTTTGAAATTCAGTTTGTGAATTAGAATTCAGAAAAATACATTTTTCTGTGGGGTTTTGTGAACAGGTTACCAAAAGAAAAAAAACGCATTTGGTACAAATTAGTCCTGCACATCGCAGAAAATGGAGTATCGGTACAGAG
The DNA here is from genome assembly GCF_021234165.1 of Pteronotus mesoamericanus. Lineage (NCBI taxonomy): Eukaryota > Metazoa > Chordata > Mammalia > Chiroptera > Mormoopidae > Pteronotus > Pteronotus mesoamericanus. The sequence goes on along the minus strand of NW_026555247.1, from coordinate 12,479,700 downwards.
ATGAGGGATTAGAATGGGGAGATGGGCTTGGGTATGTATAACGTCTGACTGCTTATATTCCCAATGGAAGTTTACGGGGTGACTTTTAGTGGGGAGGTGACAGCGGTAGTTGTCATCTTACCATGTGCAACACAGTCTTGCACTATAAGTTTTTATCCCGCAGGCCGAATGCCTGTCAAGTCCCTTCTAACCTCTATCCATGAAGACGCAAATCTATTCATAATTACATGTGCTTAAGATCAACTCCATTTGTCATAAAGCAAACAAAGTATTTTGAATTGTCTTTATTATATATTGAATTTTCCATTTTGCAATGCTTCTACAAAAGGAGAAAAAAATGTTACTTTCTTTTGTTCAGAATTTTATCAAGAAATTCCTAGTATCTGTAAAATTCCATCAGTGTCACCAGCAGTGGCATTGTTCATTAACTTTAATCAGCAATATTGATTATGGTTCTATGGATACGTTTGTATATTTAATTAATTTCAATATGTCTTTCAAGAGGCCATTGTAAAATATTTAAACACTAAAACATATGTAACTTTAAAAATGATTTTTATAGCTATCTGAAAGAACATTATACTATTTTTATCATTGTTGGAGTAAGTACATTTTCAGTTTCCTGTATATTAATAAATGGGTTTTTATATTTGTTATAAAAAAGTATTTAATTTGATAGAAAAGAGAACAATTATCAGAGGCTATTTTTGGATTTAAAAATTAAGAATTTCATGGTCTTGAAAGATCTCTCTGGCAGTACTGAGAATATGGAATTAAAGGGTCTAAAACAAAGAGAATATTTAGTAAAACATTTCAGTGGTGGATCAGAAATTATAAAGTCTTAAATGAAAGACTGATGGGAATGGGTAAAATGGAAGGCTTTCAAAAGATACTAAGAATACAGCATACAATTGGCTTAGGTTGATTGATTTCAAGGTTTTATTTGGGTAACAAAGACAATGAGTCCATAACTCAGGTAAGTATTAGATAATCAAAATAGATTCATAAAAAGATAATGAGGCCATTTTTTAATAATTAGATTCCATGGAACATTCAGGTATAGAGCTCTGGATTGAAGATACTATATTGTCAATTTGAGGTGTACACTTGTATGTGTGGATGAGAGAGGACTAACTGATAAAGTGAAATTCAGAGTAAGTACAATCTGTATTTGTCCGTGTTTCTCAAAATATGGACTGCATACTACCTGTATTAAAATCACTTTGGGATTATTTTAAAAAATTCAATTTTCTATGTCTCATTCTACCCTTCAGATAAAGAATCTCTGGAGGTGGGATTGAAAATAGGTAGTTTATCCAGTCCCTCACATTTTCATGAACTACTGCTTTTTGACAGTGGATTTTAACCATGGCTATCCATGAAATAACCTGGGGAACTTTAAAAAAAACTGGGTTCCAAACACTGCATAAGAGATTCTGAGCAGAGTTCAATAACCTTCTGCAGGACTCTGAACATTTCTTCTAAATCAAGAGGGATGGGTAAGGGATGAAAGAGAGATGATGGGAAGAAATTAAACTGAGAAGGAACAGATAGTTGGAAGCAGTGTAAAATGCTAACCGAACGATTTCACCTTTAAACTTCTTTTAAAGTGTGAGTGATTCATCATAATGTATCACATGTCAGAAGAAATCCTGGGACAATTTCTTATAGCAGGTCCGTTGCCTTTGCCTTTGGATGGATGGAAGAAGGAGGGTTAACTGCTTCTGAAAAAAAAATTCAAACTCAATGTTTTTTGAAACATCTAACTTATCTGAGCTGTCAGATAAGTTAGAAATCCTGAAAACTTATTTTTATGGTTTTTGACTCTGAGCCTTTTATTTTAATTAAGATAATCTGTTATGTAAAATCAACTGAATTCTAAATCAATTTGAGTTATGACAATCAAATTGATACCATACCTAGTAAAGTGTCACAGAAATATCACAGTAATCAAATTGATAACCTACTTAATGAAATGTCATAGAAATATTTCTTTGTTCAGTACATAATTTTAAATTAAACAGATTTATGTTAAGCGTAGCAACACAGATTTGCCAATTTACTAGTGTAAAATCTGCATAGTCTCAAATGTTCAACAAAACTGTTACAATTCAACAATGTGGAGAAGGAAAAGTTTACCTTTTTCCCCATTTCCTTGTACCTATGGCTCTAACAGTGGAGCCAAATGTGGATGAAGCATTTGATTAGAAGTGGGTTATTGTAGCGCTCAAATGACACTATATTTGGGGGGTATGATTTTGCCAGTGCCCAACAAATTAACTCAGTGAGTATTCTAAATTGACTGTGGGTTTTGCCTTTCTTCAGAGGAAGCAGACTTTTTCTTGGCCTCATTTTCTCATGTTTCTCACCTCATTTTTCCATTAGTGTGTGACTCTTGATATTGACAGAAATTCAATGTGAAAATAAACTCTATTGTGCTGCACAGCTCTACTGTCCCATTATTGTTTATAATTCTTCATTTCTTTTTAAATGTATTTTAGTATTTTCTGGATCAATCTATGTTGGAACTGGCTGGAGAATTAACTATTTTCATTTTCCAACACAAGGAGTCAGGCCCTCAAGGCTAATCAGGAGCATGGACTGGCTTGTGCTATGTAGTTTCAAGGAGCTAAGCAGGAAGACAAGAATGTCTAGCATCGAGTCTGATGATCCAAGAAAATATCTGTGCAATTTACAAAAAAAATGCAGTAAATAAGACTCAGTTCTATCATTTTGGCATTATTCTACTTTGCCAAGCTTTCTGGATTTAAAAGGACCTACCTTCTTCGCTCTCTCACAGAACTTTCCATATCAAACACATTACACACACACACATATCCACATACCCTCATGAGAGATATTAAATAGAAATAGAAAACTGGAGGAAAAGTGAGGGTTGAGACCTACATGTTTGGACTACTTTCCTCATTGCTGTCCACTTCCTAACTAATTTTATTGACTGGGTCATGGATAGAGACACTAATCTATCATATATTTTACTTGCAAGTCAAGTGACAAATGAAACAATTTAATAAATATGAAGAAGTCATAGTCATAAAAAATGAGATTGCTTTTTTTTAATACATTAATTAGACTGACCATGTAATACAATATTGTCATCATCATCATCATCATCATCATCAACACAGAAAAAAAAAAAGACAAGCTTTGGCAAGGATGTGAAGACACTAGAATCCTAAAATTGCCAGTAGCAATAGAAAGTGCTGTAGCCAGTGTGGAACAGAGTATGATGGTTCCTCAAATAATTAAACATAGAATTAACATATGATACAGCAATTCCACTGCTAGGTATATGTTAAAAAAATTGAAAACAAGGATCTAACAGATACTTATATGCCGACTTTCATTGCAGCATTATTTATAATAACCAAGAAGTAGAGAATGTTATATTAAACCTAGCATATATTACTATTAACATTTAAAGTCACATTAGTCAAATGACTTTATTGAAGTTGATATAGTGTTTGTTCATTGAAATTTCTTCTGTAATTAAGCTACATATTGACTTTATTCCTGGTTTTTGTTGCCAATAAACAACTACATGAAAACTTTAAGCCACAATGTCATTTAATTTATGTAATCTTTATATTTAATACATTTAGTATGTATTTAATACGTAAATATTTAATATAGTTTTAAAACAGAAGTTATCAGGTTTAGAACAAAATAATTTACTAAAATAAAATATGACACATTCACAAAAATGTGGAATGTTTAGTCACAAGAATTTATGTTAAAAAACATACATTTGTCATATACTTAGGTAGACTTGGGTAATTCTTATAGCAATCTTTACATTTGAAAGTGCACTTTTTAACTCAGATCTTTGCATTTCTTCAAAAATCTGCAAAAAAAAATAATTCTTGCTTTATGAAATCTGAAATTTTGTTTACTCTTTTTAAAATTTCCCCAAATTGCAAACCATATTATGTAAAGTCATCAAAGAAACATGCCGATGCAATCTTGCATTATCTTGCTGGACAATTATGCATTTTCTGTTGACTAATTCTGGATGCTTTTTGTTAAGTGCTGCTTTTAATTGGTCTAACTGGGAGCAGTACTTGTTGGAATTAATTGTTCAGTTTTGCGGAAGGAGCTCATAATAGAGGACTTCCTTCCAATCCCACCATATACACAACTTCACCTTCTTTGGATGAAGACTGACTTTTGGTGTGGTTGGTGGTGGTTCATTTCTCCTGCCCCATGATCTCTTCCATTCCACATTATTGTAAAGTATCAACTTTGCATCACCCGACATAATTTGTTTTTAAAACAGATAGTTTTTGTTATATTTAAGTATAGAATCAAATGCAGAAACATGGTCAAGAACTTTTTTTCATTCAACTTATGTGGAACTCAATCATCAAAGCCGTTAACATAACCAAGCTGGTGTAAATTATTTTCAGCATTTAATTTGGATATTTTGAGTATGTTGGCTATCTCCAGCATGGTATAACATTGATTGTTCTCAATTAATTTCTTGATTTGATCGCTATAAATTTCAACTGGCCTACTGGACCATAGAGCATCATCCAATGAGAAATCTTCAGCACAAAACTTCGCAAACCACTTTTGGCACATTTGATCAATCATAGCATCTTTTCAAATGAAGTTAAACCAACTTAAGTGCTACTAGAGCCATCTTATGGAAAAAATGAAAGAACTTTTTTTTCCCTTTTAAAGCTAAACAATATTCAATTGTATTTTTATACCACATTTTGCCTATCCAATCATCTGTCAATAGACAGTTATGCAGCTTCCATGTTTTATCTTTTGTAAATAATGCTGTTATGAATATGGGTGTATAAATGTCTCTTCCACAACCTACTTTCATTTTCTTCAGGTATATACACAGAAATAGTAATTTAATTTTTTTGAGGAACTGCCATACTGTTCTCCCTAATGACTATTATTTTATATTCGCACCAACAATGCACAAATGTTTCAATTACTCCACAGCCTCATCAACAGTTAATTTATAACTGTTGATAGTAGATCTTAATGAATATGAAATGGTGTCTAATTCTAGTCTTCATTTGTATTTCCTGACTTATTAGTGATATTGAGCATATGCTTATTAGCTATTTTATATCTTCTTTGAGGATACAAATATATGTAATGCTACAAAAATCAGATATCTCTTAATTCCTGACCTATATTTATAGGTTATTAAATGATGTCATTGCTTTTTCAGGTTGTCTATATTTTTAATATAGTAATTTACTTCTAAATTAATGATACAAAAATAATTTAGAAATGAAAGAGTTCTGAATGAACATCATGAATCACTTTTCATCTTCTTTCAGATAATCAGTTACTATATGAAACTGCTAAAAACAAAATCTACCAGAGCTGACACATTAAGGATCTTTTATACTTAAAAGCTTGAAAAGCCTTTTTCTACTCTGATGTGAATTTTTTACATTTTAAAAATATAAAAACATTTAAACCTCATATAAAAATGCTCCTGTCCATAAAATTCAAAATGTTATCTTCTGTCCCCAAATTGTTTAGGTGTGTTTGTCTTCATATTTAAAAATTCTTAAAGTAATCCACACTTGCTTTTATTTTTTTAAATTAATCTAAAACAATAACCAACTTGAGTTTAAACATCACCAAACATACTTTCTTCTGGCGTAATATTTTGTGTAACTGAAAGTATGAATATTCAAACTGTATTTTACAGGGGATTCCTTTTTTATTTCTTTCTGACAACTCTCAAATTTTGTCTGGATGTTTATCAGAATAACCAAAAAATATATAAAAAGGAAGAAAATGAAAAAGGAGAAGAGGAGGGAGTGGGGAGAAAGAGAGGAACACAGAAAGAACAAGGAAAATGCTTTATAATGAAAGCTGAGTAATAATGAGAACAGATTTTCTTTGTTTATTAAGTTTGGATAAAACTAGATTATGGCAAATAGCAGATTTAAAGGAACAAGGACTTTTATATTCATCACTGAATATGATCAATGCTTTTGTAGATGACATAATAATGAAGCTAAGTGAGGTCAAGTGCTTTGGTCAAGGTCTCACAGACAGTGAGTGGTGAGGCTTGGGGCATAGGACTTTTGTCTACCACCCAAGAGCTTCCACTCTAACATGTCACCTTGCATAAGTCAAAAATAGTATCATTGCACAGGTCAAAAATAATAACAAAGAGAGGAGCTTGACATAACACTAACAGTTCATCTTGCTTGCTAATTTTATTCATTACTTTGATATTGTTGAATACATGAACCCTCCTGGCTTTTATCTAATTGTCATGAAGACCTCTTCAGACTTTCTTCAGGAGCTTATTAGAATAAGAGATCAACAAAGGAATTTATGCTCCTGGATTTTACATGAGGCAACCTTTCATGATTGTCTAATAAAAATTAAAGTGGTTGTGTTATTTAATTATGAAATATGTAACCTCATCTCAGCTTTCCTATCAGGCAAGTATTGAAGCTGACACTTCAATTGAGTTTACCCAAGGGCCCACAAGATGGGAGAGTTAAATACAAGCAGCTATCAAACACAGGCATCGTCACAGGCTCCCCATACCTAATTACTACAAGTGAGAAGTTTCCTCCTGAGAAAGACCACTTGCATTCCAAATCTGACAGCTAGAATAGTTCTGCAAATTGAAGGAATTAAGTGTTCTTTTTTAATTTAAGCTCCCTCTAAATTAGATTTTAATTTGGATCCAAATGTGAAGAGGTTGACGGCATGAAGCAGCCTAGGTTGGCCCAGAGCCAATTATTTTATATTGCTCCTCTCCAGATATAGTGTCTCTCTTTTATAGCTACTAGCCATTATGGGGAAGAAATATTGTTATGCCTTAATCAAGGAGAGTTTCCTTGGGAGCGCAATGTCACTTTGAAATATTGCTAAATGATTGGTTGTTCTCATGTAATTTCACTGTCATAGAGACATCAAAAAGTTGAACAAAGAATGTATTTGTTTGTGTGTGTATTTTTAAAGAAATTATTGTTAATAGGAAAAGTAGTAAAGAAAATATTGGCTCATCAAAAGTGGAATGCAATAAAGAGAGACAATTTATATAGCCCTGATTCAATTATAGAGTAATTTCTTTCTCAAGCAAAAGGAGAGCAACACCAAAGAGATCAATGAGATTATTTTCTATAATAGGTAATATACCAATAGATTAAAGTGACTGCAGAAGACTCTTTATTTTATTTTATTTCATCCAGTAAACATAAATATATTAACATTGTGTCTAATGACGCTCTAAGAATATTTGTAGATGTTACCAGAATGTATGTAAATTGAGAACTTCCGCTTATTGCTACAAACCAATATGCAGATTAATTATATTTGAGGATATGTCACAATTAACTCCAATACAAACAAGGATTTTCCAAATCTTCTTTAAAACTTTCAGGTGAAAAATCCAAATAACCATGAAACCACCCAATGTCTTTAAATACCTCTTAATATGTATTGTATATGATAATGACAATGCTATTATAATGTCAATATTTACTATATGGAGTCCAATCGATGGTGATAAGGAAGAAAGACTTGGTTAGGGTATAGGAGAACCAACAAAAGTATTTCATACATAATGGTCAGCAGTAAGTTTGAAAAAATATCGTTTAGCATTCAAACTGAAAATATTCATTTCTCACTATAAGCCAAGTCAGCCTGTACTGTCCCTCTACCACTAATAGCCAAGAACCATGTGTTCCTAGGAGACAGATCACATCCAGAACACTGTTTAGAAGGAAGAATCCGTTTATCACCCGACACTGACAGTGGCTGGGTGAGGAGGTGGGTAACGCGGACAGGAGCGAGAGAGAAATCAGACTTCAACGTAAGGGCTCTGCTCAGCTTAGAATTTCAGTAGAAAACAGACAGTGAGTTATAGTTCCAGTATTCTTCTGGGTAAGTAGTGTTTGCTGATGTAAAGAAAAATAATACATACTATTTCATAACACATTGAAAATGACAAGAGCTGGGAAAAAGCAAAAAAGAGCTATATATATTTCACTTCTTCATTGGAATTATAATTTCTTTCATTAAGATCTGTTACATTTTCTTAGTGTAGCCAAAAAGATATAAAAACAAATGATGGTAGGCTAAGTTAGTTAGTCCAATTTTCCCCTGAAAGCAATTAAGAGTACTGAGAAAATATATTTTCTTTAAATATCATATTAATCATATTGTAGAGATTGGAGTGAACTCCAAACCCAGTGCTGGGCTAGGCCCAAATTTATTAATTAAAGAAAATGAAATATCAGACATCTACATTACATTTGCCTTGATGGCGTTTACTGGTAAGAGGAAGTGTGTGTGTGTGTGTGTGTGTGTGTGTGTGTGTGTGTGTGTGCGCGCGCGTGGTTCCCTGACTGAGAAGATAAGAAATCAAGGCCCAGTGTTTACACCGGAGAGAAGGTTAACAGGAATCTTCACTGCATGAAGCTAGGATGCCAAAGGGCTACACAATCAAGCAAGGTAAGTGTGAACCTGATGTACACCTGCCACCATGTACCTTGACAACATCTACGGGAAGACTATCTGTTGAGTCTGTTGTCTGATTTGTTTTGCGCCATTGTTTTCTTTGTCATGAAATTGACCAGAAGTATAACAATAAAGGTAGAAACAAAGTCCCTGCGAAGTTATCGCCACAGCCCAGCCTCCAACCCTCTAGCAGAGAACCATAGCCTGAGTAAGGTAGGTAGTTACTGCCATTTTGGGGGTGGGGTTGCTCTCAATTGATTTGGTGCACAGTTGCATTAAAGAGTCAAACACGAATCTTTTCTGGATGAAGATCCTTTATTCTACACACAGAGAATTTCTGTAAATAAGGTTTAATGTCAGTGAGCAACATGGCACTCTTGTCAAAAATATCATTAGTGAGATCCAGTAGAAGCAAAAAATTCAGCAGATGGAACCCTGTCTGCCATCATTTCTGGAAGAAGAAATTCACTAATATAAGTTTAAAACAGAGTTCCAACAAGAAAGGAGAGAAATTAAAAGGCAAAGAAAATACTTGAGACATAAAAGTTGATTCCAAAACAGAGGAGAGATGTTATTTAAGGAAATCTAAAGGTTTACCAGGATAAATAAAAATAAACTTTATATAGAGGTAGCATAGCTGAAGAAAACAAAAGGAAAGATAATATTTTTTAAAAAAAGAAGAAAACAAAGGACTAAATCTAGAACATGCCAAGAATTCCTAAGCCTCAATAACAAAACAAAATAATAGAACATTGAAACCATTTGTATTCCATACACAAACATAGCTAGTGAAATAAATGAGTGGAAAAATTATAATTCCCCCAGTAGAAAAGCAAACACATTCAGTTTGATTACTGATAGCCAAACTGTAAAACTCTTAGTTAAAGAAAAACAACTTATGAGTTTTTAAGATAAGCAGATATCTAGAAATTTCTCACATTGATTCTAGCTGACCTAAGAAACTGAATAGACATTTTTCCAAAGCAAATGTAAAGGTGGAAAAAGATGCTCAATAGCACTAATCATTAGGAAAATGCAAATCAAAACTGCAATTAGATACCACCTCACACCCACTAGGATTACTAACAAAACATCAGAAAATACAAGTACCCCTAAGATGTAGAATAATCGGAAACCTTGCACATGGCTGGTAGGAATGTGAAGTAATACAGTCACTGCAGAGAACAATATGACAGTTACTCAAGAATTAAAAATGAAATGGTGATATTATCCAACAATTCTACTTCTGGATATATAACCAAAATAATTGAAAATTGGGGCCTGGAAGAGATGTGCGCACACTCATGTTCATAGCAGCATTACTCACAGTAGATAAAACATGGAAGCAACCCAAGCCTCCATGACAAATGATTTAGTAGGCACAAATGTGATATATGCATGCAATTTAATATTATTCAACCTAAAATAAATAAATTCTATATTTGCTACAACATAAATGCACCCATTATACTAAGTGAAATAATCCAGTCACACAAAGACAAATACTATGTGATTCCACTTATGTAAGGTCCTGGAGTAGTCAAAATCATTGAGAGTGGAGGTTTCTAATGCCTGTGGGTGGTAGGAACAGAGAGTTACTGTTTAATGGGTATAGAATTTAAGTTTTACAAGATATAAAAAGTTCTGGAGATAGATGGCAAGGATGGTTGTATACCATTATAAATGTATTTAATGCCACTGGACTATACCATTAAACATGGTTGTAGGTGAAAAATTGTATGTTATATATATTTTATCAGTAAGACATGTGAAAATATGCATTTACTACCTGGTTTATGATAGACATAGTCTTATATGTACAAAGAGGAACAATGTGTACAAATGCTCTCAAAATTTCTAATGTGTGTAATGGAGAACACAGTATATAGAATATGTTGGAAGAAAAATATATATTACTGGAAAACATATTGGAAGAGGGAAAAATATTGAAAGAGGAAATTACAAGAGTACTTCTACAATGTTTAAAATGTGCCATGACCCAAAAGCAGCACCCTTCCCAGGGCAGGACGTTTATCATCCTGTGCTGCCTATTGTGTAAAGTCTGAAGTTCGCTCTTTCCTGTGATTTGTCAGTGGTTCTTGTTCCTTAAGAAGAAATGTTTTTTCTGGACACTATTATTAATTTATGGCTGGGAATGGAAATCCCTAACTTTCTCAAGTTGCTAAATTGGTTATCACTCATTTTTGACTTTTTATTTTCCACATTATTCATATTTCTAATCTGTCATATGCTCTGCCACTCATTTTTTTCCCTTGTGTGTTATTTTAATCCTTTTTATTCCTTTACTATCATTTTTGTTTGGTTTAAGTAATTGGAAGACAAATGTACGTGTTGTATCTTCCATGTTAGAATTCTTTGTCTCCTCAAAAGTCAAGGGCTCATCATGGCTGTTACCTTCCGGGGGTTCTCATAAAAGAATTCGTTTCTCGCTTTATTGAATTTTTGGTGGCTACCTGTATTTCTTCTTGTGTGGCTTCTAGCTCAATTATCAAAACATATCACTCCAATCTCGGCTTCCATCATTATATAGCCTTTTCCTCTGCTGTATTACTGTAAGGACACTTTCAATTATATCACTGAGTCCACCTAGATAATCCAGTATGATCTCTCCATCTCAAACATTTAATTTATTCACATCCATGAAGTTCCTTTGACTATATACAGCAGCCCCCCTTATCTGTAATTTCACCTTCTGCTGTTTCAGTTACCCATAGTCAACCATGGTCCAAAAATATCAAGTGGAAAAGTCCAGAAATAAACAACGGGTAAGTTTTAAACTGTGCATTATTCTGAGTAGCGTGATGAAATCTTACATTCTCCTGACCCATCCCACCCAGAATAGGAGTCATCCCTTTGCTCAGCATATCCATATCGCGCATGGTTCGTGTCCATTGAGCGCTTAATCAGATCAGTTATGAGAGAGAGAAACTACATGCACATAACTGGGATGAAGGCATATCGTTGTAATTGTTCTATTTATTATTAGTTATTGCTGTTCATCTCTTACTGTGCCAATTTATAAATTAAACTTTATTATATGTATGAGTATATAGAAAAAACAGTGTATAGCATGTGGCAAAAGTAGGTTTACAATTGTGAGTACATGAAAGTTTACTTTTGCATTATTATTTATTAATTATTGTATTATTTTCCATATTAACAACTGTAAAACTACTTTTGCCCCACCCTATATAGAAGGTCCTATACTATCCAGGGTTCAAGCATACTCTGGGGATCTTGGAATATATTCCCTACAGATAAGGGGCGATTACTATAAATGAACATAGTCATAGAGTCCAGGAATTAGGGTGTCGGCATTTTTGGAGAGACATTTATTTACTTAGACTATCACAAATATCCATGATTCCACTTTTTGTAATATTTTAATGCATTTTTTCCTACAATAGTCATCAAATCCCTAAGAAGATAGAACCTGATCCTTTTTTTTTTAAATCCTTGAACAGTAGTGACTTATGTGTGGAAACTATAAAATAAATTTCGGTGTCAGTACAGGACATTTGTATTATGTTATATCTATGTTGAAGCAAATATTCATGATTGTACTGCATAATTAGGTCAAAATACTTGTCAGGAGGTAGATGAATCATTCTATAAAAAACATTAGATTGCATGAGAAGATGAGAGTTTGAAATAGTATTTAGTGTACTTAATTGGGTATGACTTTTAGATAGTTATTTAAGAAGAATTTGTCCAGCTTTCCTACTTTTGAAAATGGAGATTAAGATACTTCTATATCTTGATTTTTTTTAAAGAGCATGACGCATTTTGGTCACTTTATTAAATGACCTTAAATAGTTGAAGTTTCAACAACTAAATAGCACTTTGAATGGTGAAAACACAGATAGTACAATGTTATTTTTATAGTTGAATGCTTTTCTTTAAAAACACAATTCCAGTCCCCATATATATATTACAAAACAACCTTAAAGGAAGAAGTGGCATCTTTTTTTATAGCACTTAAGATACTTAGTACAGAAATGAAAAACAATCTAATGGAAACAAAGGTATCTTCGTAACTGTATGATTTCAGAAGCTAAAGCTGGAAAAATGGACTGAAACATTACAAAATATATACAACATACAATACTAAATAATACTTTTCATCCAGCAAAATATAATAAGCTGTGAAATACAGAGAATTTAGCAGGCAAAACTGTATTACAAGTGACCTGTTCTATGGATTTGTTTTTTCCTCATTCTTTGTTCTCAATGCAAACTTTGGATAAATTTTAACAGTGATACACTTGGAAATATACTTACATTTTCCAAAAGTCTAAGCTATTTTGCTATCAGATATCTACTGTTTAGCTTTCAGTACAGATTATTTGTTATGACTCTTCACAGCAGTTACCCTTTCCTGATAGTTGTTTATCAGCATGAATTTGAATGAAATCCAAAAGTGTCCTTGAGGAAGCAATAATTAAGATATTTTTAGACAAGACTTTTTAACCAAGTAAATTCAAGACTGGAGATAATCTAGCATCTCTGATAACATGCCTTTACAGACTTGACCTAAAACTACATGACTCTACTAATTAAACAGTGGAGTCAGCATTAATTTTCTAATTCTCAGGGCATTCTTTCAAGTCGAAATCTAAAGCCCTAAATAGACTGTAACTTTGATGACTTCAGAACTCACATACAAAAAAGGAAAAATCAAAATTCTTCAACATAGAGTACCCTGATGAAATAGAGCGTCTAATGTGAATCAATATAACAAGAGAAAAGTTATCTCACGTTATGAGGTCAAGATACTGTAATTTTCCCTATGATATATGTTTAGAAGGCACACTCCAAAATAAAAAGATAAAAGAAAAACATAAGATTAAATGAAAAGAAGTAACATCTAAAGAATGATGATTTTAAAGTCCCAAAACTCATTGAAAAAAGTATTGATTGGTTACTTTCACAAAAATAATTCTAAAATTACTCACAAAGACAAATATGCTCAGCCATGTGGAACTTCGAGGATGGTGACCCTGGGTCGTAGTTAATGGCCTGTCCATCCTTAGTACACAGGCAGACACTGCCTCTGGGGTTGCCACCTCCACCTCAAACCATTCAAGAGTTCCCAGGTTTTGTCACCTCTGAACTTATCCCTTTTTCCTTCTCAGTCTCTAACAAATTCCCTCTCAAAGGCCACACTCCTTCTTTTATGCTAATCATGTGTTTCCATTCCCTCTTTGAGAAAGCTTGATTTTTTGCCCACAAAGAAACCACATTATTGAAACCAGTGACCTATTTACTGTCCCCTTCAGTGTCTTAAAACTTGGAGATATAGGATAAACACTGGATGGGTAGAAAAAAATGCACTATTCATTTCTGTCAAATCTATGCATGGAAAATAAGGCAAATTTAGGGATTAAATAAGTTAACAGGTGATGAGTTCTTAGACAAGTATAAGCTAAATACTCTAGTTGTTATTATTGTTATGTTTTTAATCCTCACCTAAGAACATGTTTATTGATTTTAGAGAGAAGTAGGAAAAGACAGAGAAAGAGAAAGAGACAGCGATTGGTTGCCTCCTGTAAGCACCCTGACTAGAGATCTAACCCAAAACCTAGGTACATGCCTTGGCCAGGAATTGAACCTGCGACACTTTGGTGTACCGGATGACATTCCAACCAACTCCAACTGAGCCACCTGGCCAAGGCTTTTTTTTTTATTTTTAGTGTTTATAGATGAATTTGGAAAGAAAGACATCTAAAAAAAATAAATAAAAATAATTTTGGAACTGTGAATCTCTTATATTCTCTGGAAGCCCCGAATATTTGTACTTCATATCCCACTTCTTCAAGTCTTTACTAAAAACATAGAGTCAGTTATAGACTAAACCATCATCATTTATATCTCAGTAACAATCTGCAAGAATGGAGTGCATGTAATCATCTTGTTAATCATACAGCACCTCCACAAAATTATACCTATAAATGCTTTTTGACTTTTTTGTTTTTGTCTTGAACAATATTAATGAATGTATTTTCAAGAGGCTAGAGGTTCAAAACTTATAAATGAGTCCTTTACAAGTAGTTTAATATTATAGAAACTATGAAAAAAACAAAACATCAAAATCAAACAAACTGATATAGTTACAAGAATTATTACTTATAATACATTTATTTTATCATGTAGATACATTGCACAGTTCATTTTCATAGAATTTAATTATAAAATGATTAAAATAATAAAATGGAATCTCTGAATTTAGGGTTGAGTTCTATGTTATCTTCTAAATAAATAATTATCATAACTTTCTCTTCTTTCTTCCTTTTTTCTTATTAAATGGTGTATGTTAAAATATGTTTTAGATCGCTCCTATGTAAACATAATAGGATGAAGACTACTGAGTTCGCCAATTGTTCAGTTACTGTTTTAAAAACAGTAGCTTGATTGAGGGCTTGAAATGGAAGAGATTCTGGGGTAGAAGCCCAAAAGGAAATAAATTCCTGTGATATGATTTCTTTTTCCCACATTGTCTTTTAAAATTTTTGAAAGGATTACAAACATCTAAAATTATTCTTTTCTTTGCAGATCCTCACAAGATTTGCACTCTCACGTTCTCCATGTTTAAAATCAAAAAGTCTTCTGATCCACCATCAAAAATAACACCTCCTCCCAGTCACTCTCTAACATATTATCCTGCTTTATTTTTTAACACACAGCATTACCTAAAAATCACATATCTCATTTATTTATTTATTATGTATTCCCCACTAGTATATAATGTCTATTGTTTTATTTGTTCTGAATCCCCTGTGCATAAGCAGTGCTGAAGTGCACAGGTTTTAGCATCATACAGCCGAAGTTTGAAACCAGCGCCACTACTTTGCTGATGAACTCTGCGCCAACGTTTTCTAATTTTTAAAATGAAGGTTATAATGGTATTTATATGATAAGCTGTGTTGATGATTATATGATACCCTAGAATACTGCTTGGCACCATTAACAGTATATAAAAGGCTTGCGATTATTTTCCTTCCTTCCCCCCTTCGTTTATTTCTGTGCTGTTTTCTTTGTTCTTTCCATGAAGTAGGTTTATACACAACATGGCCCATTTCTATGAGCAGCATTATCTAAGCCTTTACTTTTTACTTACGGAGTAAAGGACGGTGTTCATGAAACTCATCCCCACACTCTTCTTTGAAAAGTTATTCACTCTCTCATATTTTGTAATTTGATTTCTCAAGTAGTTCATAACTTCTTTAAAGAATCAAAAATAATGTTATTTATAAAATGTAAATATTGAATAGAATTATTTCAGCAAACTTTTAATTTTTAATTATTTTAATTATTTTTTTGAGTTCTCATGTTTTATTCCTCAAAGACCAAGAAAAGTAGCTCTTAGTAAAATGGCATGTTAAATCTCATCTCAAACATTGTACTTGAGTGAACATCAGTCATTTTATTTTTATTTTTTAAATTTTTAAATTTTATATATTATTTCACTTAACATAATATTTTTTACTGTTGTTCAATTATACTTGTCCCAATTTCTCCTCTGTTGCTCTCTCCTGTCCTGTCCCCCATCCCTCACTCCCAGCAAACTTAAATGTGCCCAGAGGACACTAAAGATATAGTAATTTGATACCTAAAATTACACTTTTAAGAAAATACTTATCATCATCAATCAGAAATTTTAAGGAGAAAATCAGTCATTTTCTCTTTCAACTCTTTTACACATCCCAATTCTTCCATACAACACTGTCTTAAAGCATTATATTTTATTCTTGGAAATTGTTCTCTATTCTATCTTAATTTTTTATAACAATATATTTATCCAATGAAATGATTTCTTTGCCTATGTGCTAAAAGTTATCCTGGATTGTATTTTCAGTACAATATCTATTAGTATACAAATGATCAAAACAATATAATATATTACAAAGTCTGAATATTTAACGTAAGTAATAAATATTTCTAGAACTGAACCTTCTCATGAGATGTAAAAGGCTTTCCCCTAATTAGTTTAATTATTTGAGAATGAACATTTTTCAATGCGTAAATGACAAATGGTTTAGCATCAATTGTATTCTTGCTTTTCTCCTTTAAGTCTGTAAGCCCTGAGAAAATTTGTTCACATAAACAAATAGATGGGAATAGAAGAAATTTTATTATAGAGGTGTTAATTATTTGAACTATATCTAAAAATCATATAATAATCTATGTGCCAAAAAATCATCTAATGATCTATTTTGAAAAATTACTTTTAATAATATATCAGCTAACAGCTAGATTAGATTTTTCTTCAATTTCTTTGCTTCCAGAGAATTCTTAATTGCTTGTTGAAGCCTTTTTACGATGACTGCTATAAAATCTTTGTCAGATAATTCCAACCTATGATTCATCTTAAAGTTGGCCTCTGTTCACTGTTTTTTCTCATTCATGTTGTGATTATCTCAGTTCTTGCTTCCTGCACATCTTGGGCATATTATGAGGCTGGATTCTATTCAATCTTTTTTTTTTTCTTTTAGCACATTGTTTCCCTTTAGAGCATAGCAGGAGAGCTGGGTGGGTGTGTAAGTTCAGCTCACTGACTCATGGTACCGTTTAGCAAAAGGGTGCCTTAGAAATTCAACTCCTCTTTCCCAGAGAAGGTGGGACGCTGACTTACACTATCTCATAGCTTCCTGGGATGGAGACTCAGGGTAGAGTGTAAGGTGAGGTTCTTACTGAGCCCTGATGTAACAAGCAAAGATAAGCTAAGAGGGAATCCTTACTGTTTTGTTGCTGCAGGGTGAGCATTTCTGGACTCTGCTGACACTAGTAAGGGATTGGGAAGAAGCACAGTGCCAAGCAGTCCCACCTCCCGCTTCTTCCTCTGCCTGGTAGATGCCAGGTGGAGGTGGAGGTGGAGGTCCAGTTCTCGAATGGCCCTCATGGACATCAGGGGTGGCACAATGAAAGCAGAGTACATATTAGCCCTCACTTTCGGCACCTTGTTCAGTCTTGTTAATATCATTAAACCAGGTGGAGTTAGAGGCTCCTGGGAGGGGGTGAAGCATATTGGTGACTAGCAACCCACCTTGTACCGCCTTATCAGGTCTTGTTTCTTCTCTTGATAGACCCAACTGACCTGGGATAAAACTCCAAGCACTGTCTGCTTTCTATTGGGAGGGGTTGGATGATCAACTCCTTGTTTAGCCTCCCCAGCTGGTGGGAGAGGTAGGGTAGGGAATGTGAGGTGGGGGTGCAAAATCAAGGCTGTGCATTGCCCTGCTGAAAATATAAATGTGTGGTAATTTTTTTTTCCATTAACTGGGGGAGGCAGTGCTGCTAAAATCACATGTTACTGTTCGACTACCCTTTTCTTGTTCTTCTGGCCAGGTTAAAAAGGCTTTCCTGGGGGTTTTTTTGGTCTGTGCCTGTTGGTGGCTCTAGGCTGGAGGCTTCTACATTGCTATGTCTCTCCTGTATGGGAGGCAATGAGAAAACCCAGGGGACTTCTCAGTGTCAATGCTCAGGTCCTGGGGACCTTAGGCAGCCTGTCTTATCTCCAACTTCCAGAGTCTTCCTATATATGTTTCTTTGATGTATTATTTCCAGATTTTATTTTATTTTTTAGTTTTAAGAAGGAGGGCCTGTAAGGAATAAAGCTACCTCATATTCATGAAATTAGAAGTCTCCTACCCTCAATTTTTTTTAAAGCAAAGAGTTGGAAACAACTTGTCTTGCAAAAACTTTCTATTCAGTCCTAGATTCAGTCTTTTTTCTCTATTTTAAGTAAGTGGATATAAAAGAGTTTGATGACTCTCATTAAATAATTTAAAAATAATTTTTAATTTTATCTGCCATTCTTTCAATTAAAGCCACCTTTTACTAACCCAATAAAATATTTTTTGTTATTTTTATCTTATGCATTTTCTATAATTCTTCTCAAAAATTTCGGCTAGATATTGAGTTTATGAATTCTGGTTTAACAGGAGTGCCAGGCATCCTCACTGACATCCATGATTACGGTTTCCATTTTGACACCCTGGAGTATTTTCTGCCTCAAGATAATGTACCATGATAAGATTTGTGATACTTTTTTTGCTAGTGGTGGCGGCGGCGGTAGGGTGGAGTAGAAGAGGCAAGGAGAGGTAGAAAAAAACACATAACTTGATGCCTGGCCTACAGGCTATTCTAAGGTAGGATCACTTTATGAACTAGTGCCTAAGGAGTTTGAGAATCTGACCTTAAAACTGTCAGTGCCCATGAATCCATTAGGGACATGCAGACTTATTGAAAGTCACAGATTCAGGTGAATTCTTCTTGTCTCTTGCATTTCGGAGTGTTTTGCTTTCCCTTTGAATATCTTTGCCTGAAATTGTGAGAGGGAAGCATCAGCTACCCGGACAGGTCTTGGCTGGATGACCCGAGCCTCTTACATTATTTGTGAAATGCAGTGGGCTCACAGTTACTTCTTTTGGGTACTGAATGCTGATTGTATTGTATGCTAAGGTAGGAGATGCTGGGTTTCAGAAAATTCCTTCAAAGTGGCCTTCAATCTTGAAAGGTGTACTTCTGTTCCATTCAGACAGGTAAAATTGTTTTCTTCTCCCATTTATCTGTTTCTCCCAGAAGGAAGGTCTACTATTCTTCATTCCTGAATGGAGAACTTAAAGATATCCACCATATGTTTTTCTCTAGGTTAAAAGAGAATTGGTGAGAAAGATTGCAGATGCTACTGAATAATTTGAATTTTGTGTGAGTTGAAGCAGGGAGTTATCCCATAATCTTTCTTTAAAAAAAGTTGGCCCCTATTTATTTAGGTTTGGGCATTAGACTATGCCCCTCTTATGCTTTTTGATGCTTTCCTATTCCTTATATTTTCATTACCCTTTTTTTCTTTTTCATGTTTGGAATGAGAGGCTCAGTCAAATCAACCTGTGAAATACCTACTTCTTTTAGTTGCGTAAAATATTATGTACAAGCAAAGGGAAGGGAATCATTCCCTCACTATATACATACAACAGAAATCACTCTCTCATAGTTCTAGAGGCCAGAAACTCAAAATTAAGATATTTGTCAGCAGGGCCCTGCTCTCTTTGAAGGCACTACAGGGGACTTCTGTCTTGCCTCTTCCAACTTCCAATGGCTCTAGGCATCCCTTGGCCTGTGGCTGTATAATTTATCAGCTTACCATCCATATGGCTCTTACATACCTCTTCCTCTGAGTCTGCCTTTTCTTCTGTCTACTGTTCAAAAACATATTATTGCTTTTAAGGCCCACTTGGATGGTCCAGGATAATTTAATTTTAAATTATTTAACTACATTTGAAAAGACCCTTTCCAATATAAGTCACATTTGCAGCTTTTGAAGTTTATAGTATAAACCTGTCTTTGTGGGACTTCAACCTATTAGAGTAAATACGGCTAGCTGAATTTCTTTGAGTGCCTCTTAAGCGATAGTTGCTTTAACTAGTGAAACCAATTTGCTGAGATAAAACTTCATTTGCAATTTCAACAGTACCATTTTGCCAACTGTTTCCCATATAACAACCAAAGGTATCAAAACAATTAAATGTATATAAAATCAGTGGTTTCCTTCACAGCACCTGCTATGAATAGCCATTATATATCAAAAATATACTCAGTAGGTAGATCGTATGCATAGAAAATGTAGGTTTAGCCCTGGCCAGGAAGCTCAGCTGGTTAGAGCATTGTCCCTACACACCAAGGTTGTGGGTTACATTCCAGGTCAGGGCACATAGAGGAAGCAACCAATGAATGCGTAAATAAGTGGAACAACAAAATCAATGTCTCTCTCTCTCTCAAAATCAATAAATTAAAAAAATTAAATATCATATGTGTTTAAAAATGCAGATTCCAGAAGCCATTTCAGACCTTAAACATTCCAGAATTTTTGACATGCACTAGAAATCTCCATTAACAAGTGACCCTTACATAGACTAAATTTTAAAAATCACCACAGATGCCACTTACTTCTTCCTGTCCTTTAAACTCCTTATGTTGGCTGAGTAACAAAGCAATCAATTCACCATCTTCATTGGCCATTACTAGAGCTTTGCTGCTTCTCAAGAGTTTTTGTAAATTTGATTATACAAAACAAACAAACAAAAATATGTGGGTAGAAGACTAGCACATCAAATAATTAACCCATGTGTAAAATCTAGGTTAACTGTCATCATAATCGTCAAATAATTTTATTTCTAATTTGTGAGGGGTAAATTGGAAAAAATTTCGTCCTATTTTTAAAAGTTATTACTCTCTTTATTTCCCTGGCAAATTAAAGATAAAGTAACAAACCATTTATTCCCACAAATTGATATTAATGTTACCTCTGAAAATAATTAACAAGAATCTGAATGCTCATGTGGTCTTAATGAACAGTTTCCCTTTTTCCTTCTTACTGGTGAGTTTGAAGCAAATTATCTGAAAAAAAATAGATTCTTATTTTTGCCATTCAGAACAGACATTCTTTATTTTTCACAATAATACTTATTAATATTTATTGAAAGATAATGAAAAATACCAAATTATAGAGTTTTAAGTTAAAGCTTCAGAAACAAATTTCATCAGTGAGAAATCTTTAAGTCAGATTTTAAAGGAATGTGTTGACATTTGAGAAGTCCATCAAAATGATCATGAAGTCTTCACAGAAGGAAGAAATCTGTAAATCAAGAAAGAAATTATTTAACTAAGTCTTTCATGTTTAAATCTGTTCTAAAGAGGCATTTGAAAACTCTAGAAACTGCAAACAAAGTAACAATAATAACAATCCATAAAATTAAGATAGAATCTTATATGGAAAAAATAAAATGACTTTACACTTTGTGCAGTTGGGTGGTCAGAAGCCTTATATACTCTGCTTTCAAATGTTTACTTTTTGACCATTTTATTTTCTTTGGTTCCACCCTGAATGAATGGGAGCCATGGGAGAATTGTGAGCAAAGGAGTGATGTGATCTCATGTATTTTTGTCAGATTAAAACAACTGGACTTAGGTAGGAGAGCCTTTATATGAAAAGGTTAGTGTAACAAGAGGTAAGAAATACAATCATTAGACAGAAAAGAATTTTTCTCTTGTAAGAAGGAATGAACAAGGCTACAAAGAGCCAGCTGTGGTGGAGTAGGGTGATCAGGAAATATTTCTCTGGAGCTCAGCCAATTCTCAGGAGGTTATTTTAAGGAGAGAAGAAGGGTGGTTCTTTGCAGTAAGCCATATGCTGGAACACAAAAGGGTGGGTGGATTTGTTAAACCCTCACTGTCTTCTAGGATCACATAACAGGGTAAGTTCAACAATGTTCGTTTTGAAGAGATCATTCTGATTGGTGTAAGAATAGGCCCATGGGGACAAGAGTAGAACGAAGGAAAGAGCTTGTCACAATGATGTTGGCTTGGACCCAGTGAGTAGTCAGATTTTACACATATTTTAAAGGACTATTATTAAGATATATCCATATACTCATATGAACAGCGAGTCTGTTACTTGCAACTGCTGCATTGAATTTTCTCTTCACAGTACACTGAAAGCAGTTACTTGGACATGGAGTATTCACATACTGAAGTTACCTAGGCTCTGCTGGACCACTCTACAGAAAGAATGAAAGTCTACATTTTTATCAAAAGTGTATGAAGTTTTCTCTATCCCCAATACCCTGGAAATTATCCAATTTTACAGTTTTTCTAAAATCTCTTTTTTATCTGAATTGGCCTTTAAGTGATTATTCATGAGTTTGAGACTCTTCGTATGCATAAATAACTTTGGGTTTTACTCAGGTTTTTATTTTAATTCTTTAATTATTTTTAAAAATTTTTCTATCTTAGATTAACACTAGTCAATTGTGTAACCCCCGGCCACTGATGGCTTTTAGAGTTAAATTTAAATTATTTAAAATGAAATAAATTTTAAAATTTACTTCATCAGCTGCACTAGTCTCATTTTAAGTGCACAATATCAGTATTTCCATCATCAGCAAAAGTTTTTTGTTTTTAAATTTCTTTTTATTTTTTAATTACAGTTGACATAGAGTATTATGTTAGTGTCAGGTATACAAAATAATGATCATACATTTATATACCCTACCAAGTGATCACCCTGATAAGTCTAGTACCCACCTGACAACATACAGAGTTATTCCAAATATTATTGACTCTGTTTCCCATGCTGTACCTTACACCCCCATCACTGTTTTGTAACTGCCAATTTGTAATTCTTAAACTCACCACATTCAGAGAAAGTTTTAAAATTTTAAATACCTTCCCCCATTCTCTCATGCTTATAGGAAAATCATCTTTGGTATACTTCCTGGAATACAAACTTCAGTAGAAATTTTTATGAAAACTAAAAGAAAACCTCCTTATTAACAAAATGCCCCACATTAAAGAGCATCAAAAGTTGCAATCAGATGGATATTTTGTGTATAAATAACCTTATGAGAAAACTTAAAAATCTGTCTATGGGATCTATGTTTTTACTATTTTACCACTTGAAAAAACAGTGGGTCAATCTGTCAATGTTGCTACTTCTTTTGAGGGTGTATAAACAAAAATCATTTGCAGATAGTTGTGTAGGATTTGAAATGCAAATCCTGATGTTGAAATTAGGATACATCCATATCCTTTTGAGATTACCTGGGTAGATGACAAGATCTGAAATTGGGAAGAAATGAAGGATCTAATTAACACTGTGTTATCACAAATTTGTTTTGTGAGGCTCTGTATCTGAGATAATGTTCATCAGAATAATTATAAACTCCCAAGACTCTACCAATGATAATTTCCTGAGTTATAAATACTTGAGAAAAATTATGAGCCATGATTAGAAGTATTCCTTTAGAGTTGAAACAGAAGTTTGTTTTATGTCTGAGCTTTATATGTTTTACTTTTCTTTTGTTTTACTTTTTTTCCCTCTTGTTCTTCCTTCTTTTCTATCATATGCAGTGACAGAATCATAGCTGACTGAGGCAAATGTCTCACTGCTGGCTTGAGAAAACCTTGGTTATACTAATCTCCCATGGCGAAAGAAATGAGAGGTGTTTTCCTTGTCTCTTCAGTTCCATAGTTAGCTCCCTTAGCTGAAAAAAAAAAAATACAGGATACCCCCACTGGCCTCAGGCAAAACCATATTTTATCCCCTGCCAATAATGAAACAGATCACAGTATGAATTATATTTGTCATTTATTTCCCAATATTGCTTTTACCCACAGGGTTGCTTGTCCTTCTGCCTGAAGAAGGGAGTTTTCAAATATTTTGGCCATTTGATCCCTGAGATGCTGTGAAATGATCACATTTGGCAACAAAAAAAATGGCAGAAGGTGTCTCTGCCAGGCAACATACCTTCTGTAGATAAAGTCTCAGATTCACTCTGCCATGCTAGGGTATCCTTTACATCCAATCACAAATCTCTGCTGCATTTAGAACATTGGAGAACAAGATCCTTCTTAATTTAGGAAATTAATTCAGTAAATTAGTAACTTAATTAATGTATTAGTAATAATTCACAAAAAAAGGGACTTACTGCACACAACCTTTAGGCACAATGTAATTGTTTCCAAAGAAAACTTTAGCAAAGTGACCTTACCTATCGTATTCAATAACATATTTTCCACACTGATAATAATAAAAGTATATCTTTCCAAGGTAATATAGGTCCTTGAATAACTTGCTTATGAATAATCCTACTCTATTGATCCCATCTACTCCCCAGAAGAGAAAAATTGTGGCATGTTGGTGCCAGTGGGTTCTCATGAATTATTCAGGTAAACTTCCCTGTACTTTCAGAAATTTGGCAAATCATGGGTATTTGTGAGGCAACTGAATTACATTATTAAGTAAAATGTTTTGTTAGCATATTTTAGTTTACTCTTCATGAAAAAGGTTAAGCATAAGGTATTATAATAATATCTGGCAAATGAAATAATAAGTATTCCTTTTTCTCACAAACAATTAAGTTACACTATTGTAAATTCACAAGATGCTTTCAAGGCGCTGGAATAGATTGGTTGTACAGAATATCTAGAAGTAACCATGGAGACTATATATTTACAAAGGAGTATAAACTTAGAGGGGAAAAAGAAATGGCACTTATTTATTATATCTCTTGATTAAAAATGTTGCCTTGTTAATGACAAAAAGCTGCGATTTTTAAATGATGATTTTATCAGATCTATTTTTATTTAATTGTTAATTGCCCAAGTCCAACAGCCTTCTTTATTAGAAATAAAACATAGTATCTGTCCCCTCCATTATATTACTTTTTACCTTGCTTTTTTTGGAGGGGAGGAAGTAGTGCTGAAAATCTGAAAAGTAGGAGTTGCTGATATAATTTTGATTTTAGAAAATGACTAAGCTTGACATCAAATGAGAACATAAAAATTCTTTGTATAGCCTTTTCAACAGTATTTCCATGTTATAGAAAGTCCAGGGGACATCTAATAAAAACAAGCTGTTTCAAGTTGTGTTGGGTTAATAACTATCTTTTTATCTGTTTAAGTGATTAGACATTTCACTCTAAAATTTAGCATTTTGTAACATATATGTATGATTTTATTAAAATTTTACACAATTTAACTTTGCATATTTTGAGAAAAATTGAATACTTTTAGCATATAGCTATTCATCCTAAATATGTAGGTCAAATACAAGCTATGTATTTATGCATGTTAAGTTTTATTTGTAATTTTATATTCCCCAAGTTTTATTCCTTTCCTGTTATCACTATTGCCACCATGAAATTATTTAAAATTCAAACTGTAATAAGCTCTTATAAAAATTAATGAAATATAAAACATAAAACTCATAAATATTTTAATATTCACTGTCTCAAAAGTTACAATTTTTCAAAATGTCAAATATAATTTGTAATAATTTAAAATTTTTCTAGACAGAGTCAAAATGTTAAATGGAACATTATTTCTGCAGAATTCTAATTTGTTTTTATAAAAACATAAATATCAGTGATAAAAAGTTATCATCTTAATTTTTCAGTGTTAAAATATAAGCATATGGAACAAAACAGTTTATTCCCTTAACTGCAGAGTTTTTAGATTTAATCAAGACTAGTTGTTACAGGATTTAGGTGAAGTTCTTAGGTTAAATGCGAACAGAGCTTTTAAAAAATATTGTATTTATTTATTTTTATGGCGAGGGGAACGGAGGGAGAAAGAGAAGAAACATCAAAGTGTGCTTGCCTCTGGCAACCCCTTACTGGGGGCCTGGCCTGCAACCCAGGCATATGCCCTGCCTGGGAATCGAACCAGTGACCCTTTGGTTCACAGGCCAGCACTCAATCTACTGTCCCACACCAGACAGGGTGCCAACAGAATTTTATTCTGTTCTGCTTAATAATAGATAATAATACCTAGTAAATAAAATTAACATCAGTTCTTGGTGGGAAGGGGAGGAGAAAACATTATTAAATGACATAGTGGGAAATTTAAGGGCCAAATATGACTCTCTGGAATCTTCCTGAATGTACTGGTACTGAGCAGAATGGGATTTGTCCACCTGCCACCTAACACAGGCATAAACAAAGACTGATGGAGGAAGAAAAAGGTCTTTATTAAAGTGTTACACAATTCGGAGGAGCAGGGGGACTCTCCAAATGAGGGCCAATCTGTTCTTCAAAAAAAAAACAGTAAGAACCCAGCCACCCCCAGGACCAGAGACGGTGTTAAGAAACCAGCTCTGTCCTTACCCGTCTTTCTGAGGCCCGAGGCTGCTTGCTACACGGATGGCTCGCCAGCTTAAGGCTCCCTTCCTGGAGTGCGTGCTGTGGGGCCGCTGCCATCACCAGGCCACAGCTCTCTTTGCTTGGCGCCCCTGCCGACCGTGCAAGGCCTCCATCTAGCCTGCCTTGTGTGCTGGTCTCAGAGGACGCGAAAGGCACAGTCCGGGACCATCCATGCAGAACGGAGCCACCGCCAAGGCACGTATCCCAGTGCGGCCCAGTGCATGAGACTCAAGCTTGGCATGAGCTGGCCCCTGACCAGGTGAGTAAGGGGCAGCAGAACGACCAACTCTCTGACTGCCTTCCATTTAAATCTTTGGGCCCAAAATCCCGTGCACTACAAAAGCATCCAGTTTTTTAGCCAATCCAGGCTAGACTGTCAGGTCTGCACCTCCCCCTGACCTCTGCGGGGGGGCTTTTCCCTTTGCCTATCCTGCTCAGCAGCTCTGCTGGGGAGGGGAGAGGGCGGATGCATCCCAGCGCTAGCCTTTACCTAGGGGTCTGGAAATTTATTGTTCACCGAGGTGCGGTGACTTTTCAGTCCCTCCACCCCCGCATCTGGCGTTTCTTGTGACCCCCTCCCTTCTCTGGGGAACACAGGCTCTTCCACTGGAGGGTCCTTCCCTGCGGCCCCGCAATCTCGCCAGATCCCTCTGGATCAGTACTAGCCATGCCAGTAAGAAGGTAACACGAAACACATAGTTCTCTTAAAATGTTTAGAATAGACAATTACACACTTTCTCTCACATAGACAAAGCGTGATCAAAATCCAGTTACATCCAAATAAGGGTTTGAAATTTTCCAGTAAGCACACTACAGGAAGTGAAAACGTACATAAAGTGATCAGGGAGCAGGGGGTTAAATTGTGCAAAATTTTCTAATCAGAGAAAAGGTTACAGATTGTTATTACCCAAATTTGATTAGACTCAGGATCCATGTACCAGAAAAATCAATGTTTTCTTGGCTTCGGCATTTCTCCTCTAAAGTATGTCATCCTCCAGAGTCCTCGCTTCTAGTAGGAAGGTAAAGCAATGTTACATCGTCTCCTGAGCACAAAGACAGCAAGAAATTATGAAGGATTTGCAGGTCAAACAGACAGGGATTGTAATTCCTACGGCCGAGAGACTTGGGAGGCAGGTGGGAAAAAAATAGCTGTGACTGTAAAGCTAAAAGAACTGTCATGTTGGCCAGTGCCTACAGAAAAGATACAATTGGTCCTGGGATCTAACAGCTTTTCACAGCCTTCCAAGTACAATCTAGTCAAATTAGAATAAATCCACAGAGGGCCTCACACATAAAAGTGCTGCAAAGTGGCTGTAGAACAGGAAGTTACAAAAGTAATCGGATTTAACAATGTAAAAACAAAAGCAACGAACACAAAAATGAGAAGTAAATAAATATAAGTCAATTTCAAAGGAGGATGAAGTTACTTAGCCCTCAGTTTATTGTGATTTTTTTTTTTTTTTAGATAGAGGAGCGGAACAATCAACACAATTACATAAACTTTATCTCATTTAAACAGTAATTACAGATGGCATTTAATGTACTTTTACTATCAGTCAGGTGAAATGTTACTTTAAGTGCATTATCTCTTTTTTTATTTTCATTATTACAACAACCTCGTGACATAGATATTATTCCCATTTCATAGGGGAGCGAACTCAGTCTTAAACAATTTGCCTGTGGTCACACAGCTCACAGATATGCAACGCTGAAGTTTCTGTTTGTAACCACTGCCCATACTGATCAATGCTGATTTCGATGCTGATTATTTCACAGGCTTATTTCACCCTGGTTACAATTTACTGCCACTTACGTTTTGAACGTCATCCTCTCTTTTCTCCACAGATTCCCTTTCACCACTTATTTTCACTGATTCTTTTTGATGACTCCCCTTGTCTATCTGATTCTATATTCTTTTCTTTTTTTTATAATTGCTCTTTATTTCTCACTCTAATATCTCTATACATTTATACGTACTCTTGCCAAGAACTACCCCCTGCCCCATACTACCTGGTCTCATTTACATTTTCTGACCATGAAGATTTTACTACTAGGCTTCTCCTCAGTGGTCGAGTCTACATTAGCTATTTAGGTCTCCATTACATTATCATAGTTGTTTCCACAGAATTTTTTAATAGCTGAAACTATTTTGCTTTCATCTGTTTGCTTATTAGAATGTAAGGTCTATGAGAATATTTTAAACCAAAAAGAATTGTTTATAATGCCTAGTAGTAAATTAATAAATATTTGAGGGTAAACACATGGGGTCTCATGGTTCGAATGGCAGGCTTGCAGGTGATGCAATGTAAGTATATTCTTTTTTTCATGAAAGAAGGTAAGGAAGGAAGGAAAGGATGGGAGGGACAGAGGGAAGATAGGTTATTACGAGATTTAGGTTCATATTTTGGGGAATATAATTTTGTTCTGTTTGCTTTTAAGATGGTATTTTAGTCAGTGTATTTTTTTCTACAAGTGCAAGAGCTGTCTCTCAGTGAGGCAGGAGATAGGGAGGAGGAAACTCCAGAGGTGCGCCAGGGCTAAGATAAAGAACATCAATAAAGGACAAGGACTCCATGCTAAGACTGGTAGTTCCCACTTCCTGGAAAAGCACTGAATCCTAGTGAATCAGGAATGCACCTGTGCAGAAAATGCTACCTGAACCTGCTTCATTATAATAGCATTATAATAAATTAGCATTGTGGAACCACCACCCTTCCCAGTGGCCAATCAAGGAAATTTTGGGAGACCACATGAGCAGTAACTTTAAAGTAATTTAATCACTTGTACATGCACAATAAAAGCCTGCCAGGAGAGACCCTCCCTATGAGAATAAAAGCCCTGTATCCCTGAGGTCAGGCCCTGTTTGTGCTTGGCTCTGCTCTGCTCTGCTCAGAGTTGGCCTGCTCCCATGTTGTGTGCTGCTTAATAAATCTGCTTTTTCTTGCTTTCTGCTATAAACTATGTGTTAGGTTTAATTTTTTGTCCGTGATCACCAAGAACCTGGTTACTTGTACCTGTAACATCAGGAGAAGATATTTGGAAGTTCTCCAAGACAGTTGCTATGCCAGTTTGGAAAAAATAACTGAAGTTCATCAGGATATGAAGTGGAAATTCTGTGTTTCCCTTCAGTTAATTTCACTGAAATTCAATTCTTAGTAGTCTCAAAGTATTTTATGTATTTTAGAACTGCAGGCCTTCCTCTGGACATTCTTTGAAAGTAGTTACAACTTTACATGCAGAAAAATGTAATACTAGGAAGGGATATATAATATAAATAAATTTATTTACTCTTTTGTTCTGAAAATAATGCTGGCCATAGAGTCTTCCAAGTATTCTGCCTATGCTATAGGTGTGTAGTATGTATATATGCCCAGGGCACTGCATGGGGTACTGAAGTTATGAAAAAAAAGATACCACCTCATATTTCATGGAGTTTGCATTCCCATTGACATGGTTGGGGACAGCATTTAATGCCTTTCTCTAGGTCTTTAAGGAATCTTGCAAAACGGAGAAACTTATTCTAAGTATTGGTCACCTAACATATTCTGCCATGCAGATAATTATACTTGAGGATGGAATGGTTTGGAATATATATTCAAATGGAAAATAAAAACTTAGAACAAAAAATTGATCACCAGGAGTTATATGATTAATGGAGTTATTTGTAGTGACATGGATTACCTTTATTAATATATATCATTTCAAATGTTTCACTTCATTACTAAAAATTATATATATGCATAGTAAAACATTTGGTGATAAAAAAATTTGAATAAAACAATAGACAAGAGCAATTATTGAAAATGTGTGTATATTTTCTCATAAACAAATTAAAATGCCCAATCAAGTAGCATTAAGAATTGGTGAGTGATGGGAAAACCTTTAATCAACTAAACTGTGCCTCAAAAATTTATTAATATCATTCCATCATCTATAGTTATATTATTGAATGAAGATTTCTAATACACTCATTATTTACCATATTGATGTGGCAAATGCCAACCAAGAGTGGAGTGACTGAAAATGGGTCCAATGCTACTTTTGGAGGTGATAAAAATATTCTAAATTAAATTGTGGAGGAGGTTACACAACTTGGCAGATATAAAATTGACACAGCTTCATGTCAATTTTATTGATTTGTATAATTAAGACAGGTTCATTTAATAGTATGTAAATTAATCACAATAAAGATGTTAAGGAAAAAAAGCGTAGATAGATAAGTGGGAAGAGAAGCCTGTGAAGGTGCTGGGCAATAAAAACCAATTCAATTTTTGTTATAAATAAAGCCTTATGAATTTGAAATAACAGGAACATCTGAAGGAGAGGGTCAGAGTGTGCTAAAAAGTTTTGGAGTGGTTAGAAGTATTAAGTTAGCACTACTTAAATCCTAATCACTGGTCTTCTTTCCTCCAACAGAAGGTGGGAGGTGTGTACTGAAGAGATTAAAACATGAAACCTCAGTACTGGGAGACACTGGCCCAGCTGAGGGCAGCATGGAGGCATCCTCCTAGTGAAGACAGAACAGTTAACTAATGGTTTGCATATTAAATGTTTAGGCACAGCCCTCTTTGTTCAACCTTTTATTTCTTGGAGTAACATTTAAGCAAGGTTGTTGACTAAATGCCTTCCACAAATGCATTCCCGGATTCTCTACCTAATCATGCTAATATGATGTCCAGTAATTGGTAGCTCCCTCTCCTCTTCATAAATACACATAGGACACACAGTCAACTTTGAATATGTTACTCTGAAATATAAGATGATAATGCATACTATAAGGCATATAAGAAAGTCCTCTCTTAAGCAAAACACATATAAATAAAAATGTGGGGGGAAAAACCTCAGCTGAAATATTCAATGAGGGATTCAAAAGAAAACTAACAATAGAAAACCAACAGCACAAAACCAAATAAGCACCATTACACCATTAATTAGATAACAGAATTAAATATTGCAGTTCAAAAGTAATGCTGAATAGAAAAATAAACATCAGAGAAAAAATGGTTCTGCACCCGAAAATTAAAGCTATAGTAGCAGTACATTTATTAAAAGATTTGGAAATTAAAATTGAGAAAGTTTCTTAGGAATTCAAATGAAAAGACAAAGCCATGGGCAGGGTGTAGAAAATATGAAGAAATGTAAGGACCAAGACACAAGATTCAACAATTAATAAAACAAAGTTTCAAAACAGGGAAAAACAGACAGGGAAACTTATTTTCAAATACATTATTTTTAAAAATCAAAATTCTATAACTGTAGGAAATATATTTCTAGATTCGAAGGTCCTACGGAGTACTGGGGTCTTAGGGGCAGGAAGAAAAAGACACCCAGTCACGAGAGAACACTAGGGATAAACGGAGTTTCAGAATGCTTTGTCAATGAATAGTTGCACCAGACACTTGTTAGAAACTGCAAGGCAAACTTTATTCAAGATTATTGTAATAGGGGTCAAGGCTATTGCAATTAGAGACTAGAGATTGAATTCAATTTCACTGACGCAAAACGCAGGAAGATTTTTGAAGGGTGAGGTGAACTATTGGAAAGGAACTGGAGAACTAGGGAAGGGAGGCTGAGCATCTGTATGATTAGGCCTCTGGGTTTGCTAGCTGGCACTTAAGAAAGTTAGGCCCCTACTTTCCTACAGAGACTGAGAGATTGCCATGGGATGGATTCCAGGACCTTGAGAAAGACATTTCTGGGCTCTAGAAGGTTTATATTTCAAAGAGGCTGAGAAAGATTTTATAATTGCAAGTTTTCTAAAGTAAATGTTCTGAAGAAAGGGAAATTATAATCCTATACTGAAGAATACACTTGTCTAAACTTTAGTCAAGCTAACTGGAAAATTAAGACCCTCTTGGTCAACTTGCAATATGAAAATCTGTTGTTACCCTCTCATGTTCTGATATTCAAATGAATGGGGATTTTCAATCAGGACTAGGAGACAATGAAGCAGTGTTCTAATTCTCAGAAAAATTCTTATTTCTAACCTTACATTACATACTGAGCCACGATACCCACCAAGTCTGATAGAGAATAGAGAAATATCAGATGTGATATTTTGAAAAAACTTACCATCTATAAGAATCAAATAGGAAATATGATCCACAAACATAAAAAGAAAAAACAGGAAAAGTGTCAGGCATAGCAGAGTAGATATAACACACACACTCATACCCACATACACACACACACACATAAATAGTAAAACTAATAAGGAGAAAAGGCTCCAGAAGATGTGTTTCTGAGTAGAAAATAAGACAATATCTGAAGTACAGAAGGAGATTTTCAACTTTGTTGGAGAGTTTGGGAAGGAAATGATTTGCAAGTGAACTTTGGAAAGCAAAAATGGTACAATTTGCAATACAGACTCCAAAGAATATTAAAATATATTTTAAATAGGAAACATATCTTCACATACTACATGTCTCTACAGTGAATAAAAGTTACATTGTAAACACTAAATATTGGTTTATCAAAAATGTGATCATAAAGATGGTGAAGAGAAAAGATGTCTTAGTTTCCCTTCTAGGAAGTCAATTGATTTCTGGTAAAAAAAAATTATTTAGAATATAGTACTAATGGATATGAACATAATTGCCTATGGATTTAAGAACTGAGAATGAGGAAACAAGACATAAATGTGTTACCTTATTATAAAAACAATATTTATATTACTACTACTACTAATATTTTAGTAGTAGTGTAAACCTTATAAGATCACTTGCCTTTTAAAGCAGTGTGTATATATTTTTAAATAAGTCAAAAATTCTATCTTAAAAACTAAGCATATATTTATGCATTTCGTACCTATAAAGATGTTCTTTGAAGACTGGATTTAATAGTCAAAAGACAATTTAAATGCACAGCCAGATAGGATTTGTTGAAAATCTAATTATATATAATGGAATATGATGAAGCTATTAAAATAACATTGTAAAAGAATACTTAATGGCATGGATGTTTACTATATATTGTTAAGTGAATATAAAACAGATTAGAAAACTGTGATTTCAACAGCCAGTTAACATTTGCTGATGTCTTTTGCTGTGCTAGGTACTGTATTAAGTGCTTAAGTGCACTTTTCTTATTTTCTCTCCAACATAGCCCAATGAAATGGATAACGTTGATGAGGTTAAGTGACATTTATTTTTTATTTTTCCTTCTTTTTTTCTATCCCCTCCATTCCCTTCTCCACCTCCTCCTAGACTGCCCTCCCCCAGTAATCACCACGCTGTTATCTGTGTCCACGAGCTTTTCATTTCTCTTTCTCTCTCTCTTTTTTCCACTCAATCCCTTCAGACTCCCATCCAGCCCTCCTCTCACTTAGCTCTCAGTCTGCTCTCTGTCCATGAGTCTGTCTCTATTTCGCTTAGTTCATTTTGTTCATTAGACTCCACATATGCGTGAAATCATATGGTATTTTTCTGTCTCTGACTGGCTAATTTCACATAAGGTTAAATGACTTTTAACAAGGTTATAAAATATGTACAAAAATCATTTCTGTTTTAAAACTAAAAGAAATTAAAATATACAAGCATATGTCTGTGTGTGCTTATATACACACACATATAGTGTTAGCAGCTTTCTCTGATAATAGAGTATTATTCATTTTATTCTTCCTGATAACTTGCATTTAACATCTACAATCAATATATATATGTTTAATGAGAAAAAATTAAATGAAAGATCATGTAGTCTTGCATATATGAAATATTTATTAATCCCTTATGATGTGACAGGCACAGTGCTGGGTTTGGAGGATACTAAAATAGTTAAGATACTGTTTCTGCCTCTTTAAAATATATGTATATTTATAATATGATATAATATAATATAACATATATCATATTTCCCCCAAAACATCCATTGATTACTTGCACAATCATATGTGGAGTCTGCAAGGTTGATTATATCATTACAAGGTAGCTTATATTTTTCAAGTATCATAGGATATTGCATCACATTTGAGAGATAGTAAATTTTTATTTAATAGGAAGAAACCAAAATTTTATAGTTTTTCATAACTGGACATATAAGCAAATTTGCAAGTTAACTTAAAAATCCTTGCTGAAATATGTAATTTAAACTTTAATGTCTTTAATTATATGGTTGAAATATTAAAGATATTTGAATTGCACTTTGGAAAAAAAAAGACAAAGTAAAACACTTTGACTTGTTGACTGTAAAGACTTTTGAGTGTTTAGGCTGATACTATTTGTTATTTTAATATTTTAGTTATCTTGGTTGTCTTGTTCCTTCAACAAATACTAATTCAACACTTACTATATACCTGATTTTTTTTTAGGGACTGAAGGCTCAACAGAGAACAAGAATGATAGTTTCTGCTCCAGTGAAACATTCTGATGAGAGACAAATATAGAGAAAGGCAAATAGAAACAAACATACAGGCAAATCAATTTCACTTATTTCCATTAGCAGTTATCATTGCTGTCTTAGACATAAATCTTTTGCCTAATGTATATGTTTTCTACTATGTTTCATGATTTCTGTCATGGTAAAAAGCTTGCCACCACCTGATCACAGCTTCATTATTTCATAATTAATCCTCCACCTTTAGACTTTCTTTAAGTTAATCTTTCCTATATACCACTGGTAGTTGATATTACTATGCTAGTGTTTTTCAAACCACAGAAATGCATTATGAAAGATACAATGGGGGATTTAAGAGGACTGAAGGAAAAAAATAGACTGCTTTATAACCAGTAAGAATAGATAATGTTTCATGAAATATTTTTTCTAAATAACTGGATTAGGTTTAATGTAAAATGTATTTCTAACCAATAATCATGATCAAAATTTTGAAAGCCACGCAACAGTCCCTAAATTATAATGCCCCTCTGCCATCAGTCGGATCAAAAACAAATGTAATGGCATATTTTCTACCTGATTATATGTCATATTGTATCTGACATGGAGTATTGTTCATAGTTCCCTTTAACTTCAGATTATTTCTCTCTTCAACAGAAGACATAAGTAAAAGATAGACATAAGTAAAATAGACATATAATAGACATAAGTAAAAGATAGATATCTCTTAGATATGTCTTTCTCTATATATAGTTTATATATAGATAAATAATGAGGTCTATTCAGAAGGTATCCAGCCATGCAATATGAAAAATAGAGGCATTTATTGAAGCAGATACAAGATACAAGAAACATTGTACATAGGACAATGACACTTCAGTCCCCTTCAAAGTAGGCACCTTGGGACCTCACAGAGTTCTCCTAATTACCATCATCTGCCCTGTTGTATTTGCCTGAATCTCATTGATGGTCTGAAACCTTTTCCCTTTCAAATGTGATTTTAATTTTGGGAAAAGCCAGAAGTTGCAGGGTGCCATTCTGGGCTGGAGAGAGGCTGAGTCACCTGGGTGATTTGATGTTTTGTTAAAACACTCTGCAAGAGACATGATGCATTAATGGGCTCATTGTCATGATGAAGCTGCCAGTCATCAGTTGCCCATAGCTGTGGCCTTCTGAATCATCCAAATAGGTTCTGCAGAGGAATATTCCAGCTATATGACAAATTTGTTGCAGATTCTTTGCTCTACTTGCTTAGTCATTTTGAATGTGACAGTCACACAGTACACATGCTCACTCAACGGTGTCTACCACCCCCACTAACTATAAGAGTGATGTTGTCATTGTTCATCATGCACATTCCAGTCCACTCTCCTTGCCTGCCAGGTTACATTGATGTCACA
The DNA here is from genome assembly GCF_021234165.1 of Pteronotus mesoamericanus. Classification (NCBI taxonomy): domain Eukaryota; kingdom Metazoa; phylum Chordata; class Mammalia; order Chiroptera; family Mormoopidae; genus Pteronotus; species Pteronotus mesoamericanus. The sequence goes on along the minus strand of NW_026555247.1, from coordinate 12,443,768 downwards.
GAAACTGCTCTTGTTATATTAACAATGGCTGGACTTTTTCCAGACAGATCTTGTATATCTCTATGGAGTTATATATCGATAGATGTATCTCTATTTATACATAGCTATAAATAGATAGATACATAGACAGAATAGCAGATATATAGATTAATGAAACCACAGGCTGCTTCATGCTCAAGGTTTACTCAGAATATTCTCAAACTCCCATATCTCTCATCAAAATGTTTTCCATTTTGCATAGCATCGTTCAAAGCCATTTCAAGCCATTTCTTTATGAAACACTGTTTTTGCCAAAACTGAGAGCTCACGTTCATCTTAACTATATAACTGCTTTATTAATATTCTACCAAAAGTATTTTATAGGGAATACATAGTTTTTTATCGTATTCCTTTTGGGAACAGCATAATTATTATATTCTCATAGTTCTTGCTCAGTAAATTAAGTGTATTGAAATTGAATTGAGTAGAGATGCTAGATTTGGATTTAGAAAATAATCATAGAAATATCCAGGACTTTTCCAAGTAACAAAATGCAAATATATAGAGATTTTAATTTTATGTAACAATAGAGCACAAATTTCATGTTATTTTCCACTGGTCTATTCCTAGCATATAATAGGTATTCAATAAATGACATTTCTTCAAAAAATCTGTAGTGCTTAAAAAGTCTATTACTTTGATCTACCAAAAACAATTCTAACTTCCTAAATGGAAAATATCTGTGGAAAGAAGAAACATGGCAGAAGGCTTTCCATTATTAAGTTGTTCTGGTTTATAATGAGTTTTTGTACTTTTACTCCCCCAGTGTGCCAGAAAACTACATGAAGAGCTTAGCTTTCCTGTAACTTTCCAAAGTTAATTATTTTAAAAAAATTTTTATATTAACTGACTGTAATATAAATGTTCACAGGCATAAAGAAAAGGAAAATAAACTTAGAAGGATTCTAAACAGTGATTGTTTATTACAGTAGAATTTCATTTAGTCTGATTTGGATTTCTCTTTCCCTCTGCTCTTTACTTGTCAGAAATATTCTTAATTCACTTTAGAGTTAATCATCACTAGATATAATAAAAAACATAAGTGAATTATAACTGGAATTTTTAATACTGATTTTCTCCACAATATCATCTTTGTGCTGTTTCTATACAAAGTGGGAATTCTAACTGTGGTATATAGAAATCAAACTTCATAAAATCATGTTACACTTGAATGATGGCACCACATCTCCATAAAGAAGAATGCACAGGCGATTAAGCATATTAAGTGCAAATAATAATTTGGTATATATGACCATGCCACACTAGATATAAAACACAAAATACTTACAACAAGCTCTCAAAAATTCATCTTAATACCAGGAGACTGGCTGCTGGTTTTATAACATTTTTAACACAGAAGCAATATAGTATTTCCAAAAATAATGATAAATTACAAATTGCCTCTCCCTCCTTTAGTTACATTACTAGCTATCATGTAAGAACTAAGGGAAAATTTTCAATTTAATAGTAAAGTTTAATATTCTAAATGCTTAAGTTAATTAGAAAGAAAAAAAATACTCTATAACTTATAGTGTGATTCCAACAGTTTAATTTGTGAAATGTGGCTAAAGAGAAAAAATATACACATTATTAATCAATGCAAAAGTAGAATATGCATAATCATATAATGAATATTAGTAGGCATAGGAAGTAACTCAGAATACCTGACAAATGTATTAATTACTAATTGGTCTTTCGATGCTAAATATCATTGACTCAAGTGAGTTGATAGATTTTCCTAAGTTTTGGGCATCTGAGAAGGCTTGATGTCTGTATCAATGGAAGGAATAATAGAGAGCATTTTAGTGAAATTATGAAAAAATCTTATTTTGAGTAAGGTGTGACGGCAGTGAGATAACTGCCCAATGATGCTTTGATTAAAAATAAGTAACCAAGTTTAGAGTTGAAAAGGAAGTAGGAAATGGGTTCAAGGAGTAGGACAGATGATAAGCAAGAGGAAGGGAGTATAAATGAAAAATATCAAGTCATGAAGAATTGTGTACTTTCTCAATTTTTTGTTTAGGGTTATATGGTAAACATAACTTTGTACAAATAAGAGTTATATTATTAGGGAAATAATCCCCTCAATAAATATAAAAAATTAGAGTATTATACCCAAATTATGACCATAAATAAATAAAACTCATTACACATATAGAAAAAGATATGCATTCTTTAAATTATTATTGAATAATTTCAATAATAAAAAATATTTTAGTTAATAAAATAATATGTTACTATATGTTTAATATGATCTTAGATATTTTTGAAAAATACTATAAAATAATGCAGAAATATGTCTGTATTAGTATTATCAGAACTTTAATTGTAGTTTTACTACTTTTCTTCATTTTCCAAAAATTTTAAGCAACAATTAGGCATTTAAAATATGAAAAATGAAACAATATGAAAGAAGAATCTAGAAAAATGATCCAATAATCAGGCCCACTTTATTTACTCATTTTATTTGATATCAGTGTTGTAGGAAATTTTTTTCTGGTTTTGTCTATTCTGTTTTTTTTCTTTTTCTAGAATGTCAGTACTTTATAAAGGTATTTCTGTAATTGTTTTTATTTCTTCATAGCCCAGTCAAATTGGAAATATATTTTGACAAATCTTTCTCTACTCTGAGCGTACTGCGGGGGGGAGGGGAACATTTCTCCTCTTTCCTCTCTTAGTTCTTCTGGCTTGCCTAAAAATTAAATTGACATAAGCCAGATTAATAGGAAAAAATAAAAGTTCTTACATATGGGTCTGCAGGGGTCCCAAAAGAATATAAGACTGGAGGGCAGATGTAGTATGGAAGGGTTACATAGGATCTTGAGCTAAGGAGATGCAGGGTAGTGGTTTGGATTTCAAAAGGAAGGAAGGCAATACACAAAGAAGAAAAGATAAATGTTTGGTAAACAACTGTTTGCTGGGCCATTTTTAACAGTGAGACACAGAGGTTTTTAATCAAATGGGCCTTGGTAGGGCCTCACAATCTATCACACCTAGTTTACACTAAAATAAGGTGAATCTATGATCATAGCTCCCTGCCTGGAGCAGGTCCTCTATCTAAGTCCTTTTAGGCAGTTAGGGGGAAGGTCAAGGTTTCTTCCTGAGTCTTTTATTTTTTTAAAAATAGGCAGCCTAAAATAAGCAATATCCCCAAAAAGGCATATTTGGAGTGGCAAACTCTGGTTCTCATCAGTGTTAAGTGAATTTCAGGTTACAGGGGGTTGGAGGACAGAATACAAATGTAAGTAACCTTCAGATGTGAACAACACTACAGTTGCCTTATATTGTGAAAAAATTCAGGTCTTCCTCATAAGTCCTCATCTGTGTCATTGTAGGAAAAAAATAACCATTTTTTCCTGGTAACTTCAACATAATGTAATCACATACGTGCTCTTTAGGACACTCCGTTTTTACCAGGATTGATCGGGTAAGAGAATCGATGTCCTTCTCTCTCCCTTCACACCCGCTTCCTAGACATCATCTAGCTGAATGGGGAAAGGGAACAGACCGTGAGATCAAGCCCCCTCCTCTACTCCATTCTGCCTAATTCCTGTCCTCTTGTCACTGCTTACCTTCCCGGCATTTTAGGCCAAATTTATCTGAGGTGTTAGAGCTTACCTAGTTTTGGCTTCCCTGAGAGACTCTGGCTGGCTCATGGAGGATCTAAACTTGAGGCTTCCTTTTTTACACCATATGCTCCACCAGGTTTGATTTCACATGAGTGCTTGCCTGAGTTCCAGGTTGTCAGAACTGCAACTCCAAATTAGATCCCCTTTCAGAGTCCTCTGCCCTGATTTGCTTAAACAGGTATAAATGTGTTCAAGATCACTTTAATTTATATGTTATTAAGAATATAGAAATCCATTAATATTTTGTCATTATCCCCATTTCACATGTAGTGACGATGTTACTATTAATTCTAAATGTAATTAATGTTTGAAAGATACAAACACAACTAATATGCTAATTGATCTTGAAGGAAGATGTATCTGGAGTCTATTTTTTCCTGGCTATATAAATACTTTCTAAATCACCCTTCCTACAAGTGTTTCAATTTAACTCTCCAAATACATTTTTTTAATGTGAATACAAAGGTGAAGATAGTAAAGTCTTTCGAAAGTATAATTTCAAAATCACCTAGTGAGATTTCATTTCTTCTAGCTGTGATTATTGCTTTGAAATTTGTAATAACAGATCATGAGATTTCTACTTTATATTACTGAATTCACACATCAGATTAAGTCAGTCTGTTACTTCCTGAATAGCTGCGTAGCCACATTTTTATCAGGTGTACAAATCTTACTTTCTTATTGCCATCCATTGGCTAGTCTCTTGACCTTCATTGCAACACATACGATTACTACACCTCTATGGATTCTTCCTAACTCTAATTTAGCTATTCCTCATGACTCATTATTAGTAGTCACCACAACAATGAGAATTACTGAGCATTCCCTCTGTGCAAAATCCTGTCCTATGTAGTAAAAAGCAGAGGGTTACAAGGGGAATAAAATACTTGCTCCCTGCTGTCAGTGACATTACAATCTAATGGGTTTTTAAAACCTCTGCTGTCTTAGTGTTTAGCCTGCTGTCATATCAGTTTCTGTTCTAATATTAAGTACCCCAGAAACTCACTGTAAAACCTTCTACTACGGAGCAGAATTTGCTTTGAAGAAGTTGTATTTTGACATTATTCTTGGTTAATGATAAATCCAAAAGCCTTTTTAAGACTCAAGATATTGAAGACAATGATTTATGCCGCTTTAGGGTAATATTTTTAATTAATTTCAATAGCATTTTCTATTTAAACTATTAAATATATATTACATATATGGTATGACTATATTTATTATATAAATATTTATTTTAATATTCATTTTATATAAATATATATAAACAGAAAGAATGGTTGATGTTACGATAGTTTTAAAGTTGAGGAAGTCTAGGTTCTTGGTAGATACCATGTAACTATGTAATGAAAATCATTTTGAATGTAGAGTTATAATGTAGATCTAGTCCCTTTTCTATTCCTTGTTTTTGAAGTTATTTTCTTAATTAATGGTGCTTTTATCTAATTCAGAGAATTGAAGTAGAAAGCTAAAGACTTAGAGACCTAACCAATAGGGATATATGTCCATTATTTGGGAGCTTTCCATGTAGGATGATAAAGCTGTCATATTTTTAGATACCTGGAGTTATACCAGGGTTAAATATGTATCAAGTGCTTAACACGTGCCAGTGACTATTCTTTGCACTGAGATATCAGGCATGGGAGTTTTCTAATCTAGTGGGAAAGGCAGACAAACATATAATCACATATATATGCAAAATTTTAAGATATTTGGACCTATAAAGACACATGTCTGCTATTGTGAGAGTGCAGGAGTCGGAGATTCAAAATAGTCAAGGAGGCCAGTAAAGGCTTCTCTCGTAGGGGTGTCCAGCCCGCAGCCCGCAGGCCACATGCAGCCTAGGATGCCTGTGAACGTGGCCCAACACAAAATCGTGAAGTTCCCTAAAACACGATGAGATTTTTTTGTGATTACATGTCGCAATGCATTTGATGTACAACTCCTCTTCTTCCAGTGTGGCACAAAGATGCCAAAAGGTTGGACTCCCCTAAAGGGTCCTGAATTAACACCTAAGTATTGCATAGGAATTAACAAGGTAAATGAGGAGTAGAAACATACCAAGCAGAAGTGACAGCACACCTGCAAACTTTGATGGGGATGGGAAATGGTGTGAGAAAGAATCAATTGAGCTTGTGTCCAGAGGATGAGGGGGAACTTGGTGAGTAGTGAGACTAAGTATGCAAGAGCCAGACTATATGGCATTGTTGGCTTTTGGCCAATATCTTTAGCTTCTTTATTCTATAAGGTCCTAAAAATATAAACTGTTATCCTCGAGATACTTACAATAAGGATTCTCAGATTAAATGTCAATCAGCCCTGGTTGGTGTGGCTCAGTTGGTTGGAATGTCATCACATTAAACTGAAAGATCATGGGTCCGATTCCTGGTCAGGGCACATGCCTAGGTTGTGGGTTCTGTCCCTGGTCTGGATGTGTATGAGGTAACCAACTGATTGATTTTTTCTCACATATATGTCCCTCGCCTTCTCTTTAACATCAATATGCATATCCTTGGGTGAGGATATATAAAAAAGTGTCAATCAGAACATGGAAGTTATAAATAAACAACAAAAAATGATGGCTAACTGAACATGTATGACTTGGTGTATCATGAAGGTTTTTAAGCATCCCTAGAGATTAGCATTGGTTCAGTAAATATTTTCTGAGACTGGTGGGAAGGGTTTCATGCAACTGGTAGATACCATTTGTGAATAAGTAGTTGTTGGCTTGGTAATGGTAATGCGGGGCCTCACAATCTAGGGACAGGCAGTTAACATGCATTTTCTAGAAGATGTTTTCTTCTGAGGCACTGATGGAGAGCCAGTTTGCCTCTAACAGAAGAGGGAGCTGACACAGACTAGTGGGGGAAAAAAACAACCAAAAAACCTTTCATTAAATGGAAGAATAGCAACATAGTTTCCTCAGTATTGGGGAGTTGTAAATTTGATTTGTGAAAGGTCATCAAGAAAATACTCTACAAGTTGGTCTATGAAAATTCTCTGAACAAAATGAAGAGGAAATGATTAGAGGTGGAAGACTCAAAAGGATGTTCATAAACACAAAGCATGAAATAACACAGAGTTGTGTATGTTGACAAGTAAATTGCAAGGTAATTGTGCTGCAACCATTCTGGGCCAGACAGGTTCATTCGATTCGTGCATGCGGAAGAATATTCACGGAGCCTTTGGGATGTCTGACATGCCTTTATTCAAGATAGACAATCCATGCACGCTGCAAGCTGCATGTCACATTGCATGTCACCTGTCCCCTCTGTGTGGCACCCAGTGTGGGCCCTTGCATTCCCCCTGTGTGTCTATGTCTGTGCCCCCGGTGCGAAGCCCCTACCTTCTTACATACTAAAGAGAACAAGGCCAGCAGGGTGCCAACAGACCTTATGCAACAGAGCTTCATACCACGCATGAGAGCCCACTCAAGGCTATGGCAACAGTTTATCAGACCCAACCTCAAGGCTATGAGAACACTACTTTATCAGATCCCTGATTGTGAGAAACTGCTTCCCTTAGTTACCCTGGCACCTGGGTAAGAAAGCCTGACTGCCTCCATTTATCCGACAATAATTCTTAAAATTAATACAAAATAGGGTATATAATATTTCACAAATCTGCATACATTATTAATCTTACCAATTGCCTCTTTATTGATGTAGTCATCTATAAAACTTTTCATTTATGTCTAAAAGTCACAAGACTCAATGGCTATGTGTAAAATCAACCCACAAATAAAATTATTTCATATTATGTTTACTGTGATGAATTCCATTAGTATGGAAATAAATAAAATGTGACCAGAGGATTCATAAATGTCTAGGTAATAAAAATTAAAGTGTGAATTTTAAAATACTATAATTACTGTACAACTTACTGTATAAGTGTAAAACTATAAATAAACTCCAGACCATAGTATATGCTTTTTAAAAAGTAATAGCTAGAATAAAACTTCACACACATTAGCATGGCATTTGACACACTGGATATGCTCAATTAATAATAAATTATATAGATTAAAAGATGTGAAGAGGTTTTCAAGTTGGTTTTTTTTTGGCATTACCCACCACCTAACAATTCTGATTCTTTTTGTTGTCTAGAGTTTCCTGTGACTGCACAGAAATTTGTTATATATAGAAATGTGAGCTTACATTCAAACTTGGAATATAATAACTTTTCAACAGAGAATAAAATATACTGAAGAGAATAATAAGCATAGTTGAACTTCTTTATTACTTCACATTTTAGAGATTGGAAGGACTTCAGAAATGACTTTGTCCAGTGTCCTTTTTTTGATGAGAAAAGTGAGGCAAGAAAAACTAAGGGAGTTATTTTGTTTGTTTTATTTCAAGATCATATTGCTGGCACAGTATGGCTATAAGCCAATGTCTTATATCCAAAACAAGTGTTTAGAATGAATCTCTGCTTTAAGAAAGGTAAAATGGTAAACATTTTTCTAAAACATACTTAAAAGTTCAACTGAGTATTTTGAGTGCTTGCTGTGGAATTCGGTTAGAACACTGCCAATGTATTGCTGGCATTTTAAACTTGGTTCCTATGGGACAAAGCTCCAATCACTTATGGGGAAAAGTAGATATAAATTGTTATCTTATCTCTAGCCAACTACAAATGTAAGGGTCCAGCTTAGATAATTGCTTTTAAAGCAAAAATTCCTAGTAAAAATGTAACTTCACAAAAACACATTGGTGAGTAAATATTAATTCCTTAAACATAAAAATAAAATTTACTCTATTAAAATGTGTTTCTTATATGTGGGGTGGGGCAAAAATAGATTTACAGTTTGTGAGTACGTAAAACAGTTTTTCTTGTATTATTATTTATTAATTACTGTATTATTTTCCACACAAACAACTTTTAACCTACTTTTGTCCATCCTTGTATGGGTTTATCCAGTATTTTGGTGCAGAAGAGGAGTAACCAGAAGAACATGGACTTACAAAATACATGGGAGATAGTATATTTTATACTGTGGAGAACAAAGAGAAGAAATAGTTAAACCTAATTTCCTGAACCCTTCAGTATAGTGTGCACTATTTATAAATCTTTTTTTTCAAACATTACATTTGTCATCTATTGTCTTGCTTTTATTTTAAATAGTACACAATATATTATTGCTGTTACTTATACAAAAATAATTATAAAATTTAGCAAATTATATTGAAACACATATAATAAGGTTTATAGCTCTCTGTTTTATATAGAAAGCAAACCATATTGTTGTTTTCAGAACTTTAGTCTTTGATATGAAATGATAGACCTTATTCAATGGACATAAAGTTGATCTAATCTGATTATAGCATGATATAACATGTAAATTGGTATATAGGCATGGGTTCTTTACTATGTTAAATCTTGAAGGATGAGCAATTAATTTAACAATATGCTGAAAAGAACCTACAATTATTTAATGTATCACTTTCCACTTCAGACACAGTTATTTCTCTGTCAAGCCAACAGCACTCGCTCACTAGCATTTAGTTTTGAAGAGATAAAGTTGTCCAGGTTGAGTTATTCTTAGTTTAACAAATTTGGAAGTATTTTAGAATGGCTTCTGATCGTTATAGTCCATATCCCTGCAGAGATCAAAACCTATGCCAAGAAAACCTTTGCAGTTCTCTTCTTCCCTTGAGCAACTTCAAATAGCATGTCTCTAGGCCGTAAAGTGTCCCCCCTCCCCGCGATGCTAAGAAATAGTTTTGTTTTGTTTTTTAAGAAGCAAGAAAAATAGGTTCACTTATCAGTAGCAATTTTACTCTTTAACTAATAAACAAGTTGTGTTTAATATTTTAAAGGAGATATTCCTGAATATTGTATTTATTATTTATAGTTTTCAAATGCTGGATTGACATTTTAATTTATTATGGTAAAATTTTGGGTAACTTACAGTCACAATAGTTTGTTTCCTAATGTTATAAACTCAACCTTTTACTTACATTTTATAATTATTTTTCTGACTTTTTTTATAGTCTCAAAACAATAAAAAAATTTAAAAAAGAACATTTTACATTATTTTAATATGAAAATTTCAAAACGATGTAGATTGCTTAATAAAAGACAATACAAAGGGCATTGTAAAAAGTGTTTATTAGATGAATCTTAGAGAAAATTGAATCCTTTCAAATCATATCAAAATGCAGTCAGTATACATAATGTAGCTATTGCATTACCCATGTGTTCTACTTGTAAATAGGAATAAAATAGAATTCTGTTATTATTACCTTGGATCAAATTACTTTAAGTATTATTTGATTAATTATTAAATTAAACTCAAATCTATCATATTTTTGTTAGTTAATATACTTATAAGGGATCCATTAGTACATTTTAGTGCAAATTTGTATATGTTCACTAAGTTTCTAAATATAACTTATATGACTTATAGCCGGATTTATTGTCTTATAATTGATTATAAATACACCTTCCATTTTAGTAAGCATGAACCATATCTAAACATTTGTTAGATTTGATCAGATCATATATGTCTTTTCCATGACATTGGACCAGAAGAAAATCATTGACATACACTGTCTAAGAGTTCAGAATATTTTGGTTTTGGTGGGAAAATGTTTGCCATGTTTTTAATTTTAATCTCCTCCCAGTTAAGATTATCTTATACCAACTTGAAATAGTGAGTAAGATAGTCCACATTTCTAATTGATAGAAGAAAGTTACTTGCATAATACCTGGAAATAGTCAGCATGTTCCAACATTGTATCACCAGGTAATACTAGGATGGCAGTTACATCAATGCATGTGCCTGAATTCAGTGGTGGGCGGTCCACCTACCATCCTTGATTTGCTGTTCTTCACTGAACTAACATGCAGATCAATAAAATTCAAAAATGAAGGACATAAAATACTCAATAACTTTTTACATAATCCCATTATCATTGTTGTTGTTTTATAATGAACTAAAGAAAGTAATAGGGAACAAGGTGGGTATAAGAGAAACACCTCAAGGTCAGTGACCCTTCCATGTCATAGATAAAATTTACAGTGATATTTTCTTATATTTTAATGTCAGTGAGACTCTAAATGGTATGCTGATAGAAAATAAAATTTTTCATCCATTTCAAATGTATTTAAATATTATATTTTGTTTTCAAGAAGGTGGCAATTTAGGGTACCAAAAAGGCAAATTTAGTGCCAATGAGTATCTGCTTATAATCCCTGCATTCAAAAATAGACAATTCTTCCTCAAATATCAGTTTTATTTAGACAAAAGTTGATAAGGGTATAAACAAAGTGGAATAAAGAGTCAACGATTTAGCAAAAGACATAAAGAGACATTTCTCCAAAGGAGACATTTCTCCAAAGAAGGTATCTCTAAAGATGGCCAATGCCACTAATTGCCAGGGAAATGCAAATTAAAATCACAGTGAGATACCACTTTGCACCAGTCAGAATGGCTAATATCAAAAAGCCAGCAAATACCATGTACTGTTGAGGACGCAGAGAAAAAGAACACCTGTTCACGGTTAGTGGGACTGCAAATTGGCTCAGCCACCGTGGAAACCATATGGAGATTCCTCAAAAAAAAAACTAAACGTAACTCTACGACTCAACAATTCCACTTCTCAGTATATACACACACACACACACACACACACACACACACACACACACAATGGAATATTACTTGGCAATAAACAATATTGAAATCTTGCTATTTATGACAACATAGATCGTCCTAGAGGATTTATGCAAAATGAAACTTTAATCAGAGAAAGACAAACACTATATGGTTTCACTTGTATGTGGAGAAAAAAAACAAAACAAACAAAACATATATAAACTCATAGAAACAGAGATCAAACTGACGGTTGTCAGAGGGGAGGAGATGGGTGAAAGACAGACACCATGCAATCTCACCTGTAAGAAGAACCTAATCAACAAAACTAACAAGTGAGCAAAACAGAACCAGAGACATAGAAATAAAGAACAAACTGACAGTAACCAGAGGGGAGGGGGGATAAGGATAACAGGAGAAAGAAGTGGAAGGGTCATCAAAGAACATGCATAAAGGACCTATGGAGAAAGACAATGGCGGGGGAGAGGGAGGACGGAGTGTGGGAGGTGGGGGTGGGTGGGGTAAGGGAGAATAATGGAGAGAAAATGAGGACAACTGGAACTGAACGACATTAAAAAAAGAAAAAATAAAGAGCTAATTCTTTAAAAAAGGTGTAGGAGGGTGAATCAATGGTATTATGATAAGTTTGCTTGATGACAAATGATTACTAGACTTAGTGTGGTGATTACATTGTGAGGTATATAAATGTTGATACTATATTGTATACCTGAAACTAATATAACATTGCATACCAACTAAACTTAAGTTACAAAAAAGAATCAACCATTCAGAAAGACACAAATTCTGAAAAGCATTAATTATTCAGAAGAAGGAACTGACATTGAACAGAAAGTTGTTTAAGCCTCTCAGTGTGTATTTTGTCCTTAAAAAGGCAAACCGAATTATAAGTATCTTATTGAAATATTAATGAAGTAGGGCTGTCCTAGTAATTTTATATATGAAGTATTACTTATTTAAAAGATATGTTCAAAACCTTCCAACAATCCCCGCTTTACTTAGAACAAAAGCCAAAGTACATACAAAGGCCTGAAGAACACTGTATCATGGTCCCTATTACATTTAAGACTTCATTTCCTAATATTTGTCCCTTCAACACAGTTGACTTCAAGTACACATGGTCCTCCTATTGTTTATTGAATATACTCAAATACCACTATGTGGGGTCTTCATTCTTCTTGTTCTATTTCCTAGGGATGCTCTTTGTAGAACTATTTTCTTGACTTATTTCTTGTAACTTTCAAGTCTTTGCTCAAATCACAAAGGCCTGCACTGACCATTCTAAGATCTAAACCATCCCTTTATCTCTTTAATTTAACCCTTGTCTATATTTTCAACAACACATGCCATGATAACTTACAATATGCCTTTATTATTCATTATGTTTTTATTTTATAACTTTCTTGTTCATATATATATATTTGTGTGTGTGTATATATACACTCCTATATATGTGTGTGTGTGTGTGTGTGTGTATATACACTCCTATAGAGAGTGTATATATATATATGTATATATACACACACTCCTATATATATGTGTGTGTGTATGTATATACACTCCTATAGAGAGAGAGTTTTTTGCATTTTTAGTTTTTTAACTGATGTATCCCAAACACTTAGAGCAGTGCCCAACGCATAGTGTTAATTTAATCCTACCTATAGTGTAGGATTAAATATCCATAGAATGAATACATTTTAATACAAATTATATTTTTAAAAGAAACTCATGCAATGCTGGCTCGTGTGGCTCAGTGGATTGAGCACCAGCCTGCGAACCAAAGGGTTGCTGATTTGATTCCCAGGCAGAGCACGTACTTGGGTTGCTGACCAAATTCCCAGTAGGGGGCGCTCTAGAGGCAACCACACATTGATATTTCCCTCTTTTTCTCCATCCCTCCCCCCTTTAAAAATAAATAAATAAAATCTTTTAAAAAAAAAGAGAGAAACTCAAGCAAAAATTTCATATGAGAGGTTACAATTGTATGATACAAATGGAACTGTTTTTCTTGTATAAGAGAACTGAGTGCTCTCTTGTCCTCCCTGTGTTGGCATGCCATTAAGGAGAAGACAGTGAACACCATGATCCTTTCCACAGACTACGTCCGTGATGGTGTGCGCTCCCGACAGTTGCTTAACCGCCCCCCCCGCCACCATCCCCGGAATGTTCATGGAAAAACAACCCTTAATTCAAAGGAGATCCCTTAGGTCTTTTCATTCTGGCCTCATTCGCGTCTGGGCTCCTTGCATCAACAGGTAGTCAAAGCTAGATTTTTCAATGGTTTTCCCTTAGAATTACGGCCTATCTCTCCTGAACAAAGTAGAACCTCTATTTCCTTCATTGTGTTTGAAAAAAATGTCTAACAAACAAATAACACAAATGCATATGAGAAGAAAGTCTGATCTTGGAATTCTGTTAGTTCTCTCCTTTTTTCTTTAAAAAGGAATGAAACCACATATTTCTGAAGCACTAATTTTCCACTAAGCAGTAAACATGGGTTATTGGAGAAGCTGAGCTGGAAAGCCCAATCTTCTTCATAAAAGACTAATGATGCCACGTGGACTTAAGGTGTCTATTAAAAAAAAATACCTGCTTAAGACTTAAATATAGACTGTTTTCCCATATACAAACATTCAATGGAAAAATAACTTTGAAGAAACCAACAAGCATTATTAGGGACCCACAAACCTGTTTCAGTAGTTAAGAGTCCCCTTATACATTACCTTTGCATTTTACAATAGAAGATTTATACATGAGTTTATGATTTTGGGACAATAAGGTAGGAGGTTACCTTTCTCAGAGGTAGGGAGATAGAGGAAGGGATGATCGTCCTTGTACCAGATCTATTCCCAAAATCTGTGATACTTTCCCTCAACCATATTATCCCACAGGGTCTCTCTAAACTTCTGTATAGATTCAATTCTATCTATGTGAAAGGGATCAAGCAAACAAACAAACAAAAAAACAAAAAAAAACCCACATGCAGACAGGAGTATGGTGTTTGCCAGAGGGAGTGGCAAGAGGTACAAGAGGACAAAAAGGAGGTATAAATAGTGCTGGAAGGAGACTTGACTTTGCCTGGTGAGCACACAATGTAACACACAGATGGTGTGTTATATAGTTGGACTCTTGAAACCAAATGGTTTTATAACCGCTGTCATGCCAATAAATTCAAATTAATTAATTAATTAACAAAGAAAGCATGGAAAGAATACGGTGATTTTTTTGTCCCCCTTTGGAATATTGCAGGGTAGTTAGTAACTAAGTGATGATCTGAGTTGATGCTGGAGAGTATTCTTGATGTGCCCGCTATTTCAGAAAAGTCTTTTAAAATTTAATTCCATTTAAAATGTTTCCTTTGATCCTGTAACTCTATATGTGAGAGTGAATCCTAAATCCACACATCCAACATACTTGTACTTGTTCACATACAAACACAAAATATATTAATATATAATATTAATCTTTCCCACACATTTTGTGGGTGTATAATCACTATGAAGTGTGACTGGGGAAGATACATTACAAATTTATCATAACAATTGTCTCTGAGGAGGGAGGGTTGAATATTCAACTACAAAGATTTAATAAAGAGTATTTCAACTCTGATAAATCATATCAAAGAAACAGTAACACCTAGTAATTTTGGTAGACAGATGAATGGATATATACATGATACTCTCAGTGGATTTCTCTGTTCTTAACTTATTAAAATAAAATAAACAAGTACATGAATGCCCTCATGTAAGGCTTCATTTTCTGCAATGCCCTCACACAATCACAAGAATTTGTAAAAGTCAGAGCAGACTACTTAGTTAATTTCTGTATATCCTTCAAACGCTTCACTAGAATCACTTCTTTTTAGCAGAAATCTTTCAGTCCCTGTATCTGTTTAACTATTATGTAAAATGGTGGAAACCCAATTCAGCTGCTTTGGGAAAATAAAAAAATAAATTAGAACGTTGGAAAGGAATATATTGGTTCAAATAACTTCCAGTAACTGAAGCATTGGGAAAGAATCTGACTTTAGGCAAAGCTACAGTCAGGGTTAAAATAAGGTCATAGAATTGCTTCTACTGCCTCTTGGATATACCTTCTGTTCTATTGACTTGATTTTTAAATATCTCCACTATAATCATAAGTGTTTGAAGCAAACTGACATTCTCTGAGTTTCAAAGCAATCATAAAATAAAGAGCAAGAGGTTGTATCAGGTGCCCTGCCAGATTCTCACTGCAGCAAATTGACTAACTGGAAATGGAGGTATGAAAGGCCAGATCACTGGTCTCAGAAAGGACAATTCTGTGGCCTAACTGCAGGGACAGGCTGACATTTACATTCTCGGGACTCTTCCTGAGCTAGTTCTTAGTGCCCTGCTTTCCCCAAATTAGCACACTCACATGGTAGTCCTCTATAATAAATAACTTAAGCATGAATCCTTGAATCAAGGATGGATTTAGGGGAATCATGCTCAACACGGCAAAATGAAGAATACTTTATAATAAAGCCTTGCTTCTTGGAGCAAGAGTGAGGTCAAACAACCAGAAACACAAAGACAGAATGTGTTTGGAGTTTTGTCTCAAGCAAAACTTGGAGTCTAGTTTCAACATAATTACTGTAGTTTTATAGTAAGCTTTGAAATTGGGAAATGTGAATTATTTGCCATTATTCTTATTTAGATTGTTTTGGCTCCTTGGTTCTTTAGCCTTTCCTTATAAATTTTGTATATGAGAATGTTGTTGCCTTTTATAAATTGACCTTGGATCCTAATCCTGCTAAATTTGTGTGTTAATTCTAGAAAAATTTTTGTAAATTCTTTGTGATTGTCTGCATAAACACTCGACATCTACAGATAAAAACATAATTTCTTCTACTCAGATCAGTATGTTCACTTATTTTTTTTCCCTTATTGTGTTACCTAGGAAATTTACCCATTGAGGAAAGTCTAATCTTCCACATAGTTTAAAATGCCCAGACTGGGTTTTAAATTTCACTTTGAATTCTGTTTCTCGTAAACCAAATGAATTTTTTAGTCCCTCTAAAGTTCCAGGTTCCTCTCTCCCTCAAACTGTCTCTAAAATTGTCTCCCCTCCCTGAAATTCTCCTTTTACTCGCCTAACTTTCTCACCTAGTTTAGTACTATTCATTCTGGTGTCTTGACTCCTTTATGTCATTCCCTGAGTTTCTCATTCTACAATAGGCCTTCTTGTTATTGTCATCCAATCATTATGTTGATAGCACTTACTGTCATTGTAATTACATGTTCAATGTCCATTTATTGAATATCCACTGTTTTCATTTGGGCAGAGATGACTTCTCTTCGTTTACTCACATTCCTAATACGTAATGGAGTGAGAAGCTACCAAAAAAATTTCTTTAAATATTTCTTGAACAGCCGAATGAATAATATATGTTAATAATACATATATAAATTAACTAATTAATTAGATCCCAGAATATCAAAATGTCTTCTTTTTTTTTCTAATTTTATGTTTCTGAGATATCAGGTTAATAATATTCAACTATAGCAAACCTGAATAATTATTATGATTACCAGCAGCCTTACAGATTTACCAGCTACTACTTAAGGAGTTCATTCTATACAGTAGTCATAATATTGATAAGTGCTATGATTTATTAACTAAAACAATCCAATATTTAGCTATTGTAAGCTACCCTTGCCATTAACACAGCAAAGATGTTCACATATTAGGAATTTTGAAGTGATTCTTTGAATTTCACAAGTGAGATTAAATCTGCCTCACTAATGAGATTCATCATTGCAGTATGAACATGGAACTCCATATATACATGGTCATTCTGAGTGTAAAACAATTCTACTATACTCAGCAAGTATTGAGTGTTGGCCTGTTAGGCACTAACAGTTATGAATGCTACAAATGAATAAAACATAATCTCTCCTTTCTCAATGAAAAAGCTGTGCCAGTGAATATGTCAGTGATTCTACATTAAATCAAACAATGACAAATAAAGAACAATGTAAGCACAAAGTGTCTGGGGGTCAGGGGTAAAGAAAGTTAGTTCTGAAGACTTTTAAGAGGGGACAAGATTCAGGTGTACCTTTGATTGACTGTAAAAGCAAATATTTGCAAAGTGTAATGCAAAATAAGAATTAAAATTATACTAATGAGTTTTGCAACTCCATTCTCCTCCCTTTTTAATAATTAAATAATATGAATTACAACTTCTCTTATTTTGTACTTGAAAGGGGTGAAAAGCCACCCTCAGTGAACTTTTCTAAAGATTATTACTCACTATATGAACATTCAAACATTTCCTTTATATTTCCCAGAAATGCAGGTAATCAAAAGAAAAATACTTCTACAGATTTTGAAATACTGTCCTATATTCCCATCTTTATTTGTAATATACTTTAAATGTAACAATTTCACCATTGGATGGCAATATTGCTTGTTATTTTTCTTTCAGTATTCTAATAAGCATTTAACTAGTGAGGAAAAAATGACACTGCCAAAGAAATAAGATTCATTATTTAATTTTACTTACTTATTTGGGCTATTTTATGTTATACTGACATGCTAAAATAAAATCATATGCAAATTATGTTCACCTCCAGACTGTTCAAGTAGTCTTAGTAAAGAAGTCAGTAGGTCCAACATTCTTCCTTCAGATAAAACATGAAGTTATCTGTCTTACACTGAGTCTGACTCTACTCTTAATTTTATATCATGGCTACATAATCTATGTCCCAGTCTTCTCAGATGCAAAAATCCTCACAATTAAGTATCATATAAAAATATTGGTAATGATCATTTGCTATGAATCATTAGAATCTCAGTTCCTTAAATATCACCTTTGCTCCATAAGTATTGTTAAGCAGTTTGAATTAGTAGGTACAAATTTCAAAGGAGAAAATTTATATGTTATTGCAATAATTTCAGGTTATGTTCTGATTGGTGGATCACCTATCACAATTTACCTGGTTCTGAAAGTAGTTCAAATCTAGCTAACTACGGAAATGCTGAAGCCTTTCCAAAAGTAAAAAGGCATTGTTCATAATTTTATGGTAGCCTACCATTCATAGGAAAGGGAAGAATAAGAATTATTATAAAACACTACCTAATATATAAAGTGCTAATAGAACAATTTTCATTCAATTAAACAAATTTATATTACAAGTAAATTAGAATTGTGACTATAATCTGTCTGCAGTCCATGACTTAGTTCCTACTATGCATATCCATTTATGGATTATAGTTATTTATAATTATAACTCATTAGTGAATGACAAATAATTGAATATCATTGTGATTCACAATTTCAGACTACTTACAACTGCATAGAGATGTTTGTCTATATAAGGATTATTTTATTCAGAATAATAGCTATGATTTATCTTAATTTAGTAATGTACTCGTGCATGTTTAATATATCTAATTCTTCTAAGTAAATTGGGTAAATTGTACATATAGACATACAGATGGGCAATAAACATATGAAAAAATGCTCAATATCACTAATCATCAGAAAAATGCAAATTAAAACCACAATGACAAATCATCTCACACCTGTCAGAATGGCTGTCATTAATAAATCAACAAACAACAAGTGCTGGTGAGGATGTAAAGAAAGGGGAACACTTTTGCACTGTTGGTGGGAATGCAGACTGGTGCAGCTACTATAGAAAGAACTAAAGAGATACCTCAAAAAACTAAAAGTGGACCTGCCTTTCGATCCAGTGATCCTACCTCTGGGAATATGTCCAAAGGAACACAAAACACTAATTCAAAAGAATATAAGCACCCCTATATTCATTGCATCATTATTTACAGTCACCAAGATATGAAAGCAGCCCAAGTGTCCAGCAGTAGATGAGTGGATGAAACAACTATGGGACATTTAGACAATGGAATACTACTTGGCCATAAAAAAGATGAAAATTTTACCCTTTGTGACAGTATGGATGGACCTGGAAAACATTATCTTAAGTGAAATAAGCCAATCAGAGAAAGACAAATACCATATGATTGCACTCTTATGTGGAATATAATGAAAAAAATTAAGAAGGGAAATAGAGACAAACTTATAGAGAGCTGGATGACAGCTAAGGGGCCGGGGAGAAGTTAAGGGTGGAGGGATTGAGCAAAAAGGAAAAAGGACTCATGCACATGGACAACAGTGTGGTGATTGCAAGGTGAGGAAGGGAGTATAAGGGTACTAAATGGTAATGGAAAAAATACAATAAAAAATGAAAATGAAAAAATAAAAATTAGGAAGATTAAAAAACATTAAAACTCATATTGCTTCCTAAAATGATAAATCATCTGATCTTCTGATATGTTCATAGTTTAGTTTTATTTGTGGTAGTGTTTCATAAAGTTCAGCACTATAAATATAAGATTAAATAGAAGACATAATAACACTGCTTATTAAAATTTGTTTTATTTGTTAAGAATAAATGTCAGATATATACCATTCAATCCAGATCAGGCAGTGCATTGGGACAGATTATACAAGTCCCAATCTAGTACTTGAGCAGTCTTTTATCATTCATGCCAGGAGCTCACCTACTATAACCACTACAGTAATATTAATGTTATGTCTATTGAAAAGGCCTGGTGTTACATAAAAGTTATAATAGTATGTAAAAGTACAGTAGTAGCATACAAAAGGTCATAGTAGTATGTGGTTATATAAAAGTTTGCCATTTTTCTAACATCTCATGCAATAACTTACTATTTTTTTAATTTATAAATCATGTTTGATGGTTCTCCATAAATGGTAGTATTAGATACATTTCTGGGAAATATATACATGGAATCAAGTTGCTTTATAATCTTTATGCACTTTGGAGCGTTAATACCTCTAATGCTTAGTAAGTACTCTGAATATAAATGCAGGACAAATTAGAATTCATATTTCAATGGTCTCAGAGTCAGACGTTATGAAATATTTATAGTCTGGAGTTTGTCCTTCTTAAAATGTCTAATTATAAGTTGAGCCCTAGCTGGTATGGCTCAGTGGATCAAAGGCCGGCCTGCGAACCAAAGGGTTGCCAGTTCGATACCCAGTGTTGGGCACACGCTTGGGTTGCAGGCCAAGTCCCCAGCAAGGGGGGCACAAAAAGCAACCACGTATTGATGTTTCTCTCCCTCTCTTCCCCTTTCTAAAAATAAATAAATAAAATTAAAAAAATAAGTTGAGCCTATTTTCCAGGGTACAGTTTTCATAAAATTAACCATAATCATATTCTCTAGATAGTATTGCATTTGTTCTATTTTAGAAACACAGGCGTCAGCTTTCTATATAAACACATAAAGTTTAAAATGTTTTTAATGTTTTATAAACACAACTGAAGAGGAAAACTGCCTCCATGTTGCTGCCAAATTCTCCTTATAGAAATATATATTTTAAATTCTTCCTTTTTTTAAGTAAGGAAGTTGCATAATGAAACGGTGTTTCTAAAATCACCTAATAATGAATTAACTCCTCAGACCTTCATGTGAGAATTCTTATTTTGTATTAAAAGGAGTAATACACTCATCTTTTTGTAAAAATATTAGGATTCACCAATGAAAACTCACTAATTTTTCAAATATGTAGTTTTGCCATTTTGCTAAAACTATAGGCAGATTTCATGAAAACTGGGACTCATGCTATAATGATTAAAGTAAAACTATTACATATTTAATAAACCTCACCTCATTTAACAAATGGCAAATAACTTTCTTGGATAAGTAAAATGAATGCAGTACATTTTCTGAATAAAGTTTTCACTTAAAAAAAAGTAAGTAAACTAATCCTTCCAGGATATTATTTGTCAAATGGCTTTGGAGTTTCTTATATACTATTTTAATGTCCATGACCTGAAAATGACAATAGAAAGAGCAAGAGCAGTCTACTCTTATGAGTTGCATGAATAAGTAGATTTGTATGCAGAGATCAGTGTAGTCTTTTAGCTGAAGCATTCTAAGGAAAAGAATTATCGGATACATTGACATGGTAAGTCTATAAGCAAAGTTTCTATTTGCCCTCTGAGATGGGTAGTGACCTGAAATGTCCCCATGTTCTTTTTGAGTTGCTACGACCTTGCTGGCACCATGCCGCCTGGGCCTCATTTCAATGGAAATGCACAAGTTGATGATCTGGTGTCAATGATAATGAAAGAAGATTTTGAGAGTTAGCTATTTATGGCTCAAGAAACTATCTGCAAACACAATTAAACACTTCTTTTAAAACTTTGTATCAGTTATTAAAAACTAACAGAATTGCTATGGTAACAACATACCACACAGAATAAAATGACTTTGTTAGGATTAATTTCTTGAATCATAAATAAATGAATAAAAAGAGGTGACAGGGCTGTTTGAAATGTTTAAACTTTCAAAAACTAAATACAATCTTTCAACCCGCTTGATGTTTAGATATAAATAAAAAAAGTACTGACCGAATTTCTTTATTTAGAAGCCATTCACATTTAATTGCTGAACTTTACCATAGAAATTTCAGGGGAAAGTAATTACAAAGGCAATTTCAATGTAAAACCACATAGGGAAGTAATTTAGGGTTATAATAACCGTGGCCTCTAAACAAAGATATAGAAAATAGACTCTGTATCTTATTTAAATGAAATAGGTTAAAAAAGTAAATGGCATTGAGTGAAGGTTTTGATTAAGAAAAATTGCAGTATTAGTACATCTGTTTCCAGATATATGTCACTCAAACAATTATGTGTGGTAAGGTTGTTTTGTGGTGTTTTCTAGACAATATTTAAAATATGACATAGATACATGTAAATAGATTGCATATACGTTTCTTATATTGTGCTAAATAATTGTTTTGGTTTGATAGCTCCAGTCTACTGAAAATCACATTTTGAGGACTTTTGCTTTTGCTTTTAAGGTGACTTGGCAAGAAAGGAATGAGGATTGAAAGAGAGGATAAGGAGAAGGAAATAGTAATAAAGTCAGTGCAAGACAATAGTAAGGTAAATGATTATTTGGATCAAGAGAGGCAGAATATCAAAATGTTTTAGTCATTTAAGCAAATAAGCATTGTGTGTTCAGATCCCAGCTTCACAATCTATAGGAAGTATGGTTTTGGTGAATTATTTCAGTTCCTTTTTCATTTTTAATTTAGAATAATAATTTCAAATGGTTTTTAACATTTAATTTGAGATAATAAAACCAAATTTCATCTTTAGTTTACTTTGATAATATGGCGATAGTGTGTTTAGATTGTTTCATGCAGTGCTTGGTATGTACTTAATCAGCTCTTAGTGATTGTTCTTATTCCAAGTTCCTCAGCATTTTTTCATTACCAAATCTTCCTTTCCATTCTTCCCGCTTTCTATTTTTCTCCATTTCTACAAATTATGATCCAGTGATTCTGTACAACTGAGAGGTTCATGGATCCACTTGCTAAGATTTTTTTTCTTTTTGACAATTGAGATAAGTTCATTGGTCAACTTTTAATTAGGTTATGAGAAATATATAGCATTCCAAGTTATGTGAGTAAGATTAAGGGGGGTGGTTAAAATTGCCTTAAAATATTCAAAGGGATTTAATACACCCAGAAGATACTTAGTCTGTGTTATAACAGAGAACTACTGTGTCACCTGTGAATTGTGGTGGGCCTGGGATGAGAGACTGCCTGGAAACAGATTTCAGACTGATGTAAAAAGTAGGGTGCTACTGACTTCAGCCAGGCAGTAGTAGAAAACCCTCTGTAATCACGTCGAGGTCAGCTGATTGATACTTGAACAGGTCAGGAGGCTGGACAGCCATTTGTCAAGTAAACAAACATCTTCCCTAAGACACATGAGATGGCAATAGGTGGTATATTAATTTTACGTAGAAGCTGTATATTTTTTGTAATATTTTTGTTTTTAGTCTTGCTTTGTAATTACCACAAATGTGGTGGCTTAAAAAAATAAATGTGCTGGTGATTTTTAACTACAGGATTTTCTGATTAGTTTTACATGACCTGATATAGACCAACAGAAGTATCAGATCTGTACCACAATTCACCTATTATTTTTCCTCCTCTCTTTTTTTTTTCAAATACATTTGTCTCTGCCTCCCCCCCACCACTTTCCCTTGCCCCCTCCCTCTTTCCCTCCCTCAGCTCTTCCCCGTTGGTTTTGTCCATGAGTCCTTGCTATATGTTCCTTGACTTTCCCCTTCCCTTCCTTTTCCCTGCCCCCTCTTCCCTCTTGTCTCTGTTGATTTCATGCACACTTTTTAGCACATATCAATTGGAAACAAATGTATCAAAGAAGCAAAAATGTAGAGTGCTTAGAAGAAGTGCACAACACAAGAAGTTTGTGCTGCACCAAGTACTTTAAAATGATGATTTAATATTGCACTCAGCTCTCAAAAAATACACAATTTAAAGATATAAAGGCACATCAACAGAAGTCATTCCTTAATAAATGGCAAAGCAACTCAAAAATTTTAACATCAGCAATATATTTTATATTCTTTATTAAAATCAATTATATTTGAAATTTTAAAGATCTGGCCTGAGTTTTCTTTGTGGGTGTCATATATCATCAATAAATTTTGAAATTTAACCAAAATATTACCAAATAAACTGTGCATCACTAGGTATACAACAAAGAAAATATTTAGGTCTTAGAAAAAAAAAATATTTTCTCTTTGTTCTGGAGGACAGAAGTACAAAATAAGGTGACAGCAGGGCTGCGCTTCCCCAGAGGTTCTTGGGGAGGATCCACTCCATGTCTCTTTCTTTGTTTCTGGTGGCTACTGGCAGTCCTTGGTATCTCGTACTTTGAAGTAGCATCATTTCAATCTTGGCCTCTATTTTCACGTGGCCTTCTCCTCTGTGTGTTTGTTTCAAGCTTTTTCTGCCTCTCACTTGTAAGTATAAATATGAGTGTATTTATCTCAGCCAGATATCCAGACTAAGATCTTTTTCTCAAAAGCCTTAACCTAAGTGTGTTTTTTGCCAGATAAGGTTAAGAGTCACAGAACCCAGGATGTGTACATAGAGTTTGGGAGATGGGCACCATTTAGTCAATTGCAGATGGCTTCCAAGGTTCAAAGTCTCAGGTGCCATTACTCTGTGATTCAATAAATGATTTCATTTTTAGATAAGTATTAGAGGAAACAAGTAGTTAAAGGAAGCTCCAAAGATAGTTAGAAAATTTTAGGATCAATGCTACCAGTTAAAAACATACCATATGCCAAGAGTAGTTCAGGTTCAACACAGCAGTAGAATGGGCATATATTATTGCCCTTCTAACTTTATCTCTCTGTCATATTGATTTTTAAATATAGGACTTTGATCATATAAATAAAATATATTAAAATACATATCTATGTTATCTCACAGATGAAAAACAAAATGGCCCTGCTTTTGATAGGTAATATGAAAATAAATATGTTTTAAAAATAGAGAAATATTAAACCACTTAAAGATTTAAATATTTTATTAAAATTAACAGCTGAGAATATATATGTTTGCTTCACAAAACTGGTATATAGATAAGGAGTAGAGTAAGGTGAATTCATTAATTCTACTTTCATATTTGTAATATATACAGCATCTTTATTCCATATTCACTTAAGCTGATAAGTAATGAACCAGGTATTTTGTATCAGAGCAACTACTCCTCTGGAATTTTAAAGATTCTAATAGCTACTTTTCAAATGATTTGAATGCTTATGTAATTTAGTATCATTTCACTAAATGATTCTTCTGTATTTTACAGAAAATTTAAAGAAGACGGATAAAAGCAGTTTTATATGAGTTCATTCATTTTTCCAAATTGAGTTTAATAGAATAGTTTCATGATTATATTCTCTAATTTTACTCTCTAGTAAAATAACATTCAGTAAGTTCTTCATGGATGATGAAACAAACCAAGTATACCAATTTTCAAACAAATAATAACTTCATAAAGTTATTATTTGATATAAGACAAATATTTGAATTTTTATGCATGTAAGTGTTATTTACATGTAAGCTTTTTCAATTTATTAATTGTTGAAATATCTTGAAAAATGAGATTTCAGTTTTTGTGGTGTGACTAGCAAGGATGAGTTATATATAAGAAAATCTTTTAAAGGTATATTTGATCGTTCAAATGCTCTGAAGAAACACACTCACTTATAAAATAGAGTATTGCATAGAGACTACAACAATGTGTTTATCATATTTATTAACTCCATAGACAACTTTGTCTTGATTTATTTAACATTTAATTAAGACTTTTGTGATTCACGTTGTTCTTTTCATCTACCTCAAAGTCCTAAATAGATTTAAGAAGTTCAATAGTGTCCCGAAAGAAATCAGTGCCTTACAGCTTTTGACCCTCTGTTGATACCAGAAATAGCTTACAACAGCCTTCATGATTTGGCGCCTCTGTTAGTCCATTCAACTCTGTGGCCATGTTGTTTAGCCCTCTGCACATCCCTGCTCATTCTCTCTTGCCTCAGGGCCTTTGCCCCTGCTCTTTCTTTTCTTTTTTTTGGATATCTCTCCCTACACTTTCCACTTTCTACCAGTAAAATGGAAACTGTCTTGAACATAGAGAAAGGGGTTCAGATACGATATAGCCAAACAAGAATCTACTACAGTATTCTCTGTAGAAATTTATGTATTTTCTATGTTTTCATATTTTTGGCACATATATTTTCATAATGTCTTGTGTTCTTTTTGTAATATTGTTTCTATAGATATAGCTTTTTCATATTCCCATTTTCTATCTTCTTCCTTCCTTCTCCCCTCCCAACCCTTGGATACCTTGCTGCCTTTTTTCTAGCATCAGTTTCTTTTTTCATGGACCAGCTATTGGTTTATTTTCCTTCTCATTGATGCTTGTTTTTTATTTTACTTATTTCTATCCTTATTTCATTAATTCTTTTGCTTTTCCTTATATGGGTTTTGCAAGAATAAAGGAGGGAGAAAAATAACTTGTTAATTAATTTATTGCTAGTTCTTAGAATAGTACCTGACACATAGTAGGCTTTCAACTAATATCTGTTTAATGCATGAAGGTGTAATTTTAGATACCATCTTCTTCATAAAGTTTTACTATTATTGCCACCCATCCAAGTTTGTGTTCTGTGCCCATTTTACAATTTCGTGTTTTTAAATATATAATCTTTCTTGTGTTTTTTTTCCCATTACCATTTATTCCCCTTATACCTTTCTCCCCCCAGTAATCACTGCAATTGTCCATGTCCATGAGTCCTTTTTCCTTTTTGCTCAATCCTTCCACCCCCTCACTTCCCCTACCCCACTAGCTGTCATCTCCATGTATGAGTCTTTCTCTGTTGTTGCTTCTTAGTTCAGTTTGTTTACTAGATTCCGCATATGAGGGAAACATATTATGAATTATTTACCTAATAAACAATGAAAAACTAGAGGAAGACACAGTATCTTTTGCAACATTTTTGGGCAAGCACCTAGCACATTTAGTGGAAAATCTATGAAATGATTGTTTGATAAATACATTTTCATGAATTCAGAATGCAAAGTGAATCTTTTTGAGCTATAATTTTTAGGGTCATTAAGTTTTTTGATTACCATAATAGTGTTTGGCGAGCTTTCAGACACATATGACGTTCTATCTGAACATTATTAAAAATTGTCTTCTAGGAAAATGTACATCACCCTCAAAAAATCAGGCCATTCCTTCTAAATAAGTGTTACCCTGACCTGCTATCTAATATTTTTAAAGATCTAATTTTAAAAATATATCTCTATCAGGAATCAATGGCATTTAGTGTTTTTATGTTTATATTTTCCATAACTTTTAAGATCCATAAC
This sequence comes from Pteronotus mesoamericanus, assembly GCF_021234165.1. Taxonomy (NCBI): domain Eukaryota; kingdom Metazoa; phylum Chordata; class Mammalia; order Chiroptera; family Mormoopidae; genus Pteronotus; species Pteronotus mesoamericanus. Next base: position 12,416,707 of record NW_026555247.1, on the reverse strand, counting down.
ATTAACATGTTGCCTTTTGTGGGGTGGTGGGGAACATGGCTCCTCCAACCCCCTTAATGGAAGGCTGTCCCGAGGGCCTTTGGCCAGAAGGAATGTGTATTGCTTTGGAAATGGATTGGAATCCCCTCCTTATCTCCTTCTGGGAGCAGCTGCTTGCCCTGGGTGATTGCTTCTTGACCTTTTCTCTCTGCAGGTACACGCTGAGGTAATGTAGTTTATAGTCATGTGCAAAACTCGTGCTCTTTTTGTCTGGGACCCCTTAAAACATGTCTCGGCCTCAGGGAGATCTGGTCCTGCTTCTTCAATGTGCCACTATCGGTGCTCCCTGTAATGGGAGTAATGAAAGATATGTCTGCTCTATCCAGTCCTCTTCGTGGTTTTTTCAGCTTATCTGAATGAGCAGTCAAGGTCCCTGGGCTTGATCTCCTGCATTACACCATTTCAACTTTTATTTTTTTTAATTTTATTTGAATTGTTTATGCTGTTACAGTTGTTCCTGCTTTTTTTAATTTCTTTTTTTTTCTTATTTTGTTTGTTTGTTTGGCTTTTTAAACGTGGCCAGTTATTACAGAGATGGCATAACAAAAGGAAAGAGAATACAAAGACATTCAAATCTAGGTTTTGGTACATTTTTTTTAACTAAATTTATTTTACAGAGTGGAAGGTAAAGAGAAAGAGAGGGAGAAAAATGTCAATGTGTGAGAGAAACATTGATCAGTTGTCTCTTGCACATGCCCAAACTGGGGACCAGGCCTGCAACCCAGGCATGACCAGGAATCGAACCAGTGACCTTTGGCTTTGAAAGATGATGCTCAACTCATTGACTCACACTAGTCAGGGTAGTTTTGGCACTTCTTATCCCATGTCATTTTCAGTAAATCACTTCAGCTCTATAAGCCTGTTTTCCTATCTTTAAAGTAAGAATGATACTAAAATTAATAGTTACCTGAGAGGATTGCCATTGGGGATTGACATAATGTAAGTAATGTTCTGGTAAGTATTAGGGGTTCCTCTATTTCTCTAGTGAGGAGTGATATTCAAAAATTGCACCCAGTATTACATGCAAAACGACCAATGTTCTGTAAGACTAAACTAATGGGTCCTGTTTCTTCCTGATAGTTTTCCAGCTATTGTTCATCTTTGAAATAGTCTCTTTTGCAGCAGCACAATGTTGGACTGTTATCTTTCAGAAAGCAATCTGGCGATTTCCTTGCTGTTGACTAAGGGTTCAGAGCACCCATCCTAAACAGTGACATTTCATTTATACTAGATCACCGGCATTCTCCTCAAGAGGCCTGCACTGATAATTTCATGAATCTTTAAAACCCCCAATACTATTATAGAATGTAATTTGTCTCATAAAATTCAGTAAAAGATGAAGCTCTTAAGTGACCCCTTTGGATTTTTAATGATTCTATAAATGTTTAACTGAAATAATTTATCAGGCTAAGTGACTCATTCACATGTTAGTATGGGTTATTCCAATAGGTGCTTCAGCAAAATTCCAAACTACAAGTCATGGACCTTACCAATTTACTGCACTTACTGCTAAATGCATCTCTTCCACTACATCACTAACCTCACTTCATAAATTTTGTAATCCTGATGATTCCACATTGACTTGCTCAGATCATTAAATTACATTAAGGCTACTCCCTGAATGCAGGCCGCTGTTTGCATTTCTTTACTGAGAGAATTCATTTATCAATCTTTTTAGGTTTTTGTTTTCCTTTGGTCTCTAAATATTTTGATTAAATAATACTTTGGGGTTTTAAAATCAATAGTAGTAAATACCTCAAGGATATTATTTATTTTGCCTAGGAAATAAGAAGTCTGTAGTTATTTTTGTAAACAATGCTTAATATTGCTTTCCTAAACCTCATGGTATAGTGGAACTTTCAGATTGAAAGAATATCTGAATTTTAATCTTACTACACTTTTTTTTAAACACTATGACTAGATAAATTATATAGACTCACATCCTTTGTGCATAAAATTTGAAACATTACAAGATTGTCAGGAAGATTAAAAAGAGTAACATATGTCAACATTTATTTCGAAGAATGTGCTCAGTAAATATTAGTTTTCATTTCCTTCTAATTGCACATGTTTCTTTTATGCTCTCTCATATGATGAACATGACATTTTAAAAATAGAGAACAAGTTGAGAAATGCATTTGTAAACCCTCTGTGTGATCTTTTGCTTTTTTCTACAACAAACATACAGTAAACATTTCCTTATTGTCCTCTTATGTTTAACATCTTAGGATCATATTTTCTTTCTCAATTTATTTTACCTACTGGCAATTCTTTTTAAAAGGTCTTGTATCATTCCCTAATGTCAGTGCTATTTTTTTTTATCACTATTTTATAACAGTCAGTATTTTTCTTCTTGGAAAATTTACCATATGGCTTTGAACACAGCTTTGTTTCTTCATATTTGGTGAATTTTACCATTGCTGGGCTAACTGATTAAGGAAGAAGTTTCATTACCAGTTTCTTCAGATTTATATTGTGGTAAGTAATAAGTAGTTAGAATGTAGGAAGGATCTAGATTTTGGCAAAGAGCCCATTTATCGTCATTAGTGACAATCAGACATTAAACATGTTCTTTGAAGTACTAATATTGAAAAAATAATTCACAATTGATTTATAATTAGCTGTAACTTAAATATTCATGAATTTGCAGATTCTCTCTCAATATTTAAATCTCAGAGTAAGCAAAGCTGACGTGTCCTTTCTGAAAAGTGCAGGGAATTAGCACTTTTTATATAGCTTGTTCTTATACTCTTCCCTTTGCCCTAAATGTATACTTATTCCAAAACATTGATAAAGTAGATAAATATTCATATTCTATTCATTTCATCTTCTTCAATTATGTTTATCTGCATTATCAATTTTAGTTTTGGTAATAAAGATCTTATTTTACATGGCAATTTAAGTTAAAAATACACATTCACTTCCTTTGTTGAATAATTAAGTAAATAGATTAATAATGTGTGGGGGGTAGATAAAGTAATCCCACACTCTTCAAATGGGTAAAAAGAGATACTGATAGGTTGTAATTTTGGCCAAGATACCAGAGCTAGGAATCCAACTCCGATTTTTTTAAGTCAAGTCTTTTATTTCTTCAATTGCCTTTTGCTTTTCAACTTCCCATTTTCTTAATCAAATCTTTCTAAATATCATGATCAGCTCTCTTTCTTAAATATTTACTAACATTTCTTTTTGCTTTCCTCTTTAAGGAAAGATGACAAACATAATTTATAAATACAAGAATAATTTGCCATACCATCTGCATTAATTTCTAGAGATCTAAATATAGAGAGAGAGAGAGAGAGAGAGAAGATATACATTTTCTCTAGAGATTAATACCATCTGTATATAGTCTCTCTCTCTCCCTTTCTCTTTCTCTCTCTCTCTATCTTTTTTCATGTGATTATAGAGGCTGAGAAGTCTTAAGGTCTACAGCTGACGCCTGCAGCCTGAAGTCTGCAGTTGGCACCTGGAGGCTCAGGCGAGACAATGGTATAATTTCCAGCCTGAAAGCCATCAGACCTGAGATTGAAGAAGAGCAGTTTGAGTGCAAAGGTAGGAAAAGATCTATGTCTCAGCTCAGAGTAGTAAGGCAGGAGGGGTCCTCTTCACTCAAGAAAGAGTTAGGTTTTTTTTGCTCTATCCTGCCTTCAGCTGATTGCGTGAACAACCCACATTAGAGTGGACATTCTGCTTTCCTCAGTCCATTGATTCAAATGCTAATCTCATTCAAAAACAGCCCCATGGATACACTCAGGATAAGTTTGACCACGTATCTGGGCAGCAGTGGCCCAGTCAAGTCGACATAAATTTAATCAGCACATCATTGTTTTTCTTTTCTTTTCTTTCTTTCTTTCTTTCTTTCTTTCTTTCTTTCTTTCTTTCTTTCTTTCTTTCTTTCTTTCTTTCTTTCTTTCTTTCTTTCTTTCTTTCTTTCTTTCTTTCTTTCTTTCTTCTTTCTTTCTTTCTTTCTTTTTTTTGACATGTTGTCTGGCAGACTTTTTTATGTTTTTTCATTTATTTGTAAAGCAAAACAAATTATGGAGCCAATATACATCTCACAGGATTTGCATAACCAATAAAAAAGTAAATGACAGGGTTTTGGGGGCATATACTTCATTTTGTTAGGCTTTAATACTTTCTAAGCATTTTTTTCAATGTGGTTGCAGGAAATAATCAATTGAGAATTATATCAGAACAAAGCCCTTAAAAACAATTACTTTTCAGGATTAAAATTTGTATAATGAGTATTCAATTAAATGTTAAGATTGAGATTTATTTTTCAGATTTTCACACAAATATGACCTTTCTTTTACACAAACTAAAGATAAAGGACATTCAAAGAAAAAGTTTGTTTTTATTTTTAGCAGGTTATAAAATCAGTGATACTTGACTTTGAGGAACTTTGTGCATATGACATGAAAAGTACTAATAAGTCCACTTTTACCTGACCTATTGAAAAAAATTTGATTAGCTGCTATACAACGTGGCTACCCAAACATTTTAAGAATAGGTCTATCATCATGCAAAATTGGAAGTGATTTGGTATTTTAGAAAAGAAATAAATGAAAACAAGTAAAATGAATTTTATGGTGCCCTTTTATCACTAATTTTAAAATTATCTAATTTAACTTTGTTAATATTATAGATCAAAAAATGTAAAACAGTTACATGATTATTGGTGGAAAAACTACTCCTAGAAAGAAGTTTCCCTGTGTGTTCATAGCATGTGTGATATGCTATTCTATATCACACATGGAAGGAAAAACACCAACTCACAGACTAGGTTACCTGAGTTTTATTTCCAAATCTACCAAACTAATAGGTGACACTAATAGTGTAACAAGTGGGAAGCTGTAAACCACCCCACCATTCTTTTGACACCATTTTTTTTTGAAAAGTTAAACATTTCTTTTGTTTATGCTCTTACAGTTCTTCCAGTTTTCCCCCTTGGCCCCTCTCGCTTCAGCATACTACCCGCTCCACAGTCAACCCCTGCACCCTTGTTCATGTTCAGAGGCAATGCATATATGTTCTTTGCCTAGTCCATCATTTTCTTTGAATCAGTCCCCTCATCCCCCATCCCCTCCTACAGCTGTCAGTAGGTTCCATGTTTCTGTGCCTCTGATTCTACTTTGCACATTAGTTTATTTTGTTCATTAGATTCCAGTTATGAGTGATATCATATGGTTTGCCTTTGATCATTGATTGGCTTATTTCACTTAACATAACAGTTCTCAATTCCATCCATACTGTCTCAAAATGTAAGATTTCATTGTTTTACTGCTGTGTAGTATTCCATTGTGTATATGTACCACAGTTTTTTAATCTACTCATTTATTGATGGACAATTTAGGTTGTTTTCAAATTTTGGCTACTGTAAATAACCCTGCTATGAACATGGGGTTGCATATAGTTTTGAATTGGTATTTCAGCATCAATTTAAAAAGCTTCTGCACAGCTAAAGAAACCATCAGAAAAATGGAAAGGAAAACCAACTTACGGGAGAACATATTTGACAACGATACATCAGACAAGGGTTTAATCTCCAAAATATACAAAGAGCTCATACTATTGAACACCAGAAAGACAAACAATCTAATTAAATGGTCAAAGGATCTGAGTAGACAGTTCTCCAAGGAGACATACAGACGGCCAATAGACATATGAAAAAGTGCTCAACATCACTTGACATCAGAGAAATGGGAATTGATATCACCTCACACATGCCAAAATGGTTATCATTAATAATTCAACAAACAACAAGTGCTGGCAAGGATGTGGAGAAAAGGGAACCATCGTGCACTTTTGGTGGGAATGCAGACTGGCGCAACCACTGTTGAAAGCAGTATGGAGATACCTCAAAAAAATTAAAAATAGAGCTGCCTTTTGACCCAGCAATTCCACTTGTGGGAATATATCCAAAGAATCTTGACATTGTTTCTATAAGTGCTGATGTTGACTAATATGTAGCTTGTAGATGAACAGCATGTTTATATAAGAATCCGAGGGACTAACTTCAAAAGATAAAGACTTCAACTTTCAAACATCTCAGCTCCAGGAGATTAGATGACCTTCATCCAAAGAGCCAAAATGATGTGAAGCCAGGATGAGTAGACCAGGGTGATGCTCACCAGACCATGACTTGCCTTATTGGAATGGACTGTGCTAGTCTGCACATAGAGAACTTTTCAACCTCTTCCCTTTATCTCTTTGTTCTGTTTCACTTCTCCCTGCTTATAAAAACCTTTGCCTCCACTGAGAGGTGGAGATGGGCTTTGGAACATGAGTCGCCCATCTTCCAGGTAGCTGGCAGCGGAAGATAAGCCACTCTTGTTTATATCAACAACTGCCTCTCAAGTATTGGCTTTCATATCAGCAGGCAGCCAGACCTGCCCTTGGTTACTATAGGTCAGTGCCTGTGTTTTTTTTTCCTCTATAAAATGAGGGTGTTTGAATACATGATCTCTATAATACCTTCAACTTTAATAGATTAGAGAAAGATATGTAGGTATGTGGAAAGAAAGAAAAATATGAAGTAAAATATGGCAGTCTTTACATTGCTGAATGGTGATGATACATAATGAACAACTTATTTTTTACCATAATTAATATATTTATTATTTAAAATTTTTTTATGGTTTTTCAATTATAGTTATCCCCATTCCCCTCCCTTACTCTCCCCTGCACTACCAAATCCCTACTTTCCACAACTTAAATTTGTCCCTAGAGATTCCTCCTCAAAATAAAAATATAATTTAATAAGCATATCATTTACCAATACAATACTACATTTACCTAAATGATGTGATAAGGTTAATATTAATCCTTTCAATAGTTTTAATTAAAACTTCAAATTACCAGCATATTTGTTAATTAAATTTTTGTATTGTTATTTCTTTTTATAATTAATTAATTATTTTTTTTCAAATACATTTGTCTCTGCCTTCCCCCTACCACATTCCCTTACTGTTAATTACATTTTAATTAAATTTTATTTTATAATATCAAGGCTATTTATAAGCTACATTTAGTTGCCTTTTGAAATTTAAAATGGACTGAATTCTTGATTAATATTGTAATGTCATATCTGAGTTTCTGAAGGAAAAAAAAAATCTTACCAATCTAAGAAGTCTGTAGTAAAATATTCTTCAAATCTAATTATTTTATTTGTGAAAAAAATTAAGACAAAATTGAGTCTACCTAAAACTCAACAAATTATAAATTAGGATTGGGGGAGATGGAGGATAAGGAGTTTATGACATAATATCCCATGTTTATAAATGAAAACATGGACCAAGAATAAACTTGTGTGATGAAAGTTGAAGGAATTCATTCTCAGAGCATTTAGAATATCAACAATCGGAAAATATTCTTCTTAATTCAGGACACATCTAAAATTTCATGGAACTCCACCCTGGTTGCTACAAACTGTGTAATATAAGACATCTTTCAATTTTTAATCACATTTTAATCACTTAAGTTTTTACCGCTATTTTCTTTGTTGCTTATAAAATATTTTTCATATTCTTTCATTAATATGATACATATTTCAGCTTCTTTAAACGTTTTTGACAGAATTTAGATAATTTTTATTATGTTGAAGTAGTAAGTCTAACTGGAAATTCAAACAAAACTTGTACATTTATGATATTTCTTTTTTAAAAATCCTACTTATTGCATTATTTACCATGGTCGATTTAATAGTGTCTTTTCCAATAGAAATAGCCTCCATAATTTCATAGGTAATCTACAATTTTATCCCACACTCCCTTAAAACATGGTTGAATGCTAGTGAATTAATTGCGAGATTTAATCATAGGCCAAAAAGAAGGGAGGGAAAGGAAATGACAGGGCCAGATGGAAAACAATGCAAGGTGACATGTTACTCTGCTGGCCTCTGCCTAACACCAAACTGTACGACAGGTGCAGTCACTGCGCAAGGAGACCGCAGAATACAACCAGACAGGCAGTTGAAAAACAATGTCGTAGAACAGTCCACAGGAGGGGAAAAAGATAAAGATTTATTGTTCCATCTACTGCTTCTTATTGATCAGATTACATCATTCAGAGAATTAATGTTTTCTTTTATGAGAGTTCTTTTCTTGGACTTTTTCACCATTGTCAACTTCTCCAGAAGCCATACCCACATCCCATATCAGGAAGTGATCAGAAATGCCAGAAAGCACGCAGTCCGTTGGCCTTCCAGAGCAGTAATAGCCAAAGATGAGCTCCTAGTCGTCTTGGGCAAATGCCTAAAAACCAAAGTTGTAAAATGGAGAGCACGACTTTCGGAGAAGTAGCTACAAATGCAACTGGGGCAGACCCAGTTACCAACAATCTGGAATTTGGAGATCCACGTGATGTTTGTCTGAGAAATCTAAATGTGGCTCCTTAAATGTTTTACATATTTCATTTATTTCTTATGTATTTTTCATAGCAGACTGGTATCTAACCTTTCAGCAGAACTGTACTAACCTAAATACATAGCAGACTCTGAAATTTTTTCTTTAAAAAAAGGTCATCTAGTGAAAATTAATAAGTATAAATATTCTAAATAATTAGTGCCACATTTAAAAACACACCCATTACATTTTGGTGTAATCACTGTTGCCACTGTTATTATTTTCCCCTTTAAATAGCAAAGTATGTAGTGTGGGAAGATTTAAAAATCTTTTTTTCCCAGGTCATCAGACTAATGATAATTAAATTTGTCATATTTTCTTGTAAAATGTCAAGCTTCAATAAATGATTATATAATATGTAAAAATTTTAATATATCACCAATTTCTACAGCACTAAAAGTATGCTTTTATACTTTTCATAATTTCATAATGCATTTTTCATAATTTATACTTTTTGATTTTTTTCCTTGTAAGCATAAAATATATTAATTCTTTAATGTAGGTTTAGTGAGTGAAGTTATTTGTTGTTAGTGAATGAGGAGGAAACTCTAAAATAAGTGTAGAGAAACTTTATTCCAAAGATTTAAAAAGACAAAATTATGAACTGTTCACAGTCTGTAAGTGGAACACTCTCATAAATTGCCGCAGGAAAATCATGATCAAATGGATTTCAAACAAGCCTGGATGAAGGCGAGCTCTGTGTTGCTTCTGAAAGAATTAATGGCATGATAGCTAATTTTTACACATTTTACTGCATTAAATAGATTTTATATGGATGGGAGGTGCATTGGGGGCTTGATGAAAAAGATAAAGGGATTAAGAAGTACAAACTGGTAGTTACAAAATAGTTAGAGGGTTATAAAGTTCAACACAGGGAATATAGTCAATAATATTATAATAACTATGTATGGTGCCAGGTGGGGACTCGAATCATTGGTGCTGGGATTACTTTATAAATGACATAATTATCTAATTAGTATGCTGTGTACCTGAAACCAATATAAAATGATATTGAATGTCAATTGTCATTGCTGCCCTAGTAAGAAATACACTACTGATATTTTGCTCTTACAATTAAATATTGGAAATACTGAAGTTGGGTGTCCAAACTAATTTAATATGGGCATAGGTATGTATACTCTTTCATGAGGAGAAATTTCTTGATTTAAATGAGCAAAATATATTTTCCACTCATGTTTATATATGTGTTGAGTGCATGTATGATTGACAAAACATTTTTCTTCATCATGAACAGGTATTTGTGCTAACTGTTGGTTTGCACATCAGGGAATAATACGTAAGTGAGATTCTTTTACCTCTACCTTTAAGAAGTTTTAGTCTTGCCTTTTATGGCTGCATCATGCATTTATGAGAAGCTTTGACTAATAATATTTCAGAAATGATTACAGAATAGAGAAAACTAAACATGTATGTCATTGAAACTATGATTTATGACTCATTAATAACTTTAACAAACTGAGCACCTAAAGGTTAAGAGGTACAGGTGTATCATACATTTTCATATTTTAGGTACTTATTTGTTTTCTTAAAATTTTTAAAAATATTTTATTTATTTATTTTTTAGAGAAGAGAAGAGAGGGAGAAAGAGGAGGAGAGAAACATCAATGTGTGGTTGCTTTCGCGTGCCCCCAGCTGGGGTCCTGGCCTGCAACACCAGGCATATTTCCTGCACTGGGAATCAAACCAATGACCCTTTAGTTTGCAGGCCGGTGCTCAATCCACTGAGCCACACCAGCTAGGGCATAAGTACTTTTTTGAATAATTAAATCAAAGATGAATGTTTAAACTAAAGAAATTTTGTATCCTCTATGATCAATATCGTTCTCAACAGTTTTATAATTAGTATTGTTGTTTGGATGTAATATTCATATTTAAACAGAACCAAATGAATCATTTCACTGGGTTTTTTATCTTTGTGCATATGCTGTTGATGTTATATATACACTTATATATATAGTATGTTACATATGCTCATATATATAGTATGCACACGTAATTTGAAAAACAATGTCTAAAATATATGTTTTATACCTCACCTTAAATTCAATTTTAGTATATTTAATGTAATTTAACAATGACAGGAGTTTATTTGTTCTTAGGCTTTATATAGAATAAAATTTTCTAACATTATATAATTTAATGAAAATTTCCTCTATGATCATTTTGTTTTCATATGATTATTTCCTTGTCAATTGAGTTCAACTTCAATAACCTTTCAGGACAACTCTCAGGTTTTTGCTTTGTTTTGTTTTCTATAAAACAGTACAATTCTACCAAGAAAATATTATGCATAGATTAAATTGATTTTAGTTAAATAGAATTATTTATAATTCGAAATGGACTTTAGATAAGCTATGTCTAAAGAGAATTATTTACCAGTGTGGCTAGATGAATATATACCAGCAGAACTGCATGTGGACCAAACAAATCAATTAACCATGAGGGAATGATATTTAGCTAAGTTTTTGGATAATTTGATTAAGATTCCTTGGAGCAAAAACTGTAGAGTTTTAAAAGTATATGATGAACCAAAGTTCAGGAAATACAATGTCAAGGACAGAAGATTTCAAGATTGAGTGAGACTAAATCAAAAGACTTTTTGTAATTTTTAACAAGTGAAGATGGATTAAAAAAATAAAAAGCACTTTTTTGATCTGGAATCAGAGGATCCAAGCTGTAGCCCAAACTAAAGATTTTTCTTTCTTTGTAACTGGCAGTGTTACAGGGCGTGTTGACCCTGATTCTCATTCTGTCCTCCATCAGGTTACTTCAATTAACAAAATAAGTGTGTTTTCACTTAATCAACAGATAACTAAATTCCATAAATTTCTACATTCCCAAATAATTTCTTTAATACACTAAAATTTTTTTTTCCAGTACTCTTAAAAAGGTCAGTGCTTTAACCTAGGAATTCTGAGGACCTGAAGGAGGCCCTCCATTGCTGTCTGCATTACTAGTTTTCCCTACTGATCACCTTTTGCCCTCTCTTACACCATCTGTCTCTGCCATAGCTTTCTCTTGTATCTTGTTTATAACATTAATTCCTGATGTGTGATTTATGTACATATTATATATATCTATATATCAAATAGAGCAGAGAATATCAGAATTTTTAAAGGCAATTCAATAGCTTATAGGAGAATACATTTGTTTACTTATTCTGAGTTCAGTGTTTAGAAACAGCTTATGTACTGATTGGCATTTCTAGGCCATGGCTACGAAAAAGGCTTATGTGGAGTGGGATGCATAATTTCAGTCCTAATGTTTTTCCTTGCAAGGTTTTCTACATGATAATTTTTTAGATCTGTCTTTCCTTCACATGCGTGTGGCAAATATCTTAGGTAAATTGTGACTGTAACTATTTTTTCTATACTTAATTTATAATATATAAAGAATGTAAGATGTCAAAAAACTCTAAAGTAAAATGGAGGAATAAAGAAAAAAAAGTAGGTTTTGATAGAGCACCTTGTTCAGAATAAAAATTAAATTAGAAAGAAAATGGAATTTCCTGTGTTCTTTTTTGCAAATTAATTATGACCTTATTTACATATATTAAACCATAATTTCAACACACTGATGGTATTTTAACCCATTTTGTTCTCTTAACTGAATTATATATTATAATGGAAAATATTAAATAGTTTTATTTATAAAAAATACATAATCCCTATGACACCAGTATCCATGTATTGGTAACTAATGAAAATAAGACAAATACCAGTTCAGTATCAAAATAATATAACATAATGTACATTTTACTGCAATAACAAGAAAAAATAAACTTGTAAGATAAGAAAAACATCTTAAAATTAAGGGAAAAATGTCTTGTCCCCTTTCACTTGTCCTTCACTTTCATTCTGATCCCTATCAAATCACTCACAAACAAGACCAAGGAACTTCTCCTACCTTTCCCCACAAATATTTGTGGTTTAGCTCTTTGTTACCAAGATCAGCTGACTCACTGTGTTGTACTGAATTTTCCTCCTCCATTTTTATCTTGGTTCTCTTGAAAGCTGCACACAACTGCACATGCTGGAAGAGGAAAAGTTACAAAGTTATCAAATCTGAATAATCTGCTATTCATATGAATTTTAACAATGCTTCGTTCTTCCATGTGTCCCTTTGAGGTCTGGTGGTTTTGTGTTCATTAAAAATGCTAATAGCACAACTTACTAAACCAAATGTAGCTGGTGATATGTCTCTGCATTTGAAGTATGTATTCCCTCTTTGTTTCCTTAATGTGTTCTAAACATGTTCTCTGTCCTGTACTTCAGGCTATGGAACAGTAAGTCCTAAAAACTTCCACAATTTTTTTCTCTAAAAACATGGCCCAAAGGTCTTCAATTGCATTTATTGTAGCAAGAGTCAAGTCCCCACAGGATTTGGACAAAAGGGGCCCTGATCCCTGTATGTGTGGCATTATTGTACAGAAAGACTAGTTTCTTAAGGACTAGGGTATGTGTGGAGATTGTCTTACAATTATTTTAAAATTTCAACATCTCTAGGGGATTTTTTGACTTTTTCAATAACTAAAATCAATAGAGATATATTTGTTTTTAAGAGAATTACATTCAGTTGTATTTTGCACACTGGTCCCCAAATTGTAATTTTGATCTGTGTGATTTCTTTTATTGTCTTTTAAATTTATGTTATTAGTTTAAAACCAACATAATACATATTATCTCAGTCAGTTAAAGATTAATGTTTCCTAACAACTAACCTCAGCACTCAGTAGCATACAATGCAAACATCTATTTCTCGGTGTCAGTGTTGTATCTGAGAACTGGTTGATATAGTTTAGGTTCTCACTTGATTCATATCTGCTGCCCATTTCACTTCTTCTGGCATCAGAGCCAACCATGAAATGTTCTTTCCAAGATGATTGCAGAAGTGCAAGGAAGCAAACAGAAGCACACTGTCTCTTGAGATTATGGCCTACAACAAGCACATGTGCCACTGGCTAGACAAGTTACTGGGCCCAGCCCAAATCAATGAGGTAGGAAAATACAGCCCATCTACATTGGTTTGAGAGGAGGAATAAATGGTTGCTGAACAAGAATCCAAGTTTTACAAAGTCTAGTAAAATTACATTCTTTTTGATACTGAACTCAGGTTTGGCTGCCTGCCCCACAAAAGGCAATAATCAAGAGGCAAGGCCTGGTGGACAGAAAGTAGGTTTATTTAGGAGCTGGCAGCTTGAGAAGATGGCAGACTCACATCGCAAAGACCATCTTAATGACTGGACATGAGCAGGGGTTTTTGTAAGGAAGAAGGAGGAAGAAAATAATAGAAAAAAGAATCTAAAGGAGAGGATTGAGAGTTCTCTGTCAAGCCGACTATGTGCAAGCCAATACAATCTGTTCAGATAACTGGTTAAAGGTCAGCAAATATCCCAGAGCCAGAATGCCTGAAAGTCAGAGTCTGCTTCTTTTAATTAGTTTTTAGAACTCAAACAAGCAGACTCTTTATCTGCATTCACATGTTAGTTTACAGGTCATTATTTACAGAAATGATGTTAAATGAATGGTGGAGTGGGTTACGTTTTCACCAGTTATAGTCCCCAAAATGTAAACTATAGATTCAATTAGGAAGCTTCTGGCTATTAGTAATCAAAACTTTTATTCATACTGGTTTAAATGATAAGGAAACTTTTAGGAAAATCAGGGGTAGTGTTGATGGTAAAGTTAGTTATTTAGCCGCCAGCAGGGTCCATCAAATGTCTTTATTTTTTCAATTCTTTATTTCTGCTATTTTCAACAATCTCTTTTACCCTCATGTTTGTTGTAATACAGGGTACCCTTATTTCAGAATTTACAGTAAGAAGTGACAAAACAAGAGGAAGAAGGAAGACTATAACTATTTGCATGGTCTCTATTGACAGATGTAAAACTTTTTTCAGCAAACTTCAGCAAATTATCCCAGGTATCTATCTTACAGGCAAAAAAATGGGTTACAACACATTTCTGCAACATTCACCATTAAAGAAAATGATCTTATCTTTAGATGAATTCTTTCCCCTGGAGCTGCCAAAGCTGGCAGTACGGTCCATTTTTTCAGATACACTTGGTGGTTTTTTGGTTTGTTTGTTTGCTTGTTTGTTTTTTGGAGAGACAGTGACACCAGATCCATATTAGAGTTTTTGTAAGGAGCAAGGGGGAATGGGTATTGGATATTAGCAAGCAGTATGCACTACATTTAACTAACGTCCATTGTTTACTTTTATGGTCTTTTTAAGACAGAATTTCATTTAAAGAAATATGAGATCATTTGGGAGATTATCAGCTGGGAGGAAGAAGGGGGAGAATGGGAGAAAAGGCGCAGGGATTAAGAAGGTAGGTGCAAAATAGACAAGGGGATGTTAAGAGCTATATAGGAAATGGAGCAAAGAACTTATATGCATGACCAGACATGAACTAGGGAGGGATTGGAGGTACCAGGTGGAAGGGCAAAAAGGAAGAAAAACTGGGACAACTGTAACAGCATAATCGATAAAATACATTTAAAAAAGAAATGATTCAAATATCCAACTAATTGTCAACCTTCTGTTGAACTCATAAAACCTCAAAGAAGAGAGATATTCACATGCAGCTGTAATAGGCGTGGAAGGAGGTTCAGAACAGGGTTAGTCTAAAAAGGCCCCAAACCCCCACAGCCACGGCTGGGGGGATGGGGACGCCAATGGACCTAGTTGAGAGGTACTTTGCTTATTTCTAACAGCTGACTAGTATTATAGAAACGTTAATTCCTCCAGAGGGGGAGGAGGACAGGGCAGGGTGACTTGAACCTCTGAAGTGATGTAGCTGGAAGGGGCCTAGGGGCTTGGAGGGCTTTCTTTCATGTCGTGGGGCCACCCCTGCCTGGACTAACAATAGCAGCCAGAGAAAGGCAGAAGAGACCAGGGTACTAGCAGAGGTAGCCAATTGTGGGAGGAGTCAGAAATGGGGTTATGGAGGAGGAGCAGGGTGAGGATTTAAACTCCAGCTTGGCAACCATCTGGGGCATCTTTAACTGGGCATCTTGGGAAGGAGAAGTTGCTTGACCCTGTGGCTTGGGAGCAGTCTTGGCCATGTGATTTAGAAAGGAGAAAGAGGGTTCTGCCATGTAGGATGTAGTTTATAGTGATGAAGAAGGCCTTGCGGCCTGAGCAGCTGCAAAGGACTTCATTGCAAGATCTTGTCCTGCTACACTTGGGCTTTACCTGGGCTTTAAGACTTGTGTCTTTTCTGAGTTTCACAGCGATCCAGAGAACCATGGCGCAGTGTTTCCTGGACTGTTACATGGAGGCTGATGGACACATATCCCCCGAAGGAGAGAGCTGCTGCATGAGGGTGGCAACTTTGACTCAGAGAATCATTTGGATGATTCCAGAAGGCCACTGCTATGGACAACTGGTGATTGGCAGCTTCATCATGACAACGTGCCTGCTCATGCATCATATCTCATGCAGAGTGTTTTGACGAAACATCAAATCACCTATGTAACTCAGTACCCCTACAGCCCAGATTTGGCACCCTGTGACTTCTGGATTTTCCCAAAACTAAAGTCATTTTTGAAAGGGAAGAGATTTGAGACTATTGATGAGATTCAGGAAAATATGATGGGGCAGCTGATGGTGACTGAGAGAACTGTGTGAGGGCCCAAGGTGCCTACTTTGAAGCAGACAAAGGCATCATTGTCTTATGCATAATGTTTCTTGTGTCTTGTATCTTCTTCAATAAATGTCTCTATTTTTCATATTACATAGCTGGGCACTTTCTATACACACACACACACATACATATACATATACATATATATATATGTAAATTGTGTAAGACAATTACTTGAATGTGGACAAAACATTGCATGGATATGTCATTATTTAAGATAATTTCTTAAATATTAATGCTAGAAAGACATTTTAATATTTATGCAGGATATCAGACTTCCCAGAGATATCAGCCAGAGATCAGTAATATACCTTGACACAGTTTCCATTTTTTTAACATTTCTCTAATGAGTTTCTTATTTTATGATTTTCCTGCATGTTTGTGTCCTTAATCTTCTTAAAATAATTTTCAATTTGTTGTAGGTAAAATGTATAATTAAAACACACACTTTGCCATTTATTTACAGTATTTATACTTCAGTTTTGTCCTTAGTGTTTCTAAAATGTCTCTGTGGTCAAATTTAATCATTTTATTCTTTATTGTTTCTTTCTTTGAAATCACCTCATAATAGAAAGAGATCTCTCCAAGCAAGCATCAGAGAGTCACTGGTATTATCTTCTACTTCTTTCATTATTTTTTAAAAATGATAATTCTTAAACTTGTCTTGAAATTAGATACATGCATGTATTTGTGTGTGTGCATGTATACATGTGCATTTGTACATGTGCCTGTGCACAGGTGCATGGGTGTATATGTCATCATAAGAACTTAATTTGATTTTGATTTTGATTCAAACGTTTACCTCATTTTTCCAGCACCACCTTTCTTGCTGATTTGAAACAATCTGATTCACTATCTTTGACAGGTCTGTTTAATCTTATGTAAATACCAAAACTTTTTCTTTGAAGCATTATATTTTACATAATAGCCTAGTCTCACCAAATTTTCTCATTTCCCAAATACACACATTTCAACTCTTTATCATCCAGATGAACTTTCATAACATATTTGATTTGTATTAAACTTATGCATTTATTTGGGAAATGTTAACAACCAGACTGTGTATTCATAAAACTCTCCTTGTAAATGTCTCATTGGTTCTCTTCTTATTTAAACATAAAATTATTTTTAGAAAAGAAAAAGAAAAAGAATCAATTATTGAAAACTCATCTATGTCTCATTTTATGTATTTTCTCTAGATAGCTCATTCAACCTTGTGGTGATGACTGAAACTTCTATGCTAAATATTCAAAATGTGTAATAAATTCATACTCCTCATGGTAGCTTTATTAGCTAATAATCATTCAGCATTTACCAAGTGCAAATACTGAAATGCTCTATGCAGATTATCTCATTTATTCTAGGGAACAACTCCCTAAGTGATATATAATCAGTACTCATATTTTGCAGACAATGAAACTAAGATCCTAAAAGATTAAAGAATCTGTCCAAGGTCATGAAATTGGGAAATGAACTAGGAATTTAATCCAACTCTGCTCCAATGTCCATATTCTTAATAGTTAAAGTCAACTGTATCTCCATGTGTTTGTTAACTGTATATATTGTTGCCATTGACACATCAAACTCAGCATGCTGAAAAGTTTACTGATCATTTTACCTTCAGTTATTTTTGTTTCATTTTTAAGTGTTAATATTGAAATATTCCAAGTCACCTAAAATAAAGATGTGGGAGTCATTCTTGCCACTCATCTTACATTTAACCAATCATGAATTTTGTCAATAATAAAATTATACGGTTTTGTTTTCTCAAACCAGACCTCATTCGTGTTATATCATATTATTCTTATTCTTGTTTTAAGAACTCATTTTTTTTTCTGTGTATATTCACCACCGTGGTCTTTCAGGAAACACGTATAAAAAAAATCACCCATCTAAAATTTCTCATTTATTTTGAATCTTTAAAATTGTATGAGGTTAATTAACAATTTCGTTTTTCATGGCCCTGGTAACTAGATTCAAAATTGTACCAATAGAAAGATCCAATGTGTTTTTATACAGCCCAGAGTGAGATGTTGCCAAAACAAATCTCAAATGCTACTTTTTAAATTTTGAATTGACTGCCATATATTAAATGTGATTTTTCTGTACTAGTATGTCTGGTGAAAAAAAAAAGATAGTTTATCAAATGCATAACATTTCATCTATCAAAAACAAAATTCTAAAGATAAAATATAGGGGGAAATTAATTCACAATATAATAGCTATATTGTTTTAGGAATTAAACTATGGAATTTCAGTAATGACTTCCTTGCACTAAAAGAACTTACTTATTAGTAGAGTAACAAGCACTTTCAATCACTAATAATAGCATGTGGGGTTCACATAAAGCAATGAATATTGTTCTTGCTTGTTGAGAACACATAGAATTTTATAATTTTTAAAAAAATGTTTATTGATTTTAGAGAGACAAGAAGGAAGAGAGAGAAAGAAAACATCCATGTGAGAGACAAATTCCACTGGTTGCATCCCATACACATCCCAATTTGGGGTCAAATCTGCAACCCAGGGATGTGCCCTGAAAGGGAATCGATCCCCCCAAACTTTAGGTGTATGGGACAATGTTCCAACCAACTGAGCTACAGCAGTCAGGGCTCTAATTTGAAATAATTGCAAACTTAGATTCATTAGCTGCCTTATTTAACTTACCATTATAATTAAGACAATTACATGTATCTTTAAGTATAAGAAGAGTTTGGAACTGAACTGCCAGATGGCATCTTGGGTCAATATTAATATTTCAAGAGAGAACATATATTTTTATTTATAGAACAAATTTAGTTATAATGTGAGAGAACAGAAGAAAGAAAGTGAATATTCAAATATTGGAGAATGTAAGTTATTAAGAAATGTTTATGACTGATTTTTCCCCCCACATGCAAGAGGACATCAGCATGCTAGTTCTCAGTATCTCCTAGGAAAATGACATAAAGTGCTAAAAAGGAATGACAAGAAGATTTTATATAGTATTTCCTTTCTTCTTAGGATGTACATTCTTATATCCTAAAGTTTTAGTATTACTGAGTTTCTAGAACACATTCTGGGAAGTAAATTTTAAACAAGATATCCTATGGCCTTTAGAAAATGCCAGGCAGTTTTAGCATGAATAGAACAGTAATGAGTATATTTTCTTCTTTGTAAACCATTCTGTTTATCATTAAACTGGTCCTTCTTTTTCTCTTTTCTTGCATGGGTTGTTATTTTTTTTGATAAAAACGATGTCCGTTTGCATTCATAGGATATGGAGGGATTTTTCTCAGGAATGAGGTAACTTCTGAGTAACTTGCTATGTTTTCCAATACGTATGTGTTGGAAGGGTTTTAGCAATAGACTGCTTAAAAACAAATTTGGATGCTTAAAACGGTATCATATTTGGTTTCAAATGAATGTTTTTGCAGAAAGTAAG
The DNA here is from genome assembly GCF_021234165.1 of Pteronotus mesoamericanus. Taxonomy (NCBI): domain Eukaryota; kingdom Metazoa; phylum Chordata; class Mammalia; order Chiroptera; family Mormoopidae; genus Pteronotus; species Pteronotus mesoamericanus. The sequence goes on along the minus strand of NW_026555247.1, from coordinate 12,397,172 downwards.
TGTATTCATTGGTACAGTTAAATAAACAAATACTTTTCACTTTAAGATATTAAAACCTATTTTTCTTTTAGAAAACACAGAAGTTGGAAAATATAGCCTGGGAGAATTCTAAACATTGCGTATAGAGGTTTCTATGGAAACTTCACAGGTTATATTTCTGCAATATTGATATAAACAGAAGTAAATTGGTAGGTAGATGATTTTAGAAGTAAAGGATGGGAACAAATCTGTTGAATGAGAAAAATAAAGTGATGTATCTAGCCCTCTACTTCAGCAAATGTGATTCATGTTATAAGCTGATATAAGGAGTCTGTTGTTGTTTTTGTTGTTGTTTATTTGTTTCTTTGTTTTTTTAAAGTCACTCTGTATATTTGGAAAACTAAAAACTCAAGTCTTCAGCCTTGACTCGTGTGTCTCAGTCGGTTGGGCACTGTCCTTTGGACTGAAATGTTGTCACTGGTTTGATTCCCTAGTCAAGGCACATGCTTGGGTTATGAGCCACGTTCCTGGTTGGGAGCATGTGAGAGACAGCCAATAGAGGCAACCAATCAATGTTGCTCTACCTCTCTTTCTCCTTCCTTTCCCCTCTCTCTAAAAATAAATAAAATCTCTTCTAAAAGAAACTCAAGTCTTCAATGTTTGACAATAATAATATATAAATATATGAACAAATACACGGATATTCTTCCTGTGGTTCATAATTGTCTTATTTGAAATAACATTTAGATATTTCCTTCTGATTTTAAATGGAGATACAGATCATTAGATATGGAATAGAGGAGGGGGTTTAAAGTCACAGTATTAAAGACAAATTGAGAGCATTCAATTATTGTTCCTACTTCTTGCTAGTCTTGTGAACGTGTACCACTTATGTTTCTGTGTTTCAGTTTTCTGAGAAGAGGAGGTGATAATAGGATAAATTCACTTAAGCACTTAAAAAGTACCTGGCTTATAATACAGGCAAAGTATTTATTTTTATAGACAATAAAGAAATTATTAAATGGTTTCTAAGCTTACTTGATGTTTAATAGACCTTGAGAAAGAACAACTTGATTTTTTTTCAATTATGTCTCTAGTGACTTAAATTTTACAAAATATCTTTATCTTTAATATCTTATTTACTTATTTCATTTGATGTCTCTAGTGACTTAAATTTTACAATATAGCTTTATTTTTAATCTTATTTACTTAGAGGGGGCAGTCTGAGTTAACAGCTTGTTAATGAAGACAGAGTTATCCTGAATTAAGGAAAAGAAGACTGGCATTGGATATAGAATTTATATAACTTGTGTGATCAGATATTGAGTATGAATTCCTCTAACAATACATTGGTCTTTACCTGGAAATAGGGGAAAAACAAAAAACAGCTAAGTGGTGAAGACAAATGAAAAAAACATTGATTTTCACTCTAAAGAGAATTGCCTCCTCTAGGGGGTTGATTGATGCTATAACCAAAAATTTTTAACGACATACCAGAAAAAATTCGCACATATATTTTAGATACCTCCATTACAAAAACTTCAAAAGTAGGTACTAAATTTATCAGCATTCCATTTTGCAAAGGAGGAAAATAAGTATCAGAGAACTCAAGCAATAATTCAAACACATTGTCAGTATTTAGTAGATAAAAATATTGAGACAAAGAAAATTTATGATTTCTATTGGAAAAAAATAAGCATCAGCAAAAACCAAATTTCAGGAGTTTACAATGATATGCATGTATGATGTCAAACTCTACAATTCCTTTTCTTCATTTCTTCAGTAACTGTAATGTATACATCATGTCACATTAAGACTTTAAATCTTTCCTAATAATCTTGAAGTTGTTAATTAAAAAGAATGATTTCTAGTTTTGTACCTCATTTTATATTTAACATATTCAGAGTTTCAGATAAGGATACTAGTTACCATTTTAACTGAATGCAAATTGCCATGTGCCTGTCTTTGAAAATAACTTTTTTTAGATATAATTTTCAATATAATTTAGAGTAAAAGAAAAAAGCTATTCTTATAAGACACACGATTTTAAAGAGAAAAATATAATTCAGAATTAGTAGTCTATAGTTTTACATTTAGAACATGAAATTGTCTACTGTCTTCAAAAATTATTTAACTGTAATTAATAATGTATTATTTACTCTAACATCAAGCCTAAAGAATTGCCACCATTTGAAATATTATTTCCACTCTATCTTAAAACATCTTTTTTGAAGTCATGCTATCTACTGTATTTTTTCCTGTAGCTGTTACATCAATTTAGTCTGCAAAATGCTAAACATGATTTGCTATGCTCTGCCACCTCTCTGCTCTATGTCAGAGAAGAAATGTCACAGGTTTACACGTGAGTAGATCTGTCTACATTATGACCAGGTCTAATGATTAAATCTAGATTTTGAACGTCTGATCAAGACAGAGTATTTCTAAATATCAGAGGAAAGGAGGAAAAAGCAGCTTCTGCCCTACTGTTAGGAAATTTACATAATCCCTTTCTGAAGGCATGTGATGGCCTTTTGTTTAGCAAAGTGTGTCAATAGCAACATCAGGTGTAAAATGTGTGCAGCTGGGGTATAGTTCAGATGTAAACAAACAGGTAGTGATATTTCCCTAGATCGGAAAGTAAGTAAATATTGGAAGTGAGGGAGTTAGAAGAGGGAAGAGACCTTGCTGGTTGCTCCACAAAATAGCCCTATTCTGTAGTCCAATGGATTACAAAGTGGATTCAGAACTTCCTGGAATTAAATCCCACTATACCAATTCCTCACTCTGTGATCCTAGGTACTTATATATTGTAAGTATAAAAATACATATATATACATATATATTTGAGATTCTTAATATATGACCATTTATAGAATATATAGATATTTATGCTATAAATATCTTTTGTTATATTCACTATTAACAAGTTAACATATTGACTAAATGCATATCCAACTTTTTAAATGAACATTTATTATTTTTACATTGATGCTAATTTAAACATTAAAATAATATAGAAATACTACAGTGCACATTACTGTGGATTTAGAAGAAAGGACTTAGAAACTCCTATCAAATCATATGCAAATTGTCACAGAATAGCTTTGTCATCAATTGCAGTTTCCAAATATAATATAAAAAAGATACCATATCTATACAGAGGTCCAAAGTATTTGGCTGAGAGTGTTAAATAAAAGTCCTTACATCACTTGTTTACTTTCTCTATAGCTTAGAAACTGGACATTTATGATTGTTTTAAAATTATTCAACCAGGTTTTTCCAAATTATAATCCTTGGATTAAAGTTTACAGTTTCTTTTAAACTCTCAAAACTGTGTAAAAATTATGCAACCTATTATTGAAATCATAGAAATATGTACATATTTAGTCTTTTCTGTTCAAATCATATTGTATTTATCTGTTATGCATGATTTTTTCATCTAGTAAATAAAAAAGGTCTGAATTGGAAAGAAAAACAATTGATAACCTGAAGTATGTCCTGGCATTCCTAATTGAGCTGTACAACAACACATTGTTTCAGCAGCAAACTTTGGTTTTATAACATTTTAACAATTTGCGTTTTGTGTTCTTGGGTTCTGTAATCCTGGAAGTGAACTAATTAAAAAAAAAGCTTTTATAATGCTTGGTTGAATGCACATATCTTCCAGTAAAGAGCTATTAGTAGTAGTCAGCAGTTAGCTACATTTATTTTTTTATCTACCAATTACTCAAGTTCCACAGTAGTTTTATTTACAATACATGCTGATCATTTACGTCCCTTCTACCTCAAACATTTTATTCCACTTTTGCCCCAAATGTACAAAAGACCATCCACCCATAACAATAATTTACTAAATTAACTAGCAAAATATTCACACTGAGATATACATATAAAACCATGTTGATCAATTAAAACATCTTAATAATAATATAACATGACTTTCTTACTGCAAATTTATAAAAAGAAAAATTGTTATTCTCAACATAATTTGAATGTTTTATTTGTATAAAAGCATTTTATATTTTTCTTCCTGGTGGTTTTATGAGGGATCACACGGGATAAGTTGCAGGAAAGATCTTGAAATAAAATTGTTTTTAAACCTTTTTTTTTAACTCACACTTCCTTGTTTCAGAGGAAGATTCTATTAACATGTCTGGGAATAGATTAAGCATGTAATCTAGACTAAAGGATATGCTTACCAGTCATCTAACATTGCGGAGAGCAATAATCCAAGAGATCAGATAATATACTTTTTTTTTTCAAATAAGTAGGATGTTTTAAAATATAGAAGTTATTTTTTTAGAAATGAATAGTTGAGAACTGGCCAATGCTAAAGCTTTCCAAAATGCAATGTATGTTGCCAATGATGAGTCAGATCATATTGTTGCTACACTCATGCAACATACTGAGAAATATACTTTATACACACCCTGTCAAAGACAATGAGTGAGTTGACACTCAGATAAAATAATATTCTTCCCACTCCAGTGCACATCTGGATTAGAATCAGTGTGTTCATACTTGACTATAGCCAATCAGGTGTTCAGAGAATCACAGACATACTGAGGCTGTAAAACCTAGACACAGCCAGAAAGCCCTAGAGACAACACTTTCATTTACCTTTGCTTCTTTTCCCTCACTTCTTCCTCCTTCACATTTTCTATCTTTTTATGTCCTGTTTCTTCTACCAGAAAATGTTTACATATTTTTCTAATCATGAAGAGATATCTAATAATCAAGGGAGAGAGGAAAGATAGGTAGAAGAGATAAAACCTATTTCTATTTGTTTCCTAGAAAAAGAGTGACACCAATTCTGGGAGCGTGCCTGTCCAATACCACATGACAAATGCAAACACTGTCAATGCTGTTGTCTATATTTACGGCTCCTTCTCTCATATTTACTACTATCATGTCACCATCAATTCAGACGAAGAATCATCTGTCAAGTAGTGGCATCCATTCGCTGAAGCTGTTGATGATTGCTGCAAAAAAGTTAAAATATTTTTGCTCCTAGGACTTGCTTTCCAAAGCATATTGTGAAATTGTAAAGAGAATCAGTAGTGAAGATTTGAACACTTGAAACAACCTATCTACTAAAAAACATTTTCACTCAATTCAAGTGTGTTGTGAGAGTCTGGGAATTAAGGAATCACTCAGACTGGAATAGACAAAAGAATTGCCTAAGGACTCTAGTGGGAAATGTTGTTAAAGGGGGATCGACCTTCTCTGATTTCATTAGAACACTGTGGTGGAATTTAGCCCAACTCCACCTACATGGCTGTGTGGTATCTTGGACATAATTATTTATTTAACTGTATTTTAATTATTCTGAGCTGTTAGGTTTGACTTTCTGCATCAGAGGGGGTTTTTCCGCTTCTGATGCAAAAAGTCATTTAGTTCTGGAGTTAGAAAAAAAAGTCAATGAAAATATAAGAACTAGGCATAGAAGTTAAAAAAATATCTGCCATCTTAATGGTAACTAAAGGAAAAGAAAATTTTGACACCCATTATGAAAATAACAAGCTGTACAAAGTTTAAAAAATACATTAGATTAGAAAACAGCATGCATTGTCTTTATAATTATATTCTAGTTTCATAAAGGGAATGATTTCTTTCCATTTCAGAGGACTTTTCAAAGCTATTCTTCAAAGGATGGATACATGATTTATTAATTTATTTTCTATAAAGATCTATAAAGCTAAAAAAATACACCTTCCAATTAGTGTGGTTCCATGCAATTTTTGAATGAATAAACAAGCAGTTTAACATCAAGTTTGATCTGGACTATAGTAGGTACCTCCATGCACAAGTTTATCTCCAATCTCTTATGGTAGCTCTCTTTTTCCAAGTACCATTTGTGTGTGGCTTTCACAACTTCATGCAGAGGCAAGCTGACAGCACTTCATCTCATGTTCGTAGTATGTGCTCTTGCCTCCCACTCAGAGCTTTTCCTATAGATAATGAGCTTTGGGACACATATGGTAAAGATTGATATCCACATACATGCAGCCAGAAGAATAATGGGTTTAATGTTCCACGGGATAAGCCTTTGCCCAATGAGACACAGGAGCAAGTAAATGAATCCTTCCTGTTTTGCATCATTGAATGGATTATCTTAAATTGTGTAGTGTCTTGGTTTTTAGCATCCAGACCCAGGCAGCCCAATTATGACTAGCCCTTAGCAGCAGCCTTCTTAATAGCTTCATCTTCCTAACTCTTCCTTTCACCTGGCTTTGCACTCTTTAACATAATTGCAACATATATCTTTACTTCACCCTCTGCATTCTAGGAAACTCAGGCTGAGGCATGGGTAATGCCATTAGAAATTTTCAGTACTGTTAGCAGCTGACTTCTCAACAGAAACACTACAAGCCATGGGGAATGGCAAGAAATATTCCAAGTCATGAAAAGCAAAGGCCTGCAACCAAGACTGCTCTACCCAGCAAGCCTCTCGATTAAAATGGCAGGTGAAATAAGGAGTTTCCCAGACAAAAGGAGACTAAAGGAATACACCTCCACCGAAGCAGCACTACAAAATATGCTAAAGGGACTGGTTTAAGATGAAGAAAAAGAGTCTATGAATACCCAGTTCATTTCACAGTTGCCAATACTTGATATTACCAATATTTTTAATACTTATTAATCTGATTGTGACAATGATGTGTTATTTTAATTCTTCCTTTATTATTTGTTTAAACTAAACTGTTTTGTATATTTCTTGCCTATTTTTAATTTTTAAAAAGCTTTAAATGACTTATTTGGTATTCTACCATTTTTTGATTAAATTATTTTATTTGAAATATCAATTTAATTTAATCATATATTACATTGTTAGACAGATATATTCATTTGTTTCTAGAATGTTCCTTTTATTTCATTGATCTACTTGATTATTTCTGTGCTGGTGTCATGTTGTTTTAATTGCTGAGACTTTATAATGGATTTAAATTTTTTAATATTTTATAATGGATTTTGATATTTAAAATAAAGAAATAAATAAAATCTGAGTTTAAAAAAAAGAAGAAAGAAAGGAGGTCTCTTACCTTTTGCAACAACATGGATGGAACTGGAGAACAGTATGCTAAGTGAAATAAGCTAGTCAGTGAAAGACAAATACCATATAAACTCACCTATACGTGGAATCTATTCAACAAAATTAACTAACGAACAAAATAAACCACAGGCATGGAGACATGGAGCAGACTGAAAGTGACCAGAGGGGATGGGGAAGGAGGACAGTGGTGGAAAGGAGAAGAGGCTAAACAAAGAACATGTAGGAATGACCCATGGACATGGACAACAGTGGGAATTGACTGTGGGAGAGGGGGTGGGGTGGGATGGGTGGAGAAGGGCAAAGGGGGAAAAATTGAGACAACTGTAATAGAATAAACATGATTTAAAAAAAATAAAAAAAGAAATTGTCAGTATTGAATTTGTGTCTTTTTATTCCTTGTTCATATGTCTGTGTGCCCGTGAGTGTGTGTGTATGGATGTGTGTAGTGCTTTGAATATATTTTAAAACCCAATAAATGAATAAAAAAGTAGTACCTCATTTTCCAAGCAAATTTAATAAATAGTTTTTAAGGTCATCTGAGTTACATACATTACCACTATAAAAATTAATTTAACTCTGGGTTATCCTTTAGTTGCAACAAACTTGAAGACAATCATATTGGTCTTGGTCATAACCTTCTTGTTTTTCGATTTAAGTATATATTATATATATTTAAATCAAAGAATAAGAATATATATATCTATATACACAAACACATATACAAGCATATAGTTCAGCAATTAAAATAAATGTATTAGGTTTATTAATATAAAATTTAAAAGGTAACAGATTGTATCTTCACTTAGATGCTTCTCCCTTAATCCTGACACGTACTTTCATGTGAAAGAAGCCCCATGACTATCTCATTCATATCTTCTCTTTGCTCCTTTATTAATTTGTTTTTGTTTGTTTTTTATTTTGGAAATGGAACGACTTCTATCATAAGCTTAGAAGAATGAACTGACGGTTCTGAAAGCCAGGCTCCCAGTCAGCTCCATGTGGTGAGTAGAACAGGGATGCTTCATTTTCATGTCGTCAATGACTAATTATGGCAAATTCTGTGGCTCACTGTTAGGAAACACATTATCCCTAAACCAGGCTCTCCAACCAGACCTTTCTCATTGAAGAGGGTGATATTGTGTACTTCATCTTTGCTTCAGTGGGAATTGGCAAAAAAGGAAATAAACAGTTTTTATGGATATTATTTGTGAGTAATAATTAAACTATGATTATATTCATGATTATCGTGTATTAGGGAGGTTCTATTTAGCAAGCATAAACCCTATATAAATATTGACATTTTCATTGTACAAAAAAAATAAAAGCTTAAGAAGATTACAGTGAAATGCCCCAAGTCCCAACGTCTGGAAAGTATTCAAAATTCAAACCTATAATTCTGCATAAAATTGTAAATAACATTAAATTTTAAATTGATATGGCCGTTTTTCTAGAGAAGTAATAAAAACCCCAAGAGAAGCAAATACGACTGCACATGATACATTTATACCATTTTTGCAATCCTGTCTCTCTTTTTTAATTACAGTTCAGCTTTCACTATTAATACTATAACAGCTAATAGCTGGAGTATCTAAACTGATAAGAACAGATACTACACTTGATCTTAGCCAAAAGGCTGAGAAGCGATAATAATAGCTGGAGTATCTAGATGTGACCTATTAAGAAGAAAAGTTAAGCATTAATCAGATGTTCTTAATTTATGACAAAGTCATTGGTTGAATTGAAATTATTCCTTCAAATGTTAAGTGACAAACGTTACACTATATGCATAACAAGTGCCTCTAAAATTGTCACAGTTTTAGAGTTAAATTTTATATCATTGATCATTGGTGCAAAAGGTTTATCTTGTCATTCTGTTTTTCACTATAAATAAGATAAATCAAAGAGAAAATAAAAAATGATATTTTCAGATGTCATATTTTATATCTTGATATTTTTAAATAAAATCATTTAAGTTTTCTATGGTAAGTTGATTTGAGAAATGTTTATTTTAAGAATCAAAGGGAAGCTTAGTAATTCATTTATCTAAAACTAATGAGCATAATTATCTTAAATTATGCAGTTCTCTCAATAAATAAATGACAATTTTGAGCCGAGGCACACTTTTTCTATTATTTTGCTAAATATTTGTAGGAAAAAAAATGATTTGAATCATTTGCAAGTTATATGAACCATTAGTGATTATGGCCCAAGGTACTAACTGAAAGTTGTTTAAGTAACTCCCAAAGCCTGTTCCACAGTAAACCAGGCATTAATTGCCTATTATGTCTTTTATAAACATAGAAACAATTAACTGAAAATTGCCAGGCTTTCATAGAAGGCATTATCACAGACAATTATAATATTAGAGAATAACTACTGACTCAAATTTTCTTGAATAAAAACCTTACACTACATTATAGTGGCCCTTTTAAAACTATAAAACAAAGCAAATAAGCAAATAACAAACAAAGGGAATTTGCAGGAATATTTGTGGAACTAGAAACAAAACAGAATACAACAGCAACTAAAACATAATCTCCTTTGGAAATAGTAAAATAAAATACATATGAATGTGACTCACTTTGGAAATAGCGGGTTTTGGCAAAGGGTGCTTTTGTAGCGTGTCCGTCTTTTGATTCTGAGTGAGGGCACCTTAGTGCTGCTGTGATTAATCTACAGCTTTAAAGGGCCAAGTTCAGGGTGCAAAATGAAGTAAATATTAGATAGTTGAGGAATTTTAAATCATTTGAAAGCAAATCTATTCATAATATTTACATATATTGTAGACAGATTTTAATATTTTTTACATTACCTTTTAATGGCAGGGTAAGTAAACTCATGTTGTGAAAGAAAAATCTATGTAATTTGAACGCATTTGGTTTAGTTATTGTTTAACAGTGAACTTTATACCTATGTGCACCTATGGAAACTTTAGTATAGAATTTATGAATGTATATGAATTAAAAAACAATAAAAACAAAATGGAAAGTTAACGTGTATGTCCACAGAGTGCAGAAATGTTTCTCCACTCAGTGTGGAGGGAAACATCTCAATAAAACCAACTTTGAGCCTTAAATTGTGGCAGCATTTTTAAACCACTGATTGATTGCTGTACACAGAAAACGGTGCCAGGTATTTCATATGTTCTCTTTGTGTCTTTTAGCTTCTGACATCGTTGGAAAGAATGAGAAAAATTCATCTATTGTTGTTCTACATTTGACTGAAATATATTTTTCATTATTTAAGGACTCATAAAAATTGTAATAGAGGAAAGAGAAACTTATTCTAAGAAATTAGAAGAAAGGTGTTGTCATTAAATAGCTACTTCATGCAACAAAACAACTTTGAAAAAGTGTCTATTCTTTTGCAGAAACAAGTGGTTCTTTGTTAATATGGCTGCAGACAATAAATTCTTAGTCTTTTTTATACTCCCTTAGTAAAAACCTGTGTAAACAGTTGATAAAATAAGCGAAGACATAAGGCTTTAATGACAATGGCTGAAAATATGCAAGGGTTTAGCATTTGTGCATGTATGCCATAACAATAATGTTTAGCTAGAAAAACAACTAGTTTTATGGTTTAAAATAGATCAGCATTTTGGCAAGGAGGTAGTTAGGTTGTGATTTTTGTGAGCTTTATTATGAGTTGAGGCTAATAATTCCAAGACTGATGAATTCAGAAAAAAATTATGGTTAATTAACACATGCTTTCAGCAGGGGAATTCCCTTTCCTTGATTTGTTCATTCTTTCATTTTTCCCACTTGTTTAAACATCCTTGTATTTACCAAATATTTCCTGAGTGCCAATTATATTCAAGGCACTGTAAGAAACAACGAATGATGAGGTCTTCTACTTACCTTCATGGAGCTCAATGTCTGGCTGGACAGTACCTTGAAACAATAAAGACAAGTGTGGTAAATATTATAAGTTATGAAAATTCAAGTTGCTATGGAGTGTGTGGCATAGCCCATCAACTTATTTTTTTTACCATCTACTCAGAAAACTATACCATGCATTATATACCACGACCCATTAACAATGTGCATCATAGAGTATAATTTCCATATATACATCAATGGAGGTGGGAGAGGAGATAGGAAAAGTACAAAAACAGTACAACATCTGCTGACTAATATAAAAAAAGAAAACACTGTAAGACATTTAAAAGTAAATAAAATTAAAATCTGTAGTGATGGCCTTGTGTTCACTGTGAAAATTTTTCTGTATGTATGTTTTATTTTTTAAATGATTTTTCTTAAAAAATAAATTCTAGTATGGTAGAATTACATTACAGAACATAAACCTGGTGATGAAGAAAATATAGTCAAGGAACAGGCAAGTCAATGAAATAGGTAAAAACAGGAAAATAAATGTACTTACTTTTAGAATGACTATGATGCTAAATAATTGCTATATGTTTATAGCACAAATAAAGGCACAAAAACTTTAAAGAGAGGGTGAGTTACTCTTTTAAATAGGAAATAAAATAATTTATTTAAAATTAAAAAGCCAATGATAAAACAAAGAAAATTAAGCAAATAACAGAAAAATCTTGTAGTGATCAAAAGTTATTGTTTTATTATTGATAATTATTAGGTAAGCAGAACACCGTAAAAACTTGTAAGACAAGTTTTTTGCTAAAGTCTGCTTGGATTTAAAACAAGATACATATATTTCATATCATTTCAGAATTTTTTTTTTACAATGAAAAAGTTTACAAAAGATAGACCAAATATATTACATATAGCAAAATATTATAGTTTAATTTGTATTTATAGGAAGGAAATATTTGAGATGATATCAAAATACAAAATTAGAAAAATAATTGCTTCTAGAAAGTTAAACTAACATCAAATGCCCCTGAAGAACTTAAAGCCAAATAGATACATTATGGAAACCTGCACCCAATTAAAGAAAATATGGTAATGTTAAAATCAGGCAAAAATAATAGAAGAGATGCACAATCAATGGTGAATACCCAACAAATATGATTTTTTATCCTCTAAATTAATAAACATGAAATGAAAAACAACTGTTCACCATTTATAGAAAAGTCAACAGATTGCTAAACCTTTTGGCACATTTTAATACATTATCATTAGCTCTGATCAATCCAATCAACACAATGGGACTAATTGTTATGGAAAGCCTTACTCTTTTCTTATATTTTAGGTCTTTATTTACATGTTCAATGGACTATTCCTACAATTTTTGTCTATATATATGGCCAGAACAATACTAACAATATGTTTTCTAAAAATTAGAAACTATGTAGGTTAGAAATAAAAAAAAAATTCAAAATAAATTTTCCACTCAGTACAGTGGAGCATTTGTATTAAAAATCAGAATAATGTTTATTATAGTAAAATCATAAATAATGACTTTTTTAGGAAAAAAAACCTGAATGATATAAATTGAAACCATAAGGTCAATGGAATAATTATTATCTGTAAAGTTTTCATTATTAGTGTTAGCAAAGAAGGCTAAACTAGTCAAGGCAGAATATAGAGTGCTATGAATATTTTCTAATTTTTTTAGAAAAAGACAATAATAAAAGCACAGTTATAAATGAATTAAAATTTAAAAGACTGGTATTAATACATCTAAAATTTTATTACATAAGCCAAAACAATGATTCAAATAAGTTTCCGGAAAATACAGCCAAGAATAGGAGAGCAAGATGTTCATAATCCATATTCATTGACAGTCATTTAGGTGCTATGTCGACATCAGATGTAAGGGGAAAACTGTTGAGGGAAGAATTACCATTTCTGCTTTGTTATACTAGGAAAAAAAATAGACAATGAGAACACAAATAAAGCTTCTTTGTAAAGAAAATGGGTTAGTCCTGAATTCTGACAAGCAGGGATATTGTTTATTTTTAAACAGTAGAAAATGTCTACTTTTTTGGTGGATGTATTTATGGTTGTTTTCAATGTCTGTGTATCTTGCATAAGTATACATTTCACGTAAAGAGATTTTAAAAGCTTTAAAAAGTTGGTTTACCTAACTCTAGAAGTTTGCTTATTAAATGATACAATGGCATTTTAAAGCAAGATTTAAAAAATAAACAAAAGAGAACTGTCTCTTGGCTGAAAGTAAATTTACTGTTTTCCAGTAGTTTCTATTTTTGTATTGTTGTTTTCAAAGTTCTATTCTCACCTTTGCAGGACACTTTTTTCCTAGGTCATTGTATCTACACTCATTATTTTAATATACACACTAATAACTCCTGATTATTATGTCAGCCTAAACTTATGATATCTAAAGAATTCAACATTTTTTAGTAGGAAGTCTTCAAAATTTCTCATTTTTTGATACGTCTCAAGTAGAACTTAACATTAACCCACTTCCAAAATACGTACTGCTAACTCAGTACGTGTAATCACCACTGATCCAAGACAGGAATCCAAAAATTAAACTAATGTCATTCTCTCTGTTACCACCTAACAAATTAATGTATGATTATATTCTGAAAACATTACTTTCTTAAGGTATTTCCATTTCCTTATCCCCATTGCAGTTTCCGAGAATCTCTTTGGTGGTTGCCTTCATTCTAAGATTGCTAAATTTTTACTTCTAATTTATCCTCCACAATGCTTCTGCTATTATTATGCCTGTCCTCTGAAGACTACATTTAAATTCCATAGCAGTTCAGATGTTCCTACAACATTTTCCATTGTTTGCCTTTAAAAACAGTTCCCATCTGTTGCTTTCTTAACCCTCTGCTCTAAGGCTACATCCTGAAACTACGTCCTCTCTCATCACTGTGATGTTGGACATACTGTTCTTTCCTGCAATGTCCTCCTTATCCTTTCCTGTCATTTTTCTCTGTAGTCTTCAGGGCCGTGTAAGCATTCCCTATAAAGCTCTTTGCTTTCTTACAAGCAGAATAAAATGCTCATTCCTTTTTTTACATGATATGTTTTGTAAACCATCATTTTATACTTCCTCAATTACATGTTCATCTTCTGTATATTTATTAAATAATACGATAATAAATAAATAATAATAAGGCCTGTGTTTCACATACAACTTTACACCTACTTTTGCTCTACCCTGTACATATAGGCAATCCAATAGGAATAATTTTAAATAGAATATTAGATGTTGACATTAGAAAAAGTTAAAGTAGGAAAAGAATGAGATTTTTTCAAGTCTTGAGAGAAATAAAGTTAGGCACAGTTAAGGTAGCTTTATTCTTAGTCCTAAACTGAGGAGGATATTGACAGCTAATAGTACATGCTTTAACATTAACTTATCACAAACAAAGCCAAGATTGTAATCAAATATGTTTCCCTTTCTCCTGATCTATACTTCTGGCACAATTTTTTCTTACCACACAACAGCTTAAAAAGCATACCACTGTAATCCTTTTATCACACACATTTTTCTCTTTGTTGAGATGTCAAGTGAAGAAGAGCAAATTTCTCAGTCAAGTTGAACTCAGAGTGTTTTTAAGATTTTACTGCAAGTCAATTTCAAAACACTTCAAATTGGCTTTTATTATACTAATGGAAGATCTGTGCAAGTATTTGCATTTTTTTCTTTTTTGATTTAATCTTTATTGTATTTTTTTTCCATTACCATTTAGTCCCTTTTTATCTCCCTTCCTACAGCAATCACCACACTGTGCATTTTTTTCTATTGAAATCCCTTTAAAGATGAATCTGTTTTTCATTCTTTTAGTATTTTTTTTTGTATTTTAACTATCTAAAATCTGTTATTATTTGTGATAAATTTGTCCACTTGTTTGCTTTTGTAATTTAAAAATCTATTATTAATTCCTCAGTTTAAAAATTCACCTCAAGGTAAATATAATGGCACTTCTTGCTCTCTATGTATTCAAACTGAGGGGAAGCTGTCAGGAATAAAGAAAATTAACCTTATTTCATTTATTTTATTTTAATTTTGTTCTAACATTTTTCTAAGGTTATTGTTTTAAGTTCGCTTGTAGGCAGTATGATGTTTCCCAACAGATTTTCATGCCCTAATACCCCCAAACTGTGAATGTGTTACTTCACATGGAAAATTCCTTTGCAGAAGTGATGGATGATCTTGAGATGGAGATAATATCCTGAATTATCTGCATGGGCCCAGTACAGTAACATGGGTGATTTGCAATGGAAAGAGGAATTTGGACAGTCAGAAGAGGCAATGTGACAAAAGAAGAAGAAAGATCTGAAGATGCAGGCGGCCTTTAGAACCTGGAAAGGGCAAGGAAACAGGTTTTTCCCTAAAGCTTCCTGAAGAAATGCAACCTTGCCAACACCCTGATTTTAGGATTTCTGGCTCCCGGAACTATAAGATAAAGAATTCGAGTTGTCCCAAGACACTCTTTTTGCGGTAATTTGGTGCAGCAGCAATAGGGAACTAAACCTGGCCAATACTGGAAGTGTTATAGATTGTGGAAATAGTGTTGTAAAACAGAAGGAAAAGAACAAATATGTATTGAATACTTCAATTATCAGGAATAACAAAGGCTACACACATACATTGCCAATCTTATTAAATTTACTTTCAAAATTTTGTGAGACAGTTATTACCTGCAGTTTTACAGCTAAAATTTGTTAATGGAACAGCATAAAAAGTCACACTGCTAAACAATAGAATGGACATTCAAAAATAGTATACTTGACCTTAAAATCTATTTTTCTTCTAATGCATGTTTGATTACAATTTTAGATCAAAATTATTTGTGAATCTGAAAACATCTGAAAGAAAATCTTTATTCCTGGCTCGATTATTTTCATTATAAATATCTTTTTTATTGATTTTACTAGGTCTTTAGGCATTTTTATGATTCATAAAGTGTACTATATGAAATGTCATCATTTGATCTTGTACATTTATCATTACTTTGCTATCATTACTTTGCAAGCTTATGTAAAACATATCATGAATTGTATTTGACATTTCATCTCAGACACGTAAAAATTAAATTATGCTTTAATGTAGTCTACGTAGTTGTAGATTTTTCTCTATTAATCGAATTCTTACTTTTATAAATAGTCTTTTTTGTACCTATCCTTCCAATGCATTTGTTCTTAAAATGGTAATTTACAACTGGAATTATCACAGATCTACCAAAAGGAAATCTTCAGTTTTCTTTTAGTTAACTGAATTTCCTGTTGTGGCTAAATGCTGTTTTCCTGGAACATTATTTATTTCTCAAAGTTTCCAAAGGTTCAGGAAAAAATTGGGTAAAGCATGGAAGAGACACAATTGAGTAACACTACTTAGTGCAAGCAGAATATTGGAGCTGTTGGGGACACTTGCAAGTGAATAAAAAGTTGGTTTCCCATCATTCTGTCTAGACATGTGCTTCAGACCTACCTTGCCTGAACCACAAGCATCATGAAAAGTGCTCCCAAAGAGAAGTTCTTCCCCCTACTTAAAGTGCTCTGTATTTATGGAGGCAGTCAGAGAAAATATAAGATTTCTAAATCAAGGAATGGCTTTGCAAGAAAGGGGAGCCTTTCGAACTCAGTGGCTGGTATCATTCAGATCTCCCATTGGGCTAATTCTCTGCTAATCCAGCTTTTGCAAAACTACTGAATATGGTGAAATGCACCAGGGCCGGACAAGTTACATTAGCGACTAACAGAACCTGGGAAACTTGAGGCATTTCCTGTTTCATCACCCAAATGATGCTGATCCCAAAACATGCAAAGTCTATATGAGAGGTTCTTAAACTTTTACATGCATAATACTCACCTGAAGGGCTTGTTAAAACACAAAGTTCCAGGTCCCACGCCAAGAGATTTTTTACTCTGTATATCTGAGGTGGCACTTGACAATTTACATTTCTCAAAATTTCCCAGGTAATAGTGCTCGTGCTGGTGTTGATCCATTATGAGAGGTGCTGTCTTTGAGAACCACTAAATTGTTCTGTGACCTATTTTCTTCTCTGACTTTTTATATACACTCACTGCCTGTTGATATGAAAGCCCTTCATTCTATTATTCACTGGAAAAAAAAGGTCTTGCTCATCTTTTCATAATTCACCTCTTTCAAGAAATCACCCTGGCCCCTTACTTTCTTCAGTTTATATTAGTTGGCCCTTTTAAACACTCTTATTTTGTACTTGCAGCTATTTTTTTTAGCAGTGTTTTGTTTGCTTTCTACCCTAAAAACATCTTTAGAAGATTTAAAAGATTAATTTTTTTCTCTTTTTTTTAAAACTCACTCTATTATGGTAACATGATGACTTCTAAATTTTCGTATTTGTTGTACAAATAATGATTCATAACATGGACCTACTGATATTTTTATAAAATGTAAAAAAAATTGAAATACTGGGCAGTTACATTATTTAGACAAAACATCTTTATCTTTTTACCTACATCAATTAGTTTGATGGTTTAATGCTTCATGAATTTCAACAATGCTACAAAGATCCTATGGGTATTGTTTTATTTCTCTGCATATTTGATCCCAAAACTTTGCTTGGAAAAAACACATTGTAGTATTTGGTGAAGAGGAAAATATTGTTATTTACATTAATTAGAAAGATTAAAAAGGAAAAACAGAAATAAGTCATCAATTAAATCAACAGAAGAAATGACAGTAAGCAAAGGTATGCTTGCAGCATATACAATTTTCTCTTCTTAAATGGTGTATGAGACTTCTAAGTCATTTCATCCCATGTATTCCAGCCTGGAAAGGAGCTGTAAGTTAACAGATATATACATATTGGCTCAACCACATCTGGATCTCAGTTCTACCACCCACTAATAAGCTGTTCCCTGCTGTGAAGTCAAAATGTAAAGTGTGAAACACAGCAGAAGATGTCCTGTTATACCAGTGAGTCTGAAATAAACAGAATCTTTTTATAAACAGCAAGGTTGTAGGAGTACAAAGAACATCTCATAGATGATTTTTAATACACAAAATATTTTTCTGGTAAGACCGTATGTGGTTTACCAAATATATAAGAAACAACAAGAAAACTGTGAAGAGAGCTATGTCAGATCTTAGGGCTCTGATTTAATCATAATTGTTTGAGATCTGGTTCTTCAGGGTTTCTTTTAAATAAAAATGTTACTTTTTAAGATGAAGAATATAAATATGTGAAAATATATATTTTAGGATATATTATATATTTTTAATATAACATGTTCACAGAGTAAAACTTTCAGGTTAATCAAGTAGTACTTGAGCTGTGAAAAGGAAATTGCCCAGACACTCCAAAGGAGATTGAGAAATAAAGGCCTTATCTTTCTTAATCATTGCATTTCAAGGGAATGACTCCCAGGCCCTAGAGAAAGGCAGTCTTGCATTGCAGAATATTTACATCCCAAAGGGACATAGAAAAAATTTACAATTTAAAGTTTTCTAAAGTAATTGCTCTAAGGAAAAAGAGGTCAGGAGCTTTTAGTCAGAAGGAAACCTATCTGAAGTCTAGAGACTCTGAAGGGAATGTTAAGGCCCTTTTGGTCACTGTACGTAATGCATAATTTGAATAGCATGAATTATAATTAGAATGCTAAAGTATTAAAGCTATCTTGAAGAAATATTAATACTTTCTTTAGGATTCAAATTTTACTTTAGAAAGACAGTAATACTGGACTTCCCTTTTTTCTATTTTACACATGTGTAAAAATGCGGGTGAGTAATTATTTCTTTTAGGAGGATATTGGGTGACATTTTTCTCTAATGGAAGAACATAATACGGAAGAATGTTCTTGTATTTTTTTAAATATCATAAAGTCTTTTTTATTGAAATCAATGCTATCCAATTTCATTTTGAACAACTTGGAAATTTCATTTATACCACATAGGTTTTTCCAAAGAGTACAAATACGAAAACTAGATAATTCAAACAATAATGGTGATGATGATTTAGATTTCCAATCTTTTAAAGAGAGATATCAACACAAAAACCAGTAACATCAATTATATAATTTTATAACCATAATTTATTTTTCTGTATTTGTAATTGGATCAAGCAACATATTAACATAAGTAATAAAAAAATTTTATCCAAGTTTAGTATTTCAATTTCTGCTGGGGAGATCATGCAAATTACTTATTTAAGTGATGTGAAGAGGTGTCAATTATTTTGCTTGTCTATCATAAAATTATTAAAACTGAAACAGACAATACATTTAATGAAAGAAATAAGATGTATGGAAACCTAGACTAAGAGCATAGAGCTGAGCAATTTTGAGGTAAAGCCTCAGACTGTCTGGATATTTCATGTCCATAGGGTTATAAAAATAGCAAAAGTAAAAGCAAATAAACAAATAAACAATGATGCCATTCAAGGAAAAAAAAACCATAAAAGACATTATTTAATTTCTTCTAGCACTAAGGAGAAAGGAAGAGAGAAAAAACATCAACTCTTCTAGTGTCTACTATTTTTCCTGGGTGTCCCTGAGTTTCACTGCCTATCCTTTGAAAATCAGTCTGTGTTTTCTTAGGAGAGGTGAAAACCTCCCTCACCTCCTCTGGTTCTTTTGCCTGGTGGAATAATCAAAATGAGCTAAGGCTGATTAACAGGAGAAAATAAAATTTAATTATGTGAGCATGGAAACCCTATATGAGAGAGTCAGAGACTGCACATAAATGAGAAGTGCAGGAACAGAAAGGTAAAGCGAGGTATATATGACCCTGGCAACAGTAGAGGGGTCTGGGGCTTCCCAGGGGAAGAAGGTAATTCACAACATGGTAAGAAGAGCAGATGCTCAGTAATTAGATGTTTTCCCTGCCACGTTCTTAGGTCATAAAATTTTGTTTCTGACAGTAACTCATTATGGGCAATGCCCCCAAGTTAAATTCTTTAAGGGAGAGGTAAAACTTTCTCTTGAGCCCAATGGGTATCCATTGTCTTCAACTCAAAATAACATGCATGCTCAAAGTGGCACATCTTGGCATATCTGTCTAAACTCTTTCACTTTGAAAATGGTCCAAAAATCATCTGGTTGTAGCATTTCCAAGGTTCTTACGAATAAGACTGAATTGAAGACATCAAAGGTCATTGGAGTAAACGACAATAATAGTGCTATGGTAATATTGATAATGAGGCATATAATGAACTGGAGTTCATTTTGGAGATCCTCGGTGACCAAAAAGAGAATTGCAAATGAGGTGGAAATTTAGAGAAGATTAGTCAGGGATGAAGAGAAAAGACTATTTTAAAACATAAAATTTCAGGTTGGTTGCAAGTTAGCGTAATGAGATTCTACTCTCAAGTGAAAATCCATTAAAAGACAGAAATAATTTAAATAATGGGAAATTTTACGAGATGAGACAGCAAAGTCCATATTTCCAGAAGAGGTATTCTATTCCCTCTTCAGCCCTCAAAAACTCACAATGAGTCTCTTTCAATTATTGGTTCATTTTGATCAATTCAACCAATGTAGTAATTTTAACTCAAGAATCTTTTCCCTTGAGTGCACTGAGTTAATTTATTGCTAACATTTTGTTGAATTACTGTTGCACAAATTAACAAGTATACTTTACTATTTAAATATATAAATCTATGGCCGATTTCCTCAATTTTTGTAGTTTGTTTATTCAAGCTTACTTTTATAAATTTTTTCTTTGTGTATATAATGATGCAAGTTGATCTCCCTACCTATCTATGTGTATTTAAATGAAAAAATAACCACTAAACAATCTTTAAATGGCAACAGTAATAATCTATCTAAGTAATTATATTTTGTTTTTAGGAAAATGTCCTTTATCGAAAAAGCGTCTTTGAGAAAGCCACTTTTCCACTAAGTGTTATTTTCCATTGTTATAAGTAGATAGCTACTTCCATCATTGACCGTCTGTATAAACTTCAACAAGGCTATTGCTCTTTCTGAACTTTAGTTTTTTCATTGGTAAAATGATGATAATAGTCATTCTCATAGGGTTGTTCTGAGGAGTATATTAGTTTATTCAGATTATGCCAATATGGGAATGAGGTTTTGGAGAGGTTATCACTTAGCAAAGTTCATTGATGTTCATCAAAGAAATAAATAAGTTGATGTAACTCTCAAAATCATTTAGTTTTTTCCATCACTTACAGGTAAGGAAATGACAATGATTAATCAAGGTTATACAAATCATTAAACCATGGAAGTAATAGAATCTAGTATTCTTAATGTCTAAACCAGTGCTTATAAAACATTTCTTTAATTATTCTACTAAGTTAATACCATTAACTGTAGAGTGGATGAAAATAATAAATTACCCTGCAATATTCTTCAAGCAGACAATTTTGTCTCTTTTGAATTCTCAGCATCTTTACTGAGAGTCACGTTCATATTTCCAGTTGTAAGAGTATTTTACATTTTATTTTTTACATTCTGAAAAAATACAGTGAAATTTTGAAACTAATTTCAGGAAAATTATGTGCTTACCTGCATATTATAGTTTTATCACCAATCCTTTCTTCAGAAAAAAAGCAGCCAGTTGAGTAATATTTCCCTGGATACAGATAAATATTGAAATAATTCATAATATTCAGGATATAGAAAGACAATATGTGGATTAATTAAATTAAATATCCTGAATGTGTTCCGTTTATGCACACACACACCGACTCATATAGGCATAATCTTTTATCAGTGTTTGAGTAAAACAAGCTTAATTGGTGATTCTTAATGAACAGTGTGTGTAAGGTGAATGCTGGGATAAGTATTGCAGCTTTTGTAGATTTTTCTCTCATCATTTTTGCTTTTATTCTGATTGAGTAATCCAAAAACAATCCACAATAATTTTTGCAGGATTTTTGTGTCATGAGTATGAAATATTCAGGACTATATCTCCCAATTTCATGAGAAAATTTGAATCATAGGGTGTTGTATCATTTTGTAAGTTTCAAATATTTGCTTCTGGTAGATAGTAATTGTCTGCTTATTGAGGTAAGTGCCTTGCTTAAACAAAAATACATCAGTATTTATATATAATAATTATAAATACATGAAATGATTATGCACCTCTTTGTTATGCATTTACTTATAATCTTTGATAATCCTTTATCTGTATATATAATTAGGTACCAATTACTACATTTAAAGAAAAATTGACTTTATAGATCATAATTTGGAGTGTTTAGTTATTAATACATAATTCTTAATTAAATTAGCAAGTTATAAAATATTATTTTAAAATAATGATACAAGTAAGTGAAAATATTTATTTTTTATAAGTTAACAATTATTACTACATTATCCCTTTGGCTAAAATTTTATTTCCTTTAAATGTTTTTAATAACATTCTCATAGGTTTCCAAGTGAAGTAGTTTGGGACATTATAACTATAAATGACCTCAAAATCATTGTCAATACAAGTATTATTTTCATTTGGTCAATAAGACATAGTTCTTGTGGTTAATAATTTAGGGTGAAGAGAAAATAAACTTATGTTAAAATTGGTTACTGACTCCTCAGAAGCTTATTAGAATATCACTTTGAATGTGGATACATTCTGAGCCCTAGTTATTGAAAGTGTCAGTAGTAATTTGTTAGAACATTTCCCCCGTAACTTAGATTTGTGTTCTGAATTTAGAAAATGTTTTCCAACAACTCTTTAGTGTAGTTGAAATAAGCTCCATTTTACAGATTAATTAATGTTTAGGAAATAAAAGTTTCATTAATGTTCATTTAAATTATTAAAAACAATATAAATTTTTCTTTATCTGCTCCAAATACTTGAAAATGTCATAAATAATTAAAAGAAATTATATACTTAATTATTTTGTGCAATATTTAAAAAACATGAGATACATCGTTTTATGATTATTAATACATGCATGTTTTGTTTTTTTCATTAATTATGTAAAAATGTGTCATGCACATACATCTACTGCATATTTTTATAAACAGATCATGCCCAGGAAGTTATCAATAGTGAAACATCATGAAACACCCACTTTCAGTGAAAACATATGTTTGATTTACTGCATAAATCTTATTAAACCATTCTAAAATATTAAGCTCTTCACAGTTTAAATGGTCTCCTGTAAGTTTCATTAGCTTTGGATTTATAGCATAATCTACTCTATTGGGTCAAAGGGAGGATATTAGAAAATCAGTTGAGAACACACAAAAAGCAAGATAAATAGGGGTGTTTCAGAACTTAGATATGAAAATATTTTTATACATAGTAATGGGAAGGTAAATATGTATACCATATTTATATAGTATGTCTATATCTATCATCTATCAATCATCTATTTATCTATCTATCATCATCTATCTTTCTATCACCTATCTGTAAATTTTCCATTATTCTTCTCAAATACTCAAAGGAATTTGTGTGAATTTTCTAAGGAAAGCAATTATCTATTTCCGGGCTGAGTCAGCAGGGGGCAGTAGGTATCATTAAAAGATGAAGATGTTTGAACAAACTGACTTTCTGAGTTCCCTTGCAAACTCTTGTAAGAAAAAACCTGTTAAAACAAATCACTTTGCTATTTCTTTGTTAGTAGTGTTACAAATGTGGTTGGAAAATGAGGTGATGTAAAAAGCAAACTGTATTCTCGATTTCCCCAGAGTATACTTGTTGAGTTTATTGATTTTCAATGGAATAAATTTAATCCATGTAAATAAAAATTTATTTTGCAACATCAAGGATCACATATTTAGATGTAAGCAAAGACTTGTATATTCTCAAGCAGCTGGAAATTTTATATGGGTGGTACTCTCACTCCATTCCCTATCCAGTAAAGATATTTAGATATGAATTTTAATTTTTCTACATGTCTGAGATTAAAACAATATTTAGAATATAGACTATGGTAAAGCCAGCATTTTATAAAATAAATCCTTAATATATTAAACAGTGTGGTGTTTTCTAGCTTAAAAACTACTTAAATGGTGAGTTTTGCTTTGCTTTATTTTCTGAATTCCATTTAAAATATAGCTTCATGTGGTTACTACGCGATAATGGTAGTTGATTATATGACAGAGCTGCACAATAATAATTTACAATCTGTCATGTGTGAAATCTTGCATTGAATCAGATAAACCCAAGCTGCTGAAATGTGCTCTATATTATTGCATTGGATGTAATAGCACAGATTGTGTAACAGTATATAATAGAAACACTGTGTTTCTTCTATGATTAGAAGTTTGATTACTATAAATTACCATTCTGCCAAATGTTTTAAAGATTTTTTATAAGTTTAACTGGAACTTTATACATTAATTAAAATTATCCACCACAAATGCAGAGAATTCATTAAGAAGAACAAAGTTTTCTCTACCTAGTTATTTTTTACAACCTCAAGAAGATTTTAATAAATATGTTCCATTCCACCCATTATCCTATTGCCTTTTATTCTGTAATGAATATGGAAAAGATGATGAGAGGAGTTTATAAATGAGAAAGGCCATGACACTCACATGCCCGATAACATTACCGTGATTCTTATCGCCTAATGAATCTAGGAAATTGAAATTGTGTTGTAGAATGATCCTCATATATAACTGAAGGCTTTTTTCATTGCGTGTTGTGAAGGAGAGCTAAATATGCCACCCCCAAATATGTCCCTTTGGCATAAGGATTATTTTGAGCTGGTTATTATAAATACAACAAACAACAACAACAACAACAACAAACAGATAAGGAAAAAGCTCTGAAAACCAAGTAGAAGTTACACTTTTGAAAGAAACATTTATATTTACAAAGGAGAGCTTCATTTGTAAGTCTATCTCCCTCTATGTACCAGGAAGCAGAGACGAGCACACTTCTAGAAACCCTTTACAGTGCAGAAGGCAAGATTTAAGTCTACATAACAAGCTCACTCTTGTTTGTTTTGTTTTTCCTGATAATCTTCCATAACTGGCTTCCCACTCCTTCCCTCCAACATGTTTCTTTTGTTGGAGATGGCATTTAAAGCGGTGACTTGAAACATTTTAGGAGTTATTCAATTTTCCTGTGTATCTCCCATGTATATAGGAAGCATACATATTATTAAACTGTGTTGCTTTTTCTTTTGTTCATCTGTATTTGATTAGAGTGGGAGGGGGTCTCACCCAGGAACTAGAGAGGTGGAGGAAATATTATTTTTTCTGTCACCCATGGTTGTGATAAAGAAAAACTTTCAGGTGTATCAACATCGCCACTGGGACACATAAGATACAGTGTGTTGTCATCAGCATTTGTTGACTGCTCCTATTGGCAAAAATTTCCCACCTTGTTTCGGTAATCATAAAATTATCTTCATGTACATGATCAAAATACAAAAATCCCAAAGAATAAACTGTGTGTATATGAGTATATAAATTTTAACTATGTGCAGTATGTTTGAAACTTAACTACAAGTTAAAAATGCAAAATGTGGGAAGTAAGTTTGGCAAGAAGATTTAATGAGTCACACGTCTGGATGAAAGAATAGAGAATTATTATGGAATGGGAAATAGGTCTCACCATTCATTGACATTAGTTTAGGGTGAACCACATGAAAAGAGTCTGCTTGCCTTTATTTTAGCAAAGATTGGACAACTGGCTAGGATGCCCAAATAAAAGAGATGCCTGGTCAAGAAGAAGTTACATAAAGATTCATAAGCAGCAGGCTTTTTAAAAATGAAATACTTTCAATCTAAACAAAGGAGAAAATAAAGTTATAAGAAAAATTAAATATGAACAGTTTTTCTGAGTGAAAGAAACCTCTATCAATTCAGAATTTTGTGGTGGTATAAAATTTCTTAAGGGATAGGCCAATTACTTACTGTGACAGAAATAGATATTTAATCAATAATAATGTGGAGGAAAATAAGTTTCTTTAGGAAGTAACCTCACATGGTGATCTTGGTACCAATGGAAGGGGAGTTCTTGCAGTGTCCCAAAGAAAAGGATTTCCTGCAACCAGCACAAGAGGATGGGTTTTGGGGTAAACTTTACAGATGATGTAAAATGAAGGGGGTTCCCCTAGAACTTCCCGATGTATCATCTCTGTCCATCTTGCTGTGGAGAAGGTCCAATCGTGTCTTCAGTAGGGCCAACACAGATGCCAGTGTCCAGAATTTCTGCTCCATATTAAAGTCCAATCCAGTCCATTCCAACATCTGGCCAGCTTCGTGTGTTTCCAGCTGCGGTCCACTGCTGTGCTGTGGTATTCAGGCTCCCCCCTGGAGCCTGCTGGTAGAGTCCACCAGTCCATGGGCCATGTGGCTCCTGAGGCCTCATGGCGATGGAAGAAACCCATGAGTTTACTGTGAAAGTGTGTTACCGGATGGGAGGGAGGTAGGGGTGGCAGGGAGAGACAAACAGAGAGAGAGGGGCCAGGAAGTGCTTCTTGATTCCTCTGGGATTATATTCAACTGACAGGCCTTTATGGCCCGGCACCCCCCACCCCCATGCCATTTTGAGGGCTATTTCCCATGTGCCCTGCTCCCCGTGTCATCCTTGGCAATCCGTACCAGAGCAGGGATGGGAAGAACGCTACGCTAATCCCCTTGCTGAAGCGACGATGCGATCCCCTGGGGTTTGAAGTCGCAACTTCCAGGTCAAACAAAGAGGCTTATGCTTCCCAGTTTATTAAACAAAGTGAATGTCTAAATCACTTTGCACTCTCTCTATGTCACCAAATTAATTAACTAAATCCCGATGGTTAACTATCTGATCATAAATTCCTAAGTGGGCAGGTCATGGCCCAGGCACATAACAGTTTAGTTACCTTAAGTATTCCCTGCTTATTTTTTTTTTCTGAACATCTAGGTTAGTATAACTATGAAATAAACCACCCTGAAGAAAGCTCATAATCTTGTTAACTAACATGTAATCTAACCAAAGCTTTGCATTTTCCCACCTCCATGTAATCTTTACTTTCCCTCTTTACTGTCAAATTCATAGAACAAACTAGAAGACTGTTATTCTCTGAAGAATTTGAAATCTTGCTTCTTGGTATATGTTGTCAGTTTGGCTCAAATAAATTCTCATAAAAATTCTCTACAGGTTTGGATGTTTCTTACGTTGACAGTGATAATGATCATAATAATACCAGTTAAAATTTCTTGATTTAAAATCAAGAAGATCTAAAATCATCTGCCAGGAACATTTCAAAGTACTTCTTCATATTTTTTTATTATATTCTTCTGACAAACAAATAAGGTGGATAAATAATTGTATGTCTGTTTTATAGATGTAAATATTTAGGCAAAGAGTGATTGGCATACCCAAAGTTCTGAAAGCTAGTCAGTTCTGGAGTTGAGTTTTGAATTCAAATCTAAGGAATTTGAATCTTAACATCTGAGTTGAGCACTGCCGAGTGTGGCTCAGTTGGTTGGGCATCTTCCCACAAAACAAAAGGTTGCCGATTTGATTTTGAGTGAAGGTACATGTGTGGGTTGCAGGTTCAGTCCTAAGTCAGGGCATGCAATGGAAGGCAACCAGTGGAGGTTTCTCTCTCATATAGATGTTTCCTTCCCTCTCTTTCTCTGTCCCTTTACCTCTCCCGAAAACGCAAATATAAAAATTAAAAAATTAAAAATCTGAGTTGAGAAATACAGACCCCCTTATCATCAGTAAGACTGGTATAGTTAGAGAATCTAATAAATGAAGTTTTTTTTAAAGAAACGGGCAAAGACATGCTTAAACATTTTTCATTTGTATGTACAGACCTAAAAATAAATGTAAATGAAAATATATTAGTAGTTTATCTCACCTCATGTAATAAATACATTTTTGCATATTACTAAAATATTTCTAAAATTCACATTTGTATTCTCACTAAATCATATATTTAAATCTTTAAAACTTTTTGTATTAACAAATGTAAAATTTGCATTCAATTCTAGAGCTTGCTTTCTATATATCACTTTCCCTACCATGTATTAATAGCTGTCAGTGTCTATTGAAATCAAATTTCAATGTCACAAGATGTTGCATATCAACCTGATTGTAACATTATGAAGAGTATACTATATATGTAAATCTGTGAGTCATGGGACAAGAAGCAGGTTGAGGTGGATGATCAAAGGAATTTTGAATCTTCATAAGAAGAAGAATAATTTAAAACATAAAGTTTTAATAGTGGTTTATAGGTAATTTAGTATATGTTATATATTCTTAGTAATGGGAGTTTTACAGCCCGTTTTATTAGCCTCCATTGCTCTCCCCTTGTCCAGCTACTGAATATTCAATATTCTTAACAGATAGCAACTCACTTGTGCATAAACCACCTGGAGAGAGCTCATTTCTTTATGATGTAGCTGACACTTTATTTACTCTTATTTAATTTTTACTAAGTTTGCATCTATATTAAATGAAATATGTATGTGTAAATTTAAGCATTTTATCAGTAAGGAGTTATAAGTAAGTGCTATGAATACATTTAGACTTATAACAAGTTAGTTGAAGCAATCAACAACCACCTAGTATTTGTGCAAACTCCACACCCAAAGCTACACTAAGGACCTATAATGATGACCAAAATATATGATGGTGTGTTTGCCCACAAAGACCTGTAGAAAATAAGTGAAAATCAATGAGGAGCTAAAGAATTAGACACTGACTTTAAAAGTTAATAGAATTCAGGGAATAAAGAGCTCACTCGGGGCTGAAACTCAATGGAAGGGGTCAGGAGTAAATACTCTAGCAGAAAAAAGAAAATGAAAAGAATAAGACTTCCTGTGATTGAAAGAAATCTGGACAAAAGAAATCCACACAAATTTGTAGTTGCTGAGGTGACTGCAGATTAGAAAGTAGGAGCTGGACTAAGCAAGCCCTGGGGAAATCACTGGGAATCAGTAAAGGGAAAGAGAGGCAGATTTGGAGGGAAAAAATGTCTAAGACATAAAGAGATGAATTCCCAGTGCAGATGTGCAAGGTGAGAGTTAAGGAAAATAGCTATTGGTTTCAAGCTGAGTCAAAGTTTCATCCTGTAGAAATGGAAAATAAGACACTTTAAGTCAAATTACACTTTAAAGAAGAAAAATTATTAAGTCCAGTAAAAATTGCAAAAGGTAGGACACATAAATTATTTATTTTTCAAGAATAGTTACAATGATTAGTGGTTAAGTGAAAGCCACTAAATGCCACATGTTTACACTGCACTTAATTAATAATAATAATATACTTCATTTGTATAGGATTATATAATTTTTAATTAAAACATTGTGCTGTTATACTCAACACAATTTTTAAAGAATAAGAAATCAAGGTAGTATTAGTTATTTTTTTCTTACTAAATTTTTGAGAAGAGAAATATTATTACTAAGATGTTAAAAATTTCAATAATGACAAGACTGCCAAGTGTCAGATAAAATTTTTTAAATTAATTCAATTCTAGTTTTATGTTCTGTCAATATATATACATTTGTTATCCATTTGTTTATGAAAGTGTTTATATATAAAATGATATTAAATGTATTATACATAATACACACATATATAGTCTACATACGTATATTATATACACATAAAATGTAAATATATTTTACATATACTTTAATTAAAAAATAAAATATGCACCCATAAAACCATCACCACCGTCAAGGTGATAAAAATATCCAGGCTTGTGACAATTAACTTTTTCAACTTAAATTTTACATAACCTGAGCCCACCAAAATGTATTGCAATTGGTAGTGATCATTAGGTTTTAGAGAATCTGAGACCAGAACAAATCTGAACTCTTAAATTTCCTTTAAGTCCTGATGTTTAGGCAGTCTTTAACAATGGCACAGGGATCTGAGTTCACAGAACAACCAGTATCTTCTCCACAAAGAAGTTGCATTAGTAGGAAAACCAAGGTAGTCACTGGCTCAGAAGGAGAAAGAGGACAAAAAAAAAAAAAAAAGATAAAACAAGAAAGGGAACACAATTTTGGTGAATTGACAAATGAAACAATTTTAAGTTTTAACAATTTTCATTCACATTAGATAATGTGGGTCAATGTTTGAGTTCAATTTGCATATTTGAGAAGCTTCTCAAACTGATTAAAGAATGTAGATAATAATATAGTTTAATTTCCTTCCTCTCTCCTTCCTCCCCTTCTTTCCTTCCTTTCTTCCTTCCTCCCTTCCTTCTTCTAAACCAGCTCTCAAAGAAACAATCTTGTTTATATTAAAAATTTCTGTAAAATAACTTCTTCAAATCCAAATTGTCCTCCTTCATGCCCTTGCCAGTGTGGCTCTGCTGGTTGAAAAGTCATCCAATAACTGAAAGGTTGCATGTTCGAGTTCCCATCAGGGAACATACCTAGGTTGTAGGTTTGATCCCCCGTCCAGGCACATGCAGGAAATAACCAATTGATGTTTCTCTCTTGCATCAATGTTCCTCTCCATTCCTATCTCCCTTACTGTCTTTCTAAAATCAATGAAAAAATGTTTTTGGGTGAGAATAAAAAAAAATGCCCCATATGAAATTGTGCCAGTTAGAAAGAATCACACGGCTTAACCTCGTGGCAAAATATACAAAAGCAGCAGGTGTTTTTCATAAGGGAGGTGCAGTTTTTGACTAAGAAAACCCCATGAGAGCTACAGGGTACACAGGCAGGAGCTTGTGCATACTTGTGTCTCTGAAGCTTGGTAAAAGTTCAGTTTTGCCCAATTTGAGGCCAGGCCCCATGTAGCAACATTAACAGTGGTTCTTAGGGATTGACAGTGGCCCTTACAAAATTTTTATAAACTGTTTCATTGTTATATATTAAATATATATCAACAAACTCCACAATTAAGGCAGATATTCACCGCCCTCCACATTTTTCCCACAATCCTTTATAATTCCTGTCTTCTATACTTCCACACCCTCCTTTTTCATTGCAAGGCAACCACTAACCTAGTTCTAGTACTATAGATCAGTTGCACTTTCTAAACTTTCACATAACTGGAATAATTTAATTTATGTTTATTTTTGGTCTGACTTCTTTTATCAGCATGATTGTTTTGAGAGTCATTTCTGTTAAAGCATGTGTCAATAGCTCCTTTTTATTTCTGAGTAACATCGTGTTATGTGTCTATACCACGGTGTCCATCTATCTGTTGATAGATGTTATAGACTGAATATTTTGTCCTTCTCAAATTCATATGTGAAACCCGAATCCCCAGTGTGATATATTTGCAGATGAGTCCCTAAGGAAGTAATTAGGTTAAATGAAGTTAAAGGGTGAGGCCCTCATCCAATAAGTTTAGGGGCTTCAGAAGAGACGCAGAGAGCACCTTCTCTTACTCTCTCCACATGAGCACAGAAAAGGCCATGTGAAGACACAAGAGGACAGCTTATGTGCAAACCCAGAAGAGACGTTTCACCTGGAACCAAACTGCCTGGCATCTTGAACTTGAACTTTCAACCTCACAGAATTGTGAGACACAAATTTCTGTTGTTGAAGCTGTCCACACTCTGATACTTTGTATGGCAGACAAGTGGACTAATACAATAAACGTGTGTTGTTTACAGTTTTGTTATTAAAAATAAAGCTTGAATTACTTCTAATAGGCTATGTACATGCGCGCTTACTTAAAAGAGTAATATTGCACTAATACTAAAAATTATTCCTTGTTTATTTGAAATAAATTACAATGATCTAAACTACACATTTCCTTCTTTAACTATTTCTCAAAAGATCTCACTTTCTCTAGATTTTTTGCGGTATTTGCGTATAATATGCCTTGCAGTTATAGTCTATGTTTCATGCTGGGAAGAGTATTTAGCAACATCCATGTAAAAAAATCACCTTTTTTAAGGGATAAAATTTATTTTAAAAATAGTGAAGTCATAGAAAATGCCACAATACTTATTCACTTAAATTTAGAATTCATTTTCTCTTTTTTTTTAGTAAAATCATCTCTTTTAGTGACAGCTTTGACACGTAAAAGGATCATTTTTTGGTCAATTTTAAAATTCATTTGACAATTTCTTTTAGGCAATGGAGCATTTCAATAGCAGACTTTGCTTTTTTTTCAATTTGCATGATCCTATTGCTAAAGAGATGTTGAAAATTTTGTACAAGAAATTAATAGGCTTTACTCTCAAATTATTTAAAAAGTCCACAATTATTTGGGAGCCTTAAGAACTAAAGCATAATTTCAGTACTTCAAATAAACTGATAATTCTCTCAATTACATTTACTGTAGACCCAATGAAGTTGTGCATGCAAGTGAATTCAAGAACACAAAATACCAACAAAATCACAAATATAATTATTCAGTTCAAACAGTATAAATGAGGAAAGAGTAATATTTCATGACAATTGCTTTAATGTCAATAGAAAGGACATCAGATGCTGTTACAGAAACATTACACAGAATATAGTCAGGTCACCTAACATCTTCACAAGAATCATTCATGCCCTATTTTAGGTTAGAATAAATATTGTACTTTTGTGCAAGCATTGACAAAATTTATTTTATCTGGACCATAAAAAGTATGATTTTTCTTATTAACTCTCAACTTAGCAAGAGAGTCTCTGCAAAAATTTGCTATTGCTTCTGGAGTCTTATCTGGAAGAGACTTTACTTGCAATAGACATAACAAAGCTTTTTTCATAAAAAAATATTGCAAAATCAGAATTTTTTTCACTGTAATTACTTGCAACCATGGCAATGATATAAAAGCAATGAATAATAACTATTTATTATTGCAGGTTTTTGTTCAGGCACTGAAAATTGCTTGTTTTTTTGGAATTATGCTGCTGGTAGAAGTTATATTTGAACAATTATTTGAGATAGAGATTAATGATGTTATAAGGTTTAGAAGACCATTTTATCTTCTTCATCCAAATTTCCCTTAAGCAAAATTGTAATTCAAATTGCTTTGTTTTGGGCTAGTTGAGGAAATAACAAATCTTTTATGTTTAGCTATTAGTATGCATTGGTTTATATTTGACTTCCTATGATTTCTGAAATTGAGTGAACAATTGCAAATTCATAAAGAGCATTAAAAGAATTTTTTCCCCTTTATAAATGTCCACTGTTCAGAATATTCATCATGGAATTAATACTTGTGTCTTGGCACTTTGGTATTCAAATATATAAGAAATAGAACTAGAGATAATAGCAATAATTGAAAAGTAAAGGAGTTTGATGATCTCATGAACGCATGAATCTGTTACTCATAATTCCGAACTCATAGCTAATCATAAACTGAGTTGAATTACTGAAAAGTTTACCAACTTGCAAACTAAAAATATATTGATGTAGTATTGACATTTAAGGGATTCAAAAATTAATTACTGTTGTAAAAATACCTTTAACTGCTGGATTTATGTAATTTATCAAAAACATATGAATGTAAGATATTTAGAATATTCTGACAATGTTCATATAAGATGCAAAATAAAATCACTCAATGCATGTATACATATGTGTGTATACATGTATGTATACATACATGCTGGAAACCTTATATTCAATATTTTTAATAGATACTACTTTTGCTTTTTTGAATAAATTCCTTAGAGTGCAAAGGTCCGACCATATGGTAAATATTTATTTCATATTTAACACTCAAATTGGTTTCCAAATTGGTTTTACCATTTGGCATTCTTACCAACATTGTATGAGAACTTCTGGTCCTTCATGTATTTCCTCAAACTTAATATAGTTAAATCTTTTCATTTTTAACCATACTAAAAAAGTGTATATTGGCTTTTTATTGTCATTTTTATTTGAAATCTCCTAAAAATTAAAAATGATTATGATATCTTTTCATTTACTTAGCTTATTTACTTATCTGTATGTTTATGTAATTAAATGTCTGTTTATATAATTTGCCCATTATTTGCTGGGGTCTTAGTTTTCTTAAAATCAATGTTTTAAAGTTTTTAAAATATGTATTCCAGTTATAAGTTTTTATCTTATATATAGATGTCTTTTCCTTGTTGGCGGCTTGTCTTTCTCTTAAGATTGTCTTTTAAGGAGCTGATGTTTTAAATTTTCCAACTACTTTGCATTCTTGCCAATCATTTTTTTTCCATGGGTTTAGATAATTTTGTACTCCCATAAATATCCTTAAGCCTTATTGTGGAATACAGTCAAATAACTTAAGACAATTTAAACTTTTCTGATCTTTCTGTTAATATTTTTTTTAGATGAAATAGGAGCTGAGGTAAGCCAAAAGGCAATGTTTCTTCAATACATAATTTTTCATTACCTTCTAAGAAGACTTAATTTTTTTTTCAGATCACCCTCCCTTCATGAAATTCTAATGCCACAAAATTTAAGTATTTCAATTTATATACTTTAGCCCTTTAAATGTATATAAAAAATTGTAAAGTGAAGATTTTCTTGACATTCAAGAGTGAATTTTTAATCTCTTGGAAGATATATTGCTTTTATAGAAAACACATAATCTAATGATAATTATCTCCCACAAATTAAGTAAGATCCTTATCTGTTACTCTAAGTCATTGTGAATTAAAGGATTTTTCATCCGTCTGCTGGGAACAGGCACTCTCCCCAGTCCTGTGTCAATGGCAGCCACTGTTACCTCTTCTAATCTTTTTCCGTTGTCCTTTCCTGGCTTTCAGGAGTTACCTCACACTTTTGCACTGATCTACCCTCAGCTGAGTGTGTCTGTGGAAGCCTTTGAAGATTCTGAAGTTCTCTGGGCAGCAAACTTACACATTCTGCTCAGCTAACTTCAGCTACATTGTTTCCCGAGTCTCACATCCATCTCCTCAGGCAATTGCCTGCATCATCACTAGATTTCTCCTCCTTGCTCCCTTCCCTTGAAGTTCTCTAGGCAGTCAGCTGACAGACTTAGGCCTCACCTCATTGTGTCTCATTTCTCAGGGAGCAATGCCTTTCCTAAGTTTTATGTTTCTTGTTTAATTTGAGTGAGAGGGCAAATTTGTTATTTTTTACTATATCATGGGCTGAAGCAGAAATTTCCCTTTAAAGGTTTTGAAATGGTAATCCAAGATGAAGTTTGTGTAAAAGACAAGGGTTTGAGGATTAATCTTTTTAAATCTTTTATTCCAGAAGCCATCCCTCTGCCTGCCCTCTCTATAGATGTTTCCTCTCATAGACAAACAATATTCAAAACCCTAAGTAAGCATGCAGATGGTAGAAACAGGTGTTAGAATACTCAAAGTCAATTTCACCAAGGTATGATAAGAATATGTTCAGAGGAGCAAAAATGTCCCTGGAAAATTTATCCCTGAGGAAACAAATAAAATAAAATAAACTCAACATGGATAAACCTCAATGAAATAATAATTGGAGCTCAATTCAGTGTGACCTTTACCACATAGTTTGGAGACTATGACCCTAAGCAGGTGAACATGCAATAGGTCTCAAATATGCACACAAGAAATCTCAAATATCACCGTGCAGGTTTTCGTGTGGACATACGTTTTTAACTCATTTGAGTAAATACCAAGAAGTGTGATCACTGGATTGGATGGTAAGACTGTGTTTGCCTTTGTAAGAAAACATAAAACTGTTTTTCAACCTAGTCTGTATTTTAATCTTTTTTAAAACTCTCAGTTTGTAACACAAGAGTGAGACACCATGCCATACCTATTCAAATGACTAAAATGTAAAAATAACTGTTAGTAAAGAAGTGGAGAAATAGGAACTTTCCTTCATTGCTGGGAGGAATGCTTATAGTAGCGCCACTTGGGAAGACAGTTTGGCTTCTGGAAAAGCAGAGTGGGGGTTTAGAGGGTATATAGAGTTTCTGTAAGTTCTTTTCTATGTTTTTGTAAACCTAAAACTACCAAAAATATTTAAGTCTATTAAGAAAAAACTCTGAGGACTCACAGGACCTACAAATCTGTCTCTGCTGTGTTGACAAGGATCTCTCTCTGCGGGACGCGATCCTGTTACACCCATTATCCTCCCGCCAGGCGCTAAACTATCAAGTACTTAAGTCAACTTCAAAGAGTGAGGGGCTATATTCTTTTTGAAATGCTGTCATTAATCATGTACTGAAACTGCACCAAATCACAAAACTCTCTCCATTATATGAAGTATAGTTTAATTCAAAACACTTAACGATAACTTAAGATACATTATATTAATATAGTAAAATATGTTGAGAGTATATATAAAAGACACTATATTTGTTTGTAGAATAACTCCACACAGCATTACATCACACAATGGGTGTTGCACAATTGAGTGTGCATTTACCTGATAGAAAACCTAAGTGGAGACGCAGGTCTGAGCATGTTGACGTGGATGATTCTAAGGCAATACATAATACTACAGAGGGAACCCAGTTATCAACATTATACCTTCTGAGTCATCAGCATCAGCCTTCATAGAAAAAGAAAAGTGAGGTGATGGAAAAGAGAAAGAAGACAGCTTGCTGTAACTAGAACATGAATGACCACTTGAAGACAATTTGAAGCTCTGGTTCAGTCTTTACCAAATCATCACTACAAGGTGATGTTTACATATTAATATACAATAGGAAGGAAATAGATTTTTTCTTGATAGGGATGCCATATTCTGGAAAAGCATATGAAAGGAAAATACTATTGAGGACAGTTTGGAAAATACGGTATGCCTCTAGACACTATATATATAAATGGCATATATATGTATATATTTCACAAAGGGGTAAATATAACTATTAAGGACTCAAGAGTTTTACATACATTTTAGATCAAAATTGTTTATATAACTAATATTTTACTTGATTAGTTACTGTAAAAACAGCTGCTTAATTATTTAAGATCTCAACTCTTCACAATTTAACAAAATAAATCTGTTTAGTGATCATTATTTTTCATAATTTATCATTAGATTTAAAAATATAAAATATCTGTTGTTTTTCAGTGTTAAACAAATTACACCTGTGAAGTTTTGCTTCTGTAAATTAGTTAAATTTACTATAAGTGATCTTCAGAAATATTTGTATTTTTATTGTTACTGATATAAAAATTCAATACGATGTATTTCAGTTATTTTTTGAATGGATTTTAATTGCCCAATGAATCAATGTAAGACTTCTTGAATAGTAATAAAGGAGAACAGAATTTTTTTGTATTTACCTTTATGTTATATTTTAGAACCACAATGGTGCTCTTTAAAGTGTAAGTTATTTGTTTGAGTGATTGGTTGGTAGTTTGGTTTGTCTTGTTACTTTTTACAAATAACTAAGTATGTTTTTAGTTATTCCTAGGAATCTGGAGAAGAATAATATCTAGCTGGGCAATATTCATGAAGTAAGTACCTGAAAAATTTTCATCAAATTAATTAACTGGGTGTGGTTTTTCTAGAAGATTTCTATTAAAAAAAAACAACTCAATTGTTTTGTTTACAATAGAAATTTATTTCTAGTACCTTGAAATCAAACATGACATTATACCAATAACCAATAAAACTTTCTATGTTTGGATATGTTAAACTGAAATTTTTACGATAGTGTCATAAAAATCTTATACATCTTACCAAAGTGGGTTTTGTGAGATGCACCAGTATTTAGATAGTCCTAATTACAAAATAATATTTTATTATCTATTTTCTAAATTTTTACAATAGTATAGATTAGTATTACTTTTGCATTATGGATATTAATGGAGTAGAACTAGATAATAATTTTAGGATTTTTGAAAGAACAGGGCTATAACATGGTCTTGGACATTTCTCGAGAGCCATCTAGCTAACCTAATGACTGAAACAGGCTTTTACATACTGCATCAGGCTCATGTGCTTTTTTCTCACTTTGACACTATAGATAATATTTTTCATTTGTATTATAATCAGATAGTGAAGGAGGGAACATTTAAATTGCGCTCTTTAATGTACTGTATTTTTTAAAATTTCATAAATGGCCTATGTTTTTAAGACAGTTATAACCTAGGGAAATAATCCAAAGATTTAAATTTCGAATGCACTAAATTTTAATATTTATTTTTCAGACTATTAAGCCAAGTACTTGCATGGATTTTTTTAATTAATTCTTTCTTACTGCCATTTTAAAACAGTATTTATATTTTTCTCTGACTTGTATGTATATGCATATATATATCAGTATATTATAACTAGACATATTTAAAGCTACTACTATATAAATATATTCTATTTTCCAACCAAACTATGATATCCTTAGGGTCTATTCCTCTTAAAAAGGTCTAAGCATTTTCCTTTTATGCATGCTCTTGATATTTGCCACATCCTTATAAAGTATTGGTTAAACAAAATCATGATTCTAGAGACTCCTGCCCAGTATCTTGCAGAAAGAGATGTTTCTCACAGTTGCCTTTTGGGCTTCCAGATCAGATAATCTGACTCTAGAGACTATTTTTACAAAAAGTACCTCTCAGGAATTAGAACAGGCTTAAATTTTAGCTTTTCAAGTTACTAGATCTGTGGCTTTTCTTAAACACTCTAAACTTCCTAAGCTTTAGTTTCTTCATCTGTAAAAGTGGTATACAACAAAATCTACTGCACAAGTATGTTACAGAAAATAAAAAAAATGAGTGCACAGCATCTAGTAGATCTTAAACATAAGTAGACAGTTAAATTGTTTTATCATTCTGTTAAATTATTTCTTGTTAAAGTTGAAGAAACTTTCATTTTCAA
The DNA here is from genome assembly GCF_021234165.1 of Pteronotus mesoamericanus. NCBI lineage: Eukaryota > Metazoa > Chordata > Mammalia > Chiroptera > Mormoopidae > Pteronotus > Pteronotus mesoamericanus. The sequence continues at coordinate 12,358,723 of NW_026555247.1, read as the reverse complement.
AATCAGATTGGCTTCATCTAAAGCATAGGAGATTTTAAATATTTGTTTTAACTCTGTGTTCAAACAAAGCAGAGGATCTAAGGCAATTGAATATGATCTGAATTTAGGGGGACATTTTTAGGGACAAAAGACAAGTTGAATTTTAGTTAATGTTATAAAGGAGATGAAAAGTTTATTCTCAAATCACTTATGTCTTTGATGAGCAATATTTCTTAACTAGTTAATTGAAATATTCTGCAGGTAAATAGACAGTATATTTGTTTTGATGAGTGTAATCAATTTGGACTCAAATTACTGTTTGGATTTAAAATCTAGCTCATAGACTACAATATTAAATTTAAAAATTTGCATTTTTGTAATTTATTTTCTATTGCAAAACTGTATTTGTTTTTTAAAAAAATACACTTTATATATTATTTATTTATTTTTAGAGAGAGGGGAAGGGAGGGATAAAGAAGGGAAGAGAAACATCAGTGTGTAGTTGCCTCTTTTCATGCCTCCTACTGAGGACCTGGCATGTGCCCTGACTGGGAATCGAACTGGCGACCCCTTGCTTCGCAGTCCAGCACTCAATCCCTTGAGCCACACCAGCCAGGGCTATATCTGCTTTTAAAAAAGACTTAGGGCCTAACAAATAGTAAAAACTCAATATATGTTAGCTCTTATTATTACCAATTGTCCCCCAGTATATGATCTGTAGCTGTTGTTGATTGCTCCTTACATGGGGATCTCACTAGGTTATTTATGTTCTGTGACCTGGGATTTGTCACAGAATCTGTGACCTGCAATACTTGCTCTTAACAGGGTAGTTGCAGGAGCATTTTTTAAATGGTTTTCTGTTCTAAGGCTAACCACTAAGTTGGTTTCTGAAAATAAATTTTTAAATATTTGGTATATACATCTTTCTGCACTGTTCCAATCAGTTTGAAATGCAAATGTGCCTTGTAACCTTGAAGAATTAAATGAAAGAATCTGTAGTCTTTAAAAATCAGAATGTGAATTTGTCTCAAGGCTGCTCTATTTACTTATGTTCTTAGAAATTCAATATATTCCCAGATGGATATTATGTAGCCAATGTTCTGTGGTGCTCTAACATGCAACATACCTACATAGGAAATCGCCAGCTAAGCTATTATATGTTTAAGAGTTTTAATTGCTGTGTACTTCAAACATTTCTTACATTGTGCCATCTGGCCAACAGAAATGTTAATGAATTTTTAAATGTAATGGGATATGCCCTGAATTAGAAATGTCTCAATATTAGTTGCTTACTATTGGTAAATGACAGATTTATCAATAAAAACCTCACAAAATTGCTATCCTTTTCTCTGTGCCATTATAGTAGCAACACATTTTTAAGTGGTAGTAAAAGTTGCTCAAAAAATCATCTGGATGGAAATAATAATTTGTAAATACAGTAGCTCTTCTTGCTATTTAAAGAAATTACATAGTAACGTGCCATTTTTTTTCTTTGAAAGTGGTTTTAGAGACGTATTTTAGATATTAAGTAAAACACTTCTACTTAAAGTTTAAACAAAACTTTGGACGTGTTGGAGAAGTCTGATAATGGTTGCAAGTGCTCTTATTTTGTTGTAAAGTTTCTCTGCCACGCAAAGAAAATCTCTTTTTATTTAATCTCTATTTCTATTGTGACTGTATTTTACATATGTTAAGTCTGGCAAAAACATACAATGACTAGCTACCAGAACACCTGTTTCAAAAGAGTATAATCTACTGTGCTCTTCTTCCCTGATAATTTTAGTCTCCATATAGTTTAGCTTACTTTGTATGAACACACTAAATAACAGATTCCTTGTAGTTCTGTATAAAAGCAAAATGTAAGGAATCAGTCAGAATGTAAGTGGTAAACAGAAATCCATTCAACAGTATAAAAAACAGTAAAAAAATAGAAGCAATCTGTTGTGTAAATTGGGGAAAATGTTTTAAAAATACATATGAAAATTACAGAGAAAATATTATCATAGGTTTAGCATCATAAATGAACACATAAAATATAAGAACCATGATAAAAACAACTTCAAACCATTAGTTCAGAATTTTAAAAATTATTGTAGAGATTAGAGTAAAATTCATCTTCATTTTGCCTCTGAAAATATCCTAGGTAGAAAATTACTTAAATGCCTACCGTTATACTAATATAACATATAAGATTTTGTTAGCTGAACATGTTTATGAGATTCTTTGTTTTAGCTTTCATCTGTGTTATGCAATTATATACCTAAACATAGATGTTCATTGCTTAAACTATTGCTTTGTTAATTTTAAAAATTAAAAGACTGCAAATAACTAATTCAGTTTAAATGTTTCCGGTAGATCATTGATGAGAAGCAAGATAGATTCCTTGATTTACAAGTAACTTTCCAATTAATTTTCACCTCCTCCTCCAAAGAGCGCCTAGAGGTGGTAGAACTCAAGGAGGATCATTACGTAGGTGTCATGGACAGAAATTGCCAATACAGATGCATGCACTTGCCGGGTTGGTTGCTAGTACTACCTGCCAATACAACACATCTTCCAGGCAGGATAAACAGCCTTACGGGAGTGCACAAGACTGTCTCATGAGAGAAAATTTAGGAAAAGATCAGGATGCATAGGAAAGAATAAAAGCACTTTGAATATGTGAGGGGTCAGAGCAGATGGGAGTGTGAAACAAAGGAGACAATCAAACAGAAGCATTTCTATTCTCTGCCTGTCATAAAGCCACATTTTATTTGAAGTAATAGTGCTCTACCAATCTCTCGTCAACCGTTTACTGCCTTCTCTCAGCCCCTGAAATGCCCTGCAGTTGCGTGCTATCTGCTTTTCTCAACCTCTGCTGTTCTAAGTAATGCTGCGAAAAAACAAAGAAATGGTGCAGGGGATCTCCTTCCCTTCTGTTCCCAGTGTGTTTATTATTTAGTCAGTACAAAATAGTTACGTACTTAATTGTTTACTCACTGAAGCCTACCTGTAGCCTGATTTCCTCAACGAGATCCAAAAACCACACAAGGGAAAGGATCCTGTTAATTTTGTATTGCTTACACTTAGCTTGACAAACATTCTCAGTAAATATTGGGATATTGATAACATTTTCATTGAAAACCTCTGGGTTTTTTTTTAGTTTTGTGGGGTTTTTCCCTATGAAATTTTATAGTTTCTAGTTATAGGGTTCATTGTTTTTTTTATGGGAAAATATGCTTTACATTAAACTGAAAGGTGATATCAATCTATAAAAATATAGAGAGAAAACAGACTATATTTTTTAATTGAATGATGAATTAATTCTGTTTTAAATGTAATCAAAATTTGTATGAAAGAGTTTAAAAGATAGAATTAAGGAATAGGAATTCCTTTTTTAAAAAATTAGTTAGGTTCTCTATCAATAGTTGTGTTGATTTGAGGCAAATTACTTAACCACGATCTGCCCTGTAACTTTATGAAAATACTTATTCATACCTCAAAGGGTTATTAAGGTTATTAAATTAATGTTGTCTATTAATAATTTCACTGGTCTTTGATCCTGGTTGGAATTTCCTGAGTGATGAGTGCCTTTGTTATTCACATTCATATTCCTTGGGCCTCAGCTTAGTTTATACTAACAAGGTACACATGAAGGGCACATGGGTCGTTGGGCTTTGAGCCGAGGGATACTAGCACAACCTGGTGACCTCTGGGGATTGAAGTTACAGATTGAGATCCATTACAAGGTTAACGATTCAGTCAATCAGACTTATGTAATGAGTCTGATCACATCAATTAAAACTCTGGACGTGTATATAATGAAGATTAAAATATGTACTTTTCTAAACTGCTTTTTTTCCTTACTGAATTCTCTCTTCTCAGCACTCCAGCTTAAAGATTAACTTGAACTATTGTGGTTGATACTGTCTGCTGGTGGGGACACTGGACCCATGTAGCATAATAGTGAATTCAGTTAGTTGTGCTAAGCTGTGTAGGTATCTCTACAGTATATGTGGGGTGCTCAGTTCTTTTGCAGCTCTACCACTGCATATTTAAAAATTCTCCATTGCCCAAAGGTGATACAACTGTTATGCATATATATGTGTATATTTTTCAAGGAATATTCTAACTGATTAAATCAGATGAACACTTCTATTAGAGCACCACAATGTCTATTTACCTTGGAGATCCCAAGGGTGGTCCCTAAAACCATTTATTTTCAGAGTCCTAAGCTCAGGTTAGGATTTGAAAAAATTCCTTAGCTTTACCATCTTCACCACTGCTGCATTTATCAAAGCAGAATATTGGTCCAGGGAGGGGTTACTATGATACTTATATTTCATTTTCTTTTTTTTTTTTAATTTAAATGTTTATACTGAAGACATGGTAAGGGCTTGTAGAAATAAATGCATATGGGTGTTTGGAATTTTCTAAGAGTCAATTCGCAGAATTTGTGTTAATGGAGCTGAAAGGGCCTTCTCAGTGATAAATGATAGTGTTAATTCTGGAAGTTTATGGCCCAGCATCCTTTGTCTTTAACATTTCTGCCACGCCAGGATTCTCAGGTGTCCTACAGAGAACTGAAGCGGCGGGGCGCTGGAGGCCATTCAGTGTTTCTCCAGGTCAGTAACCTCACAGCTGACACATTCCATGTGGTGATGGGAACTGGGATGATGTGGGAAGCTAGGCTCTGCTGGGTCACTAGGGAAAAACAACAGAGCTCTTATTTTTGAGATACAAGTGCAACCCAGATGCAAAGTTTCAATTATGCTGGTGGAATCCAGCCACCAGCTTGGGACCGTGGTGCAGAAGAAGGATGTTCTGGAGAAGAAAATATCTGGATCAAATTCCCCAGATCTTGTCACTGGGGACAGCCGGCAAGGCTGGACGGCCTTTGCCTCAAAACCTCCAATCCCCTGAGAAAATGAGTATTCTTATGGTGTTAAGGCCCCAAACAAGAAATAGTTTCATGAAAAAATTAGAAGTTGTAATGTATGAGTATTATTAAGTGTTAAAAAAGAAATGAGTTATCAATTCAGGAAAAGATATGGGGGAATATTTAAAGCATCTTGCTAAGTGAAAGAAGAGAATCTGAAAAAGCTACACTGTGTATAATCTCAACTATATGACATTTTGGACTATATGACATTCTAGAATAGGAAAAATTATAGAGACAGTGACATAATCAGTAGTTCCCAAGGTTAGCGGGGCGGGTGGGATGAACAGGTAAATCAAAGAAGAAAGTTAAGGCATTGAAACTACGCTTTGTGGTCCTATAATGTAAGGTAAGTGTCATTATACATTTGTCAAAACCAAAAGAATGGGCAACATCAAGAGTGAATCCTTAATGGAAAATGTAGACTTAGGATGATAGTGATGTGCCCATGTAGGTTCACTGAGATGCTGACAGTGTGGAAGAGTGTGCATGTGTGGAGAAAGCGAGTGTGTGAAGACTCCGTGTACTTTTGCTCAATTTTGCTTTGAACCAAAAAAGAAACCAACATGAGATTTTATGATTGCATAAGTGAAATATTTAAAGTCTAAAATCTCAAAAGCTTAGTTCTTTATGCAATTTTTCTATCCATGTATTAAAAACATTGATATTATGCTATATATAGAAAATTTATAAAATTTGTATATAATTTGGGAGTATGTTTTTTCTTCCCCTTGCCTAAGCGAGTCCGTGTTATTAAAAAAATCTTTGTAATTATTCTTTTTAATTACTTAAATATTCAAACATATTAATGTAATTTATATAATACTCCTATCATTGGATATTAGGGTATTTCTAAGTTTTGTTTATTATAATAATGCTTTATAAACATTTTCTATAACTGATTGTTTCATTAGGGTATATTATTATATGTGAATTGACAAAATAATGAGCTCTGAACACTTTAAGGCTTTTATTGAACACTGTGAAATACTTTCCAAAAAGATTAAGTCAAATGATTCTATAACTAAGAGCATATAAGAATACTTTCGATATTACATCTTCTGTATTGAACCTTATCAATTATAATTTCTGATAGGTAATAATGATTTAATCAACCTAGCTAGTACTTTTAAAGTTATTACCCTAGCTCCTTTTATGCATCCAGAAGAATAAGGATTTGATTAAATAAAGAGGTTTGAAAATATTGCTTAAGGGCTTTTGAGCAGATCATTTATGGTCTCATTTCATTATGTCATTTGACATAAACCCTAGTGACATAATCAACCAGATGTGTATAGTTTCCAGAACAAAATGTGTAAATAAATGTCTTTTTAATTTCTTAAGTTCTGTGCGAATGGATTCAGTTTGAATAATTCTGCATAATTCGTTTATGTTGTAGTCTCTCAGATCATGCCCTGGGTATGTTGGTGAGACTTGCCCAGTTAAAGGAGCACGACGGGATCCTTAGTGAATAAATGCTATTAGTATAAACACACGTGCTCCAAAGACCCACAACAGCTTCTTGTGGTAAGGAGGAGTTCCTCCCCACAGAAATCATATTTCACATATATGACAAACTACTAGAACCATCAATCATGTGACCTTGAAACCCTGACAAAGTCTCAGTTTTCCTGGAAAGTTTGTCAAAGAGTAGTACCTTGAGGAAATGCTGTCGGCTCATGAATATAAACACTGTTCTAAATTTGGCAACGTCCTCAGGCTTTTTGCTCTTAACCTTTTGAATGTGATGCACTATGTGAACAAAATTAGGGTATGAGACTAGAAAAACCAATGAAGTGATATGATAGGTGTGACATTTCCTCAGGTCCAATATATTATATTGTGTGTGTGTGTGTGTGTGTGTGTGTATAACTTTTTCAAGAAAATTCTTGCTTTGGGAACAAAGTTCACTTTACATGCTTTAATCTGAAAGACATCCTCTAGCATGTCTTTCACGCTAGGGATTTAGTTTGCCTGTAACTTTTAGTTACTTGAACAATGCGTATTGTTCAAATATACCTAGACATGACGAGGTATATATGCGGATATGTAGTAGACACATGTATCAGAAGTTACTACTTTGATTAATGGTTCATTGAGTCCACCCCACCTGCGTCACATGCTGGACTCAGGCCAGCCTCTGATCTAAGTGCTGTGGCGGCCACAGCCTGACTATAGCTCTGCTCTCCTGAAGCTTATGGCCTTTATGACCTGCAATGAGTGCCGCAGAAAAGGAAATACAGGTTGGGACGAAAGCACATAAAAGGGAGACCAAGTCCAGTTTGACAGATAGAAGATCTTTTTTGGGGGAAAAACTAGCATTTAACTTGAGATTGAAGAGGAATGTGAGAGATTGTAAAGGAAAGAGGAAACACTATAGTGAAACTGTAAAGGGGTGCAAAGCCAGGGTCCTCTGAAAATAATAGGAAACTCTCAGGACCCTTGGTTGGAGGAAGGGGGAAAGTGGGTGCTATGGTGTTTAAGATATTTGGCATAACAATGGCAAGTTAATAGCCCTGTCTTTCTTGAAGAGGAGATGACTGTTGCCCAGGGCAAAAGGTGTAAGTCACGCTGAGGTGTTTGTCAGGTTCCTGACACAGCCAGGGAAGGGAGAGGCAGGGGGCACGTGCCTACCTCAGAAGTCACAGGAGCTCTTGCCCTGACTAAAGATGGCAGTGGAAAGAAGGTAAAAGATACAGGGGAACGGGCCGAAATGAAACATCATAGGGGTGGCTGGATATGGGGGTCACATTGGAAGTTCAGGGATGAGCATTTAAAATAAGGGCGGGCTAAGAGAGAAAGGAGAAGCCACACAGTCTGAAAGGGTGTAGGAGAAAATTTCCACCACAAAGAGAAGAGGTCTGGTGTGTAAGGAAGAAGCCATGTGGTCTGCAGTGAGGGAGAAGTTACTTCTGCGTCTCTGAAGGACATATGGAGAAGCCATGCTCTTGGGAACGTGTGCCACCCTGATCTCCACCACGACCCAGTGACACATGGCACAAGTTTTCCTGAACCACTGCCTAGGGGCTAAGAACAGCACACCCCAGATCCTGAAGGAGAGAGCTGCTGTGAAAGGATGGTGACTCTGAAACCCACGCGTGCACATTCCAGGGAGGGCGGAGATGTGTTTGCACAGAAAAGGATATGGGGGACTTCTGAGCATGGTTTTGGCTTGTAGCATTTTGGGGAACAAGGAAAGTGTTGGGTTTCACAGGAGAGGAGGGCTCTGAGCAGGAGTGCTCTTAGCGCCCCTGAGGTTGGAACTTGTTGATAAAAAATCCTGTTTTCTTCAACACTAATTGCTGAGTCTTGTGTCAAGGTGCCTTGTGGCTGAGTCCCGGTTTGCCTGGTTACAAAATCCTAAGTAAGAAAGCATGTCATAGTAAAAGGACTAGACAAAAGACCGCTGCACCTAGAGAATAGGCAATGAAAGTGAAGCCTAGAAAAGTAGACCAGGGCTCTGTTGTAGAAGGTACATACACCTTGTCAAACATTTTGAATTGCACCTCAACAGGCATAATTGAAGTGTTTAAGCAGAGGAATGATGCAAAGTATTTGCATTTTCAAAATAGTATATTGAGTGTAGCTAAGAAAAGGAATTGGAACACAGTAGGGCTGAAGGTACAGAGATCTGGTAGGGGTAAGTTAGCAAGCAAGGCACATTCCCACAGAAGGTTGATTGATTAATTGATCATGTAAACAATGGCAAACTGGAAAATAAATTATTTTGAGAAATATTTGGAAGATATAATGCATATAACATGGTAACTAATTCTATTTGGATTTGAAGAAATGCATTTTGATTTGAATTAGTGGATGTAAATGTACATGTTAAGGTTAGGATTAGAATTTGGGCGTGTTGAACGAAAGGCCTGTAGAACATTTGAGTGAAGATTGGATTTAGGTGGTTGAATAAAGAGGTCTAAAATACACAAGATAGCGTTGGGCACTGTTGGAATATAGACAATGAAGCCATGAGAGTAAATAAGGATGCCTATGGAAGAAATTTAAACAAGAAAAAAAAAAGCACTAAATAAGAAAATTGCTAATTCAAGTGTCTGGTAAAGAGAGGTGGCTTTAACATTTCTCTCATTTTAACCACATTTGAGGTAAACTTTTCCTGTCTCTAGGTCCTTGACCTCTCCTTAGAACATTTACTTTAGCAAAGTTAAAATTGTAAATTCTTTCTCTGCTCCTTTGAGATATAAATCTTTTAAGAAATATCTTGACAGTTTTACAATATGTGATTGTCTTTTTCAAGGACCTGAAAAACATCCCTTTATAATGTAATCTTCATGAATAGTACAGTAAGTTCTCATTTAAGACAGTCAACAGGTTCTTGAAAACTGTAACTTTAAACAGAAGACATTTAAGGAAACCAATTTATCGTAAAATGACAATAGACTAATTGATAATGAAATTCCAATGGCATATTTCTGGTCACAAGAACCTCACTTAACTTCTAAATTAAGAGCCAAACACTTCTAATATTAAACATTGAAATAAGTGTGCTCTACATACACTTAAAGAGGATTAATAAAAACAAGATGATTTTCCATCTACTTATTCCAGCTCAGGGTCATGGGTAACTACAGCTTGTCCAGGCAGCACTGGACCCAAGGCAGGAACCCACCCTGGTCAGGATCCTCGTCCATCACAGGGACACCCACACCTGCACCCACGCTCACTCAGGCTGGGACAACTGAGACACATGTCAACATGCGTTGCATGTTGGGAGGAATCTGCAATGTGGGAGGAAACCTGAATGCCCTGAGAAACGCATGCAGACATGGGGACAATGTAGAAATCTTACACAGGTAATGGTCCTGGCCTGGAATCAATTTTTATCTTTTTCTTGTCAAGGTTATGCAAGAAATAATGTTGCATAAGAAGGCATTATTTGACTGCTGTTGCTCCTTCTTTTAGTTTCTGTGGGAGGGTAGAATCCTAACTTTGGGAGCACCTGGTTCCAAGTTGTAAAATACCTTCTGTAAGAAGATATTAGAACCTTTATCTTTCCTTGGTATAAAGCCAATTAGTTTTACAGGGCTTCTGACGTCTCATTCAGCTCAGCTCTTAAAATCCCCACCTCCTGCTCTCTGCTTCAAAGAAGTTCTGAGTTCTTGTCTCTGTCCTGCATTAACATAGCCTTGAATACAGCCTTCTTTGCCCTTCTAACTTTATCTGGTGCCACAAAAATGGACTGAGAATATGTTGTAAACAGGAAGAACACCAGGGAAAGTAAGTGGTTCAAGAAACCCATCACTCTCAAAAATTGCTGAAATGTTAAGCAAGACAAGAACTAGACAATGTGCATTGGATTAAACATCATCTAAGATAAAGAAACATATTGAAATGAAAGTGCATACAGAGTATGGGTGGAGACTAGTTTGGAGTGGTTTAAAGAATAACTGGGCGGTAAATAAATGGAGGCACTAAGGGTAGACAAGAATAAGGTATACAGTCTCTTAATCTAAGGTCTTTATTATGTTATTATACATTTCTACAGTTTAGAGAACACATTGAAGAGATTCATTTCTACTACATACCATTTTTATAGCATAACCATCCTAAGAAGCCCTTACGAGAAATTCCACAACTCATTTGTGAACATTGTTAATTAAATCACTTTTATTGTTATTCTATTACAGTTGCCCCAGGTTTTCCCCCTTTGCCCTCCTCCAACCAGCCCAACCCCTGCTCACACAGGCCATTCCCGCACTGTTGTCCGTGTCCATGGGTCATTCATACATGTTCTTGTGATGTTATTGAGAAGTGTTCTTTTTAATAATTTTACAGGCTCATAAGATATGTTAGTTCAATGTGAACCTAAAGGTTATAAGAAATCTTATTAGCAGAAGTGTTTGGGCTGAAGCCAATAAGAAACATATCATTATTCTGTTCTGGTCACTTATTTTGTTCCCTGAAAAATTAATTGAGAATGTCTCAGTACATCATATTCCGAAGCTGATTTACTGACACAACTTCCATTCATGTGTTCTCACTTGGTACTTCATGCCATGGTTCTGCTAAAAAAATCTCAGAATGAAATAGTATTTCATTGTTTATTATTACTATTCAGAATAGATTTCTATGATTTGATTTTGACCAGAATTTTTAAAAATTATCTATTGATTTTGAGAGAGAGAGAGAAAGAGAGATCAATTTGTTGTTCTACTTGTTTCTTGTTTATGCCTTCACCGGTTGATTCTTGTATGACCCTTGACTGGGGATAGAACTCACAACTGTAGTTTATTGGGATGGTGCCCTAACCAACTGCACTACCCAGCCAGGGCTGACCAGAATTATTTTTAAGAAGCTATTTAGCCATTTTTATCAGGATAGAATGTTATAATGGGAAGCTGTAAATACCTAATAGGTGAATAGGCATTAAACTATCATTTATGAAACTATGAAAATCTCTGTACTGATATAATATAAATGAGGGCATTGTACATATATATGGATCCACAAGGTAGGAGTGCCCTTCTGTGAACATGATCGATAATAACTCTGGCTTTTGTTCTGCTAATAGAAGCATAATGAGGTTTTAATATCTTGGATATTCTATTTCACTTAAAAGAAAATAGTTTTATGTGCTCATAGCATTGAGTTTTTGAAAATGAGACAGTGTAAACAAGACTGGAAAAGAAATCCTAAGGCATCTTGAGGGTAGAAAGACAAGGGTCCATTTGAGGCCAAGCTCAACTTCTGTACTAGGCAAACCCAGTGCTCTGGGGGAGTGTGTAATTACAATTTTCAATGATTACTCTGATTAAAGGAAAAACAAAAGTGAGCTTCTTTTTTTCAAGTCATAGTTTATTTGACAACAAAACCAGTGAGAAGTGTTGACACTGCGTCAGAGATAACAAACCTTATGATTTGCCACACACACTGACCTATAATCTAGCACTTCTAGAGACCAGTAGTTTCTAGAAGTTCATTCAACTACTCTTTTATATACAACTAAAATTTTTCCCCAGCATGAATCCATTCTTTGCCAATAGTACTACCCAAAGCAACTTCCTACCCAGTTCTCTGCTCAGGTTGAGCTAAAGAGCTCCTAATTGCTGTTCATTTCATATGCATGAGATGTTCCTCAAGATAATGCTGTTAGCTTGAAGGTTCTGTTGTTAGGATGACAGGAAGTGGCATTCACCCCAATTGCAGTCTTGTTAGAGGCCTTGAACCTACCAATCAGATGTTTGCTGTTTTTTCTATTTCTCATTTAGTAACAGTTTGTTTCCAAACCATTTCATAATTTGGTCTGACTTTTATCTTTGCTTTTACATCTCCTTAAAGTCTGGTTGACTTGCACAATTTTTTCTTGGATTTACTACCTTAATTCAAAAGGATTCAAGCTCCCTTCTATTCCTGTGGTTATCTTAACTCCAGTCTCTTTGGGGCTCAACTTCTTTTAAGGAATTCTCAGTGAAATTTGATTCTCTTAAATTGATTACATAATTTAATTTAATTTTTAAAGGACAGACTTCATTTCTCTTTTACTATATAGTAGAAGTCCCCCTTACGATTTCAACCGACATTTGACATACCTCTTTCTAAATATTTGTATCTCCCTAAATTTACCACATTAATTATTTCAAAATTTTACTATTTAATTCCTGTTATCCTGTTTTGTATTATTTAATCCTTTATTAAAAATACACCGAAAAAAGATTGTGATTCTACCTTATTGAAACCAACCTTAACCCCACTCCAAATCCTTCTCATGACTTCTACCCTTCAGGCCTCAGCCGTTTGTCTTGCTTCAGGACTTGAAAAGACCTGTTTTCCATGATCACAAAGCCATAGTGTCATCCCGCTTGCTTAAACATTTAGCACACAGACTGACCCAGGCTTTCCAGGTGTACAACCTGGGATGTAGGAAATCTTTCACCATGCCTCCCAGGCAAGAGTCCCAACAATTCCAACAGTGTCTTACCAGACGAGTTCTGCCTTCCCAGGCAGTTGGGTGAAGGGGAAGGTAGTATAATTCCAGTATACTGAGGGTTAACACTGCAGGGATTTAGATCTGATCACTCTATTCTGCCTTCTCCTCTTGGTCTTTACTTATATAGAGTAATTCCATGTAGTTTCTACAGAGACTTCCACATGACAGCTTACTTATACACCATCCTGATAAACTATGGTTAGTGAGGTATTGGAACACTTTGTGTTTCCTTTCTTTTCTTCTTTAATTCACTCCCCTGGGACTGCACATATGAGCAGTAGCCAGTAAACTTACGTCACACTCTGTTTTCTAACTTCCATCACTTTTATTATAATTTGCCTTACTACACTCCCATTACATAAATTTAGCACAGCCTCAATTTATTTTCTAAAAGGTGGTACACCCTTAAATAGATCTTACTGTTGCATGCAGAAGTAACAACATTTCAAATCTCAGACAATTTTGACCAATTTATTTGTCTTTTTATTGTTAGTACAATTTAATTGTCTTTTTATTCTAAGTACTGCCATGTCTACCAACACTGCAATATCCACACATTGCTATTCATAATTTTTCACTGCTCTTGTAATAAATACTGAAATGTCATGTAATTTTCCTTTATGGTAGAGCCACAGTGTTTTGTCCTCAGTGTGATGCTCTAATTTACCTTGGTCTATGTTTTTCAGCAAAACCAAAGAAATGTCTCAGGACCTATTCTCTACTTCCCAATACAAAGTTTAGAAATGTTACTTTTCCTCCAAATGCATGTAAAGTTTAATTAGATGTCATTGATAGCTACACTTAGGGTCACATCATATCTTGTATAAACTTCACTTCAAATAGAATCCTTTTATTCTAGAATTAGGGTCCAGATACTTTGGTAGAATCCAAGTGACTGTCTAAAGCACTAACATTAACACAGATGACATTTCCAAGCTTGGCAGGCTAAGTATCCCAAGTAGAAGATTCCAAAATAGTTTGATATTAAGAAAATAAGGAAATGCCAAGAAAACTAATTAGCCTTCTTTAACATTTTACATAAATATTTTTACTTATTTTATTAGAAAACAAGAACCTATGTTTATATTTTAAACCACTTACATCTTTAAAATTTCAGTTTAGGACTTACATCATTTGTATGGATCAGGTAATTTACATATGCATGTCTCTTTTTATTATAATTTGTAATGTATTGTCCTTTTAAAATCATTATAATATCATAAATTTTATCAAAGTCCACTTACTCTTATCAACTGCAATTGTTGCTTCTCTTTTTGATGCACAAATTTTCCATATTTGTCCACTAGCAGAGCTCTCTTTATTTGTCCTCATTAGTAATTTCAAGTAATATTTGATAACATTCTTGCTTTCTTCAAATTTACAACTCAAAAAATAGTATATATTAGCTTATGTAAACCAATGTCACTGCTTTAATATTAACCAGTATTATGCCATACAAAGCTTTGTTAACACAGAAGGAGAGAAAGGTAAATAGAGAGATAAGTAATAGACAGATAATAAAGGTAAAATTGTACTTTAGATGTACTCTCTGTGTGCTATATCTTCCCTATTCCTTGCTTTGCTGCATTAGAGGCAGAGTCACAGTTCACGGGGTGGCAGCTGTTGTTTCTCTTGTTTCCAGCAGCGCTGGCACAGGAAAATTACCCTGGATTTTTCTCTTGACAATCTGCTGTCATTCTTCTAGTCTACATAACCTACAGGATAACCACAATAGGGAGTAAGTTGTATTACATCTTTTAGTGTATTATCATAGGCTCTTGCAACTGAAATTCAGATTATAGTGAAATATCAATCAAAGGCATGGATGTTGTTCAAATAAAATTAATTCTTCTATTTTCCTCATTCTTTATTTTTAAACTCATTGTAAGAAATTGGATATAATGTTAACATACCCCATCGAATTTAAATTTTTAAGTCCATGTGATTGAAAAATATCAGGCTGCAGTCCTTTACTTATATACAGAGTATGTATAAATGCTGACATCTCTTCCAGTTCTCTTGATATACATCTAAGAGATATGAACTAGATATTGGAGCCTCTTGTTGAAAATTTAGCTGTAATGGCAAGAGAAGGGACTGCACTCATCCACATGCAAGCCAATAAGATTGCACTACATGGAGACATAGAAAGGCAATGCATATCTTTATACAATGGAAGGAACACCTGCAATCATAGATGGGGTAAAGGTCAAGAACACCAGAGAGCACCTGGTATAGTGAATAGTTTTAATCATTTATCTCCTGGAAAAGAAACAATACTAATTTCCTTATTCAATTGAACTAACACATTACTGGCAAATTCTTGCCAAGTTTCTATTGTGAGATTTTTTTACTCACTGGAAGGAAGGATATTTATCCCAGTGAAATACACTTCTTTCCTGAACCATGGCTTTTCATGAACTATTAGCATTAGTCCATTCTTATCTTATAAATAAAAATAGCCATCGGACACCTGTGTTAAATTCCATTATACCCTAGAAACAGTCTGTATATCTGTTTTATTTTCTGTATTTCTATTTTACTCTGATATCTCCAATATGCTTATAAGAAAAACAAATATTTCAATTTTGGAGTAGAAAATACAACATTATACACAATTGAAATTTATGGCAAATTGTCATTAAATAGCTGATTCAAAAGTATTAACCTCTCATATATTACTTTCGTACTTTATTCTTCTCCTTGTTACACAGGAGAACTACAAGTCCTTTTTTTTTTTCTAAAGAGACTAGAATTTACACATGTTAAAGCATAAAATATTGTTAACAGTTTGCAAAGATTTAGGAGGTATTCTGGAAACATTAGCCTAGGAAAAATTCATTGAGTGTAACCAGGAGAATTTCAAGATTATACAGCATTTGTATTTGTGGGCATTCAATCATGAAAAATAGTTCATGGAAGAAAAATTGCATTAGTAACAAAATGAGTTATTGTTCAGTTGAGGTAAAATACACAGTTGATACTTCTTTCCCCTGCTCTTCTATGACTTTAGAAAATTTAAAAACAACAACAAAACTTCAATGCTATAATTCAAGCTAACTATATATACATATATAGTAAATTATATATATATACACATACACACATATATAATTTACATGTAATTCTATGGGTCAAATCCATATATGTGTATATATACATATAATAAATTATATATACACATATACATATATAATTTACATATAAGTCCATGTGTCTTCTGTGTTAATGCTGTTATGGTCCCAAGTCTCTTTGAATGTTATCTGAGTCCCTACATTGACCCAAGATTTCAATGTTAATGTTATCCTGTATGTGTTACAAGCTATCTGGTGCTAGCCTTTTTCTGTTAATAATCTGATGAACAGGTAAAGGCCAGTGCAATATTTTCCCATAAGTATGAAACCTTTTCAAAGTATTACTAGCATCAGCGGGGCAGGAAGGAAAGACACCATAGTTAACTTCTAAACTCTCTGCATCGCTATGGTAATTCTTAATGCTGGGACAGGGGTAAGAAATGGCCAGTGGAAAATTGCAAAACAGTGTGATATTTTTTAACATCTCTTCAGTCTAACCATTAGAGAATTACAAAATCTTTTTAAAAGATTTTTTAACTGTTATTCTATTACAGTTGTCTCAATATTTTCCCCCCTTTGCCCTCTTCTGCCCATCCCACCTCCCAACTCCCACAATCAATTCCCACAGTTTGTTCATGTCTGTGGGTCATTCATACAAGCTTTTCAACTAGTCCCTTCCCCTCCTTTCCCCCATTATCCTCTTTCCCCTTTCTCTCAGGCACTGGTAGTCTATTCCGTATTTCCATGCCTGTGTTTCTATTTTGTTCATTAGATTCCTCTTATAGGTGAGATCATTTGGTTTTGTCTTTCACTGACTGGCTTATTTCACTTAGCATAATATTCTCCAGATCCATTCAGGCTGTTGCAAAATGTAGGTGTTCCTTCCTTCTTTCTGCTGTGTAGTATTCCACTGTGTAAATGTACCACAGTTTTTTGATCCACTCATATACTGATGGGCATTTAGGCTATTTACAACACTTGGTTATTGTGAATAGCTAACACTGCTATGAACATAGAGGTGTTGAGTTCTTTTGAATTGGTAATATAGGATTCTTAGGGTATATTCCCAGCCGTGGAATCACCGAGTCAAAATAAAAGTCATTTTTATTTTTTTGAGGAAATTCCATACTGTTTTCCACAGTGGCTGCACCAGTCTCATTCCAACCAACAGTGCACTAGGTTTCCCTGTTCTCTGCATCCTTGCCAACACTTTTGTTTGTAGATTTATTAATGATGTCCATTCTGACTGGTGTGAGGTATTATCTCAGTGTGGTTTTAATTTACATCTCTCTGATGGCTAGTGATGTTGAACATCTTTTCATGTGTCTATGGGCCATCTGTATGTCTTCCTTGGAGAAGTATCTACTCAGATCCTTTGCCCATTTTTTAATTGTATTGTTTGTCTTCCTAGTGTTGAGTTGTATGAGTTATTTATATATTTTGGAGATCAAACTTTTGTCAGATGTATCATTGGCAAATATGTTCTCCCATATCATTGGTTCCTTTTTCATTTTGATGATGGTTTCTTTGGCCATGAAGAAGTTTTTTAATTCGATGTGGTCCCATTTGTTTATTTTTTCATTTATTTCCCTTACCCTAGGAGATATATTGGAGAAAATACTGTTGCATGGAATATCTAAAGTTTTACTGCTTATGATTTTTCCTCTAGGACTTTTATGGTGTCATGGCTAATATTTTTTATCCATTTTGAGTTCATTCTGATGTATGGTGTAATTCTGTGATCTAGTTTCATTTTTTTTGCATGTACCAGTCTAGTTCTTCCAACACCAATTATTGAAGAGGTTATTTTTTATTCCATTGCATGTTCATGTGCTTTTTGTCAAATATTAATTGACTGTAGAAACATCAATTTATTTTTGGGCTCTCTATTCTGTTCCATTGATCTATGTGTCTGTCCTTATGCCAGTACCAGACCATTTTGTTTACAGTAGCCCTGTAGAATAGTTTAATATCAGGTATTGTGATCCCTCCTACTTTGTTCTTCTTTTGCAAGACTGCTGAGTTTATATGGGTATGATTTTGGTTTCATATAAATCTTTGAAGTATTTAATCTAGATCTGTGAAATATGCTATTGGTATTTTAATAGGAATTGCATTGAATTTATGGGTTGTTTTCAGTAGTATGGATATTTTAATCATGTTAATTCTTCTAATCCATGAACACAGAATATTCTTCTATTTATTTGTATATTCCTTAATTTCCTTCTTCAGTGTTCTGTAGTTTTCCAAGTACAGGTATTTTACCTCCTTGGTTAAATTTATTCATAGGTACTTTTTTATTCTTGTTGCTATAGTTTTCTTTTTTTCTTCCTTTCCCCTTCATTTCACACTCTGTCCTCTGAGGAACATTGTAGGAATGGAAACACAAAATTCTTATTCAACAACTTCAGTATTTAATATCATGATAAGAGTGGGCCAGTTAAGCAGTTAAATTAAACAAATCTCTCATTTTCTCTTTGGATCTTTTTTGTTTCATTGCTTCAAAATTATAGTAGAGAAAGGATATTTGTTGTTTTCATGTGTTTGACTAATTTTACCACATAACAATACAAAAGCAAAACCAAAAAAAAAAAACAACCCTCTTTTTTCTAACCACTGTGATGATAGAAATGTCTTATATTTAGTTTTCGCGGGGAGCAACGCATTGCTGAGAGTGCCCCTGTGGAGTGCGGGACTCCTAGATCTGGAGGTTACTGTCCAGAGCCAGCTGAAGAGGAAGCAGGGCTCTGAATCCCGCAGAGCCTGTCCTGGGGTTGTCACAGATGAGGGAATAAATATGAGTCATCGCAAACACTTCTCTGTTTGCCAGGAGAGGAGACATGGCTCTTCCCTCTGGGGGAGAGAATGCCCCAAACCCCCATGGCCAAAGGCTTTTATTGAGAACCATATATCCAGGGGTATACCGCAAAGCTCATCAATCAATGTCAAAAGGCTACTATGTTTACAGAAAACAAATAGAGATCATGGATAACAATTGGAGGTACACAAGAAATCTGCCTCAGGTCAGGGTCTATGAATAACGTAAATCTCCTTCCCAGTAGGAGCCTGTTATGATCGCTTTTAAAGGAAGAATTTACTTCTACACCTGATTGTCCCTGGGAACCATCTGATCCGGTTTAGGGCTATACCTGCCTTTAGTATTGTTTCAAGCCTGAGCCAGGTAGGCAGGGCAGAGCCACCAAGGGAAAAGGAGACTTCTTTCAGAGAAAGAGGACTGTAGCCACGTCCAAGCTGAGCAGAGGGGTGCAGGCCTTTTTGCCCTTTCTCCGTGTCCCCCGTCCCCCCCCCCCCCCCCCCCCCCCCCCGTCCTTGTCTGCTGCGCATACCGGAAGATGTCTGGCTTAGGTTGTCCCTCCTCTTGAGAGAACTTCCCCGTCATCAACAACCCACCATCACAGGGCCAAGCAAGGTGATGTGAGGGAAGCAGGGGCTGCACGCTTGCCAGGGGGACAGGTTTTTTTCTCCTCAGTGGCCTGTTTTCCCAAGGCCTCCTTGATTATTTCTAGCCTTGGGGCCCTCTCGCCTGTCGGCAGGGCTGTAGTCCCTGAAACCAGGCGGTGCATTTCCCAACAGAAATTAGTTAATAAGGCTAATAAAATACTTTTTGAATGTCTAGTATTGGGCATCTTTTTCAGTGTTAGTAAAATCTGTGACTTCTTTCTTGAGCTACTAAGTGACGACATCCAGGCAGCAAAACTCAACATTTATTTCCAGCCAGGACTTCATTTTCCTACTAAATTAAGGAAGCAATGGAAATTGAAGTAAAATTCTGAGTGATCACTTTTGATGGAAACATACATATGCCCACAAAAATTATAAACATAATTGTATAGATAAAAAAATCAAAGGAGACATCTAACAGGAATATATTAACCATCTATTTGTACAATAATTAATTTTATATTCTATTCATCTTATCTACCAGAACACATATTTACTATGGATTTTCTATCATTATGCCAAGTGTACTAACCACTGTCAATGCCTTCCACTAATGAATCATCCAAATTATTTGTTTACTGAGGTATTTTTCAGATTTAAATAACAAAACAATAGTAAAACATCAATACATGTGGATGTAAAATCTTCTCAGTTTTCATAATTTTTTTGTTATGCCAAGAAATATCTCTTACTATTAAACCATGTCAGAATGTATCCAATCCAAACTAAAAGAGAAGCCTACATAAGTCTTTTGTTTCAAAAGGAAAATAAAATAGTGATTTTTTAAACCCTCAATGAAGAGCTAATAATACAAAATATTTTCTTAGAAAACAATCTTATGGATAAACATGTGAGTCTCAGTGAAATGGTTGGTTTATTTTTATATGAAATTAATTACATCTATTCTCAAAGCAAAAGCATGTGTTAAAACTTAAAAATTACCTGAGACATATGTCCATAATTAAATTAAATAGTAACACTTTAATATGATTGACATGACCATTATCTATTATCTTAATATAACTTCTACTGCATAAATGAGCTGCCCCATTATTGTATAATGCCACTTACTTTGTGTACTTTTATGTTTCTATGATGATTTATCTTTGAATTCTGAAGAAAGATGTCTTCAGACTCTTAGTATTTTTATTTTTGTTCATTTAATTAACTATACATACACTATATAGTTTAAACATATCATTTTTTAAATCAGTTAATTTACTTATAGAAGGTTATAAAATAAATCTGAGCAAAGTCCACAGTACATGCATCACAATCCTCTTTTATTGGAAGACCAGTGTATTGGAAATAAATTGGCTCATGGTAGGAGCAAACATTTCAAAGCTGTTTCTCCCTCAGTTGCTCCTTTATGGAAGCCAGAGCTCCAGGCTTTTCCCTTTCTCTATGCCTCCTAGGGCAGCAATTTTCAAGGAGTGTGCCACAGAATTTTTAAAGCATGTAAAACATGTAGTAGTCGGGTATTACATGTTTCCCCAAAACATCTTTCCCCAAATAAAAATTGACAACAGCTAACACAATAATGGACATCTGGTGTGAATAAACCAAAATTATACCTATTTTTTGTCAGATCAGCAAAAAAAATTTTGTGTTGTGCTGCAGAAATTTAGCGATTAGCTGACGTGTGCCATGAGATGAAGAAGGCTGGAAATCTCTGTCCGGGGGTGATGGTGACACCCGGTTCAGAAAGATGAAATCCCATGGGAAGCGTGCTGGTATGCTGTTTTCCTGACAAAAAGGTCAAACAAAACTAATGTCTTTTCACCTTCATTTCTGCCTCAAAAGAATGATGAGATCTGGATCTGAGGCAGCCTTCCTATAACCATAAGGCAAAAAAATAAGTTAAAGTGCCAACACACTAAAGATAAAGGAGAAATAATAAAGAGAGCAGGGGTTCTTGGTGGGACCGTGGTCTAGCTGAGTCTAAACCAATTGTTGCCGACTAGGACTTGCAATGTGAAAAATACAGACTTTATAATGAATATATTGTTACCTGGGTTTGCTATTACTTGAAGATGCAAATATTTTTGAGTCACATTTTATATATGTTTGCTAAATTTTGAATTGATGTAATACTTTATTATATTTGGCTATGAGTGACAGGAAACTAGAAAGATCAATGCTTTATTTTATCTTTTATTAAATTTATTACGGTGACAATGGTTAATAGGATCATACCTTTCATGTACAAGATTTCTCTGATACAAAGTTTATATATTGCACTATGTAACCAGTTTTTCATTTTTTATCTATCAAACTGTTTTTAATTCAGTGTTAAACTAGTCCCATAATTTAAAATAAAGGTAGCTCAGTGAACTATAAGAAAACACAGAAAGACAATTTGATGAAACAAAAAAGACAATACACAAACAAAATGAGAAGTTTAGCAGAGAAAATAAAAAAAAACAAACATAACATAACTAAACATAAATTTTGGAACTAAAGAATACAATAATTAAAATGAAAAGTGCAACAAAGAGCACCAATATTAGGCTGGAACAAGAAAAATAAAAATCTGTGAAGGAGAAAGCAAGTCATTTGAAATTATCCATTAAGAGGAACACAAAGATAAAGGTGAAGAATAACCTGCCATTTGTGTCATATGCCATATGAAATTAATCACAGATAAAGGAAAATAGTGTATGATCTCACTAATATGTGGAATCTAAAAAAGCCAAACTCCTGACAAACTCTAAGAAACAGAGTAGAATAACGGTTACCAGGGCCTGGGAAGTCTGGTGAAATGGAGAGATTTTGGTCAATGTTTACAAACTTCCATTTATATGATAAAACAAATTCTGGGGGATCTAATGTACAACATGCCTAGTGTTAACAATATGCTACCTTTTGTGACAGCATCGTTGGAACTGGATTCTTTTATGCTATTGAAATAAGACAGTCGGTGAAAGGCAAATACCATATGATTTCACTTTTAAGAGGAATCTAATGAACAATAAAAACTAACAAGCAAAATAGAACTAGAGACACGGAAACATGGAACAGACTGACAGTGACCAGAGGGGAGAGGAGAGGGGGGAATGGTGGAAAGAAGGGGGAGAGACTAGTGAAAGAACACGTAGGAATGACCCACGGAGGTGGACGACAGCGTGGGGGTTAACTGTGGGAGCAGGGGGTGGGGCGGGGTGGGTGGAGGAGGGCAAGGGGGGAAAATTGGAACAACTGCAATGGAATTAATAAGAATAATAAAAAAAAAAGAAAGTTACTAAGGGAGTAGATCTTAAATGTTGTTGCACAATAAAGGGAATCATGTGTGGTGATGGATAAATTAACTAACCTTATTCTGGTAATCATTTCACAATAAATACATGTTTGAAATTACATTGCACATTTTAAACTTACAAAATGTTATATGTCAACTATATCTTTAAAAATCTGGAAATTTTAGAATATAAAAAGATAAAATGAGGGAAAAAATAATTTTAAAGCATGCATTTGTTTAAATATATAAATTTGTCTATATATATTTTAGAACCTACTCTCAAATGGAAATTTAAGGATATTTAAGTGAATTAAGAATTGATAAACTATTTTATAGTAAAATGTGTATATAGCAAACAAAAATACTGCTTTTAAATTAAAAATATCACTCATGCATCTAGACAGAAATGAATTCTTTTACAGTGCCTGTTTTTAATTCAGTGTAAAAAGGTGGCCATTCTTGTAATATATGCCACCTTTTCTATTTTGCCCATTTTGGACATCAGAAATTGATTGTGATATTCAGGGAAAAAAATTAAAAGTAGATAGCCATCATAATAGATTTGTATAGATTACTAGACCTTAAAAATAATCAGAGGAAAAAAAAAAAAGAATTTCCAGGCCAAATCATTTTGGAATAGTACTCCTTTTAGAGATCTGTAGTGCATCTCAGCAATTTAGAGGACCGAGCAATTCCAATTTTTTTTTCACAAGCTGTCGTGTTTTTTTTTTAAACACATAACTAATTACACCCCTCTGAATAAGTTTTGCCAAATGTGCTTGAAGAAATGCTGATCTAAAACAGTATCTGAGATGGTCATTTTACTGAGTGCTATATAAAAATGCAATGCTTAGTTTATAGGAACTCAATTCATGTTCTTAAAAGAGATCTATAAGTTATGTTCTGATTTTCACATCTTTTTCTCTTTATAAAATAACTGTTCTAGGCGACAAAAGCAAAAATAAGCATGCAGAACTGCACCAGATTAAAAAGCTTTTGCCCAGTGAAGGAAAACATAACTAAATGACAACACAACCTACTGAATGGGAGAAAATAAGTGCAAATATATATTACAGGAAGGGTTAATATCCAAAATATATTTTTTAAAAAAATACACAATTCAATAGCAAGAAACAAATGATCAACTTAAAAATGAGTAGAGTATCTGAATAGATAGTTTTCCAAAGAAAATTTACAGATGGCCAACAGGTACATGAAAATGTACTTAACATCACTAATCCTCAGGGAAGTGCTAACTAATCATAATTGCAATGAGGTAACACCTCACATCTGCCAGAGTGGCTATTATCAAAAACAAGAGATAACAAACATTGGTGAGTGTGTGGAGAAAAGGGAACCCTTGTGCACTGTTGGTGGGAATGTAAATTAGTGCATCCACTCTATGGAGGTCCCTCAAGAAGTTAAAAATAGAACTTATTTATCATATTTAACACATGATCCAATCATTTCATCTTTGGGTATTTAGCTAAAACAATGAAAACATATATTTATTGCAATGTTCATGGCAGCATTATTTACTATAGCTAATAAAAACAAGCTCATAGATAAAGAGAATATATTGGGAGTTATCAGAAGTATGGGCAAGGGGGAATGAGTGTGGGAGGTGGGTCAAATGGATGGGTAATGCAGTCATTAAGAACAGAATTCCAGTTATAAACTACATCAGTCAGGAGTACCTAATGAACAGCATGGCAACCACGTGTAGTAATACTGTTGTGCATACTCTGAAGTTGGCAAGAGTAAATCTTAAAAGTTCACATCATAAGAAAACAAATTCTGTGACTATGTATGGTGACAGATATTAATTAGAACTTATTTTGATGATTATTTCAAAATATGCATACACAAAGATGGAGTCATTATGTTGTACACCTAAAACTAATATAATGTTGTATGTCAGTTATACCTTGATAAAAATTATAATGATGGTCACTGAATGACTGAATATTTTTGTTTTACAGTTTTTGCTGTGATATAACTGACATACAACATTATATTAGTTTTAGGTGTACAACATAGTGACTCCATAAGAGTAATCCCGAGCCCAACACCATAACCTATAAAATACTTGATATTCTGTGAATAAAACCAGCTCCCTATCTTACTGAGTAAACATTTCCTTGCCACTTGCCTAATTATTTCTACCTGTTGGTGTCCTTCTATTGCAGGTATGTGTATGTATGTCCATCCACCTGGCTATGATACTGAAAGGTTCGTTTCAATCTTACTCACCTAGATATTCAATCACTGGAGTCAATTTTTCATTTGAAAACAGAAATAATCAAGAAAGTTCAGGCAGCAATATAAATAATTTCACTTTAGAAATATGATCTACTATTTAGACACTATAAGATCTAAAAATAAAGACGCATTTTAGTCTCTAGTTTTTAAGGTTCCACCTTCTATCTTCTGAAAAAGACTGGTAAATATGCCTAATCAGAATATTTTACTCTCTGATCCTCAATATTTGATCTCTTGAAATTGGAGTTAATGCTACTGAAATCTAATTTAACTGTCAGTTGCAGCTTTACAAATTCTAATGAGTTGCAGAGAATGTAAAAGCAAAAGTGGCAATTGGTAACAATTACCTGAATGAGAAGCAGAGAGTTCTTCAGCAACTCAAGTGTTATGCATGTAATTATTGTCTTTAATGTGTTGTTGAATGTACTTTTTGTGACTTAAGTCTCATAAGTATACAATATTTTTGTAGATCAATGCTAGTAGGTGAGCAGATGTATTAAAAAGATTGTCAGTATTCCATTTGAACTGTTGTCATCTTTTTTTGCCTCTTGATTTCCTAATACTTCAACTGCCAAGTCCAGCACATGTGGTACCATAGCTGTTTTTGTTTTGTATTCGAGAGAGTCTAAGCAAAATATAAAAAAAAAATTATTGTACTTAATTTAAAAAATCATTTGATAGTGTAAGGAGGCAGCACTTAATCTTTAAAAAAATACAGTTAAAATATCTGTTGTCCAAACTATATATTTATAAGGTTAAATAAATGTGGAATAAAGAGAAATTACTCTCATGGAGAATTAAAATAGGACAGACACAGGAATTAGAATATGTGGACCATAATCTGGGATTCCTTACATAAGTTATGGTATTATTTGTTATATTGTTAATACTTGAAGTGCTTTCGTGTTCACTTTTAAGGTGAAGGGATTAGCCAAAGAACATATATGCATAAGCCATAGACATAGAACACTGTGTGGTGATGGCCGGAGGGAAGGGGAGGGGCTGGGTAGAGGTGGGCAAAGGGTGGGAAATGACAGTGTCAAAACAAAAATAAAGCAAATCATATGTGGTCTTGATACGAGTTACATAGACACCTTAAAGAAAATGATTTACCTTGTCCTTTTACCTCTTTTCTGTATTTCTTAGGAAAATCACTCTCTACACATGGTAGAAATTTTATCTATTTACTGCTTTATCATAAATATTAATAATTCTTGGCACATTGTAGGTACTTAATAATTACTCATTTAATAGCTCTAATAAATAATTATATATTGCAACAAATAAACTTATTTTAGCCTTTTCTCATATAACTAATGTTTTTTTCCACAAGTCATTGGAAGGATCTTGCAATTTTCTAAAACTGAATAATCACCCAACATTCAATAGCTTGAAACAGAAATGCTCACTTTATAGCTCCAAAAGTTTTTGTGGGTCAGGATTTAGGAAGAGCCTTACTCTGTATATTAGTCCATTTGGGCTGTTGTAACAAAAATAACATAGATTATGTGGCTTATAAACAACAGAAATTAATGTCTTACAGCTCTGAAGACTCTGAAGACTCTGAAGTCCAAGATCAAGACACCAGTAAATTAGGTGTCTGGTGAGATCTCACTTCCTAAACAGCTGTCTTTTTTTCTGTAACCTCACATGGCAGTGAGGTAAGGGATCTCTCTGGGGTCTCTTTTATAAGTACAGTAATCCCACTAATGAGGATTCTGCCCTCTTGACCTAGTCACCTCCCAAAAGCCTCAGCTCCTAATACTATCATTTTTGGGGATTTTCACATGAATTTAGAGGAGACATAGATAGTCCATTGCACTCAGGTATTATGGCGATAAAATCACTCTCCAACAACATGGTGACTGGCTATAGAACTGAAGGGGACCAGAGCCACTGCAAGCCCGCCGGCATCTCTTTCTCTGTGTCTCTCACTCATTTAGTTTTGGAGACTCTGTTCTAGTCTCTTTAGTGAATTCTTTCGGATTCCGCACAACATGGTGGTCTCAGGGTAGTGCCGATGCTTACCTGCTGGCGGAAGACTTGAGAAGCGGTATTGCAATAACCAAAGTGAAAGCTGCATCGCCTTTTATGACCAATTTCAAAAGTCACTTAGTTTTAGTTATACCATACACTGTTTGTAAGAAAAGTCACAAAATCCAGTCCATTTTCAAGGGAAAGACCTCAACACTTACTGTGAAAAATGTCAGAGAATTTTTACACACATTTTAAAATTACCACAGAAGATTAAGATAATGTATTTAAAGATGTCTTGGGCATACTCAGAATTTACTATTCATTTGATGATATGTGACTAATTGAATTAAATGTGCAATATAAATTTCTAATAAATCCTGTGTTTATCTATAAATTAATATTCAATAAAAATAATAAAAAACACAATGGCTTATTTATTATAAATTTAAAATATAAATTCATGCAGAGATTTTTGTATGGGATAAGTGTAGCATTTTTCTTAAAATTATAACTTGCATGTGATTGGATATTTTATTTTATTTTAAGATTTTATTTATTTATTTTTAGAGAGAGGGGAAGGGAGGGAGAAAAAAGGGAGAAACATCAATGTGTGGTTGCCTCTCGTGCGCCCCTTAACTGGGGAGCTGGCCCACAACCCAGGCATGTGCCCTGATGGGAATCAAACTGACAACCCTTTGGTTCACAGGCCTGCACTCAATCCACTGAGCCACATCAGCCAGGGCTGATATTTTAATATTTAAGTTCAAGCCTGAGTATTATCTTTAAATGTGTATCACATGAATAAAATGGTAATTAAAAAAAAAAACAACTAAAGAAAAAAGTACCAGGCTATTATTTTGTATCTGTGAGGTCTTGATTTCCCCAATCTTTATATTTTTTGCTTACTTAGATGTATGATTTTGGGAAATACAGAGGTATTGGTATATTTCAATTCCAACATTCCATTCTCAATGAAAATGCAGGCTGGAGAGTTAAAGAGGGTTATTTCTAAGTGACGACCTTTTAATTTTCAAATTAGTGAGAATTATGTGTAGACATTCTTCTTATCCAAGCCAACTTATTCTAGTAATATTTTGTTCAAATCCTTAGCCAGTAGATATGCTGAGATTAGTCTGACTAACTAACTAACTAACTAACTAACTAACTAACTAACTAAAAAATCTCCTAAAGCTGTTGTGTCCTGAAACTGTCTTGTCTGGAAACCTGACACAAGCCATCCTTCAAAGGCAGCCTTGAGAACATACTCCAAAAAGTCACTTGCTGTTTAGATTGACACATTCTATCACACCAAACATCACAAGGAGGAAATAATCATCTCTAAAGTCAACCCCCTAGGGTGGCTTTTTATATGAGTTGCCAGTACACTAGAAATAATGCATATAGAAGAAGCAGACACTGCATTTTTTTCCTGTTAAAATAAAAAAGAACAAATGGCATAAAAATAATTTGATATTACATCAAAATGACACTGTTGTATTAACTCCTCTTGTTGAACCTGTGCATGAATTGAAAAGTGATTACATGAAAGAAGCCTTTGCAAACTGAAGAAAAGAACAGGAACAGACAATGATAATTTGTAACACACCATTTATTTATTTATAATAATAGCATAGGGAAAAATAGTTTTAGTTGTCATCTTAGTTTTCCTGCGAAATATTTTGAATGGTGTTGATAGAAGTAAAATCAGGCAAAAGAGGCATTTCCTTAGTTTTGAAGTGCTACAGGACCTCTCGTACTCCCATCGGCTGGGTTCGGATTCCATTAAATACTTAATGTTTATATTTTCTTCAAAGATTACTAAAGATGTACTGGTGAAGGCATGTAAGATACCTATGAGTATGTATAGAATTATATATGAAAATATGTATTTGTATATATACATATATAATTAAAAATGACTATAGGATTAAGCAGGCCAGTAAAATTTGGTTACTTCGCATTATTTAAGTCCCATAGATGTCTGTGCATGGCAGCTGATGTTCAATGTGTTGTTTTGTCTCATGGAGAGAAATTGAATCTCTCTTAAGATAAGGCAAGATTGAAATGAGCATTTATGTATTTCCAAGAACAGAAAGTGGAGCGCCCAAGAAGAATAAGCAATTCCTAACTACACTTTATATTCTGGCTAGTTCAAGAAATTAGGGTAGGGAACGAAGTCCTGAGGCCTGCCCTCGGATAGCTTCCAGTGCTTTTCTTAGTGGGAAGGAAGGAGTTAATAAGTAGTTCTGTAAAACATTCGCTCTGTATCTGGAATTGAACATTAAAAAGAAATAAGGATCTGAGTAAATCTTCTTAGAAACATGCTAATGTAATGATTCCATTTTCCATCAGAGTTTCTGCTTGAATTGCTAATATTATTTATTAGTGGGAATATATTAGAGAAAGTTAAGTATATTTTAAAATCATATTAACCCTTTTGAGTATGCTATTTTAATTATCTACTGTACAGGACAGTCATCCACACCCCAAGAGTTACCAAAATGATGTAGTCACTAAGGACTGTATTGCCTAATAGAAAAATTGTTTGATAGCTGACTCTCTCCCCAAAATAGAAGGCCAAGATTTTTGAGGTAAAAATCAGCTTACCCCTAACTTTAGAATTACAGAAAGTAATATAAATTGGTTCCAATATATGAATCTAAATATTGGTAATATATAATAAATTTACACACTTTAGTAAAAGCTTGCACAATTAAATTATTCAAGTAATTATTTTAAAACAATTAAAATAATTGTAAACTACCTAATTCTGTTCTATACAATTAAATTTGCTTATGATATGTTGAAGAAAAAATTTAATGAAAATAGATACAATAGTTTATTGTTAGTGTTCAGCTACTATACGTTAATTAGTAATTATATACACCTACACACAGAGCTGTCACTTTTCTGAGGGCTTACATGAAAAATTACAAAGTACACAAAATATGTAAGTTAGGTGAAATTTATAAGAATTTTTGTCATTTATTTAAATCTAAATAGCATAACAGTATTCCTGAGGAACCACAGGAAAAAATAATGTGCATACCAACAAAATAAAATGGTGCATAAATGCAAATTACATATATTAATAATAATACTTTAAGTTTGTTGGAGAACTTAAATAATATCTAAAAAATGCTTCACATATTTTTCATATTTTTGAATTGAGGCCCAACAAGCAAAAATTTTAATATGTAAAACTTCATCACCTTTTTCTCTCTCTTCTAAAGAGCACTCTCTGTTTGCTTATTAGATTTGTGTTTTCAGGTTTGTAACTGATGTAATATATTCTGATGGTGAAAAAGAAAGTGAGAAGAAACCTGGAAAAGTTAAATTAAATTGTATGACAAGAGATGGAGGAACACAATATCAAGGGCTTAGACTATACAATAGGGTTTAAAGAGTAAATAGAACAAGAAAACAACCATGCTGTTAATCAGGGTATCATAGGCAGCTGGTGTGATTAGTAGGACTTTGAAGACAGAAATGTTCAAGAAAAAATTGAGGAAAATGCTGAACTCCACATACAAAACTATGAAGTAGGCATGCGTCCTCTTATTCTCTTATTAAGTAAAGCTAAAAGCCATGGATAGGATATAATAAAACAGACTTAAGAGACTGGCTAGGGATTTCAAGACCCCTAAAACAATAAAAAGATGTGTTCTCTAAGGTTTGGTTTTTGTCTTTATTTGTCTGGGGTTTTTTTGTTTGTTTTTTGTTTGTTTGTTTTTTTTCTTTATGTTTTCTAGACTGAGTTCTAGAACCCAGAAATACCAATGAGTGAACACACACACACACACACACACACACACACACACACACACACACAATTCTGCTCCTTTTAGCCAAAGGACCTGAAAAAGGGCAGTCCAACAAAAGAGAAAATATAGAAAATAACCATTCCCGCAAACACCAGAAAGAATTGTATGGCCCTACGCCCATCCCCCCCAGCCAGGAACAGTGGGGAGCCTAGATTCCCAAACATGGACTTCACTTTCATTCCTGCTGGGCAGTACCAAGCCCCCAACCAACTGGGGACTGGACTTCCACCTGCACCCAGAGGCTCAGGCACCTTCCTCCCTTGCTGCTAAACTGATGTCAGTAAAAGCCTAGTGGAGAGCAATCAATAGGTGTCCTTCCCCTTTCCAGACAGGGTTGTTCTAAAATAGGCCTTCTGCAGAGCCCGAGCTCTCTTGCCAGCCTAGGAGTTATAAGAATCCCTTCTGCATATGGATCGATGGACGCTGTCAGGTAACCTGAACATCCACACTTACTGAACTGTAATCTCAACTAAATTATTATGAGTTATAGAAGGTTTAAAAGTAAGTAAAGAGAAACAGCTTCCTTATGTATCCAGAAAATAAAACATTAAACATTGACAATATTCCAAGTAAAAAACACCATCATCTTTTACCAGTTCATCCAGCACTACGTTATTGATTCTTACCACACTCAATTGAGTTAGCCGTCTCACGCACCTACCTTCTTCCAGTCTGAAGTTCTAGATAACCTAACTCAATCTACTCATATGACTTCAAAGTTGTTCAGTTGTTACCCTCAGAAATCTGTAGCCAAAAGCACCTGGCACAGTCCTTTCCTATAGGACTATGAGGCACTTTATCTTGAACCTTTAGGGAAGCATCAGATCAAAATGAAAAATTAGCTGTAGATGACAGAACACTTAAGATGTTGAAGATTAGATGTCCCTGATGTGCTCCTACAAGATTGATGACTTTTTGTAACTAGATAAAAAACAAATAAGGAACAAATGATAAATAGGAGTAGTTATTGTTCTGCAGACTTCTATTTTGAAGGGTACTTCTCTCTTACGCACACTCCTACTAACAACCAACAGACAGTGGTGGCAGCAAATTTCAGTTTCCTCTCATGCTTTAATTTAAGAGAATAGCCTATTTTTAATTTGACAGAATTTTGAGGGCAAATTGTAGCACATTCTTAGACATAGCAGCGAATAAATTTGAGAGCTCTTTTCACGCTGCAGACTCTAAAAAACTGTCCCTTCTCTCCACTATCTGAAAATGAAACCAATCAAAATTGCTTACTTAAGTCCCAGAAGCCAGTGACTATAAATGCTTTCATTACTCTAGCGCACATTAGCTTGTCATATCGTTTTATTTGTTATACTCTGTAAATTTGTTTTGCACTCCTGCATTATTTTTAGCAGTAATAAGAAAGTAGTGATTTCTGTTGGGACTCTGAATTCTTTTTTAACAAATCACAGCTGAAATGTATGCATGCTACAACCGTCAGGGCTAACTATACACAGACTTTAAAAATAAATAAATACAAACACTTTTCTGTAAAGTAGAAAATAAAATAGTGATAGAAGAAGCCTTTGTTTTCTAGGAATGTGATGTTTTGGGATTTGCATCTCATTACATTTTTAACAAATAAATTAAATAATGAAGCTAGATCTAATCTAGAGAAAGGATTTACTCTTTATTCTGATATTTGGACACTTAGGTAATCCCTACATTTTGTTATCAGTCCAGTTTAGGGTTCAGCATGCTGAGGAAGGATGATCTTTGCCCGTGACAAGTTAATGACCTCATGGCGAGGTAAAAGATTCTCCAGATACAGAATATTTGAGAAAATTGAAAAATATTTGAGAAGACTAGTACTACACTGGCAGGTAGCAGTGTGGCAGAGATGTACAATGAATATTACTTTTTCTCTTGTTCATTCTGCAGAGAAGAGAGTCAAATATTTTTCTTCTTTATTCTTACAATGCAATAATTTTGTTAGTATAGGTCTAAGTGTCACTGCTTTTCATTTCACCAGGATTTTGATGTGACCTTTTGATCTGGAGCCCTCTTCAAAGCCCAGGGACCTTTCTCTGAATATTTTTTAATCCTTGCCATTCTTTGAAATGTTAGATCTACATGTAAATATCCTTCAAGTCTCTTTTCTTTTATTGAATATAGTATTTGTATATCCACATTTTATTATTTACTTTGTGATGCTTACTGCACGTGGTAGTCAGGTCATTATTTTGGGTCTCAACAATAACTTTATTCTCTGTTAAAGGGATGTACTGAATCATTTTCTCCAAAATCATTTTTATGCGTTACAGTGCATGTTGTGAAGCAGATGGGTAAGGATGAATGTGCTTGCAGAAACACATTACTGCCTCACCCAGGGGCTCTGCGTCTGGTCAGATACAAACAGAAACAAACAAACAATAAATATATGTGTATGTATGTGGGCACTGAAGTCTGTCTGGAAAAAGTCCAGTCATTGTTAATATAATGAGACTGGCTTGTGTGACATCTATGTAATCTGGTAGCTAAAGAGAGTGGACTGGAATGTACATGTGCTAACAAAGATGACTTCACACAGTACTAGTCAGTGGGGGTGGTAGACGCTGTTGAGTGAGCATGTGTACTGTGTGGCTGTTGCATTCAAAATGTTGGAGTGAGTAGAGCAAAGAATCTGCATTAAATTTTGTGTTAAGCTTGAACATTGCTCTGAGGAAACTATTTGGATGATTCAGAAAGCAGCAGCTATGGGCAGCTGGTGATTAGCACCTTCATCATGACAATGCATCTGCTCATGCATCATGTCTCCTGCAGAGTTTTTTGGTGAAACATTAAATCTCCCAGGTCACTCAGCTTCCCTACAGCCCAGGTTTGGTGCCTTGTGACTTCTGACTTTTCCCAAAACTAAAATCACCTTTGAAAGGGAAGAGATTTGGGACCATTGATGAGATTCAGAAAAATATGATGGGGCAGCTGATGGCGACTGGGAGAACTGGGTGAGGGCCCAAGAGGCCTAGTTTGAAGACTGAAGCATCATTGTCCTGTGTACAATATTTCTTGCATCTCCTTCAATAAATATTTCTATTTTTCATAGTATATGGCTGGATACCTTCTGGACAGACTTCTGCATATATAACATGAGTTTTATATATATACATAAGTATGTTATATAAATTAATACAAGAATGAAGGTTTACTTGAATATTGTAAGAGCTAAAGGAATCAAGGTCCAGGGCAGACATCAATGAAGATGAGAGAACCCGCAGAAGGAAGGTCAGGAAAGTAAACATTAATAAACATAGCCTGAAGTACATAAACATTTGGTTCACAAAAGTACATCAGGAAATTTCAGCCATTCTCGAGTGCTGAGGCAGTTCCTAAGATTTCTCTATATATGTACAGTAAAGTGAGTGATGATCAAGTGTGTATCAGGAAGCTGCTGTTAATGCCATGGTTGCAACCCTTTCCACAATGATGAATTCTTCCATTCTACTTTCACGGTCTCACTTGAGTATTGCAGCAGAGAAAACTCAATACAAAACCAAACAGCAAAGACTCTAAAAATATAAATCCAAGCTTCCTCTCCAAAATGCAGAAGAGGTCTTAGAAGGAGTGGTCGTGGTATTAAGTAGATGAGAGACAATTTGCTCCTCTTTTGTTTCTCTTTGCTGGAGTCCTTTAAGTCGGGTGCTATTTGGCTCTTTTTGCTGACGGGAAGCTCAGATCTGTTAACTGATAGGTTCTTAGTCAAAGGGACTATGCAGTTTAAAAGGCAAAGAGGACTCTGGAACTTTGGAATCATGTTGCAAGGGGAGGCTGTATCTGGAGGAAAAAAAAATTGTTGTTTTTCTCAATGGATTTTGCGTTCATTTAGCTGTTATATTAATAACCAATTTAGCCTCTCTTTGTCAGTGACTAAATCAGTCTCCACTCTCTGCCGGAAATACATGCAGCTGAGTATGCGGCTTGTTCCAGCATCAGTGCTGTGGTCTGTTCTTGGGCTCCAAAGCAGCACTTGCGGACTGGCCAGCCCGCGAAGAAGGAGCTGCATCCCAGCACTCTCCCCAGGGCCCAAACAACTATGGCAACTCTCACCTAGTGGTCAGCTTATGTTCACCAGAACTTCTTGGCTCAGAGACAATTTAGATTTGGAAATTGCAGGAAAAGTGAACAGCAGCCACGTTGCCATATTTCAAGATTAGCTTCCGAAATGTGATTGTTTTTCATGATGAAGTATTTTTAAAGGGTGTAATAATTAATTAAGAACCTTTTAAAGACCTCTTAAGATATACACATGGAATCTACTAATCCAAAAATATTATGCTATGTACTTGCTGATTACAGATTTAGAGGGTTTTTTTTTCCAACATACTTTTTATAGCGTTCTCTCTAAACAGTGGAAATAATAGCTAATTTGAGTTGAAAAGAATTATTTTATTACAAATTATGGTGTTAATTAAAAAACAAAAATGTACATTTTGAAAAAATATAGTAATCAAATATATTTTATTGTGTGTTTTAAGAAATTTAAAGATTGCCCTGGCTGGTGGGCTCAGTGGATTGAGAGCTGGCCTGTGAACCAAACAGTTGTCGGTTCGATTCCCAGTCACGGCACATGCCTGGGTTGCGGACCAAGACCCTGGTACTGAGTACGCAAGAGGCAACCGCACATTGAGGTTTCTTCCCTCCTTTCTCCTTGCCTTCCTCTCTGTCTAAAAATAAATAAATAAAATATTAAAAAGAGAAATTAAAAGATAACATCAAAAGACAGTGCTTTATACTATGTTCTTTATCCTGCTTTGATTTAAATTTTTATGTGTGTGTGTGTCAAATATACTATTTCATTCCCGAGTGTGAAAATTTAAAATACAATACAAATGATTTTGGCTCAATATTTATTGGATGATGATAATTATGTTATAGAACAAATATTACAGTAATACTAAAGAAAGCACAAATGAAATACTATCTAATTCTTTCCCTAAAATGTTACTTGTGAATGAAGCGTTAAGAAATAGATTTGAAAATAATTGTACTGACATGCTATTACATTATAGATGACTATTATGCACAGTAAAAGTTTTTCAAATGATGGCTGATGAAATATTTGAACTATTAAGAGCCTGACAATCTTATATGCCTCCTGCCAGTAAAACTTAATGACAACTTATCTATTGAATTAGCTTGTTCAGTGAGCAAATCTGAAATATCTGAAATGCAACAGTTCTACAAAAGTAATGTAGTATACCCAGAGACATTTTCATAAACAAGTACCTACTGTGACAAAATTTTTCTATTATTATTTTTGATTCTTCAGAGTCAATCTACCTGGAACATTAAATTTTATACGGTTAAGGTTTGTATAACTTCCTTTCTTATAATTGTACAATCTTACCTCCAAAATAGTCATATGGGAACTACTTATGAGCTGGAGCTTGTTCTTAATTGTAATTAACATCCTCTTCCAACAAGCAGGAAAATGCCTTTTCAAACTTCCATTTAAATCAGAAGATAGAATTCTCTAGGTCCTGTGAACTAGCAGAGTATGGTAAGTAGAACTTGGAGTACGAAGCTTGGACGGTGGAGTGAATTTTCTAGCTCTTGGAGAGGTAAAAGCTGTGTGACTTTAATAGTATTGGGCAATATTTTTGAGGATCAATGCTTTCTTATTTGTAAAATACCTAACCACTTTGAATATTCTGTTCTCTTTTATTATATATATATTTAATTATTGTTTTATAGGTTAAATGTTTTAATATTCCTCAAAAATGAGAAATACTAGTGGGTCTCATATGGTTGATTTCTCAATGACAAAAAAAAGGAGTGTAATTTATATCAAACTTTAATTAAGAGGAATTAAGTGGGGGGAATTGCTGAAAAGGACACTACATTGGGTGAAGGAAGGGAAGAAATTAAAACACCTAAACTCCCTTGCTGATATGTCTGCAAAATAAATTTAAACTGTGAGCAAATCATTTTTTTATTAAAAAAAGAGAGAAAGAGAAAGAAATGACTACAGATTGTTACACATTACAGATTTTAAATTAGATAAATGTATATAGATTTGGTAACACAGAGATGCAATCAAAAACTTTTTCAGCACAATTTAAAAATGTATTAAAGTATCTAAAGTATATCAAGGAGATAAAACCAATGTTGCCAAGAGTTACTAAGGATATTCATGTTTGGTTCATTCTTTCTGGAGATTACTCACATACCATGTAACAAAAGCTAGAACTGTTCACATTTCAACAGGTCAATTTTACTGTATGCATCAGAAATAACTAAGAGAGAATTTTATTGAAAATATAATATACTCAGCCGTGGCTGGTGTGGCTCAGTGCATTGAGTACCGGCTTGCAAACCAGAGAGACACAGGTTCAATTCCTGGTCAAGGCACATGCCTGGGTTGCAGACTAGGTCTCCAGTTGAGGGCATGTGAGAGGCATCCACACATTGATGCTTCTATCCCTCTCTTTCTCTCTGCCTTCCCCTCTCTCTAAAAATAAATTTAAAAAATCTTCATAAAAATGAATGTATTCATAGATTCAAAGATGTTATTTTAGTAATGTTCAAAGTATAGAAACATCTATGTATCTTGTGACAAACTGTAGCATTCCATAAACACTAAAGTCCCCAGGAAAAAATCAAATGCATCATTTATTCATACTCTGCAATGTATCATGCACAGCACCAACCTGGAATGATATTTATGTTGTCTCATGGCCAGGTGACTTTCAAAGTGCCATTAATTAATATGCACAAGAATGATGAGTGCTATGACTTTGTAATGTGTATTTGAGTATTGATAACTTTATTTTCATAAGATCTGACCTGAAAATGCAATTCTGCTCCCAGTTACCATAAAAAACCTTGCGATACCACTTGATGAGGGTCACTCAGGTATACAGCACATATAATTTGCAAAAATCAACTTAAATACGTGCTGGGAATTAAGATGTGATGTGCATTGTAATGGTGATCGTTTAATAGCTTTAATTATGCCTCACTTTCAAAAAGCTTCTTGCTAGTAATAATAAAGTTCTCAAGCAGCAAGAAAAAATTACTTTGATAAATCAGAATAGACAAGAACTCAGCACCTGGGACAGATATATGCCTCTTACCTCTTTGCTCTGTGCCCTTGAGCAGAAGAGGTTCACTGGTCTGCTAATCTTTATTCCAAAGGAGCACAGGGAGTGTTTCAGAGCTGGTATGGATAAGACAATATTTATGATTTTTGGATAAGGTGCCTTATGCTACAAGATGAGAGGACGCCAAACACTGGATGGGTAACACAATAACTTGATGTAAAAGAGGAAGACAGCTAATGGTCAGATAGCATGTTCTTTTTAAGCTGCATCCTTTAATGCTTGTCATCATAGGTATGAGAAAAGTGACATGTTCATTTATACCACATTAACATCTGTTGGCACAGTCCACACGAGAATAAAAATCAGTGTGAGAAACTAGGTGATTACATGTGACAATGTAGAAAATATTTGTCAGCTTTAGTCATTGTCTTTTGAAGTTGTATTTATTTTGTTGTGATGAAGTTAAGCATCAAATCACACTCAGAGGAATGGGTCTTTTCTATAGGGACTGCGGTCCAATTGAGAGGAAAATAAGTTGTGGTTTGAATTGTCTAATTAGATGACTAAAATTAGAGACCCAAAAGGCATTTCATCCTAATGATTAGAAGTCTGAGCGATCTGTTTCAATTGCACCATTCCCATTTTCATAGATATTCTGGTGGCATGTGGAACCTCATAGTCTGTGCTTTGTGCTCGGGTATAATCTGTTCTTAGACATTCTATATTTTAGAGTCTACTCTGTTATGAAAACTATCCAATTATTTTTAGAATTAGTGTAAATAAAATATCTTTTAAATGACAAAATTTTAGATCATCAATTTCAATACCAGAAGCACAAAAGGACACTTAGAGTTAAAATAGTCATTTGATTCCAATGGTTGGTTTTGACTTCCAAACCTTGGTCAGCTCAGGTAGCCTTACCAGGGAAAGCAGAGAAGCACACATGTGCATCCTCACACATGCATCTTGGAGAAAACAGACCTAAACAGAGTGGAGTGTGGTATTTCGGCATATTACTGAACAACATTCTAATAAGACGTTGTTTCTACAAGGAGTCATCAGCATGAGAATTTCATATCCTAATAAAATTCAGTGAAGATAGTTTTGTTATTTTTAGAAGTTAATTAATTAAATTAGGTACTCTTTTCATCAAGAATGCATCTAACTTTTTAAAATGGGTTCAAGTATAAAAGCCCTGATGAATTCAATCAAAACACAGTGGAGTAATTTTGGTTTTAAAAGCCCCACATGAAAGTATTTATTTTGAGATTGGTATATATACTAGAAAATAAAATACGTACTTTTGATTATATGTGCATTGGGTATGTGCCTTTGTGAATATTTTTTAAAATGATAAGCCCTAGCAGGTGTGGCTCACTGGGTTGAGTGACAGCCTGCGAACCAACAGGTCACCGGTTCAATTCCCAGTCAGGGCACATGCCTGGGTTGCAAGCCAGGACCCCAGAAGGGGGCATGCAAAATGCAACCACACATGAATGTTTCTCTCCCTCTCTTTCTCCTTCTCTAAAAATAAATAAAAAAAATATTTTAAAATGATAAAAAATATGCTTCTTGTATTTTATTTCTAATCATGCAGTGTTCATGGGCTCCTGAGTTCCTGACTAACAGAGCTTAAAAAAACAAAAAACAAACAAACTTATTCATAATATTTTGAGCAGTAACTGATTCAGTTTAAATAATCCTTGTAAGATAGCAGAAACATTTAAATATCAAACAAAAATGTCCTCTCTCCATATATCCGCATAAAATAATAACAACTTTTAAAAATAAGTACAGTTATTATTCCTATTCTATAGATAGGAATAACAAAGCTCAGAAGAGTAAAATAAGATGAAAAAGGTCAAGAAAATTGTTGTATTAATAAATAAACAACTATTTGTACCTAGGTTATCCAATTCCAGCACATTGATCTAATATTGTTATACTGTGTGGAAAGCCCTTTTTTCTTTCTTCTTAAGGGAGGTTAATGTGTAGATTTTACAAGTAATTGTGGGTTGCTCTTAAAGATGCTTGCAAGCCACTGATAGTGTTTTAGTGGCTTAATGGAAGGACGTTATGGCGACAGTCTCTTAGTTGTTTTCTAGATCTTGTTAAAACTTACAGATTTTATATTTATAGCAATAATTATGACATAAAGCATTTGCTATTATGCGATTGTAACTAATAACCTTTGAGAACTTATAAATTATCGGAAGGATTTGAATGTAGATGGGTGATTAAATTTTAAATTCAATAATAAAATTATAAGACCACTAAATTGTCGTGCCAAAATACATTTCTATTTTTTTAACAGCACATACCACATAGAATTACAATCTAGAGAGTTGCTATGTCCTACCTTCCCAAGTTGCTTTGTTCTGGGGAAAATACTGAGTTCCTTCTGTGGATGTTATGTGCTTTGTATAGTGGGTTAAACTGAATAAATGCATTTCTCAGGTTTTCATTGGTTGAGGAATCTAACTTTTTTCTGGCTTTTAATTTTATATTCTGCAATAGTGAGGTGATTAATCTTCTTTTCCATATTTCTAACTTAATGATATTAAAATTAATATTTATTAGAATAATAATAGCAATAGCTATAGCTATTTATTGAAAGTTCACTAGACCTGTTATTTATTACCTAATATATTATCTCATTTATATTTCCTAATAACCTGGAAAAATACATACTATTATTGCAATTATTTTACAGTTTAAAAGCTCAAGTGAAGAATTGCTCAGAGTCATACAACTAATATATTATAAAACTGTTTTTTAAACTCAGATACCATTCTATTCATTATTTTTCAATATTTTTATTGTATTTTTCCATTACCATTTAGTCCCCTTATCGCCCCTCTCCCCACAATCACCACACTGTTGTCCGTGTCCACAAGTTCTTTTTCCTTTTTGCTCAACCCCTCCAGCCCCTGACTTCCCCCCGCCCCTTAGCTGTCATTCTGCTCTATATCTATGAGTCTGTCTCTGTTTTGCTTGTTGGTTCAGTTTGTTCATTAGATCCCACATAGGAGTGAAATCATATAGTGTCTGTCTTTCTCTGACTGGCTTATATCACTTAGCATAATTTTCTCCAGGTCCATCCATGCTGTCTCAAAAGGTAAGAAAATCTCACTCATTATAGACAGTATTTCCCAAAAGAGAATTTCAAGATGGTGTTCCATTAAGTTTATCTTTTTAAAATGTATTATAGTATTGGTTTAACGCTTGTTTTTTTTGTGCGTAAAATAATATTTAAATAATTTCTCATAGAAGAGCAAAGCACATGAAAGATAAAGACTGTGTGTTTGTCCTAAGAAGGCATCAGCAATAATTTTAATCATCAGCTAGTTGTTAGTTTAATACAGGTTACTATAAGAATAATTTTAATGATTATATTATTTTAGCTTATATGGTATAATTTTCAAGTATTGATTGATTTATAAATTTACACTCATTATAACCACTGATAGAATGGAGAGCAAAATTAAATAAAGTCTCATACCAAAGAATGACAAATATATCTAATTTTTTTTGTTTGTTTGTTTGTTTAAACTTAGGGGAAGTTTCGTTTGGGTTTCCTCAGAAACAGACTGTGATATGAGGATTAAAAGCAAGTAGTTTATTTTGGTGATAATACCAGAAACATTAGTCTGGAAATAGGCATATATAACTTTTTAAAAAAATCTATGGGGATTATATTTATAATGAAATCCTTTGTATTCTTCTTCTTTGTAAAATAAAATGTCATTGGAAGTGGTTTCAA
Organism: Pteronotus mesoamericanus; assembly: GCF_021234165.1. Classification (NCBI taxonomy): domain Eukaryota; kingdom Metazoa; phylum Chordata; class Mammalia; order Chiroptera; family Mormoopidae; genus Pteronotus; species Pteronotus mesoamericanus. Next base: position 12,317,226 of record NW_026555247.1, on the reverse strand, counting down.
TGTGACCTTTATTCAAAGTTGCAGCTATTATGCTCCACTAAAATATCCACAAAATATACTGCCATATAAAACTTTAAAAAGAAAAATCACTAATCACTCCTTGAAAATATCCAGAAATTTACATGTTTAAATTTTTTCATCCACTCAGTCACTTGTTTATGCCTTCATTTGATCAATGAATATTTATTAAGTGTTCATTACGTACCAAGAACTATGTAACTACTTGAAAGGTATCAGTAAAATGAGCACACGTCTACATGCGGCTCCCTCCTCATAGTTGTCATCAAGATAATAAGTGTTATCTTCAGCATCTCATTAACTCATGTGTGTTACAATCAGTCACCTTTATTTTTAACCAAGATTTTCAATCAAATAGGCCAAAATTTAAAAATCAAACAGAGAACAGATCTTAATTATTCCAACCACAAAAAATAAATTATAATTATGTGATATTACAGAGGTGCTAACAATTGCTAAAATAGATATTATAATATAATGTATGAATGTATCGAATCAACATGTTGTACACTTACAAATTACAAAATGTTATATGGCAAGTGTATTTCAATACAAAATGTCAAACAAATCAAAAGAAACATAAAGTGAAATAAACATACATTTTTCCTCTCAAAAGGATAATATAGCAGTAGAGAACTAAATACTATAAATTGATGTAATGGAAGACCTTTAAAGTTTAAAGGAGATGAGAGACAAATACATTAAATATAATGATGTGGAACATTAACAATAGAGTAAGGCAGTAAAAAGTCTGGGAAGCTCAGAAATCCTTGTCAGAAAAGGAAAATTCAAAGTTCTCTATTTTGGATATGGAGCAGTGTCAAAAATGAATTTAAAGGTGGCTATACCTGAGTCAGAATCAAAATAAGTATTGAGTTAGTGGGATAAAAGTAATTATGCTTATATCAAGATTATTTGTTTTTCATAAATTACTTTTTCCTTGATAATAGAATCAGATTGCTAAATACTTGGAACTAAAAAAGAAAAGCTCAGCATTTTGCTATAATGAGCCATACCACAAGTATTCCAAATATAATAAAACTGACAATGCATCAAATTTTACATTACTTGTCTACATTTGGCAAGCATATATGCACTCTATGATATTGTTTTCTCTTCTGAACATTTGACTCTTGCTCTAGAACAGTAATTCAGCATATCTTTCCAACCAACCCAATGCAATTGGATTTTGATGGATATTTGAGTACAAATAATAAATTAGGAGCTACATTCTTGTCTGCTAAAAACTGTGGTCAACTTATTTGTAAGGGGAAAGGTTAAAAGTCCATTACTCCAAAGGAGAAATGACATCAGTGTTATTTCATTAAGTCCCATTTTATTTTTTCTCCCATCTGGTGGATTACAGATAATGTATTGCACAATAAATAGAAAGTGTTGGGTAATCTTTATTATGAAAGTATAAATCCTTTGTCTATAAAATATGCCTTACTACAAATGATGTGAAATAATAATTCAGTTAAATAATATTTTAAAGAAGTATTTCATTAGAAAAAAATGTACAAGCATCTAGGTTATACTTAACGACTAAGTGAGTAAAGAATTGTAGTGGTTGCCTAAAACTTTACTCAATGATATGATTTTATTTCAGTCAGTTTAAAACATAAAAATAAAAGTTTACATTGGATTATTTAATATACCCAGTTATTATAGAAGGCCAAACTTTAGCTAATGTTGTCCATTCTTAGGTATATTGTTTAAACACTTTTCAAAATGATTCTCTTGTTATTTATAAAATTCAGGGAAATTATTCCTTCTTTGGAAGAAATATGACAGCTATTTTTTCAATTTTATTTTGTATTTTTTTCAGGTGTACAGCTTAGTGGTTAGACAATCATATATACTCTACATAACACTCCCTTGCTATTTCCAGAACCCTAACTTGCACTGTACATAATTATTACAATACCATTGACTATGTTCCCTCTGTTTTCCTTACAATCCCAATGGCTACTTTATAGCTACCAATTTGTACTTCTTGATCACCTCTTCCACCCAGTCCTCCAATCCCTCTGGCAACCATCAGTTTGCTCTCTGTGCTCTGTGTTTATGAGCAGGTTTCAATTTTGTTTGTTCGCTTATCTTGTTCTTTAGATTCCACATGTAAGTGAAATAACATGGCACCTGTTTTTCTCTGACTGGCTTATTTAACTTAGCATAATACTCTCTAGGTCCATCCATGCTGCCACAAACGGCCAAGTAATATTCCATTGCATATAATTACCATCACTAGTTTATCCATTCATCATTTGATGAGTTCTTGGGTTGCTTCTGTATCTTGATTATTATAAATAATGTTGCAATGAACATAGGGCTGCACATGTTCTTTGAAATTAGTGTTTGTGTTTCTCTAGATAAACTTCCAAAAGTGAAATTGCTGGGTCATAAGACAGTTCCATTGTTTTTTTTTGAGGAAATTCTATAGTGTTTTCTATAGTGTCTCCAACAGTGTATGAAGGTTCCCATTCCTCTACATCCTCGCCAATACCTGTCATTTTTTGATTTATTGATGAAAGCCATTCTGACAGGTGTAAGGTGATATATAATTGTGGTTTTAATTTGCATGTCTCTGACAATTAGTTTCATTGATCATCTTCTCATATATTTATTGGCCAAGTGTCTATTTAGACTTTCATCCAAATTTTTAATTTTTTTTGGTATTAAGTAGTTCTTTATATATTTTGGATTTTAATTTCTTATCAGATGTATCATTGGTGAAATACATTCTCCCATTTAGTATATTGTCTTTGTTTTGTTCTTTGTTGTGCAAAAGTTTTGTTTCAAGCAGTCCCACTTGTTTATTTTTTTCTTTTGCCACACTTGCTTAATGAAATACATTAGAAAATATCATTAAAGAAATTCTGAGATTTTATGTTTTTCTTCTATGTTTTCTTCTATGAGTTTTATAGTTCTGAGTTTTACATTTAAGTCTTTGATCCATTTTGAATTTATTCTTGCATATGGTGTAAGAACATAGTCTGGTTTCTTTTTCTTTTCTTTTTCTTTTCTTTTTTTATAAACAGCTGTCCAATTTTCCCAGCACCACTTATTGAATAGGGTGTTCTTACCCTATTGTATATGCTGGTCTTTTTTGAGGAATATGACAACTTTTGTTTCCTTTATTTTATACTTAAGTCAGTATTTTAGAATAAAGTAATCAGTGCCTTTTAATTATAAAAGTTCTTTATCTTGACAGAGGTAAAGTATTGCCTGATTTCCCTGAGATACACAAGGTCTACCCAAATGGTCACATAAACCTCAGGATGTTGGCTCTCCTCCAAGCTGGGCAATTTGCTGCTGGTTGCCCTCCTTCTCTGTGCCATCCCAAGTAACGCTCTTTTTAAACCTTCTCTTTCTGCCCCGCAATGTCGTGCAGCCTTTAGAATTGTCCTATAATGTTCCTTTGTTTCACCTTTAAATTATTCACTGGTTCACTTTTGTGACTAATGTTAGATTTTAATGACGTCTTTTAAAATAAAGATTTTAATTGCTGAATATCTTTAAATGGTTTAGAAGACTGCTAGTTAAACTTTGGTTCCCACTACCCGCTAACAAATAAATGAAAAGGTACAAAGCTAATTTTAATGACAATTCTGAATTAAAATAGTAACTATCCTCTTCTGTTATTTATTATTTCATGCTTTTATTAAATAAAAAACCAAATAGTCCATTTCTCTGTAGAGACTTTTAGAAACAAAAGTCATAAAGTACAATTGTGATGATCATGTTTGAAACTGGAAAAATGCCTAAAAGATGCCTACTTTTCTAAAGAAGAGTGGACAATTAGGGGTGAGTGACTAGGAAGAACTGAGGTCTGACATAATAAATGTCTGAATCAAAATACTTCATGAAACTATTCAATCACTTTGAAATGCACACAGTAATCTGTCAAAGACTAATTAAACAAATCTTGATTGGTTATACTGAAAATGTAAGGATCATTTCAAATATGGATAGTCAAAGTTTCATCGTTTAAAAAACCATATAAATATATTGTCTTTATTTTTTGACACTATTAATACACCACACACTTTGAAAGTTGATATTGGTAAGGCAAATAACAATTCATCTATGATTTAAGCTAAACAGAATAACATTAGAGTCTAATGTATTGTAGAGTCTAATGTATGTAGAGTCTAGTGTTTTAAGACACTAAAATATTCAGTGTTCATTTTATTTTTTAAATAACTCAAATGTAAAAACAAAGATACACTTATTGATTTAGGGATGATGGGTTTTTTTGTTTTGTTTTTTTTTGTTTTTTTTGCCTATAGCTAAGAACCGAAAGCTTTTCAGATAGGCTTGGAGAAAAATGGAAACATTATTTCATGTAGCAGGAGATTTAAATAAAGGGCAAATACCCAACATGGTCAATCTGTTCCCAGTCTCTGTTTCTGAGTGAGTCTCTGTTTCACCTTGTTTATAAAGCCAGCATGGCCCCATTCTCATTGATTCGTGTTTCTAAGGTGGTTATTAGCAGAACCTAGCTCAATTGCCTCTTTTTTTTCATATTTTGTATGAAAGAAATGAAGTTCATCTAATAGACGTGAAATAAAATTACTTTTCATTTATACCTGACCAACATAAACCATTTCCCTACCTTTTACTAGTAATATTGGCCTTGGGAATATTTTGTTCTGTGTTCTGATTCAACATGCCCTGTTTCCACATTAATTACACAAGTGTGACTGCATAGATTAATCAGGCTCCACCTCTGGACTGAAGGATGCATTTAGCTTTCTATGATTTACAAGGTCTCTGTAAGGAAACAGGGGTCAATTAAAGAATGTTGGGGTTCTTCTGAAAGGAAGGAAAACAAGAAGAAAAAGAAAAAATAACTGCTATGTTAACAAAAGACAGCATTTACTATAGAGATGATTTTATTTTTTTTATACAAAAGAAAATACTGAATAAAGTGACTCAGGAAATAAACAGATTTTATAAGTTGCTGACATCTGCAAATAGTTACAACATGTCAGAGAGATTTAAAATTTTATTATTGATTCAATAAATATATTTTACTACTTAATATGTGTGGGGAATTATCACAAATAATGGCAATATAAAGATAAATAATATAACTGCTTAGTACACATAGCCCAGTGGTAGAGTAGAAAATGTGTACAAGAGAGTAATCTAGTATTTACTTCAGCTACCTGTGGCTGAAACCTTCTGAAGAGCCACTGCAGTGAGAGTATTCATGTTAACTTGAGTTCCACCTGGCCATCACTGGTGATATTAGTCATCCCGGATGAGTACCCGATCAGCATAAGACCACCACTTTACCCGATTTCCTCAGAGTGTGGCCTGATGGCTCAGCCTACTTCAGCACCTTGCCCAAGAAAATTGGACTTGAAATTAAGTCTTTGTGTGCTTAAGTTGTTTTAATATATCCAATAATATTGGTCAGAGACTTGAGTGCAATCACAGATAAAAGAGAAAAAGAAACATTTTAAAAGGATATGCAAAAATGAGCCACCAGACTGAGAGTTACTTGTGATATTGGCTTTCTTAGCTCTAGTTTTTCCTGATCCCCAGCCTCATTGCAGTCCTTGCGTTGCTCACACCACACTAATATTTTTAGATGCTGGGATATTAGGTATGAATATTTATTTCAGTTACACCTCAGGGGTAGTCAGTGCCCTTGCCAGATATTCCCACTCCAAGAGTTTTCATCTATTACTCAATCATAATGCCACAGTAATACAAGTAACTACTATAAGTCCTTCAGCTATTTGTACCATATAACTCTGCTAAAGTGCAAAAGACATAAGTAAATTTCAAAATTCATCTGATTCTAATATTTGGAATAAAAATATGGATCTGTATTTGAAAATGGAGTATATTTGTCCAAGTTCTTATTACCTCCGGAAGTACTTATTACCACAGGTAACGGAATATTTATAGCTCCTTGTCTTATTCACATGGCAGTATTTTAGTTCTTGGCTCCCTTACATGTGGGTAGGTATATGGACTGGCTATGGTGAAGGGGCTGTAACTAAAGGTGACACGCATGCTCCTGGGCCAAGCACCCCTCCAACTTCATAATGGGCCCCACCAATGCTTTACATGGGGGCTGCCCCATCAACATGAATCACGGGGAGTTGATGTGCTGGGTTGAGAGCTAATGGGTAAGAATTAAATAACTGACTCTTCCACTTGACTGTGAAAATTTAGGAAATATTTTTAATAACCAAGAAGTCAATAAGTTTTATGGTATTATTCCATAGTTTGAAAAGAAATGCAGAGTTTTCATTTTGAGATGACTACTTGCAACACAGATACATATATTTGGTTTGCACTTGTATAATGCTATTACAATTTAAAATCAATTACTGGAAACATTTAGTTAAAATTCCTGTACATGTTTTGGAAAAACCTCATCTCTGATTGATATGTACCATTTATTTTTGTTTAAATTTATTTAGCATTTGTAAGGTGCACCATCAATGAAAGAAATGTTCCAGTGAAAAGATCAGTCTTCTGAGTTTCCTCTAGCAAGGGGAAAAATAAACCCAGTGGTGGAAAATTTCAATGAGGTAGAATAAACTAAGTAAAGTTCATCTTACATCTAGGCATATTATCCACTATTTTAAGGCATCTTCTGGGTAGAAAGGATAGAAAGGAATTCACACTATTATGCAGTTTTCATATGTTAAATATTATTTGCACTAATGCAATAAAGGTTTCCTGTCCAAGATGATTTGATATGTTCTTAATTATAAGGGAAATAGAATTAATTCTATCAAATTTGCAGTTAGAAAATGCTTACAACTTTTCAGATGTAGTCCAAAACAATTTAGAAATTGAAATAAACAAAAGGGAATTTATCATTGACTTTCACTAGCTATTTGTTAAAAAAACATGCACAAGATCACATTCATTCATTTTTCAAACATTACACAAATTTTTTTCCTCCCATCTCTTATGTTCTGTGAAGTTAGAAACATCCTACTATGACCTTTTTAGTATTCTGTAATTTTATTCGCTTGCTGTGCCTAACTTTCCTGTTTACCACCTCAGGAACCTATGATTGGAACAGACAACCAGACAAAACTGAGAATATTGAAAAGGTCAGAATAGTCATATTTACTGTACAACTTTTCAAGGACAAGAAGACATATTTACATTTTGAAATATGCTCCAGATGACAAAGTGTCAAAAGAAATAAAGGTAGGCAAGTTTTTATTTGGTTTATGAAAACAAACATTGCAGGCAAAGAGACCCAAGAGGTATTCTAATTAGTGGTAATCTCTATGTTTATTACGCTTTTTTTAAAAAAGTTCTCTTGTGAATATACCAAAAGTAACTTTGAAACTTGAAAATGAAAATTAAAAAAATTGTCCTATATTTTGTATTTTTTAACTAATAATTCATAGGATAATACATGTTTTATTATCTAGTAAATACAGGGTTTACTAGAGTTAAAATGATTGCTCTCCAAGTCAGTTGAGAAACATGAATAAATTTGATAGAGCTATGCAGTCTTTAGTGAATGTATTTTAGAGTGGGAAAATCATTATACAATTAATATATGTATAATTAGCCAAAGTTTTACAACCAGAATTTATAACTTGCAAAGCAAATAGAATTAGAATAATAGATTCAAAAGAAAAATAAGGAGGGGGAAAAATAAAATATCTTGAGCTAAAAGCAAACCATTGTCAGCAATGAACCCTACAGATGTCATAAATATCTTTCAAAAGTAAAAGTGAATTAAAGGCATTTTAGGGGTGAAAAGGAGAGACAGCTAACAAATCTTGACTGCATAAATCACATTTCACTTCAACAGGAACAAGAAAAGCAATAATAGTATCTTGTGAGTTTAGAAGTACATAGACTCTAAAAGCACAGCAAAAAGGCCAAAGAATCTAAAAGGTGTTAACTGGAGTAACAATGACTTATGACTCTGGGAAACGTAGTAATTCTCATTTCAATTAGACATTGATAGTTAAGAAAGGATTCATGTTGTTACTCTAATTGTTGATTTAATAAAATAATAATTTTCTCTGTAACAAATTATCCCATATTTTTTTTAAGAATAATCTTAAAACTTTTATTTATTTACTCTTAGAAAGAGGGGAAGGGAGATAGAAAGAGAGGGAGAAAAATATCTACATGGGAGAGAGACACTGATGGGTTGCGACTCACGTGCTCCCCAACCAGGGACTACCAGGAACCCAGTCACTTGCCCTGACTGGTAATTTAACGGGGCGACCCTTCACTTTTTGGGTTGACGCCCAACCAGATGAGCTACACCAGTAGAGCAAATTATCCCATATCTTAACATAACAAACACTACTCTCTTACATAGTTCCTGAGGGTTCACAATCCAGAAGCAGTCCATCTGGGTGCTTCTGGGTCCGGGTCTCTCATGGGATTTCAGTCAAGGTCGAGGCAAGCTGCACCATCTAAGATAAGTGGGGGTTGGATTTTCAGTCTCCAAGGTGGCTCACTTACATGGCTATGTTGAAAGCCACAGGATCTCTCCTAGGTCGGCTTGAGTGTCCTCAAAACACAAATGCTACATACCCTTGGTAAATAAATCCAATAGAAGCAATAAGTGGGAGGTGATGATGTCATTTTATCTGAATTTCAGACATCATGCAGTGACTTCTACTATATTCTATTGGTTAACAGTGAGTCATAGTACCAGTACCACCCACCCATAAGGGGAGGGAAATCCGGTTCCACTTTTTGAAGAATATCAAAGAATATATGGACATATTTTTAAATCATCTCATCATCCTGCTAGAAACTTCAACAGAGAAAGTAATCTACAGATATACCTAGTTTTTTAAGCTCACAAATTGTTTAGTAATTAATGGTGTATTCTGAATGAATCACTGACATTGTTCAAATCTTACAAATAGAAGGTCAAAACAAATAGTTTGTCACCATCCAGCTTACTTCACTGCTCTGCTAAGTACCTACGACCACTTCAAAATAAATGAAAATCTTATCATTCCTGGCCCATACAATAGATTTTATGATTTTTTTTACATAAGGGCTGATTGAAATAATTGATTAAAGTAAGCTCCATGTAATCCCATATATAATACCCATTCTGCATATTCTGTAAGTCATCTACCTGCTCCGTTTATAAAACATAAAATATTCTTAAAAAATTTCACAGACTTTTGTAGTAAAGTGGCATTTTTATAGCCATTAATATTGCAGATGTGTATGTTTGCAATAACACTCAGTATGTACACTGTGTGTACTTTTTCTTGAACACTTTACATTGGCAAGAGAAGAAAAATGCAGTTATTTTGTTAGGATTGTATTTTAATAACTTGAGCTACAGGATTTTTTATGTTTTGTGCACAGAACAGAATTGATTTATGAGTAAAGATGAAAGGGTGTTCATCTTTTATTCCCCAAATACTCCTGTTCTAACAAAATGTCAATTTAAATTGATTGGTTAGTTGGTACAGCACCTTTGCGTACAAGTCAAGAAATGGCATTTTTCAGCCTAAAGCCTAGAATGCTAACCTTTTGGTAATTTCAAACACATTTGCCCAAGGATTAAATGAGTAGGTTTTTATTTCTTGTTTATATTTGACATGTGTTTTTTATATTGTTTGTTTACTTGACATTTCTTTGATCTAGCTACTAATAGTCATTTTGTCTAAAGTTGTTTTATGAGCAATTTTTATATGCAGATTAATTATAATTGTAAATTTAAAATATTGTTAAAGTGAATAGGTAAATTTGTAATCAGAAATAGTATGTAGTTATTTTGAACACATTGTAAACTTCATGGAAATATGTAAATCCATTTTTTTCAATATGAAAACTCAGTATCTTCAATATGAAAAGAACACACATTCATATAATTTGTATGCATATACATTTTAGTTTTTAAGTGTTAATATTGTTTAAAATGTTGTTTACCTGAAAAAAATTGTAATCTAGTGAAAACATCAAACATGCTGAAAGCTCCTGAAATGCTTTCATGTTATAAAGTAATGTACATTTTAAATTCCATAAAATCAAACAAGATTCTAGTTTCATACTCAAGACAATCCATAGTTGTTGCATATCAGAATGAGTACCAATGAAGACACCTATTTCAATTCTTCAAATTACTTATGAAGATAAATTTACTTGTTATGTTACCGATAGAAGACTGGTAATTCAAATGTTAATTATATATTTTTAAAATGGTATAACAGTAGGAGGCCAGTTACTTTTATTGGTTATGGATGTTTTTCTACTCATTTTACTTGTTATATTTACCTCGATGTGTTAGGCAATCTGACACTAGACATTTAAATGACTTATTTTCATTAAATCGACCAGTGGTAGAAAATGACCAACATATATCTTGTAAGCATATGCATAATACATATAATTTATATTAAAATTAAAGAGTGTTACTTTATGATAGTGATTAGTAAAGCTTGCTTTGCAGTGAAATATGGATAATTATTGAATATTTTTTAAAAACCTAGTAAATAAGCATGTGCTCAAAAGGTTGTGTGTCAGAAAACTGAATTAATTAAGACAGTTCTGACCTTTGGTGCTGAGAGGTCAAGATTGCCCAAAAGCCTTTATACTTCATTAATTTCAAAAGGAATCATTACTGAATTCCATTTTACTTCAAATATCTCCAGACCCTCTCTGTGTTATACTTCAGCCATCAGTCTTGCCATCTGAAAGCAATGGGAGTTTTACGACATTTCTTACAAACCATGCAAGTAAAAACAACATTTTAAAAATTAATCATGAATCTATGAACTTTCCTAGTGACTTAAAATATTATTAAATCTTGCATTGAAATGTGGATGATTATATTTACTCCGTTGGAAGACGAATAACAGCATTTGAGAGCATATGAAAGTTTATCACAGTACCTGACCATTTGATACCAACTAGCTAAGGTTGCTGCAGTCTTGGAGTTAATAGGTATTAATTTTCTGTGTATAAAATTTTGCTTTAGTATTGATTATTCCTTATTAATAGGCTTAAATTATAGTTTGAAAGTCACAATTAAGCATGTACCAAGTTTGAAAACTAGAGTTCATCAAGAGGATACATTGCTGTAGAGCACAAAGGAAAATCAGCTCAATATCTGGAGTCAAAATAGAGATCATGGAGTTGTATAGATTTATATTACAACACAGTTTTACAGATTCTTCTATTATTAAGATATTATTTGTTATATAGTAAAATAAGAGTAGATATATTATTTGCTGAAGATTATTATTCACGATTATTATACCTGTAAGTGGTGCAGAAATGAAATGCTATTGTTCTTTGCAATGTTTCACCTTATTAGAGCCGATAATTATGTAGTATTTAACATTTCCTTACCTACCCAGATTCTCCTGAAATTAAACCCAATGCAGTGCTCAGCTGTGCTAAGGAAGTTGTTTTACTCTTCCCTCTGTTCCACTCCTCAGGTTTGCACTGAGGATCCTTTTGCCATTGTCACTGTTTAGTGTCTTGTTTTCTCTGAAAGCCAACTGAGGGGTTTTTTTCCCCCTTCATTTGATCAGTTTGTTGTTTTGTTTTGGAGGGATTTTTTTGTTTGTTCAACTCACATTTTCAGTTCTATTCTCTGTCTCTCGTGATTTATTGAAGACATTGATGTAGAAATGTATAGTATTCAATAACGTTTCTTAATATTTGAATCTCAGTGATGAATTGAAAGAAAATTGAAATGAATTGAAAGAAAATTGAAATGAATTGAAAGAATTCTTTTTCTCTTCCCTTCCTTTTTGTCCTATCTATACGGAAAGATCTAAGAAGGCTATTTGTTCTGAATAATATGAGTGTTTATAAGACATGATGATTTCATGTTGCTTTTTCAGTATAATTTATGCCATGATTTATTATTGATTGATCTATTTGTTATGCAAAGTAAAACTAAAGTGGAGATATTTGGGAGAATACTAGCTGTCCTGCTTGAGATAAAAAAATGGAAAAAAAACTTTCTCTAAAGAAAGGGAAAAATTTTATTATTTTTGGAATTGTTTTACATTATCATTATAGAATGTTGATCTCTGCCAAATTTGTTCAAATGCAGTCATTGTCTGAAGCCATCAAAAGTTGTCTGTCCATCACTGGATCTCTCAAACCGTTTATGACAACCTCTTATTAATTTAACTTTTGTTTTGTTTTATCTTCTTCCTCCTCTCCTTGCAAATAGTTTAAATTCTAATTGAAGTCCTGATTTGTTGAATATCTTAAGTCCAAAATGATATTCAAAAGAAACTATTGTCACTCTATTTGTTTAAGTGGTGAATTCTCGTTCATTTAGATTATTCATAGCTGTAAACAAATAAAATGAAAATTTTTAAGCTGTATTTGTATGTATCACTTGTTATTGTTTCTGGCGCCTTTCCTAAAACCCAAGCAGACACATGGAGAATTAGTATTCATGAGAATTCACCTATTTGTATTTTTGCTAATGATGTGGCTTAATTTAACTTCCTAATAAGAATGTTTCAACTGACATATCTGTGAGTAATGTCAATTTGTTAAGTAAATATTTACCCCTTTACATCACTTTTAAATTTTCCTATATTGTTTTTCTATCATTTAGTTGTCAAATTAAAATCTTAAGTTTTTCCTTATTGAATAATTAACTGAATCAAATTACTATGAAAAATTAATTCAACAAAATTCTCAACTATAAAGTATGGTGTGCTGACAAATAGTCTTATTTTTCTTTAATTCTTGAGAAACTTACATATATTGAAGAACATGTTTTCAGAGATAAGCATTAGAAACATACACTAACTTCTCTGCTGATGCCTACCTGACTCTTCCAGCTAGCTACCTGCCCTGGAATGTTTAAACATCTTTATTCTATAACCTGATATCAAAGCTTAAATTAACTGTTTTACTACATCCCTCATATTTCCCTAGTATTTATAATATCTATTTTCGTCTCTCAAATCCATAGCTGTTATTTCAAATGCTACTCACATATTTTTCTGATTTAATATTTGTTTTTGAAACATATATGCAGAACAAAGCTTAAATACAAAATTCTCTGATATTCTTCTTCATATGCCCGAGTAATTTTCTCAGACTAACATTATTAAGAGTTTTTGTTTTACATATTATCAACTGTTAGAACTTGAAGAATTCATACCTTATGTATTTCTATATACATTGTTTTTCTACTATTCTCCCAATATTTTTATTTCATAACTTTTGTTTGAATCCATATTAAATATTGTGGTAAGCAGAAATCTAAGTTGGCCACCATGATCTTCGGCCCTGGTGCTATGCCCTGTATAATTCCCTCTCCTTGAATGCGTGAGGGGCCCGTGACTGACTCCTAGCCAAAGGTATTTGCAAAGGTGACCAGTTGCCACTCTTGATTAGACTCTATTAGCTGAATAGAAAAAGAAACCCTGCTGCTGCCCTTAAAGAAACCAATAGCCATGAAGTAAAACTGCCTGTGGAAAACCACCTGGCAGGGAACCGCTGGTTGCTTCTAGAACTTGAGGGTATCCTACAGCCCACAGACATTATGAAGCCAGGGCTGTCAGTCATACAGTCACAAGGAAATAAAACCTGACAACCCAGAAAGAAACACAGTGCAGCCAAACATTGCTTTCTGCCTTCTGAGGCCTCGAATAAAAAACCCAGCTACATCTTACCTGAACTCCTGACCTTCTAAACAATAAGAGGATGAATGTGTGTGTTTCTAAGATGTGAAGTGTCCTCATAATTTGTTACGTGACAAGAGAACTCAAATGCAAATATTTACATTGTCGTGATTGAAAATAAAAGTTATAGCTAAGCTCTGTTTCATACTAAATTTACATTTCTGTTACATAAGTTTTTTTCCATGAAATTAATGATTAATGTGTTTTTCTAGTGTACTTCGTTACTCATGTGCTTGTGATTAATTATCACAAAAGTTTCTCCAGATTTGTAACCCTTCACTCAGATTTGTTCAGGCACCTGCACCTAGAGGACACTTTCCTAGATCCCTTCTCTTTATGTTCCACAGGCAACTAATGTTTCTCTACAGTACGGACCTAACGACCAAGTGCCATCTTAGCATCCCCTTTCATACCAACTTGAAATGTCCTTTTCCTCTCTTCTATGTTAGCTTTTCTGTTTCTTGTGTCTTATGTCTAGCATTTTTTTGTTGTTGTTTACTCTTTAGATTTTGGGAAAGATATTCTCTAGTAGTTTCCCAAGGAAGAACACAAGGGAGATACATTTGTAATACAACCCTAGCGTCTTCACATATGTCTGGTGACACCCAGTCATTCACTCTGATTCACTTTCTCTGGAATAAATGATCTCTCTGCTTTCAGAAGAAGAATTTTAAACCACACACGTTATATATTTGGTTATATCATGTGAGATAATATATGTTTTTATGTCATTCATCATGGCTCAATAGAAATAGCTCAACATTTTATTTTGTTGTATCACTATAGTGGTGATGGGAACATCTTCTATTGAATTCCTTATTTTAATGGAATTGTGGCTGCTCTTTAGCTTTAGGTTTCAAATATCTCTTCATATTCACAATAACTCACTACTTGATGATGCTAGCTACCTTTTATTATACTATTCAGAATAAAATATTGCTACAAGAGCTGCTCTATTAATACAGGGCACATTACCTACAGCTAGAGTAATTTGGGCTCAGGAGTTCTTTGTCATCTTTACGGTCGAGGGTTGCATTCACTGAAACAACACATTAAATTTGTATGTTCTTAAGCCCCTGGTTTAATTGACACCCATGGCAATGACAGCGCAATCACTGGCCTGAATAATAAACTAGACAATCACAGTGCAGTGAAAAATATCAAAGACATGTTTATATGGAGTCAAAGGCAGTAACAGAACACTGCTATTTGATTCAAAGGTGGGGGCAGAATTGGAACATGTTTCCAATACGAAATTGCAGGTTGATAGTGTGGTAGTCTGACTTTAAATTCTTAGTAAACATGGATGTGCTTAAATTACACATCAAAGAAAAGCATAAGGAAGCTCACATGTTTTTGTTTCTTTATGTACCATGTCAATTCTGATTGGAAAACAAGAGGCCACAGAGATATAGTTAAAATATAAGAAGTGGCAGAGATTGAGCCAGTGTAATCCAAAGCACAGGGATGTTCCGAGTTTCTTAACAATGAGTTCTATTGTCGAAATTAGAAGCAAACACAAACAATTCAGGAACCCTAATAAGAATCCAGGAACTGTAAATCTTTTATTAATATAATACCAATTTTTGGCAAAGATTCCAGGGATGGCTCTGAATTTACATTGAAAAAATTCCAGATACTGTCAGCACCTGGAATAATTGATACTAGTGTGTTCCTAGAATTTTATATTAAGCTCTAATTGGGCTCTAATGTCAAAGAGATGGCATTGTAATTTCACTGCAATACAGAAACATTTTTATTTTCTCACCAAATTGGAGTGTTTTTAAAGGTAAGGTTGCACAATTACAGAATTATTATCCATGCTGATGCCTCTATATTTTGATATTCTCAGATGGATGCCTATTTTAAGAGGAGGGAAACAATTCCAATATTATGATAGAACCTGTTGTTAGGGTTATAAAAAAGCAATCTTTGAGGCTATAAAGTAGTCCATCACAAATTCATATTATCAACATTAAAATTTAACAATAGTAAGGTTAATTGTACAATAAATTGAGACTTATTACTTTTGCACTTTTAGCTAGAAAAACCATTTTAAAATATATACCTTGTATTTGTCAGTATTTTTCAGAGAAACAGAACCAACAGCATACATATAGAGAAAGATAGATATAAGGAGAGATTTATTATAGGAATTGGCTCACAGTTATGGAGGCCAAGAAGTCCCATGATCTGCCATTTGCAAGCTGAAAAATCAGGAAAGCCAGTGGTGTAATTCAATCTCTGTCTAAAGGCCTGAGAACCCTGAGGCTACTGAAATAAATCCCAGTTGAGTGGGAAAGCCCAAGAGCCAGGAGTGCTAATGTCTGAGGGTAGGAAAACATGGATATTTCAGCTTAAGCCAAGGTCAAATTTGTCCTTCCTTTGCCTTCTTTTTCTTTTCACACCCTCATTGGATTGGATGGTTTCCACCTACATTGGTAGGAAAATCTTTACTGTCTATTCAATTAAGATGTTAATCTTCTTCCTGTGACATCTTCACAGAGACCACCTGAAATATTTTACCAGCTATTTAGGTATCTTTCACCACATTTAAATTGGCACATAAAATTAATCATAACAGCTCTGAAATTATAATCCTATAATAAAAAAGTCATGAATTTTGATACTGTTGTTTTTGCGTTTGTTTTCGAAAGGCAGGAGACAAAATAATTAAGATATTTTAAATATTTACATTAAAGAGTGCATGGAAAGTGATAGTATCTACAACATTAAGAGAGATAATGGAGAATTAAGCAAATGACAAGGAATTTGAAAAGATGAGGCATGCGTAAGGTATTAGAATTTCAAATGCAAATTTAAAAAAACCTCAAGTATGGTTGAATTAAAAAACCAAGAGAAATGGGATTTTTGTTATTTGTTTGTAGAATAAAAGACCTGGGTTAGTGATATCTAAGTTTTATTCTAACATTCAAAAGATAATTTTGTGAGCTTTTAGGAGACACCAAAATATGCAACTACTTTCTAATTTAATTTTGAATTCTAAGTTTTATTAGAAAGCAGGCTGACAGCTTGGGAGTTGGGTTGGGTGGGGTAGAAAGATTGAGCAAAAATGAGAAAGAACTCATTGACATGGTCAACAATGTGGTGATAGCAGAGGGGGGAGAGTGGATGGAGATGGAAGAAGGTACAAGGGGGATAAATGGTGATGGAAAAATATAAACATACACACACACATACATAAATAAGTCAAAAGAAAGCAAACTGAAAAGTTTAAAAATACTTAATAATCTTAAGTAACTTTAAGTAAATAAGTTAAACAGAAAATATAATTACAAAGAATATTATTAAAAACTTACTCTTTACTGAGAATTTGCTTGATTATGAAAGTTCCTAACTTTTAGCAAATTAAAAGACAATCAGGAAATTTTAAAACACACTTTAAAACCTATGTTTCAATAGATAGGATAAGGTGAAAGTAATTGACTTTAGAGTAAAATAAATCCCAATTCTGCCATATTGTAGCTACATTATCTAGAATTAACATGTTTACAACTGGCAGATATATAATTACTTTACCTTAAACAAGAATGCAGAATTGATGTCCTATAAAACTAGGTAATCTAGAACATAATGGGCACATACCAGACAGATCCCAGGAACACAAATAGTATTTTTAAGAAGAATGAACATATAGTCCATTATTAAGATCTATTTCAGGGTGAGAAGAGGTTTCTAAAATTAATTTTAAAAACATTAATTGATCTGCCACAAATGTAAAAGTCATAGACAAATCTGCACAGAAGGTCAACTTTGTTCTCTCTTTTCTTAACAAAGTTGAAATGATGGGCTTTAATAATTAAAGATAATTTTGGTAAGATTTTTCCCAGCAGCCACAGCTTTGTAGCTTTTTTTCTACATAGATTTTCTTATTTTTAAAAATTATATTTATTGGGGTGACATTGGTCAATAAGATTATGTTGGCTTCAAGTATACATTTCCATGACACATGATCCGTATATTGCATTGTGTGCTTTTTAACAATCCCTGCAAGAAGCTGACTTCTCTTTTCCATTAGCCACATACTAGTCCCAGAAAATACTTTGCTCTTCTTAATTTATTTATCCATGTAAAAGCAATCTATGTCATCAGATGATAAAATAATTTGACTTCTTCAGGTTAGGTATATGGTCATACCAGTAAAATGGGTAAACCCTATTGAGAACACTTGGAATCACATATAATAAACCGAGTAATTCCCTCTATAAAAGGAATGATGACAGAAAAAGAAACAGATTTGTTAAAATAATTTTACATCTTAAATTTATACATTATGATTAAGCTTCAGATTCTAATTAGAAATTATAGAGTAATGCATTATGAAATAATTGCTGAGATTTAAGTTATCTAACATAATGCCTGGAAAATAATGAATAGTCATTATATTTTCATTAATTTAGCTCTTTGTTATAGAATGTAAATAACCACGAAGTGAAATAACCTGGAATGCCAGAAGATAGCTAAGGATTATTGGTAAAATTATTGCTGAAGGAAAAAAATTCTAGAGAAATAAATATAAAAGATAGTGGAGAAAGCAAACAACTTGTGTCATTTTGAAGGTTAATGGAGTTTTATAAGAACAAAAAGTTATCATAAATAAAACCCCATACATAGTGGGTATATGGGATAATACATATTCCAATGCACAGATGATTCCATCAGTAAATTCTATGAAAATTTAAGATACAAACAGCAACACTGCCAAATTCTAAATTATTTGAGCAAATAAAAGAGTAGAACTTGTTTTATGGGGAAACTTCAAACTTGTTTTATGGGGAAAGCATAACCTGATACCAAGAACCTGACAAAAGTATGATGAGAAGAGAAAATTATAGACCAATTTCAACAGAAGACATTAAGACATATTGAAAGAAGCTACTCCTAGAATGGCCTTACACCCACAGCGATCAAGGCTTACTTATGCCAGTTGTTCTAGCATAAGTGTTATTGGACTTCTACTAACTATGTAAATTGTTCTAATTTGAATGAAAAATTTTGTTTACCCTAGCCACAAAGTAAACCACGAATCAAATTTTAAAAAATACACAAATTACATGTCATACTGTTATACATCACAAAGTCTATCATAGTTTGTACATAATGAACTACCGGAAACCTGTAAGAAAAAAAAAGCTGAGACCAATGAAAATATAAGCAAAGGATATGGGAAAGGGACACTTGACAGCAAAATAATTATAAATCACCTCAACTATTTTCAAAGATAATCTCATTAAAAAAATGAAGCTCAGCTGAAATGTGAATTTTAACAAATCTTCATTTGGAAAGGTCTTCAAATACTTTGGATAGAATTTTGAAAATTTCTCCCTCTGAATATCCTTCTCCACTACCCTTTCCATGAGGATCCCAAGAACAATCCCAATAAACATCCTGCACTTTTAATCTTATTTTGTTTCCTGCTTCTCAGGAAACCCAAACTGGCATACCTGATTCTATATGAATAATATATACACCTGATTATTCAAAGAAGTTTCTAATAATCATAAGTATTTCAAAACAAGTCAAATACAATTATTAAGGATTTGCTTAAATTATAATACATTCATGCAATTTAATATATGCACCTTAAAAATAGGACGTTTTATATACAGTAATGTAAAATATTTTTATAATATGTATATGAATATATGTGTAATATCAAAGTACAGTGTACATAAAACACTCTCTTTGGTGTGGAAAAGGCTAGCTTCTCCCTCCATAAAGAAACACTGATCAGATACACTAGGAAATATATATGATGGCTAATTTTGAGAAGTATGACAGGGATTGGTGAAAGTCAGGGACATAGAAGGAAGTAATTCCAATATTCTCCATCTATACTATTTTAATTTTTAGATGTAGTTATTCACAATATCTATCATCTATCTATCAATCTATTATCTAAATTTATCTCTCCTTCTGCTTAAAGATTCTTTTCAGAATCTGCTTACCAAAAGTAAATCTAGTGAAACATTTTCATATTTGGGTGTGATAAATTTTTTAATACAGCTTTCTAAAATAAAGCTTTCAAATGAGCTAATTCCTATTTTGCATGGTGTTGATCTTGTGGAAAAAATGGATCCTTTTTCTACTCTAGCAGTAGTGCAAACAGCAATGGCTGCACTGATTTACCTATAAACTGCCACACACACTTTCTTCGACCAATCTCCTTTATCTCCTCCAGGTAAGTGTCAGGAACCAGTATTTATGAGCCACATATGGGAAAATCAAAAGTCAGACTCCCCCAAGATCTCCCTTATTGAACTGTACTTGAGTATCACACATGAACCAGCAGTTAGCCCATTTAATATACATCTAACCAGAAAATATGGTGTGAGTCTTTCCTTCTGTCAAGCATTTACACTCTCCAAATGCGATTCTCTTCAAGCTACTTGCACTGGATGAGAGAGGGCATCTCTTTGTATCTTCCAAATTAATAAAGTCAATAGTGTTATCAAATGCATTAATGTATGCTTTTTATTTTGTCTATTTTTTACTTTCTTTGAATTTATTTTTATTCTTTTTCTAATTTTATAGAATCAATATTAAGATTAGCAACTTTTATTTTTCTACTGTAATAAATGTGCCTATAAATTTTTCTCTAATAATGGCTTTAACTGCCATGTACCATTTTGGTGTATAGTACTGTTGTCATTTCACTTATAATATTTTCTAATTAATATTGTGAATTTTAAGATGCCAATCATTTAGAAGTATATCGCTGAAGTTTCAAACACATATAGATTTTTTAGTAATATTTTAAAAAGAATAGCCTTTTTTAAAAAAGATTTTATTTATTTTTAGAGAGAAGGGAAGGAGAGAGGGAGAGGAACATCAATGTGTGGTTGCCCCTCAAGTACCCCCTACTGCAGACCTGGCCTGCAACCCAGGCATGTACCCTGCCTGGGAATGGAACCAGCTACCCATTGTTTTGCAGGCTGGCACTCAATCCACTGAGCCACACCAGCCAGGGGAATTTTTTAAATTTGATTTTTAACTTACCTTAGTTGTAGTCAAGAATATGTTCTGAATAGTTGTAATTATTTAAAATGTTTTGAAACATTTTTATGGCTCATCATATGATTCATCAAAGCAAATGTTTTTGGTGTACTTGAAAAGAAAATGAATTCTTATCGTACAAATTCTTCTTTTAAAGTTTTTGTCTTTATGTTCTGTCCTTGTTGAGTATAAAACTCCCCCCATTATAATTGAGGATACTTTATTAGGGGGATGCAAATTTAGAATTATCTTCCTAGTGCATCAACCCTTATCATTATGCAATATAACTTTTCCAATGCTTCTTGCTTTATAATCTTTTTGGACAAATAATATAGTTATACCAGCTTAATCTGGGCTATTTTTTGCATACCATCTGTATTTTTCCTTCCCATTATTTTACTTTCAATCTTTCTGTAACCTCGTAATTAAATGTGTCTCTTGTAAGAAACACACTGTTTTATTTTAATTCAATCTAACGTTATTTGTCTTTTAATTGGAAAACCTAATTCATTTGCATTTTATGTGATTACCAACATACTTGTATTCAAATGTACAATGTTATTTTCTTTTATCTTCTCTTCTGGCTATTTTCTCCTCTTTTGATGTCTTTATTATCTACTCCTGTGTGACATACCTCCTACAAAAGTTAAGGGTTTAAAACAACAATCATTTCATACTTTTCTATCTCATAATTTTTATGTTGAATGGACAGGGCATAGTAAGTAATTATTCTGTGGGTTGTTTGTTTATTTGTTTGTTTGTAGTGCTACCTGGAGCACCAGTACTATCATCGCCTGATGGTTTGCATGGCCTGGACTGGAATAAATCATGATAGTTCACTCACATGGCATGCGATTGAGGTTTGGTGTTGTTCTGGGTCTCAGCTGGAACTTTACTAGAACACCATACTTTTCCTTCACTAGACTCCACGTGACTCAGAGATTGCAATACAATGCATCATAGGTGAAGGATACAAGAAGGAAATGCACAAGACAGTCCTCTTAAGGTCTGGGTTCAGAATTTCCAGTCTATTGCTCCCAGTGCATTCTGTTAGTCAAAGCAATTACAGACGTAGTCCCAACTTGAGGGCAAAGGGAATAACCTCCACTCCTTTATGTGAAAAGTTGGGAGGGGAGAAACTGTTAGGAGTCAGTTTCGGAGATTAATTTCACATTTGTCTTCTTTTGAATTAATTGATTTTTATTGTTTTATTATCTCTATACATTATCATGATAGTTATATGTCATTTTACTAATCTTTTACAATTCCAGAAAGATAGATATTTTTTAACCTATTAAGGATGTTATTCTGTCTTCTGCCATCCATTGCTTCTGTTGAAAAATTAGTTCTTGGGTTTTGTTATGTTTAATGATAATATTTCTTTTTAATCTCTGGTTGCTTATAGGATTTTATTATACTGCTTATCAGAATTTATTATATCACTGTTTTCCTATACTTTTAAAATTACTCAGTGTTTATCTAACTCAGGCTTTGTAGTACTTATTTAATTGGTGGCTTGGTTTCATTCTTAAATTTTGGAAAATACCAAGATAACCACTTGAAAATTGAGTTTTTACTCCATGTTTTTCTCTCCTCTTTCCGACACTGAATTTATATGTTTGTAACCCCTTTTTATTACATCTCTTATTTTGTTATGGCATTTCTTCCAATTCATTTATTTTTATTTCAACTGTTTCTATGCTGCTACTTAAGCCATTGATTGAGTTCTTAATTCCAGTTATTGTTTTTAGTTACAAAATTTTTATTGGATTCTTTTTAATAGTTCTGTTACTTGCTGAATTTCTCTATTTTTAATTCCTAGGGCATATTAATTATTACTTGAATTTTGTGTCTGATAAATCTGTTTTTTGAATGTTCTGTAGAAGTTTCCACTGCATTTTGTTTTTTTCTCAAATCTTTTTATCTCAAAAATTATAGCAATAATTTAAAACTTTTTATATTTTCCCAGAGAAGATTGAGTTCTACTTTTGTTCAAAAGCGTTAGTAATCTCAGATCATCTTTTTCTATTCAGTAAGTAAGGTTATTTGAAGCTGACTTTAGTCCCTAGAGGGCTGGTCTATGTGTTCAACTCCCTGGTGAAAGCCTGGGGTTTTTTACCAAGGCACTTCCTTCTTCTTAGGCCTGGAGGCTATTTTGTTTTGTTTTGTCCCCTGAGTCTGCTGAGTTTGCTCAGTTTCTCTGTATCTGTCTCACAGTTTTAGAATGGACAAATTATTTCAAAATAAAATGTAAACCAAATACCAGACTAGCCCCTCTGGAATTTGTTTGTTCTTTCATTTCGATTATAAGATTCTCACTTTCTTGGTAATATTCTGTTATCTTATAAATATTTTTAACAGATTCCTCAGTTTTTTTAATTGTTCTTGATTGGAGAGTTACTTAATCCAAAAAATCCTACTCATTGTTGGAAGTATAGTTTCCCTACAGCACTTAATACTTTTGTGCATGTTACCTAAACGATCTTTTCTTTTGCTTTAAATAATCTTTAAAATATTATTAAAGTGCCAAGAGTTGGGAGATGGGAAATGGCTGCATTAATTTTTTTCCTTCTTTTTAGCAAGAATGTAATTATCTTTTTATAAAATGTGTTTACCAGTTGTACTTTTCCCTCAGATATGTGTTCTTAGCTGAAACTTAAAATTAAAAGGAAAATGATCATGCATAATCCTGTTAAAAATAGTACTAAGCAGTTTGATTTTTGTTCCTGCATAGTTCTTTTCTGCATTACTTTGATTACCTTTTAATACATGTAACATAGAAGATGTCAGTTTTGATATAACACATTTGATATAAAAATCATTTTATTCACAACAGATAGCCTAAAGCTATAGTAATATAAACATATATATGTTGTATAACTACCTTCTACACTCTTATCCCTTCAGGAAATATTAAGAATGATAGAAGGGGACTCTCACTGCAGAAAATCAGAACTATTTAGCAACTTATTTCTTACTCATAATTATTAATGATAAATATTTTTAAGCAATAACTATCCCCAAGAGTAATTCTCTGTAACATACAAAAAACAAACCAAAAATAAGCATTCAAGAAAATTGATTCATAAATATAGTAATGTTATTGAGCCTATCTGTACTAGGCAGAATGTTAAATGCATTCTATATATCACCTGATATAACTCTCAGAGCTATGAGATTGGGAACAAAGATAAGGATGTAGGCTCAGAAAGGTTAAGAAATTTACTCCAGGTCACAGAAATAGTAACAGAAGAAAAATTGAAACTCAAATATGACTAGTTTCTCTTAAGCATCTTCATGTTCTCTCCATTGAACATCATTACCTGAAAGCAAATGACCTTACAATGAAGAGAGAATCATTGTATCTGAATGGAGGTCCAAAGAACACTGAATGTCCAGTGAGGGAGAGTAGGAAACAAGAAATAAAAAGGAAGGAAAAAAGTGTTTAGATCTGGAAGAAGCACTTATGCAGAATGGTTATCATCTCCAATGAGTCACTGCCTTTGCCCCTTAGTTTTGCTTTTCATACAATATACACAACTATAGAAATCATCTGTACATTGTAGATAATACTCCCTTACGATTAATGGGCTGATACAACATAGCAACAGAATTGTTCACATTGTTGTGACATGCAGTGCCCTGAAGAATGATAGACACTAATTCTACCTCAGATCTAAGATTACTTTTCAATAAAAATTAAAGACTCTGAATTATTTTGGAAGACAACAAACATTTCACATGTGTGAAAGGCTATCAGTGTCTGAAAATGCAAAAAAATTAAATAAATATGAATTGAACAAAGAAATGAAATTACCATGATAAAAATTAAAAAATTTAAAATTATTTGAGGTTCAAAAGTTCATGAACCAATTAACATATCTGGTTATTTTGGGATATATGACATATGATAAAATGTTCCATAACATATATATAAATATTTATAGTCTAGGAATTAAGTAGCACAAATTATAAACACAATTATAAAAAATTATATCACAAGTCATAAAAAACAATAAAGCAATATAGTATGTATAAATATATAGTTGTATGTATATTTATAAATGCATATTTATACGTACACAAGCATGCATATTATAATTAAACATTTACATACAAATGTACTTCAGTTATATTTGGATAATTTGTTATGTTTTGGTCCTGTATTTGGTCCTCTTTGTTATATCATTTTTTCTCAGATTTTATCTAATATGATATAAATAGCCTCTTTAATATTATTAATCATAGAAATTTATAGAGATTACACTTTGATTTCAGCTTCACTATTTATATTCTCAAAGTCACAGAATTTTTCAAACTAAGGCACAACAGAAAGTAAACCGGTATGTGTACATTAAATATTTTCTCACACTGATTCCTCAAGGTACCAACACCAAAGCTCCACTAAATATATTTAAAGGAATATATAATGCACACAATGAAGAAATGCACAATGGTTAATCTGTAATTATAGTACCTGCATCTTGTCTATTCAAAATAAAATAAATGCACATTTATTTTTCTCCACTGTACTGGTGGTTATTGTGCCTTAAAGAATATTTAATAAATATCATTGTAGAATATTAACTCTGGTTGGAATGTCATCACCAAATGCCTATTTCTATTTAACCATATAGGAAAGTTGTATAACTACAAAGGCTATGTTTCAGTGGAGTAAAGTAACCCCATGTAGCATTGTGGAGAGCAGGACGAATAAAATGGCATTGGTCTGATCAAAATAGCATTAAGTATATAAAACAAAATAGAGTCACTCATGTCAACCAAAGTGACTGTCAGCCAGCCATGACACTTTGGTGCAGGAAGGAAATGACCTAAGTCAGAGCAGACACATCTGGCAAGGAGACACACTAAAGATTGCACATGTGATCAGAACAGCCATGTCTGCAGAGGAGGTCCACCCATTGATAGGTTTCTGGGGAAATTCCACACTTACCATCAGGGGTGTCAAGACATTTATCAAAAAGACCCAGAAGGGTAAAATATACCACTTTCAAGGCATAACTGAGGCAGGTTCCAGACCACTGCCGAGACAGCCGAGCTCCACACACTGGAGTGCAACTCCATGCCATGCTGATCTCCCTTGGCCTCAGCCACTGAAGCCTCTGCCCTGCTGGACTGAGGACTTTGCCTGCCCTGCTGCACACCTGGCTCCGGGGGTCCTTCCTTGTAAGACGCTGACAACTCCCTTGCCCTCTGTGCTGTCTCCTGGACCTGCAGACTGAAACTCTGGGACTCAGGTTGATTATCCCCCATTGATTGCTCTGTGTATGTGGGTTATATTTTCTTAGATTGTTAGAGTGTGAATAGGATATTAATGTATGTCGATGTTCTGCTTTGAGCGAACCTGCATTCAATAAAAGCTGAGTGAATAGTACAGTTACTGTGTGTGACTCTTGTCTATTCCTTTGTCCTGGGCTGCTCTGCAGGCAACTAGCTGAGCAGTTGCCCACCTGACTTACTGGAAAGATGATATCATGGACCTACGCTAGTGACAAGTATTACTGTGTAGTGTTAGAATTCTTAAGATCTAAGGTATTACAATCCCTTGTTTCATGTTGCTATTGGGCATTTGCATCTGAATTTTAAGCACAGAAATGTTGTAAGAGTTTGCATTGTGGTAATACCTGAATCATCCATATGCTTTAATAGTAACACAAATAACATTGCTTTAATTTGCCAGCTAACATATTAATAGAAGTCAAGTCAGCTGATACTATTTCATAGGGTTGTATAGTTTGCAGTCAACTCATTATTGGAAATGTCTCATTTAAGATTCTTATGGTGGCTTGATTTTGTTCTAGGCTGATACTCCTTGCTGTTGCACTGTCTTTAATTATTCCTCCCCCTGCCTGTGTTGGAGTGGAATACCTCAAGATGCTGTGATGGCAGCGCTAAGCAGTATTGTTTTCCCTAATAATGGATCTGGGGAAGGATCTTGTTAGGCCACCAGGCAAAATAGAAAGGTGGATTTAATTTTCATCAAATAAATATATTAAAGTTAAATGAATCAATAAGGAAGTAAATGAATAAAAGATGTGAACTGCTTATTAACATCTAGTTAATAATGATTAGGAATTAGTTTTACTTCTAAGCCTTCAAAGCTATCTCCTACAGAAAAAAAGTGTGGCGATCTCTTCTCCAGCAGGGCATGCATCCTGTCAAATCATTGTTGCTATGAATAGAAGTTCAGAATGTAAAACACATGCCAAGGCCATTGTTTCTTGCACCTCTGTGTAGTGTAGCAAGCTGTAAGCATGATATTTTCCTGACTCATCTTTCCTAGACAAAATGATAAGTATTTTTTGGTTTCTACAAGTTAAGCAAAGGACAGTACTGAAGTTTTTGCATCATATAAACTAAAGATTCTGTCATCTTTCAAAAAAAAGGTGACATAATTTATATGAACAATGCTGCAACAACCAAAACCCAAGCAATTCACTGCATACTTTGATTTTATCTATTATCTGACAAATAAGTTTAACTCGTTAACTTTTACATTATCAAAAGTAATTTTTCAATACTAATTCCAGTATTTTCTAACTTTTCCAAGCTCTCTTATCTGGATAAGAGATTCATTTCAGTAATATTATTTTTTTGTAATGATATAAAACCAGTGTTTTAATACAAAGCTCTTAGTTTATATTTTAAAGACTTATGTTTGAGGGAAGCTTTCAGATGTAGGTGATTCAGATTTTCTATTTTTAAACAGCAAGAGTTATATTTCTTATTTAATTCACTTAAGAGATAACAAATACTTCTTTTAGTTATCTTTCTTTAAACTATATAAATACTGTTTTTAATTTTTTGATACCATTAACTGACCAAAATTTAAATAGATTATTGTAGATCAGTTGTTTATATATATGTTACTAAACATCTACAAATGTAAAGTGGTATAGACTTCAGCTCAGATTACATGAATTATTTACAAATGTTTTTTATATAACTCAGTAGCAGACTTTATTGATGAAATATAGTATCAGAATATTTGAAATCAAATTAATTTAAAACTAAATTGTCATGACTTAACATCTATTTACTGTTATTCATTCATCCACTTATTACAAAACTTTTTAACAAAAAAAACAAACTAATAAGCCATTCCCCTTCTCCTTAAAATCTCTCATTTAGGAAAGTGTAATAATACTAATATACATGTCCTACAATACTGATATTAGAGAAATGTAAAGTGAAAATACAGTCGTGTGCTGCTTAATGACTGGGATACAATCTGAGAGATGTGTCGGTAGGCAATTTGTCATAACGCAAACATCATGGAGTGTCCTGACACAAACCTAAATGCTAAGGTTCCCATAGGTAGTTAGCTAGTTATTAATAAAGAAAGAAAGCAAAGGGAATCAGACATCACTGTTTCGCCAGGAAGCTACAGCTTCACACCCTGCAGGGGATCACAGCACTGCCCCACCGAGGATCAACACCCTTCCCTATCCCCCTTGGTAGCAGACTGGGGGAGTGGGGGTTAAGGGAAAGTAAGCATTCACAATAAAAGTCAAATGGTGCAGGGGAAGGCACTTGACCATAAAAGCCTGTCAGTCTAACCTGGGAAAAGTATCAGTTAACAAGCAGATAAACACATCGGAAGCCTGCAAAGCTTGGGCAGTTGATTGGTTATTTTGAAAAACGGCCTGGTCCATACCAAGTTAAGGTAATATAACCCAGGTTAACAAAGAAACTGTCTATCTCTGTCTCTTTCTATCTTTCTCTGCCCAGAAACCCATGCTCCCACCATTTGTTTGTGCATCCTCTCCATAGTAACCATGCAGGTCTAGCAAATGTAGGCTCTAGGCAGGAGCCTGGGTACAGCAACTCAACCAGGAACAGCACTAAGCTACCTGGATAGGGACTGAGACCATTTAGTATCTACGTTCCTGCAGGCTTCAAATGACTAAGCTTTAATGCGAAACAAAAATTATGGACACTGGCCTTTGTTTTGGCCTTGCTGAACTCTTTCATGTCCAGACAAATGGAGAATGGACACAGAGGCATCCTTCTATATCTACCCACAAAAATCTTGCCACAACACAGTCTCCTGTGTGTGGGCCCATGAAATACTTTTCTTGGGATCCTGTGATAGAACCCCACTTTCAGTGGCCACAGTAAAACCTACTACATGCCAAGGCTGTATGGTAAGGCCTATTGCTCTTAGGCTTACAAGCCTTGTGTTACTGTACAAAACAACACAAAATTAAATCAAGCACAAGGGAAATGATGTAATCAAAAGACATGGTAAACATGACATGCATGAGGCTGCTATTGGCATAACAGGACATGTTGTTTTACAGTAAAATTATTTATGAGTAGAAAGAACACATTTTAAAATAACAATAAAGTATAGCCTAGTAAATACATGAACCAGTAACAGTCATTACTTATCATTATCAAATATTATGTATGATACATAAATGTCCACATTAGGTATGTTTAAACCAGCATCACCGCAAACATGTTATATGTTATGCCATGATGTTACAATGGCTAAAAAGTCACCAGGTGATAGGAATTTTTCAACTCCATTATAATCTATGGGACTGCCATCATTGACCAAAATGTTATGCATTGAATAACTAGAAAATATTTTAGAATGTATGGTCTAAAAACTAAATGACCTAGGACTAAATTTATAGATCTTAACACCAAAATTTGAGTTTATATAGACTCAAGAGAGGTTAAAATATTTTTGAAAGTCATTAATTGTTGCCGTAAAGCAAGATATGAGGCCATAATATTTAGAAGATACTGGAAAAGGCACATATATCAAAACCAATAAGAAGTAAAATAAAGACAAATACCAAAATAGGAATAAATTCTAGAAACTAAAGGTGGGACATGTGTCATAGGCTCAGGCAAGAGAAGATAGCTATGGTTACTACTAATTGCATATCTACAAATAATGAAACATACACAGTCACTAAATTCCAGACATGAATTTGTCCTTATTACCAATAAAAGACTATGCATTAGAATAACAATAAGTAACTATTTTTCTCTATAAGATTGAAAAGTATTAAAAGAAATGTCAGTGCCCAATGTTGTTGAGTGTTTTGAGGAAAGAAGAAATTTAAAAAATCTTTATGATTTAGGTTGTAAATTAGCAAAACTTTGTAGTGTAAATTTAATATCTATTAAAATCTTCTAAAATGTGCCTTTATTTACCCCTAGTGTTAATTTATAGATTGTGATATCAATTTTGTAATCAGGAAAAATTATATAAATAAATATTTTTGCACTTTTACTAAATAAATATATCAAACAAATAAATATCTTGGGAAATGAGCTGTATCTTTGCCATATTGATAAAACCAAAAGTCTATTTTAAAAGATTCTTTCTGTCTCTTTCTATTCTTAACAATGCTCACATCTCTCACTGGCATTAGCTTTCTAAAATACATATCTAATCACCACTTTCCTGTTTAAAACAATAGATAACAGCAACATGTATGAATGACTGTAGCTTATTGCTACTTGATTGCCAAGTCACTTGATTTATTGTTTGTCATGAGATGGAGTATAATACATAAACACAGACATATATTCATGCATAATAATCTTTCTAATATATATGACCAATATATATTTATTATAAATTTTATCCCAAATATTCAGTGTGGTAGAAACAGCTATTGGTCATGTAAAATTTTTTCCCTTTTCTTTTATAATAATAGAGTTTTAACATTCAGGCAGACCTAGAGACATCTTGAATAAAAACTGAGTTTTCCTGATGATTTTGCACTCAAGTTCCAGACCTGATCTAGCTTCTACCAATGTTATACTGCCATGAATTTTGGAAAATAGAAGGGAGGAGGGCTTTATACATCTTTCTTTTCTTTTTTTTTTTTTGAGGTTTAGTGTTTACTGTCACAACAGAAACAAAGGTCTTGTTAGCTAGGCAGTAGCTTTGTAAACATAACAGTGAAAAATCACAAGTAGTCTCATTTCTCCTTTATAAATATAAAGGAGAAAAGCTAACAGACAGAGTAGGTCTGGAGTTCATATTCTTGGTTCCAGAGAGGCTCCCTGATTCCGCACCTTTATTTGTTTATATATATTTGTTTATATATTTCATTTATATATATATATATCTCCATTATAAATCTGTTGTTTTATCTTCAACTGAACCTTGCCTGATTACACCCAGTTTTGTAAATTTCTTAGGTTAATTGTAATTAATTTTTTTATAACAAAAATTTCCTTTTTTTAAAAGATCTTATTTCTTTATTTTTAGACAGAGAGGAAGGGAGAAAGAGAGGGAAACATCAATTCGTGATTGCATATCATGCGCCCCCTACAGGGGACCTGGCCCACAACCCTGGCATGTGCCTTGACTGTGAATGGAACCAGCAACACTTTTCGTTCACAGGCCGGTGTTCAATCCTCTGAGCCACACCAGGCAGGTCAACATTTGCCAGGGCAGCAAACATTTCTAACACCTTTATTATTTTCAATTGAGTTTAATAGACAATGTAACTTGAATTTATAATTTCAATAAGAATATAATCTATCATCGATAGAAGATACAATTAGCTTGTAATAAATATATAATTATTAGTATATACTTAAACACTACAAAACTAAGATAAAGTATAGGCATGTATATAGAAAATAACTATGAGTACAAAAGCTATAAATGTAAGCTGATACAAATGTGTTGAATAAGCTATTCAAATACTATGTGATACATTGCCCTCAGTGATGCAATTTTCTAAAATATTGAGCAACTTTTTATAAAGTTAAAAATTAAAAAAATTACAATTTCCCTTTGGTTTACATGTTAGTTGCATTATTAATAAATTCAAACCATGAAAATTTAAAACTATATAAGAATTACTTGAGTTCACATGTAAAATGCTAAATATATAGTCTCATAAAAATAAATTTTTATTTACCTGACTGTAGAGCAAGACATTCACAAATTACAAGAGAGCTGCCAGGATTTTTAATGTGCAAACCATCGTCATCCTAGATTTCTATTTAGTAAATATCAATAACATCCTGATATTTTTTCATCCTCTCCAGAGGACGTGCTTGTTGACTCAGAGAGAGGGGTGGGGCAGGTAGAGAAAGGGAAAGAAACATCAGTGTGAAAGAGAAACATCAATCAGTTGCCTCTTGTATGTGCTCTGGCCTGAGACCAAACACACAACCTAGGCATGTGCCCTGACCAGGAATTGAACCCGTGACGTTTTCATTTACAGGAGAATGCTTCAATCAACTGAGCCACCCCAGTCAAGGTACAACATGCTATTTTTATTAACATAATACCAATACATTTCCAAAATGCTGCCTAGCAGGTAATTCTGCTCATACAAACACATTATACACAAACACACTACACATACCCACACCACTCTTAGGCACTATATCCCAAGGTTTTTACTTCTGCTCTTTCTTCAGTTTGAATAACATTTACTAAATTTTTTAAGAACTAAACTAGAACATAATGTTCGAGTTCCTGGTATAATGCCAAAATGCTCACTGCTTTTGAATACATTATTCAGATCTGAAAAGAAAATGAATCCCTCCTCCTATGTTCTATAACAGTATACATACTTGTAACATACCACATTGAACTGCAGTTATTTATCCATGCTTTTGCTCTCATTTGTTGTTGTATCTTCAACTCTCTCAGAGATACAGATTTGTCAAAGATGTGTGTTAGTATCTTGTTCATCTTCCTTACCCCTGCAACCTGGATATCTAACTATATATTAAGCATGTGTTATTTGTTGAATGAATGAATCAGAATGTCTACATTTTTGCTTTTGTTTAAATTTTGCTTCTTTCTTTCCCATATTTTCTAGTTAATAATTGCAACTTCACAATAAACAAAAATCCACCTTAAATTTTATTATTTAAATAGCTAAGTGAAATTGGTTTGGACAGATATTTATTATTATTAGCTAAGATGATAACCTTAACATATAAAATTGTTTTCCTTGGGTAGGAGAAAGTAGTCAATTATTGGATTCTTCTGAATTAGTTTCAATCATCAGAGTTTTATGGAAAAAGAATAAAATCACTGTAGTGTATTCTAAATTTTCTAATTGGGAAAATTTTTTATTGTCCAAATACAAAAAAGAATAAATTTAGTTCACATTAACATAATTGCCTTTTAATATGTGTAATGACTTAAAAATCCTAAAATATATAATAGTGGCATTTACACCAAAAGGAATGTCCTTTCAGTATTATTCTCAATTAAATATGCTAATTAATTAGAAATAGCTGAATAGAAGATTGTGAAAAACTAGGCTGAGCTTTATGTGCATTATAGTTCATCTAAAAGCCTACAGACCTCATAAATTACCATTTTCTTTACTGAAAAGAAGAGTTCTATTGATTCTATTGTAATTCCTTATAATTACATTTCTTTATTCTTTATGATCACTTTTCTTAAACTCTTAAAAATAAATCAGACAGAAATATAGGAAAAGTACATTTATTATTCTGTATCTATTGTATATTCACCAGGAGAAAATAGAGAAACTTGAGTTTCCCTAGTAATTTAGACATAATAATGGCCTGCAACAATTGAGAATTTTGTTTGATATTTTAGAATATGGTTACATCTGTGGCTTGCTTTGAGTTAGTATTTCAAAGTGGAAAAAACATTTAAAATATAAATATTTTAAATTCTGGCTTTACTATTTATTGTGTTACTTTAGACAAATAATTTAGAATCTTGGAAACTTAGTTTTGTCATTTGTGGGGGGAAAAAGAGCAATCATAAGATGTAACTTGGAAAAAGAGTTGTGTTGACTAAATGAGATAATTGAGATAGAATGCAGAGGTTATATTCAATATGTATTAAATGTATAGGTTGTGCCCTGGCAGATGTGGCTCCATTGTTTGGAGTGTCATTTTGTAAACCAAGAGGTCACAGATTCGATTCCTGGTCAGGGCACATGCCTGTCTTGTGGGTTTGGTCCCTGGTCAGGCCACCTACAATATGCAACGGATCAATGGTCAGGGCATGTACCATAGCGACTGATCAATGTTTCTCTCTCACATTCAGATTTTTCTCCCTCCCTCTCTATTCCTCCATTCCCCTCTCTCTAAAATCACCTGAAGGGGGTGGTAAAAAAAAGTATAGGTCATGATTACTTTCAAGGAAGTAATGTCTGGTTCCATTTTAACATGTTTATGGCTCAAAAAGTTTAGAAGAAAAAACCCACACTGGGAGTTTTCACAAATTAGATTAATTAGTTTCTTTCAGCATTAACATTGTGATACAGTAATCCTAGAGTACACTGCTGAACTTGACTTCCAAAGACCATATGAATTAGGCTATTGTTCAAAAAGGGTAATCAAAAGGGTTTCAGCTGATGCTGAGACTTCTAAGCTTGCTTTATCTTGGCAGTCTGCGGTAGGGCCCATGCTTAGCTCCAGGCCAGTGGGAGGTAATGGAACAATAGCAGACTTTGATGTTAGCCATCGTTCTGTTGCTTTCTGGTCCAGGAGCCAAGGGACAAGCTGCTTGCACTCTGTGGAATACATACCATTGCAAGTAGAATGTTAAAAAATTCCCCTTAGTGTCAAATTTTATAAACTATTACTTGAAACTGTGTATATGAAGTATCAGATGGAGAGACAATATTACTAATTTTAGAAAATACATTGACAGTTATGACTCAATTGAAACAATATTTCATTGCAAATGAAAAAACAAAATGATTAAACAAAAAAATCCCTTAAAATTCCACAAATTTAAGGAAACTTGATCAAATCCTACTGAGTGATAGATCTTGGAACCTTTTCAAAAGTGAATTAAATCACAATTAGTGGGGTAAAGCTAATACATTACATTACTAATTCAATCATTTTAAAAGAAAATGACTCCATTCAGTTAACAGTTTTTTTTTTCTTCTTTTGTTGGGGATTTATTGATATATATTTAGAAAACACCTTGGAACTTGTCCTATGTAAACAAAGAAATTAGGATACTGTTAATTATTAGTTCTTCAGATTCTTTTTTTTAAAGATTTTTACTTATTTACATTTTTAGAGAGAGGGGAAAGGAGGGAGAAAGAGGAACAGAAACATCAATCGGTTGCCTCTTGAACACGCTCAGTGGGGGCCCTGGCTCGCAACTCAGGCTTGTACCCTGACTAGGAATTGAACTGGCGACCCTTTAGTTCTCAGGCCGGTGCTCAGTCTACTGAGCTGCACCAGCCAGGGCTAGTTCTTTAGTCTCTTTAAGTTCCTATTTAATTTATGAAATTCTCACTGAACACCTCTTATGGGTAAAAGGAGAACTGTCATCTAGGAAAAAAAAAACTTAAATTGTCCATGGCCCTGGGACCCATTAGTGTAATAGACTGAATGGTCAAATATCTTTAGAATGCTGACCTCCAAATCTCTCACTTAACACATGTAGGAGTATTTTATGTCATCTTGTTCATCTTTGAATTGACCAAATATCTGTAGTTGCCTATTTCTTACCCTTTGATTTGTTTTGACCAAACTTCAGTTAGTTTCTCTCCTTTCCAAAGGTCCTTTAAACTCTGGCTCGTCCCAGGTCTGAGCAAGCACTGAAATGCAGAACACACCCTGCACCCCCTTAGTAGAATACCCAGAGAATAAGCTGGCTGCAGTGGAACAGGTTTCCTTGCAAGCTGCAATCACCGTGTTGTCTTTGCCTCTAACTTGCCCAACGTTTCCTGAAAAATTTCTGCTCCTCCCTGTAAAATAACTAACTTATTAGAATTTACAGGCAAATCTAGTAATACAGAAAAAACTTTTGTTTTTAGAAAGAATACCCCAGGTTAAATGTATTTAGACTCAATGATTGCAAATCTATTTTAAAAAATGATTTAATTTTTTCTTTTTTATTGAATGTATTGGGGTGTCACTCGTTAACAAAATCATAGAGGTTCCAGATGCACAGATCTACAACACATCTGTAGACTGTGCTATGTATTCACCATCAAGTTGGTAACATCATTTAAATGTATTCACTAGGGGATGAGATTCTTGGTGGCACAAGTTTCTATTTTAGAAAATTTCACATTTTAAAAAATACTAGTTTGCCACAGCATATATTTACAGTTCTTTCTTGGCAATTTATGTTCAGGAAAATCTCTTGTGAGACTATTTAAATGTTACAAAATCTGTTATAGGTGTTGTCAAGATTAAGACAATGAGGAAAAGCACGAACATTTGGTGGAGGCTGTAAAAGCCCATGGAATCAAAATCAATAGTAAAACAGGAGGAAAAAACATGACTTGTATTTTTCACAACCAAACCTAGACTTAGGGACACTAAAATACATCAGACTTATTCTGTGAGTGCTATCTCATTGTGAAAAGACCAGTTGTAGAACAAAGAATCAGTAAATATGCTGCCACAGAGCACAAAGTCTGACCTGAAAAGAGATCCTTTTCTATTCAGCAAGTTCAGTTTGAGGGGGAAAAAAGTTTCAGTAAAGCTTCCTAGAGTCTAAGTGTAATTAGGAGAAAATGACTTTGAGGTTTAGACCACTTTTAAAACTGGCAAATCATTGTGGGCATGGATGTCAGCTTAGGACTGATGTTTTCAAGATAACTCTGAAATGCACACAGACCGGGAATAAATGGAAACGAAAAAAAAAAGCTGGGGTAACAGTATTTATATTTAACAATATAGACTTTAAAACAAAGGCTACAGTAAGAGACAAAGAAAGACACTATATAATAATTAAGGGAGCAATCCAAGAGGAAGAGATAAAGCTTGTAAATATTTATGCATCCAACAGAGGAGCACCTACTTGTATATCAGTAGAGGAGTGTATAAAAAAAAGCTATGCTACATTTACACAATGGAATACCACACAGTTGTAAAATATAAGAAAATCTTACTGTTTGTGACAGCATGGATGAACTTGGGGAATATTATACTAAGTGAAATAAGCCAGTCGGAGAAATGTAAGTACCATATGATTTCACTTATTTGTGCAATTTAATGTACAAAATAAACAAATAAAATAAAAGCAGACACACAGACACAGGGAACAGACTGACAGCTGTCAGAGCGTGGTCGGGGGGGGGAGTTGGGGGCGGGCTGAATGAAAAAGTGAAGGGATTAAGGAAAAAATAAACATAGACTCCGACCACAGTGTGGTGATTACCAGAGGGAAAGGCGGTGAATGAGGTAGAATAGGGTGAAGGGGGAATAAATGGTGGTGGAAGGAGACTTGACTTGGGGTCATGAACACATAGTACAACATACAGATGATTTATTATAGGAATTGTGCGCCTGAAACTTATGTAATTTTATGAACCACGATCACCCCAATAAATTCAATTACTAGAAAATAAAAAACACATGAAAAAGTGAGATTTATCTTAAGAACAAAGTTTAGTTTAACATCTTAAAGCTAAACTTTGATGCTGGCTGAGAGCTTCACAGGCTATGCAGCTGCTGCGCTTCCCCAAACTGAAATTACACTGCGTCCACACACAGGGAATTTGAGCAACACAGAGTAATGAGCGCTCAAGGCAACCGGATCATTCCATGTCACACATCGGTTTATCTGTGGATGAGAGCATAGGTTTGCCAAGTCCTTTTAATTAGATGTTCTTGCTCTCTAAGATGAGGCAGATTATTAAACTGGTTTATGAAAAAGAATGTAAAGGCTCTGGTATTTTAAAGCAATAAACACTGTGACACCAACATTATTTTTAACAATTTGTGACCTTTTGTCACTTCTTTCGTGTCACTTGCTGGGAGATGGGCCTAATGTTGTTCATGGGTGCCAGATACCTGATGTAGCATGACAGAAAATGGATAAGATATGAGTAAAAGCTCAAGCTAAAATGACTCACCTGTGAACCTTGGCTCCTCTAGTACAGCCATCCCCATGGCAACAAGAGAGCTCCCAGGCCCCTGCTTGTGGGCGCTGCTTGGCGCCAGAGGAATGTGCTGTGTAGGAGCACAAGGAGAACAGAAGACGGAGAGTCCCAGAGTGGTGATCTTGGAGAGCAAAACGAGATGCTCTGCTCTCACATGGCCAAGCCTTGGTCTGCTGGTATTTATCTTTTATCTGAAGAAAACTTCAGATGTCAAGTTCACTGAGCAGCAGTGATTGGCTTCAACCTTCTCTCCAGCAGACTTTCTCCAAGTGTTTGCACACTGTGGTATCTCATCACTACGTGTTATGACCCAAGTGTTTGTGCAACCCCAAATTCAGTTATTGAAATCTTAGCATTTGGAGATGGAGGCCTTGTGAAGGTGATTAGTTCATGAGGGTGGAGGCCTCATGTATCATATTAGTGTCATTATAAAAGAAACCCCATGGAGCTCTCTCCACCCTCCCACTATATGAGAGGATGGCAACCTGCAAACCAGGGAGCAGGCCTTCGTCAAGAACCCAACCTTGCTGGCACCTTGATTTTGAATTTTCAGCCTCCAAGAACTCTAAGAAATAAATTTCTGTTGTTTATAAGCCATCCAGTCTATAGTATTCTGTTACAACAGTACAAACTAACTCAGATACTAGGCTAATAGTTTCTAGCTCTTTTTAGAAAATTTTCGAACCTCTCTTTCCATCAAATATTTTTATAAGAACTTCACACTACAGCTCTACTTCACTACTTGATAGCTGAGGAAACGGCGACTAATAGTAATCCTAGGGCAAATAATTCAGGGATAGAACATTTGACTGTAATTATTTTTTCTGTATCTGTTGAGATGATAATATATTTGTATTTTATTTTTTAACAGGGATATTAGGATTACTTATCTCAATACTCATATTTTTTGGTGTTTAGTGTTATACCACCCCTGTATTCCTGTAACAAAGCTTATTCAGTCAGAATGCTTCATGTATTTTACAAAGTCTTGATTAGATTTGCTACTGTTTTATGGAGGTTTTTGTGCCTGTGTTAATGAGAATTATTCATTTGTAGAGTCGTTTTCTTATAATATGTTTGTATAGTATTGGTGTCAGGGTAACTCTGTCTCATAAAGTGATTTAAAAAATCTTATTTTAGATTTTTCTAAATAGCTTCCAACTCTCTGATATAGTGTTCTGCAAATTCAAGTCGACTCAATCACCCTAAACTCATTTCTTTAACTCCATAAACCAAGACGATATTTAGAATTTGCCTTTCTGTACTGGGGTTTTATAATATTTGGGGTTTCCCCCCCTTGTTTCCCTTCTTTCAGAGATCTTAGTCCTGCAG
This sequence comes from Pteronotus mesoamericanus, assembly GCF_021234165.1. Lineage (NCBI taxonomy): Eukaryota > Metazoa > Chordata > Mammalia > Chiroptera > Mormoopidae > Pteronotus > Pteronotus mesoamericanus. The sequence goes on along the minus strand of NW_026555247.1, from coordinate 12,278,342 downwards.
AGTCTGGTGTGTAACGTCTGAAAAGTTTGTTTCATGTATTTTGTCCAGGTTCTTAGTTCCTTACAGAAACACAGTTCCTGCCTTGCCACAGAGTAATCCAGGTGGGTGGGATGATTATGAGAAAATATAAAAAAATGAGCAGTATAAACCTAGTCATAGATCTCTGTCATGGCCTGAAATGGGAATCTGGTAAAATATTTTGTACCTCTGTTAATAGTTTTCAATTTGTACAGTCTAGAAATGTATTACTGTGCTTTGGTTTGTATTGTACAGAGGTATTGTATGGTGAGTGGAGCAAATGTTCATGTCACCTTGGCTTTTGCATTTCAGGGTATGCTAATCTGACCTCTACCTTGTCTAAAGCTATTCTCTATCTTGCACATGGCATTAACCACTAACCATACTCCCTTCAGACATGAAGGAAAGGCTCATGGGAGTTGATATAAAAGTACCTCAGCTCCACTGACTCTCTGGTCAGAAACCTCTAAGTTATGTGTTGTTTTTCTGCCGTTTCCTTGTCTTGTTTCTTCACTTCCTTGCCACTGTTACTAGGAGTATCTCTTAAATAAACTACATGCAGATATAAACTACTTACTCTACTCATCTCATGACCTACTTCCAGGTAATCCTAAATAAAACAACAAAAAATTAGAAAATGTAAATTGTCTTCCTGGAATACAAATAAATTCAAATTCATTATAAAAACTGATAGGACATTTTATGCTTTGCTGTACTCATATTTAAACTGGGACTAATGGTAATTACTACGTAGTAACAAAAATATGGGAGAGATTAACAGTAAATAAAATGGATTCAATTTTCTTAAAAATAAACTTAAACAATCCATGTATCATTACTATAAATACATGATGAATATTATATACAAAAAATGTTATTTTTTTCCTCTGGGAAAATTTTAGTGTATAATAGCCTTTAAAAAAAAATAGGTTTACCTGATCAAACTTCACTCTTGATGGTACAAAGAAAGAAGTTTGATTAGGAAATAAATTATTTTAAAATTTAAAACTAAACTACAGTTGGATGTGTAAATGGATCATAGAAAAGTATGGACTATTGAGAAATACCAATTTTCAATTTTCATATTCTACTTTGATTTTGTAGGATGATATTTGACACTTCTTCATTCATTTGTTTATATATTTATTTCATAATGATTTCCTGAATTATTACTAATATTTTGGTCCTGAAATAGATTTTGGAGATATAATTGTAAATAACAAAGACATAATTTCTGCTTTTCCACAAATTAATCTAGGTGGATGACATGGTTATAAGAAGCAAAAATATGAGCAGTGTGATTAAATGTTATTAAATAAGAGAAGGACAGATAAATATTAGAACCTATAGAAGAACATGTAATTCAGACAGATAAAGCTTGATCAAAGTACTACATTTGGGCTGAGATATGGGGATGACTTAAATTAGCCTGGGTGCTGGAGTTTATATATGGTGAAGGGAAAACTCAAGCAGGGAAAACATCAAGTTAAACATGTAGCAAAGAGCTTTGGGAGAAATAACAACAAAATATTCCTATGCCTGTAGCATGAACTCAGTATACGTTCTTAGGAGGTTGTTAGAGGAAACCAGGAGTATAGGGTAAGGTAGTAGGGACTGGGATAATAAGAAATGACATTTAAAATATATGATTAACTGGATATGAGAAGAGGGAAGGTACCATCAAAGATGACTTCTATTACTCTTGCCTGGAAGCCATGGGTGAGTTAGAGATACTGCCTTTACAAGCTGAATTTATAAAAAGTAAGAGCCTTATTTAGGGCTATGAGGACCTTAAGAAAACTGATGGCAGGTAGTTGGCTACAGGAGTTAAGAGCAAGGGGAGATATCTAAGCAGGATAAAAATTTGGAGTGATCAAAATTTAGATACTAAAAGCAAGATGGTAAGAGATAAGTTCACTAAAAAAAAAAAAAAGCAAGAAATAAAACATGAACAACCATGTTTTAGGGCACTGTGTAGTGGTTATTATTCCAAGGTCTGGTGATTATTGGCCATAAGATGTAAAACACATAATTTGACTTGTTAGAGCCTCAAACTTATCATCTGTAAAGTGTAGAGTCTAGGCAATCAAATTCAACATAGATCTCTAAAATCCAAGACTATTTTTTCCTGTTTATTTTTACCCATTGTCTTAGTTGACCAGGATAAAAGTAACAGATATATTCATAGTGGCTTGTCTTGATCTGAACTAGTGACTTTATATTTCTAATGTCACATATATTTTTTAAAAAATACTGAAATTATGCCTGAGGAATACTGATACAAATTCATTACCATTGCCGATTCATTATCAACTCTATACCTGATATTCAAATTAGTTTGGTATTTTTCAAAGATAGTGGGCAGAGATCATGCATTTATCAATCATCTGCTTTTTACCGGATACTGCAAATGAAACTTTGAAAAAACATCATTGCTTACTGGAAGGATTGGCCAACTTTAGAGAGTTTCAAAATTTTTCAATTTTTTTCTTGATGATTTATTTATCTTTCCTAGAGTTAGCATTTGAGCTTTGTAAAAACAGTAATTTAAAAAGCATAAATAATAACATTCCCCAAATACATACCATATTATTCTCACTAGAAATATGGCTATAGACTAAATTCTGATAGAAGTATAAGGGTTAAACTTGAGTTGGTTCCAGAGGAGTGAAGTACTGGTAATCAACTTTCAGACCCTCTGCTTTTTCAAGTGTTATGCTCTCTGAAAAGAAAAGAACCAAAGAAACCTCTACACTGTTCACAAAGTTTAGTTGCTTTTGTGAATGTCATCTGCTTCGACTGTTCAGAAAAATCACTTTCATTATATTTCAAGCCCAAAAACTCTTTTCTTTGTCTGTGACACTTTTTTTCCCTCTCCAGTGAAAGAATCCAAGCCAATTTTATGGCATTTTCACACTTTTCTCCCTTATATAATTCTTCATTTTGCCGTGTGGAAAGCAGCACAAGAATTACTGGTCAATTGACAATTCATTTATTTTTGCAAGGCACATTTCATTTCTTCTTGAATGATTTCAAAGATTTGGGGAGGTGAGGGAGGGGAAATTTACTTCTATTCACAATCAGGAAGGCTTTGTTTGAGTAAAAAATTCCATCCTGTGAAATAACTTTGCTGAGAGGTAATGAATAGTGTAGCAATGTAAAAGAGTCTCAAGGGCTAGAAAATTATTAAAACTTCCAATAACCAGTTGGCAAATTCTGCTTTATTCTAAATTACAATTACTAAATTGACAATTCACCCTTTCTGTTAACACATTGCAGTTTTGTAAGAAATGTAATTGTAAAAGTGGATCTATCTCATCTCAAACTCCACAGTTATTTATTTTATGAGTGGTATGGATAATATTGAGGTGATAGATGCCATTGATATCACTATACATCTTTATCTATATGATATTTTGGAAAAGGTAAGCATGTAATAACTTCTGTAATTTCCATTTAAAAGTAATACTAAAAACATACATCCCCACAAACAATAGGGCATGATTTTAAAGCAGACAGTTTTTTATTTTGGCTTCCTCTTTCTACTATGATATGCCATTGTGAAGACATTAAATTGATGTGCAAAGATATGTACTACAGACACTGTGACAAAGAGCAACTTAGATTCTACAAACTGACAAACCACCATCAAGAAGAGAGGCAGAGAGCAGGTTTTTAAGAGAACTAGCAGCTGTATGTTCAATAAAAACTGTGTTTTGTGTGAACTCATAGATAACCTGTATATTTTGTTGCTATAAATATTTTCTAAATTACTGCCAGTTGTGTATTTCCAGGTATGTCCATGGAACACATTACAAACGTAAGTATAAAATTTATAGAATTTATAGTTGTAAACAGAAGAAACACAAACTTAAACATCAGAATAAGGCAAACATCAGTAAGGCTCTAGAGGTGGAAGTTTAATTTTGATGGATGGAAAAAGGAGAAAGTTGCATTATATGTTATCCATATTATTGTGCATGAAATTTGCATGGCGCCTACTCATCTGTATATCTTACTGTTTCAGAAGTAGCAATGGGGTCAAGGATAAAGAGGGGAATCTGTCTGTCTTCATGTTAAAATAGCCCGCGATACACAGTCCTTTGGGTAACAATAATAGGGGCTATTTTAGTGTACTGAAATATCCATCAAAATAGAGAGGAATTTAAAAACAAAAGAAAAGAGAATTAGTACACTTTGCCAGAGTTTTCTCATATCTGTTTAGACATTGACTATAACTCCATTCTACTTTTATTTTACTCTCATTAAAATTTCATATTATGATGATTTTTTAAATTTATAAATTAAAAGACTTTCAGTGGAAAGACTCAACAAGTAAAAGTAACTACTAAAATAATCTTATAAAGAATTTCCCTAGGGTAGTTTTCCTCACCATAAAAAAAATTCTATACAAAGTAATTGTACATGCAGATCCAAGGAAAACATATATACATTTGAAGAATTAGAAAAACAAAATACTTAAGAAGAGCTACATTGAAAGGAAAAATAATAAAATGCATGAAATATGGGCAAGTATGAAGTAACAATTGTGAAAGTAGAAACATTTGACAAGATTGAGATAAACTATTAAAATTACTTTTGTCATAATAGTTTTTTAAAATTTTACAACACTGATAGACCCAAATTAGCATTATTCCATTTACATTATAGTCTTTTGATATCATTCACAACTGAATTAAAAAACCTGAAACTGAAGAATAATTAATTAAATTTAATAAATGTTTATTTAAATAAATATTTACTATATGCAGAGCACTGTGACAAGAACTCAACATATATGTATCAAATTTCACTGATCCCTAGGTCCATTGATGAAAACATTTCAGAGAAAAAAGAATTAGGCATAGGTTATTTAATGACTTAAGGAATTCATTTATGAGAATGTTTTTACTACCTTATGAATTTTTTAATCCAATAATGTTTCCTCTTAATTTAATGCAGTCTAATATTTTGGAAATAACTGAGGCATACATAGAAATACCACAAGGACCCTCTAAAGAATAATTTAAGGAACACTGAAGAATCACAGAATGGAAATCTACAGAAAAATTGATCATATAACCCAGGAAGGTAAGAGCTTAATTTACACAATTCATCCATCTAGCTTCAAAGTGAGCTTCTAGTTAAATGGAAATCTCTTAAGATATAATCAATATTCCAGTTTGTAATCAAAAGATGCTGGTTTTAGGCATCTATCCAATTTTACTGGGTAAAATTATGCCACCATTAACATGAGGAATAATTGACTATACAAGATAGAAGTACACTGTCAGTTTTACTTTCCCCCATATAGCAGCTTTGCAAACAATTGTGCAATGTGAATAGACTTCAAATGATCTTTTAGGCTAATCAAATAGACATCATTCATTAATTTTTTTAATCTTTCTTATTTCTTGAATTTCATATTTCTTTTAATTAAGACTAAATAATCCAGAAATTAAAAGAAATGCTCTCTATGTTTCCCCAAGTTAACATTTCTCTATCCATTCCATGTTCTAGGAATGGAAAAGAAAATTCTCATGTTCAGTTTAGAAAATAATTCAAAATGGTTTTGTGGTAGGTCTTGTTGTATCTGGGACCAATTACTATGATAGAATATTACTCCCATAGTAGAGTCTAAATCAGTTGAGTTCGAGTCAACTAAAAGGGAGATTATTCTGATTGGCCTGATCTAATCAGAGGAGATCTTCAAGAGATAGTGAAGCTTCAGAGATATGCTTTCCTGATGGCCTGGAAGAAAGAAAACAGCAGTTTTAATCTTCCTGTGAAGTTGGGTGCTTCAGTTCTACAAATGCAAGTTGAATTCTGTCAATAATCTGAATGATCTTGGAAGGGGGTCCTGAGTTCCACATGAAACTCTCTACTTCTTGGTCTGGGTTGGCCAAAAGGTTAGTTTAGTTTTTCCATACAATGGCTCTAGTAGTGCTTAGACATCTTTAATTTCATTCAAAACCATTTTTTTAGATTGTACTGTGACAGCTGTCATATCAGTGTGTATCAAAAAAAATCAAAATAGGTGACTTTGGTGCAGCCATTTTAATATCGAAGATGAAAAAAAATACACAACATTTTTAGTGTATTATGCTTTATTATTTCAAGAAAGGTAAAAGTGCAACTGAAACATACAAAAAAGATTTGTGCAGTACATGGAAGTGCTGTGACTGATTGAACATGTCAAAGGTGGTTTTGTGAAGTTTCTTGATACTATTGACATTTTGGCCAAATAATTCTTTGCTGTGGGCCTGTCTCATGCTTTGGAAGATGTTTAATAGCACTCCTGGCCTTTATCCACTAGAAGCCAGTAGTGGGAGATAGCCAACATACTCAAAATATCCAAATCAATAAAGTTATTGGTGAAAATGAAAAATGTGTCTTTTATTTTTTGGAAAAAAACTAAATGGACTTTTTGGCCAACCCAATACAGTGTCTGCATTGGGATGAGACTCAGAACAGGCTCTAGCTAAGTCATGTCTGGAATCCTAATCCACAGAAATCATGAAATAATGTATATTGTTATAAGTTCTTAAGATGTACTCTTTTTAATACAGCAGTAGAAAACTAAACCAACCTCTGTCCTGCACCACTGTGAATTAAACCATGATTTGTGATGCAACACTTCTAACCATATAGGAAAAATGCTAAGGAACTGTCTACAGTACTGTTTTAGCTGCCCAACCACTGTTAGTGTCCTCTCAACTTCTTCTTTCCCAAGCTTAGAATTTTCATAAGATGACTACTCAGGGGGTCAAAAAGTAGCTGTGTTAAACCTTTATGCAAGTTATTTAAACCATTGGTTACAAAGTGTGGTTTAAAATTATACTCCAGACGGGCTACAGAGATCCATGCAAATATTACAATATAATAGTGGCCATTTAGACTGTTATGAGCTGAATCATGTGCCATCAAAATTCATAGGTTGAAGTTCTAGCACCCAGTACCTCAGCATACGACTGTATTTAAAGATAGGGCCTATAAAAAGTTAATTAAGGTAAAATATGTGGGGGTTTTATCTAATATGACTAGTGTCATTCTCAGAAGATACCAGGAAACAGAACACACACAGATCAAGGGACAATCCCATAAGAACACAGTGAGCAGGCAGAGCAACTGTAAGCCAAGGGGAGATGTCTTGGAAGAAACCAAATCACTGACAATTTGACTTGGATGTAGCCATCAGAACTGTGAGAGAATAAATTTGTGTTGTTTGATCCATGTAGTCTATGGTAGTCTATGGTATTTTGTTTTGGCAGCCCTATCAAACTAATATTCCATGAAGTAATATAATTATGCCAGGGAATGAATTTTCATTTAGAAATAATGATTTATATCATTAAGTAATGTCCTTAAGTATTGAATATCAAATACTCCTAACTTACCAACACATTAGCCCTTGACTCAGGATTTTAAAAAAGCAGGAACATTATAAAGGAAATCATTTAGTTTCCATAGGCTTTGATTCCCTCCTGACTTACGAGGCTATTGGAATACTGACCTAAAAATATAAATTTATACTGAACAAATTTTTGTTGCGATGTAAAGAGATCACAGGAAAATCTGTTCCTATATTTTAGGGGGAAACATTAGAATTGGAATAGAAGTCTATTCATTCAAGTATTGTAATACTAAGGGAAAGCTGGTAAGATATTCTATGCTTTAAAAATTAAACAAATTCAATTATGAAAGAATGTCTTCAATTTTTAATTTAATTTTTAGTAATGCATGGAAATTATTCTTATTTTCTTATTTTGATTATTTTTGATGTCTGTGCTTGCTTTTTAAGACATATATTTTTGTTCTATGTATCAATATTATTTTTACAATTTCTAAAAATATATATATATATGTTTTTCTTTAAATTTTAATTTTCTTTATTTTCTTAGGTGGTCATAAGAGTCCTATTAATAGGACTCTATTTTAAATATTATTCAGCCTTACAACTGTAACAGAGTAACAAAAAATTTTTTAAAATATTATTCAGCCTTAAATAAGCAGGAAACCCTGTCACATGTGACAACATGGGTGCAACCAGAGGACATTCTGCTGACATGAATGAGTCTGGAGGATATGTACTTACGGTTAACCTGAATGAAATAAGTAAGAGACAGAAAAAAAATACTACATGATCTCACTTACTGATGAAATAAAAAAAAAAATAACTCATAAAAGAGGAGAGTAGAATGGTGGTTACCAGGGCCAGGAACTGGGAGAAATGGGGAGATGTTGGACATAAGGTACAAAATTTCAGTTACAGAAAATGAACTGTAGAGCTCTAATATCCAGACTGGAACTAAACTTAATGATACTGTCTTGTACACTGCTAATTTGCTGAGAATAGGTCTCAGGTGCTCTTACCACAAACACACAAATGGTAACTATGTGAGTAAATGAGTAATTAATTAGTTTGAGTGTAGTAATAATTTTAGTATGTACACATATATCAAGACATCATGTTGTGCAACTTGAATATAAACTATTTTTATTTATAAGTGCCATAAATGAAATTTAGTTAGTTAGTGGTCAGGTGAGAACAGGGATGTGGTGACATTGAGAAGCTTGGTAATGGATACCACCTGTAGGAGAAAGAGGTGTTGACCAGCATTTGGAATATAAGCTCCTATTTTTCTAAAACATCTGGCCCAATATTTCACAATTACATATCTTTATACCAAGGTTTACAAGGAAACTGAGGAGAAAAAATTATCTTTGCATTGAATTTTAAGGGTTTTGATGGTGTTCCTGAATTGTCTGGATATACAGGTGTCAAGGTAAACATTCAGAATATTTAGAGACTAAACTACCAGAAAATTTTGCAACAATGTTTTTGATTTCATTCCATATTATAGGAAGTTTTCACTGAGACACCACCGAGAAGATGATAGTATACTCTTTATAACTACGAATATAGTTATAAACATAGAAAAACTATGTTTTTACATCATGAAACTTCCACATAGAAAATAATACACACCTAAAATAAACATTGCATGGTTATTATATAACATTGTTCTTTTACAACACTAAGAAATGAGTTGTGAAACTAAAAATGGAATTAGTTCCACATCTGCTTTGATGTCCTTATTAAAGTGTTGTCAGATGTGCGAAGGCTTTGATTCTGTGAGGACCAAAATAATCTTGCACCTTTTCTTGCTGCACTTGATAGGGAAACTCACACACTAGCATTATAGCATAGTAACTAAAGAGTGGGATTTGCAGGGATTTTAAGATACCGGAAAACTTAGTTATTTAGATGATTTATTTCTGTGTACTTTCCATTACACTGAACTGCCTCTTCTTGTTCCAAGCATAATAGCTATATCGACAATACATTCAAAATGACTGTTTGAATAAGCCCCTGTAATGATGGCATTAAAAAAAAACCTCGTACACAAAAAGTTTCATCTTTAAGGATACGGTGGTCATCTTTCCTCCTGTTATTTTTTTGTGAGTTTTCTTTTGAATCTCAGTATCAGTATTGGACACATTGATAAGAGAAGATAAACAAATGCTTATCTCAACTCATAGAGGTGATTTTTACTTTATACAAATACATGATGTCTTCAGAGATAATTTGCAAATAGTATGAACAGTTGGGGGAGCAACTGTACTTAAGGATGACATTTTTTAAATCCATTTCATTTAATTTACTCTGCTAGATTCTCTGATATATTTGTTGTCCAAGAAAGCTCATCAGCCATTTCCCCAAAATGAACTATTTAAGAAAAGGGATAAAACAAAACTCTGCACTGAAAATAACCATTTTTTTATAGATAATTTTCTTAAAAAAATTTTTACTGTTCAAATACATTTGTCTCCATTTACGCTCCACCACATTCCCCTGCCTCTCCCACCCCTACCTCCCTCCCTCAATTCCTCCCCACCTTGGCTCCGTCCACATGTCTTCATACATGTTCCTTTATTTGACCCTTCTCTTTTCTTTCCCTTCTACTCCCAGCCTTCCCTCTCATTTCTGTTGGTTTCTGTTTTCTTTCAATGTTTCTTGTTATATTTTCTTTGTTTGTTTGTTTTGTTGATTAGGTTCCACTTATAGGTGAGATCATATGGTATTTGTTTTTCACCCCCTGGCTTATTTCACTTAGCATAATGCTCTCCAGTTCCATCCATGTTGTCATGAAAGGTAGTATCTCTTTGTTTCTCTCTTTCTTTTTGCTGTATAGTATTCCATTGTGTAAATGTACCATAGTTTTTTGATCCACTCATTCACTGATGGGCACTTAGGTTGTTTCCAGCACTTGGCTATTATAAATTGTGCTGCTATGAATATTGGGGTGCATAGGTTCTTTTGAATTGGTATTTTGGGATTCTTAGGGTATAATCCCCAGCAGTGGAATCGCTGGGTCAAAAGGCAAGTCCATTTTTAGCTTTTTAAGGAAATATCAAACTGTCTCTACAGTGGCTGCACCAGTCTGCATTCCCATCAACAGTGTACTAGGGTTCCCTTTTCTCCACAGCCTAGCCAGCACCTGTTGTTTGTTGATCTGTTTATGATGGCCATTCTGAGGGGTGTGAAGTAGTATCTCATTGTGGTTTTAATTTTCATTTCTCTGATGGCTGGTGATGCAGAGCATCCTTTCATATGTCTCTGGGCCCTGGGTATGTCCTCCTTGGAGAAGTGACTGTTCAGGCCCTTTGTCCATTTTTTAATTAGACTGTTTGTCTTCCTGGAGTGGAGTCGCATGAGTTCTTTAGGTATTTTGGAGATCAAACTGCTGTCTGAAGTATCTTTGGCAAATATTTTCCCATACGGTGAGCTCCCTTTTCATTTTGCTGATGTTTTCTTTAGCTATGCAAAAAGCTTCTTATTTTGATGAAGTCCCATTTGTTTATTCTTTCTTTTATGTCCCTTACTCTAGGGAACATATCAGTGAAAACATTGCTGCATGGGATATTCGAGAGTTTCCTGCGTATGTTCTCCTCTAGCACTTTTATGGTGTTGCAACTTATATTGTAAGTCTTTTATCCATCTTGAGTTTATTTTTGTGTATGATATAAATTGGTGGTTGAATTTCAATTTTTTGCATGTAGCTGTCCAGTTCACCCAACATCATTTGCTGAAGAGGCTATTTTTACTCCATTTTATGCTTCTGCTCCCTTTGTGGACTATTAATTGACCATATAGACATGGGTTTATTACTGGGCTCTCTATTCTGTTCCATTGATCTATGTGTCTTTTTTTATGCCAGTACCAGATTGTTTTGATTACAGTGGTCTTGTAATATAGTTTGTCAGGTATTATGATCCCTCCTACTTTGTCGTTCTTTCTCAAAATCGCTGTGGCTCTTTGGGGTCATTTATGGTTCCATATAAAATTTTTAAATGTTTTTTCTATGTCTCTGAAATACATCATTGGTATTTTAATAGGGACTGTGTTGAATCTATAAATTGCTTTGGGTAGGATGGACATTTTGATGATTTTAATTCTTCCAATTCATCAACATGGTATATGCTTCCATTTCTCTGTGTCTTATCAATACAGTTTTATCTAAAAAAAGATAGAAACATTTCAAATAAATGACCTAACCCTCCAACTTCAAGAAATAGAGAAAAAACAACAAACAAAGCCCAGAGCAAATAGAAGAAAGGAAATAATCAAGATCAGAATAGAATGACATAGAGACTAAAAGAACAATTCAAAAGGATCAGCAAATCAAGGAACTAGTTCTTTGTAAAGATAAACAAAATTGACAGGCCTTTAAGGAGAATAATCAAGAAAAAAAAAGGAGAGGACCAAAATAAATAAAATCAGAAATGAAAGAGGAGAAATAACAAGTGATACCACAGAAATACAAAGGATTGCAAGAAATAACTATGAACAATTATATGCCAAGAAATTTGAAAACCTAATGAAATGGATAAATTTCTAGAAAAATATAACCTTACAACACTGAATGAAAAAGAAATAGAAAGTCTGACCAGACCAATAATAGCGGTGAAACTGAAGCAGTAATAAAAAAAAAACCTCCCAGCACAAAAAAGCCCTGGACTGGATGGTTTCACAGGAGAATTTTACAAAACATTTAAGGAAGAGCTAACCCCTGTCCTTCTCAGACTATTCCAAAAAATCCCAGAAGCAGGAACTCTCCCAAACTCTTTATAATGAGGCCAGCATCATCCTAATCCAAAAACCAGATAAAAACACAAGCAAGAAAGAAAACTACAGGCCAATATCGCTGATGAATATAGACGCTAAAATCCTCAACAAAACATTGATAAACTGCATCCAGCAATACATTAAAAAGATCATCCGCCATGATCAAGTAGGAATCATCCCTGAGATGCAAGGATTGTTCAATATTCACAAATCAATAAATGTAATACATCACATAAACAAAAGGAAAGACAAAAACCATATGATTTTATCGATAGATGCGGAAAGCATTTGATAAGGTACAGCATCCATTTATGATAAAAACACTCAGCAAAGTGGGAATAAAGGGGGCACACCTCAACATAATACAGGACATATATGAAAAACCCACAGCCAACATCATGATCAACAGAGAAAAACTAAAAGCTTTCCTACTAAGTTCAGGAACAAGATGAAAATACCCAGCTTTATCATCAGCGTTTTTGCTCTCCTGACTGAAGGAGAATTTGGCATCTGTCCTTTTGGGCCTGGTTTTGACTTCACATGGGGTCAGAATTTTTATTGAAAACTCAGAATTTAAATTTATTTCTGGCATACTCATATGTGACAATGAATGCATGGTAAATTTCTTTCAATGATTATTGAATGTGAAACAACTACCCAGAACCTTCAACACATTTAACCTTGGTTGGCATTTTTGGGAGTCCTAAAGGTAAATTTCTCTAACAACACCCAAAAAAGGCCTTTTTGAGGTTGACTTCCATACATTAACCTTCGCTTGATCTCTATGCCTCTTTCCTAAACATATCACAGGGTCAAAATACCTGTATACATTCCTTTCCTATAAGATTACTAACATCCTATGTGACAGACTTGTCCTGAAGCTAACGAATGTATTTTCATGTCTATGCACTTTAAACATAAGGGAGATACAATGATGGAACTAAAATATTCTGGGATCAGATTGACTGACTTCAATTTTTAGGTCTTTTCTTCCCTAGTCATGTGGCATTAATATATTATTTATTTAAAATGTTGATATCAATGTGCCCACAGGGCTTGGGTGTAGAGGGGGTTGGTTAAAAACATTAATAAAATAAAAGAGTGGGTGGGGAAGGGGGGGGGGGGGGGGAGGGGAAAAAAAAAAGAAAGGGGGGGGGGGAGGGGGGGGAAATAAATAATTAGGAAAAAGGAAAAAAAGGGGAGAAAAAAAAAAAAAAAAAAAAGAAAAAGGAAAAAGAAAAAAAAAAAAAAAAAAATTTTTTTATTAAAAAAGGGGGAAAGAAATTATTTTAAAAAATAATAAGGGGGGGGGAAGAAAGAGGGGAGGGAGGAAAAAAAAAAAAAATGTTGTTGGGGGGGAAGTTTAAAAAAAAAAAAAGGGGAGGTTTAACTTATGGTACGGGTGATTTAGTCTGCTGGGATGCAGTAGAGTTCAAAAACAACAACAAAAACAACAACAAATCCTGACCTAATGTGAATATTAAAAGAATTAAAGGAGAGAGAAGGCATGGAGATAAGAGTACAGGAGGAGATATTAACCTTGGACTGAGGACAGATTCTTTAGAATATAAAGCAAATGTAACAAATGTAAGGGTGAGGAGCAGCAGCGAGTTGAAGGTGGGAGAGTTGAAACATCAGTGAAATAATACATATTTGTATTTGTTTTCTCCAAATGTGGACCTCCAAAGTTAACATGAATGAGTCAACTTTGAAGAAGGAATTAAGTTTGAAACTGCTGTGACTGAAATGCTCAAAGGAATAGAAAAGGATGTTTTCTGAACTGTATTTTCTTCATTACCCTTCCTTACATTGAAGTTATCGAATATCAGTGAAACTTCAGTGCTATCGGTAAAGGTTTCAACCCGATTTTATCCCCACCTCCCCTCTTCTTGCAAGCCGCTAATTTAGAAGGAGATAAACAATAAAAAATGTATTTGGTGATAAACTCATATAAACCGTGTTTGTTTTTTTTTCTGTCTGCCATGGGTGAGGAAATAAGAAACTGATGATACCTTCTTTTAAATGCTTTATTTGATTGTTTGGTGCCTGCTATAGATATTTTAAGTAATTGAATGTCACTGCTTAAAATCAGGAGACATCAAAAATTGTTATCATAAAAACAATAAACACAGAAGTATTTCTATAGTTTATCTGTGTTTGTAAATACTGTTTATCCAACTGGGATGTAAGCTTTTTGCTCATAAGAATAAATATTATCTGATCTGAATGATTTGACAGCTAAGCAGTTCTCTATATCCATTTTATCTATACTTTTTCAAGAGACTGCCTTTTTTTCGTGGGTGAAATGGGTTCTGCACAGCCCAGGATACCTCCATGATTTACTTACCCTCTACTGAAATGCATATGTAGCAATTTAGCAAAACTAAACGTTCCTTTGTGAAGTTCAATCACTGTCTTTAACATAAAATCCCCTTTATTCAAAATGGTATAGGAAACTAATATCTAGAATTTGATTTAGACCTCTATTGCAAATATAATTATTCTTACACTGTAACCGTCATACAATTAATCATGGCTGAAATTTCTGCATTGTATTATGCCTTTGAGGATAATATTGCTTGTTGCTTTCTCATAATATCCTTAGAAAAACATGTAACAGAAATCATTTGTAGTCACAATAAAAATAATTTAATAAAGGTCAAAGAGTTAGAATTTGTGTAATAATTCAACATAATAGGGCAACAAAGTTATACTGCATTATTTCATTAACAGTTGTGCTGTATTCTGAAACATCTGACGAGAAGGGAAATGTATCCAACCTCAGTCAGCATTTAGATGCTATAAATGAAACTAACTTTAAAATCTTTTAAACCTATGCAGTGTGAATATATTTAATGTCACTGAACTACACACTAAAAAACAGTAAATTTATTGTATATATAAAAGCACAATAAAAAAATCTAAGCATGTCAACAATCCAAATGTACACTTAATATATACTGATAAATTGTAGAGATATATCAGATATTGACAAAGGAAACAGCACTGTTATAATATCTAAAATCCTTTACAGTGTAGTGTTATTGATTATTCATTATTATTTGGCTTCTGTATTTTTAATAAAACACTGTGTCCTTGCTATAAGAATAGTTTTGTTACCTATGTTGAATGAAAGCATCACATCCAAGCTACATGTGATCAAAAATTATGACTATGATCAGCATAAATATTGATGTAATTAAAGCCTAAGAAATTTATTCAAAAGTGTTATGACAAATATAATTACATGGATAATATTAACATCATATCATCATTTAATTTTAAAAAACAAAAAACATGTCATTAATTCAAAAAGAAAAAAGGGGAAGAATAAAATTTCAAATTTATATATAAATATGTACATCTGTGTTTAATGAAAATAAATTATTTAATGACTATTATGTATAACTAATATGTAAGAAATGAAAAAATGAGACATCTATAAAGTATCAGTTCATGATAGAATATCATGATAGAATAAGCATTAATATGTTATGTGTTGATAGAAATAATGATATCTTTAGCACACAGTACATACATAAATTTTACAAATATATTATACATTTAAAATTTTTGGCTGAGATAGGAAATTAAACCTGAGGACTAGTATGTAAAACTTTCAGACAGATGTTGGGCACAGAGTATGTTGAACAAATGAATGAGTGAATAATGAAAAAGAGACCTCTTCACATATATGTAAAATCACATGTTATTTGTCGTTCTCTGAGTGGTTTATTTCACTTAACACAATACACTCCAGGTTCATCAATGTTGTCACAAAAGGTAGTGAACAGAATAAACTAATAAAGAAAATAAACATAAATAGACTCATAACTCCCAGGGGTGGAGGTAAGGGAGCTGGGTAAAACAAGGTAAACGAATTAAGGGAAAAAAAAATAATAAAATAAAACTTCATAGACAGATCAATAGTATAGCTATCACCACAGGGAAATGGAGTTGAGCGGAAGCAGAAGAAAGTAAATGGTGGAGAAATAAAGGTTGATGGAAAGAGATATGACTTGGGCAGATGGACACACAATACAACATACAGATGATATGTTATAGAATTGTACACCTTAAACTTATATAATTATATTAACCAATGTAACCTCTATAAATTCAGTTTAAAGGAAAGAACAGACCTCTTCAGGTTGATTTTCAGGAATTATATATTAAAATATTACTTTATAACCAACATTTCCCATAGATTACACCTTTAAAATACAGAGCAGTTTTTCTTTTAACTGGATATACTATTTCACTTTTCTCTTAAATTGAAAGCAAATTTTAACTTTGTAAGTTGGCTTTTTACAACCTTATTCTTTAATAATAAATCAACTAGAGAAAAAATGTTTGATTGTCTGATGGTGACACATCAGATGCTCTTAAACAACCACATGCAGGGAAAAGGTGATTCCGTGGAGAAAAAACTGAATACTAATAAACACACAAAAAACTGATAAGACAATTAGTGGAAACATACAAAAAGGAGTTTCTCCTATATTTGTGAAATGTGATTTAAGGTCAAGGATATATTTGTGTGTGTGTGTGTGTTCTGATGGATTCAGAGATTACAGATTATCACTCTCCTCATCCAGTGCGGCTGAAAATGTGGCGCTTTGCCCAGCACGAGGCATTCTCACTGCAGGATTGTGTCTGTGTAGGAGCCGCTCAATGCAGCTCTTCCACAGGGATGTGTGGCTTATGGGAAGGTAGGATTCAGCGGGTGTTGGCCTGGGCCTGCTCAGCACTGTTACACCCGCCTTCTAACACGAATAATGAAAGATTGGAAAGTGAGCTTGTTCTGATTTATGGAGGTACATTTCCTCATATACATAATAAAACTGGTGCTTTTGAAACATGATTTAAATAAATAAATAAATAAATAAATAAATAAATAAAAGACTTGACATTATTATTTTAAAAATTACTTTCACCCTGAGGCTTCCAAGATTAATTAATAAACATTGTCACATTAAATATGTAATCCATCTCTCTTTAGGTCAGAAAGTGAACAAATTAACCAAATATGAAAAAGGAATAAATCTGAAAGTCCATTAGATAAGCATTTCTTTTCCTCTAAATTTTTATATTTTTCATATGGTTTATATTAAATTTCCTACATTTTTTTATATTAAAATGTTTGGAGGGTGAGTAAACAGGGAAAATCAATGGTGGTATTGACTAAAAAGCCTTTTGCCTTCCAGTGAAAAACCATTGTAGTTTTTACTAAAATTGATAAATTTAAAGAAAATAATCCCAATTATAATGGCACCAAAAAATTTCTAAGAATAAACTTAACCACAGATGTAAACGACCCATACTTGGAAAATTATAAGACACTAATGAAAAAGATTTTAAAAAGATACAAATAAATGGAAGAATATGCCATGCTCATGGATAGGAAAAATTAACACGGTTACAATGTCCATAGTACAAAAGCAATCTGTAGATTCAACATAATAATTATTAAAATACTAATGTTGTATTTCACAGAAGTAGAACAAATAATCCAACACATTATATGGAACTACCAAAGAACTCAAATAGCCACAGAAATCTTGAAAAAAGAACAAAGTTGGAGAAATGACATTACCATAATCAAACTATATTACAATAATATAGCATTCAAAACAGCATGGCACTTGCATAAAAACAAACAGAATAGAATAGAGAGCCCAGAAATCAACCCACACTTTTTTGGTCAATTAATATTTGACAAAGCATGAAAGAAAAAACAATGGAGTAAAGAGTCTATTCAATAGCTGCTGCTAGAAAATTGGACAGATACATGCAAAAAATGAAACTAGACCATCTTCTTATACTACATACAAAAATACACTTAAAATGGATTAAAGACTTAAATGTAAGACCCAAAACCATAAAAAGTCTAAAAAAATAGGCAGTAAAAACTTGAATATTTCATTTAACAATATTTTTTTTTCTGATACATCTCTTTGGGGAAGAGAAACAAGAGAAAAAATTTAAAAAATGGGACTACAGCAAACTAAAAAAATTTGCACAAAAAAAGGAAACGATCTACAAAAATGAAAAAAACAATCCACTGAATGGGAAAACAAATTTATCAATGTTACATCTGATAAGGGGTTAATACTCAAAATTTCTAAAAAAAATCAGAAAGCCTAGAAGTGGAATCTCTGAGTCAAAAGACAGTTCCATTTTTAATTTTTCTGAAGAAACTCCATACTTTTTTCCACAGTGGCTGCTTCAGTCTGCATTCCCACAAACAGTGCACTAGGGCTCCCTTTTCTCCACATCCTCACCAGCACTTTTTTGTTGATTTACTAATTGTTGTCATTCTGGAAAATGTGAGGTGATATCTCATTGTAGTCTTAATTTGCATCTCTGATGATTAGTGATGTTGAACATTATTTCATATGTCTATGGGCCATCTGTATTTTCTCCTTGGAGAAGTATCTGTTTCTGTCCTTTGTCCTATTTTAATTGGATTGTTTGTCTTCCTTATGTTGAGTTGTACAATTTCTTTGTATATTTTGGAGATTAAACCCTTAACAGATGTATCATTGGCAAGCATGTCCTACCATATGGTCAGTTCCCTTTTCATTCTGATGATGTTTTCTTTAGCTGTGCTGAAAGTTTTTAATTTGCTGCCTTTGACTCTTCAATTCCACTTTTGGGACTATAGCCTAAGAATACAAAAACACAATTAAAATGTACAAATGCACTCCTATGTTCATAGCAGCATTATTTACAATAGCCAAGATCTGGAAACAGTCAAAGTGTCCATCAGTAGATGAGTAGATAAAAAAGTGTGGTTCATTTACACAATGGTGTGCTACATGGCACTAAAAAGGAAGGAACCTTTGGTGACAGTTCGGATGGACCTGGATTCTACAATGCTGTGTTGCAGCCTCCCTAGGCTGGGGAGGTCCACTTGAGACTCAAGTAGATAGAAGAAGATGCATGGAGCCTTGAGGATGCTTGACATGCTTTTATTTGGGAGAGTTACACAGGCCACAAGCCAGCACTGGGGAAGTCAACAGGCCATAAACCTGTATTTATGTCAATTTCCCACAAGACCTGTTATGTTGTAGTTTCATTTTTATTTGTTTTAAGATAATTTGTTATTCTTTTGATTTCTTCTTTGACCCATTGGTTATTCATAAATGTGTTTTAGTTTTCAGAAATTTGTAGGTTTTATCACTCTTCTTTTATTGATTTCTAGTTTTATAACATTGCGGTTAGAAAGATAGTTGATCTAATTTAAATCTTAAATTCACTAAGGTTTGTTTGGTGTCTATCACTCAATCTAGCCTGCAGAATGTTCCACGTGCACTTGAGAAAAGGTGTATTCTGCTGTTTGTGGTTGAAGTGTTCTATATGTGTTTTATTTGTTATAAAGTATGGTTCAGTTACAGTTTATCCTTGATTTTCTCTCTGAACAGAGCATCTATTGCTGATAGTGAGGTATTAAAGTCTCTTACTATTATTGTAATGTTGTCTGCTTCTCCCTTATCTTCTGCTAGCATTTGCCTAATATATTCTGGTACTCGGAAGGTGAGAGCACATGGAATCATGATTGTTATTTATTCCTGAAGCATTGACTTCTTTATCATTATGTATTCATATTCCTTGTTTCTTGTTCCTAACTTTAGATTAAAGTCTATTTTGTCTTTATAAGTATGGTTATGCTCACATTCTTTTGGTTTCTGTTTGCTTGGAATATCTTGCATTCTTTTACTTTTAGCCTATGTACATTTTTGAACTGAAATGTGTCTCCTCTAGACATTATATGCATTGTTTTATAATCCATCCAGCCACTCTGTCCCTTTTGATTGGCGAGTTATATCTATTTGCATTTAGAATAACTGATATGTAAGGATTTACTACTGCCATTTTACTATTGTTTTCTCTGGTTATTTTTTCCCTTCATTTTTTATTTTTCTTTCTCATTCTGTCTACCTGTGCAACTTGATGGTTTTCTAAGGGGTTATGCTTAGTCTTTCCTTTTTTTTGTATTTGGTATATTTGCTGTAGATTTATTTGTTTTGTGGTTATGATGAGGTTTACATAAAACTTTTCATAAAGAAAATGGTTCTCCTTTTTTTCCTGTGGGTGGCAGTTTATCTTCCTTTACCTATTAAGTTTCCTTTATTTCACTTGTAGCCTTTTACATTTTTGATGTCGGAGTATTTCTTTTTATGTTGTGATTTGTTACCAAAATGCAGTGGCTATAGTTATCTTAATACTTCTTTCCTTTAATATTTATGATATACTTAAGGGTTAAAAAGGTCATTCTAAAGAAGAGTTACAGTTTTTGAATTATGACAGCCTTTAACTTTAATCAGTTTTGTATTCCTTTGTCTTTACATTTTAGCTTGAAATCCTCTTTTGGTACTTCTTGGAGGAAAGGGCCAGTGATTATAAATTTCCTAAGGTTTGTTTTTCTGGGACAGGACTTATATCTCCTTCATATCAGAAGGGTATCTCTGCTGAACAGAGTATTCTAGGCTGGCAACTTTATCTGTCAGTACTTTGAATATGCCGTTCCACTTTCTTTTGGCCTGTAGAATTTCTTCTAAGACATCTACATTGGGACAATAGAGGTTCCTTTCTAGGATATTGTCATTTTTTCCCCCCGACTGCCTTTAAAATTATTTTGTTATCATTGACTCTTGACAATTTTAATGTAATGCCTTAAAAAAACGTCTTATTTATTTATTTATTTTGCATTGAGATAATCAGGTGTTCTAGTGGCTTTGTGAACTTGTATATCCAGTTCCTTCCCTGGATTTGGTAAGTTCTCAGCTAATATTTCTTTAAATAAGCTCTCTCATCCCTCTCCCTGTCTTCTCCTTCTGGTATACCCATTAATCTTATATTGACTTTTCTGATGGAGCTGGAGAGTTCTTGCAGGGTTTTTTCACTTTTCAGATATCTTAGTTCTCTCTCCTCTTCCACCAGGATCATTTTTAAATTCCTGTCCTCAGGCTCACTTATTCACTCTTTCATTTAATCTGCTCTCTTTTGAATGCTTCCTAATATATTCTTCATCTCATTTATTGATTTTTGCTCCAGAATTTTGATTCAGTTCTCTTTTAGAATTCTAACCTTTTGGTAAGTTACTTATTTTGTCCATTAATTTTATTCCTGAGGAAATGGATTTTCTGAGTTTTCTTGAAGCTTGCTAATTTATTCATACCCACTCTTTTAAATTCTTTATCAGTTAGAACAAAATATTTCTTGCCTTTGGGTTCATTGCTGAAAATTAGTCATTTTTGTACTGACATACTGTATTATCATTATTTTTATAGTGTTGGATGCAAAATGTCTTGGCCCTTGCCTTTGAAATAGTAAATGCCTTTCTTGTATAGATAAGACTTTGTTTATTTTGATTCTAACAGTTCAACAGGTTGATAATCAGGAGTCTTCCCTTTGTTTTCCAAGTGATAAAACACTATTAGCACAAGTTTTTGGTTTCTTGATCCAGAGTTGACTGCCACTAAAGTTGGGAATGGGTTAAAAAAAAGTTAGTACTGAAATATGATAAAGAGATTTTCTTTCACTACTTCTATTTAACAGTGTACTGGATATAGTGAAGAGTGCAATAGGAAAGAAAATAAGAGATATACAAATTAGAAAGGAAAAAGTAAAACGGACCTCATTCACAAGTGGTATGAATGGGTAGAAAATCCCAAAATATTAAAACAAACAGAGAGCAGTTAGAACACATAAATGAATTCAGTATGATGCAGAATACACAGTAATATAAAAAGTCCAATATTCTAGCAATAATCAATTGGATTAAAAAAGTAAACAAACTGTGTTCCAAGAAATAAAGTATTTGGGTATAATATATGAAAGTTTATTTAGAAAGTGATGGTAAGAGATACAAACACTGATAAAAACAAAAAAAATACAAATAAGTGAGATGTTATGCTGCATATATAACTTGGAAGACTCCATATTGTCACTATGTCAATTTATCAGATTTGATCTATACATTCAACACTATCCTCCCAAAAGTGAAAGTAGCTTTTTGTTAATGTCAATAGGCTAATTCTAAAATTTATATGAAAAGGCAAAGGTATGACAATAATTGAACAATTTTTAAAAAAGAGCAAAGTCAGATGAATCATATTACACATTTTGAAGACTTTCTTCAAATATAGTATTAGAATAAACAATATAGTATTAGAAATAGACATAGTAGAAAACAGAGGACAGAAATATATTTGCACAAATGTAATCAACTAATTTTTGACAAGGTATGAATCAATCCAATGTAAAAAGATGATCTTTTCTTAATGCATGATGCTGCTGGAATAGTTGGGCATCTATATGCAAAACATAACATAAAATAAAGAAAAAAATAATAAAATAAAATTCAAATTATATCGTAACTTGGGTACATACCTCATATTTTATAAAACCTTGATCTCAAAAATGAGTCATAGACTTCAATCTAAACTGTACAACCATAAAATTTCTATGGAAAGACAAAGGAGAAAAAAGCTGTATGACCTTAATTTGGGCCAGCTTTTAGATACAGATTAAGAAACCATAATTTATGATGAGGAAAATATGATAAATTAAACTTTATGAAATGTAAAATCATCTTCTTTGTGAAATATACCCTTAGGGATAAGAAGACATACCAAAGTTTGGGACAAAATAATTCATTAATAGTATATTTTATATGTATGCCATAACCCACTGATGGGGGGAGAGAAAAAGTAAGCTGGTGTGAATGACTTTGGATAACATAGTTTTGACTGGAAATCATAATGTACATAACCAATTACTGCTTTATATTCTACCTAAATCATAAGATATCGTCAGTGGCATTCTTAGGAATAAGTGTTTCCCTTTCCCAATTCATTGTTACATTAAGCATTTTAAGAGAGTAATTAATGATTAAATGAATAGCCTATATACATTTGTTTTGATAGAAAGATGGTCCCATAATATATATTTCTATCTTTGCATCTATCAATCTATCATCTATGTATCTACTTAAATTAATATCATTCATCAGTAGGAATTACAAAGGACAACACTTAATTTAATTAATATTCCAAAGAAATATTTTCTTTCTGAAAAATACCAAGTTTAACACTCATGGTCTTCCTAAACATCTTACTTGGGGAAATTTAATTAAAATAAATGTAAGCAAAGATACGGTTCTGATTAAAATATATGTTTAAGGTTTAATTAATAGAATGCAGCTACTAAATCTCAGATAATCACAGTTTTTTACAGTAAGAAATGACAAAATGTCACAATTTTCTTAAAACATCTTAAAACATAGGGTATGATTATCAAAATTGGATGTCTAAATTGTACATATTTAAATAAAATATCTTTTTGAGAGTTATCAATTAGCTTGTAAATTGAGTAATTCTATAAAGGTTTGCTTATGTATAATATTTTTAAGAATGTTATTTTATATCAAATAACAAATATTTAAAATTTCTCCAATACAAAAAGCTCCAATTGGGCATTTTTTATTCATATATTAACTTTTATGTAATTTAGTTAGTGAAAGTATAAAAATAATTATGCTACTGACATTTGTTTTATAAACTATTCTGTTTTTGAAGATAGCACTTTAATTTATACTTTAGACGTGCTTATTTTTGCATAAAAATTACGACTTAAATATATTTTAAAATGTTTCTACAAATAAGTAGAAAAAACATACTCAGTAATTAGACTGTACGTTTGGGGGTAGAAAGGGATGAGGATATCTTTCGAAGAGTTCAAATTAGTTCTACAACTTCAATACGTATTTTTTAAAACACAAGTTAATTTATATGTAAAATAGGACAGCCTTTCTTCTGTCTTTTGCCAATCAGTGATTTTTCCACTCAAGCAACCCTGTATTTATTCTGTAAGAAAATAACTATTCATGTGAAAAAAAAAATTAGCTCTTCCAATGTTCATTTAATTCACATTGGTATCTTGGAGTTACTCTGAAATCTATTTTTGTTCCTCACTAAAAACGTCATTTTTATTCACACTGCTTGAGTTATAAGTAACTTCAGAAGCATGATATACAGAGTAAGAAGGTGAAAAAATATTTTTTGTCTATAAATTTAAGTTCAGAAGCAAAAGGACGTATCAGCAAAGCAAATGGATAAACCTTAATAGGGAAATAAGAAATGAAGAGAAGTGGAAAGGAAGAATATTTTTTACATGTTGTGCTAACAAAGAAACTAAGTATTACTTGAAGCCTGAAATGCTAATCTAGGTTCAATTTTCTTGAAGCATTTCACGTTTCTAATTTGCTGTGATAGAACAAGCAACATAATATTAAACTTCATGCTCGAAGTCATAATATATAATATTCTATTGAAACTTCATTAGTAGCTACACACAACCTAGGAAAAGTTGGTATATTTCTGCAATAATAATAGATGAGATTTAGGGGGTAATATAGCAAATAAAACTTCATTATCATCCACTTTTATTTAAGATCAAACACAGGTCTCTTTCCTAGCAAGAGATTACCGTTACAAGGAAAAACAATTAAAATTATTTGTTTTATAATTATGCTTCTATTCACATTCATGTATTATTTATTTAAGATATATAACCATGAGGTCATGTTCACTTTGGACAACAGATAAACACTACAAGTTTTTCTGCTCTGCAATGACAAAAGTTACAGAAAGAGAGAAAGAGGGAAAAAGAAAGGAAGAAGGCAGTGAAGAAGATGAAGAAAAGGTTGGAGGGACAGGGAGTGAGAGAGACAGAGAGACAGAGAAAGGGAAAGAGTGAGGAGCGGGATAAAAGAGAATCCAAAAATAATTCAGAAATATCAGTTAATTTTATATATAAATAACATAACTTATACTTATTTTGAACATGCATTACATTCAGCAAAGATTTACTGAAAATCTCACTGTGAAAATGTTAGTATGTGGGAAGTGAAAGTCAAGTTTCTGCCCACACCCTGCCTTCCCAGCTCCCTTCCCTAGGACACACATTGAGATACAAAGTCGAACAACAATCTTATGTTTAATTTAGGTTTGCTTAAATGTCTAGGAAATAGGGACACAATGTCAAAATAATTTACTGAGTGTTTAAAGATAATAATACATTAAAAAGTTACTTTTGTCATATACTAAACAATTGGCTGAATTGGTAAATCTTTCACTTTTTAAAAAATCTGGGACTCATTTTTTATGAATTCATCTCTATTATTACGTTTTTATTTTTAACTATTTTAGGTGGATAGTTCAATAGCATTAAGTACAATCACATTGTTGTGCAACCAATCTCCAGAACTCTTGAAAAACTTCAGCTTTGTACCCATTAAACAATAACACTGAGGATGGGTCACAGAATTCCCCTAAACGTACCATGCCACACTGGAGAGAAGATGGGAAAATGTTAATAAAATCATAAGAAAATTTCCTATTATTTTAAATGTGGCTTTTCCTTCAGTGGACATTCATTCGATTACATTAGCTGCTTGATTTCCAGAGCTCCTATAAAGTTATTTTAGCCAGCTTCTAATAGGTTACTTTATGTTTCCATTGGGGAATGAAGGCCTATAACTTCCCAGTTAGCCTCTATCTGATATCACTCCTCTGTCGTCACCCTCTTTACCAGAGATGGTACTTACCATCTCTGCTAATCTCATTTCACATTCTCCCATAGTGCACGATGAATACCCCTGCCTTAGACATATCCTCAGTATACTGCACTAGGTTATTTTCTTGCCTCTCTCAGTCTACTGCAAAATACAGTATAATCTTTATTCACAGTTTCTTCCTATGATAGCAAATAGCTGTTTGAAAATATTTGTAAGATAGAAGAGCTTGTACAAGTCAATAAGCTAGCCACCAGACACTTAAGGCTACTGAAGAGTTGTAATGTGGTCAGTGAAACTGAGGAACACACTCTTAATATAATTTAATTGTAATTACTTAAAATTGAAATACAGCTTTTTATTTCTCATGGGAAAAGTTTAAGTAAATTTGGAAAAACTGGAATATGTGAATCTCATTATACTCTAAATTGTATTACATCTAAAGTCAGACTAATTTTCTAATGGAAACATCATGAAAATTGAGTTTTGCTGTAAGTGTAAAACTGACACAGAATTTTAAGAATTTTAGAGAAAAAAATGTAAAATTACTTTAAAATATTGATGATATAAAAAAGTGATATCTTGTATATATTCAGTAACATAAGATATATTAAAATAATTTCACATTTTCTCTATGTTTTTCAAGAAACTTAAATATTTAAAAAGTAGATATGATGGTACATTTTTTTGGACAGTGGTGATCTAGACTTATGACAAATTCCCAATTTGAGTACTTCCCTTTTATGAAAATGTGTAAGTATAAATATTTTCTATGTTTAATATGTACTTAATTAATTGATAATTTCTGACATTGCATCAGAGTATGAAATCAATAAGCTTTTTAAAAAAGCTAATTTGTCACATGTGTGAGAAAAAGAGGGAGTGATATACAATCAACATATAGATCATTTTCTAGGGAAAATAATTTCAAATATCCTTTCTTTTGATTGTGACGAAAAATCTTTATGATTCAAACTTGTGATTAAGAAGAAAGTTAAGTATAAGTCAAACTTTCCATGTAATTATCATGTATTAAAATTTTTTTAAAAATTATGCTACTGATAGCTCACCAGAATTGAATTATTTTTACTGTTTTATATTAAATTTTTAATGATCTCTGTAAGATAAAACTAAAGAAGTGTATAAAATAATTATTCAAAGAACTCTGTGTCTGACTTTTTACATGAATGCATGTGCATATATACATACATGCACATTAGTATATATGTATAAATGTTTGCTTTTTTGTTTATAGGATCTTTGATTTAGGTTTTTATATAAAGTGATTTTAATATTCCATTAGTTATTTCATTTTGCACAGCATAGAACAAAGAAAGTAATCAAAATAGGTTTTAAAAGGAGTTTGATTTAGAATTGGGATCATTGTAAGTTTTCAATGTTTTCTTTCTCATCATATGTCCATTTGATACAAGATTTCTTATACTTATTTAGTCATGAGCAGGAAATAAAATATATATTATATGTCATGTTGGCTATGTATACAAACATGGTCACCTACTTTCAAATAAGAACATTTTTAAAAATATAGAAATTGTCAAATACATAATGTTCTAAAGATAACAGACCAGAAGAAATAAACTACATTGTTTAGACAAAGAGCAAGTTATCTAGAGCATGGAGTTAAAATAAAGAACGGTTGGTACTAAGGATTTTCGTTAGCTATTATTATGTTATTTTGTACTTAATTGAGTGTGAACTTTATTTTCTTCTTTCAGATAAAATTAATTGATAAATACAATAAGAACAAGATAAATTTATTTGTAATAAAATGCACATAAAGCTTTAAAAATGGCAACTAAATTAAACGTGTAATTAGCTGTTTTACAAATTAAATGTGTTAGTTTAGTTAAAATTTATTTCGCACAATACAGCAATTCTCCCTTATCCATGTGTGATTTGAAAACCCCTACTGGATCTGAAACCGCATATAGTACCGAACCTTATACATTGTTATGTTTTTCTCCCATCTATACATACATACCTTTTCACTTAAATACTTGACAGCTTCTCCTTGGTATATCCAAATTACCAGCATCACTACTGTTGACCTTTGGGCCCATTATGAAATAAAATAAGGAACACATGAATATAAGCACTGTGATACCACAACGGTTAATGTGATAACTGAGACAGCTACTAAGCAAAGAAAAGGCAGGTAGCGTATACAGGGTGGATAGGCTGAACAAAGCGAGCATAGAGCAGATAGGATGATGGCAGAATGGTGTGCAATTTAAAACTTACGAACTGTTTATTTCTGGAATTTTCCATTTAATATTTTTTATTTTTTAAATTATATTTTGTTGATTATTGCTATTACTGCTGTCCTGATTTTTCCCTACTGGTCCTCTTCCGCGCAGCACCCCCACTCCCTCAGGCAGTCCCCACGCCTTTGTTCATGTCCATGGCTCATGCAGAAGGCCTTTGCCTGCTCCACTCTCCTGAACTGTACTTTACATCCCCATGGCTATTCTGGAACTACTTATTTGTCATATTATAAAAATATTAATATTTTTAAACCAAGGTTGACCAAGTATAGCTAAAACCACAGAAAAGAAAACCAGGAATGAGGGAGACTACTGTATTTTCTTAAGTAAGGAAGCAGGACCTGTAACGTCATTCTTCCATAATCATCTTAACTTGTTGAGTAGCAATACTTTCGATAACATTAATCTAGAGTGAGACCTTCTACTGGAGACCTTCAGGATTATACAGCGGAATTCTGAGGGCTCAAAGCTTTCAAAGTAAGGGTTTAAAGTCCACGTAGAAGAACAAAAATTATAGTTTTCTGTTGTATTGTATGATGGGACTTCCCAAAGTTTTTATTGAATGAATTTGAGGCAAGCCCGTTTCTCCACTAGGATTTTTTTTTAAAGGACAACAACAAAAACTACTTAAAACAGATTTAAACTAATCTAAAGAGGACTTTCCTCTGGTACCAGTAATCTCAAAAGAAAATGGAATATTTTTTCTAACTGTTCTTTGCCTTTCTTTTTTGCTTTTTTCTCATATTCTTGCGGGAAGTGCCAGTTTGAAAGATAAAACTTCAACGAGCAAGATGAGAGAATACAGATATTTTTATAGCACTTAGAAAATTGCTAAATGTATGTAATTTAATTTTTAGAAGCAGCAAGGTAGAAAATGGGTTTTATGAAGTGTCATTATGGAAACGCTATGTTCTGATTAGTTAACAGCTCTGATGCTATTCTAGATTAGAACAAATTTAAGCAATTGAACTTTTTCTATATTATCAGAGAATTTTACTAGGTTTACTAAAAGAAATTTCACTAAGCTTTTCTCAAGGTATTTAAAGGTCACTTCTTCATATTATTTATTTTCTCCACTGTATAGTATGTACTACTCTTTACCAACACTGACAGTGACAATTTCTGTCATCTCTCACTCTTCAGTGATTTCACTTTCTTCATGTATATTTTCTCTATTCTAACTTTTGTCCTCTCTTTTGGTTTATATTCTGGTTTATAATTTATTGTACCTGTCTCATGAGGCACACTACAGATTTCTCTCCACGTATGTTATTTATTCAACTCTCATCTTTTATTAGGTAAGCAATAAAAAATTAAGTCCCCTGTGAGGGCATACATATGAAAGCATATCAAATGTAAGGGAAAGGCAAAGTACCTTTGATACGAGTTTTTATTATAACGTTTAGCTGGTTTCTAATTTTGAAAAAAGATTTGAAACTTGACAAGAGAGATCTAAGAATAATTTGTTTTATAAATCTATGATTCTAGCTATTCCATTTCTGGGAAAAATAGGATCAATCTTTTAAATTATCTTAATCCAGTGTACTGGAGAGAGAAAATCTGATCTCTTTTCTTCATTAGAGACCATTTAAAAATTAGTGAGTACTTTCTTCATTTCTCGTAAATGATATTTTCCTTTATTTTAAGTTATGTGTGTTTCTCAATTTCTACTTAACAAATAGCTTAATTTTATTAAAAACTGGCACCCTAATACATTTAATTTTAAAGAATAATTTAATTTGAAAACATTTGTATCTGGAGGAATATTTAGACATTTTAATAGGATGTTTAAGGTGTGTGGCTAAATCATAAAATGTCAGACCTTAGAGAAAGTAACTTGATTCCTTTGCTTATTTAATATAAGGACTAGAAAGAATATTGGATAATGAAATACTTTTTATAATGTGCACATCAATTTTTTCTAAACGAAAATCTAAGATATGAAGGAAGTACATAAATTAATATTAAAAGCACAACTACATAAAACAAACTGAACAGAGTAGACATATATTTACCATATTTTGATAGCTGCCTGAGGTTGTTTATATCTGCATATGGAGCACTGTCTAGAGGATATGCCCACCACATGTATCCCTTTAGGTGCTAAAAAGAACTATCTGTTCTTAGATTTTCTCTAACTAAGGTCTGCAAGGTGAGATGACATTCCTGACTTATCTGTTTATATTTTACTTTGATGATGTAACTCATATAAAAGGACACTATAAAATTTTTGATCACTAAATTATTCATGCCTCCCTCACTTATTTGTTTATTTTCTTTTTATTTTTTCTCTTTATATTTAATTTTCTAGGCTATTAGGCTCTTAAATTCCATAAATGTAGACTATGACTTAGCAACAAGCAAAGAAAATAGTTCTGATTTGAGGACCAAAACACTTGGAAGATAGACTGGGAAATTTAATTTTGAACCATTTGCAAACTTTTCTTTTCTGACAAGTCTGTACTGACTCCCAAAATAACATATTTTATTGTGCATGAAAATAGAGAGCTTTGAAATTGATATGACTTCCTTATTTGGTGTTTAATATTAGATTCATAAATGTATGATGTAAATACAAAATGTAATATTGATTAATGATTCTTCTCTACTTGATCTCAAGGAAACACCAAATGTGGAATATTTTAGGTCAATTCTGACAGGGTCCCTTTTTATCTCAGACCACAACATAGCATTACAAATTTAGATCAATTTGTTTGTAAGAATGATATACAGGGAATGTCGTATTATAAAAATTATATCTCTTTGCCATCAGAGTGGTTTTGAATAACTTAAGGAGTTTTGCTTTGAAATTATTATCTTAACCATGTAAATGGTTTGAAAATAGTTTTACCAGGTAACCTCTGAAGATACATGAAATATAACTATGTAAAAACTGCCTATTTTAAAATGCTTTGAAATTGAGGTCTGCAATCTCAGTATATCAAATATGCATTTGACCAATATACGTCTGGTATTGACTTGGGGTTAAGTATGTGCCAGGCAAGTTAATAGGTGTTTAAAATATGCAAGTCGCCTCTGTGAGATAGCAATTGTTCTTTCTGTAGATTGTAATGAAGAAACTGAAGCCCAGAGAGTTGAAATAACTGTGGAGACCTCCCAACTATACCTAACAGAGTTGATATTTTTTCCCAGGAAGGATGATGTCAGAGTCAAGGTTCTTAGTTCCTCTTTTTGCCATAAATAATTGCACATTATAGAAAAGATCTAAAATAACATTGTCTCAGTGAAATTGTAATAAAAATAATTGTAGTATTGTAAATATTAACATTGATATGAAGTGATATAATCAACACAATCTTCTATTCTGTGTATGTTCATTTTTATTCCAAACTTTTACATCAATCTGATTATTATAAAAAATTCATATTTAATTTTAAATAATTATCTGTCAAATCCTAGGCAAAGATTGAGGTTGTTACATGCCTAGTTTATAAAATAGTTAATAAAATATGTTATTGGCTTCTAATGTAGATGTTTATAAGCAAAATGGAGTTAATATCTCAACTAATTGATAAATTAGTTGGAAATAAAATATTTACCTAATGTAAACATGAGATTAAATAATTCAAATTAGAGTTCAAATTGATTGTCTTAATACGATAAACCTTCCAATATTATCTCAGTAAATTTTGAGGTAGATATATATAGGTCCAAGAAATCTATAATATCAAGAACACAACTTCAATATTGTTGATGAGGTGTTGACTTCAAATGAATTTTTTTTGCCCTATTATATTTTTATTGTGGTAAATATATATGAGTTTTAACACTTAAAAATTGTTTCGCTTATGGATGTATGCTTAATTGTTAAAGTTAACATAAGAGAACACACATCAACTTCAGGGAGAGGGGAAGGGATAGAATAACATTTCATTAAAAAAAACAGATGGAAAATGCAAGAGCATTTCTATCCATTTAACCTTTGTGTAGGAACAAAAGTATATTTTATGAATTTTCATACTTTGATTACATGTTTGAAAATGTTTATACTTCTAGACAAAATGAGACCAGTATGTTTTTGTAAATCATAAAAATATTTTATATTTGTCTTTTGCAATTTATTTTTGATGAAATGTCATATTTTATTTTTCAATTATGGTGTTATTCTGTATTAGTTTCAAATGTACATGATAGTGGTTAGAAAACCATGTACTTTACAGAATGTACAGTTTTTTCCCACTGCAATATATTCACAGTGTTGAATAATTGTCATCATCATTTATCTCCAGACGTTTTCATTATCCAAAGCAGAAGCTGAGCACCAACTGAACAGAAAGCACCCCATTTCTTTCTTCTCTCACCCTAGGTAAACTCCACTCTACTTTCTGTCTATAAATTTGACTACTCTGGGTACATTATCTTACACGATTTGTTGTCTTGTGTCTGATTTATTTAACTCAATGTCAAAGTCCACCCATATTATAGTGTGTATCAGATTTTCTTTCCCTTTTAAAGTTAATAACATTCTATTATATGTCTATATGAAATTTTGTTTTATTTATTTATCCATAGACAGATGGAATTAAACTCAATATATAATTAAATTACTTTCCCAATATGTACATACTTAGAGAATTTCATGCAATTGATTTAACAATATATTTCTTATTTAGTCTAGTGTCCACAATTTATTTTATTTTATTTTATTTATTTTATATTTTATTTTTTAACTTTTTTATTGCTGTTCAATTACAGTTGTCCCTATTTTCCCCCATTGTTCTCCCCTGCCCTACCCACCCCCTATCTCCCACATTCCATCCTCCTCCCTCCACCGTTGTCTTTGTCCGTAGGCACTTTATACATGTTCCTTGACTTGACCCTTCCCCTCTTTCCCCTGTTTTCATTTTTATAGAGTAATGAGTTTCAGGACAAAGTTAAAAGTACTGGGAAGATTCAGAAAAACATATTTAAGGGTTATTTTCCTCCCCCCAAATGATGCATTTAGAAACCTCTTTTTCAGCCCCAAGAAGTCTGCTAGGTTATAAAGCACAATGAAAGACCAGCAGGCAAATGGCATCATTACAATTTAAAACTGCCTTTTGGAATTTTTTGTGATTGTGTGTTGTTTCTGTTTAGACTCTCTACTCCTCAGCATTCAACTTGCAATTTTTTTTAATAGACTCATTAAATACTATAATGCTCAAGGCACTGTGTTCTACCTGGGGATACAATTTAGAAGTGAAATAGATACTATTATGCAAATAATTTCATAAATAATTTCAATTGTAAGTAGTGCCATTAAGGGAAAATCTAGAATCTTGTGAAGATTTAATTGAAGGATGTCATAAGATGGGCTACTAGAGGTGTTCTTCTTGACACTGAACTTCAGACTTCTTTGTCTAGTGCTCATTATCTTGACTACATCTCAGATCTGTCCTCTAAGGGTATGGCAGTGATAATGTAATATTGAAATAATTTCCTTGTTTTTGATAGTCCTGCTATCAGAGGCTGGACTATATTGTCTCAATCATGGCATAGTATCAGAGTACTGAGGTTGCAATATATTGCGACTACCCCCAGTTTTATTGCAGGGTTGTGACAAGGAATCAGGAGTGTGGGTTGTCTATGTTCAAATCACAGTGCTGCTGTTTACTAGCTGCATGACTTCAGGCAAGTCACACAATCTGTATGAGTTTTCCCACCAGTGAAATGTGAGTAATGATAACCACAATAATTTCTTCATAGGGTGGCAGAAAATGGAAAAAAAGAGATCAATGTAAAGTACTTAGAATAAGGCCTAGGAAAAAATAAATACTATATACTTGTAGATATTACTAGGCAATTTTTCAATTTCTGGACAAGAAACAGTTTAAAGATGGGCAGAATAAGATGGTCTTATTCTTAAGATGATAGTTGTTCTCATACTTGAGTTTATTAGTCATTCATTCTTTGTACCAAGTGAATTTCATCTTTATCTTTTGTTATTCAAAAATCAACAAATGAAAGATTTGTTTTTCATTTTATTTGAAATTATGCCAAAATTTTATCATCTCAGTTTGCTTACTGCAAAAAGTTTGCCATAACTGTTTATATCATGTTAAATAAATCCCACCTTAGCATGGAAATGCATCAGGATTTGCTGGCCAAAAATAACTGAGTTGGTGTGCCAAGCTGAAAAGAGGCAACTCTGCGTGACAGCCTATGGGACCTTAATTAAGTTGTTTAGGTGCTCCCTCTGTGAGCTGATGTCTGCCAGTATACTCTGACAGATTTTAGTAATGTTGATTTTAGGAACCAAAGAATTCAACACTAAAATGTCACTGTTTTTAATGGATGCATTTTGGTCAAAAGACAAAGTAGAGTGAATTGGTCTCATGGACACACAGTCTTCAAAAATAAAAGTATTCTACCTAGAACGTTGAATTATCTTTCTCTAAACAAACCATTTCTAGCAATTATAATCTATTACATTTTAATAACAGACAAATGGAATGTTCCTTTTATAATTACTGATTTTTCTTTAAACTGTGTTACTGACTATAAGATTTCATCTTGTATAAAAATAAAATCTTCTGAAAAGGCACATCTTCTCTTGTTGCTGATCCTTAGTAGATAATAAGTGCCTCATGGTTTTCTAAACATACAATTGCCTTTGATATTAACTGAATAAGACATAGGTTTCAGTATGTTAGTTTACAGCTGTGGTGCATTTAGAAGTTATCTCATGCCAAGTCTTAAAGATTTTGAGTTACCGCAAAGTACAGCAGTGATCTCCCACAGACACATTCTGCTAACCATGTGAAGTCTCCTCATCTGAACACAAAGTACAACATATATCCCACAATTCCATATTGTGAGCTAACAACTTTCTCCAGGAACTGCCATTACCAGAAAATAGTGTACTATACCATCTATTCGTTTATGTGATCAGGGAAAAGCCTTTTTATTTCTTATGACATTTTAGAAAGTTCATTTGCATAGCATATATAAATCAATTATTAATAAACAGTTGGGTATATCATATAATGGAAATAATGACTATATATTAGTAGCAAATTACTTCAGGAAAGTGATATTTGTATTGCCCTGATTTTATTGACTAAGGGAAAAGAATTTGAAATTTTTTTTTCTTTTGGAAAATGAAAGCTGAATTTGTATTCACATTACAGTATGAAAAAAATGTTATGTAAGTTTACTCAGGTCATTTTCTAATTATGATTATGCCCTTGGTGAAGTCTATAATTTTATTATTCAGTTTTAGAAGTTACTTGATATAGAAACTAAGGTACTTCTTTAAAAAGTCAATGTCCATGACATTGTAAAGTCAAAGACATACAGAAACCCTAGGTCACAGTGAACATTAAAAATGTAAAAAATGATGAAAAACACCAGATACTGAGGGATTGTGGTATTGAGATTGTGCTGAGCTAGCATATTAGATTTATCTTGGTTAGCAAGCAGAACTAGAGGATCTAAAGCATTACTTTGATCACTTCTGTATTATTAAAATAGACTGAAAGATGTCTAATAAGTAATAAACCAAATAGAATATGCTGAGTGGTTAAGCTTCATAATAGGTAGACATCATAAGAAATGTTAAAAAAGTAGACATAGTTATTCTTAGTAAATGAAATATGGAAATAGTTCTAAAATACAGTATGTATTATATCCTATTTTCAGATAATCTTTATGTTTTAATAAACATTTCACTGTAAATCTCTAAAAAATGATAATTAAATTTGCCCTTTTAAACAGTTCAGTGGGAACACGTTATATTTATGAAATCCTTAAATTCTCAATAAATGTTCAGAAAAAAAACTTTAAAATAATAAGATATCTAGTAATACTTTGAGTGTGGTTAAAGTTATGATTATTTCCAACAAAATAATAGATTTCTTAGCCTTTTGATATTATATAATTTCTTAATCTCTGTGTTTTTAATAATGAGAAAATTGTTCATAGGAGAATAGTGACTTAATCAATATCAATTCCACCTACTACCAGAGTTTGCATTCTGTAAAAATTTTCAAATACACCACACTTATCCATTTGTAAACCTCATCAATAATTGATCATAATGCATAGAACAAATTGGATTTATTCATTGTTCAAAATATATACCAAAGTGTTCAAATAACACCATATATAAATATAGTCATATGTTTATATGTGTGAAATTTAAATGTTTATTCTAATGTTAACATTAATAGTAGTAGTAATATTAATAATAATAATAATAATAATAAATACCTAGGCTGAAGTTCAGGTAATAATATCAATTCATCTTTGATATAAACAGCTGGCCTAACCTGAGTGATCCATTTAACTACTCTGGACCTGTCCAACTATTAAACATTAAATTGCACATAAAATGTCTAAACTGCTTTGTGGATTGGAATTTCAGTCTCTCAACAGGGTTTGACCATCTGAGTTCCAATCTTGGCTCTACTACTGTTATATGGGCTATGTTAGTTATTGTATATCTATCTCAGTTTCTTAACTTGTCAAAAGGAGATAATAAAGATAAATTCCTTCATAAAGCTTTTGTATGGATTGAATGTTTAACAGTACTATTCCTGACATAGTAAGTACTCAATTAGTATTAGATATTTTTGAATTTGCTGTTAGCATCAAGTTTAGTTTCTGAGTAATTTATGCTGATCTGCTGCCATTAATACCATTCATTCCAGCTTATGTTTATTCTTTTATCACCTAATGGTTCTTAGTGGCCTACTTTTCTTACGTAACTTTTAAATAAATCATTCTATATATTTCAGTCTCTTTTTGCTTAGTCTCATATCTGCTATTTGAACAACACATTGATTTACTTTTTAAGACACAAGATAGTTTCTGATTCATCAGCATTCATTGGCTAGTGCTTTCGTTGGAAATACTTATGCTTCTATCCATACACAAATCTAGAAACGATAAAGATATAGTGAAAAAACCCAGATTTGTGATTGCTGGAGCTAGGAATGAAGATGAGAGACAGACTGTGACAAAAATATAAGAGAACTTTCAGGATGATAGGCAAGTTTTAAATCATGTTTGTGGTAGTATTCATATAATGACACTGTATTGTCATAGCTCTTTAATTTGTGTATTTAATATTGTTAAATATTTTAGTATGGAAGTAATATCTCAAAATACTGATTTTTTAAAAATTGAAATATCAAGTGAGAGGTCTAGCAAAGGAGAGTATAGATATCTTCTCAGTAGTTAATAGCAGCACTTATTTATAAAATGGTTAATTTACATATCTTTTTTAAAAAAAATAACTTGTTTCTAGTTTGTTCATCTTCTATTTTTTCTTAACTTGTATAATTTTATTTGTTTTTCTCCTGGAAAAATTCTGAAATATTTGCATGAAGTTCACGAGATATGATAGTTTTTTTTCAAAAAATGACCTGGAATAGCTGGACATTCAGAAGTTAAAAACAAACAAACAAAAATATACATAGATGTTATACCCTGCACAAAAATCAAATAAAAATGAATCACCTTCCTGAATGTAAAATACAGAACTATAAACCTCCTAAATGATCACATAGGAGAAAACCTGCATGACTTGGCTAAGGGATGACTTTTAGATACAACAAAGCCACAATCTATGAAAAAAATAGATAAGCTACACTTCATTAAAATGATAATGTCTGCTTCATGAAAGATGCTAAAAGAGTGAAAAGACAAGTTACAGACTGTGAGAAAATATTTTCAAAATATATATTTTTTGATATAACTGTATAAAAGACTGTTATCCAAAATATACAAATGACTCTTAAACTGAACCATTATAAAATATTCTACTTTAAAGTTTGGCCCTAAGACCTTAATGGACATCTAAAGGATATATACAGATGACAAAATGGTAAGTGAAAAGATGCTTCATATCATGTCCATATGGAAATAAAAATTAAAACAATAGTGAGACACCACTACACACCTATTAGAATGGCCAAAATCCAAAACACTGACAACTCCAAAGGCTGACAAGACTTTAAAGAAGCAGGAACTCCCATTTATTGCTGGTGAGAGACAGTGGGATAGTTTCTTACAAAACTAATACACAATTTCTATATGATCTAACAATCATGATCTTTGGTATACATCCAGAGCAGTTGAAAATTATGTCTACTCCAAATCCTGAATATAGACATTTAGAGCAGCTTTATTCATAACTGCCAAAACTTGGAAGCAACCAAGATGTCCTTCAGTAGATGAATAGATAAATAAACTCTGGTTGATACACACATGAACTATTTATTCAGCACACAAAAATTGAACTATCAAGCAATCAAAAGGCATAGAAGAACCATAAATTAGTCATTGAAAGAAGACAATCTGAAAGGGCCACCCACTGTGTTATTCCAACTACTTTACATTCTGGAAAAGTAAAACTGTGGAGACAGTAAAGAAATCAGTGGTTGTCAAGACTGTCTTTGCTCCACATATTGCTTTTGCTCCTTTGTGACACATAAATTAGCTATTTATGCAGGTCTTTTCTGAGCTCTCTGTTCTATTCCACTGATCTACTTGTTTATTTTTCACCAACAGTGTCCTACTTTGATTACTATAATGTATGGTAAGTCATTAAATCCAGTAGAGTCAGTCTTCCATCTTTATTCTTCTCCTCTAATATTGTGGGGCCTACTCTGTCTTTTGCCTCTCCACATAGACTTCAGAAATAGTTTGTTAATGTATACAAAATGTGTATGCAAATGTTTCTGTTCTGACTGAAATTGCATTGTTTATTTTCCATATGAGAGGAATTGAAATTTTGACCATTCTGTGTCTCTTTATCATGAATAATGAATATTTCTCCCTTCACTTAAACTTTTGACTTTTCATTCATTAAAGCTGTACAGTTTTCCTCATATATATCTTGTGTATATTTTGTTAGATTTATAGCGAAGTATTTCATCTTTGGGAGTGTTAAGTACTAATTGAATAAGTACTATGATAAGAATTTTGCTGAAGTTCAGCATAGAGTCACAATTTGCATTGTGTGAGGGGGGACCCCAAAAACAAAATTTTTAATAAAAAATCATATTTATTCTTACATATTTAAACTTCAGTCACCTTCAAAGTATACTCCATTTGATGCAATACACCCATTGAAACATTTTTTTCCCACTGCTTAGAGTAGACTTTGAACTTGTTGATTTTGATGCCTTTTAGTTCTTTTGCTGATTTTTGCTTCACCTCTTCCTCATGCGCAAAATGTTTCACTTTGAGGGCTTTTTTCATTCAGGGAAACAAACAAACAAACAAAAAACACAAAAAAACCACTCTGGGTTAGAAGGATGAATAGGGAGAGTGAGGCAGAGGTATCATTCAGGAGTGTTTTGGTAAAACACTGCTGAGCACTGAGCACAATGTGGGCACGTGCGCTCGTAAATTGCCCATCATGAAATAGGCAAGTGGTAAATCTATTGAAAGAGTCTTCAAAAATAATTCACTGAAGCTGAACTAAACATCTCACAATACCACTAGCTGGTGCAGTGATACAGATGGGGTTCTAGAACATTTATCTAGAGGGGGAAGCATGTACTACAAGGGGCCTGCTCTTTGGAAGATAATTCTAGTTTTTGGGCGGTCCCCCTTTGTATAGTGAAATAAATATGTAAGATAGACTGACAAGTTCTGTATGGAATATTACGAATGAAGTGAAATTCACTGATATCTAACTTTTATAAAATATAAAAATGAAATGAAATTCACTGATGTATTTTATTTTTAAAATATTGAAAGTTGATGAAAGTACTCTCTCATCAAATAAGATATGAGCCCTGGATACAGACCTTTTCATAATTATTTGTGAGATGTTTCTCCTTTCGTACTTTCTTTTTCATTTGCTATGTGAGCCTATCAAACAAAAGGGAAAGCCTTTCCACAGTGTTTCCATTCATAAGGTTGCTAATCAGCATATATAATCTAATGGCCATATAGTTGAAAGTGATACCTAAAGGCTTTTTTTTTTAAACCATACATTCACTTACATAACTTTTCACTGGGATACACTGTTGAAAAATATCTTGAGTTTTCA
Source organism: Pteronotus mesoamericanus (assembly GCF_021234165.1). Classification (NCBI taxonomy): domain Eukaryota; kingdom Metazoa; phylum Chordata; class Mammalia; order Chiroptera; family Mormoopidae; genus Pteronotus; species Pteronotus mesoamericanus. The sequence goes on along the minus strand of NW_026555247.1, from coordinate 12,238,320 downwards.
CAGAATTATTTGAAATCTCAAACATTCATAAAACTTTCCTCAAGATTACCTACAGAGCTCACACTGGAAAGTTTTGTCACCAGCACCACTTATGGGATGTTCGGGAAGATATGAACCCTTCACAAATGGCTTTTCATACTCTTCATATTTATATAGTTTCCTACCAGTGAAACTTCCCTGATGTTAAGTATGTTGTGAGTCTTGTGGTCCTTACAGTCATTGTGTTCTGATTGTATTCTCTATTTTTTTAATTGCATGTTAAAAAAAGAAACCTACTGTTAAAGGCCTTCACATATTTCTTGAATTTTGAGGCTTATAACCTGTGTGCATTATTCAATAAATAAGTTATATGTACAGACTTTCGATGTGCCTAAACTGCCTTCAGATTTTGAGTAAGTCTGAGCCAGAAATAAAGTTATTTTTACATTTCTTTCTTTTTTTTAATTAATTTATTTACTTTTTAAATACATTTGTCTCTGCCACCATTTTTACATTTCTTAACACAGCATTTCTTTGTTTCCAAAACTTGGATGTAAAGTGAGGAATGTGTGCTGAAAGTGACATGTATTATTACTTGATTATTATATGTTTATAATGTCTTTCTAAAATCTGTTCTTTTGTTGTTTTTCAAATTGGATATTCAATTTTGAATAATATCTTCAACAAGGGAATTTAGATCTATGCATTGTAATCTGTTCATTCTTTAATAATTTCCCATTTGTATGATTCTTTTTCATATATTTTGGTTTTGGAAGATAATTCCTTAATTGTATCCCTTGATTCCTAGTCTGAGAATAGGTTTCTTGTCAGTTTTTTGTCCTCTACCCAAGGTTCCTTTACTCCAATAAAAGGATCAATAATGAATTAGAAATATAAAGTCTCATTAAAACCAAGTGTCTATAGTCCTCCTGTATTGAGCTCTCTGTGGTCATACCACTCAGAATGACTAGATCATTTTACAAGATGATCATTCTCTCTTGGGCACTTAAACAAACAAACAGACAGACAGACAAATAAACAAAAAGACTTCCTGAGTAGTCAGAGTCACATAGTAACTTATGTGCATTGTTGTTTTTGTGGTTAGGCTATAATGTTTTTTTAAATGATGGGAACTGATGCTGAGATCATAGATACTATATATCAAATTATATGGACTTTTATTGTAAAATTAAAGACTGATAATAATTGACTAAATAATAGACTAAATAATAATTGTCTAATTTTCTTGGCTTTGTAAATAAATCAATAATGACTACATAACCAAAACACCTCCCCTTTCCAACCAACTATCATGTGTTTTAGTTTTTATTCTCTTTATTTCATCTCTAAATTTATTATTTTAAATTATTTTTAAATAACTTATATATCTACATTCTTGTATTTAAAGATATAGAAAAGGTATGATAACCCCAGAAGTCTGGAAAGTCATTCTACCTTTTGGAGCATGGTTTTTGGAGCCCACTGACTTCTGGAACTGTCTTTGGAGAATGGGTAGAAAATAGGTTACTACTGTCTCACCTGAATAGCTTGTGTTTTATAAGCTTCTGCTGGGTATTATGCTGGGAGCTCTCTCTCTCTCTCTCTCTTTTTCTCTCACTCTATATATATATATATATATATATATATATATATATATATATTATATTTTTGCATGCCTTTTGCAAAATGGTATTGTTTTTGAACAAGAAAAAATCTCTTGGGCAATTAAAAATTAGTCATATAACATGATAATATTCGATAACTTCTAGTAATAGAAATTAGTAGTACCTTCTCATGGAAAATGTACCTTCTCTTTAAAAGAATGCAAAACATATAACCAGGAGCCACCAAAAGACTGCTCCATATTCATTTGAAAAATGATCATTAAATAACACGTGGCATAACTATCCTCCAGTCTGACTTCTCTTTCCCTAATTTTATTAATGTTGAGTGGCAAGAAGAAATTTAAAACTAGATCATTGCATTCAAAGCAATTAGTCTTTGAATTCACAGCTTGAAAATCTAGATTGATAACATACCATTGCTCATCAGATAGAGTACAAAACTCATATACATGCTAACTCAGAACTGGATGCATTTAATAATTCTAAATTTATTTATAAAATGTAAAGTCTTTCAGAAGTATGACATAACATTTGAAATAATACTACAACATTATGTGTTGTTAATTTAAAATAACCACCAAAATAAATATTTGTGAGTAGCAGCATATTGTTATATTCAATGCTATAGAAAAATACCTTCCACCTTCAGTGTGTTCTTTGCAGATCAAACCTTCCCTGAAATTGTAACATTTTAATAAATAACATACTTCATCTACAATTTTTCTCTTAAATAGAAATTTTAATGAATTCATCCTTTCTGACATTTGCATTTGTCTTTAAATGCCACAAGATAGCAGGGTTTTAATCATTCCAAATAGCTTTTTAATTATAGACCTAATTACTTTTGCAGAAAGTTAAACTCCACAACAGGGATAAAACTATTTGCTTGCACTTTGTGTGAAGATTGATGCTGTATTCTTGATTTAGGTATATGGTGCATTTATTTGGTTGCTTTGATTTGACGTTTTAGTGTAAGAAAAAGACTTGAGTTTTAAAAGAATTTGACATTATGCAGTGTGGATCAAATAATGATATTTTAATTAATTATAGAATCAGAGATGGAGTAAGAGACACTTTGCATGAGAAATATCAGACTAGTAACTGTTTGTTCCAGCATCCAAGGTTGCACAAAAAAAAAAAATGAGTGTTTCAATGTCAAGGAAACATGAGGTTGTCACTTTTTAGTGTTCATGAAAAAATTCATTGCTATAAAGTCCTTGAAATAAATAAATAAATAAATTATCACTATTTCAGAGCTGTGTTCTGGGTGAGGATTCAATAATTTCCGAGAAAAAATATTAAATGATTTCTTACTTGGATAGTTTTTAATTATTTTTTTCTGTGTGCCCTCCATTGTCAAGCTCAAATGAGTAATTTTTTGAGTATATATATTTTTATACTCAATTTTATACTCAATTTTTTTAGTATAATATCAGGTAAGTAAGAAATTTGCTGCATTCAGCTATCCTACTTAACTTATTTAAAAACTTATATGTGAATGCTGAAAATGAGCCCCAAGTAAGACAATCTTTGTAAGTTATGAAAAACGTTTCAGAATTATACATTTGTATTCACTGTAGGTAAAAATGATTAAAGTTCGTAACAAAGAAAAACAATATAAAAGTTACTATTTTGTTCACCACATAGAAAAACAACATTAAACAGAGGATGATAATGAAAGGAACTTTATACCTTATGTAATATTGGTGTGAATTTTGTGTTGAAAAAATAGATGTATTTTTATCAGGTTTATTGTGGTCACAATGAATCACTCAGCAATTCTTATTCCAAATTTATACCCAGAGAAACTTGAGTACAAACATTCGAGAAGGTCTGTATGTACAACCAGCTTTCCATACCAACAGGTCTCTCATTTGTGGAATCAGCCAAGTGCAGACTTAAAATATTAAAGAAAATGTTATGTTGTTGCTGACCTGTACTATGTAGCAAGGCCTAAGTTGGTTGTGTCTGCACTAAACATGTATAGACTTTTTAATTATGTCATTATTTTCTAAACAATACACTATCACAACTGTTTATATAGCATTTACATTGTATTAGTTGTTATGCATAATCTAGAAATGTTTTAAAGTACATGGGAGGATGTGTTTAGGTTATATGAACACAATTCCATGTAAGATGTTTAAGCAGTTGCAGATTTTGGTATCCACAGGATGTCCTGGAATCAATCACCTGCAGACATTGAAGGACAACTATATGAAGAAGTTTACTATTGCAAAATCTGTCATATCAAGGTAATGGAAACCACCCCATCAATTAAAAAAGCTGAATAGCCATGGCCAGGTGCCTAAGTGGGTTGGAGAATTGTCCCATGCATCAAAAGGCTGCAGGTTCAATCCCCCATCAGGGCATGGAGCTAAATCGCGGGCTCGCTCTCCCCTGTTGGAGCATGTATGGAAGACAACCGATTGATGTTTCTCACAATGATGTGTTCTCTCTCTCTCGCTCTCTCTCTCTCTCTCTCTCAAATCAATAAATATATCCCCAGGTGAGGATTAAACAAAAAACTGAATAAATAAAATGTATAACATATAAATTATGAAAACTATGTAACAATTATAAGGAAAAAACTAGATAAACATGTACCAATCTTGAAATAAATTATAAATTCTAAACAAATTTAATATTTAAACAAATAAAAAAGGGATTTGTGCCCAAAAATGAGATTATAAATAAAAAAATAAATGAACAATAATATCAAATGCAAACAGAAGTCAGACATCCTCTAGAACAATGATGGAAATATAGCACTATCTTAATACTACAATTCAATTTAGTGAACGTGAGGTCTCAAATAAGAAGGAAAGTTGATTAAGTAAAAAAAAAATCAAATATTTTAACAAAATAAATATGACAGAACTAGAAAAATATTATAGGAAAAATAGGGTTTATACTGTCTGCAAACTCTTCCAAAAACTTGATAATAGTATGCAAGAATTAAGAGGCAAGACTCAAACAGTACATTATTTTAAAGAGAATACACCAGAGAAATGAATGCACATAGTAAATGAAGAGCAACACAAAGGCATTTGGGCCAAAAACCAGTTTTGAAGTGAAGTCATTTGGTCAGTACTTAGTCTCACTGATGGCAGACAATTAATCTAACCAACCTCTAATCATGATACTAGTTAACAGTTCTTGAAATTAGAATGACATGGTATTGTTCTATAATACCTTAAAAATGACATGTATAGGTTAGACCAGGCCACTGAAAAATATACTTGTGGACTTGGAAGAGTAAATAATAAATCTCTGAGTAGTAAGGATGGCTATAAATCTTTGTGTCTTTTACTTATCTCTTCTCTCTCTACATATAGGAACAGTCCTTGCAAAATTATTAAAAGTGCAATAATAATTTGGCTGAAAATAAAAATGGAATTTCTGAGTTCAACTTTTTAAAAAAGTATAAGAATGGATTGGATGTAGCACGTAATCAGCATTATGTGCAGTCAGAAAGGTAGAAGAGACAGATGGAGCAAATTTAGTGGCTCATAACCCAATGCAAATTAGATGAGCCCATGCTAATATCAAGTGGGGGTATGTGAGAGATTCATTGTTGCAGAGGGTAAATGAATCAACTCAAAGCAGTGAGTGAATGAAATCAGGTAGCCGATGGACATTTAATGCATATTTAATAAAAATATCTGAATAACTACAATATCTAACATATTTAAAAATATGATTTGATGGGCTGGAAAATTTATTCTTTCACTTCTACAATATGAAGAAGGGAGCAAAAACTTTGTATTTGCTAGTGGATATCTGAGTGCTTGGTAAATAAGAGATTTGCCAGGAGCATAGACACATAGCCAAAGTAATTTATAGTCCAATTACATTCACATCCTTTTAAAACCATTATAATAGGTGAGATCATATGCTGGGAAACTCCTTGTCTGGTTTCAGGAACTGTAACCCTGATGACAGGCTGGAGGGCCCCAAGGCTGGAAATAATCAGGAGGCTTTGGCGAAACAGGCTCTTCAGGAAGAGACATAACCTGCCCCCTGGCCTCTCTGCTTTTCCTTGGAGGCTTGGGTAACAAGGACGGATAAGTTACCTTGAGCTGAGGTATGCGATCTAAGACAGATTCCAATCGATTATTGGCAGCTGACAAGAAATTGGGGGACACAGAGAAAGAGCAAAAAGGCCCGCACCTCTCGGCTTGGCTTGGACATGACCAGAGTCCTCCTTCTAGCCAAAAGCAGTCTGCTTGTCTTTTGGCGTCTTCCTCTCACCAACTGGCTCAGGCTTGAAACAAACAGGACTCAGCCCTAAACTAGATCTGGAGGTTCCCAGGGAAATCAGGCCTAAAAGTAAATTCTTTAAAATGTGCTTTGTTCTTCCCTCAAAAGCTCTAGCCAGCTCATGCTGAGAAGGACATTTATGTTATTTGCAGACACTAGCCCTATACCCTTAGGCAATCTTATGTATACTATGCTCTCCATTTTAGTCATCTCTCTTATTTATACTGGTCTCCTCTTGGACCCATGTAAATTGGTGTGTTCCTGCCATTTGTTTTCTTCAAAACATCACCTATTCTCTGGGAACATTAACATATAGATGTCATGAGATAACCTGTGCTTTCCTGTTACCTGGCCCCACTGATAACCCTTTCAATAAAAGCCTTCGGACAAAGGGACTTGGGGCCTCCTGACTAGAGGGATGTGCCACGTCCCCTCTCCCAGCAAACAGAGAAGTGCTTGCAACGACTCGTGTTTATTCCTCTCCTCCATGACACCCCTGGGAGGAGCCCTGGGGATTCAGAGCCCTGCTCCCATCTCAGCTGATTTCTCTCAGATTCAGGGAGCGGTGTGCTCCCGCCGTGCACTCTGCTCCCCGCCCCACTTAGCAGTTGCTGCCAGGGAGGGGCCAAGAGGCCACCCCAGTGGCGCTCCCCCACAGCAGTGTTCCCCATCTACCCACAGCACAGCGCAACAATCATACGGTATTTGTCTTTCATTGATTGGCTTATTTCACTGCGCATAATATTCTCCGGTTCCATCAGTGCTGTCTTAAAAGGCAGGAGTTCCTTCCTTCTTTCTGCTGCATAGTATTCCATTGTGTAAATGTATCACAGTTTTTTTTAATCCACTCATTTACTGATGGGCACTTAAATGAACAAAATAAACTAATGAAAAAAAACAGAACTACAGGTATGGAAACATGGAACAGATTGAAAGTGACAGAGGGGAGGGCAGGTATAATGGTGGAAAGGAGAAGGGACCAGACAAGAAACGTGTATGAATGGCCCACGGCCATTGACGATGGTGTGGGGTCTGACAGTGGGAACAGGGGGTGGGATGGATAGAGGAGGGCAAAGGGAGAACAATAGGAACAACAGTAATAGAATATCAATACAAATGATTTAATAAAAATAAAATAAAGCCATTATAATAAAAAATACAAAAGTTACCAATAATTGCATATTTGGATATTCAAGCATATTTTGAATATTTTGTATAGAGAAAGGATAGCTAAATTTGGTATAATCCTCTTGATTCTGTAGTATATGTTTCATAAAACTACTATCTTATGATTGGAACAGGTGTGTACTATTATGTCATTGTCTTTTGCTTTGCACACTTCCAAATAAAATAATTATCCTAACTCAGTTTTATAATGATTTATTACTTTTTGTACTCAGCGTCTACCAGCATTTATTTATCATATATGATTTCATTAAGACTAACTTATTGAACTTTTTGTAACTAAAATTTCAGGACGTTTAAGTCTTAATAAGTATTTATGTTTGAATACCAGAAATCAGGTTTTAAATCCCAAATTACATGAAAGATAGATTTTATAATTGGTATAAAATATAGATTACTGACTAGATTTCTATATAGAATAATTTTGGGGGCTCTTTTTGATGGATATTTGGAAATAGTCCCAAATATTTATGTATATGTTTTGCTTACTTGGAAAATACAAGGTTTGGCATGAGTAACAGCCCCATTTTATTACACTCTTTTATTACAAAATCATAAGCATGTAATCCTATAACATAACAATATCACACTTAGGCACACCACATGACATTTTACTTGAAATGTCCAAATTAAAATTACAAATTATTACATCCATATTATTACCCTACTAAACACACAGGCCTTACTTCTGCCGGACCCTGTATTTATAAATTTTGTAAAAATCCATAAAAAATGGATACTGTGTTTCTAATTATGATGTTATATTTAGAAAACAGGTTAACTTTTCCTCAGGATGACTGTGTTGCAGCCTCCCTAGCCTGGGCAGGTCCACTTGAGACTCAGGTAGACAGAAGAAAATGTGTGGAGCCATGGAGATGCTTGACGTGCCTTTATTCAGGGGAGTCACACAGGCCACAAGCCCATCGGTGTCTAGTTGGCATGCCCTAAGAAGCCCCTACCTTCTTAAATATTAGAAGGAACAAAGCCAGCTACAAGTCAAATGGTGAGGTAACCTAGCATGGGCTACGCATGTGAGCCTACCCAAGGCTAAGGAGCAGTTTATCGCACCCAGACTCAAGGCTACGAGCAGACTGCTTTATCAGACTCCTTCAAAGTTGTGGGAAGCTGCTTCCCCTAGTTACCCAGGCACCTGGGTGAGGAAGCCAGACTGCCTCCACTTACCCTACAATGACCCAAAAGAAAGCTAATAGTGTACATATGAAATTGTAAAATTTTATCTTCAGATGGATAAAGCTAGACATATATGGTCTTTTTATTCAAAAAGAAATGCAAAAGGGTTCCCTGTTCTCTACCTCCTTACCAGCACTTGTTTGTTGATTTATTGATGATAACCATTCTGACAAGTGTGAGATTAGATCTCATTGTGGTTTTAATTTGCATTTCTCTGGTGATTAGTGACATTGAGAGTTGAGCGCATTTTCATATGTCCACTGGTCATCTGTACGTCCTCTTTGGAGTAGTGTCTATTCAGGTCCTTTACCCATTTTTTAATTGGGTTGTTTATTTGGTTTCTTTTTTTGTACGTACTTTATAAATTTTGGATATTAAGCCCTTATCAGATGTATCAGCGAATATGTTCTCCAAATTAGGTGGGTTGTCTTTTTTTGTTGATGATTTCCTTTGCTGTGCAAAAACTTTTCAGTTTGATGTAGTCCCATTTTTTTTTTTATTTCTTCTTTTTGTTCTCTTATCTGGGGAGGTATATCTGATAAGATGTTGCTATTAACAATGTCTGAGAGTTTGCTGCCTATGTTTCCTTCAAGGACTTTTTTGGTTTCGGGTCTAACATTTAAGTCTTTAATCCATTTTGAATTTATTCTTGTGTGTGATGGAAGAAGGTGGTCTAGTTTCATTTTTCTTCATGTATCTGTCCAATTTTCCCAACACCATTTATTGAATCAACTGTCTTTAGCCCATTGTATGTATGTGCTTCCTGTGTTAAATATTAATTGACTATAAAGGTTTGGGTTTATTCCTGGGATCTGTATTCTGTTCCATTTATCTATGTGTCTGTTTTAATGCCATTATCAGGCTGTTTTGATTACTATGGCCTTGTAATATAGTTTGATATTAGGTAGCATGATTCCTCTAACTTTGTTCATCTCTCTCAGGATTGTTGTATCTATGTGCGGTCTTTTGTGATTCCATATAAATTTTTGAAATATTTGTTCTAGAATGCAGACTGGTGCAGCCCCTGTGGAAAGAGTATGGTGATACCTTGAAAAATTAAAAATGAATCTTCCTTTTGACCTAGAGATCCCATTTCTGGGAACATATCCAAAGGAACCCAAAATACTAATTGGAAAGAATGTAAGCTCCCTTGTGTTCATTGCAACATTATTTACAATTGCCAAGATATGGAAGCAGCCAAGTGTCGATCAATAGATGAGTGGATGAAACACTTAAGGGACATTTACACAATGAGATTCTACTTGGCCATAAAAAAGAAGAAAATTTTACCCTTAGCCCAGTATAGATGGGCCAGGAAAACATTATGCAGTGTGAAATAAGCCAGTCAGAGGAAGATAAATGCCATATGATTTCACTCACATGCCGAATCTAATGAACAAACTGAACTAACAAGCAAAACAGAGACAGACTCATAAATGGAGAGCAGGGTGACAGCTAGTTGGGGGGGGCGGTTAGGGAGTGTAGGGACTGAGCAAAAAGAAAAAGGACTCATGGGCAGGAGAACAATGTGGGTATTGCTGGGGGGAGTGGGGCATAAGATGAGTAAATGGTAATGGAAGAAAACTGCCATAAAGATTAAGGTAAAAATGCAGATTTGTATTTTGCTAAACATTTTACCCTGAAGCAATCAGTAACTGAGTGAATTTAAATTAGATAAAAATAAATTCATTTTCTAATTTTGCCTCTTCTTTGGATTTGTAGGTCGTAGTCATCTCTCTCTTTTAACTGACATGACCTCTTTGTGTGTGTTTACACACAAAAAAAGAAAGTTCTCTAGTGGGTCTTCTTTTAAGAAAAATAATCCTATCAGATCAAGACCTGCCTCCTTCTTTATGACATCATTTAACCTTATTTGCTTCCTCAGAGAATCCTATATCCAAATATATACAGTACACTGGGAGTTAGGGACTCACCATGTGATTTTTGGGTAGAGACATAACTATTCAGTCACGGAATTCATGTCCTTCAGCATACAAAACACATCCATTCCATTTCAACAGCCCAAACATTCTTAACTCGTTCCATCAGCTCTAAGTTTAACGTCAAATGCCTGAGCTAAATGGCATCTATGTCAGATATGGGCGAGACTAGAGTTAGGATTCATCCTGAGGGAAAAGCCCTTTCCATCTGCAAATCTGTGAAACCATACAAGTCATGTGCTTCCCAAATACGAAGTGGGACAGATGTAAGTTATACACTCCTTTTACAAAAGGGAGAAATCAGAGATTCTGGATTAGAGGGGTGACGGGGCCCAAGCAAGTCCAACACCTAGCAGGGCAAATTCCATCAGATTTTAAGGCTTGAGAATAATCCTTCCTGGCCCAATGCCCTGCCTTCTTGACCTACTGGTGCTGCAGCCCTATCTGCGAAGAGGCTGACTGGTTGGTTAAAACAGAATTAGTGCCTCTAATGTACTCTGAACCATCTTTGGGGTCATTGTTCCTTTTTTTTTTTTTTTAATAATAGTGCATTTTTTCAGCTAAATAACTCTATGGTTCTGGTGTGCAGAAGCCAAGAAATATGACAGCCTTCCTTCATCCTATACAGTCTCCATCCCACTAAATTCAAACAGTGTGTCAGCTCAAATAAGCCCATAATCTCTTTATCTAGTGATAGTCCAGCCATATCTTTGGTGTTCTCTTCGGAACATCCATTCTTATTTTTGAAATTCGGGCAGGCTAAAAATTTTCCAAATCTTTATGTTTCTTTTTGTTTAACAATTCCTTACTCAATTCATTTCTACTCACCCATTTGAATGTAAGCAATCAGGAGGATGCAAGGAACACCATTAGCATTTTGCTTAGAAATGTCCTCACCTAAATATCACATTTTATTATTCAAAAGTTCTATATTCCAGAAAACACTAGAAAAACAATCAGCCAATTCCTTTGCCATTTAAAAGTTATTTCCCCAATTTCTAATATATGCTTCTTATCCCCATCTAAAATCTCACCAGAATGACTTTTATTGTCCATATTTCTACCAACATTCTATTCATAATTATTTACATATTCTCTAAGAAAACAGAAATTTTCTCTCCAGCTCTCCTTTTCTCTTTCTGAGCCCTTATGAGAACTTTCTTTAATATCCATTATATCTACCAACAGTCTCTTCATAGCAATCTTGGTTTTTCTAACTTACACCTTAAGACTCCGCCAAACTTTGCCCAGTTCCAAAGTTGCTTACACAGTTTTACACAGAAGCACCCTGCTTCTCAATTCCAAAATCTTTCCTAGTCTGTTAGTGATTGTACCACGAAATGCCACAGGCTGGGTGGCTTAAACAACAGGAATTTTTTAAGTATATTTCATCGATTATGCTATTACAGTTGTCCCAATTTCTCCCCTTTGCCCCTCTCTGCCTAGTAATTTCTTCTAGCAATCCCCCCCTTAGTTCATGTCCAGTGGGTCATGCATATAAGTTCTTTGGCTTCTCCATTTCCTATAATATCTTTAACATCCCCTTGTCTATTTTGTACCTACCCATTACACTTCTAAAACCCTGTACCTTTTCCCCTATTCTTCCCCTTCCACCTCCCTACTGATAACCGTCCAGTTGATCTCCATATTTATAATTACTCTATCTAGCAAAGCTATCATTTAGAATTGAAGGACAGATAAAGTATTTCCCAAAGTTAAGCTAAAGGAATTCATCATCATCAGGCCTTTTTATGAAATGTTAAAGGGACTTATTTAAGAAAAAGATCAAAACTATGAACATTAAAATGACAACAAACTCACAATTATCAACAACTGAAGCTAAAAAACAAACAAACAAAAAAAAACCCAAGCAAAGTAAACAAGAATTTATTTCTCACAATTCTGGAAGCTGGGAAGCCCAAGATAAAGTTGCCAGCAAAGTGGTTTCATTGTAAGTGTTCTCTTAACTTACAGGCAAGAACCATCTGTGTTCACATCATGTCTTATTTGTGCAGGTAGAGAGAATGCAGGGGTGGGGATGAGTCCTGTTGGTTCAGTGACCTCCTCTTATAGCATCTTTTAATCTCTATTACTTCCTTAGAGGACTCAGTGCCAAAAATATCCACAGTGAGGATAGGGCTTTAACATAGCATTTGTGGGAAACATGAACATTTGGTCTTTAAAAGTGTTTCAACAGAAGGGAGGGCCACAGAAAAAGTGAGTCCCAAAATATTAGATGTAAAGAGGGTGTTACAAGCAATTAGAGGAAAGAAGACTGGTTCCTTAGCTACCAAAGATGAGAAACATGCCATTATAATTTACCCACTTATAAATTCAACCACGCACACGCATGCACGCACACAACTAGTCCATTATTTAATTTAAGATTAAAATATCTAGGTAATATATTCAATTCTTACAAGCTTTGCAAACACCATCAGGATACATTGTTATCCTAGGAAGCACTTCAGTGGAAATAAATTTTACAACTTCATTGCTAACGTTACTAGACAAGTTTGTACATAAATATTTACAATATATGAAATTATGAATTGCCTATAAAAAGTACAGGTGTAGTAGTTCATATATAGTGAATTTGTCTAAGGCCTTGTTCTCAGGCTCTTCACATATTATTTGCAAGAACATCACTTATTGACATTGATTGGAGGGCAGATTCCTGCTCTCCACAGAGACCCATTGAAAACGTATCTCTAGGTGTAGGAATTTAAATCATTAATTAAATAGTCAAGATACTATTTGTAAGTGATGTTCCCAGTTTAGAACTATTGGTCTGAAATGCTTTGTTTTATGATATAACATTTTCCTGAAAATTTGAGAAATACAGAGCAACTTTTAAGGCTTGAGAATAATCTTCCCTCTTTGATGTTATGGATGAAAATATCTGTACTGATGCATGTCTACCTTTTTTCCAGAAATAGATTTTATGCTCTTATGTGCTCTGTGGTCTCTATCATCTTCAGAAGCATGTGTTAAGGCAGGGTAAGAAGTGGATTAATCAAGAGCATCCAGCATAGGATGATTGTGAGTCTCATTGTCATTTCATTTGGGTGTATCTAGTCTGTTAGACTCTATCCTCTGAACAGGTTTCCAGTAAAGAGGGGAAATTATCTATCCAGAGGGGAAATTATCTATCTGAGGGAAAATAGAAGAAGAAATGTATAGTGAGTGTTTGGGTTATTTTATTTGTTTGTTTGTTTTGTTTTGTTTTGCATAGAGAGACATACAGTTTTCAGTGTTCAGGACCATAAAGTCATATCAGTTGATATATATTCCTCATGTCATGTCGACTTATTTCTGATAATCAGGAACTGCGTCACTGGCTTAATGATCCTTTGATAACAACATGGAATGCTCCAATATTAATTAATCTGTGATTCTGTACCCAAGTCACTACAAGAAAAAATGAAAAGGAGATCCCATATCATTGTCTGGGGAAACTATGTTGTGTAAAACATCAAATCCAGAAAAAATCAGGCACTTTGCATGGGTCCTTAAGTAGTCATGCTTACCACATATATTCTCATGCCATATAATTTATAAACAAGGGAGAAGTTAACAAAGAAAGAGAACATTAGACTAATATATTTTTCATTTTACCACACATCATAATTATCAAGAGAAACATCAATTGAAAGAGCAATTTTGTTCAAAGCCTCTGAAGAAAACTATTAAATTCTGTTTTTCCGATACATCAAGAATACCAGAAAAGTTTCATTTAATAAATCAGCATATTTATTAGCTAGAAATCACAAAAAATATTAAAGTATAAGGGAGATAGTAGACATTTTGCTATAATTCATTATTTTACAATTTAGAAATATGAGACTCAAGTAAATTAAGTGGTTTATATAAAGTCACAAAGATTATTAGTGAAAAGTAGGATAAACCTCTGGTTTACTGTGTTCTAATGATATTTTAGATGTGCTCTGCTGCTTCCTTGTTTTCCAGATTTTGGAACAGTATAAAATATAGTTAGAGGTGGCAGTGAATGAGCTGTACTTTGAAAAAATCTTTCTGTAGGAGTAGCAACCCATGGCTGAAATTGTACAGAAAGAAAATGTCATCTCTATAATTAAGTGAGAAGAGGGGGAAGTCTTGGTAGGTTGAGTACCAGGGACAGAGCACTGAATGTATGTTTGCAGTTAGGGTGTCAAATAAAACATTAGTAAAGAAAAAGAAAATAGTCTATTTTAGGGAGCTTATACCTTGAACGTTGTCAGAGTCAGAAAGGTTATTTCTTCCTCATGAATTGCCTGTAACTTTATATGGACAATAAATCATATTTCTATGATTATACTAGGTAGTATTCATTGTTTTTTCTTCTCCTGGTGTCTGAGAAATATTCACTTTACTACACTAACGGCAAATTCACTACCTTAATTGTACACAGTTAGTGAAAAATTAAAATAATTCCTCTATATGTTAGCAATGAACTTATGTTTATTAACAATGTCTATATACTTAATTAACTAATGAGATGCATACCCATAGATGAATTCTAATACTAAATTATATAAATATAATAACAAATCTTATTCCTGTTCTACTTTGTGAATAGAACTATTGCAAAGAAATGCCGTGTTAACTATTTCTTCTTTTCCCCTGAAGACTTCAAAGTTTGAAAATAAAGTCTTGGTTTTTTTTTTCATTTGTTTGTTTTAGAATGTTTTTACTGCTTCAAACAGTGGTATACCAGGTTAAAGGAAATGAGAGGCATTTATGATATACACACACATTCACTTTCCCATTTTTATTGTTGATTGACGTAAAATCCAGATAAATCCTAAAGTAAAAAAAAATAATTGAAAATGCTGGGAAAAAACTATATAGGCTTTTTAACCAGAACCATACATGCTAGAAGAGTCCCTAGAAATCAGCCAATTCAGTATGTGTTTCTGATGATGATGAGCTATCAATGGCTGGATTTCTAACCTGTTCTAATTTCAAATTTCAGATTTGTGAAAAATATTGAATTTATTTTTAAATTTTAATTTTGTTAAGAGTAGACAAGAGTGCCTGGATGAGAATGTATGTAATATTTAATGTATGATTTAAGTATACTAATTTGAGTTTAATAACTCCTGAAAAATGATGTGAGGTCATTATAGGTCCTATTTTAAATACCCAATGTGAGAGATGAGATTGAACTGGAATAATACAAACTAAGTTACAGAAAAAAAAAATTAAACCAAGATACAGCAAGTGAATGGAAACATGGTATTGATTTTTGTAGCTGTACAATCTGAAACAAAGCCGAAAGGGATACAAGCAATCAAATGACACAGAAACATCATAAAAGGATTATTCTAAAGATTAAATGAGCTGTTGCTTTGAATATTAACATGGATATTTCATAGAATCTAAGTAATGTAGATTTTAGTTATTTGCATTATTATAATTGGCAAGATATGAATAAATTTGCACTTCATTATATAATTGCATATTATGTTAGACAACTTGTCCTTAAAATTAAATATATGTGGATTCTGACTGGGTTGTTCAGTTGGTTAGAACATTATCCTGATATGTCAAGGATGTGGGTTTATCCCTAGTCAGGGCACATACAAGAATCAGCCAATGAATGCATAAATATTGGAACAACAAATTGATGTCTCTCTCTCTCTTTCTCTCTTTAAAAATCAATAAAAATTTAAACATGCTATGTATGTGTTTAGAAGGACCTGTGTTGCATTTTAATAGAACCCTACTCTAAAACTTAAAACCGGCTTGATATCAATGTTTCTTCATAATAATGCTGCCAAAATTTTAGGATCCAAATACGATCTCTCTGGAATGTTCTAGAAAAGGTATGTTGCTGAAGAATTGTACGTACATTGTAGATCTTAAAAGAGACTCTCAAAACTAATTTAGTAATAGTAGAAACTGAATAACTCTTCTCTTATTTCAGTTCTCTTTAATTCAGATTGAATTAAAAATGCATTTAAATTGAAGAAATCAACCAATTAGGACTCTGAGAAGTCTGAATTCAATAAATTTAAATCAAAATTTTATATAGACAATTAATAATTTCCACTGAAATCATCCTTAATATTTTTGAATTAATCAGATAAAACAGTGTGTGAAAAATAAAAGTTTGATCATGAGGCTGCAATGTGTATGAAATAGGGTTCATGGTTTAGAGGAATCCAGTTTTCTCCCTGCCTTCATCATTACTAACCTTTCTGAGCAATCCCACTTTCATTGTCTTTAGGAAACTTACATTTTCTTCATTTCCTCCATTTGTTTTCATTTGGGAATGCCTATGTTTTTACCTGACTCCAACTCTCTGTTCATAGTTAATAAGTTCAAAGGTATACTCAAGCCAAGCAAACATTTTCCCTCTGAGTTTTTAAAATAGGCAGGCTTTGTGGAGGCAAATATTATAAGGCATTTCAAATTTGTGAGTAGTCGTGTCCTTCCTTATGAGAAGTCAGCTTGCAAAGAGAGGGATTGAAGTATACATGTGGAAAAAAAATAAATGAAAAACTAAGATGGAAACTTGGTGACATTCAAATTCCTGGTCTGGCGTGTTTTATGTCTGGTTGCTTACACATTTAATTTCAGAAGTATATCCCTCTTATTTTTACTTTGATCACTCAATCAACTTGTTTTTGGCATTTTCTGATATTTTCTTACACAAATCAAGATAAATTTCTGTAAATTCTAATCTAAATAGACTAACAATAGACTGAGCCCGAATAGTGTTTTACGGATAAAAATATTTTAGTAGGATCTATACAAAGCAAAAAAATTTTGCTGAATGATTCACTTGGTTTAATTTTATTTAGCTACTACATAAATATTTTTTGGACATCAAATTTTTATTTCGTTGTGTTTTTTTCCCTTAGCATTTATCCCCTTTTATACACTCTTCCACCTAAATCCACACTGCACGTCCCTACAATCACCACACTGTTGTCTCTGTCTCTGAGCTCTTTCTCTTTTTCGCTTGATCCTTCCGCCTCTCTCAATACATTAACATTTTTATTCATAGCTGTCATTTATTGTCTTGTAGTGACAGCATTGACTCCTGGGATACTATTCTCAATTCACTTTACCTAACCACAAACACTTCTTCTGCTTCAGTTGCTGGCTCCTTCCTTCTTGTCTTTTTTTTCAGGAATCCCGGTTTCAGTCTTGGAACCTCTATTCTTTACCATCTGTACTTGCTTGAAAGTGATCTCAGGGCTTTACACACAGGGTCCAACAGAAGTAACACCTGTTTGCTTGTGTTTGGTAGGGTAATAACATGGCTGTAATACTTTATAGTTTTAATTTGAACATTTCACCTAAAATGTCATACAGTGTGCTTGAGTGTGATATCGTTATGTTACAGAATTACATGCTTTTGATTTTGTAATAAAAGGGTTTGTAATAAAAGAGTTTGTAACAAAAAGGGGTGCTATTTGTGTATGATATATATATTAACTACCCTAAAGTTAATTCTCTAGCAAGGTTCAGTCTTGTTCTCTGCATGCAAGACATGTATATCACACAGTTTACTTGATACAATACTTTCACTGGAGAGTCCAGTAGTCATCTCAAAATTAGCATTCAAATTTAGTTTCAGCATCCTCATATCTTAAACTTAGTGCTCCTTTAACTTGCATCTCAGTGAATGGACTTTAAGTTACCTTGTGTGTAAACAAATAAACAAAAAACCCTGAACACACACAAAAATGAACAAAAATACTTAGTGTGATTTTTGAAAAAAAAATGATAGTTTTCATTCATAAACAATTAAATACAATACTTATTCAAAATCTGACCATCACAATCTTTTTGGACACTTATTTTGATCAAAACTCTCATCATCTGCAGCTTTTGCAAACAGCCTCCTGACATGTTGTTCTGTTTTGACTTTTTACAACTGAATTATTGTTAATAGCTTCTGAATGATTTCTTTCACTCTATAAATCAGGGGGAAAAAGATACTTCAGAAGATTCTGTCATTTCTCTTTTTAGATTCCTCAAGAACATTTTATCTCTTTAAATAAAAGACCAAATCCTTACAATGACCTTGAAAATCTAACTTAATCTGGTGACAGGCTAACTATAATTTCATCTCCTATATTCTCTCCCTTCCTCCCTCCAAGACACGCTTGCCTTCTTGCTGTTCTTTCCATACACTGAATATGAGCCCACTTTGGTGACTTTGAAATTTCTGACTCTTCTGTCTGAAAGGGACAGAAATATTTGCATGGGTTAATCCATTAAATTTTTTAATCATGATATTTTTCTCTTAATATAATATCATATAAGTTTTCTTATACTTGATATAATTTTTACTTAAATTAAACTTATTGGAATGATATTGGTTAAAAAGATTATATATATTTCAAGTGTACAGTTCTATGAAATATTATGTGTATCTACCACATAAAATCAAATCTTCTGTCACATATATTTGACCCCTTTATAATTTACTACCCACTTCCCTGCACCTTCCATCTAGTAATTACCACACTGTTGTCTGTGTCTATGAGGTTTATTTTTTGTTTTTCTTGTTTGTTCATTTGTTGCTTTCAGGTTTATATCCCGCATGAGTGAAATCACATGGTCCTTAACTTTTTTGACTTGTTTCACTTAGCATAATATTCTTCAGGTCCATCCATGAAAAGGCAATATTTCATCTTTTCCTATGGCTGAGTAGTATTCCATTGTATATGGAAGACATACACATTGTGTATGTCTGTGTGTCTGTTTTTCTGCCAGTACCATACTGTTTGTATTATTGTTGTTTTGTAGTACAATTTGAAATCAGGAAGTGTGATACTTTAGGCTTCCTTCTTTTTCCCCCCTCAAAATTGCTTTGGCTATTCAGTATCCATTGTGGTTGCATACAAATCAGATTTTTTTTCAATTGTTTTATTTCTTTTAAAAAAATGTCATTGGAATTTTTATAGGGATGGCATCGAATCTGCATGTTGCTTTGGGTAATATGTACATTTTAACTATGTTGACTCTTCCAATCCACAAACACACAATATCTATTTCATTGTGTCATGTTCAATTTTTAATAATAATCAGTAGTTTTAATATATAAGTCCATAATATCCTTTAAGTTTATTCCTAGGTATTTTATTATTTTTTGTTGCAATATATATTAACAATGAAATTTCAAAAGAGGAATATAGTATTTTTAAAATTTTAAAATTTTATTAAAATTTAATTTTTTTAAATTTATAAAATCTTCAATTTAGTTATCTGCACATTCCATCAGTATAATCATGTTTTTATAACATGTAATTATAAACTTCCCACTAGATTCAATGGATATTTTCTCTTGATTATTATGGTTTATAATCCTTAAATAATTAAACATACAGGTTTTTAATAATTGATATATGAAACAACGTTTTGCTAAGGTTTGTAACTCAGTGTAGGAGTTAATTTCCCATTTCATAGGAACCTAAGACTCAAAAAAATTCTATTAATCACCCAGTCATACAACTAAATATTTGAGAAACAGGATTCAAACACGTATCTTGTTTTTTAGGTAAATGAGCTTTCTCATTAGACCACAATTCTGTTTCATATCTTTTGAGGGATGCGACAGCTTATATCACCTCTCAATTTAATTGTTCTCCCCTGAACTTGAATCTTTTTCATATATGCAAACTGATTACTTAATTTCTTTGATACTTAATTTTATGTTTTACATATATAAACTGATCATTTAATTTGTACAATGCTTAACAATTATTTCAGTAGTAAACTTGAAACATATGAAAGTACATGATGCTCACTGCATACATGGAATGTTGAATTGAGTATTAGCCTTTTATATTTCATAGTAAACTATACAAACAAATAGATACAACTTGATATTTTAATAGTTACAACCAGATATTTTAAATTTAAGAAAGAGCTGATTTTTTCCTTCACTATAATCTCTGAGGGCAAGACGCTTGTCTTTATTTGTCTTTAATTCAAGCTATTACTCTTTATTTAATACAAGCCACAAGGAAAACACGGCCATGCATCATCTCTATCCTCATCACCATCGAAGACACAGTCAATGCAATCTGGTTCTAGTACTTTAAAATGTGATAAAAGTTAGCAACAATTGATAACTACCTAATAAATGTATCATATAAGATAGCTTAACTGAGTGATGAAATATTTTAATTTGGTGACTATTAGAGAAACATTTAAACTGGAGCACTGTTTAGTCTCCCAAAATTTATATTATTCATTTACTTTAATGAGTGTTCACCCTAGTCAAAGATGAATATTTTTCATTTTATTAATAATACCCAGTTATTTTAATTTTAGGGTTTAAAAATATTCTATTTTGTTTAATTTACTCTCTTAATTCTCTGACATAGAGCAGTAGAATAAATATTAATCTAACTCTATTGATTAATAAACTATATCCCATATAAAGTAAAATGTACTCAAGGGCTAATAACTAGTGCATGAATAATTCAAATTGGAAAAATTTCATTTGGATTTTAGTCTGCTGCATCTGAATATTATACTGTATATAACTCACTGAGTACCTGTCTCTCTTCAGAAGCTAAAACCCAAAGTTTATATTTCTATTTATATTCCCATGATAAATAATTGTACAACTGATGTATACTATATCAGTAAAACATATTTTAAGCTTATTTTATAATAGCATTTGAGTTAATAAAATTATCAACCAGCACCCAGATCAAGAGGTGGCTAACATAACCAACATTTTCAATATTTATGTGGCTTTTCTGGAGAACTCTAAAAGTATTATTAACTAAAATATTCACCGATATCTTTATTATAACTAATCTTTTGGACCCAGACACTGCTTCTTCAAATAGAGTGAGAAGAGATAAATGATAAAGAGCAGAAAGTAATCATAATTTCCTCTTTAACGACATGATTAAAAGGACAATTTAGAATGTACTAATTAATGTCAGTGATAATTGCATTACTGTATGACATGCTGAGACATTCTGTGTCATTTAATAGGTTTGGATTTGCAAGGCAAACTTCTAAAAGCTGGTTAATGCCTCCCAGGCAGCACATCTACAATTTAGATGGGAAGCAGTCCTTTCATTCTTTTGGATGCAATGGAATAGGCATAAATGACTAATTTAGATTTACATTGGGCAGTACTCTGAGGATGCTCACCATGCCATTCAGTAAATATCACTTTTTAAAATAAGAATAAGATTTTGATAAAAATGATACTATAACACACAACCATCAATTTAAATTTATAATAAGGGAGCTACTACAATAAGTAAACATTGAAACACTGATAAAGATTAAAACACAGGTACATATATGTGTACACATTGACAAAAGGTGAATACTTACATTAGTTCATTGATTTACATGTTATTATCAAATACCTTATAACTGATCTAACAATCAAGAAAGTCATAGTCTGGTGAAAGATACTTACAAATAAACTAAACTGCACCGTTCAATAAACTGAGTAGTGCTATTACTGAGATTATCATGTGTACAGTGAGAGCAAGAGCAAGTAGCAATATGAATCCTAATATTTTAGGTTCAAAAAAGCCATGCTAAAACGATAATATATGTATTGATAGGTGAAGAATAAACACATGTTAGCTATGTGGAGGTGACAGTACAAATGAGGGAAAAATTATTTAATACACAAAGGTAAGGCAAAATAGGCTGTTTTTCAGGAATTTCATGTAATATTTGGACCATAAATCAGTGGAAAATAAATGGGAAGAGAATGGGAACTAGATCATGAAGAGCCTGGTATTAAACTTTATCATGAGGCTAACCCGAATTACTGAAGGAATTTATTCATAATTTATACTCAAGTTTTTCTCTTAGTATAGCAATTCTGATTGCAGTGTGGAAAATGAATTAAAGTGAGTTTAGAAATAAAAGGGAAATATTTATGAATTTATTGCCAAGGTCTAAAAATATAATGAATCATAGAACAAGGTAGTGAAAATGTAAGTTGGAAAAATAGATTTGAAAGATAAGGAGAAAGTTATCACAAGTCATACGAGAAAAGAAAGTGTTTTAGTTTCCTATTGCTGATAAAGTACATTACTAGAAACTTTGTTTCTTAAAATGATACAAAGATATTATTTTACAATTCTATAGATTATATTATAACACTAGTCTCACTTTACTAAAATAGAGATGTTCGCAGGGTTGTATTCTTTTCTGGATGCTTTAGGAGAGAACTTTGTTCCTTGCCTTTAGTTCCAGCTGATAGAGCGAGCTTTTCTTCTTTGGCTCAGGGCCCCTTCTTCCCTTCGAAACTAGGAGTGTTCCCTGTTTCTGAGCCTGTTTTACCACAGCCTCACCTCCTGAGGTCTCTTACCACAGTTAAGAAACATGAGTGGGCTTTAAGAACTGGGTTAGATTGGATTCGCCCACATAGAGTAGGACAGACTCCTCTCAGGTTCCTTAACTTAATCACATCTTCACAGTTCCTTTTACCATGAGAACTAATGTATCTTCAGGTTCTGAAAGTTAGGACATAGATGTATTTGAGGACCATTATTTTGAATATCACAGAACAGAAAATGTCAAAGGTGAAACACTTGTTTCTAATCTGTGGGATTCAGAGATGAAGACAGTAAAAATTTCATTAAGTGAGATAGAAAAAAAGAAGACTTAGTAGGAAGTAGAGACAGTAAAGGTTAAAAGGGGCCAAATATGCAGTGGTGGGAGATGATCTGAATTTGGATGATGAGCACAAAATACAATATACAGATCATGGATTATAGAAATATACATTTCAAACTTATATGAACTTATTAACCAATGTCATCCAAGTAAATTTAATACAGAAGAAGAGCAATAGAGCATTACTGGTAATGTAAAGCGTGCAAAAGCAAAAACATGATGCGGATTATTAGAGAAAAGTGGAGTGGTGACTGATGATGATAATACCAGCAAGTGAAAAGGAAATATATGATTCAGACCACATTTGGACAAGAAGATATTGAAATATAACTCTTATAGTGGATCCTCTCAAACCTACACATATGTGAATATTACTTTTTGTTAGAAAGTTCTTGAAGGTTTTGGACTGGGAGTTCCATAATGTAGTTTGTGTTTTACTTTTATTGAAGTAAAATTCACATAACATAAAATTAACCATTTTAAACTGTCTGATTCAGTGACACTTAATGAATTCACAATGTTTTGCAATCATTATTTGTAACTAGTTCCAAAATATATTTATCACCCTAACATGAAACTCCAACCCCATTAAGCAGTAACTTCCATTTTTTTTCCCTATGCTTCGTGTCTGACAACTGTGTTCTGTCTCTTTGGACCATAATAAAGCTTTAAACTTTGGGGGTACAGATATATTTTTGTTTTCTTTCAAACATTGGATGTACTAGGATAACAAATCTATCTGAATAATGATGGACTAGAATAGATTTCACAGGTATTATCCTGAAACTAGTTATACATGATTCAGATGATGACATTGATTCTCCATACCCCAGATCCTAGAGACATAATATTTATAGATTTATTGGGAAACATGCCTAGTCTTTGTAGCATATTTTCATAGGCAATGGTTAAAACAACAAAGAGGAAAAAAGTAGATGGATTCATCTCTGGGCCATATGTATCAAAATAAGTTATTTTGTTATATTTTAGGATAAAATATGAATAAAAATTTCATTATTAGAAGGAAATCATCAACTGTACCAAGTACCTAGAAGTTCAATCAGTAAGTTAATATATAGGAAAATATATCTAATTTTTTTTAAGTAAAGAGGATACAGTTTATATTAAAAGAGAAATGATTTGCAACTTATTTCAACAATGAATTTACAATAAATTTACAACATATACTTGTAAATTTACAATGAATTTATAATTATATGCTATTATTTAAGGTGTGAAATTTATTTCCTGTTTTTAACATTAAAATACAACCATCTTAGACATTTTTATAACAAAACTTTGAAGATTCATTATAGTTTTTTTCCCTTATTCAGGTTCATGTTAAGTATTTAGGATTAAAGATTATGGGTGATGTAGAAAAGGCAATGAAAACTCTAAATATTTATACTGAAAGAGTAATCTTTGAAAATGAGGCCAAAGTTTAATGATAGTGCTGTTAGTATCTACTGAATATAAAGTTTTTCTACACCCCTCTGAAACCTGAGCTCCTAATATTTTTTCATACTTTTCCTATCAAACTTTGCTCTCAGAAATGTTATCAAATTATTTTTTCCAATGCTTAAGAGTTAAGAAGAGTTGAAGGTATAATTATAGTTTAACATAAATTAAAACCTTAAAATAATTACATAAAGTCTAATAGTGAAATTTTTCAAGAAAAATAGCAGATATATTGAGGGACTCAGGGAAAAGTACTAAGACATCTGCTAGACCTTTTATAAAAGGCCTTTACTGATGATGCATATGAAATATGATGGTGATCTATCTCAGTAGTTAGTAAGTAGAGGTGAAAACAGAATATGCCATAATTTGATTGTTATGGACATTTACTAAATAACTAATGCATGCAGAATATACAGAGTCTGGCACAAAAAAATGCCTCTTTTTATTACAAAATCTTTTATTACAAAACCATAAGAATGTAATTCTATAACATAACAATATCATGCTCAAGCACACCATATGGTATTTTAGGTGAAGCGTTCAAATTAGAACTATAAATTATTACATCCATATTATTACTCTATCAACCACACTCAAGCAGGCATTACTTCTTCTGGATCTTGAATATTAGAGGAAAATATATAGAATACAAACTATGATAAAAACATTAAAATTTCCAATGAGGAACTTTATAAAGTACTATATTCAGGAAAGCATATAAGAGATCTTCAAATGTGGTGGAAGAATGTAATTGCAATCCATTTATTATTGCATATAATTATTGGATAATAATCCAATCTATGGTGTTCCTCAATTCAGAAATTGTATTCTTCATTTTCTCTTGTCTTTTATTGATTGTTTCTATGTCCTTTCTCATGCTAATATATTTGCAGTAAGTTCCTCCTAGTTTCCCTGTAGGTTTTGGCAATTCTCTCTGAACTCACTGAGTTCATTGAGCTTCCTTAGAACAGTTGTTTGGAACTCAATATCTAAGAGTTTACTTGCCTCTGTTTCGTTTAGTTCTCTCTGTGGTGATTCTTCCTCTCCTCTTGATTGGGGGGTGTTTCTTTTTCTTTCCATTATTTGTGAGACTCTTCTTTTTTGCTTCTGCTTCTTAAATTGATTTGTCTTGATTTCCTGACTGTGGTGTGAACTTCTATGGTAGGAGACTGCTTTTTTTTTCTTTCTGGATCTGCCTCTGATGATGTCAGATGTTGACCTGTCTGACCTTAGTCAGTCTGTTTGCTACTTCCAGAAATTTACTGTGTGTGGCTGTCTCCTTCAGCTGTTAATCAAGTCACTCTGCACTCAGCAGTCAGGGTTAGAGACACCACAGGGTGAGGCAGAGCCTCTCCTGAGGGTGTGGTTATTGGGTCCTCTCATGCTGTTGCCGCTCAGGGGAGTGGTCTGCATGAGCAAGATAGCTGCTGCCGTATGGGGAAGTAGTTAGGACTGAGATCCCACCAGCTTCTCTCTCTGTTTTCTCCCCAAAGTCTCCATCCCCAGTCTCTCCTCAAGTGTCTCTATACCACTCTGCGCTCCCTTTAGCCAGGGATCTACTATCTGTGGCTGCCACTCTGTATTCAGCAGGGCTGAGTCCTTTCTGGGGATGGGTTTATTGTGTCCTCTCACTTTATTGTTGCTCAGCAGAGTGGTCTGCCTGAGCAAGATGGTTGCTGCCACATGGGGAATGAGTCAGCAACAGGATCCCGCCGACCAGTCTCTCAGTTCTCTCCCCAAAGCCTCCCTCCCCAGTCTCTCCTGAGGCGTCTGTAGCCCACTCTGCCCCTGCCTTTGTTGGAGACCAGGGTAAGTGGCTGCAAAGAAAAATTTATATGTTGGCCCTCTTTGCATCTCCAGCCACCCATCTCTGGCAGAGAGGAACACTGCCGCTTTTCATGGCTGCCTGTTATCTGTCTACTTTTTGGGCTCTGGTGCTGTAGCCTGGAGATCCCCACTTATGGTTTAGATCTGGGTATTCTCAGAGGGATCCCACTGGCTATTTCAATATCCTGGTGCTGCCTCCTCTGGGCACCCCACCCATCTTCTCATGTCTCTACCACACTCCTTACTAGTTAGGTTGTATTAAAGCTGATTCCTCTGTCTGTCTAAGGTTAAAAGGCTCCTCTCATGTTGTTGTTCAGTTGTTCGTTCAAGGTGATTTCTCCACAATTTAGTTGTTATTCCTGGTTGGTCCTGGGAGGAGGTCAGTGTGACTTCCACTCACTCTTCTGCCATCTTGATTCCTCTATGAGTTATTTTAAATCTTCATCAATAAATTATTACAGTTCACACAGGAATTTATTTATTTATATATTAGAAAATTTTATTTATTTATTTTCATAGAAAGGAAGGGAGGGAGAGAGGGAGAGAAACATCAATGTGTGGTTGCCTTTCATGCACCCCCTACTGGGGACCTGGCTGGCAACCCAGGCATGTGCTCTGACTGGGAATTGAACTGGCAACCCTTTGGATCACAGTCTGGTACTCAATCCACTGAGATGCACCAGCTAGACAGGAATTTATAATAGTTTTTTTCACTAAATTCTTTGTTTAAACAGAAGACTGCAAATACTCTTGTTAAGTCTCAAAATTTCTACAAGTCTAGCATGAGTAAAAATAATTATATTTTAAAATAATACCTGACATTACATAAGTGGGTACATTGAGCCACTCTTCTTGGCATTTTACCTAGGATTTTCTATTTTTATGCTTAGAGCAACACTCTAAACACAGTGCTACTATTGTCATTATTCCTTTTTCAAAGTTACAGAATTGAGGGCACTGATTTCTAGAATTCAGTTCAATAGTGTTCTATACTTTAGGTGGCCAGAACAGTTTTGCTTCACCTGGAGATTAGCAGATTTTCCCCTCCTCATCAGCTTTGCAGCACCTTTATTCACCTGGCTCCAAACCTTCTTTCCTTGAATTTTATGGCCTCATAAAGTCTCTCATGAACAATACATTTCTCATAGTTTTCAATATCTTGAAAAAAATTAAAAAGCAATCCCAGCTTCTTTTTTTTCTTTTTTTGAGAGAAAAAATTGTCAACATAAAATCTTATATCTTATATCCATTGGAACATCTTTCAAAACTCAGACTAAAACAAAAATACTTTAGACAGAAAAAAATGTGAAAGCAATAACCTTCAGTAAATTTTCCCTCAATAACAACAAAGCAACTAAAGGAAATATCATAGACTGAATGAAAATGGAATTGGAAATAAACTTAGTTTCAGTAAAAAATAAAGAACATTAATTTGTAAATGTTTAAATATATTTTAAATCTCTGAAGGCTATCATTTATTTAAATTAACAAAAATCACAAAAGATATGAGATGCTTAGCATCCATAGCAATAACATGTATGACAGCAACAAATGATGGGAGACGTTACTAGAAACAAACTGACATAAAGTTCTTAAGGTTCTCATGAAAGAACAGGTTGTGCCCTGTGACATGTTAATGCGTACAGAAGTAGAGTCTACGTGTGTGTATGTATATTAAAGGTGGATCTGATTCCATTCTTTTATATTTAACACATCAATATTTCTAAATATTTCAGGCAACAGAAATTGACTCTTGCTTTTTAATCTCACCTGAAAATCTTAATTTTTAATTGTGTTGTTTAGACTATTAACATTAAAAAAATTATTGATATTGTTGGGATTATATTATCAGTATTTTTTGAAACTTAAACATTTTTAACATTTTTATTTTTATTTTTTTTCTTTTGCCACCATTTTCCCATGCCCCACCCTCAATACTTCACCCCTTTGTCTTTGTCCATGGGTCTTTTATACACGTTCCTTAATTTGCCATTATCTCCCTCCTCTCTTAGGGTATAATCCCAGCAATGGAATTGTTGGGTCAAGAGGCAGTCCCATTTTTAGGTTTTTGAGGAAATTCCATACTGTTTTCCACAGTGGCTGCAGAGTTTGCATTTCCACCAACCGTGTACTAGGGTTCCCTTTTCTCCACAACCTCACCAGTACTTGTTGTTTGTTGACTTGTTTATGATGGCGTTTCTGACTGGTGTGAAGTAGTATCTCATCGTGGTTTTAATTTTCATCTCTCTGATGCTAATTTGCATCTCTCTAGTGATGTTGAGTATCCCTTCACATGTTTCTGGGCCCTCTGTATGTCCTCCTTGGAGAAGTATCTATTCAGGTCCTTTGCCTATATTTTAACTGGATTGTTTGTCTTCTTAGAGTGGAGTCATGTGAGTTCTTTATATATTTTGTAGAGCAAACTCTTGTCCAAGGTATCATCTGCAAATATATTTTCCCATACATTTAGATCCCTTTTCATTTTGTTGATATTTTCTTTAGCCATGCAGAAACTTCTTATTTTGATGAAGTTCCATTTGCTTATTCTTTCCTTTATGTCCCTTACTCTAGGGGACATATCAATGAAAATATTGCTGTGTGGAATATCTGAGATTTTCCTGCCAATGTTCTCCTCTAGGACTTTTATGGTATCACAACTTATATTTAAGTCTTTTATCCATCTTGAGTTTATTTTTGTGTACAGTGTAAGTTGGTGGTCGAGTTTCATTTTTTTGCATGTAGCTGTCCAGATTTCTCAACACCAGTTGTTGAACAGGCTATTTTTATATCCATTTTATGCTTCTGACCTTATGTTGAATATTAATTGACTATAGAGACATGGCTTTATTTCTGGATTCTCTATTCTGTTCCATTGATCTATGTGTCTGTTCTTATGCCAGTGCCAGACTGTTTTCATTATCAATTACAGTGGCCTTGTAATATAGTTTAAGGAAGAGTTAACCACTGTCCTTCTCTAAGTATTCCAAAAAATCCAAGAAGAGGGAAGCCTCCCTAACTCTTTTTATGAGGCCAGCATCATCCTAATCCCAAAGCCAAATAAAGGCACAACAAAGAAAGAAAATACAAGCCAATATTGCTGATGAACATAGAAGCTAAAATCCTCAACAAAATATTGACCAACTGCATCTTAATACATTAAAAAGATTATCTACCATGATCAAGTGGGATTCATCTCAGGGATGCAAGGATGGTACAATATTCACAAATTAATAAATATAATAAATCACATAAACTAAAACAAAGACTGAAATCACACAATCATATCAATAAATGCAGAAAAAGCATTCAATAAGGTACAGCACCCATTTCTCTCAGCAAAGTGGAAGTAGAGAGAACATATGTCAACATAATACAGGGCATATATGAAAAACCTACAGCCAACATCATATTCAATGGGCAAAAACTAAAAGCTTTCCCACTAAGATGAGGAACAAGACAAGGATGTCCATTTTCAACACCTCTATTCAACATAGTATTGAAAGTCTTAGCCACAGTGATTGGACTAGAAAAAAAAAAGGCATCCAATTGGAAAGGAGGAAGTAAAACTGTCATTGTTTGCAGATGACATGATAGTGCACATAGAAAACCCCATAGACTCCACCAAAAAAATTCTCAATCTAATAAATGAATTTAGCAAAACAGCAGGATACAAAGTCAATATTCAGAAATTGAAGGCATTTTTATACATCAACAATGAAATATCAGAATCAGAAATCAGGGAAAAAATCCCACTAGCTAGAGCATTAAGAAAAATAAAGTAGCTAAGAATAAATCTACCAAGGAGGTAAAAGACCTGTACTCAGAAAACTACACAACACTGAAGAAAGAAATTAAGACACAAATGAATGGAAGCATACACTGTGTTCATGGATTGGAAGAATTAACATCATCAAAATGTCCATCCTACCCAAAGCAATCTATAGAATTAACACAGTCCCTATTAAAATACCAGTGACATATTTCACAGATACAGAACAAACATTTCAAATATATGGAACCATAAATGACCCTAATAGCTGCAGGAATTTTGGGAAAGAACAAAGCAGGAAGGATCACAATACCTGACATCAAACTATATTAGCAATCCCAGCTTCTGACTTTCATAATTCTATACAGAAGAGTTCAAACCTATGAGAAAGAAAACATTTAAAAAATTCACATCTGTTGTGTCTGAACTAGTAACCAAGTCACGAACATTGCTGCCTCTCTCCTCTAGAGTAACACAAAACAGAGCAAAAAGCCTCGATGAGAAGACAAGGTGCTATTTACTGTAAACATACTTGAACTCTAGCCTATCCAGGCAGAAAACTGTTCATCTTTGTCCAGTCTGCAATATTTGCATATCTTGACATTTTTGCCAAGTATTAATTTATATTTTATATAAGAAGAAATGGCTTATTAGATCAACTATGTCTATAAATATTTAATTTTGCATTGTTTGATTTTTTTAAAAATATTTCATTGTCCAGTAGATAATTTGTTGTATTGCAGCTTCAGAGAGAAAAAAACCTATTACTCAACTAACAGCAAGTATACCAAAATACTTCCATTCCATATTATTATTATTAACTAACAGTAAGAATACTGATATACTTCCAGCTACAATAGTACTAAGTAGAAAACATTCAAAGGAGAATTGAATGAATCGTACAAGAAAAAGCTCACACCTCAATATAAACTTCAAATAGAATTTGATTAAGTGCTATATAGAAGAAGAACATTAACTGATATGTCAACAAAAAAATGATTCAAAAGCATATTTGAAAATATAATATCATTCACTATACATCCCATTTTCTTAGCATTTACCTTTGAGTTTGCCACAGAATTCCAAAACAGTGATTTGTTTATTTTGGGGAAATAATTTGCCACCAGAAATTAGAAAAACAACTAAATATATTATTTAATGACATACAGCTTTAAAAAATCTAGATTGACCAATTCATGACATTTTCAGCAGGCTTTGCTTTGGTCACATGGTGGATTTTCTCAACAAATGCATCTGAAGAGAAATCTTGATGTTCAATATTATGCTTAAAATACAAAGGTATTACCTTGAGTTTTCATAATGGGTATCATACCATGAACTTTAGTACAGCAATTAATGTCAGATATCACTTTCTTCTTGATCTTTTTTCTAACACTAAATGAAAAATGATAAATAAGCACATTGATAAATATCAACTAAAATCAAATGAGTTGGGATTGAATAAATGAATAACACTATGACAACAGGGCATATTAGTAACCTTTTCCCACATGTACCATTATTTATTTTTATATGAGTAGCTTTGATCTTCAGGATTACATTGTCATTGAAGTTTTTGCAAATATAGGTCAGATGTACATGAGGATCTTACATTTCAGTACATTCAGTTTCAGTTATTTAGTCACTCTTACTTGGCCCAATTCAGAAGCATAATATAACAACTATCATTTTGGCAAATGTTATTTATTTAAAGGACATATTCACCTCCCCTTTTTGAATTTTCCTATTCTAGCCATATTATTTGGATAGCGATTACTAATAAAATGAGTATTGCTACAATTCTACTACTACCACTACTTTTATTATTTTCCTTGGATGATTAATATCCATATGTACATTGCATCACATACATTTTAATGTTTATTCCTCAAAACAAGTCAGCTAAATAGGAAAGTAATTACTAATATCTAGTGCAGAAGAAGAGGTAAAGCAGAAACAGAAAAAGCAATTTTCTTAAAATCATGCAATTCAATTCAACTAAAATACATGAACGTTTCAGAAACTGTGCTAAACACTGACAAGGAAATAATTTCTATGGAATATGCTAAGTAGTGAAGTAGAAATATGCACAAGATACAGGAATAAAAACACTCTTGTTCATCAAACCAGAACTCTACCCTATGCATTCTCTTATTTTAGATTTTCTAGCAATATACCATGAAGCTTCTCCATTCCAAAAGGTATTCATAAACTGATGAGGATCTAGGGATTTCTTTATGGAAAAATAGCACATCACTGGTAAATGCACTGGGCCAGAGAGTTTGGTGACTTAGAGTCTCCTATAACTCTGCACGGGGATCTTGAGGAGACTGTTTCCTATGCTTTTTTGGACCTGCTCTCTCATCTGCAATACCACGAGCCTGATTGAGACAGTTACTTGCAGTTTAAAAATGTGATCATTTAATCTTTGTACTTGACCACTGTACCCTGCGTCCCCTAACATCTCACCCCAGATGCTTAGCCTGGAATTTTTGTTGTGTGTACATGGTACTTAGGGAGCCAAAGTCACACTTTGCTTGTCTATCAAAGCTCTGCTCAGAGGGAGCGCTGGATCCCCTTGCTGAGGAGCGCAAAAGCTGCCACACCTCTGTCCTCACTCCCTATCTTCCTCTCCCCTAGCTATCCAGCAGTGACACTGAGCAAGAATCGGGAGCTCCAATACCAATACCAAGCAGCTGGAGGAAGCAGGTTTAGAAGATAAACTTAGGAATTAACGTTTGCACAGACATCCTATCCTGGGGCAACTTTATGACTGAAATTTTAGGTATTGCCTTGGGGAAAGCACCTGATAAAGAAAAACTGTCAGTTTACACACATAAATGTGGTAAGTTTATTATATAAATATGACTAATGCTACTAGGATCCAGACCTTTTGCTACATTCCACTTCCTAAATAAGGGGAAACTCTACCTACAGCAGGAAATAAACACACACGTGCATGAATATATATATATATTCCTGTTCATGGCCTCATATATAAAAGCAGGAGATGAGGCTGAGTTCATGTTCATATGTTCATGTTTCTTCCAGTTTCAGCATTCTGGGAATTCTTTTGGTATAAGGGCATTCCTTATATTATATAAAATTAGAAGTTATGCCATGTGTCTAGTGTTGTTTCTTTTATATCTCCATTTAGGCAGCCATTCATTTTATTTACTTTTTATGTTTTTATTACCACACATTTTATTTTGGTGCCAAGCTTCAGCCTATTGAGATGCTATTTGCTCATAGTCATCTCATTTTTTTCTCCTCATGTTTTCCTCCCTTGGGGCCACTTTTAAAAAAAGCTCAATCTATAGACTTTCTCCAAATCACTTAACACTTCTGCCTCATCTTCTAAAACACCGCTGTTATCACCCCCCTGCTCTGTGTTTTGCTTCTACTTTCAAATTGGGCTGGTGAGAGCATGCCTCAGGCAATGAAAGACAATTATTTCTCTACGGTCTGCTAATAGTAATTTTTTTCAGAAACTCCTTTTACAAAGACATAAAATCCTGGCACTTTAAGTGCTATAAGAACCACTGTGAAATTGTCACCTGCATGATTCAACATAGGGACTACTAAACATCTTCGTGAGAGAAAAATGCTGGCTAAGTCATCATTATGGGCTAGAATTTGGAACTAGAAAATATGTTTCTATTGTTACACTCATATGAGGCAGGTATTAGCCGGGAAATCCAAAGTGCTTGCAAGAGCAAGTCATAACACTCATGTTTATGCACAAGCTCACTTACTAGACTCCATAGTGACTCTCTTAAACCCCATTTATTTGGGGGTATTTTAGCCATCTAGTTTAGCAACTTGGGTCTTTGTATTCCTTCAGTTACAAAAAATCTGACTCCAGGGCATATCTTTTCCAGATTTAACAACAATAGTAACAACCAAATGTATTGGACACAGAATCAAAATAACCTGAGGTTAAATCTTAGTTTACCATGAATTTAGGCAATTTTCTAAACTTTTGAAAGTTTGAATTCCTCCACTTTGAATTAGAGAAAATGAATACCTTTTTAAAAATGATTTTAGAATAATTAAACAAGATATACATAAAAATGCATCACAGTATACACTCATTTAACAAACCTATGCACATAATCTATGTGTGCCAGGCACTGTTCTATGCATTTTATCTATGTTATATTACTCTTATCTTACAGAAGAAAAAGATTAAGAGAGTTTAGGTAACTGAAATCTCAAAACTAATAAGTGGGATATGATTCTAAGCCAGGCAGCAGAGGCCAGAATACGTATGTTTGACATCTCCTTTCAATAACGTGTAACCCTGGTGAATTGCTTGTGGAGACCATTCCTCCATTTGACCGGAGCCCAAAGGTTTCCAATCATGTCACAGTCCACATAAAAAATCAGCATAAACAATGAACATTTTGCTACTGCTATTCCAAATTCTTCTAGGATAATTGCTAACTCGCAACAGATAGCCAGAACGCTTAAATGTTTAAGAGTTCTCCAAGCATCCCTAAGATTTTTTTTCTCTGACACTAAAAATGTCTTCAGAGCAACGTGCTCCACACCCCACCCCACAGAAAAACCCAGGAAGAACTGATTAAGTCAAAATCCACTAACTTCTTTTTCAATGGTTTTCAATGGTTCACAGAATTTATGAGGCCAAGACGTCTAATAGGCTTTATTTGTACCTCTGAGAATATTCCATAACTCTGTGCACATCTGTTTACACACTTCCTTTTCTTTTTTTCTGTCCAAAGGAAGACAAATGCATGGCAAGGAGAAGAACTGGAAAGATGGTGACTGACTAATGTATATTTAGTAATGGAAGAGAGGGTGGTGGGGACTAGTAATTCTTACAGTGTATTTGAGAATTTACATAAGTTGGTAGTTTTCTAAATATTAAGAGAACATTAGACCTACTTTACCTTTTCTGATTAACACTAAAGCCTGTGCCTTTATAGTATAAGACATATCATAGTTTCAGTAATTACCAAAAAATTGTAGTTTTAAAAATATTTGGCCCCTTGATATCTACTAAAAATCTTAAAAGGAAGCAAAAATCTGTGTATCCATTCTTTTGTATAAACTATGATGACTTTCTGGAATTATTTAACCTGTTAATAGGAATATTTGGAAGATATTCTATTTTTTATAATCTTAGTCCCATTTCCTTTTACAAAATTTCAATTTGTCTTGTAGCAGGGAGTGTTATTGTAATATGCCCTCTAAAACTTGTCACTGGTTTTATTTGAAAGAATGCATTAAAAATGCTGATTGAATACAGTGTATTTCAACAGGGCTATCATAGCATTTAATTTCATGGAAAGAAAATATCTTATAATTATTTTTAAGTATATGTCACAATAAAACTTAAGACAAATTCTCTATGAAATGTATAAGACATTATTATCATGATCAAACTTATTATTTATTGAACATTTACTATAACCTAGACATAGATGTAAATGCATGTTGGCTTTTTATAATTTGTTTTTCATACTATCTTTGTTAACCAAGTACATTTTACACTACAGACTTAGACAGTAAAAGTAATTTGCCCCAAATCAGGTAAATATGCAAGCAGGAATTCAAACCTAATTTGGTCTAAGTCCAAATTTGTGTTCTTACCCATGGTATTATATTACCTTGCCTTGCATACATTTTTTTTTTAGTAAATTTACTCATATTTTCTTACCTTCATTTTTAAAGTTATTTCATGTCACCTAATTCAAATATTTTATCTTGCTGAACTATATTTTCCTTATATCCTGTGTTTTATATGTGTGTATATATATACACACACATACATATATATAAATCTATATTCTTATATATCTATATCATAATAATTCAAGTGGACACAAGGCAAAATGTAAGTAAATAATATATAGAAAATAGGAAATTGGTCAATAGGGATGTTTACAGAAGAGCAATAACTGAGTAAGGAAAAAAAAACCTATTGAGCAATCAACAAACATCTCAAAATATCAAACATATGATCTCAAAATATCCCTTGCCACCCAGCACATATAACATGCGATTTAAATTACAGAATTATATTTCCAAAAAAAATGTTATCAACTTTTTAAACCAGTGCCCAAATGATCAGGTAGTGAAATCTAGCAAGGCATTTATATGGCTATTAGGGTATTACCTAGTCAATTAAATCATGATTTTGGCCAGTCACAAGACCTCAATTTACAGAATATCGCAAGTTCTATTTCATTTCCTTCTCAATTTTGTAAGAATGAAATACTTCAGTTTTTTACAATAGGAATTAACATGTAATTAACTAGAATTGATTATGTTAAATATTTAACCAGTTACATTTTCATTAATACAAAAACTCCAAAATAAAATCCTTGTTATGAGAGAACAAATTATATTTTCACTTTTGTTTAAGCTTTTGTCTTTAAAATATGTTTCTTCTTTGACCAAGTTTTCTTAATTGTTCTTTTTTCCTACTAACACTGAGGAAAAAAACCTTCACCCTTATTAAAAGTACACTATTTTTTTTTAGAATTTCAATAGCTGTCCATAAATTATGTGATTGTGGGGTGATAATAATTCTATATTCTTTTCCCTGCACGTATTTCATTTATAAACACAATAAAGCATGAGATATTTGAACTAAATTCATAGCCAGAGGTAGCAAATTTCATCTAATTATGAACAAGAGAGATATTAACATTTGCAACTAAGATTTTGCTTATAGATTAAAAAATGTCTGAAGATTAATGAAGCAAAGGGTGGAAGGGATGAGATGCATAAATTTACAAATGGCCAGTGAATGGTTTGCCTTTCTGAAGTACATCATTTAGTTGACTTTTCAGATAGCTTCTGTTGTCCTGGTAACCTTTTCAAGCATCTAATTAGAGCATCTCACAAATGCAGGGAGGATGCTGAGAGAGCACGTTTTTGGCTACTCAGTTATTGTCCTGATGTGAGCTTTGTTCATCTGAATTATTAAAAAAAAATGTGTATGCAGCAGAATGATGAAAGAAGGCTAATGTGAAAATCAAAGCTTATTTTAATGAAATTTATGTCCCTTCATTAATAATTTACTTAATAACACTGTGTATTAAGTAAAATTGTACAAAATTAAAGAAATCTAAAAGTATTAATGGAAAATTGAGGCAAAATGATTCTTACAACATTCATTTATTGAGTGCTCATTAGAACTGGGCATTGTTTTTACTCTCTTCCGTTTAATAGAGTATTTCCTGTGATCTCCCAAGAACTTCTATAAAGGAGGTACTAATACGATGCCTGCTTTTCAAATAAGAAACATTGAAACAATGTTCAAAGATGATAGAACCAGTAAGGCATAGAATAAGAATCCTAACTCAGAGTGACTCTAACTACTAAGCAATGCATCCTCCTATACTCTGCATTGTGGTAAATATTCATGCTCTCTTTGATACCCAATACACTCAACCTTCCCTTAGAATTATCATTAAAGCTTCATGTTACCAAAACAGCCTTAACTTCAATGTAAGAGTGCAATGTAACAATCTTGCTTCTATTTAACTTCAGCAAATCGGTAATACACTAAAAAGTAAAGCCACAGGTTAACTGACATATGAAGGGACAGTCATACATTTTTTAATAATCAAAAAATGTGAATTGATAGAAAGAGAGAGGGAGAAGGGAAGGAGAGAGGGAAGGAACCGAGTAAGGAAGGGCAAGGGAATGTGTTTAAGTGTACAGTTTATACTTTTTACACTTACTTGAAAAATATTAGAAAACTGGGTAATGCTATTTGTCTATGGGGATGTTGATATATACAATTCATATACCTATCAGGCATGTCAAGATTTGCAATCATTTTAGTTAGCAATATGGCTAAATAGTCAAATAGTCTTTAACTTTAGTTAGCAAATAGTCAAGCTAAAATACAGTTATCTTGTATCCTCTGAACAAGCAATTCTATCACACAATTGCCTTTTGTTTTGTTTGTTTTGCTTTGTTTCCTTTCACATAGATCTATTAAGGGATATACACAAGAATGTCCCTTGCAGGGATTATGTGGTAGGAATTTAGAGTATGTTAGGAATCTAGGTATTTGTCCCTGGTAAAGACTCTTGGTAAAATGTGGAGAATCGACATCATAGTTTACAGTGCAGTTAAAGTAAATGACTAGACAAAAAATTAACCACATAAATTTAACTCTAAATACATAAGTCTTAGTGAAATGAAAAAGAAACAGTGAGATATATTACAAATTACCTTCATGTGTTAGTAACATATTTTACAAAAACAAATGAAGTCTACCTGAATGGTTGTCAGGAGGATGTCAGAATGAGAGAATCACATGAGAATCAAATCAAATTAATAGTCAAGAGAGGGTCTATGCTGGTGCTTATGATCATATTTTGTCAAGAACTGAGGACTGTGGTTAACTTGAATACTTTGCACTGTGGTCTACTGCTCTGGGCAGTTAGAGTGCAAAGTAGGAATATTGAAGTAATCTCTTATTCAGCAATCTCTCTTAGAGTCACATGTTCTAACATGTTATAGTAGCCTGTTGACCATGGGCCAGTCTATATTCATCAAAAGATATTGACCCACAAGAAACATATTTTTTCTCTGTAGAGTTAGTATGAGAAGGTATTCTTATATATTCACATGAATTTGGATTGTTATAGTATGTGTCAGAAATCCAAAA
Organism: Pteronotus mesoamericanus; assembly: GCF_021234165.1. Classification (NCBI taxonomy): domain Eukaryota; kingdom Metazoa; phylum Chordata; class Mammalia; order Chiroptera; family Mormoopidae; genus Pteronotus; species Pteronotus mesoamericanus. Next base: position 12,199,791 of record NW_026555247.1, on the reverse strand, counting down.
TTTGTTTTACTCACAGGGAAGATGGTATCTTTGTATGAGATTACCTGTTAGGTTGAACACAAATGGGTTTCTGAGCTATGATACATCAATACTTAATCTCCTTAGGGGACCATTCTTTTTCTTTCTCTGTTTACACTGTTTGTTAATGATCCACCTACTAGCTGGTTTGGCAAGAATATATTTCTTCATGCAGGCAAACATATTGTTTCATAACAGATTGTTTGACATTTTTAATATATATTCCAATAGCACTCTTGGATCTTTGGAATTTGTTCTATATTTTAAATAGAAGTTACTATGATTATGCTTTTATTTCAGTAAGTTTTGAAAAGAGTTTTCCCCTCTTTAGTTTATTCTTTAATAGGCTGTTTTGTTTTGTTTTTGAAGGTGCTCAATCCACTGAGCACACCAGCCAGGGCCCAACTTCTTTTTTTTAAATTCAAAGTACAAGAACATATTCCAAGGCAAATATTCTAATTCCTTCATGCTTTTGTCTCCCTTAAACTCTATGAGTTTATTATAACTTAATTTAACAATAAACTCATAGATTGCTTTAAGTAAGTATTGGCCCTGATGGAATGTAGCTATTTGTCTATTAAAGATGTAGCAATTGTTGGTTAAAAACAATTAACTCCTTACTTTTGGTGCATGACCATTACTCTACATAAACACACACTTTGGGAGTAAAGACAAATGCAACATAAATACACAAAAAATTATGTGGCCACATTTTCTAATGTAATTTTCCTTGATACACCATCTAAAGTTAATTATTCTAGATCAATATAATAGATTTATCAGTTTCCATAAGACTGAAAGTTATTTTACCTTTATAGACAATGACATGTAAAAAAAAAGCAAATTTTTACTGATGTTGAACACTATTCTTATTTTTTTCATACCTTGACTTTTGTTGGTAGTGTCACTGTGCTTTCAATCATGGTAAATAACCCATCTAGAATGCGTTAGCTTTGCCTTCTCTTCAGTTTCATTGTTTTTCTCAACTCTATACCAGCTACTGACCAGGAGAGCTTCAATCTAATCAACATCATCATAACCCTCTTCTCACCCTCCAAATTTTGAAGAAATTCTTCTCTTGGAAATAAAGTCAGTTACCTTTGTCTTTTTCTGACTCTTCTACATTTATTTACATGCATGTAAAATCATCCCATGTTAATCTGTTCATTAGCCCACATTTTGCTACACTTCATAGCTCATCCAGGTTGCGGCTACCTCACATTGTACATTAAAACTATGAGAACTCTTGCCATTTTTTCCTCACATTTTACTGAACTACTCTTCAACATGAAATCTGTCATATATTCAAATTCCTATTTACACACACATACACAATATATTACATGTACTCAGTATGTGTATATTATAATATTTTATAAGAAGTGTACATGTTCAATGAATAATTTGGAAAAATACAGAGTAAAAAGAAAATTTTTTAAATCCCAAATCCAACCACGCAAATATAACAACTATTAACATTTTAATTTTTGATAGTAGTCTCTATCCCCCAGAGCATAAAGAAAAGGGATCAAAATGTAGTACTGAAAAATTATATTTAAAAAATTAATCTAAATTAGTTTTATTGATATTTATAAACTGGGAATGTCCTTGAGGCTGATATAGTCTAAGCAAATTGAGTTATCAAGATCATTTTTGTTTACACAAGTTGCTAGGAATATCCCAAATCTCCTCTCTATCAAATAGCTAAATTCCATCAGGGCCAATACTTACTTAAAGCAATCTATGAGTTTATTGTTAAATTAAGTTATAATAAACTCATAGAGTTTAAGGGAGACAAAAGCATGAAGGAATTAGAATATTTGCCTTGGAATATGTTCTTGTACTTTGAATTTAAAAAAAAGAAGTTGGGCCCTGGCTGGTGTGCTCAGTGGATTGAGCACCTGACTGTGAAGTAAAGAGTGGCCGGTTTGATTCCCAGTCCGGGCACATGCCTGAGTGTGGGCCAGCTCGCCAGTGGGGGGTGTGCGAAAGACAACCACAGATTGATGTTTCTCTCCTTCTCTTTCTCCTTTCTTTACCCTCTCTTAAAAAATAAATAAATAAAATCTTTAAAAAGTTGAATTAAAATAAAAAAATTTAGAACATAATTATGTGTTATAATTGATCATTTTACTTGAATTATTCTTTTAAAAAATCACAATTCTTCTCTATATTGCATACTTTTTTCATGCTGCATATATTCTTCATCCAAACCACTCAAAACTTCCTCATTCCCAACGCTTTCCTAAAATACATTCAGTGAAGAAATAGTTTACCTATTGATAAAAGGCTTAATTGTTTTTAAAATATCAGTCAATTTTATTAGCATTTCTTACCCCATATACAGAAGTTGAAAATTTTAACAGTAGCAAATGGCAAGCTGAGAAATTATGACCTGTTATAATGTTACACTTTCTATCTTCAATAATTTTCTGACTGATGCCAAATAATCCTCTCACTCAACTATATTGAACTTCTCAAGTGTTTATTTCCAAAAGCCATAACCTCTTCAAACTCAAAATCTTATCTACTTTTGTTGTTCCCAGAAATAAAATCTCTGTTCACTGAAGACTGATTCAGTTTTATCCTTCTCTTCCTAACATATATCTCTATCATCTATAGTCTATCTATCTACTTATCTATCATCTATCTATCTATCTATCTATCTGTCTATCTATCTATCTATATCTGTCTATCATCTATCTATCTCCATTACATATACTCATTCTTTCTTCGTTTATCTGAACATGGCATGGCTGGACCTTCCAAACTTGCCTCTTCCACAAGATCTTTGTGGTTGAAAAAGATCAAGTCTGTTCCTAAGGAAAATATGTGGTTATGACAAGATGTGAAATAAATCTGTAAAGCCCAGGGGTATTTTAAAATGAAGCCAAGTGGAAATTTGATATTTTTTTATGGTAAATGGAGAGAGAACTTTGGTTTCTTTGCCTTACTTACGGTGAGAAATTTTAAGGATCATGAGACTCAAATCTTGTTATTAGAGCCACATCCTCCTTTTTTGAGACTCTCTTGACTGGCAGAATTACCTCTAGCCACACTCTTCTTCCCATCATTTCTATCACCTAATTATCCTACTTTATAGTGAAATCTTGTTTCTCTCTTTAATGCAATACTCTGTCTCCAGAGCATGTAAGCATAATTGGCTACTTCTGTACCTTGCAAAAATTAATTTGGTACTGATATTTCTTCTCTGGACTGACTTATGTTTCTCCTTACTCTAGTGATCTATACCAATGACTCCATTTTCCAACTTGGTTTTGTACACATAAATGCATTAATACGTGCATTTGTGAAGGTCACTGGTGAAACTACCATTTTTCAAAAAACTGGATTATCTTGATTTTTTAATTTTCTGCAGCATGGGAATATTTGAACCACCCTTTCTTGACCTTACTTGATATTCTTCCCCATTTAGTGTTAAACCTTAAAAATTGGCAAGAACTTATACATTTGTATTGTTTTTATTCCACAATGTTAACATTTTTCCTTCACCTCAAAGTCAGTGTCCAGGTTGATAATTTAATGTCATATCTGCAATAACGTATTCCTTATTTTCAGGGCAAAGTGTATTTTTGTACATTATTAATTACTTAAAATCAGGCTTTATATTGGCCCAAACCAATGCCATATGCTTTTAGGTCTTTTAACTATAAAAAAGGTGCAACATACATTTCTACTCATGTTCTTTAAGTATTTGGGACAACAATAGATATATCTTTCCTGTTGCACCCATTTGACTTATTTTTGTATATTTTATTGTTTATGCTTACAGTTGTCCCCACTTTTTCCTCTTTTGCGCACCTCCACCCAGCCCTCCTGTTCAGGCAAAACCCACGCTGTTGTCGATATCCATGGGTCATGCATATATGTTCTCTGGCTAATCCCTTCACTTCTTTCATCAAGTCAACCTATTCTTTTTTCCACCCCCCCCCCACAAACAAAAACAATGCGAAGGATGAAGTCAACCTATCCTTTAGGCAAAATTACTATAGTGCACTCAATCATTATTCATTTGACATTTTCCAGATGTTTTACTATCACAATAGCCATCTTCTTAACTTTTAATATCTTTCATTTAATGTGGTACCTAAAATTGAATTCCATGTTTAGTTATAATATTAACAAAACAGGCCTGAACTCTGTTCCTCTTTTTCTCTCCAGCCAACAGAGTGGTGACAACATCTTGCTGTTGCTAATTCTTGGACTGTGTCAAAAATTTTTTCTGTTGTGTTTTCAGCTCCCTCACATCTGCTATCCCATTTTAAATGTCCACAATAAAACTAACTAATACCAACTGTGATTTCTTGATTTATCTTGACTGAAATAAATGCAAAACACTACACAAATTTAAATTCTTAAACATAAAAAAGAAAAAAATCAACAATAATGACAACAAAATTTCAAAATATCAAAAGGAAGTAAGGACAAAAGACATGATGAAAGAAGAATCAAGCCTGGATGTTTGGAGATAAGAACAAAGAAATCAACAGAGACAAGAGAGAAGGAGGGGGAGTGGGGAAAAGGAAGGGAAGGGGAAAGGGAAAGTCAAGGAACATATTGCAAGGACTCATGGACAAAACCAAAGGGGAAGAGCTGAGGGAGGGAAGGTGGGAGGGGGCAAGGGAAAGTGGTGTGGGGGAGGCAGAGACAAATGTATTTGAAAAAATAAATTAAAATAAAATTTAAAAAAAATAAAAAAGAATATTTTTTTAATGGAGTAAAAAATAATGTCAATATTTTAGACCTTGACATCAAAAGAAAAATATTCACAAAGCAGGTGAACATAATCGATAGAGCCAAATAAATCACTTTTTGAGCAACTGTGATGAGTTTGCCTTTGGATCTGATAAGAATAATGTCATGGTAGAAAGTTGAAGTAAAAATTGTTAGTAGATAGTTTCCAAACATGTCATGATTAGAAACTGAATCTAGATTCATCCATATAAACTAATGCACAATCTAAGATATTTTGTGGGACTAAGTAAAAAACATTAAGAATGACGCTTTGGAAGGAGTCTGAGGCATGCAGGGGGAAAAGAAAAAGAAGAGCTGGTATAAAATGATTCTCCAATATGTGAATAATCCTTTACAGTTTACCAAACACTATTAGATGCAGATGCTTATTTTGCCTTTACAGATACACTGTTAAGTTGGCAAGACAGATGGCAAGAATTTGTATTTATAAGCGAGAAAAAAAAGTGGGAAAATAAGGGAAACAGCAGCAAAAGATGGAAATGAATAGGAAGTGGAATAGGGTAAGATCATGGATCAGGAGGTTAAAAAAGTGGCTAAAATATTAATGACACTATCTACTCATTGTATGGAAATTAACTGAAATGCTGAAATAATGGCATTAATTCTGATGTATTTGATTTAATTTTATCAATACTAATTTATAAATAAAAATAATAACAAATAAGGGGTGATAAGAATAATAAATGACCTGAAAAAATCACAAAATCATATTAGTAATGATTGGTTGCAGAAGGTGGAGTCAGACAAAGCTCATGTTCTCTCACTTATATTATGGATAAAATTAGAAACTAAAATCCACATATTGGTGTAAAACTAATCTTTTGAATGAAATTTATAATTATAGTGTCCCTTTTCTTAACATGATTTCTTTGCTCAGGATCCACAAGATTTGGTGCTGCCCAGTGGGAGCTGGAACCACAAAGGAAACAGATCCATTTCTGAAGCTACGGGCTGAATGGGGAAAAGAGGGAGAAATATCCTGAATTGTACTTTACTCTCAACTTCCACTCTCCCACCAGGGCAGTCATTGACCTGACCCATCCTAGCTGGAAGACAGGAGTCATGGAAGTTTGAGAAACAAAGGTTGCCCAGGTTTTGCTCCCAAAATGATTGGCAGAACAGATGAAAGAAAAAGAATGCATTTGTAAACAAATGACAGACACTCCTATGCCATCTCAATTAATCCTATGGCAATCTCATTAAAACACATTATTTATGTCTTACTGGAAATAAAAACAATACAAGCTATTTTATTTTTTTCTCACTACATGTTCTGGGATGCTACATATATTAAATTAAAATTCAATAGATATTCCCAACTTAACTTATAGTACTGTTTTAATATTTATTAGTTTTTTATGTTTCAAAACATGTTGAAGACATTATTTAAACTTCAAATACCCCCATTATTTTCTAATAAGAACTAGTGATTAAAAAATGAAAACAAATATAAAATTTTTCCAATGCAATATTGGTTTCCAAATTGTGATTGCAATTATCTACATCATGTGCATTCAAAATTAATTGGAATTTATTGAATTTACTGATTAATTCTGCATTCCCAAGAAAAAATAGAGATAAGAGAAAATAATAGTGAATGCTCATATATTTAGTCAGTGGCATGTTTTCTGCATTGCCCCTGATTTATGAGTTCAAACTTTTAAGTTTCATCCTTCATTGAGATGAATTGTGTAAAGTATGTGGAATAATTTATATCTCTGCTAATGATGGTTTTAGAATGTGGGTAGAGAAAATTAAATCATGCTAATTTATAGTATAGAGAGAGTAAGAAACTAAGATGCATAAATGTGTGTACAACTATCACTTGCATAACAATTGTTAACTAACAAAACACTTTCTTAATATTTTTTGATCAGTGGTCATATTAACCTTTTTTTCTGAGGAATTTTGTTTTTGTATCTCAAAGCCTATGCTTTTTTTAGGCATTATATGAGTAATGCTCTAAATATTATAGATAGATATAGAGAGAGAGTTATCTCAGCTCATTTTAATAAAATATCAATATGTTCCTTTCTCTGGAAGGGAATCATATTAGTTCCCTAGGACTTCTGTAACAAATTGCCACAAACTGGGTGGCTTTTAATAACAGAAATTTATTCTCTCACAGTTTTGGAGTTTATATATTTGAAATCAAAGTAGCAGCAGAGCCATCCTCCCTATAAAGGCTCAAGGAAAACATTCTTCTTTGCCTGTTCCTAGCTTGTGATATAACTAAACAAGCCTTGCTTTGTAGCTGCATCGCTCCAATCTCTGTCTCTATTTTCAGTTGGCTTTCTCTCTGTATGTATGTCTCTATATATCCTTCCCCCTTCTTGTTAAGTCAATAGTCGTTGGATTTAGGGGCCACCCTAATCCAGTGTGATCTCATCTTAACTAACTACATATTCAAAAACCCTATATACAAATGAGGTGACATTTTTAAATTCCAGGTGGACACAAATTTTGTGGGACCCTATTCATCCCACTTATATTAATGACTTAATTTAGGAGAAACCAAAAATAAAAGGCAAAAAATCAATGATATAGAAGACACCTACCACCAGGACTGAGACTTTGCTTTCAGTCAACCTTCATTAAAGAGCATTGCAGGAATCCATCTGAGGAAGAAAGGGCCCATGACTAATTTGAAATCATACCTGTAAAATACATTTTTTTCTAGTTGGTTATTTACTACAAAAGTATCAGCAAAACAAAAGTATATAATATCTCTTAAGTCCAGTATCTATGTATGCCTAAAGAGATTGTAAAATTAGGAAGTAGGGCCTCCGTGATATTTTAATTAGTATTTTTTATTAAAAACATATACTGCAATTTACTAGTCCACAAATAATAGCTGTGAATTTTAATAATTTTAGTTTAATTATTTTGAATATGTGGAGGTATGTTTATGTGTATGGCTTTAGTAAAAATCATATTCTAACGAAAACTTACATTCTTTTTCTATTTAATTTAATATGGTTAAGTTTTCATAAAACTAAATATTATTTTAAAACATCAGGAAAAAATGTTGATTATGTATGTGAGTTCTGTGTTTTAGTTTTCATAGGTATTTTCAGTCTTTTTTTAGGAATTACAAAACTGTGAGGACAGCAAAGAAGCTGGGACAAGCTGGGTCTTCAATGTTATCGAGCCATGTACTAGTTCTGCTCCGCTGCTCAGACTATTATATGATAAATACATTTTCATTTCATTTAAACAACTGTATTTTGTTATCTCTATTACAGCAGCCTAGTCAGTTACACATGTAATTAAGTTTGTCTATTCAAAATTCACTAAGTTGTTTTGCCACAGTTTTCCTAAGCCTTTCTTCTCCTGCAAATAGCAGAAACATTGAAAACATAATTTTAGGGAATAGCACTAAGCCTAATCAAGAAGCTGGCATACATGCCTGGCTGGCTTCAAAATTGTTATTGACCAGTGGCTGCTATGTCTTCACTTCCGCCTTTTGTGCACAGACTTGTTTATTAGGCTTATCGTACGTCTGTCTCACCAGTGCTTGTTGGGAACACGGGGAGAAATGACTTATATCTTTAATTCACAGATGTTAGTATTAGTAGAACTCATACTTCAGCAACCCCACTCAAGGAGCTTCTGCATTTGGACTTCACTTAAATAACATCCTGGGCGTCACCTTGTGCCTGACGCTGTAACAGAATGAAACTTGTAGTGGGTGTTGAGTGTTAGGAGGAGGAATTTGTCTTTTACATGTAGAAGGAAAGTCAATAAACCAAAGTTAGAGGGCTGGCTGTGGTGGCTTTCAAGCATGGCCACTGATTCTTTGACAATGCTTTCATTGAGAGGTGGGTCTATGTTGCTTCTTCTGGAATCTGGGTGGGCTTATGATTGCTTCAACCAATAGAATAAAACAGAAGTGACACTATGTGCCTTCTGTGCCTAGCTATAGAAAGCCATGCAGTTTCTGCATTTTGCACGGGAGGATTCTTATTTGGGGCTGCATGCCTTTATATAAAGGCTTAAATTCTAGTCAATAGCCAATCATGAACATGAAAGCTGACAGTGCCCTAAGCATCTGTACCCTAGAATTCTCACAACTTTGGATCTTAGAGTGTGTAAGTTAATTAATTCCCAGGTAATATCTATTTTGACTCTGGTTCTGGTGACACAGTCCCAGAGGTTTTCTAGGTCCCCGGACTTATTCTGGTACCACCAGTATCTATCCTAGCAGACCCTAACTTCTATCAATAATTACAGTGGTTTCAAGTACCAAGAGTACATGGTAGACTGGGGAGTTCCTATATGAAGGGCCAATGATAGGCTAGTGAATCAAAGCAGATAGTAGAAGGATTGGTGAGTGCCTTTTGTAAAAAACATTACACGGAGCTAGAGCATCAGTTTGGCGTATTAGGAATCTTAACCAATTTCTGAAACTACGTAAGTATGAGATGACTCTCTACATAAAACAGCCACTGTTTAGTAACTGCTATGCTTAGGAGTGCTTCAGCCAATAAAGTGCAGAAGTAACACAGGGGCTGCTTAAAAGATTTCCTCCTAGGTTTTCAGGATTTAAAATATTATGTGTGCACTTGAGGATCTCTTTGTGTTTATTATACTGTGTAAGTTTTCTTACATGTGTATATAAATTTTATCACTAGATATGGGAAGTTGTCAGCTATCACTACAAATATATTTTCAGCCCTTTTTCTCTCACTTTATTTCCCACACTCTGTTGAGCATCTGTTGGTAAACTTGATGGTACCAGCATGGTCTCCAAGGCACTGTTTATTCTTCCCTTTTCCTTCTGTTCTTCAGCTGGAATTATCCCTATTGCTCTACTGTTACATTAACCTACTTATTCCTCTATCAGCTCACATCCACTTTCAACTTCTCTTATGAAATTTTTATTTTATTTATTTTACTTTTAAATGTAGAGCTTTTACTTTGTTTTCTTGTACAGTTTATCTTTATCGATATTCTATCTTTGATAAGTAAATATTGATATACTTTTATTTTTTATATATAGTTTCCTTTGGTTCTCTCAACATATTTATAATGACTTCTTCAAAATCCTTCTTTGCTAAACTCTTCATTGGTGATACTTCTAGTTATTTTTCTTAAGGGTGTATTTTCCTATTTCTTTGCATGTCTCATTACTTTTTATTGAAATCTGGATATTATAAATAATCTATTGTTTTAAGCCTAGATTCTAATCAATAATTCTTTTATTTTTGTGTTTGTTATAATTTAATAGATTATGTCTCCTCCAAAACTGAAAGACCACTGAAGTCTCTCTTCAAGTTATATTTTTTTAATTTATTTTACTTTTTACTAGTTTTATTTTTAAACCTGACTTCCTAGGGGTTCCTATTGGGGGAAAACAGCTTAGTAGTCAACCAATGATTGATAAGTGTACTTAAAATATTACAATTGAGCAAGTAATAGTAAAAGTCTTTAATCTTTGATGATAGATCTGTGTATGGTTTAGAAACACATTGAAAATTCAGTAATTTAAAATTGTTTTCCAGCCTTCAACCTCTGTACACTCAAGACCTCATAGTCAACTAGGAACAAAGAGACAACTCAGGCTGTCTCTGGTCTTCCTGAGTTTGCACGAATGCTGTGTTGCGTGAGCACACAACATTACAGACCATCGCAGTCATGTAAAAGATCCATTATGCCTGTCTGGTTCTCCAAAACTTCCATTAAATTTATGTCTGGTCCACTTGTGTGCTGCTTGCTCTGGCCTGTGGGATGGCATTAGACTAGGACTGATGTTGGCCTTCCCATGTTATTTACTATTGTTCCAGGATTGCTTCTCTACTGTTTTCAACTGTGGGCCATGGCATGGATTTTTACAAGCTCCTATCCCACATCAATGCATGCTCTTTGACAGCAACAGATTCAGGTCCTGGTGGCTTTCACTGTCCTCTACACGATGGAGCTGTATTGGGAGGAATGGTAGTTTCTCCTTAGGTTAAAACACCAGTCGTCCACTATTCTTACAAAGATCAAGACTTCTTGAATAAACATTTTTTAATTTGTTGTATGCCTTTGGTAAATTTCCAGGACCCTAATGTAGTTGTTTTTGACAATTTTGTTCATTTTTATCACTGCCTTTCAAGGAGAAGTTTTACTGAGTCTCTTGCTCATCCATTTCAGAAGTTTCCCCTAATCATTCATTTAAAACATGTCTCACCTCTCTCAAGCCCCTTGCACACAGTGCTTTCGACACAGGAATTATTCTACTCTTTTTGAATTAAATGTAAGTGTTTGGTTGCATACATAACAGAGCATTTGTTGATTTGTAGTTAGTGTCTAAAATGCATTATTTCTCATTGACTACTCCCCTTCCTGAATCTTTTTTTTTTTTTTTTGTAAAATACTATTACAAACTCACTCTTGATTTCCTTCCTAGTCGCTCTTGTTACTCCTTCCCACCTTCTTATTTGGCTCCTTCTCCCATGTGTACTTTTAATGTTGGGATTTTTTTAAAGACTTGATTTCAGGTCCTCATTTCTCACCTGATACTCTTTCTCTAGGAAACTTCATTCCCAAGCCTGGCTTTAACTGGCTCCTTTTATCTACAGATAATACTGATGTCCAGACCAGATCTCTAAGCTCCATGCTTTCAATCCTTTCAGTCAAATTGATACCACCTTTTTGATGTCACAAATATACCTCACACTCAATATATCTAAGTCCAAATTCATGTTCGTGCCAGAATGATTCTTTTCAAGCATTTCCTATTTCATGGAATGACATCATAACCTGTCCCTTTGGATCACTGCATAGTACATGGGCTATTCTTGCAATTGTGATTATTTCTGATTCCATGTTCTGGTGATCACAACAATGACTTTCATTGATGCTTTTAATTCTACCCTCAGAGTTTATGATTTATTGTACAAACTTTCTCAAAAATAATAATATGGCTTCCCAAAATTGTAGAGCTGTGAAGAAAAATCCAGCATTTTGATGTTTGCTATAATGAAAATAAATGTACAACTGCCACTGTACCATATCAATAAAATGATGTAAAGCAACACAGTCCTGTTTTAAAAGTATGAGTTTTTGTCATAATTTAAAAATGTTTTAATATTATAATTTTAATTGATGGAAATATTAAGAATATTGCATTGAGGTGATCTTTTTCCTGTACAGAAGAGTCAATATTTCTAACCACTTTTTGGATAGCATTATGCCCACTTATCTGTGAAAGCATTTATGAGACATGTAGATGTTTGGAGAAGCTCCAAAAGAGGTCAGTAATAATGAGTAAAAGGTGAAAAAATAATACCTGTGTTAAGAAAATGAACTGCTAGAGAATTATAAAAGTGATTTTACAAGATTATCCTTGTGTCAAAGTTTATTCCATTGGCTCAAAGTCCTCTTCAGGATAATAACCATAACTATACTGATGAAGGATGGAGAAAATGTCATCATTGCAATTATAAAGATGAAAAAATATTGAGGTTCAGAGGGTCTGGCTTTCATAGAGGTACTGTAAAGGAGAATTTTCTGCTTCTAAATGTTTGACATTTTTTCTCTAACAGGAATCACATAACAGCTGTTACACTCATTTGGTCAGTGTGGAAGGCTGGCAAATTTTACAAATTATAAATAAAACAGACAGAATTCAAAGGAAAATTAAATTAATTAATTAATAATAGTAAATTAATTTAGTTTAACAGAGTTTTAATGAGTCTATGTTCTAAACATAAATCTCACCCAGGAATTAAGTTGAATATAGCCAAGTGTTTCTGATATTACTCTTAATCCTTTAGGGTGGAGTAAATCCTGAAGTAAACCACACTTACCTGTCTTAACAAAGATTTTCTAACCTTTCAGTCACATGTGTTTTTGCATGTCAACAAAATTTAGAAATAAGTCATCAAGAATGTCAGAATCAAGCAAACTTTTAAATAAATTTGTCTTTAAGAATTTATTCTACATTCACATTCAGGAGAGACAAAATATTGAATGTTTTAGTTTAAAGCAATAGTGATACGGTAGTTATAGATGAGGAAAATATGGCTTATAAATATATATCTTTCAAAGCATATGTATTGAATGTATTTTCTTTTTTATACACTTAGTTTGACATTATGGTCTCACCCAGAGAAGTGAGTGGTTGATTATTCTTGCACTGTAGCCTTTAAAGATCCTTCTGCCACCTATGGTCCCAAGATAGCAAATGTGTTTGGTGGAAGAAGATCAACACATTTTGGGACTGAAAAATGGAAAGGAACTCCTGATTTTATGCCATTTCAAGTGATTTATTTTACTCAGCAGGTCTCTCTTATTGGCCTGGGACTTTACTTTGCCCAGTGAGCCAAGATGGGTTGGCTGCAAAAGGTCCTTAGAAGTGCCAGGCTCATACTGATCCAAAAACAACTATCAAATCAATAGCCTCTCAGCTTCTGGCAATGGCTACATGCACTCAGAAGCACCTGGAAATTTTATATCTGGTTGAGTAAAAAATATAGGGTGGAATAACAAGAAATAGCATACTATTTGGCATAAGAATGGATAACAATAAGTTAAATAATGACTATAAATTATACTAAAATTAAATACATGAAATAAATATTTGGCAGATAATATGATAGCTGTTACCACATGACATGTCATGTAATCATATCTACTGGTATATAAAAAATTTTACTTTTTAAAAATGAAAAATAAACCTGGACTTATAAACAATATACTGGATAATGTATATTAGGTGGTCATTAAATTTTCATCATGTAAATAAATGTATACAGATATGTTTTGAGTGGCAAAACTAGGAGGCAGAGCCTAGTTCTTAAAAACAGAAATATAATTTTCTTTCCAACTCATCATTTATTTCAATGTAGAATTCAGATGAAATGATTTTATAATTTCAAGAAACTTCATATCTATATAATTATAATAAAATGGCTGCAAAATGCTATTTTATTTCATAATTTAATGTTTGAATATAGTTTAAACCTATTTTTGTTTGTTTTCAGTTACTGGATCAGTTTTTATTTGAACATATTTTTAATCTTATGTTAATAGAATTTATTCTTCCTCAGGATTGGTTATGTATAAATTTAGCCAGTAGTGATTACAAAATATTTTTTAAAGAGAATGATCATGGCTTCAATTTCAATGTAAAGGACTTTCTATTTTTCCTGATTCCTGATACTGAGCATGCCTGTTTGTCTACTTCATAATTACTATTAACACGGGAAGCATAAAACAGAATTCATAACTTTTCTTTTAAAAGGCCTCCTTTCTTTGTCTCCCTTATTATAGGGAAATCCAATAACCCTGACTGAAATGAATAAGATATAAGATTAAAAGTTTTCTTGGTGGGTAGAACTGACTGTTAGTATATTACAAGAACATGTGTTCATTAATACACTGCCTCAGGCAGCATGTGAAATCAGAGGTCAGATGGGTTTCCTATATAGTAGATATGTCAGTAAGAGCAGCATGGTTTGAGTGGAGAATGGTGACCCAAGTGAAGGGGAGATGTTGGGGGTGAAGAGAAATGTTTTAAATTGGCAGGGAATATGACAATCTATTACACATGTAATCAATTCACAGTTGCTTAAGACAGATCTAGATTTAATTCAGGTCAAACGAATACATTCTTCACTCTTATGATGTTTGTTTTATGAACAAATCTTAATGTGCCAAATTTTATAAGATTTTATAAAAGGTAGGAGAAAACAGATAGCCATCACTATATTTGTTAATGGGTTTTCTACTTTTAAATAAGAAGCATGGCTTTCTGGAAAATTCCAAGAGGACAGCAGTGGAAATTATTCAAAATATTTAATGATCGAGCATCATCTTTCATTTAATAATAAAGTAGCACTCTACTGGATTTCTCAGGAATCATAAAAGACAACTGGGCCTTGAGATCTTATCTTTTCACAAACTAAATTAAATGATAGATTAATTTTCCAGATAAAATTAATCTCTATGCATTTCTTGTAGGGAAGATACACACCATTGTGAGCCTAAAGGAACCAGCATTTGGTTTGTTTTAGGCCAAGAGGTAGATGTCTCCAAGATCAAGATCAGCTGGTGATTTAGACCAAGGATAGGCCATTTTTAGGTACAATCATATAGTAAGAAATAGTAAATAAGAATCTGTACATAACTTCAGTATAGAAAGACCCCTGCATTGTGATGTTTTCTCCTTATACTAGTGGGTTAATTGTCAAAAGCCTCAGTTGCTTGGTTCTTTTGACCTAGTTTGCTCCTGTTCTCTATAAAGCAACAGGTAATTCAAGAAGCTGAGTAGACCTTATCTATCGTAGTGTTTGCATTACTTGTTTGCTAGTTTGGTAGTGAACCTAAGCCTATCCACATAGGCAAAGGTCTGTGTTGGCCAGGCTCAGCTTGACACACTGCAAGCTTATCAATTAACTATCCTGCACTGTAAATATGAAAGCTGAACATGTCTGTGCTTTTTCTTAGTTTGTATTATGGGACAGTATTCCAAAATATGTCCAAATATCAGTTTCTTGATTTATAATTTCACCTGGTTGAATTACTAGATCATTTCTATGACCACATTTAATTTAATAAAAGCACATTTAAGAATATTTAAGTATACAAATATAAAAAAATACTTGACCGATGCCACTGCTGGTCATTCTGTCTATATGCTGTGTTTTATTGGTCACCCTAGATCCATAAGCAGTTAAATTCAACTCATTGTTTCAACAAGCATTATGGTGTTCAACAAGCACAAGCACTGTCCAAGGTGCTGGAAATATACAAATAAATACAGTCTCACCTATTCCCCAATGTTATTGAAGAAATAGTTAAAGATGTTATAACATATGTAAGGATCACCATCAAGGCATAATATAAGTGTTTCCAAATAATTTGGTTTTAATAATTATAATTTTAATATGAAATTTAAAGTAAGGTAGTCATTTTTGTTTCAGCAATAAAAGACACTCATTGACCAGAATCTCCTGCTGTGATCTGAGTGGGAGCTTATTTTACAAGAGTGAAAAGAAAGCTAAGAAATTCATGCTGCCATGTAAGAAATCTTTACATTTGAAAGTTAGTGTCAGGTCTAAGATGTTTGTTTACTTGAACTGCACAAAATTTAAGTTGTAACTCAGATTCACTTTTTCCACTTGGGGAGTTCAATCAGGTACTAGAATTAAGTCTTCATGGACTGAAGTGAAACTTTTCTCTTAAAGTTAATAGAATCAGTAATGTTAACATGAAAGAAAGTTGATAATGAT
Organism: Pteronotus mesoamericanus; assembly: GCF_021234165.1. Classification (NCBI taxonomy): domain Eukaryota; kingdom Metazoa; phylum Chordata; class Mammalia; order Chiroptera; family Mormoopidae; genus Pteronotus; species Pteronotus mesoamericanus. The sequence continues at coordinate 12,183,775 of NW_026555247.1, read as the reverse complement.
TCTATTAATGTTCAGGTCAGACGCCATCCCCAAAGTTATGGTAAAATGGTATGAATGTCAATAATACTTCACTATTGAATTTTCTTGAGGCCAGCAACAAAGAAAATTAAAAATGTAAATTTTTATGTAGTCCCTATTATAAAATTCTCACCAAATATTAATGCTAGATACAGGTCAGGGGTAGATAGCCACTATTTGTTTCAAAGGATCAAAATGCCTAAATTTCGAACAACAAGTTATGCATATAACACTTACACGAATATTAGAGAAATCAGTATTTTTTCTCATAACTGTACTTGAAGCAAAAATAAATTACAAAATTTAACATAATTTTGATTCCTTTGCTCATTAGTTATACAAAGAAAATTACTGAAATAAGCTGGCATTTTCCCAGCTATTAGTGAAGTCTCTCCCTAAATGCTTTTGTATATGATCAGGTAGAAGAATCAAATATTACCAAAAATATGTCAGGATTATTTTGAGAATAAAAATGTCATTGACCAAAAGAATAATTGATGTTGTCTTTAGGAACTCCACATATGAACATTATTATGAAATCTCTGAAGAGGTAATTTTTGTGAATAGACAGGTTAACAAAAACATAAGTAAAAAATCACTGAATTGCTTGTAAAATCCAATGAATGGAGAGATACAAAATTCCTCTAATTTTAAATCTATAATATTATCTGTCCATCCCCCAAAAGCTGTTTTGTGGTTTACTGGTATTTCTGTAAGTGGAAATTATTTTAGAAAGCTTCATTCCAGTTTGTCTAAATTTAGTATTTTTTAAGTTCTCATTCCTTTTTAAGTTGTAGATTTATTTTATCATATATATTCTAGTGTACAAAACATAAAGAAAAAAAGCTCTTTTTTATCCTTTAACCTTTCATTCCCTGTGGAATATAATAATATCACTATTTCAACTTCTTTTTTCTTTTTGCATAAAATTTGTGCTCTCTGGAACAGACTAGTGAATGATTTCATTGTGTGTTTAGTTCATCATACATGTAGAACACATTTACTGTTTTCAAAAACTTCATTTCAGCATATTTAAAAAGGACATTTTACACTCCTCCTCACACCGAATACTTCTTCAAATGTCCATGTAATTCAATATGAATCAGTTCTATTTGAGGGGAAAACTGTTTCACAAACCAGCAAATCCCAGAAAGTACTAGTAACTGTTCTGGTTATATAATTCCAACTGATACAATTCATCCTCTATGACTGCTGCCACATATTTGTAATCGTGGATTCAGTTGTGGACCTGTTGAGAAAATATTTCATCTTTCTATATAATTAGGGATTTCTGATTATACATTTATATGCATTTCTGAATATATACATTGATACATATTTATACATAATAGAATATTTAAATAACTATCTCTAAATTCTTGACCCATTAAGTGGGATTTGTTAAAATATGTGTAACTCCACCTCTTACCTCCATTTACACTCCAAGAAAGAGACCCTAATAAGTATTTCCAAGGTAGAAAAGGCAATTAATAATCCTAAGAAGGAAAATGTTCTTAATATAGATGTTACTATTATTTGAGTCTTTTGGACAGATAAGTGTTACAAAATTATACTAGACCACCTTCTTACACCATACACAAGACTAAATTTAAAATGGATTAATACTTAAATATAAATTGTGAAACCATAAAAATCCTGGAAGAAAACACAGGCAGTAAAAATCTCAGAAATTTCCCATAGCAATATTTTTTATAACATATCTTTTTGGCCAAGGGAAACAAAAAATAAACAACTAAGACTATATAAAACTAAAAAGTTTTTGCACAACAAAGGAAACCATCTACAAATTGAAGACAATCCACTGAATAGGAGAACATATTCACTGATATACCTGATAGAGGGTTAATATGCAGAATTTATGGAGAACTTGGAAAACTCAACACCAAAAAAACAAACAATTCAATTAAAAAAATAGGCAAAGGACCTTAATAGACAGTTTGCTAAAGTGGACATACTGATGGTAAATAGGCATATGAAAAGATGCTCAATGTCACTAATCATCAGAGAAATGCAAATTAAAAACACATTGAAATACCAGTTCACACCTGTCAGAATCGCTATCAATAAATCAACAAACAACAAGATTTGGCCAAGATGTGGAGAAAAGGGAACCCTAGGCAGTGTTGGTGGAAATACAGATTGGCGCAGCCATTGTGGAAAACAATAGAGTTACCTCAAAAAAATTAAAAATGAAACTGCTTTTTGACTCACTGATTCCACTTCTGGGGATTTCTCTGAAAAAAGACCCAAAACACTAATTTGAAAGAATATATGTGCTCTGATGTTTATTGTACCATTATTTGCAACAGCCAAGATTTAGAAACATGTTGAGTGTCTTAGGGTGTGATTATTCCATAAACTGAAGGAAGACTGAAATCAAGTTGGATGTAATTTTTAAAAACAGATATACACTATTTTTCAAAACTTTACTTCTTATAACAAGACCACTCATGGTATTTGAATGACTGATACAACACACCTTTCATACTTCTGCTTATATGTGACATCTAACATAGCTGCCTCTAGACATATTGATATATATATATCAGCCTGATGACCTTCACAAAATAGAAAATGATTTGTTCTTAGTAATTTATTTGAAACTAAATGATGTATTTATGAAAGATTTACCAGTGCTTAAAGAGAAACTTAAATTAAGAAATTTAATTCTATTGAGTATAAAAAGTGTTCACCAGAAAAAATAAAATTATATGTAGGTCTAAATGACTCTGCATTTTATAAACAAAGATTTGTTATATCAATTTTGGAGGTGGAAACTATACTTAAATATTCTGTGGCCAAATATCACATACAATGTGTTTGAACTGTGCATTTTGTTTACTTTAAATCTACCTCATCATAGACATTGAAAGGGTATAGATTTATGAGACAGAAAAAAAAAAAAACCCCACAGAGTATAATTAAGCAGATAAGGATTAAGCTAAAAAGGGTTTAGCTGATAATGCTAAAAAAGCATTCCAGTTCACCACTGAAGTTCCTTTGTTAGACCATGAAAGCACTTTAATGTCCTTCTCAAATTATAATCAGTTATTTCTGTGATCAATTTATAGGTGTTATTATGAAAACTACTTTAGACAAGTTAATTGTCTAAATGAATACATTAGTTCACTTAAATATCAAAAGAAAACCTTAGACCACAAGGTTACTATTTCAAACAATTAAATACTAATGCATAGTTTTTCAAAGAAAATTCTAAAAGAATTCAAATGAAAATCTAATGAATTCAAACAGAAGACTAATATACTGTTCACATGTTAATAAATATCTAATTGTGTTGTGTCTATAAATTATAAGCCATCAAATTCAGTAACCTATTTGCTTAATTTCTAAAAAAGACATTTGAAAAATTTAAATTTTGCTTTCTTTTTTTTATTTTGCTTTCTTATTCCAACAAAGTTTAAAAGAATAGCATTTCTGATAATAGAAAAGAATATAATTCTCTTTTGACTTTTAAATAATTGAAAATTTAACTTATAAACCAATATTCTAGTAAAATAAGATCATTGTGCCATAAAAAATGAAAATGAAACACATGTGTGTGTGGTCAATATATTTTTCCAGAAAAGAACTTAGGTAGCCTATATGCTGAAAGCCACAATTCAAATATAATGCTGTCTATTAGATAAACATATAGGTGAGGGAAGGGGCTGTTACCTGAATTCTGCCATAGCTATCTTTTATATATTTCAATAGGACATTAATAAACAATGTTTTGTTAAATTAATTGAGTTTGTTTAAAGAATAACCTATTTTTTTCTAGAATCTATGAGTATTCTTATTTTGGACACTTTACAAAATTACTCATTTTATTATATGTATGAGTTTAATATACATTGTGTTTATGTGGTAACAACTGAGACATGATATCAAATTCCCAATTTTGAAAGAGACCTCTTGCTGGACCTGAGAAAAAAAATGGCATTATGTACTATATAATCTATTTCAAGGAATTACTCACTACAGTGCAAAATCATCCCCCTCACCTTCATCTCCATCATGTTGCTCACCAGTACACATTTGTGTCACCCAGGTAAACTTAAAACATATCTATACCCAAACCTCACTCCCAGATATTCTGATTTAGTTAATTGGTGGAAGGATCCAAGCTATAGTGTTTTTCAAGCTCCCAGGTGATTGTACTGTGCAACCAAATTTAAGAAAAACTGAATCACCTCAAGAAAAATGGACCATTGTCATCTGCTATTTTTTAACCATAGGTTATTGATAAGCATTAATTGGTAATGTTATAATTGATGAAAACATATTTTTTGGATAATGTATTTGTGTTTTACCAACAATATTTTATTGCTCTAGTAGCATTTACTAAAATGTGGAAATAGGTTTGTAAAGTCTAGTAGATAAGCCCTGCCTCAGTATGGACATATATTAACTATATTTTGTCTTTCAATTGGGGATGTGGAATGGTAAGATAAAAGAAAATGAGCTAACATACATAGGATGTGGTCTGAACGGCAATTCTGTAAGGCAACGTGGCTCTTGGGAAAACACTTTGCCAAGAAATTTTGTACTTAGAAGAACTCTACCTTTACTAGTTTACTTATGTTGTTCATGAAAGCTCATTCACCATTGTATCATTCTATTATTATTATTTATTATTATTACTTGCCTAAACTAATGTGCTAGAGGGACGAGAAGAATTTTGCATGGCTAGATGGAAAAAAATGTTGTGGGAAAGAAATGCAATAAACATCTGGGATCATGCTCTTTTCCTATGCTCTGAAAATGTTTGGTATTAGAATGTTATTGAGTCTCACTATAAACTGACAAAAAAAAGCAATGTACAGGGTTTTTGTGTACATTAAATGAAAACATCTGAGAAGAATATACTATATAGCTTGTCTTTTAAAAGGAAGCAGGGATCAATAGACTCATGTATTAACAGTAAGTGCTTTAATGACTATACACAGCATTGTACACATTGAAAATTGATTACTTTAATTAAGGAAATCACAATTAAATTGATATTAGGGAGGATTTTCACAATTAAGGATTAAGAATGTGAATTCCTCAATGACAGTTAAAAGAACATCTTTCCAGATGTTTTCCTAATGTAATCTAAAACTGGTAGAAATTTTTCCTTGGATTGATTTTGATAATTTTAATTAAGTCAATAGATCAAATTATAGTTATTCTGTGCCATATAGGTATGTCTTAGGAACTAAAACCACATGCCATGCCCCTCTGGTTCCTTTGTGTTTTAAGTGTTACAGGCAATGGTGATGAATAGCTTTGTGAAATTCTTCTTTTGTAGAACAAATGAAATATGTTCAGTCCTGTTAATCTAAATTTTGCAGAGTGGGCACACACAATTCACATCAGGTTCATTGTCAGTCCTCAGGGTTGAATTTCTGCATCAGAACTTTGGCAGATGGAACGCCACATTTAGCGAGCCCACAGGTGATTCTAATAGTCTCATCTCTCATGTTTCCCCTCCCCCAAGTAAGCTAACATTCATTGTTTTATTGCATTATTACAGGAGGAAATATGAGACTAATTATGTGTGTGATAGAAATACAGAGCACACTTGGAATGTAGTGTACTTACATCGATAATATATCAAACCTGAAATATCCATTGTTTCTTACCAGTTTAACACCAGGACAAAAGTTTCTTAAATGTATGAAATGTTTTATTTGAAATCATTATAAATAAAGCTGTTTCTATCCTCATGACTTTACCAATGTGTATGGAAATAATACAATTTATATGAAATTATCGTAATAAATACATTGACTGAAGTTTAAAAAATGAGAAATAATATTAAAAATAATCTTTGATTCAAGTATTTCAGAGAATCATAAAAGGTAAATATCTAGAGAGAACTAAAAAATAAACAAATTAACAAGTAAATGTGATGTTAGTATTAAATTCAGGAGTGAGCAGTAAAGCCCTAGAGTCTAAACCAGACTAAGATCTAGTTTTTCAGAAGTAAACTTTCAGTCTCTTGGAATTAGAAGAAAGTAAAGGGAACAAAGTAATGCCTTGTTTTTATTTTTTTTAATTTATTTTTTTGTCTCTGAGTACCCAACCGGAGCTTAATTTTTCTTAGGCATGAATGTGAGAGAAAGGTTCACCTACTAGAGGTTGGGGGTTTTTGGATGTCAGATCCCTCCCCATGGCATGCATTATATGTTGAACATAATGTGAGGCTTCAAAAGACAACCTTAAATACCATGAAAAAACCCTTATTGTTTACTTTATGCACCATTTCTCAAGGCAAGTTACTTTAACTATAGTTTGTATCTATTAAAATTAGTATAAAAGAAAAAAGTTTCTTAAACACATTCCTTGAAGATACAGTAATTTTAATTTTCTCAAAATGTGAATGCTCTTTATCTCTCTGACTACTAACACCTCTTCTTTTGTCATTGAATGCCTATTTAATATAGTATGTGTCATTTCCATTGAATAGTAAGTAGTTGAGAATTTCCATGTAGAAAATTTCCATCTTGCTTTTGGCAAGGTGTTCAAAAGATACAATTGCTTCTGATGACTAAAATAACAACATTTCATCTGGAAGAATTAGTATGAACAAGGAGGGAAGAGAATTTGCCCCAAGACTAAATTAGACTATTTCAATTCACTATAATTCACGTACTAGAAATGAATTACTGTTAAGAAGCAATATCTATCCCCATGACAACGTCTGTTTTCTCACACACTAGAATCACTTACTGTTTGTTCCCCATGAGGGGTAACCATTTGCTGAACAATGAATAGAAATTACAACTTCCCTACCTACTATCACCAAGGCTTTATATATGATATCAATATTTTGAAAAACATCACATCTTTATGACATGCATTTGCCAAGCATATCTGGCCCTGCCTTCATTTTAGTCTCTTCTGACCTCACTTACTAGTCTATCCACCTTGATCCACAAGACCCAGCTCCGATCTTCCCTTCAGGAAAGCATTTAAGCAAAGTGATTATGTATCACTTTATTTATGTGTTTAATAGGATTCATTATGTAAACAAATATTTGCCCATTTTTCTTGTCCTTCATGCAGCATGGTCCTTGATACTAGGGATCGTAGTTGTTTACAAACATCTTCCAGAGAGGCTGGCCCAGTGTAGCCACTGAATGAATAAATGCATAAATGAATGAAAACCTTATGTATATATATTCAAAAGTCTAACTTAAAATAAACTACCCTAGACGATTACCTGTTTTAGTCTAGATTACGAACTAGTTAGAAGTACAGTTTATTTTGTTTTTTCCCCATTGTTCTTGTCTAGCTGGGATTTTTCTGAACAAGTGTTTAGGAATTCTATATACTTGTATTTCTATGAAAGGAGGGAATGACATAGTATCTACTGAGGGTCTATAATATAACTGGATCTTTGCTGAATGCCTTACATTCTCTTGTTATATCAGGAAAACATAATTAAAAATTAAAAAATGATAATTATTAATTTAATACAAAAAAATTTAATTAAAACATCCACATAGTTTCTATCTGTATATGATTTGTTTTTAACTTTAAAAAGTCATACAAATAAAATAATTTTTCAGAAATTTGTTATTAAAATTTATATCTATAGATTTTTTTAACATAAGGATTCAGGTTTGAAATGTAGGGACAATTCTATAAATTTTTCAAAATTCTTGGTTGAATTTAAGCACAATCTCTCAAGTTATATGTCCCACTACCTGTGCCTTTAGATTTTCTGAGTAGAAATGGGTCAGTTTTAAGTTGCATATTCATTATGTTTAATTATGTAAATAACCTATGGAAATTTAATAAAATGATTCCCAAATTTATATTTTAAAATTGAATAAATTTTTCATTAAATCACTGACTTTATGTAGTCAAAATGTGTAATGTCTATGTATAGAGTCACAAAAAGAAATTAATTTTTATCATGAAAACAAGATGACTCAGAGAAAGATCCTTGCTGAAAATATTTGGAAATTTAAAATAAGATTTATAGAAATACAGAAGAATATAAAACAAAAGCCACATACTATTATTTTCATAAATGCACATGTAGCTTATATGTATAGTATTATGTTCCAACTAACAGAACTACTTTTTTCAGTCAGGAGAGAGGGTAGGACAGGGCGGAGGTGGGAAAAAGGAGAAAAAGGGGGAACAATGGTAATAGCATAAACAATAAAAAAATTTTAATTATAATAAATTATTCAAGTTATATTCTATTATTTTTAGTAAAATCAATGTTATATTTATTATTAACAGCAATATTTTAAAGTATACAGAGTTTTTTTTTTATACAAGGAAGAGAGTAATATAACTATAAAAAATGCGTGTTACCTAGTGAGTATTCTTTGAGGATAGTGAAGATGGTCAGGCTATTTTAGACTATTTTCATTATCTAGAAATACCTAACAAGATATCATAATTCTGCCAAGATGGAGGATTATCCAAAACTATTGATACTCTTTCCCAATATCAATCGCGAAAAATTTTTAGAAACAAAAGGCACTTACATATTTAATATAAAGATGTAAAAACAACTGCAGCCAAAATGAGAAACCTATGGGGCTTCTACAGGATATTAAGAATTGATATATGTGTAAATTGTGTAGCTTGGGATAGAGGATACCAATACACCAATGAGAGAAAAGTAAAGGAAACACATTTCCAATCCTCTTTCTTGCTCTTTTCCCAATCATCGGAAGCAGTCAGGAGAAAAATTTGCTGAAGTCAGGACATCTTTTAGCTTTCTTCTCCACACACTCACCACCCAACCTTCCAAAACTGGGCCAGGTAAATCTCTCCTACCCAGTGGTGGCTGCCCGGTTCTGCAGTGCCCAGAATCTGGACGTGCGTTCCCCATCCCCGGCGGGATCCCAAACATGCTGCTGAGTGATGAGGAAACCGCAACTTAATAATGCCAGGCATCCATTTTTCACACCTTGACTGTGTGTATCTTTGTTTATGTATATTCCTGTTTGTCAATTTTGTGAAATATGTCCCCAACTTTGACTCAGTCACACTCCACACATTGTTCTTGAGCTTAATATATATTTTTTTCTCATTAAAGTTTCAAAACAAAACAAAAAGATAGAGTGCTTGTAAGAGTTTGCACTCTGTCCTGAGGCTCATCCATTCCCTTCTTGTCGAAGTGAGTTGACTGAGGCAACTAAGGCCTAGTTGTTTCCTTCCCAAAATACGCATTCCAGACTAAATAGAAATGAGCAATTAAACTAATTAAAATTACATTTTACATATATCCTAACATATATATGTGCCATTAATGATTGGAAAGTCACTGGCACTGTTCTAAGATTATGGAAGATTTTTAGCAACTTTTCCATTGCATATATTTATTATCAATCAGTATCATGTAAATCTATTCAATATGGATTTCAAACTAAGTTTCAGCTCTTCTTTTGCTTAATTTACTAAACATTTAGTTGACTTTAAAGTTCTGTAATTTAGGATTATGCCCATTTTTTCCCCCTGAACACAAATGATAACATCTCTTCACTAAAATTATTTTTCTCTTCAGCTGAAAACAGGCAATTTATATGTAAACATCTGTAAGAATTTTCCAGGTTGCACAGAATTATGCTGTACACTGCTTTCCACAGGAAACCATTTAATAAACTACAACAGAGTAGCTCCTGGGTCTGTATCTAGAAGGAATGTGAGCATCTTTGATTCAGCCTAGATTAAGGATGCACTTCATGGAAGATATATATTAAACATTGCGAGCATAAATCTCTTGTGGTCAATTTAAAATCCCACTGAAATTATTTACTTGAAATGCAAGCTTGAAAACTACCTGTAGAATGTACTTTTCTTCCTTAGATTTGATAAATGTCAAGTCATATAAAAATATCATATTTTAAATCCCAACTGTGTTGTTTTAAGAAAGCACATCCCCAAATTCCATTTGTGAATAAATCTATTAAGAGAATTACCTATAAATAAAATATATTATTGATTTGTATTTTGTTTTAAGTGCACTTTAAAATTTTCTTCTTAATAATGTAGCTAAGGATATTTTGATAAATGTATCCAATGGAAAACTTTAGCTCTTGTTTGAACTACATGCATGATCCATGAAGAAATGGGACTCTAGCTTTCTGTTATATCCTCAACAACTTGCAGAGTCTAGCCACTCAATAATTATTATCAAATAATATGAATAATAATATTGAATATAATATTATTCAAATACTATATAAGACTGAAATACACAGAGAACTAACTACTTTTTTATATCTATTTTTCTCTTTCTGGGTTTATTAACAAAATGTATTAAATATACTAATGTTCATTTAAAGAAGGAAAAAAAAAAGTAAAAACTGCAAGGCTCTGAGTGTTGCTTAAGTAGTAACAACTTCCAAAGAGAAGTACGCTGGAATAGAGAATTAGCTGACATCTGGGACAAGGTTCTAAAAAAAATGGCATAATGATCCTGTGTGAGTAATTTCATGATGTGAATTGTCACATTTAAGAATGATCAATGAAGACTCTAAAAATCATCACACTGAATTAGACTAATTTTTATCAAGAGTAACAGTCCCATACACCATTTTACTGACAGGACTTACGATTATTTTATTGAACTTTTAAATAAAACCTGTTTATTTCATTAAAGTGATGTAACAAGTATTTGCAGTATTTCATTTATGCATTTATTTGTGGTTCATTTTCACTTATTTGTTTGCTTAAAAATGGGATTTTCACACTTGAACGGCTGCAGCTGAAATTCTATAAAGCTATATGTAGGTCAGGTAAACCATATGAAATTACGCATATATAACCATTGTGAACTTTTTTAAAAAGCTTCATATATTTTACAAACTTAAAGGATTGCTTGTAGTCTTAGTAGTATTGTCCGAATTCATGAAATATACGTTGATCATTTTTTAGCTTAAATAATTAAGTTAAATATGACGTACATACTTGATGGTTATTTTCTTCCTACGCTTGAATAAGTCTAACCAAGCTGTTACCCTATTTTGCTTTCGGTGCCTCATTTATTCAATTAAAAACTCTAATCTCAGGTGGTCTTTTGAGCTAGTAACCTTATGATTGTCACAGAACTCTCAAGAGGAAAAAATATAAGCAAGGTTTTTTTCTTTTTTTTTTAACTTCTTTCTGGAGCAACAACTACTATAATGAGAATTCTTAAATAGTTAATTTTTAAGCAGAAAATATTTGCCATAGAAAAATTGAGATGGTTATCCTTGTAGTTCACTTTACTGATGCATTGTTAATGCTACTTATATTTAGTGACTGATGATTTAACTCACCTTTGAACTAACCACTAAAAGTTTGAGGTTTTGTGTGCTTGCTCCTACAAATCCCCTGGCACAGATTTCAACTACTCCTATGAATTTTACTGTTTATATTTGGTGAGAAGTTCTTTCTTTCTGAACTCCCATGTTAAGAGCTAAGGAAAATGAGTGATTTTCTTTTCATTTTACAGTTTATATCTACGTACTTCTTACCAGGAGAGCACAGAATTTTGCTGTAAGCTAAATGTACATTTCTCTAAATGGTAGTTTTGACCTATGAAATGTGAAATGATTCTTTAAATGGAAAAACTTCCTAAATAGCTAAGAGTTGAATAGTTTACCAATTATTAAAAAAAGTAAGATAAGTTATACATTATTTTAATATACACATAATATATATTTTAATGTATATTATGTTATACTTACAAAAATATGGAATATATTTCCTATAGTAATTATACCTATTTTACATTTGAAAGGTTATATACAATATATTACAACTACCACATAAAAACTTTAACATAAAATATGTTAAAATTAAATTCTTAGATCTACCTGTTAGATTTTTTAAAAAGTTGAATGCTTAATGTATTCTTATTTATTTAAATATCTAATGATGTATAAAAAAGTAGTCTTTAAGGTGTTAATAACATGAAAATGATAATAAATTTACCACATATATTTTCTTAAAAAACATTTTCAAATAAGGATAAATGAATAAGAAATATAAGAAATAAAATGATAAATGCTATCATAGTAACATAAAATAAAATAATATCCATATGAAGCAGATCTGTCACTGAATCCTTATTTTTACTGACTGCCTGTGATAAAAAGTGAAGTTATCTACGTATTTTATTTATTGTGAATTAATAAATGTTTTAAATTTGGTCATCCTGAGAACACAATTGTATGGGGCTTGCAAAAGAGAACATCTTATTTCAGACAGTTGTTAGATAGAAATTTCAAGGTACACATGAGACTTTTATGTAATAAACACCAAACAATAAGACAGTATTAAAAATCACTTTTTAATAAAACTACTGATTTACAATCAACTATACAGTCATTAGTAAGAAACATTAATCTTCTAAAGTAGTATATTTCAACAATAAATCGCCCTGGTAATTTGTTTATTTTAAAAATAAAATGTATGACACCTCTCCTTTGGTATTCAATAGAGCATGTGCATGTGTTCAGGAAGAGAGTGTACTATTTTTAAATTTTTATAAATGATGTTGAGGGAAAAGTGACAGTCTTTAAAATGATTATCGATTTTTCATGATTTTAAAAAAAAATATGTCAAACAAACAGGAGGAAATATTGTAATTCAATACTTTGGTACCTGTAATACAAAATGTATCAACAATATACATGATAAATATTAATTATTAAAATTATTATCAGTTGTCAGTCAAGGAGAGCGGAATTTTTATCCTTTAGGTGAGCTATGTGAAGGCAATATTTAGTATATGGTCACTGCTATGTCTTCATTATATTTTTCAGCACAATGCTGTAAATCAAAAATGTCCATATCAGGGTTCTTATGTATCTTTATTGATTTGAAAAAATAAATCTTCTAATATTCTCAATTATATTATTACTCCTAACATTATTTATCCATTTCTTGCTTTCATGTGGAAATATGTAGGCAAGCACATTAGAAACCTCACGCAAATGAATTCACAGTCCCAATGGAGAGAGTTTTTATCAGCAGCTACAGAAATTGCTAAGAATAAGGAAAAAAAGACAAAGGAGCAATTGAAGCAGGTGGGTTTGCCACTAAACAGATTGGCTTGGAGAAGAGTGGAGAAAAAAGGGAAAAGAATAACTTCAGACAGGGAGAAGAATGAACATTAATCAGAGCACTATTCCAGGTATGAATATAGGATAGCATGAAATGAGGTATGAAGTCTGGAGAGGGTGAAGAAGACAAATATATTACATGGAAGTACACTTATACTAAGCAGACATGATATTTGGATTTCTCACTTCTTTGTCATTGAAAGATCCTAAAATCCCTGAGAGCATACCCTAAAGATTGATTACATTTACTTAGGGAATAATTAGTTACATTTGCATTATTTCTTAGTTTACAGCAAAATGTAAGAAAATGCTGCATTTAAAATACTTTATATTCACCTGAAAATATACCTCATAAGAATGAGTCATATAAATAATATTTAATTAATAAAAACACTTTATTTTGATATTTTGCCTTTATAGTTCATGTTTTATATACATGCTGTTTTGAGTTACACATGCAAATGCCATTAGAAGTTAGGCAAATTTCACGTATCGATAAAGAAGTTGGTGTAAAGCAATAGTTCTGTTAAGTTTTGGAACTAAAGACATTGAAACTTTTTTTTTAATACTCTGGTAACCGAACAAAAACTGGTATATGGGCTGAATGTAGCCCATGAAGCTTGAAAAATTTCTAGAATGACATAGGTTAAAGTAAATGCTTAATCTGGAGAATTACAGAAATTTATTTAAATAACCTTGACTTCAAAGAAAAAGTTGAAATTCACCTTTCGATGAAATACCAATTTCAATTTGTTGTACATAAACATGGCAAATTAGAAAAACACATATCACGTAATAGTTATCCATTTAAGTCTAATATATCTCTCTTTACTTTGTTAGAAGCCATAGCCCAAACATTAGTCACCAGTAAACCTAACTATCATATATTAAAACTCTTACCTTTTATCCTCTCCTTTGCTCCTGTCAAAACCAGAATCAGGTATGGACTCCAGAATCGGCTCTTGTTAGCTATCTATAGGAAAAATGCCATGACAACCAAAATCTGTGTCAGTATAAATTCATGGTCCAGTACTTCCTAGTAATCCAATTAGATTCAATAATCAACTTCTGATGTTATTCTCCAAAATGACTGATTCAAATTAAATTTACATTTTTCAAAACTGTGTTTCTCCCATGACTCTACCATTCTTACCTGTATCAAAGATAAGTCTTGTTAACTGGGTTCTGAATCCATCTCATAGGCTTAGTTTAAGATCTTGTCTATTTCTTATTCTGTATATTACATGAATTCTTAACTTTTCTGCCCTGCTGGTTACTTTCTATGACTATGGAAATATTAAGTGATAATGAGAAATCAAGCAAGATAAAGGATGAGAAATATAAACTATATTTAGCAGCATGTAGGTCATTGAAAACCTTAGAATAGTTTCAGTCTAATTATCAAAGCATGGTGAATCAGATAGCAGATGTTCCTGTTCAATCCTTCTTCCAACATTATCATGAGTAATTCCTAATAATACAACCTTATAACTTTGGTCATCTACTTAAAATACTTTAATAGCTCTCAATTTCACTCTAGATACAATACACTTAGCATAGAAAAATAAGCTAAGCCTTATACGTTTCCTCAAATATGCTGCATTTTTCCTTGACTCTGGACCCTCACGCATATCATTCCTTTGTGTTGGAATAGTCTTGTTATTCATTTGCTCCAACAAGACACTGGCTAAAATACCACATCCTTTAGAAATGTTATTGTTGTCATTTTGTTTATGTGCATGGGGTGTATATGGGTGTTTATGTGTATGTTTTAATCTCTAAGTTAGATTGGATTTTCATGATGACTGTAGCCATTGATCCTAATATGTAACTTTTAATACTGATATCACTTAGTTTATATAAAATGTTTATATATTTAAGTACAGTGAAGGTAAAAACTTTCTGTGACTTGCAAATTAATCATCAGGGAATTGCACAGTGATTTAGAAATATCTAAAAAATGAATTAATAGATGAATAAAATAATTGATAGATGTGAATGGCTAAATTTATAAATGATTTAACGAATGTTGCTATTTTGTGAAAAAAAAGTGAGATCACACGGTTAAATAAAACCTATGTTAAAGACTGAGTTATGTATTTAAATCAAGGCTTGAATAAAAAATGTGTGATTTTGTGGAAGGTCTAGGAAATAAGGATTTTTTTGGTGAAATTTATGAAGTTATTGCATGATTCATGAAAATTGACTATTGAATTTAATTCCCACAATGCAGTGAAAATTATAAAGGCCTGGGAAGGATAATTCTTCTCCATGTAAACAAAAATCTTGATTAGATACTTTGTTTCTTTAAACTTATTTCTATCAGTAAACCAGATGATATGAATACCCATTTAAAGGCATAGAAGAATTATGGAAATCAAATATTTGATACGTGTTTGTCACAAAGTAGGCATTTAATAAATATTACCTTGATTTACATTTAGTAGGTCATGGACCTCCTTCATATTGTTTTTGTTCCTTATAATCTTTTGGCTACTTTTAAATCCAGGCTTGACACAGTTTCTCAGTGATAACCATATAAAATAAGTGTAAACACTCAATGCATATTATTGACAGGAGAGATTGAAAGTAGAAAAAGGGTATCTTTTAATATTTCATCCATCCAACAAAAATTATTTTGAAAAGACACCAAATGTCAGGTTCTGCCTAGATCCTGGAGATAAAGGAATTAATAGTTGTTAAGTGTTATGAAGAAAAATAAAGCAGAAACAGAGAAATGGTAGTGCCATGTTTAAACTTGAGTTATGGTTGTATAGCATTTTTAATAGTTGTCAGGGAATGTCTTTCTGGAAGGGTGACACTTTACCAAAGATCTGAATGTATCTGAAAAGAAGAGAGAATAGCAAGTTCAAGGCCCAGTAGCAGAAGGAGCTTGGTATATTTGAGGAATACTAAGGTTGAAACAGAATAAATGTAGTGTAAGAGGTCAGAATAAAGGTAAATGATAATAACAGTAATGCAAGTACTAGAAGATATAGAGGTTTGTTCTACTTAGTAGATAAACAGAAACCACTGAAGAGATTGAGGGTAATTATATGACTTAGAAATGTAAGTTGCAAGATCTGAGAACAAAAGGGAGATATGCTATACTGTGTGGAGAATAGGCTGAAGAGGACAAGCTTGTAATCAGTAAGATAAGTGAAGAAGCTCTTACATCGATTTAGGAAAAATGATGATGATAGCTTGAATTTGGGTAGGAGGAATAAAGTAGTGAGATATTGACAGAGTTTGAAGATAGAACCAACAGGATTTACTCATAGGTCATATATAGGGTGTTAAAGAGAAAAGAGAAGTAATGACTCCAACTTTTTACCCTGTGTGACAGCCCATTCCTGAAAAATGGAAAGGTCATTGAAGCAGGTGGGTGTATGTGCCCTCAGGTTCCCTTTAAAGAAGGGAATCCGGCACAGATCTGAGGAATATGGCTAGCTGATGAATGCCAGCTGTAGATGCTTCAGCTTTCAAGCCAAAGTCTTATTTTTCTCAGAGTGTCTCGAGCAGAATAGGTAAGGAAGACCATGGTGCCAATGGTAGATCTTTCTTACAGGAGTTCCCAGAAAAGGTATGAGAAAGTCAGTCAGGAACCTAGCCACTTCCATCTAATATAAGACACTTGTACAAGAGCAAGTTTAGCTCTGGAGCTTCTCACGGAGGTCTTAGAGACTGCCGGGTCAGCATCCTGGTCTGATGGCGTTCCTGGCTTCTGCCCGTTATACCTCTGCCCTTTCCCTTTCACAGGTGTTGCCCCTGAAATAGCTTTTGCATTCTGAACTCAGTCTCCACAATGAGAATTCTCATATTTTAAGGAAACAGTTTATCCTAGGGGTAGTTTTAATAATCTTTCTGAGAAATCAGATCTTCCCATTTAGCCCACATGTCTGCAGTGAAAAAAAAACACCACAAAAAAAAACAAAACGCTGCAACATTTTAGCAGGTGCACATAGTGTAATTGTAGAAATGAAGACTCAGCTTCCCTGTAGGCAGAAGCATCTGCTTATATGTCCCAAGTCCTTTCTTGTCCAAAACTATGGATGAATCTTCCTCAGGCAAAAAAGATGACATCTCATGAAGTCTGACTACTTATCTAAGTGCAGCTTTCTGATGACAGAACATATCCCTATTCTTTCACATGAATATACTTACAGTTTGAAGTCAGGTATCATAGTTTCCTATCTCTTCCTTCATTTTTAAGTAAATTATTCCATATTTTTCCTAACTTTATCGCTGTTATTTCCTCTCGACTCTTAGCCAATTAAAATGTCTTCAAATACATTGACTGTGTAGTAAGATTACTTTATAGTTAAAAAGTAAAATATAGAAAATACTAGTGTTAACAATTACTGAACTTTTCCTTATTATGATTTTAAATATGACAAACGTAGTATCACCCTAGTATTTTAACGTAATTTTTTCTTATTTTTAAAGTTATTTATTTTTTTGTTGTTATTCAAGCACTGTTGTCTCCACATTCCCCCACAACCCTCCCTTGTCCCCCCCACCCCCACCTCCCACCCTTAACCCTACCCACCTTTGGCTTCGTCCATGGGTCCTTTATACATGTTCCTTGACCCTTCCCCTTCTTTCCCCCCTTATCTCCCTCTCCCACTCTGGTTACTGTCAGTTTATTCTTTATTTCAATGTCTCTGGTTATATTATACTTGCTTTGTTTTGTTGATTAGATTCCACTTACAGGTGAGATCATATGGTATTTGTCTTTTACTACCTGATTTATTTCACTTAGCATAATGCTCTCCAGTTCCGTCCGTGCTGTTGTGAGAAGTAGGAACGCCTTCTTTCTTTCTGCCGCATAGTATTCCACTGTGTAAATGTACCACAGTTTTTTGATCCTCTCATTTGCCAATGGACACTTAGGTTGCTTCCAACACTTGGCTATTGTAAATAATGCTGCTATGAACATTGAGCTGCCATAGGTTCTTTTGAATTGGTGTTCCAGGATTCTTAGGGTATAATCTCAGAGGTGGAATTGCTGGGTCAAAAGGCAGGTCCATTTTTAGTTTTTTGAGACAATTCCATACTGTTTTCCACAGTGGCTGCACCAGTCTGCATTCCCACCAACAGTGCACTAGGGTTCCCTTTTCTCCACAGCCTCGCCAGCACTTGTTGTAATGTAACTCTATTGATACATACCTATGATTATCCATTTGTGTGTAGAGATTTATTCTCTCTATTTAAAACTACATTTAATCAGTTATGATGTAGTAAAAAGGACATAGGGTTTAAAGACAGAAAACTAAATTACAGGTTCTGATAATGATAATTCTTATGAATTTGGTATAAACCAAGTCATAATTGCTTAACTTTAAGTACTTAATTTTTAAACAGTGGGATAATAAATGTGAGCTTTTTAAAAGCTCTATAAATACATAGCTATGAACATAGTTATGTTGTGGTTTTTGGACAGTTTGTATGTCACACTGGTTAGCTCATCTGTCATAATAACCACATATTAAGCTACATGTTTGATATCTGATTCAATTAGTAGTTATGTATGCAGTTTAACAGGCATAAATCAACTAACCCATTTGCAAATTAATTGATTGCTTAAAGATAAACTTGTAAACTGTCAATCTAATTGACCTTGGAGAACTAGCCCAAAATACAGTCTAAAGGCAGAATGTACTTAGCATGCACTTGTGGATTTATTCATTTTGCAAACTATTGTTCAGTATTTATCATATTACAGAGGAAATGTGATAGCTCTAGTCCAATACTGTGGCACTATGATAAAATATACACCAAGCACTAAGGTTATTGCTTGAAACATTCACTCTCATTACCTAAAAAAATGTAAATGATAATAAACTATAATATGTATATTCAAGATATTTTCAAAGTCAAAGATATAATTCTGTTCTTTTACATTGGTGTAAAATCATCATTGTTTTTAAATATAGGTTATATTAAAAACTAAACTAATTTGAGTTTTCTTCAAATTTGACATGGCATGTAATAAAATGTCATTAATATGAATGAAAACCTAAAACCATATATATTCATTTATAAATATTTTATAAATTTTAATAAATTTGTATTATATATTAATTATATATTAGGTATATAATTCTGGGAAGTATATACATGCACACAAATATGAATTTATGGTAATACCTGGGTATAATTTTAAACTAGATTAAATCATCTCTTATTTTCCCTTCGCATCTACTGTAATATCTTATATGCCAATAAACCAATTTTATGTAATATCAGCCATGCCTCTCAAACCAAACTAAAACATAAGAATACTAGCTCCCAAATCAGAACACACAAATTTTCCAGGGCAAAGAGCAACATGTTTTTAATACATTTCCATTAAGAAAAGCTACTACACGCATACAGCTTGAATATGCATATCTTTTCAGTTTTGCTCATTAGTAGTTTTAATGGGAATATGTGTAATCAGAATAATGCCAAGGTATACACTGAATATATTTCTAGAATGAAAATCAAGATAATGATTATGGCTGCTGATGCATGTAATGTGATAACGGCAATAATGAGTAATTTTGAAGGCAATTACTTTACAGAATATTTTTATTTTACATTATTTTCATTTAGAAAGTTTTGTTGAAATAGAATAAGTGCATTACCAATTTCAGTGCTGTCATGTAAATAATATGCAGCACAATATGGTGTGATATTTTTAAGTTAGGTTCAGAAACCTAAATATATAGGTGCATTATATTATGGCCAATATAATATTTAAATTCTTTTAGAGATTTTATAATGGCTACTTTAAATAAAGAAGAAAAAATATTGTAATTCTCGGTCCTTCAAATGTTTCTCACATCAGAAGCAAAATCTATCTAAATATATATATGCATATGTTTTTTTATATAGAGATATATGTAATATGATATCATATTGTTATATATACAGATATGGTAAAACATGCTTACTTGCTTCAGTGAGATGATGCCAGTTGTTAAAATGTGGAAATACTTCTATACTGTTTGATATGCATCCGTAGCCCTGCTCAACACAGGTGCTTTGCACCCACACCACACCAATTCTCTGTGCCCTAACCTAGGACCCTCTGGATATCTTTATTATAACGCCTCTCATCAGAGGTGAATTTGCAATAAAGCTAATGAAATTTAGGCTTTGTCTTTTGCTTGCAGGGCCCCTTCTTAGGTTCTGATTCGTGTTTACACTGAAAGAAATTTTCCGCACTGCTTCCTTCTAAATTATGCTAGATTCACCACTCCCCAAACATACACACTGAACAGATACACTAAGCCTGCACTAAGTTAAATATAACATCATTTCTAACTGATATCGAGTTTCATATGAACTTTTTTGTCTCCAATTTACACACTAGGGAAAACACCACAAGTGCATTCATGCTTTTTTTAGTCAGTCAATCTGTCATAATAGTAAGCATGGCTGGCTGTTCTGCTATTTTCCAGTGTCAGTGTGAAATTCACACACCATCTGCCAACTTCCACTTATTGCTATCCAGGCTCCATTGCTGGTTATTCATTGCTCATTTTGGTCATCATAAGTCAGCATGTTTGTGAAAATCCAGTACTGCTTGCTGAACGAATACATGCACAACTGTTACTGAATTTAGGCTTTGGGACTTATATGGCTGCTCTGATAATTTCCTATGGATTCATCTTCTACAAAATTCATGGACTAACATATTGCACTGAAAGCATGTAGTAAAATGAGGTATTCACTTTTAAAAAAGAAAAAACTTGTAAGGAATCCTCAAATATAGTTTCTATTTTTTTATCACTAGTATTAAAAGTGCAATTTTACATATATGCATTGGTATCTTTTACTTAGAACTCTTTAAACACTATCCTTTTTTGAGTGATCCTTATTACTTAGGAAATATCCCATAAAATACATTAAAAAATCAAGCTTTTCTAAAGTTCAATGTGAAACAGCTAAATCCCTATCCAATGCCCTGGTTCTCAGCGTGGAGAGGAACAGCTGTTGCTGTTATTGATAATTATCACTTCATATAATTCCTGTGTACAGCACCTAACGATCTTTTTTCTCTCCTAAATTTCGATACATCAAATACAAACTTGTATGCCTATCTCTTTGTGTTCTTCCTATAAGCCTCCATATAATATGCCATGCACCAGAAAACTCTTTTATCCAAAAACCCACAATGCCTCTTAATTCTCCTTTTTAAACTAAGGTGCTGAGGTTGATTTACATATGATATGCTCCTTGCATTATGGTGTCTGTGCTTTGCTTGTTTGATCAGATTTCCTTTCATCTTTTATGCCATCAGCAGGTTTGAAGAGAAAGTCTCAGAACTTCACATAGATTTGTAGTAAGAAGAGAGCCTGAGAGTTCTGGATACCTCATTTTAGACTACCCTCCTTCTGCCTCATGGCTACATGGGCAAATGTGATTACTCCTTGACAGGCCATGCTGCCTTTTTGCTGCCTTTACCTCACCACCACTGTTGTCTTGTGACAATCAATACTAATCTCTTTTGTCTTATATTCTCATATTGGAAGGTACCATGATAACCCAGGACTCGAGTTAATTCTTATTCCCCCATATTTTTTAATGCATTTTTAAAAAATATAGTTGCTACACAGTATTAGTTATGTTGATTTCAGGTGTACAATATAGTAATTGGACATATTTATACCTTACAATGTGATCATCCCACCAATTCTAGTCATTATCTGTCATCATGCAAAATTATCACAATATTGGCTACATCCAACTTAACCTTATTCACCCATCACCATAGCCCCTCTCCGATAACCATCCTTTTGGTCTCTGTTTCTATAAGGCTGTTTTTGTTTTCTTTTTTTAAGTTGTTTAATTTTGTATTTTAGATTCCACAAATAAGGGCAATCGTATAATATATGTCTTTTTCTGTCTGTCTTATTTCATTAGTATAACAATCCATCCATGTAGTCGCAAATGGCAGGATTGCATTCTTTCTTACTGGTACATAACTCTCATTGCATGGATAGATATATAGATAATGTATAGATAGATAGGCAGATAGATATATAGATAGATGATAGATAGATAGATAGACCATATACCACCTATTCTTTATCCATTCATCTACCAAAGGACACTGCCAGTCACTTTCTTAGTAGTATTCCAAGTACATTGAGCAACGATCTTCTCTGATTTTATTATCTCTAACATTTCAGAGGGGGGGAAAAAACCTCAAAGGAATTTTTAAACTTCAATTATTAAAATTTAGAAGATGATAAATTAATATAACTTTATCATAACATTGATGTTTCCTTAAAGTTTCAGCACATATTGTTTCTCTTTCTTCCCTCTCCCAACCCCACAGTCGTGGCAACAAGGTCATTGTTAATTAGCTTTTTTTAAAATTATATTTTATTGATTATACTGTTACAGTTGTCCCAGTTTCCCTCTCTTTGGCCCCCCCTCCACCCAGCATCCCTCATTCCCTCAGGCAATCCCCACACCATTGTTTGTGTCCATGGGTCATGAGTAAGTATAGGTTCTTTCTGCTCCATTTCCTATACTGTACTATATACTCCCATGGCTATTCTGTAATTTTCTATTTGTACTTCTTAATCCCCTCACCTCTTCATCCCTTCCCCACACCAGCCTCTCATTTGGCAACCACCAAAATGTTCTCCATATCCATGATTCCATCTCTGTTCTGGTTTGCTTAGTTTGTTTTTCAGAGTCAATTGTAGATAGATATGTATTTATTACCATTTTGTTGTTCATAGTTTTGATCTTATTCTTTTTCCTAAATAAGTCCCTTTAACATTTCATATACTAATGGTTTGGTGATGATAAACTCCTATAGTTTTCTCTTGTCTGGAAAGCTCTTTATCTGCCCTTCTATTCTAAATGATAGCTTTGCTGCATACAGCAATCTTGGCTGTAGGTCCTTGCTTTTCATGACTTTAAATATTTCTTGCCAGTCCTTTCTAGCCTACAAAGTTTCTTTTGGGAAATCAGCTGACAGTCTTATGAAAATTCCCCTGTAGGTAATTATTTGTTTTTGTCTTGCTGCTTTTAAAATTCTCTCCTCATCTTTAACCTTTGGCATTTTAATTATGATGTGTCTTGGAGTGGGCCTCTTCGCATTCATCTTGTTTGGGACTCTGTGCTTCCTGGACTTGCATGTCTGTTTCCTACACCAAGTTAGGGAAGTTTTCTTTCATTATTTTTTCAAATATATTTCCAATTTTTCTCTTCTCCTTCTGGCACCCCTGTGATGCAAATGTTGGATATCTTGAAGTTGTCCCAGAGGCTGCTTATACTATCTTAGTTTTTTGTTTTTAATTGTTTTTTCTTCTTGTTGTTCTGATTTGTTGTTTTTTGCTTCTTATGTTCCAAATCATTAATTTGATTCCTAGCTTCATCCAGTTGTTTCCCTGTAAATTGTTCTTTATTTCCTTTAGTGTATCCTTCATTTCTGACTGGATCTTTTTTATACTGTTGAGGTCCTCACTAAGTTCCTTGAGAATCCTTATAACCAGTGTTTTGAACTCTGCATCTTATAGATTGCTTAACTCTGTTTTGTTTAGCTTTTTTTCTGGAATTTTGATCTTTTCTTTCATTTGGGCTACATTTCTTTGTCTCCTCGTTTTGGCAGCCTCCCTGTGTTTGTTTTTATGTATTGGTAGAGCTGCTATGACTCTGTGTCTTGGTAATGGTGCTTAATGTAGTAGGTGTCCTGTAGGATCCAGTGGCACAGCCACCCCTATCACCCAAACTGGGTACTCAAGGTGTATCCTTTGTGTGGGCTAAATATACCCTCTTTTTGTAGTTGAGCCTTGATTGTTGTTGGCAAGTCAATGGGAGGGATTTACCCAGGCCAGTTAATTGTGTCCACTGACCACCAACCTATGCTTTCCTTGGAGGATCAGCTGTGTGGGGGCATAGTGGTGGTATTCTGACTTGGTCTACAGCTGTCCACTGGGTGCACAAGCTTTGGGGTTTCCCAGGTGGTGCAGGCCAAGGTCAGCTCCCATCTGTATTTTGCCTGGGGCCACACTGCATGAGCTATAAAGCAATCCGAGATGGCCGCTACTTGTACTGGGCTTGGAGATTGCCAGGTGAAGCTGAGCTGGCTTCTGCTAGTGCCGAGCTTGGGGACACTTAACAAGAAGTACAGGAACTAGGGGCTTACTGAGTCTGGCTATTGCTTGTCTGAAAAGATTAGGAAGTTGTGCAGCATGATCCAAGGCCAGCCATTCATATGGAAAAGCAGCCTGGGTGGGCCCATGAGTGGGTTGGAGCAGAGTCTCTGGGGATCTTCAGGGAGAAGCAATGTTAGCTAGGTTGATGGAGTCTCAGTATGGCACTACCCTGCCGGATCTGTGCATCTGTTGGGGGAGGATTCAGAAAAGCGACAATGGCTTCTGCTCATTTTTGTCACTTTGTCAGACACTTCAGTTTTTCCCTATATGCCCCTGGTGTCTTTCAAGCTACTACCTCAGTGCTAGAGCTCAGGAGGAGTGAGTCTAAGTGCATTTATGGGTTCTTTAAGAGGAACTGCTTGGGACCCCAGAAGTTTTTTCCACTGACTCAATCTCCACTGGTTTTGCAGTCAGCTGTGGGGACTTACCATCCTGGCACTGGAACCCTGGGCTAGGGAGCTTGGTGTGGGGCCGGGACTCCATGTTCCTGAGACATCCCTCCCAATTTTTTACCCACCACACATGGGTGTAGGACCAGCTTGTTCCATGTCTGCATCCCTCCTACCAATGGATATGGTTTCTTTAATTGCATAGTTGTCAGACTCCCATTCAACTTGATTTCTGCCCATTCTGAGTGATGGTTGTTCAATATTTTAGTTGTAATTTTGATGTGGTTGTGAGAGGAGGTGAGCCCTATCTGCCTACCCCACCATCTTGACTAGAAGCTATTAATTAGCTTCATTGGGATATTTTAACTGAGGGTTTGAAACCATTTTGCCCAAAGTGAAATTACCATTTTTTCCAATGTTAAATGTTTTACTATTTTGAAATGTCACCTAAGATACATTGGAATTTTACTATTATTCTTGAGTGAAATATCCAATTTTAAAAATTCTGTTTTACCTCAACAATACTGTATGAAGTATTTACAATGTACTCTACAATTTAGAATAATATCTCTTAAGGTAAATAGCATAAATTAGAAAGCTCTTTTAATACCATAAGTTATGGATTTCTTTCTATACCTTTGGAACTAGTTTTTGCTCATTTATTACTTTAACTCAAAGTTCGTGTTTTATTACATATCTTATGATACGTATTTTAAAAATGATTTTAGCATTCTTTACATATGTGAACTTACCATTTTCTTTACTTATAATTTAAATGAATGTACATGCTTTGTATTTTTTATAGTACCAACTCTTGGTATTTTATAAGATATAACACTAGTTGTTACACACAAAAAGTACACATACAGACACTCTTTGAGATTTCTCAAATTATAATGCATAGTTTATGAATAACATATACTGACACATATAATTAGACAAATAAGGTTTCTTAAACTCTCCTTAAATTGAAAGCAAACATAATATCTCAAATTTTTACAGAAAAATTCTTCATTTTTCTAAAAACATATACTGTTTTATTTTTTTCCACTTGAATAGAGAAAAAAATAATTTGTCATTTATTTAAGTTAGTTGAAGTTGGGTCACTGAAGCTGGGAAACAAAACTTAAATAAAGTAATCAAACTTACATACTTAAAATGCAAATAAAATTATCCCCCCCCAAAAAAAACTGAAAATGTTCAATTACATTAGGCTTTTGATTGATTTTTGTCTTTGAATTATGCCTCAAACATAAGCATAAAAACATAATCATAATGTTTTATTATAACAAAAGCATAAGAATTCACACAGATGGTAAATTTTAAAGTATAATAAATGGATACATGAATATAAGCACAATTAGATTTCCAGCTGTGATATTTGAACAACAACTTTGTGTAAAAATCCTTCATTTGTATCCCCTTTATGTCCATTTTTACCAAGCTGATTACTCACCCAGTCATGGATGCAGCTTAAAGAAATTCTGTGCTGGCTTTATATATCAAATATGTGGTAAATGATCTTCAAGTATGTGAACATCCTGAGCAAAGACAGCTACTGAAGCACAGTGTGCAACTCAAAATGTTCTTTCCTGTGTAAGTGTTTACTTGCCTGTTTAAGAAAACACCAAATATCTTTATATACATGAAATATATATTTTGGGAAAGCTTTTTATATAGTAACTCTTACATAGCAATATTTAAATGGTTTGTTATCAGAACAAACTATTCTTATGAGAAAAAAGAAAACTATAATAAAATGGCTCTAGAAACAGTAATTCAAAATTCACTGCATGTAGAAAAATTGAAGAACAATAGATACATAAAATTTCTATTGTTTTTCTCAATGTAATATTGATAAAAATATATTAGCAATAACTCATCAGCCCTAACACAAACCAAAACCTTAAAGTTTAATTTTCTTCGTATTTTTCCCTTTGTGGTAACAGAACAAAATTCACACTACAGAAGGAAAATCCACCCTATAATGTGACACAATGTACTGAGAATACGCTATTACATTTCTAATGATATGCTTTCCAAACTGTCTTCATTATGCCAAGGGGAATCCTGCCCTTGGAAAATACATTTGTTGAAGTGGATAGGTCAGTCTAATAGCCTTAAAATTATAGATTTGTAGATTCTAGTGCTAATATATCTTCTTTATGAAGGTGAACAAACAAGGAAACAAAACTAAATAGCAAGAAAAAAAGAGCATTTAAAATGGAACCAATAATTTCTGTCTTTCTGTATCTCTTTAATTTCTCAAGTAACTTTGATATTTTAAAAATGTTCTATGTCAAGGTATAAAATTTTAATTTGTATATTGTATATACATATAAATCTATGTATATCTATAATAACTTGGAATAGTATATAAATATACTTTTTAAAATAATAGAAATACATTTTTGTATTAATTATTGAGCTACTTCCTACCAGCGTCATGCCCATCTTTCAGTACTCTGGTGATCGGTGCTGGGGCAGGGATTCTGCATTTGTTTTTCTTTGCCAGCTACATTACTGCTATAATCAACCAACCACAAGAATTAGAGAGAGACTGAACATCTGAAGGAGTTTGAGTGGCCGTAAAATGCCTAACTTGATTGTTATTCTACTAAACATCTCACAGAGCTCTACCCCTGCAGTTGAGCCTTGTATCTGTGAGTCCTCTCTCCCAAGATGGTAGGTTCTAAAGACTAACATCTTTCTTTTGTTCCCCCAGAGAGAGATGTCATAGCTATTTTCTAGAGTTATTAATTATGTGTTATCTCAGTGATTCTATTTTCATTTTTGTTCAATTTTTTGAAATATATATTTTGTGTTAAAAATGTCTAGTTTTTAGTAAGACTTCCAGAGAACAGAAGGAGAGTTTCTTGCATTTTATTAAAAGACAATGGCTGAACAAGCTGAAAAATGATGATCTTTTTGAACACATGAGAGAGTTGAAGTTGTAGAGCAAATAGTGAGGCTGAAATCTGGAAAGAGACAGAGAGAGGGAGAGAGCGAAAGAGAAAGAGAGAGAGAGAGAGGTACCTGCAAAGAACAACAAGATTTGAGCATTAGATTACCTAGGACAGATGCCACTGAATACCTAATACATTGATTAAAAGATTCAGGCAAATATGATTAG
Organism: Pteronotus mesoamericanus; assembly: GCF_021234165.1. Classification (NCBI taxonomy): domain Eukaryota; kingdom Metazoa; phylum Chordata; class Mammalia; order Chiroptera; family Mormoopidae; genus Pteronotus; species Pteronotus mesoamericanus. Next base: position 12,155,982 of record NW_026555247.1, on the reverse strand, counting down.
AAATTGCTAAACATTGAGTATGGATTGATGGGAGAGTGAGAATCCCTGAAGGCTGTATTGAAAGGAGATTCACATCCTCTTACTGACTTTTCCTACAGGAACTCTTTAAGGTGCAAGCAACGATGGTCATGAAATCCTGGGAAAATTTTCTCCAGGACACTTATTGATGACTAAGAAAGAAGGACAGGTATCATTGTCCATACTCCACCCTAACCCATGTCATATATTTTCAAAGAAAAAATTCACTGACACATTAAATAACTAAAATAAAAATTTATTTAAAATTATTTCAATAGGAGTCAAGAATATTGCAACAAGAGAGATTAAACTCAGCCCTACTGCAGGGGGAGAATGGTGGAAGAGATTGAAACAGGGAGTGAGTTATAGGAACAGTTCTGGAGGAATTTAGGGAGATGCCTATCGATAGAATTAGGGCATCTCTCTTCGTTAATAAGCCCAATTTCTGTATTTATTAACATACACCCCCAAAAATGGCTTTGTAGAAAGAAAGGCATGCTCATATTCAAATCTAAAAAAAATTACCTTGATGTCTACTGTTTGATTAAAATATAGTTGGCTTCAAAATAAAAAAAGTCAATATCTAAGACAAGGAAAAACACTATTTGAAGAGACAAAGAAATCAGCAGAACCAGACTGAAATATGATACAAATATTTGAACTATCAGAGAGCAAATTTAAAAAACAGGACTAATATGTCATAGTCTCTAACACAAAAAAGTAGACAATATGCAAGATTAGAAAAGTATTTTTACCAGAGAAGGAATATATAAAAATGAGTAAAATGGGAATGCTAGAAATGAAAAGCAAACAAAACAACTAAAATATCCATAGCAATGGAGATAAAGAATGTCTCTGACAGGCTCTTCAGAAAACTTAACAATAATGAGAAAAGAATCAGTGAGATTTAAGATAGATAAATAAAAATGATACAACCTGAAATGATAAAAGTAGGAAAAAAGAAAGAGAGAAAGACCAGTGAGTCCCAAACTGAACAACAGCATCTAATAGTCTAACACATATGCATACTTGGAAACTTTGAAGGAAAAGAAAGAATCAGAAGAAATATTTAATTAATGGCCAAGAATTTTGAAAAATTACTGACGTATTCTAAATCATATGTTCAAATGTTTAGAGGACACCAAAGAGGAAAATACCAATACAAAAACAGAGATAAGAAATACTGAAGCATGCTATAGTTAATCAGCTAAAAATTGAAGTCAGGCAATGAAAATACTGAAAGAAGACAATGAAAATACTGAAAGAAGACAATGAAAAAAATGCCTTATTTACAGAAATATAAGCATAAGAATTACAGCTGACTTCTTGCTCAGAATTTATGCAAGCAAGAAGATAATAAAGTAACAACTATAAAGGCTTTAAAAAAACTTAGCCATTCCATAATTCAAAAAACAATGAGAACATCATTCAGAAGTTATGAAGAAATAAAAATTTTCTGATTCAAACAAAAATGAGAAAATCCATTGGTAACAGAATGATTATACTAGACAAGTAAAAGAAAGTTCTTTTAACCAAAGAAATGTAATGTATTCAGATTATTAAATTTATGTGAATAAATGAAGAGTTCTGAAAATGGAATAAGTGAAGATAAAGTAAAATGATTTTATTTTCATTTTTTATTTCTCTAAGACATAACAGAGTATGTAAAACATGTAACAGTCTATTGTGTGCTTAGAGTATATGGAAAAGTGAAAAGTTTGAAAAAGAACCAAGAGATAGGAGAGAGAATTGGAAATTATCATTATAAATATCTTATACTATAAATGAAGTGAAAAGTTAGATTATATAAAAATTAATATTAGAAATACTAGGAAAACACTAAAAATTATTTAAAAAGATAAGTCAACTACAAAGTTAATATTAAATAGAAAAAATGCTCATGTTGTTACTAAAAAACACAATGAAGGCTAAGAAAGAGAGCAAAAGAAACAAATAATAACAGTAAAAATATATATAATGTCTAGCAAGATGGTTTATTTCAATCCAACAAATTTTAATATTTTTTAAACTGAAAACTCTACATACATTAGTTAAAAAACAGATATTTTTATAATATAAAAATGTAAGATTCAACTGTATGCTGCCTATAAGAAATTCACTTTATAGATGAAGACACAGAGACTTATACCTAAAAGTTAATGAAAGATTAGCATTAATCAAAGACCTCTGAGGTAGATAATTAATTTATTATAGAGAAGACTGAGAAGAAGTACTAGTATTGGTGATAATAGAAAATATTTCTTACTGATAAATGGATTTATCTTCCTAAATGTGGATCTGTTAGTATAGGCAGCTAGTTAGATATTAACAAAAGAAAAGGGGACCTGACATCTAACTAAACTGGATTAACAAGGAAAAGGCAACTTCACTATCACCCCAGGGGGCAACCTGTAATTCCTGAGCAAGCAGGAAGGACTGGCTTTCCAATAACTCCTTCCCATAGACAATGGGAGTGGAGAAGCAACAAAGGGAAAATTCTGCTGGGTACACATGTAGAAGCCAAGATGGCACAGAGAGAGGTCCTTTTACTGATGCATACACACTGGGAGCCAAAAGGGCAACCATACAGGGAAGGAGCCTAGCCTAGAAAAATCTGGGGAGAAAAATGGACAGCATAAAGGACATGGACTCCAGAAGATCCAAGAAAAGGATTGGATAGACCACAAGGAATTAGGAAGAGGATTGGTTAGTTTGAAAGGAAGACTACGCCCTGGCTGTGCAGCTCAGTTGGTGAGAGCATCTTCTGGATAAGCCAAGGTTGTGAGCTGATCCCTGGTCAGGGCACATACAAGAATCAGCCAATGTATGAGGTCTGTCCAGAAAGTATCCAGCCATGTACTATGAAAAAGAGAGACATTTATTGAAGAAGATACAAAATACAAGAAACCTTGTAGCTAGGAAAATGACACCTCAGTCCCTTTCAAATTAGACACCTTGGTACCTGACACAGTTCTCCCAATCACCATCAGTTGCCTTGTCATATTTTCCTGAATCTCACTGACAGCCTGAAATCTCTTCTCTTCTAAAGGTGATTTTGGTTTTGGGAAAGCCAGAAGTCACAGGGCACTGGCACCAAATATGTGCTGTATAGGGGCTGATTCACCTGGATGATTTGGTGTTTCACCAAAAATTCTGCACAAGACATGATGCATGAGCAGATGCTGTGGTTATGAAGCTGCCCATCACCAGGTGCCCACAGCTGTGGCCCTCGAAGTCATCCAAATAGTTTACACAGAGGAATGTTCAAGCTTAACACAAAATTTGATGCAGATTCCTTGCTGTACTCGCTCAGTCTTTTTGAATGCAACAGCCACACAGTACACATGCTCACTCAACGGGCTACTACTGCCCCCACTGACAAGTACAGTGAAGTCATCATTGTTAACTCCCCTTGGCTGCCAGCTTACATTGGTATTGTGCAAACCATTCTTGTTACATTAACAATGGCTGGAATTTTTCCATACAGAAATCCTATACAAAAATAGAACAACAAATCTGTGTTCAGGGAGAGAGAAAGAGAGAGAGAGAGAGAGAGAGTGTGTGTGTGTGTGTGTGTGTGTGTGTGTGTGTGTGTGACCACCCCTTCTTCTCTTTCTAAAGTTAATAAATACAATTTAAAAAGAAAAAAAAAGACAACTTTCTCCCAAGCCTGAGGTAATATAATCAAAGCTTAATATAGGCACTGAAAGAGCAATCTATGAGCGCTCTCTCCCTTTAGCAACCACTGGAGCTGGAGCACAGCAAGTGGTCATACCTGGGGCCACCTTGGTGGCAGACTTGCAAATGGGGAAATGACACACAGGCAAGCACTGCCTGAAGCAGAGACTGTTCTGTAGTCCCAGAGCCCAGGGTGATAGCATTGAAGTTCTGGGTCCTGACTTCCTGGTAGGCACTCATTCTCACCAGGACTAGTACTTCTTTCAGAAAGAAACGGAGCTAAGTCACCTGGTTATGGATAATATGGGGACCTTGGACAGTCCTTTTTTCCCACTCCAATAAATATTATCACAATACCCCACCTCCTCGCCTCCTATGTATTTACCACCAAAATACTTTTCCTACGAAACCATGTAAAAATGCTTTTCCCATTGGCAACAGATATACCTAACAATAGATCTTCAAAATGCAGGAAGCAAATAAAGAAAAGATATAAAAGAGAAATAGAAAAAATATATAATCAATTTATCCTTCTACCTAAGAAATTGATAAATTAAGTGGCAAAATATCAACATGTCTATAGATAAATTATGTAAAATTATCAAACAATATGACCAAATTGACATGAATAAAACATTGCACTCAAAAGCAGCTGAATATACATTATTTTAAAATGTACCCTAATGTTCACCAAGATATATTCTGGGCAATGAACACTAATTAAAAAAACATGAAATAATAGAAATTATATGAAGTCATCAGACAGAAGATAATTAAGCTAGAAATTAATATAATAATATCTGGGAAATCTCTAAATATTTTGATATTAAAAAATACACATATATAATCCACAAGCCAAGAAGAATATCTAATAGAAACAAAAAAATATTTTGAGCTAATTTAAAATGAATCCACAAACTATTAAAAAGAATACAATAATGTGGTATGAAACCAGACCAGTGTTCAGGGGACAATATACAAAAATAAATGCTTAGAAATTATAAAGAAAGATTTCCAATTACTAAGTAAAACTTACCCCTTAAGAAACTAGAAAAGAAAATTAAGTGCAAAGAAAGCAGAAGGAGGAAAATAATAATAATTTGAATAGAAATCAATGAAATTGGCAACAGAAGGAAACAGAGAAAATGAATGAAACCAGAAACCATGTCTTGGAAAAGATTAATAAAACTGATATTGTTAGCTAGGCTGAGAAACCATAAGAATATCATCATGATCACCATCAAATATATATTTTACAGAATCAGATGTGAAAGAGGAAGAGTACTGCTGAGCCCAAATGCTCAAAAACATGGTAAGAAAATACAATGAATAATATTATACTCATAAATTAAAAAAAACTTGGATAAAATATTCAACACTTGAAACAAATATACTACCAAAAGGACATTAAAGAAAGAAAAAGTAATCTGAAAAGACCAATGGCAGTTGAATAAATGAACATAGACAAATCTTCAACAACAAAAATTTTAACAAACTATTAATGAATCAAATACAGCAAACTATAAACTGGGTTATTTACAGTGGTAGATAAAAGAAGGTTTACAGTTGTGTGTGAAATGAGGACTTTATTCTTATATTATTATATAATAATTAGTGTGTTATTTTCCATACAAACAACTCAAACCCACTTTTACCCTCCCTGTATGACAACAGTCACTTGCATCCCAGGAATTCAAGGTAGCTTCAGCATTTGAAAATTAGTAAATATAGGTTCCCATTTTAATAAATCCAATCATCTCAGTTGTAGAAAAAAGAATTATAAAACCCATTTGTGGTTAAAAAAGAAAAATATCTCTGAAAATGAGGAAAAAATGGGAATGCTTTAGCCTAACCAAGAACAAGCAGCTCCCCAAAACCCAAAATCTCAGCATATATCTCACACATTATGCAAAAGTAATTTCAAAATGTGTCATAGGTTTAAATATAAATATAAATTTATACAAATTCTAGGAAAAAACAGGATAAAATGGGCTCTAAGAAGAAATGAATCTATGAATAGGGCAGGGAAAACATAAAGTAAGCTTGAAACTAACCAAAAAATGTGAACAAAACAAAATGAATGAATGAATGAATGAATGTGTGAATTAATAAGTGGGAATGTCAAAAGAGCACGTGGTTAACCTGAAAGAGTCTTCAACTACCAAAGCTGAAACTATTTGAGCAAAAGTAAATATTCATGAATGCATATTGATATGAATATTTTTAAATAAATGAGTAAATGGAGAGAATATTTTTTACAGAAGAAACCCAAATAATAAATGTAGAAAGAATGGAAGAAATAGTCATCATCAGAAATGCATTGTAATCCTTACTGTATTGCTAATACAGAGATAAATTCCAAATTAGTAGAAATCTCTCCCAATATATTTATCAATTACTGTGGTTGTTTTAACATATATTTACAAATTCTTTCATATTCCTCCTACAGTAGATGGATTTAATTTCTCTCCTTTTGACTGTCATTTGAACAACAAAGTGACTCACTTATCCGTTGATGGAGTATGGAAAGGGAAAGGAAAGTAATTTTAGAGTGGAGAAACCTAGGAGATACCATCTTAACCAAGTGATCAAGGTTAACATCAGACTGTGTTGATATCTTGTGTCCCTGACATAAAGACACTTCACCCTTGTGGTATTGTTCCAAAAATTACAACCTCAATCTAAGCCTGTGAAAGCATCATGTGCAACCCCCAAATTGAGGGACATTCTACGAAATAAGTGACAAGTAACTAGTCTTCAGAAGTATCAAAAGTCAGGCAAACAAGAAAGACTGAAAAATTTTAAAAGTTTCAGATTAATAACTCCTGGCCACTAAGTTCAATGTTGTCTGCTGTTTAGGAAAATCATGGAAGAGAAAGAAAGTACATCAGCAGGAAAAAAATAAACCCAATTAACCTCTGGTTAGTTTTCATTATCTTACTAGCCAAGCAAAACCAAAGTTCCATGTGTGTTCTGTTTCTTGTCTAGTACATTTGGCCTCTTTTCCTGCAGCGCTTTCTTTTGGTCGCTAACAGATTGTCCTTTCAGTACGTAAATTAGACAATGCTCTATTTTACAACAAATAATCTGCATGCATGGATGTTTCATGGTATAATGGAAACCCAGAAAAGCAGGGCCTAAACAAAATAAAAGTTTGTTCTTTCTCACATGTAAGTACAGGTATAAGTTTGGGTGTTTAAACCATGATGTTAAGCCAAACCCTTTTAACCTGTTTTCTTCTTTACGAAGGGAATTACACTTAGCTGCCTGGCCCTAGACAGGCCCCCCTGCCATGTTCCATATTAACCAGATGAATTGGGAAAAAATAAGGAAATATGAGGGCATACCCTTCACCCTTAAGTTTAAGACACAAATTTTGCACAAATCACTTAGCCTGAACATAGTGTACAGTTTCTTTTGTGGCTTTGTGTAGCCAAAAAAATATGGATTTCAGGTGGTCCTGGCTAAAAATCCTATTAATATAAAAAGGGCATCATTTTATTCAATTCCTTATAAACACAAAACCTGTGTACAGATATCTTATTTAGATTATTTTATTAATAGTTGTCCTCTTAAAAAATGCAAAAATATATGAGGTAGAAGCATATATATTTTTTAATTTTTATTCTTTGTTATTCTAATTATTTTGCGTTCTGTACCCCTACCACTGACACGGTTCTGGTATATGTTGTTCACCCAATATATACCCTTAATATATATTTATATCATAATTTTATTCTAAAACAAGATTCTAACTTTGTAACAATTTATAATACAATAATACATATTATTGTACTTCCTTTCTACAATATTACTTATGTAGGTTTTGAAGGATTCCACCTCACATCTATTCTGTAATTATTAACCAATTGACTACTGTCATTCTCTTGGTTTTCAATCTATCACTGGTACAAATGATGTTGCAAAAACATCTGTTTAGACAAACCGTTGTATACACTTGTAATTATTTCTGCATGATTAAATTCATGAAAGAGAAGTTTCTGAAACAAAAAGTTACACATTTCAATGTGTTTTGAGGTGAAAGGGAAAATACACTTTAGAAATTCTATAATCATTTATGGATTCTTCAGCAATGCCTCAGTGTGATCACACCTTTGGAAACACTGAAATAGCACAGCCTGAAAGATTTAAACCATACCAAGCACTTTTAAATTGATTTTATACTTATTGATCATTTTATATACTTATTCTCTTTTGCTTGTGATATTGCACATGTAAAATATGATTTTCTCTATTATTGTTATATTGCCAAAGAGCAATTGACCGCAGTGATTCAAGTGCATTCAAAAAGGGTAAAACTGACAACGTTACCTCAGCAAAAGCAATGCTTTGGAAAGATGCAATCAGAGACACAAGGCCTATATAGGAGACAGTAATTTACTTGTTTAAATATGTAATTATATTTATTTAAACTTTCAGACTGAGAATCCTCAGTAAGGAAAGAAAAACAGCCCTCACCAGTATGGCTAGTTTGTTGAGCTTCGTTCCACAAAGTGAAATGTTGGTTGCCCTTTAGATTCCTGGTCAAGGCACACACAAGAAGCAACTGATAAGTGTTTCTCTCGCACATAGTTATTTTTCTTCCTCTCTTTCTCCCTCCTTTTTCCTCTCTCTAAAAATAAATAAATAAAATCTTAAAAAAATAGAAAAAGAAAAACATTTGCATTTATTTTCATTCTCTTGTGGTCTTTTTAAGAAAGAAGAATGTTTAATTTTCTATATACTTTATATTAATGTTTTCAAATGTCACTTGAGTCATCTAAATCATTATTGTTTCAATAACAAAAAATTAACAATGGTAATTTATTTAATAAATTTGCATTTTCTATATGACAAGCATCTTACATGTGTAAGGGTGAGCAAAGTAGGTTTACAATAGTATGGTAAACACTGAGTTTATCCTTGCATTACTACTTATAGATTGTATTATTTTCTACATGAACTGCAAAATTACTTTTGCCTACCTTTGTATTTAAGGCATTGTGCATAGTCAAGCAGCTGAATTATATTTCCCGAAATTAAAATTTGTCCAATAATTTTAATTTTAAGTATTCAAGACATTTTTCTCCTACTGGCCATGTTTAAATATAAAGATGATTATTTTATTTTTGGTGGAATCATATATGTTTTTGAGATACTTTAAAAGATATTGATGGAGGTTTTTCTTTAAGGATGACAGGAAAAAACAATTTTACATTCTTCCCAAAATATTGAAAATCATGACAAGAAACAATATTAAAAAGAAATAGCCACTTTTAATAAAGCATGATATGAGCCAAACAGTAAATCACAAATGTGCAAATGTAGAAAATGTGTTCTACAAATCTAGTAGTAATCAGTGATGGAAACAAATGAGATCAGCAAGCATCCTCCGTTTTGGACCAGGTTAGATAATTGCCACAATTCTAATTGCTTACATAGTGATAATTTATTTAGAGAAATTAAATCAAGTGGCAAGTGCCTAAAATGGATTAACAATAATCACAAAGGAACCAGCATAGCTAGATCCATCCATAAAAACTTAAAAAAAAAAAAAAAAAGGAAATAGAAGGAGGAGGAGCAGTAAAAGGAAGAAGATAAGAAAAGCAAGAATAAAAGAAAACTTACTCAACAGATATAAAAGACACAGTGGAAATAAAATCATCATGAAAAAGAAATATAGAGCCAAATGCTTCTGCTGTTTCTCTGCAAAATTAAAAAATTGTTTGGCATGACCTATTTAAAAAGTTTTACGGGAAAGTTGCAGCTCTGTATTTGACTTTAAAATTATTGAAAATATTCATGCTACACTATAACTCCTTTTAACCAAAATTAATTAGTAAAAATAGAAATTACATGTAAATACATAAAACAAAATACATATTGTATAAAGGAAGAAAAATTCTTAAAGGACTTGTAAAACTATGAGAAATCACTAGCCTATAGAAGAAATAATATGCTCAAGAGGGAAGTTATAACAAGATGTGCAAAATAGCACACTTGAAATGTGTATGGCAAACTACTGGAGAACATTGTGCTAAGTGAAATAAGCCAGTCAGAGAAAAACAGATACTATATGATTTCACTCCTACGTGGAATATAATGAACAAAATAAAGAAACAAAATAGAAAGGGAATCATAGCTATATAGAACGGGCTGACAGTTGTCTGAGAGGCAGGGGGCCTGGGTGAAAAAGATAAGGGATTAAGAAAAAAACAAACAAAACACTTATACACAAACAACTGTATGGTGATATACAGAGGGGAAGTAGGGGAGGGGGAGGGGGAAAAGGGCGAAGAGGAGATTGGTAGTGGAAAGAGACTTTACTCTGGGTGATGATCATACTATGCTATATGCAGCTTTACACTAGAAACCTGTATGGTTTTATTAACCAATGACACTACAATAAATTCAATAAAAAACAATTAACTATATTTTCAAGTGGAATACATTTTAATGTGTTTTTTTTGCTCAACTTGATGTCATTACATGTGAAATAGAAGACAAATTCCAACTATCATAATTCTTTACAAGTAACATTTGAAATAAAAAGAATTAGAGAAGCCTAAAAAAAAATGTGGGTGGAAAACTTCAAAGGTATAGTGTAACTACACTAGGAAGAATATCGAAGCAATATGTTTTCATACAAAAATAAAAAGCCAAAATAAACATTGTTTATCTAGGGTCAAAGAATTGCAGTTTGGTGAGTACAGATTCAGGGCACAGAAAATAGTGTTCTGATTTACAGGGTGAGGGCAAGGGGGTTTATCAGAAAAAGAAGGGAATACTTCCTTTACATAAATGCATGAATAAAGAAAGAGATTCCTATTGGTGCTAACAAGTTGAGTTACTTTTTAGCTATACATGGCTGGTTACTGATTCAATCTCAGAAAGAGAGTACATAATCACTAGTCCTGTGGTTAGGGTGTCTGCTCTCTGTTAGTTTAACAAACAATTCTTTGTAAGACAATGTGGGTTTGGCCCAGTTCAAATAGCCCCAGGTTTCAAGGAGGAAGGCATGCAGGCCATTCCTCTTGAATGGCTGCTCTGGCTCCATTTTAAAATAGTTCCATTATGTCAACTTTGCACAAACTAAAGAGGAAATAATCAGATTAATCAGGTTACCACAGCATTAGCAATAACGAGAGTCAAATCATCTCTCATAGAAGCCAGTAATTATAGCAAAGATATGATGTGGAAGAATAGCTCAGTGCCCCCACATATCACCAACTTACAAGGTATTTTTTGTGTGCACACCTTGAAGCTTAACTTATGATTAACTTAACAAGATTGCAATAAGTAGTGCTTCCTGGAGTTGTGACAGTCAGTGAACTTAAACTGGGTTCATTGGTTAGGATTCTGAGTTACTGAGAAAGTCAAGGTCGGGAGATAACATTAGAAGAAGAGCCTACAAATTCACGTCTTCCATTTTCCACTGTTACTAAAAAGGGCATAAACTAGTGCTTCTCGGCTTTTAGTGTGTATATGCATCACCCAGAATTTGTTAAAACACACACTCTAATTTGGTAGGTCTGGGAGAACATCTGAGATTCTGCCTTTCTGTAAAGCTCTGAGATGATGCTAATGTTCGTTTATAGATGATGTTTAGAATAAACCAACCAACATTTGGCAACCAAATGGGGCAACCAACATTTCACTTTGTGGAACGGGCTATATTATAAGCATAACCATTAATTCTTTCTCTCATAATTTATATGCTTAGGCAGGATAACTTTAAATAAATTGATTTAAAAATAATCAGATATTTAAGAATTAACGTTATGTAAAACAGTGTAAAACAAGAAAAAATTAATAAAACAAAAATGTAAACATTTATAAACAAAAGAAATGTCATCACACCTATATTACACAAAAAGCTTCACTCTTTAAAATTACAATTTTAAGTAAAATTTTCAGTAACTAAGGTGAATAGCAGATTACATACAGGGGAAGAGAAAATCGATAAGCTGGAGAAAGAGACAAAGAAATTCTCACTTTTGAAAGGGTTGGAAATATTAAGATAAGAAACATGGAGGGAATTCTGATTCTGTCTAGGATGCAGAAAGCTGGAAAGAGCATGATTTCCATCCTAAAGTAGAGAAAATGACAGGAAAACTGACAAGAAAAGGAAGAAAGAATGAAAGAAACTTTGACTCATACTTCACAACACATATAAATACTAATTAAAAATAAACTATAAATATAAACTTTAACTACAAAGTTTCTACAAGAAACCATAGTCAAAAATCTTTGTAACCTTACATTGGACTAAGATTTTTTTATGTCTCAAAGATCATGAATGATAATTAAAAAAAAACAAAGAAATTGAACATCATCAAAATTATAATACCATCCTCTTTGAAAGACACTGAAAAGAAAATGAGAAGACTAGATACTGGCTGGGAGAAATGTAGGACATAGATCTAAGAATGTATAAAAACACTCACAGATCATTAATATTAAAACCAACCAGCCAAAAAATAAGTGGCCAACGATTTAAATAGACACTTCATTACTTAATAGATACTGATGGCAAAAAAATACATAGAGAGACACACGCAACATTCGGTTGTTGAAGAAACAGGTATTTAAAATGAGGTACTAGTACAAATTCATTCAAATGGCTATAACAAAACAACAATACCTGTCAATCCTTAAATGCACCACAACTACAAGTCTTCTACATTGCTATTGAAAATATAAAATGACACAGCCATTTAGGAAAACAGTTTGGCAGTTTCTTCCCTTCCCTTCCTTTCCCTCCCCTTCCCTCCCCTCACCGCCCACAACCCCGGCACTTACGTTACTGAGTTAATGATATACCTAAGATACAACCCATTCATCCCATTCCTAGGTGTTTGCCCACCATATATAAAAAAATTAAGTCAACAAAATATAAATATATAAATAATTTTTATCTTACTGTGTGATATTGACTATGTTTTCATATTATTTCATTTTCTGTGAACTGTCAGTATATATATCTTCTACCTACATACATTTTACCAATTTTTAAAAAACTGGGTTGTTGGTTTTTACTTCCTAATTTTATCATAAAAGGCATAGTGAACAATCACGTATAGTATCAATTTTTAATAATGTAGAATTTTCTATGATAAAAAGTTCAATAAATGTTTTCATATATATTTTGTCATAATAAAGAGCACAAGTCAGACATCATTGTTATATATTTTTATAATTAAACACTGAAAGACAGTCTAAAAACAGACTGCAGTTTAAGTTCTCAGAGGGTATAAATAGGAGATGTTTCTTGAGAATGATGTGAAGGTGGTACTATATCAATCCTGTGTGGCTATCAAATTTTTCTTAAAGGAATTGTGTATTCCACCCCCCGATCTCACTCTTTCTATTCAAATAGTAAAACTAAAAAAAATTTCATTTATCAATAAACATGTAATTTAATTTCAAGAGCCCAGTAAGTCATGAGTTAAATGGGAAAGTGATTAAAAATATATCTATTCCTTCATTGAAAAGTAACATAACATCATTCCTGTGAACTATATTCAGTTTAAATACCGACTCTGCAACGGGTCTATTACTTATTAGAAGTAGGTTATAAAACCCATCCTTTGTCAACAAAAGCATTTTAATGTCAATGAGATATTGAGGTAATTAAAATATAAACTTTATGTTGTTCCATGTATCTCTATTGAAATGGCAGGTTTAATTTTATTGAATCTCAATTATTGAGTGCCAGAATTGCTTATGTCCCATTTTAATCATTTAAGATGATAGCTTTTACTTTATCACTAGTTCCAGCATAAATTGACCAATGTATGTAATCTGGTAAATTACAATTGCTTACAGTTAGATATTTCATTTCTGTTAACAATCCTTTGACATTGATATGCTATCCAAAATAACAAATCAAATGTGCACAACACTTCTAATCACAAATGTAGCATTCCTAACACTCTATTCATTTATTCCAGAATTTTCAATCTTTTTCATCTCAAGGCACACATAAACTAACTACTAAAAATATCCATTGCACACCAAAAATATATTGTTTTTTATATATTTTTTGCTGATCTGACAAAAATAGGTATAATTTTGATTCTTTCACACTATACAGCTATTGCTGAGTTGGCTGTTGTCATTTTTTTATTGATATTCTAAGAGAGATCAGATACACGACTATTAGTCAAATACATGACTATTTTGTCCCTGACTAAATAGTCATGTATTGCATGTTTTAAAAATTCTTGCAATACAGAGGTTGAAAATTGCTGCTTTAACCTATAGCTAATATCAGTTATTTCAACATTAAATAGAGGATCTTTCAAAAGGACAACATAGCCATATCAGCCATTGTTTTCTTTTTGTAGTAATGCTGCATTTCTCAAACTATTACAAGTTAATGACTACATATTAATTTTTAAAGATGTATTAAGTATTCAAATGTTATAACTTTGTAAGCGAATATGCAAAATGGTGTGATAAATATGTATATATTGAATTATATTATCTTTTTATGTCACAATTTAATGCATCCTATATTACATATATTCTTTAAAATATATTATACGTTTTTAAAAATTATAAAAATGAAAAGGCAAGATAAGAGCTTAATAGTGTTGGAACCAAATTATTATTATATTAACCTTCTTAAGAATAATCCTTGAAAATTACATACATATTTGAGTGGCTGGAAAACACATTTTTTTCCCTATCAGCACAGTTTATATTTGCTGTTATTATGATTTCAAAATTCAATCCTTCTGAAAAAGCTGGCAATGACTCACAATAAATATTAAGTTGCTAGTTTATTGCCACATAATCATTACTTTAACAATATTACAGTGCAGTAATGAAAATCAGAATGAATAAAATTAAGAATTATTTTCTTACATATCCAGAATATTACCTACTTTTTCAAAATATTATTTAATGTTTGCAATATTAATTCTACCTCAATATTAATATACCATGATACAACACCAACAATGTCATTTAGAATTATAAACTAAGAATAACTGTATGTATTTAAAAATGATTAAAAGTTATAGAACTCTTTTATATACATAATTGTATTTCATTCTTACCACAAAACATATATAATTGGCAAAGTAGTCAACTCAATGCCTATATTACTTATGAAAAAATTTGAGATCCCAGAAATTTACTCTTGATGTTGGTCACTGGTTACAGGCAAACAAGACATCCCAAAAGAAAGATTTGACTCCAAAATCAGAATGTTCTTCTTTATACTATCTAACATTAGCTATGTACATGTGAGAATAAAATGAAAAGGCTATTTCTGGTTTCAGTAGCCTTTGCTGGGAAAATGTAAAAGGTTAAATATCAGGTAAATTTGTGATGCACATTGTCAATTATGTGTGAAGCAATGCAGACTCTTGTATGTTAAAAATTCATGGCATGAACTTTTATTAATAATAAATTAAAAATATAATTAATTTGATAAATTACAGGTTAGATAGTAAAATACATATTAAACAGAAATAACATTTTAGTTAGAGAGACTAGAAGAGGAAGCTCTTATGCCCTATGTCCTTGGCAAGGCCACCCAGGAAGAGCTCTCTGTAATGGCTTTCCCAACTTCCTTTTGCCCTATATAAAAGTTTCCTTTCATTTTAGTAGATCCGTGTCTTAGCCCACTATGGTGGTGTGTTCTGGTTTGCAACTCCTTGTTCTTGAATAAACCCATTTTTTTTTTCTAGAGAAATATCTGACTGATTTTTTTGGTTAAGGTCAACATATTTGGTGACTCATACTGGGATCAAGAGATTCCTGATAGCTCTGAGGCTCATGAGCAAATAGCTACAGGCCCACCCAGCCCATTGAAATCCTTTCTTCCTGCCAACACTGAAGTTTTAGGGTGAGTTTCTCCTGGATCCTAGCTTCTGTTCTCTTTGCATTTGGCAGCTCTCCAGGCTGTATTCGGGATCTAATTTAACACTGCTTACTTATCTTGTCTGGTTCAGGCCTTGGGCTGGACTTCTTTGGAGACAGACTGTCCTGAAAATGTGTACACCACCATGAATGATTGTTATGTTAACTACGGACTTTGGATGATTATAATGTGTCAATACAGGTTCATCAATTGTAACAAATGTCCCACTCTGATTGGAGATGTGGATAATAAAGGAGTCTTATGCATGGGTTGGGGGCAGTGTTGAAAGTATGTGAGAAATCTCTGTACCTTCCATTCAAATTTGCTGTGAACCTAAAACACTCTAAAAATAGTCTTTAAAATACAAACAAATACCCATAAGATTTTTCACACTTTGATTTTTAAAAAATTAATAATTGTTAATGTACTGGAAAGCATTATTTTTGAAAATGCTTTAATGGAGATCACTGTATAGAAATAATCACTACATTCTTGAGATTTTAATTGATCTATAGACATGGACTATTAATATCAAATATGAATATTACAGAACTGAAAATTAGGCTCTGCTACAAATTGATGAATTTTAGAGTCTTCACTATAATTGTTGTTGTGTCCATGATTTTTATTTAAGCTTTGATTCTGACTCCATTTCTCACTTACTATATTCAGTTCCTATCATGCCAGGCACACCCAGATGCCAACGTGACACAAGAAACCATCTCTTTCTCTGAAGTCTACATTCATCATCATTTCCCTGAATTCTTAAAAGCTACTCATAGGGCAGCATTATTACCAATGAGCTATTTTTTATAAAGTAAATGAGTTTATCTGGTGCTAAAAACTTGAGTAATTCAAGGAACGCCAGCTATAGAGCAAGGATTTTTTTAAACTAAAACAAAAATAAAATTTAAAAAGTAAAGATATTAAATGAAGCTGATGTCCATGAACAGTTGGGTTGAACTTCTAAGGCTTTGAAATTTTAAGAAACTAAAGGACTCCAAGTAAAACACAGAAATATGAGGGAAAAAATGCTAGAGCAAACCAAACCTTTTCTTATTTTTTTATATAAAGAGAAATACACTTTGCCAAATAAATTGGTGAATTAAATTTGTGAACAAAAAGAAAAATAAAAATAGCAGTTACCCCTTCCCAAAATATAAGAAGCTTACACATAATTCAGGTTTCCGTCTTTTTCACTGAGGTCAATGAGCTAGGAGATCAGAAGTTAGCGGTTCTGAAACTCTCCCCTCAGATCCTCTGTTTTCTGTCAGTATGCAGGGAGAGAGACAGCATGGAGGCTCATGTGAAAGATTTTAGAGGACAGATGTGGAGTGGTATACATTATTTACATGCATATTTTAATTTTTAAAAAGATTTTATTTTTAGAGAGCAGAAAAGGGAAGGGAAGGAGAAAGGGAGAGAAACATCGATGGGTGGTTGCTTCTCGTGTGCCCCCTACTGGGGACCTGGCCCACAGCCCAGGCATGTGCCCTGACTGAGAATCGAACTGGCAACCCTTTGATTTGCAGGCCGGCACTCAATCCACTGAGCCACACCAGCCAGGGCACATGCATATTTTATTTTATTTTATTTTATTTTATTTTATTTTATTTTATTTTATTTTATTTTATTTTATTATTTTATTTTATTTTATTTTATTTTATTTTATTATGCTCAAATTCAATCACATAGCTTTCTATAACTCCAAAGTGACTGGGAAAGAAGTAATATATTCAGAGTGAAAATGAGAAACAAAGATATTAGTGTGTACCTATATTCTATTTTGGAAATAGACTGGCCATGCTAGTGGCTGATTTTTAAGAGTCCTTTATTACTGTGTAGGCCACTCTGCACAGTAGAAGATGAGGGAAAACACATATGTCTAAATCAATACCATGCTGCTTAGCGAGTGACATAAAATATGATGTCTCAAACACATGTCACTGTGAGGATCAGTCTGCAGTTAAAAGAATGTGAAGTATAATTGTAAATGATATTGAAAATCTGAGAAATTTTAGTTGTGTGTTTGGAAGGGGTGCATGAGGGTAGGCGTGTGTGCATGCATATGTGTGTGTATTTTAATTACTAGTTTTCCCTGATTCCATGATGACAAATTAATGAACAGTTTCATCTTTATTTCTCATTAATACACAGAACACAAGTTTGTAATGGGAGGTAGAAACAACACTTATGTGTCCTACAAAGCCTTGGTATTGTAAAATGTACTGCTGGAACATTAATGCATCCTACTGTCTGTCTGAATAAAGGGAATTTTCATAAAGAAATACATCCTGTACTTGGACCAACATCTATAGGTGACAGTGGGATGGAGTTCATTAAAGGGGAGGAAAAAAAACTCATCTTAGGTTTTTTGTTTTGTTTTGTTTTTTCAAGAAAGGATGTGGTTCCTTAGGTGAAGAGGGATCTAGGGCAATCCTTGCAGACCCCATATAATTTTCTCCCCTTGGATTAAAGGAATGGTCATATTCAGAGTATTAGTTCAATTCTCCTTCTCCCTGAAGTACTGTATTGTAGTGTCACTTATTTTCCCTCCATTCATCTGTGATCTTGAGTAAGCTCATGCAGAGTTGGGTACGACAGTATGCAGCAATGTGGCAGTCAATGAGATGTTTTTTGATGCACCCATGTGGAATTGGTAGAGTCTTCTGCAGCGGTTCCAGACAGTGACTACTGGCAAGATGAACTTTGGTCCATAGGATTGGGAATTGTTGGGCCAGGTGCAAAATGCTGTTGACTGAATGGAATAGAAATTAACCTTACACTTTCACAAATAACATTAAAGGGACCACCACATTAAGAGAAGCAGAGTGGGAGACTTGCATTACCTGGAAACAGTGCCACAGTCTTCCAGGTAAAAGAATATTCTCAGGCTAGAATTATGATAGAAAGACACAAAGATATACAAAACAGATATTTAAGAAAAAAAAATCTTTTATACTTTCTGTTCATGAACATAAGATGAATAAGGAGAGACAAAAAAAATTGCTTCCCATATTTCAATAGACAATATCTTCCTTCATTGTGATTGAACATTTTGGGTGAAAAACACCCCTGATATTTGTGCTGACAGAGACAGTGTTGTTCTGGTTCTGTTCTTGCTACTCTGAGTGGTTCCTTCTCATTCTTTTTTCCCCCTAACTTCATTCTGTGGCTTTGAAACAAAGGCTTAAAAGTTGTGCAGATCGCTTTGTAAATTTATGACAGCCACTTATAAATCAATTCAACAATTTTTTTATCCTCTATGTTTACCAACACACTTTCTTCGAATGTCCCAACAATAGTATGTATAATTATAATTAAGGATATTGTTGTACCCTGTTTTGAACAAACATATATATAAAAGGTTAATTTAAAAAATATGCAGTTGTTTTTCCTTTTAAAAAGGAAATAACATAAGGTCCTTTTATGCAACTAGGTCTCTTTAAAAATATGACTCAACTGACAAAAAATTGATCTGCATCTAACTTTCCTGCAAACATCATTTAGCAACGATGTGAATAAATGCTGTGAGGCCAGCAATATGAGTAAACATCTTGAGAGATCTGTAAAACTTAATTTTAATGTTTAGATAAAACTTTCACTTTAAAATTATACACAATCATTTCTTAAGCCCAATATTTCTGTCAACCTTTGGTCTACTGGCTTATATTCTGAGTTACATTTTATGCCTCTAAAATATTAATTTATATCTGGGAGGATTTAAACTGTTAGGGAAATGAAAACTTATGATTATTGTTTGAAAGCTAGTTCCTAACAGAATGTGCAGTATTAGAAATTTAGAAGGGGCTTTTATTTTTTTTAAAAAAAGTGTATTTAAGGAAAATGTGTTGAAGGAAATGTACATGTTGAGCAATAGGTGACCTGGGAGGGAAGAGTTGTCAACCTACAATGAAAACAATAGTTAAAGCAAAATAAGAATCAGCAGCATGTTCACTGTCTCCATGGCATCTTTTTGAGGCTGTACTGTGGACATGACTAAAAGGGATTGATTATTCCCTTGCCTGAAGATACATAACCTGCTAAGTCTTACTATGATTATTTATTGTGACCTTCTTTAGGGAAGACCACTAAATATTGACAAATAGCCAGCTCTTGGGAGGACAGTATATGATTTTTCTGTTTAAATAGAATCTCCTAGCTTTTAAAATACCTACTACTAAGTGTTTTTCTTCAGTACTGGTGGTGTTTTCTGTGCTAACCACATGAGGAGTCTGGTGTTTTTGTATACCAGAACATATAAAAAGTACTTTCTTACCTAACTTCCATGTGTCAGGATTAAAATTAGTCAAAGTTGTGAACCAAGTGAAGCTTTGGAGTATAAATGAATATAGAAAAATATACAAAAAATAAGATTCTATGTTATCTGATAGATGCAGGGGATGCATTGCCTAAATAGGGTCAAGTAAGAAAAATGTATAAAACCCTGATTAATTTTTCAGAATCCAGTTTCAAAGGTAAGCTAGAGAATATGTATTGCTTCCTGCTTCTGAATAGTTAGGTAAACAAAACACCTTGCAATTATCATCAACTAAACTAATGGTTCTACACAGAGCAATATGCTTTTTGTGAATTCTTCTGTGTAGTTGTCTCAGAACAAGCACAGTACATCTTTAAGTCTTCTCTTCTGAGGATACACAACAGCCTAAGAATAGGCACATGAATTTACCCAACAGTGTAAAATGGGCCTTATGACCTCTACTTCCTTCTTCCCTTCTAAGATGCTATTAGCAGGTCCTGTACAACAGCCAAAGGCCCGTTAAAAGGTAGAAATGTGATTTTGATCTTTTTAGTTTCTCACTAAATTATAGAATTGGTTCTCTGCCTGTCAGCTGCTGACAATTTTATAACAGTTTATTTTCAGTACCTCTCTGAAAAAACACCAATTTATGGTTTAAGGTGTTCTTTTATATCAAGACAGAATTTTCAGTGTTAGATGGGTCATTCTTGTAAATATGTGGTTTTCAAGTAACATTAATGCTTTAAAGTTTTCTTCAAAGCAAGAGAAAAATTAAATATGCTTTAATATTTTTTTATTTGTAATAGAGTAACATAGTTTTAAAGCATTCAGTATCTTACCCTTAGGGAAGGAACATAGGTCTTAAAAAATAACTTGTCTAAGATTTTAAAAATGAAAACTGGGTAGTTGAATATCTCTACTTGAAATATTATAGTTAACACAAAATCTTTCAATATAATTCTGACCTAAGGTGTTATTTTGCAGAATTAATAAGCCCTGTTGCATTTTACCTCTAGCAAAATAAACCTTGTCATTTTGTAAATATTTTATAAGAATACTTTATATATAGATACCTTGTATTTATTCTTGATATTCAAAAGTAAACTTTAAATATTTTCTAATTATAACTATCATATGTACTCCATTGTTTTCATATTTTTTTAGTTACAGGTTAATAAAAATATCAGAAATCTTCATTTGTGTTTCAGTGATATAATATCCTTCATTAAAATTTGGCTTGCTATTATAAACTACTGAGGAGGCCCAAGTAGAATGTCTTCTTCATATAGATAAGTATGTGATTATCTTTAAGTTCTACCACAATTTATTGCATATCAGTTATATTCTGTCATTGTCAGTGTCTTGTTTTTAAAGGGATATTATTTGGTCCCTGAGGAGCATTCAATAAAGTAGGTGAGACATTATTTAAATTGTTTTAAGGAAGGGTAATTTTATTAAATTGTGGTAAATATTATGCTGTGCACACATCTAAGGCACTTCAAGTTAATGGAAAGGAATAATTATTGTATCCATTGTTATTCAGGAAAGATTTTCTGGTAAAAAAATAAACAGCTGACCATTAATATAAAAGGCTGAAGGGAATCAATCAGATGAGGTCAGGGAGAATATTTTTTCATTCAAAGGAACATTGTGAATAAATTATGAAGCTATAAAATAGCATAGTATGTGCTGAGAACCACAGTTTAAAGTTCATGACATAGCATGGCAAATGCTGAATGAGAAGTAGACTGAAGCCACTTCAACAGGGCCTTTATGCCAGACAATGGAGAGTAAACATTTCCCTTTAGTGGCTGCAGAGCAACTGAGAAATTTTTAGCAAGGGAGTAACACATTCATATTTTAAGAAGGATGAATCTGATTGCAACCTGAAAGATCATTTTGAAAGTGACAAGACTAGATAATAAGAGACCATTTAGAAATAGCTTAGAAAAATTCAGATGATAGAGGGCTCAACTAAGTGGTTACATAAATAGGAATAGAATGTTGGAGGGGACTCAAGCCATAATGAGAAAGAAAATTCTGCAAGACTTGTTAAAAAATCAAATGAGGGTAAGTAAGGAAACAAAGGAATTTGGACTTAGCGTTAGGTTTCTGATACTAATAACTGGATATTTGTTAGATGCCCAGAGCTATATAGAGGCCTAGGAAGGGAGAATAAGAGTAATAATTTTGCTGAAAGAAAGTTAAATTCAAATTTGCACTATTATACTTTCAAGTGACTATGGGACATTTAGCATTTATTTATTTATTTATTTATTTATGTGATTTTTTTTTTTTTTATTGTTCAAATACATTTGTCTCCACCTTCCCTCCACCGCTTTCCTATGCCCCCCTCCCTCACCTCTCTCCCTCAATCCTTTCCCACTTTGGCTTTGTCCATGGGTCCTTTATACATGTTCCTTGACCTGACCCTTCCCTTCCCTTTCCCCACCCCCACCTTCCCTCTTGATTCTGTTGTGGGTTTTTTTTTTTTCTTTCAATGTTGCTAGCTATATTTTCCTTGCTTGTTTGTTTTGTTGGTTAGGTTCCACTTATAGGTGAGATCATATGGTATTTGTCTTTTGCCCCCTGGCTTATTTTGCTTAGCATAATGCTCTCCAGTTCCATCCATGCTGTTGCGAAGGGTAGTAGCTCTTTCTTTCTGCTGCGTAGTATTCCATTGTGTAAATGTACTAGTTTTTTGATCCACTCATTCACTGATGGGCGCTTAGGTTGTTTCCAGCACTTGGCTATTGTAAATTGTGCTGCTATGAACATTGGGGTGCATAGGTTCTTTTGAATTGGTGTTTTGGGATTCTTAGGGTATAATCCCAGCAGGGGAATCACTGGATCAAAAGGCAGTTCCATTTTTAGCTTTTTGAGGAAATTCCAAACTGTTTTCCACAGTGGCTGCACCAGTCTGCATTCCCACCAACAGTGGACTAGAGTTCCCTTTTCTCCACAGCCTCGCCAGCACCCATTGTTTGTTGATCTGTTTATGATGGCCATTCTGATCGGTGTGAAGTGGTATCTCATAGTAGTTTTAATTTTCATTTCTCTGATGGCTAGTGATGCTGAGCATCCTTTCATATGTCTCTGGGTCCTCTGTATCACTTCCTTGGAGAAGTGTCTGTCCAGGTCCTTTGTTCATTTTTTAATTGAATTGTTTGTCTTCTGGGAGTAGAGTCATGTGAGTTCTTTATATATTTTGAAGATCAAACCTCTATCTGATGTATCATTTGCAAATATATTTTCCCATACAGTTGGTTCCCTTTTCATTTTGCTGATGTTTTCTTTAGCCATGCAGAAGCTTCTTATTTTGATGAGGTCCCACTTATTTATTCTTTCCTTTATGTCCCTTGCTTTAGGGGACATATCAGTGAAAATATTGCTGCGTGGAGATACCCGAGAGTCTCCTGCCAATGTTCTCCTCTAGTACTTTTATGGTGTCATGACTTATATTTAAGTCTTTTATCCATCTTGAGTTTATTTTTGTGTATGGTGTCAGCTTGTGATCAAATTTCAATTTTTTTGCATGTAGCTGTCCAGCACTCCCAATGCCATTTGTTGAAGAGGCTATTTTTACTCCAAACTATGTTTCTGCCTCCTTTGTCCAATATTAGTTGACCATAGAAACATGAGTTTATTTCTGGGCTTTCTAATCTGCTCCACTGATCTATGTATCTGTTATTGTGCCTGTACCATACTGCTTTGCTTACAGTGGCCTTATAATATAGTTTTATGTCTGGTATTGTGATCCCTCCTGCTTTGTTTTTCTTCCTCAAAATTGCTGCCGCTATTCAGGGTTGTTTATGGCTCCGTATAAATAGTTGAAATGTCTGTTTTATGTCTGTGAAATACATCATTGATATTTAGTCCCACCTACTCAAGAGGCTGAGGCAGGAGTATTGTTTGAGCCCAAGAGTCCTGGGCTGTAGTGCGCTATGCCGATCGCATGTCTGCACTAAATTCGGCATCAGTATGGTTACCTCCCAGGAGCAGGGGGCCACCAGGTTGCCCAAGAGTGGGAGAACCAGCCCAGGTCAGGACATTTGGCATTTAAATGGAAGATTTCAGCTCTAGTTTTAGATTGGAGCAAATGCATTCAACTGAATGAGCTTCAAGAATTAAGAGATATCTTCATACTAAAAATACAATTTATATTGTCACTTTAAATTCTCCTACACGATTTTTCAAAAGAAGAATTTCTTCATTTACCTTGATATTTTTTCTCTGAATTTTTTCTAAGTTGAAAACAAGTTGATGTCTCATACAATGAATTCATTGAAAGTGATGCTTTCCTTTAGGACTTCCCATTCCTCCTACTTCCTTAGTTTTAGCAAATAGTTTTTATTGTTGATTTTGGTGATAAAATTAAATGGTTAGAAAATCTATTTTAGTTATTATAGTATCTCTCTTTTCTATGATTTTTTTTAGTCTTAAATATAATTACACTGGGTTTTAGTTTATCTTTTTTAAATAATTTATATATTATTGTGTTTTTTTACATTACCATGTAACCCTTTTATATCTCCCCTTCCCAAGTGAAAGCTTCTTTTGAAAGCTTCAAAATCAAATTTGTCATAAATCTGTTAGATTTTTACAGTCTAAAATATTAGATATATCATAGTTATTCTAAGTATTTACATTGATATAAGTTTTCCTAAAGGTATTATTTAATATTATAATATGCTATAGTGATAATTATTAATACTGAGTATCTAATAATGAGCAGTCATTGCTAACAATTTTTTTTAACTTTACTTTTCATCTATTTCAATTGTAGCCACTGATTGATGAACTTCAAAGATGATCTGCCATTGGAAAGGCAATATAAAGCATGTATAAAGAGCACAGCCTTTGGAGCTGGACTACATCCCCAAATCTGCCATTCACACTGGCTTTGGGATTTTAGGTAGGCTATTTCACTTTGTGCCCCAGGTTTCTCTTTTGCCTCATCTTTGCAAATAAATACCTAAGGGAGCTTGTAATCTGGTATAGGCAATATAGCAACTATAAAACTATGAAACCACTTACAATTAAAAGACTACAGAAACATGTTTAAAATAATAAATATTATTAATACATAGAAAAATGGAGATTCAAAATTGTGTCATGTGTTCTGCCAAAGGACGTAAGCATGACAGACATGATGATGGATAATGAATATAAGACAGAAGATTTAACTCGTTTAACAGTGGACCCTAAACACAGTCAGATATTGGACAAATTCCGATTTTCTCATTTGTAAAGAGGGAATAACATCAGCTCTGCTCAATAATTTAGTAATATTTATGTAAATATTTATATAAATTTATATTTATAAACATTATAAAATATATTTTCATGATAATAAAGCTTACCTATTCTTTTAATTACCTAGTAAAATGGATTATTACATAGCTAAATATACAGCTGAACAAAGAGGGACATATAAGGGTTATGAACTGTTTCCTCAAGGTCCCACTCTCAAATGGCATATTTGTAAGTCAATCCTGCTTTCTTAATCCACATTTAATAGTCTTATTACCCTGTGCACTGAATGTCTGACCTGAATAAGATTTTCATAAGAAACTGTTTACAAACTATAAAATATATTAATAGGAGAAGGGTGATATTAGGTATACTTTAAGGCAGGGGTCCCACACCCTCTGGGGTTGTAGACCAGTATAGGTCCTTGGTCCACGGCCTGTTAAAAACAGGCCACACAGCAGGAGGTGAGCAGCGGGCAAGCGAGCGAAACTTCCCTTGCATTATATCCCGAACTCTGCCTCTTGCTCCTCACCAAGGAAAAATTGTCTTCCACAAAACCAGTCTCTGCCAAAAAAAGGTTTAGGACCACTGCTCTAAGGGGTGAATAAAATTTTTAACAGAAAAATTAGGTAAATTTTTCTGACATACAAAACAAGAGAAAATACACAGCAAGGTGTTTCATAAAATATTTCAGGAAAAACTAATTTAGTTTGCCTGAAGATTCCATCATATTATAAATAGACATACATTAGAAGGTTACAATACAATTGTTGAATCTGGAAACATTCTTGTCCCATCCTTTCCCTTGAAGTCTTAAGGGTAAATAATGGGTTGACAAAAAGTTTGTTTTCTTCCATAAGATGGCTCTAGTAGTATTTAGTTGTGTTTAACTTTATTAAAAACAATTTTATTAGATTGTATTGTGATAGGTGTCATATCAGTGTGCACTTAAAAAAAATCAAAACTGGTGAATTTTTGTGTAGACATTTTCATATTGATGATGGAAGAAAATATGCAACATTTTTGGCACATTATGTATTATTATTTCAAGAAAGGAAAAATTCAACTGAAATGCAAAAAAAAATTTGTATAGTATATAGAGAAGGTGCTGTGACTGATCAAACATTTCAAAAGTGGTTTGTGAATTTTTCGTGCTGGAGATTTCTCACTGGACAATGTTCCATGGTTGGGTAGATCAGGTGAAGTTGACAGAGATCAAATCAAGACATTAATTGAGAACAATCAACATTATACCATGCGGGACATAGCTGACACACTCAGAATATCCAAATCTATAAAGTTATTGGTGAAAATGAAAAATGTGTTTTATTTTACAGAAAAAACTAAATGGATTTTTTGACCAACCCAATGCACAAAATGATTAATGGAAAAGAGAAGAGTAATAATTTTTTTTTCCCCCATGAGTAATTAGACACAAACTCAATACAGACCTCTGGCAGGCTGAAGTGGACCATGCTGAGCCACCCTGATTCAGTCCCCATGTCAAATCATGCTGTCTTGCTCAGCACACATTCACAGGATAAGGTCATCAATACATCCCAATTTGTTTGGCTCCCTGCAGTCTCTTAGTATGCTTAGCATGTCTGGAGGTAGCTCTTGAGTGAACTTTCTGTATTATAGCTTTACCTAGCCAATAAAAGAAGAAAAAAAAAATGATGACTTCAATATATCATTTGAAATTTTACTCGTGAGCAATATGGCCAACTCAGTTTCCAAGAATTTTAAAAATGGAGTTATTATCTTGGAGTAATTCAAAGAGAAGAAATATTTAAAGTTGTATAATAGATTTAACATTAATGTAAAGAGTACAGAAAGAATATGGTGAATAAATTAGGGAGAAAGATGGAGACTACACAGCATACACATAAAGATATGTAGATAAAGATAGTTTTAACTCATTTTTGAGAAGCTTTGGCCTGGGGGATAGAGTCCCTAAATTTATTAACCTTGATGCATCTCAGTTGCTCCCTTCCCTATCTCCCAAGTGACCCACTCTGCTACAAACAGCCTGAAAATGTATCTAGAAAATGCATCTAGGAAATGTATCTAGAAAATGTATCTAGAGAGAACATGACTGGACCAAGGTCTGCTTTTGCCTTCTGTGCTAATTCAGCTTTAAAAACCAAATCAGCTTTCATATATTTGGGGCTCAACGATATGCGAGTCTTAATTTGACCTTGGATGCTGGACCCAAGTTCTAGTGCAGAAAAGATCTGAACAGCAACTTTCTTAGTTTCTTTCTTAAGTCCACACCCACTTTCCATTCTGATGGTAACAGGATTAGCTCAAGAAAAACAGCCCTAGGGAAAGTTGGCCTCTGTGAGGCCTACAGAAGTGGCAGTTGCTGACAACCTTCTCAAGTCAAGCAGCCCCAGCTTATGGAGACCACAGGGAAGTGCCATGTCTATAGTCTCAGAACATTAAATGCCTTTATTCGTCACTTGGAAAGTGGAAGACCAAATAACAGTCCACGGTCACGTTGCTGAGCTCCTGGACGAATAGTCAAGTCGATCTGCTCTTTGCCTGTAGAACCTAATGTTAAGAAATAGAAGCACAAGTGTTACATGCAAACACCAGAATGCAGTGCTACACCTTAAATTTCAAAGAATATAAACATGTTGTTATTCTGCACCAGTATTGGAGAAAAGCAAAGGTGAATCAGCAAGATTCAATTGATGACAAACCGAATTTATATGACAAGTTTAGAAGAAGGTAAAGTAAGTTAAACATACCAACCTTTTTTTTTTAAAACAGGCCCTTCTCGCCTACCCTCCCCTCTGCCTAGAATATTTTCTCTGTAGACCGAATCCTTGTTATTCATCAGGACACGGCTGAAATCTTAATAGAGGTTTCTGAAACAAACCTTTTTAATGCCATTAGCCTCCAATAACATTCAAAGTTTAATAAGAGCCTAAATAATCTAAAGACTTAAATCGAAAGCAAACAGGAATAACCTGATTTTATAATAAAGCCTTTGAATTTAGGCACCAGAACAGTGGATGAAATTGAAAAAAGCACTTACATTTAGGAATATATTTGTAGAGGATTGCTGAATTACTTGAGCCTAGCCAGTTTAGCCCCTGAATGTCTGGCCATACTGAATGGCCATTGAGTTTATACCCGGGTAATACAAGAGGCCTGATGGTCATCTGTCTAAGGCAGCCTGAGGTAACAACGTGTGCACTAGGAAGTGCCAAAATTGCTATAGCCCGAGACATTCTGAGAGG
Organism: Pteronotus mesoamericanus; assembly: GCF_021234165.1. Taxonomy (NCBI): domain Eukaryota; kingdom Metazoa; phylum Chordata; class Mammalia; order Chiroptera; family Mormoopidae; genus Pteronotus; species Pteronotus mesoamericanus. Next base: position 12,127,649 of record NW_026555247.1, on the reverse strand, counting down.
TAATTTTTCACCCAGTTTTCTTAAGGCTGCAGAGGCTATCAAAATAATTTCAATTCCATTCTCCACTCTCTTGGCTAGAGTGATTAGGGGACACTAACAATTTAACCTTTCTTTTTCTAAATTTTCTACCCTTTCTTCCTTAAGAATAATTTAATCAGCATTAAAGTTAACTTTTGTCTTATTTATGACTTTTTTGCTTGAAGTTTCCATATAACGACATTTATTTAAAGAGGATAAAAAGGAACACGTTTATTAAACTTATTGCCAGAAATAAAAATTTAGTCCATAATGAAAAAAGCAGCATTTATTATCAACTATCTATTATTTAACCTCTCACTCTTGTAATTTCTATGCCTCTTCACAATTTCATTATATGTTAGTTGGTCTGATGACAGGTTTAATTTCTGTTTCTACAACAGACAGTGAACTAAATAAAAAAGTAAGAAAAGTAATTCATGATATTTACCCCTGGCTGTACTTGTTATGGACAGCATATGAAAAGTGAAACTCTTGTAATTTTTAATCACAATGCCATCCCTATTAATAAGGCACTGCCCTAATACATGGTCATAATATACATGAAAAAAATAATTATAGGCAAAATATTTAAGGTTTTTTTTTTTTTTTTTTATTTAACCCAGGTTGCATCTGGCACCTATTAAAAAGCAAAATTCAATGAAGTAAATATGATGATCTAATTGGCTTTATTAAGCAATTCATAAATGGGGCAGCATCCCATCTAGCAACCAGAAGTGCATTCAGGGAAGTGGGGGCCAGAGGGAAGGTGAGGCAAGGGAGTTATTAACAAAAGAAAAGGATTATTTTTAGACCAAGGCATCTTTTGGTAGGAAGGAAACAGTAACGGTTTTTATTATGCAGATTTCCTCTTCTTTTTATGGAGAATGAATAGGGCCTATGTGATAGACTAATTTACTGGTACTTGATCAGAAAATTCCAAACTGGTTGATTAAGATTATATATCTAAGAAAGTTGAAGCAGCATTTAAGTCAGGTAGAATTGTTAGCATAGGCTTTAGCACAAGTGATGCCACTTTGGGCTTGTGGTTTTCTCTTTAACATCCCTCCTCCAAACCATGAAAATAATATATCAATAGCAATATGCAGACTTTCCTTCTCATCTTCTTTTCCTGAGCCAGAGAATTATAATAGGGATAACTCATTCTGTGAAAAGCATCCATGTCAACAATCAATACTGAATAAACACAGACCTTCTTTAGTAAGTATGAGCCCACAGAACAATCACTGGAGAGATAAAAGACTTGGAAGCTCTAAATAAAATAATTGATCTGAAAATGCTAAGCAAATATTCCTATGTGGCTTAAATGTAATAAAATTAAGGAATAAATATAAAATTTATTTTTAAGAGATTTGCAAATAATGCAAGTACCAACCAGAATATATAATGTGATGAACATTTATATGTGTATTTGCTCAGAATAGTTCTCCTTCCTTATTTTTCTTGGAAATTATCTTTTTCCCCTTTACTTATGAGAAAGTAATCATTCATCATCTTGTAGATATCACATACCCGCCACTCTGTCTCCTCTTCACTGAATAGTTGCTGGTAGTGGTTATGGATACTTTGTCCAAATAGGATAAAGTTGTCACTCTGGAGAACCCAGACCTGGTGCACAACTTGGCAAGAGTGCAGTGCTATTGTGGAAATTACAACAACAACAAAAATAACTATCTTTTCCTATATGTAAACACAGACAAGTGTTATTGTTTACAATGTAGCAAGCAAAATGAATGGATTTCATTCCTCTCTCAACTTTCACCTGCACAAGTTTGTCTAATACTCTTGCCTTCTGGCCACAATTGATTGAATTTATGATGAAATTTGACCCAAAACGACCAACAGGAGTCTGGCTTAAGTGTTTTGACCTTAGAAACAGAGATAGTGATTGAGATTTAAGCTGGCAGCTAAGGAAGGCCATGATCACCACTAAATAAGTGAAGCCAATCTAAGAGAATAAAGCCAATTTAGAGAGAGAAGCAGCTAAAAAAAGTTAATAGAGTGTTCTTTTCTTTTCCTTGCCTTTGGAGTCACGTGCAGAAAAACAATGCTAAGAGTGCTATCAAGGAGCTTACCACCTATATTTTTCTTCTATGTATTTTATGGTTCAAAACTTACATTCAAGTCATTAACCCATTTTGAGTTAATTTTTGTGGCATGAGACAGTGGTCAAGTTACATTCTTTTGCATGTGGCTGTCCAGTTTTCTCAACACAATTTATTGAAAAAAACTGTCCTTTCCTCATTGTATTTTATTGGCCTCTTTGTCATAAAGTAATTGTCCATATATGTGTGGGTTTATTTCTGGACTCTGTATTCCACTGATTTTTTTTATCCATAACATACCATTTTGATTACTATAGCTTTGCAGTATAATTTGAAATCAAAGCGCATACCACTTCCATTTTGTTCTCTCTAAAAACTGCTTTGGCTATTCAGTCTTTTGTGGAGAAAAGGAAACTCTTGTGCATTGTTGGGAAGAATGTATACTGGTGCAGCCACTATGGAAAAATGTATGAAGAGTTCTCAAAAAATTAAGAATAGAACAACCACATGACCTAGCTTTCCACTGCTGGGTATTTATCCAAAGAATACAAAAATACTAATTCAGAAAAGTGTATGCATCTTGATGGAGAAAGACAAACATCATATGATTTCATTTACATGTGGAATCTAAAACACAAACAAGCAAAAACAAACAAACAAACAATATACAACAAACAAAAAAACCCCTCATAGATAGAAAGACCAGATTGGTGGTCACCAGAGTAAAAAGGGGTTGAGGGGAGGTCAAAATGGGTGAAGGGGATCAATTGTATGGTGATAGGCAGTAATTAGAATCAGAATGGGGAACACTATGCAGTATATACATACATCAAATTATGTTTCACACCTGAGACACATATAGAAATTGCATACCACTTTTACTACAAATAAATTGAATAGGTTCCAGAGAGATTCCTCACTCCCTTCCACCATGCCAGTGCACAATGAAAATTTGGCAGTTTATAACAGCTTTCACCAGAACCCAAACATGTTGGTATCTTTATCTTAGACATCCACCTTCTAGAACTATTAGAAATAAATTTATGGTGTTTATAAAGTAACAAATCAGTCAATAAATACTTGACAGGCAGCAAGAGTGAGTGGAAGGAAAAGTAAGAAAGTGAAAGATCCTTGGCAGCATCCCAATTCCAAAGTAGAGTAATCCATGATACCTAAGCAAACTACACACATACATATGCACACATATTGTTTTCTACATTCATCAAATATTCTTTGAGTAACAACCATATGACAAGCATCATTCTAGGCTTCTAGACTGTGGAAATAAAATTAGGGAATAAGAGGGAAAGTTATTCTCTTATGCAGCTTACATTCTAGTGTAAATAAACAGAAACAAGTGTGCTGTAACAGATTATGCTGACTGCTATGAAGACAACTACATCAGAGCAAAAGAAAAAAGTGATGGGATATGGCACTAATTTAGGTGTTTGTTTGTTTTTTAAATTCATAAGATGGTGTTTGAGCAAAGGTGTAAAATGAGATGGAATAAATTTTACAAATATTCAGGTGCATGCAGCAGGAATGAACAAGATAGAATTAAAATATTGATATTACAAGAAAAACAAACAAAAAATAATTACTGAATCAAGAAGAATAATAGTTCATGCCATTCTGCCAAAAATTGGATGAAAAGAAGAAATTGAAGTCATGGAGACTATTTTAAGAAATAGAATATCTATGCATTAAAAATACCATGAAATGAAGAATAAATGGCAAATATTTACTTATAAAAGAAATAGAAAATGTTTCTTTTTGGATAAGAAAGATTCAGAGGAGTTCACTGAAAATGGATCAAACACATTTTAAAACAACATTTATTCAAACAAATTATGGTATTTTCATACCAAATAAAGAGAAAAGATCCAATAAACTTTTAAAAATAAACAACTATATATACTACTACAAAGCAAAATCATGGTAACATCAGGCTTTTCTGGCTTAACAGAAATAGAAAATATTGAAACGACATCTTTTAAATTTTGGGGGAAAATACTCCTATAGAGCTGTGCTTTGCCCTACTTTTGCTTATATGCAAGCACGTTACATATTTCTCAGTAAGCAATAACTATTTTGTGTAATTCTAGAGAAAAAATAAAATGGAAGAAATTAAAGTAAAATACAACTCTGAAAGATGCTGCACATTTGAAACGAATTTTTAATAGGTGGGGCTATTTTTTAGAGAACTGTTTTAACTATTAGAAAAGTTATGTATAAGGACATTTCATATTATAGACATATTATCATCATCTTTCATCCTTGTCATCAATGACATCATCTTTATTATTATCACATGAATGTAAACACCCAACTTAATTCAGCAAAAAAATTGAAGGTGATGAAATGGATGACACTCCAGAGAGCTCAGGTCCCCCAGGCCACATCCCTGACACCAGGCAAACCCTTAAGAATCCAGGCCCCCAGGCTTTCCCGGGAGTCGTTAGGGACCAAAGCTGCAGCCAGGGCCCTTAAAACAGGCCTGGTGGACTACCGTTAATTCAGGCGGCCGGCTCACCTCAGCGTCCGCCGGCTCCAGCGGCCCTGGTGGGTCTCCGGGTACCACGCTGCTCCCATAGCAGCAAGTTCCCAGACCTTCCCAAACCCGGGCCTCGTGCGCCTGCAGGCACCCGCCCTCTTCAGCAGCCCCTGGTGGCGTCCCTCAGCTCCAGGATCTCCGAGTGTTCCCGTGAACCCAAGCCCCCAGCTCACGCAGGCGGATGTCTGCTCTAGGGGCCCTGGTGGCTCCCGCCGCTCCAGGTGGCCTTCTCAGATCTAGGCTTACGCACGTTCCTTCAAGCTCGAGTTTGCTTCCACCACGGCACCTTTGCACGCTCGAGGCTCTGTGGACTCGGAAGCCAGGCTTACCTCCTTGGTCTGTGGTGCTGTTTGGCCGCCGTGGACCCAGAATCGAGCTCCCAGGCTGATCACAACAGATTCAAGGGCCAGGCCGGCCCCAGTGAGCCCCAGGCTCCAGGCTGGTTCCACTGCATGAACACACAAGGCCAGGGCACCTGGCGAATCTGGGCCCCAGCCTTACCTGCCCAAGGACTCGTGGGCAGAGCCAGGACCTCTGGAAGGCTGCCTGCTGAGGGGCTTTTCCTGCTGCAGCCAGCCTTTCAACACTGGACCAAGGTCCCACTTCCTCGAATGTGCAGACTCCTAAGTGAGGCTGTGAGGATCATGGTTTAAGGAAACACATACCACACGAGGAAACTAATAAAACTCAAAGCTACCCCACTCTCCCAAATTGGCATCGGTGAATTGATTCAGGAGAACATAGGGCTACCTGACCTAGGCTATCTTCTGTTGCTGGATTGGAGGTTGGAAAATGCCAGGCCTGGGCTGCCAGCTACCAGCTGTTCCCAGCGTTCTCCCTAACAAATCGTTTTACTTTCTGCCTTTCAGGGTTCTCCTTGAGTTTTCTCTTGAATTCTTTCCAGGGCCTCTAACTGTATTTAACTGGGAGGAACAGGGAGATGAGTCTAAGCTATTTTGTCCTGACTAGAAATCATCAAATGCTTCTTTCAGACCTTCCCACCATAAAATAAAAATATAAAACTATACCTCATTTTCCACATAATTTTACAAAACAGTTTGAGGGGAAAAGAAATCAGAAGGAAAAAAAGCAATCACCGAGACTTAGATAACCACAAATAAGTAATTGTTTTATTTAAAACAAGAACATTAAGAAATCAATGCTGAGTTTTGTTTCTAACTCCAGTTTTTATATGTCTAGGTGAAATTCAAAACACACTCATGCTTGTATTCTTTTGGGAACGTTTGTGTCAATGATTTGTTTTTTAAAAGTGTCTCTTGGCTATGGAATTGAGAAATATTTCTCTCATTTTAAGAAGAAAATACATTTCTTTTTAAAATGTATTTTGGACAGTTTTTTAATTGAAGGAGTGTCACAAAGAGGAACTATTACTTGGATTCATAGAATCCAATGTTTTGTCCAATAAATACCCAGTGGTTAAACTATTTATCATCTAACTGAGAAAATATATCAAGGCTTTTTACTTATCTATTTAATAATGATTACTCAGAGCTCAGAGTACATTCCATTCTCTTTTAGCACTATGAGTACAATATTGTAACCTGTAGAAATCAGTTACATAACATACTTCTATTCTGCCAATAATCTTAGAATTTCGTATCTAATAAAAACATATGGCTTAGTAGAAATAAGAGTGAAAAATGTTATTCTCTTTGCTATGTTCATGATTTTGAAACTTTCTCAGAGTTTTGTTCAGTTGTGCATGAAGTCCCTGTCTACTCTGGGGTAGACTTATGCCATCCTATGAGCCATTTCTCAAAGCTTCTGTGAGAATTCTACTCAAGCCAATCTTTCAGATTCTTAGAAATTTTTTGGTGGTGGATATAGCGTTAAATCAATCTTTATTTTTGTCACAATGGCTAAACGACTGTGATTCTTATTTTTTGACAGTCTTTACTGCATTTCAAAGACTAAGATGAGTACTTTCCTTATGAGGGAGGTCTAAGCTTATATATCGATTCTTGCTGTCTATATGATAGTACAAAACATTATATAAAGTATAGCAACTAAGAGATCAAATCCTAATTAACCAGATGATTTCTAAGAAATTTCACCTCACAGATATCACTGATCTTACGTTGCCAAACAATTCAAGAGCAGATGTCCATGTTATCATCCATCACAACGACTCCAGGTTTTTTGAAATTATTAATGAGTGCACTTCTCCACAGAAAGAGGGAAATATGCAAGTGGGAAATGGCAAATTGCAATACATTTTCAAATTAATATGTGTGTACGGAGAATATAAGAATGGGCTTCAATTCAAATTCGAAAAGCAGCTAATCTCACATGCCTTCAAAGCTTCTTCGTCTACACCAAGTTGGCAGTTCAATCACTTGATCTCTTTTTGTTCCAAGTGCCTTTTTCCAGGAATGTGATTCAGCAAAAGGCAGTGCGATCACCAAAAGGTGACAGACATTTTATTCAATGATTCTGAAGGGAGATATTCCTTATTACAACGTCTATAAGGCCCAAGCTGTAATTTAAAAAGTCTCAAACTTCCTCAGCTCTCTGAAGGAAGAGGGTGTTTGTGTGTTTGTTTGTTTGTTTATTTGTTTTGTGGGCTATTTTTATAAAATCCATACTATATATTATACACTTTGTAGAGTTGACTACTGGTTGAGGCAGAACCATGACAAAATAAAATTAATTAACACACATAAATATGTGTAATAGTAGCTGGCATGGAGTGTGTAATAATGTGAATGCTTACATTTAATGATATCAACTATTTCCTTTCTATGGCAACCAGATAAAAATCAATCACAAAATTATCACAATAAAAAACTATACAATAGCAGCTGCTGATCTTTGTTGATTTAAATGTGCATAAAATAAACCCCCAATCAATTTTATAGCCAAGAATTAAAATCTGTCTATCTGATCCTGATGCCCATATGCTTAAACATTCTATGTAAACACCCTACATTTATCAACGGCTTCCCACAGACGTCTGAAGAATACTGCTTCCAATTGATCAACAGCTGCTACAGACTAAGAGAAGAGTATAGGAATGCAGGAGACTATGTTATGCATCAAGATGAGAGAGCAAAACAGCAACTTCTCAAAATAATCCCTCTGTTTACTTTTATTTCAAAGGCAATTTATGCTGGCTTCTCAGAATATAGAACCACCCAAATCAGCGGGGTTTAAAAAAACACAAGTCTTTGCTATTGAGCAAGCAGAGAAAAAAGGAAACTTCACTTGGAAAACAATAGTGGCAAGATTGACTGTGCCTACCATCATGCTTGGTGCAAATAATTTTTCATCATTTATTTTCCCTGAACCTTATACAAGTTTAGTTTACACACAATACTTCTAAAGCATACTTTCAAATGTGGTTATTTTCTCTAAAATCCTAAAATATTAATTACAATAAATGCTAATATAATGAAGAATATGTCAATTATGTGATCTTTTTATTAAAAAAGCATCATTAATGTACAAGAAAAAGTCATTTAATTGTTCATGAAGACCCAAAATAAACTGTATTAAGGTCACAGGCACAGATACCCCCCACAGATTTTTCCAGAACTTTTGAGACATAGATGGTATTGATACTGAAATAAATTTAGCTCCTAGTGCTTTTAAGAATAACCAAAGTATACTTATTAATATAAACAGCATTAATACAGCCATCTTGGTAGAAATTTCTCCTTTCTAAAATACTGATAAAACTCAGAAATCACTGGTGTTTATAACAATGTCAGAAACTATTTTGAGTATTCTACTTCAATGTTATGGAGTTTATTTCATTGCTAGTATGACTGAATTTATCACCTTCATTGACTAGAGACCCATGTATTTTTCCCATGAAGTGGAGAAACTAGGCAAAGAAGACTGAATGCACACTCTTTGTGGGCCAATAGCATCCACAACAACATAAGCAACCAACCGTGTTCACAACCAGAATCTTGAGCTAAGTGCTGCTATAAGTCCTTTTCCACCATCAGTATTTGCCCTTCGCTAACTTTTCAGAGGTAGGAACCGCACAAGTAACAAAACACAGAGTAAAGGCTTACTCTGGCATTTTCTGGAAATGAAAGTGAAGTGCTGTTGGCAAAGGTGGCAGCATGGAAACCCTATTAGTACTGTATACCAGCAATTGAGGTTTTTAGATTCTCACTCCTGAGTATCAGAGCTTTTGATGATACAGGTGTCAAGATATCCAACATCAACCCAGAAGAGCTGAAGTAATTGAATGAACACTAAATGTTAGAAATTTGAGTAAGAGGTTTGCCTGTCTGACCTTTCACGTTTCTATCTCAAAAGTCAATACTAGAAATTTTGAAAGGGAAGTAACATGCCTGCTCTTCCTGTTGGCAACCCTAGTTCCACACAAATCACTAATTATTCTGAAATAAATTAAGACATCAAAAACATGAGTCCAATGGAAAATATGAGAGATAAAAATTAATTTAATTTTCAGTGTAATGTGATATACTAAGTCAGAGTATATTGATATAAATTGTTGCTCACAAGAGCAGGAATATCATTTACATGTATTTTCCTTGCCTAATTCCTTATCTTTGTCATGCAGCCCCCCAACTCCCCTTCCCTCTGACAACCGTCTATACTCTGTATATATGGATCTGTTTCTAGTTTGTCTGTTAGTTGATTTTGTTTATTGGGTTCTGCATACAAGTGAAATCATATGGTGCTCCTTTTTCTCTGACTGGCTTATTTCATTTAGCACAGTGTTCTCCAGGTCCACCCATGCTGTCACAAAAGGTAACATTTCCTTCTCTTTTAAGGCTGAATAGTATTCCATTGTATAAATGTACTACTCCTTTTTATCCACTCATCTACTGATGGACACTGGGCTGCTTCCAGATCTTTTAGAAATCTTTTTGGCATTCTTAATACAAGGGAAAAATAATTCACTATAGGTTGCCAGGTTATAATATCTTAAAGAGAAAAACAAGATGCCATAATAGGAAAATTTTTGATATCATTAAACATAAAAGTTTGCATTATTGCTTACTCTATTCAGGCACTATCAAGGCATTTATGTTTCTCAAGTAATATTTATTTTGTCAATTGATTTGATAAACACACAAAAAAATCAATGGTCTAGGTATTATTATTCTCCTTTAAAAATGGGAAAATTGAGGCACTAAAAGTTAAGATTCTCCCCAAGATGGTACAGCTGTAATGGGCAAAGGCAAATTCAAATACATTTCTTCCTGACTCCAAAGTTTGTAATAGTAAATATTTTATAGAACACAGCTTACTCTATTTACAGACTTTTGTAAACAATCTAAGATTTCTTGAATTCAATAACAAGATAATTATTTTTTAAATGAAGGCAATCATTTACAAAGTTGATAACAGATATGCAAGTTATCCCCATTTACAGTCATTTTAAGTTATGAATCTATAGTGTGGCAATAATAACCTAACAAAATAATGGTAAATTTGCCATTCTCTTATGTGAGCTCTGAGAACTAACATTCATGAGTATGAATGACTGGGTGTCAGTTCATTATATTACCCATAAAATACTCTATTAAGCAGTAGAAGTGAACATGTAGATAAGAAAAAATTAAATTTTACCCCAGATAATGCTTGCTTCTTAGTAAGTCAATAGATTTTTCCCAATGAAAAATGAAATGAATAAGTTTCTATTGCATCCTCTTCCCCATTTCTTTACCCCAGCTAGTTTATTGGTATCTTTCCTAACTAGACCTAACAATAGCTGCTGCTCCATTGAGTCATTTCCAGGTACATAAGTCACAGGTCGTTCATTAGGAGGGTCTATCTAGCAGCTGCTGCACACAGATGTAGTAAGACACAAACATCAAAAGAGAAAAAAATGTTTCTCTCCAGCTGATACTGTGATGAAATAATGCTAGTCAGTTACACAGCTCCTAAAGGAGGCTCCATTTAGAAGTACTGCTCTTCAGGGAAGATTAATTTGTCAGGTCAGTCATATATTTCAATGGTATGTTTCCCTGTACTATCTGAAAATTTTATTTCTTTTTTAGCACAATATATAAATTCAGTACTAAATAATATGACAAAGAACCTTTGATGGTAAACTATCTAAAAATAGCATGTTATCTTTTTAATAATATATAGGAAGCATAGCTAAAACCACCTGAGAACATTTTTCATATGTGTACATGGCTAATTTGTGTATTAGGTTTTGGTTAGATCATTGAGAAAACATTATGGATTAAAAAACAATGAGCAATGTTGAAATGTGTTTTTAACTGAGTTTCCTGGGATATAGATATATAGATTTATGTTATTATAGTAATTTACTATTGCAGTCAAATACAATGAAATTTCAACTCAGTGGTATTCCCTAAAACAATAATTTACAGGTTTTTGAGCAGAAAGCAATTTTTAAGTGATGATATTATTCTATTTCATGCTTTCATATTGTGTCAGATTGGTTGTCAGTTTCACATGGTATAAAAGACTCATTGGGTGTCCAGTGCTTTTCACACTCCTAGAATCTGAAAAACCGTTTCCAAATTTGGCAATTTCATCATTTATACATAATCATTAAGTTTGCTTTGAAGTCCTAGATAATGATAATAAAATACTATTTTTAGAATCACTGTTAAAAACTCTACTAAGGCAAAGTATATTTAAAAAATAATTCTATGCTGAACATGACTTTACCGTCTACCTCAGCCAGAGGAAACACCAACTTACACCCTGTGTGTAGTGAGATGCAGTTTCTGATCTTCGCTGCCTGTGGCAAGGACCAACTGTACCATGAGCTTCAGCCCAGGATTAGTCATAGTGTCATACCAAATATGTCTGTGTGTGACTTGTATACTTTCCAAAATACAAAGTGGTAGTAAGATCTTGGCTCGCCTCTGTTTGCTCCTATAAGCATTTGTTTTCTTATCTGATATTGATTTTTTGCTAGCAAAATATATTTCCACTTTTAATTTCAATCAGTTTTATTGTATGGTTTAAACACAATGTTTATCTCTCACAGTTATTCATATGTAGGCTGCTGAATTCTCACCACATTCTTTGAAAATGGTTGTGGATTCACTGAAGAAAAATGTGACCATGTTGTCACCCACTGCCAGTGGGATTTTATCTTTCAGTGATGAAGTACTGGAGTCTGCCCAAACAAAGACTAAAATTAACTTGCTTCTTAAGTAGCCTCGAACTGCATAGGCTCTTTAAACTACCTATATACATTGGTCATCTTACCATTTAAGTGAAATAATTTTATCCATCTCTCTTTGGTCTAGGCAAGCTTTATTGTCAATCTAATAGCAAATTAGAATTCCAGGCTATCTAGATACACCTGAAAGAATTAGAATTAATTGTCTGGAGAGTAAATTATTGAACTTTTTTTACATTCTTACAAAACTTGTAAGAATTTTCTGCATTCAATTTCACATTGTAAAATTACCTCAGCAAAGTAATATGGATAGGTGTGATAAATTAATAGATTTTAATGTTAATTACTATGTTTTATATTGTTTCTTACTGTTTCATATACATGCCTACCCTGCTGTCAGGTGTTATGTGTTTCCAGGGCACATCCCATGTCTTATGCACGTTTTGTATCCTCAGCAATATTTAATTGCTACATTGTGAATATGATGAGACAATGGGTTAATTTAGCTTCAAGTTCTCTTTTGTCTTTGTCTTCTCATTTTCTAGTATGATGTTTGACACATAGTGGGGAGTGCCAATAAATGTTTGCTAAGTGACTATTAACACAAATAATTGGAGCATTATTTTGAAAGTGAATCATTCACAGTACAAGAGTGAATTTAATTTACAAACTCACATAAGATAAACTCTCCACAGGTGCATGAAATTTCATAAAAAGTTCTAATGAAACTAAAAGATCCAAAGGATTGTCATTTATAATGAATATGAAAAGAATAAAGTTAGAATACCAACTAGGGAAATAGAAATTGTATATAATTTTCTCCTGATTTATATTTAAAATGTTTAAACATTAAAATACTTTGAGGCTACTTTTATTATCTCTTTTTATATCTCTTTATTATAATTATATTATTTCTCTTTAATATAATTTAACAATGAATTTTTTATTTCTAATATTTCTATAATTTTATTTTGCAACACCGTGTTTTGAATTGTGAGTGATTTCTAAGATGTAATGCCAATATTTTTCTTCTCTTTTATGTTAGCTTTCTTAATGCTCCTGAGTTATAGAAATTTATATGAAAGGACACACAAAATTAGGTCATATTATTAACATAAAATGATTATGGTTAAGTTTTTAATTATATGATATATTATTAAAGTAATAACCCTATAAGATTGATATATCATAAGGGCTATAATAATCTAATTTAAAACTGAAGTGAAATCATATTGTTTATGCTTAACTAAAGAATTAAATAATTTGATAAAGTTAATAACAGTAGAATTTAATCTCTTAATAATATAGAAAATTCTTAAGAAACAGCCTAGTAGTTATTTGGCTCTTCCTTCTTTTAAGGCAGAGCAGTAAGTTTACAGTGCCCTTTCACATATAGAATTTCATTTGATTATCATATCAGTTTGTATGCTAGACCTGCATAGGGGTTACTATTTTCTTTTTATAGCTAACAGAAATCTTAGCTGGTACAGTAGCCAAAAATTTTTGGTTATATTTATATTCATTACAAAAGACTTTAGTATCCAAATGTATTTGCAGTTCATCAAAGAGAATGAGGTTATCTATCACATTCAGCAATAATATGTACATAATGAACAACACACGTTATGGATCATTTCAATTCCACTGAACAGTATGCAACTTTGCCTATTTGAGACTGGAAGAAATTATTTTAGCCTTGTTAATAATTTTTAATGTACTTAAGCATATATGTAGAGTATAAGGCCTTATACATAACAGTCTACACATGTGAGATATTGTTTAAAAAATGAGTTGTTCATATTCTGAAATGATTTGTATCTTCCAAACAATGGAAATTATTGATAGTCAATTTCCAGAGTCACAAAATGCCATAATTTGCCATTCTACAGCATGTAGGAATTTACTGCTAAGGACTTTAAGATAGAAATCCATGAAGTCATAATATGTAAGAAAAAAAATATTGCCTTTCCATTTCATCTCAACTATCACCAGTTAGTCCTTTATTTAGATTTGGTTTTTTTTCCTATTCTATGTATAGGATTAACTGCAGATTGTTCAGAGTAACATACTGAAATGTGAATGAATCCATACAGAATAAATAGTCTAACAGGCAAATATCACATAAGATATCTGTAAGGAAAATATTTACAGGTACTTTATGGTCCCACCTTTAACTTCAGGAAAGTCCTTGATTGAATGATTCTTGCAATACTAGTTCAGTGGATTTAATAAAGTATATTAGGTCTAAGAGGAAAAACTCTGTACCAAAAAGAACATGTAGTTCATTTCTGATTGCTTATTGAAAAAACAGTAATTGATTAGTAAATGATAACTAATAATATTAAGCTACACTAGACAATGGGTACTATTCAGTACCTCTGAGGAAAAGGGATCCTGGGGTTTATCATTTTTATGAGCTGGGGGTCATCTGCATCCTATAAACTTTGTGACTTGTGACCCTACCCATTCCATGTACAAAGTGGAGGACATTGGACCTTGCCTGAGATTAACCAGAATTTTGCTATGCTGTTGCTGTTCCTACTGTTACCTATTTTAAATCCTTTTAAAAGTTAGATAAACTTGTTTGGGGTAAAACATATTGTGTCTAAGGCATTTGATCATCAATTTCAACCTAATATTATTATCGCTGGTAGAACTGAGTGTTCATTGTTTCATCATATAATTTTCTTCAAAATTATAGTTACCTAAAATACTTCTCTGTCTAAACAAAATATGACATAAATTTTGGATGTAGAACATATTCTGGTTTACAATTTATGAAAACTGAAACAAGCAAAAATAGACAATATGTTTGAAACATTGGTTTTCAATAAACTACACACACACACACACACACACACACATATTAGATAATGAACTACAGAGTATTTCTAAAAATAAAAATAGGAAACAGTTTCTGTCATATGAGTGCCTTGCTTCCTACCTTAAAATTCATTATGTGTGGCAATGCAGGGGTGACAGCACAGGCAAAGCCCAGCAAGCTCCTTGACTGAGGCGACAGAGCTGAGAGTGTGGGGAGGCCCAGGTGTAAGGTCTTCTAGACAGAGTACTGGAGAAGGGAGAGAGAATGTCATAGAGCTACAGAGAAGGAGCTTCAAATATTCAAATAGTTAGTGATTGGCCCCATGATATGCAGGCCATTGGATAACATAATCAGAAGTGTTTTACCTCACTTAGTATTAGAGAGTAATTTTCCATAAACATAGAAATGTTCTGGTATCACTTAAAATTATTTTTTAAAAAATCTCTGAAATAATAACTCTGTCTCCAATTAATTTAACTGCATTCCAGAATCAAGCTCAGGAAAAGTTATGGTAATAATAATAAGTATCCAGCACCCAAGAAGCATTCATAACATCTGGAATTAAAAATAAAACAAAACAGGCAGGGAACTAGCAGGAAGGTACTATTTACAATTAGGAGAAAAGAACCAATACAAGTCAACCCAGAATTGTCTCAGATATTTGAATAGAGTGAGACCATTAAACAGTTATTAAAAAGGTTTGTATACATTTGCCTGGCAGGTGTGGCTCAGTTGGTCGGAACATTGCTCCATAGCTAAAAGGTTGCAGGTTGATTACTGGTCGGGTCACATATCTAGGTTGTGTGTTCAGACCAGTCTGGACACATATGGTCCCAGTACGGGCACCTACGGGAGGCACCCAATCCCAATGCTTCTCTTGCACATCAATATTTCTCTCCCTTCCTCTCCCTCTAAAAATCAGTGAAGAAAATGTCCTTGGGTGAGGATTAAAAAAAACAAAAAGTATACGTACAAAAATTTAAATAGGGACACAGGCATTATTAAAAAGATGGAAATCAGCTTTCTAGAAATCAAAACTACTACTTCTGAGATTAAAATAATGGTAGAGGATTAAGGAGAGAGTACATATTGTAGAATGAAAGATTAGCAGTCTTGGATACTCAGAAATGCAATTGAAAATGAAACAGAAGTTCAGGTCAAAAGCAAACAAACAACAATACATAACTAATATTGGAGAAACTTCAATTGGACTGGAACTTTGGACTGGAAATCCAGATGGTAAGGGAGCAAAAATATTTAACAATAATATTTAAATGAGAGTAGTTTGAAATAATCAAAGACAGACTTTTTATGAATAATATATCAAAGATAAAGATGCAAGCAGTTTTTTTATTGTACATAAAGGAGTGAGCAGATATTAAAATAACATATTCAAAGTATTAAAAGAAAAATATTATCAATCTTAAATATTATATTAAGTGAAAATGCAATTCAAAAAGGAGATAAAATAAAGACTTTTCTGACAAACATAAGCTGAGAGATTCCTAACCAGGGAACTACACTAAAAGAGATGTTGAAGGGGCTTTAGGTAAAAGCCCACAAGGAACTTGAATCTACACAAAGGAAAAATGACCACAGCTAAAAATAATTGTGTTTGTAAATATATACCATTTTATTGATATTTAAATCTGTTTAAAAGATAATTGAATCTTTAATTAAACATAATAAAGATTTAATGTGGATTTATTATTAATATTAAATAAATAACAATAGCATAAAGTTTGGGAGAGAATAAATTGAAGTATACTACTTTAAACATCTCATATTAAACATGAGCTATTAAAATATAATTTCAAAATAAACTCTAATAATATCTGAATATAGTAAGTGTATTCATTTACTATGAACTATAAATCAACCAATAAAATAACAACTTGCAGGATATTAAAATATAATACATTTAATATAAAGCATTATTTACAGAGGAATTTATAACACTAAAATTTTACATTAAAAGAGAAGAGCTATCTTAAATCAATGACTTGAGTTTGCAACCTGTGAAAATGGAAGTTGAAGAGCAAATAAATCCCAAAGTAGAAGATAGGAAATAATAAAGATAAGAGGACAAATCAGTGACATAGAAAACAGAAAAATAAAAACAATAGAGAAAATTCATTTTTAAAAGACTGGTTCTTTGAGAAGACCAATGAAATGGGTAAATCCTTCACCAGAATAATTGAGTAATAGAGGGAAGACACAGTGTCAATATTAAAAGGATAATAAGGAATAATATCTGTATTCATAAGTAAAATGGATCAGTGTAACAGACTAGACAATCTAGAAATACATTTAATTTAAATGGACAATTAATTTTTCACAAAGGTGAAAGTACAATGAGATGGAAAAATAGCAATCTTTTGCCCTGGCTGATGGGGCTCAATGGATTGAGTGCCGGTCTGTGAATGGAAAGGTCACCAGTTAGGTTCTCTGTCAGGGCGCATGCCTGGATTCTGGGCCAGGTCCCTGGCTGGGGGCATGCAAGAGGCAACAAACTGATGTTTATCTCATGCATTGATGTTTCTCTCCCTCTGTTTCTCCTCTCTCAGAAAATAAATAAATAAAATCTTTAAAAAAAAGTCTTTTTAACAAATCTGGAAAAATTGGATGTCCATATGCAAAAAAAACCCCCCAAAAAACCAAAAAAACTTTGATATATGCTCATAATATAATAAGTTAACTAATAATAGATTATATGCAAACAGTTATAAAAATTCTAGGAGCAAATATTTCTGACTTTAACTTAGGCAATTTTAGATACATGAATCAAGATATATTAAGGAAATAATTGATTATTTTGACTTTATAAAAAAACTGCTCTTTAAAATTTTACACTATTAAAAAAATGAAAACATAAAGCCAGCAAAAAAAACTCTGCAAAACATTTTGATAAAGTCTTCCATCTAGAATATATAAAAGAATGCTTAACACTAAACAATAAAAAAAGAAACAAAATTTTTAAATTTTTTTAAATTTTTAATTTTTATTATAATTGTTCCATTGCCATTTAGTTCCCTTATACTCCCCTCCCCACAGCAATCACCACGCTGTAATCCAGGTCATGAGTCCTTTCTCCTTTTTACTCAATCCCTTCCACCCCCTAACCGGCTCTCATGCCTTAGCTGTCATCCTATTCTCTATCTGAGTCTGTATGTTTCCCTTGCAAGTTCAGTTTATTTATTAGATTCCACAGATGAGTGATGTCATATACTATAGTATTTATGACTATATGACATATAATATATAGTATTTATCTTTCTCTGACTGGTTTATTTCACTTAGCATAATATTTTCCCAGTCCATTCATACTGTCGCAAAGAGTAAAAGTTTCTTCTTTTTTAAAGCAGAGTACTATTCCATTGTGTAAATGTCCCATGGTTGTTTTGTCCGCTCATCTACTGATGGACACATGGGCTGTTTCCATATCTTGGCTACTGTAAATAATGTTGTGATGAACATAGGACATAAGGGTGTTTATATTCTTTTGAATTAGCGTTTTGGCTCCTGTTCCCAGAAGTGGGATCACTGGGTCAAAAAGCAGAACCATTGTTAATTTTTTGAGGTACCTCTATACTGCTGTCCACAGTAGCTGCACCCGTCTGCATTTCCACCAACAGTGCAGAAGGGACCCCTTTCTTCACATCCTCACCAGCACTTATTGCTTGTTGATTTATTGATGATAGCCATTCTGACAGGTGTGAAGTGAGATCTCATTGTGATTTTAATTCGCATTTCTCTGTAAGTTCACGAATTAAATTATTAGTGATGTTGAACATCTTTTTGTACGTCTACTGGCCATCTGTATGTCCCCTTTGGAGAAGTGTCTATTCAGATCCTTTACCCATTTTTTAATTGGGTTGTTTGTTTTTTTGGTGTTGAGTTTTGTAAGTTCTTTATAAATTTTGGGTATTAACTACTTATCAGATGTATCATGGGCTAATGTATTCTCCCTTTCTGTGGGTTTTTATTTTGTTGTTTTCCTTTGCTGTACAAATCTTTTTAGTTTGATGTTTATTTTCCATTTGTTTACTTTTTCTTTTGTTTCCCTTGCCTGGGGTGATATATCCAATAAAAGATTCTGATGACATATTTAATATAATTAGAACAAATATTTCAAAAACTTATATGGAACCACAAAAGGCCCCACATAACAACAGTAATCCTGAGAAAGAACAAAGTTGGAAGAATCATGCTACCTAATATCAAACTATACTATAAGGCCATAGTGATCAAGACAGCATGATACTGGCATAAAAACAGACACATAGATCAATGGAACAGAATAGAGAGCCCAGAAATAAACCCACAGCTTTATAGTCAATTAATATTCAAGAGTGGAAGCAAGCACGTACAATAGACTAAAGATAGTTTATTAAAAAATGGTGTCTAGAGAATTGGACAAATATGGGCAGAAAAATTAAATTAGACCATCTTCTTACACCACACACAAGAATAAATTCAAAATGGATTAAAGATTTTAATGTTAGACCTGAAACCATAAATATCGTAGAAGAAAACATAGACAGGAAAAGACAGAAAAATTTTTTAAATTGACAAAAATTTTGAAAAAGTGCTTCTCCAAAGATATTCTTTACCAATAACATATAAGTCAAGGAAGACCATGGATATCAACATTACCTGAGACACGGTGTCCTTTTTGGAGTTTCCATTATAAGAAGGTAAGAGATATTGTTTCGTAAGAGTTTGCATGACATCTACATGGTCAGAAGTGCTCTCATTAGTTAGAGCATGAGTTCAAATGGTGATCAAGACTTTCATAAATTGTCATCCCAAACATTAAAATTCCTGATAATTCATTTTCTAATAGAGAGAATTACTTCCTTTCCATAGTAATTCTGAGACTCTGTATTACCATACAAATACTAGTGACTTACACTTTTCATTACCCCCTGCCTTCTGGAGAAGTGGAATAAATAAACTAGATCCCCAAAAATTATGTTGGTAAATTATGTCAAAAGTCTGGATTGAGATAGCTGGTAGCTTTACCATTGGTTGTATTAAAAATAAGTCCAAATATACCTACTAAATATGGGTTTGTTTCTTTGAAACAATATTTGGTTCTACAGCTTTAAGATTTAAAGCTACCTCCTCACCTTGATACTATTAATATATTCATAGGCAATTAAGAGGTTTGCCTATTTCCTTATGTTCATTTAACCATGAACTGGCCAGTTGCTGGAATATTCTCTCTGAGGAGGTTTTTCATCAATATTTTCCAGGTGTCCAAGTCTATAACAAAGTGTTACACCACAGAATGTATTGTCACTTCACTAATAACCTTTCCAGATATTGCTGATAATTCACATTGCTATCAAAGTAAAGGAGTAACTGAAGAGATGTTTCAAATTTGAGAAATGCACTTCTGACTGGATGAACTGCAATTTTCTGTAAGGACTTTAAGGTTATACTTTCTATGTAGTAACTTACAATAACATGCAAACTGACTAGAAAAAATTCTGTAATGTACTTACATTAGAAGTGATTAATAGTTTTGTTAGTTTTAAAATATTATCCTGACAATAATAATTTTGATATGCATTACATTACAAATTATCTAAGTATGAAGCTTATAGTACTATTCCTCCTCCTTTTAAAAATGAGTATGTCAACTACAAACTGTCCTAAATTTTAGAGATGAAGTCTCAAGAAACCCCTTTAAAAGAAAATCTTAAAATGCAACCAAATGAATGGTTTAAATTTTGCAAAAAGAGAAAACTTAATTGTTCCAAAGTCTGAAATCAATATTAAGCAAATATTAACAAATATAGTCAAATTCATCATCCATTACATTACTGACTATACTAATATGAAGGAGTTGTTAACCAATTAAGCAAAATAATTGTACTGAAATTAAGTCTCTTTGCATTACTCTAATACTCCAAAGGCTTTCTATATGTATATTTTAGCCATTGGAGGTGTTTAAAAAAAACGGAATGTTGTTGTAAAATGAAAAAATATTCTAGCCCAAATAATGTGTTGGTTTTCCCAAAAGGCCTTAAATACAGTTTTCTGTAATAATGACTCTATTTTGTTCAGAATTTAGCAATCTCCAGTCCCCATACTTCAAGCTGCTAGGATAAATAAATGATATTATCTCTTACTATTACTGCACTAATCTGATTTGATTTAATTCTACTTGTACAAAATAGGCTTTCCCATTATGAAGTAGTTTTACAGATGGAGTAAATGGGGCCATAATCAAACCAAAGGGACTTATTAAGCATTATAAGGTATCAAAACCAGGGCTAGTACTGTAAACTTTTATGATTCAGAAATACTGACAAACTTCATATACTGGGGTGATTACAGAAACATGTAATTCAGGTGCAATTGCGATGGAATCATAATATAATATAGGGTATAGCAATAGGAACAAAATTAGAAGGAAATTGTGAAATTGGAACTGGACAACTTGGAGTGAAATCCTATTCCAACAAAATATAGCTAAGATTTGTCACAAGCCCTAAACTCTATAACCATAGAACAAATAACTGTGCCAAAAACCCCAGGATATTATGACTAGTATTGAACTACAATAGTGTACTTACTTATAAGAAAGGTTGGATATTGGGTGTGGTACTATCTATGGAGAGTTTAAAAGATGATGTAAGAAAGTTGATCATTTTATAGCTAGAAAAGCTGACATTTGTTAAAAGTAAAACCAACTTAATTTTATTAAAAGATATATCCTTTTTCCCTATTAGGATATGGAATGTGTTTGATGAGTGCTTGACATGCAAAGAAATTTAATTGGCTGCAATTCAAATGTTTCTATCCACATCAACAGATATATTAAAATAGCCAGTTTAGAAGTGTTTGTCCCAAAGGTTTGGAACAAACTATATTCTTTTTCTAACAATTTAACAGTTCTGAAGGTACCTTCCAGCAATAATCCCAAAATGAACTTCAATAATAATAATAATGGACTTGGTAAACATTATAAGGAAAACATTATTTGGCAAGAATGTGGAGAAAAGCCAGTCCTCATGCACTGCTGGTAGGATTGTAGATCGATCAAGCCACTATGGAAAATAGTATGGAGTTTTCTCAAAAAATTAAAAATGGATCTGCCTTATGACCCACAATTCCACTTCTGGGAACTTACCCGAAGAAACCTAAAATACTAATTCAAAAGAATATATGTACTGCTATATTCATTCCAGCATTATTTACAATAGTCAAGATATGGAAACAACCCAAGTGCCCATCAGTAGATGAGGGAAAAAATGATTGTGGTACATAAATACAATGCAATATTACTTAGCCATAAAAAATAATGAAATCTTACATTTGCAACAGCATGGGTGGGCATGGAGAATATAATGCTAAGTGAACTAAGTTACTCAGAGAAAGACAAATACCTTATGATCTCACTTATATGTGTAATCTAAAGAACAAAATAAACAAAATTGAAGCAGACGCATAGACACAGAGAGCAAACTGGAGGTTGCCAGAGGAGAGGGAACTTGGAGGACTGGGTGAAAGATGTAAAAGAATTAAGAAGCACAAGCTGGTAGTTACAAAATAGTCACAGGGACCTAAGTGAAACATAGGGAATGTAGTCAACAATATTGCAATAACTATGTGTGGGGCCAGTTGGGATACCGGAAATGTTGAGGGGTACACTATGAAAAATATATGATTATCTAACCACTAAGCTGTACACTGAAAACAATACAAAATAAAATTGTAAAAGAACATTATTTGGAAGATGAGACTTTTTTTTTTTTGGCCATGATTTAAATTTTAAAAAGAAAAGCTTACACAATTAATGAATACTTATAAACATACTGAGCTTTGCAAGAAATAGTTTGAATCCAAGCTTTAGACTATTTATGTTCACTAGACTATGTTGATAATGCATTAGTCATATTGGAGAAATATAATTGGGAAAATCTAAAATGAGAACTAAAGAATATTTCTAAAATTGTAAAGCATTTAGAAAAATAAGCCTAAATTAATCAACTATTTGTAAGGCTGTCATATGATGATGAAATTTTACATGTAGCTAACCGAGAATCTGCTTTAACTACATTACTGATAATATTGAAGGATATTTACCTAAAACTTTTGTTTTTCTTAATTTTTTATTTCTTATTATCATATTACCGATTATCACATTATTATTTGTATTGCTTTAGAATTGTGGAATATATAGAACACTAAGAGTATTTCAAAGCAAAATCAACAATGCAATGCAAATTTGTGGAAAATTGAAACTATAAAATAATATCTAAAGGGAGAATAATTGTGCGGACATAATTATGTGTAAGATACACTGGTCAGTGGCAACCACTGGATATACTGACAAAGAATTAGGAAGAACACAAGGTCAGAGTGAACCTGATAATTAATCATGAAAAATGGAGTATCAAAATAAGCTCGATGTAAGTGTTAACATAGATTGAATATCTGCTGTTTTCTTTATTTAGGATAATGTAAAATAACTGTAGCTTTTATTCCATACCCCTAGAGCTGAAAATGTAGCTTTCTAGCCACTTGCTGGCTGTATTAGTTCCCTAGGGCTTTTGTAACAAAGCACCACAAAATGGGTGGCTTAGGACAACAGAAATTCTTTGTCCCGCAGTTGTGGAGCTGGGATTCTGAGTTCCAAGCTATTAGCAAATTTGGTTCCTCCTGAGGAGTCATATCCCTCTCCTAACTAGCTTCTGGTGATTTTCTCACCAATCTGCAATTCTTTGGCTTGTAGAAGCATCAGCTGGATCACTTCCTTCATCTTGACATGGAGTTCTCCCTATGTACTTGTCTGTGTGTCTAAATTTCTCCATTTGCTAAGAATACAGTCCCTTTGGATTAGGCCTACACTTATTGCATCATCTGAACTGGATCATCTGTAAAGACTCTATTTCCAAATAATACCATGTTAACAGGTACTTTGGTTATGGCTTCAACATCTTTTAGGGGTATCAAATTTAAATCACGCCAGTGGTTAATTGCACACATTTAAAGTATTTACTTTCTCAATAATAAGATTAGTTAATCCTTTATTCATTTATTGGTATGTACCTTTGCGTACTGATTTCTTTTTAAAATAATACAATTTGAAATGTTTTAATATCCTTCATGTCTCTACCTAACATGTTCAATCTTTTGTCTTGTTTCTCAAACCTATGACATAATTATAATAATTATTTTAATGTTCTTTTCTAGTTTATACATTTTGTCATTGGTGGGTCAATTTTGATAGATTTTATTTTTGATAGAAAATTTTGATAAAATATTTTGTCTGATTATAATTCATAATTTCTGATTTCATCACTGGTAAATTTTTGATTAGGTGCATAGCTATGTGAATTTTGCCCTGTTGAATCCTGAATACTTTTGTACTCCAATAATTACTCTTCCATTTGGTCTGGGATGCAGTTTAGCTACTTGAAAAAGTTATAGAGCCTTGATTTTAGGTTTGTTAGGTGAAACAAGTAAATGTTTTAGGTTAGGCTGATAACCCCCATTAATAATGCAACTCCCTGTTGGGTAAACTACTGAATAGTTGTCGTTCTTTCAATTATGAAACGCTCCATTCTAATCATGGTAACAGAAATTACTACTGGCCTTTTTGAGTTCCAGAAAGTTCTCTTTTTAATCTCTGTTTGGTACTTTTTCTGACGTGGAGTTGTGTATTTTAAGAAACTTAGATTTTTCTGAAATATTTCTGTTAACACTCTATATAATGATTGTCACATTGAATGTGGGAGATCACAACCCAACCTTCTTCAAGAGGCAGTGGTTCTACAGTTGAGAATATATTTTCAGTATAAAAGTTTTATCAAATAAAAATTATAAAAAAAATAGTTGGAAATAACACAATCAGTATTCATGTTGAATTCAAAATATTCAATAATATATCATCCTGGAGCTGTATTACCATCTCACCACTTCACAAATATATTTTTAAACGTTGCATCAGTAAAGTCAGTAATACTACTCATGAATTTAGAAAACAAAGTTAAGCATTATAATATGATGAAGATCAATACTTTATTTCCATTTCTGGGAAAATGGCTCTGGTAATGAAAAAGCTTTATAGAAGTTAGTTTGTAATACTTTTTAATGGGGTGTGTTTTTCCATTATTTTAAGCCCATTGATGATGAGATGCCAAGAGCAATCCTCATCTTATATTGCAACAATGACATGAACAAAATTGTTATAAAAAAAAATCAAGCAGAGAATGACAGTTATTCCAAAATATTTCTTTAAAAAATTCTATAACACTTGCTAAAGACATCATACATGTGCACAAGAGTGATTTCTATCACTGACTAAGGACTGCTACATTTCCTCATAGAAAGAAGAATGGATACTTACGGCATCATTCTTTATTACAAGTTATCAGCACAATAGATTATTTTAATAGCCGCTTCTCTACAAATGGCATTTAAGTAATTTTCCTATCTTTTTGAGAATGTAACAATGGATTTATGACTTTTTATTAATTCAAAATATTACAGTTAGTTAAAACCCTTTTTATATTTGCTTCAGATGATCTTGATTTAGCTAATAATAATCGCTTTGAGCTCTCTCATGGATAGTTTCCCAGAATTTCTTGGTAATTGTGTTCTTATTCCAAGTCACTAGTAGGCAAAATATACCTGTCAGTGACCTGGAATAAGTCCTTTCTTCAAAGACCCCCAGAGTCCTTTAATGAAACCAAGAACTTTTATGTAAGGTGCGACTGGTATTATTGAATGCCATTACTTCTTTTCAGTTGCAGTACATACATCAATATATTATATATTATACATACAATTTTATAATATATAATGTCTATATAATATATAAATATATTAATTGATATATACTATAATAGCAATATATTAATTTAGCAAGAATAATTGAACTTTAAATACATATTTTGGAATAATATATATTAATTTATATTATAGATGTATATTTATATAATATAAATATACATACAATACGTAATATATAGTATGTATATTTAATATATGAATATTCATAATATGAATATATGAATATACATTATGCATATTGATATATGAATGGATATGTGTATATTATGTACAAATACATATTATATATTACATATGTATAGTATGTACTATATATTATAAAGTCATAAATAATATATAAGTATATAGCATAATATATAAAATATAAAATGTAATCACACATGTTTATATATTAACATATAAATTTATATTTAATACGTTTATATGTATGTATAAATATATAATATATTTAAATATATAATAAAATATATATAAATATATGAGGTCTGTCTGGAAAAAATCTAGCCATTGTTAATAATATAATGAGAGTGGTTGGCACTACATCGATGTAACCTGGCAGCCAAGGAGAATGGACCGGAATGCATGCGCGTGAACAATGACGACTTCACTGTGCTAGTCAATGTGGGTGATAGATGCTGTTGAGTGTGGATGTGTACTGTGTGGCCATCACAGCAAAATAACTGAGTGAGTAAAGCAAAAAATCTGCATTAAATTTTGTATTAAGGTCGAATATACCTCTGCAGAAACAATTTGGCTGATTCAGATTTATCATGACAATGACTCACACATCATGTCTGGTGCAGAGGTTTTTGGTGAAACATCAAATCACCCAGGTGACTCAGTCCCACTACAGTCCAGATTTGGTGCCCTGAGACTTCTGACTTTTCCCAAAACAAACATTACCTTTAAAAGGGTAGACATTTCCGATCATTGATGAGATTTAGGAAAACACGGCAGGGCAGCTGATGGTGATTGGGAGGACTGTGAGGTTCCAAGGTGTCTGCTTTGAAGGGGACTGAAGCATTATTGTCCTATGTACAATGTTTCTTGTGTCTTTTATCTTTTTCAATAAATGTCTATTTTAGATATTACATGGCTGGACACTTTTTTTGACAGACTGTGTGTGTATGTGTGTGTGTGTCACTATGAACATGGATGTGGATATACACATATTAGTAAATATACATATAATCACTTATATTGAAAACTTAAAAGTATAATAAACAACTAGAAAGTATGCTTACATTTATATTAAATATTTACATTTCATATTACATATAATTATATATGTAACAGCCTAATACAAATTACATGCAGCTTATCTCTATCCACCGAAATATTATATATATTTGTATATGCACACACATTAAAAAAAAAGAGATATACTAGATATAATACTCTACCCTTAGATATTTTC
Source organism: Pteronotus mesoamericanus (assembly GCF_021234165.1). NCBI lineage: Eukaryota > Metazoa > Chordata > Mammalia > Chiroptera > Mormoopidae > Pteronotus > Pteronotus mesoamericanus. The sequence continues at coordinate 12,100,844 of NW_026555247.1, read as the reverse complement.
CTGAACCAATAAATCTTGGAGATCATTCCATATTGTACATAATGTCTGTACTCATTATTTTAAGTATACATACATACATACAATTTCATTTTCTATATGGCATAATGTATGTAATCATCTCCATTGATAGGCATAACTAATTTCCAAATTGATAACATTAAAATAATTCCAATATAAATAACAATTGGCATATATTTATATTTAAGTGCATGTTTAGATTTATTATTATTTTTATTATTAGTGTTATTCTATTACAGTTTGTCCTAATTTTTCCCACTTTGGTGTGCCCTCCTCTGCCCAACTTGTTCCCCACTCCCACAGTCAATCCCCACACTGTTGTCCGTGTCCGTGGATCATTCATACATGTTCTTTGTCTAGTACCTTCCCCTTCTCCCCACCATTATCCCTCTACCTCCTCCCCTCTGCTCCCTGTCAGTCTATTCCCCATTTCCATGCCTATGATCCTATTTTGTTCATTAGTTTATCTTGTTCATTTGATTCCTCTTATAGGTGAGATCATATGGTATTTGTTTAGATTTTCTAAATTGGAAAAGGCATATGTAACTTCATAATCTACTAGTAAATTTCCTTCTATAGCATAATGCCATTTTGTAAATTCACCAGCAATATATCAATCAGTTTTAATATTGTTTTGCCAATAGTTTATATATTCAAACTTTTAGATCTTTTAAATTCATTATTTGATAAGTAATATTCCAGTTTAGTTTGTTTTTTACATCTCATAACTGCAGATAAGTATGTTTTCATATTTTGTAAGGGGTACTTGAAAAATTTAGAATATTTTAAAGGTTAAAGAGTTGCACAGAAAATATATGGAAAAATGTTTTGAAAATTATTGGAAAAATTATAATGTTCAAACTGTTTAAAAGTAACAGTTTATCATAATTATGGAATTTACTTTTAGGCCATTTAATATAAGAGATTTTGAAAGTTATTTCTGGCAGATATGTTAAAGACCATGTCATTCAGTATCCTCAATTCTGTTCACCAATAAAAATTTTCTGTTCACCATGAAAATTTTAATAAGAAATTTTAAGTGTCAAGGACCTTTATTTTTACAGAAAATGTTCATAAGACGTTTCAGGGGTGGGATCATAGTATGCACCAGCAGTCATTAAAAAATAACCAAGTGATTATAATATGCAGAAGCTTGAGAAGCATTGATTAAATACCCACATTTTTCAACTAAATTAGCTTGTTCAAGATCAGTTTTTAAAACTGTGATATCATGTACATCTAATAAAATACATGTTTCTAAATTTGGAGTTGGTGAGTTTTGAAAAATGTATATATCCATGTAGCCATTACTTCGAAACAAATATAGAATATTTCCATCACCTCAGAATTAATTTTTTCTTTGTGATCAATCTCTTTACCTCTGTACAACAGCTATACTACAGAGTCATCTAAATGGAGTAATACATAATGTATTCTTTCCTCCTCCTCCTTCTTCCGGCTTTTTAATATAATACAGTGTTTTTAAGATTTACCCAGATTATTTTAAGTAGTTTATTCATTTTTATTGCAAAGTAATATTATATTTCACAAATATTCCATAATTTATTTATCCTTTCTGTTCTCAAAGAATATTTGGGGTATTTCCAACATTTGACTATGAATAAAGTCACTGTCAATAATTTCATAAAGGTCTTTTTGAATAAATGTACAATTTATTTCTCTTGGGTGGGATAGCTGAGTCTATTTTATGTTATATAAATATTTATTCATATATGAGACTGCCAAACATTTTGGAAAGTAGCTGCATCATTTTACAAAGTATTGGTGACATATGCAAATTTTGATTGTTCTGTGTTGGAAAATGTCCCACCTGGTTTCAGGGACAGTAGCTTCGCCAACAGGTGAGAGGGTCCCGAGGCTGGAGCTGAGCAAGGAGGCCTTGGGAAAACAGGCCACTGAGAAGACAAAACCTGTCCTCCTGGCAGGGTCCCTGCCTCCTTCACATCACCCTACTTGGCCCCAGAAGATGGCTGGTTAGTCAATGACAGTAAGACTCCTTGATGACAGAGGCAACCTAAGACAGGCACAGTTGCATTTGTGCCATCAGGGAAGAACTTGGGGGACATGGAGAAGGGGCAAAAGACTCTCACTCCTTGGCTTTGTCATGGCTGGAGTCCTCATTCTATCTGAAAGAAGTCTCCTTATCTCTTGCCTGCTCTGCTCAACCCGCCTGGCTCAGGCTTGAAACAATACTAAAGGCAGGTACAGCCCTAAATTGAATTGGGCTGTTCCCCAGGGACAATTATGCCTGGAAAAGGAATGTATTAAATCCTATGAAACTTACTTTGCTAAGAATGTCCTTGAGTTTACTGAGCACTGATGTTGGGGCTGAGCAGAGAATATGACCAGTTTCCCAGGTCTCAGGGCCAAATTGGCACCACCCTGTCTACCACACCCTGACTTGAGGCAAATCTCTGTGTTCCTTCACTTGTTATCTATGATCTCTATCTGTTTTCTGTAAACATAGCCTTTTGACATTGATTGATGAACTTTGCCTACATCCTCTAGGCCCCTGCACCTATCATTCTCAGTAAAAGCCACTTGAAGAGAAGGGCTTGGGGTATTCTCCACTAGAGGGAATTACTGCCACCTTTTCCTAGCAGACTGAGAGTGTCTGGAATGACTCGTTTTATTTTCCTCCACCCACAGCAACCTAGGGGGACTCTGCGCAGGATGCACTACCCCCCGTCAGTTCTACATCCTTGTTAAGTTTTGATATTGTCTGGCTTTTATATTTTAATCACCCTGAAGAATGTGAAGTTGTACCTCATTGAAGTTATATTTTGCAATTCACAGGCAATTAATGAGGCTGAACATCTTTTAATGTTTGTATTAGCCATATCTCATAATAATGCTGCATTCTGAAAATCATATAGTATGCCCTGCCCGGTGTGGCTCAGTGAATTGAGCTCTGGCCAGAGAAGCAAAGGGTCACCAATTTGGTTCCCAGCGTAGGGCACATGCCTGTGTTGTGAACCTTGCTGGGGAGCAGGGGGCAGGTGAGATGCAACCACACATTGATGTTTCTCTCCTCTTTCTCCCTCCCTTTCTCTCTCTAAAAATAAATAAATAAAATCTTTTTTTAAATAGAAAACCATACAGTTTGATTTTGATTAATTTAACATCATATTTTATATTTAGTGCTTCTAAAATCTTTTTTATTTTGTAATAGTTATAGATTCACAGAAAACAGGAAAAATTGTAGAGAGGTCTTATGTACCCTTCATGTAATTTCCTCCAATGAAAACATCTTGTATAATTATACAAGGAAATTAATATCACTGCAATCCAAAGAGTTTATTCAGATTTATGCACTCATTTGTGGTACATTTCTGAATGTCATCCTGGGTCCAGGTACGGACAAGAGGCAACTGATTGATGTTTCTTTCTCACATCAATGTTTCCTTCCTTCTTTCTTTCCCTTCCTTTCTCTCTAAAAAAATAATAAGTGTGTCCTCAGGTGAAGATAAAAACAATTATTTAAAAGGAAAATTTGAGAATATCATCTGAGCCATAATAAGGAGTAATACAAACCAGTCTAAAGCATAGACTTTTCTTAGCTACATGCTGTAAGAGTTGTTTCTGGTTTCTAATGAGGACCAAAAGGTTAGGGAATAATATAATCTTGATACAGAGTTTTCATTATATATGTGTAAAACTAAGATGTTTCATTGTTTTATATATTTATAATTATATTATCTCATGTGACTCTGTCCTTATTGAATGTATAAATAATTTCAAATTTCTATTTTTTTCAGAATTTTTGAGCTGAATAAACAGCTGGATGAAATGGAATATTGGAGTTCACTTGACAGCTGCTCACTTTTGGAAATATTAAGTAAGTGACTATTTTACAAAATGCTACCTTAATAATTCTTTTTTTTCAGTGTCTGTTACATACTACATATTCACAAACTTGGAAATGTTTTTCTTTTTCAAAAGTTCTTTAATAAGTAAATATTAGAAAGTAGAAGATATTTCCCAGAGCAGTAATGTCATTAAGAGTATTTGTGTTCTCAAACTATCTCCCAAATCATTACTTAATCTAAAATGTGGTAATAAAACATAATAGAAAGCAACTCTCATGGAATATTACTAATTAGACAAAACAGAAAACAATAAAATGTAATAAGAAGTCATTTTAACTTTATCTTGATGCTAATATGCAATGATTAGTAGACCCAAATGAGTAGAGAATAAGTAGATGGAAGAAAATATGTTTATATATATTGAAGAAGAATTTGGGGCTTTTTAAAAGTCCTTTAATGCATTCTTCTTATTGTTTTTGTTATTGTTAAGTATTTCTTTTCCTTGATTCAACTTTTAAAAATATTAAGACAATACTTGCTAATTTTATGTTGTATTATTTTAGATCCTACACACAAGACATTCATAGGATTTTGACAGAATCACTTGACTGATCTGGTATGACTGAAGTTATTAAGTGACCCATATTATCACAGTCAAAATAGAAATAATATTCAGTAACTAATCAGAGAGAAAAAAGCCAGTTGAGTGAATATTTTAATATTGTGTAATGACTAGAGAAATAGTGTTTCTATGCTCCTAGTTTTCTTGTCATCTGCTCCTAAATTTTATTAATTAGAATAGCAGGTAAATTGTAGATAAAGAAAGCAACCCATTAGTAATATTTGAAGTTCGAAGTTTAACAAACAATGAACTAAGATGATAAAGGGGAGTAAATTGTCTCTTATGATCTCATGTCTCAGGTTTTGGGAATTTTATTTTAATGAACAGGCCCTAAGAATTAGCAGAATATTTGCAGATTAGACTTCTATAGATTTTTTTTCTAACTGCTAAAATTTCAAGTTATGCTCTGTTTAAGAGGTTTAAGGTCAGTATACCCTTCTGTTAGTAATGTAACTATCCTTATTGTTTCTTTTTTTACATTTTGTTTTTAATGGGTTGTTCTCTTTTTCTAGATACTTAAGTTAGAAACATGGCTTTGATTTGAGATTTATTTTTAACATGGATATTGATAAGTGTAGGGTTAATTCTCTTTGTTATTTGTGTACATACATTTTATTTGTTCTTGTTCCTGTTACTCTCATTTCCCTATTTTCTCTAAAGATAATTAAGTACTTTTTTATGTTAAATTATATCTTTTTGATGATATATTAATTATTCTCAAAGGAAAATTGGATGTAGTGAAACAGGTACTGAAGATTTTATTCAAAATCATTGCAAGAATGGGGAGAGATTGAGCTCAAGTCCACTGAAACAAATAGTGTGAGGGTTTCTAAGTGCTGGAATGAGCTAGGGAAAAAACTGGAGTTTTGGAGGGGGGAAGTTGATCATTGAGACTAGGCCATCTGCGTTGGCTAATTTGTGCTTATGGAAATTAGGCTCCTGCCTTTTCACAGACTCTGGGAGATAGAGTCCTGGGTAGTAAAACTGGCAAGACCTGGGAAAATATATATCTAGAAAGGGCAGAAAAGAATTTACAATTGCTAGCTTGTTAGAGTAAATACTCTAAGAAAAGGGAGATAAGGGACCTTTAGCGAAGAAGAAATCTGTCTAAAATTGAGTCAAGCTGAGGGGAATCTTAAGAACATCTTATCAGTATAATCCTTTATTTTGTCATTTCAGTGGTTGCTTTACTATACAACTATAACTCACAGCTTACCTTTAAGTGATATACCACTTAACATACAATGTAAGAAAATTATAATTGCATATTTCCATTTCTTCATCTTTCTCCTTTTGCTATTGGTATTATCTGTTTGATTTGTACTTATGTTGTAGGCCCCATCCTGCATTTTTATAATTTTTGTTTTAAGTGATTATATTTTAATAAGATTTATTTATTAAAAAATATTGCATCTTTACATACACAATTGATATTTCTGTCCTACACTCCTCTACGCAAATCTATATTTTGACCTTGTATCATTTTCCTTCAACCTAAAAGACTTTCTATAATATTCTTATAATGTAGATCCACTGATTTCTTTCAGATTTATGAACAGTTTATAGATAATTTATTTTGCTTTGTTTTCTACTTAAGTAATCTTTTTCTGCAACATCCAATCTACTGTTAATCTTCTACAGTGTAGTTTTCATCATATCCATTTTAATTTTTATTACAAACAGTTCAATTTGTGTGTTTTTTAATATCTCTAGTGCTCTAGTTAAGTTTCTAAACTTATTAAATACAATTAAAATGACTGTGTTAATATCCTGGTCTTCTGATTACAAAATATCTCTGTCACTTTGGGATCTGCTTTGATTATTTTTTCATTATTATGAATTGCAGTTTTCTGTTTCCTTGTATGCTAGGTATTTGTGTTTGGATGCCACATAATATCAATAATTTGTTGATTGTATTCCTTTCATTATTTTTGAGCCTTGCCTTGTGTAGCTATTTGGAAGTAGTTTGGCCCTTTCATACATTGCTTTTAAGATTTAGTAGGTTAAACCATAGCTTAGTCTCTGGATAATTATCCTCACTACTTTTACTAGACACTGACTCATCTACTCAATGGCTTGTGAATCATGAGGTTTCTTGTCTACTCAAAAAAAAATCAGGCCCTGTGTGAGCACTGAGCACTGTTCCTACTGCTTGTCTCAAGTGATTTTTCTTCTGTCTAAGGTTATTTTCCCAGAGCATGATTAGCTGAAAATACGCAGCTGCATACTCAAGGATGGTCATCCTGAGATCTCTGGAATGTTCTCTCTATGCTTCTCTGTCTTCTCATAACTCTGCCCTTTTTACTCTAGGTGTCTTGGTTTCCACATTCCCTCAGCTCAATCTCCTAAATTTTAAGTGTCTACCAGGCTCCCTGTGCTGATGGCCAGAAACTCTCAGGAAGTAAGCTGATACAGTTTTATGGCTCTTCTTGTTTGTCTTCTATTTCTTTGGGATGTTTATCTTTATTTTACTATATTCAGTCTGATGCCTGATGTCTTAATAAACACTTTTTTCTTATATTTTACCATTTTTAGATTGTTTTAGGTAGGAGGTTAAATCTTTCTCGGCCAGTGATAGAATCTCAGATATATTTTTATTATTAAAAATACATTTAAATCCATTTTTATTTAATTTTCAATATACAGTTTTCATGCTGAGAAAGATATAGCAACCTAGAAGAGGTATCTTTGTTATTAAAATGATGATCCCAATTAATATGAGGAAATTCTTTTTAACTAGAAAAATATTTAAAATTTTGATTTGGCCATTAATTGAGTTATTTTAGAAAGCATTCTCTAATTTCTTTAAATGCTTCAATATTGCTTTTTTTTTTTTAACATATTCTATCAGTAAGGAAACCTACTGTATCAGAAAGAAATCTTAGCATGCTAGATATATCTATTTCATGTTGAATGGCCAATGATTTTAAAAGTATATAGAACATGTATTATCTGACAAACAAGATTCTGCTTTAAAAAAGTGGCAACAGAATCTTCATGTCTGCACATGCAGTCCATTGTTCCATCTGATTCCTAAACTCTAGTACTGTTAATGGATTTTCTGTGCTCAGACTAAATTCCCCAACTCTATGGCTTCATAAAATTGTATCAATAAATTTTAAGTTAAAATTATATTGGAATATATATTTTGAATCTAAATCTCAATATTCCCAATAGCACCTGGAGTCTGACTTACTGTTAAAAAAAGTAAAGGACAATGCCCTAAGAATTGAGATGGGAATCTATTAGGTAAGAGGATTTGGTATGAAGATTGGCTTGCCTATCCCAACACTTGTTTTAAGAAATCTCAATTAAACCTAATGAAACAATAATTTATGGTGGGATTAATTATCATGAAACAAAATTTCCTAAGTTATACATAAAGAAACATGGTTTTAATTAAGCATACATTAAATGCATGATAAATAGTTGACGTCAACAAATGCAAATTTCCTCACTTTTCACAAGTGCATTTTTGTATAAATGAAGAAACATTACGACCATTCCTAATTTGAAATTCTTTGCCTTAATCTCAAAACCACTGCTTCCTCCATGGAAACAAAGGTGTGTGCCTATGCGTATAATGTAAAGCACTACTTACCTCTACAGGTAGAGAATGGAATCACATTCTGAATGATATTCATCTCTATCTACACATTTTCAACAAGTTCAATCTTAGAGATAAATATTGTTTAAAATACTTTTTCAAACTCCTCTGGAGACTTTTTTTTGAAGGTTAGGTGAATACCAAAATGTTATGCTTTGTTTTTCTTTTGATATCTATGTGTACCATGAGATTCCACATACCCTACTTTGAAGTAATATTTTCTGCTGTTTCTATGGCTGCTTTATCCTCTTCTAGACCTGTTCTCTTTTTACTTTTTTCAGCTTCTTCTTCTTTTTTTTTTTTTTTAGTTTTTATCTGTGCAATTCCATAGAGTCATATGCTGAAAAGATATGACTTGACTGCTAGCTTTCAAAAGCCATAAATTGAATAAGCTCAGGAACTTGAGACATCTTGGTATCTTTTCTAAATGCTACAGTTTGGGCAGTCAATTCCATAAACCAGAGAAGACATGGGAACATAATAAAATTATGGGAAATAGTAACTGGAATATCAGAAAAGAGACCCGATATTAATTAAATTGTAGTTGCATTATTGATTTTTTTATTTAAGAACATGCTTGAAAAAAAGTAAAATCTGTCATTCTACAATAGTATTTTAAAATTAAGGTACAAACCATATCATAGCAATATTCTGAGACATAAATAACTTGATAGGATATATTCTATTTAATTTAATATCAAAAATAAGGAAAAAAGGAGAGTTCAATTGTAAATTTCAGACTTTTAAATTTGTGGGCCAGTTTACAAAGTAAAACTACTGCAAAATGTATCATTAAAATTAGAAAATTTTGAAGTAGTGCCTATTAAGTGTTTAATGTGTTAATAATCAGTTAGCTGCTGTATTTTATAGTATTATCATCTTAGTGGGTCATTGAATGTATACGTAATAAACACTTGTGTATTTATCTTAATATAAAATAAGTTGTTCAAACAACATTATTTAATGCTTTAAAAAATTGCAAAGTCATTTACAGTTAAACTATCTAAGGAAGTCTTCCTGTTGGAATATAACATTCTAATTCATCAATGGATTGAAAAGATACTTAAAAAATTTTTTTGAGAAAAATATGGCAAGTCTGAACAATGTATCATGTTAGCTCAGGGAAAATTGAGCAGAATTCTGAAATTGCTACATTTATAATCCTGGACATGTTGAGAAGGATGTATGTATTTTTATATGTATTTTAAAATATATGTACTTTTAAAAACTTTATTGCAGCCACTTCTGTGTGGATCATACATTCTCACCTGGTAGAACCAAGCATGAGGCTTATGCTCTAATATTTTCAATCTTTTGCCATCTGTGAACTTAAGGCAGCTTGTCATATTTCAGTTTTATGTACCTTTCCTGAAAGACAATGCTTGTATTCAAGTACATAGTCTCTGCAAAAGACACCACAGTGGATATGATTTTGAAAATGCCTGAGATCTAGAGGTGGGTGCCCTTAGATTCAATGTCTGGTTCCACTACTCATAAACTTTGTAACATGAGATAAATAGTTGACCTCAACAAATGCAAATTTTCTCACCTGTAAAACAAGTAGTAATTATAGAAATGAATGCACAATCTGTATAAATATGCAATGTATGTGGAAACAGCTCATGTTGTACATGATGGATACATAGCTATCACTTACACTTTTTATTTGTTTTTTTGCTCCTCAAAAAAGCACTGCAAAAAGAATTCTGAATACATCTAGTAATCAATTTACATCCAATTGCAGTATTTCATTATATGCTACTTGTATCCAAACACCATAAATCAGTATGTTCTTATCTACCATTCATGACCTCCATACTGAAGGCCAGATTTTGATTCCTGATAAGTATAAATATATACATACATAATATGTATTTTTCAGTGGTTCATCATATTAAAAATCAGAATTCTGCTACAATTACATTTTCAAAAAACTTACTATGTAGACTCTATCACAAAATAGTTTTGCTTGTCATTCTGCTATAACATACACTTTATTTTCTCAGCAGCAAAGTTATTTAAACCTACCTGGATGCTAGGTGGGTGTTAATAACATCCAAAAAGGCAAAAATCTTTAAAGTGTCTATACATAGACAAACAGCTATTTACTGACAAATAGCAGGATGTTCCAAAGGATTTTTTGGCTCTACAAACATTCAATTGGGCAAATTGTGTCCCGTCATCTTTCAACCTATACTTTAAAAAATCTAGAAACTTTTCAGGTGATTACTGAAAGTTGCTAGCATGAAATCAATTCAGTATTGGTATAATAACTGGTCTGATGAGCCTACCCACATACAACCAGTACAAACTGTAGGATATTGTATAAAAATAGCTGCTTGAAATCTAAAGGATTATTTAGAGAGTGACCCAAAAAGCAAAAACTTAAGGGAAGTGGATGCTAGAAGAAGTGAAACTGTAATTTGATTTGCCATTAAAAAGTTTGTGTATTTTTGCCTGAGAGAAACTGCAATCCTCAGTGTGTAATATGAACAGAGAAAGTGCATATATGTTCTGCATTAATCCCTGTCTGACCACTTAACTGCAAGAGGGAAATTTCAAATTTTGCAGAAGAGAAGGAACATCTGGAAATTTAAAAGAAAAGAGTAAAGATTTTAGTTATGGTTTAATGGAATACTGATCTAGATGTCCCTCAAAATGGAGAAAACCACCACAGCTATCGCTTGGGGGATAGGGGAAGCAGAGCAGGGCCACTGAGAGTTACCTGTCATATCTAAAGGACTTGGCCAATGTTTTAGTAATGTTGAATAGCTGTGCCTGCTCTGGCTGGTGTGGCCCAGCGGATTGAATGCCGGCCTGTGATCCAAAGGATCGCCAGTTTGATTCTCAGTCAGGGCACATGCCTGGGTTGCAGGCCAGGTACCCAGTAAGGGGTGCCTGAGAGGCAACCACACATTGGTGTTTCTCTCCCTCTCTTTCTGCCTCCCTTCCCCGCTCTCTAAAAATAAATAAATAAAATCTTTAAAATAAAACATAATAAATAAAGAAACATATAAACAAACAAACAAACAAACAAATAAATAAATGCCTGTGCCTGTTTGGAACCCTGGAAGTGGGCCTGACTCTAACCCGTGATGTGATGTAGCCGGAGGGGCTTTCTGTGCCTGTGCCAGCGGCTTGGAGGCAGCTCCTGTGTCCCAGGGCCCTGCTACCGGGACTAACAATGGCAGCCAAGAAAGGCAGAAGAGACCAGACTGCTGGCAGGTGTAACTCTTTGTGGGAGGGATCAGAAATGGGGGTACAGAAGATCATCAGTGATGGGATTTAAACCCAGTGCAAGGCAGCCACGAGAGAGCTCTATACCATGTAAGAAGGAGAGTAGGAAAGCCATGGGAGGTTCTCTGTCTCTCTCAACCATGTGATTAGGGAGTGGAGAAGGAGGTCTTGGCCATGCAGTTTGAAAGGATGCAGAAGGGCCCCCACCGGCCAACTAGGAGGATGCTTTGGATTAAGAGCAGGAGCCCAGTGAGTGGGGCATCGACACCTGGAAGAAGCTGGAATACAGAGGAGCATCTGCCCAGCTAAGCTACAGATTTCTATTTCTTTTCTTGTGAGACAATATCTCTCACTGGCCTGGTTTGGCAAGGGAAAGCAGGACTATGTGTTTGTGTTTTTTTGTTCCTAAAAGGAGTGAGATGTAATGGCAGAATTCTGTCATTATTCTAAACATGTATAACTTTTGAATAAATACTTCCTCTCTTGTTCATAAGACTCTGGCATTGGGAGTCATAGTTCTTAATGGTAATAGGCAATAGAATCCAAAGCAATAGAACCCAGTGTTTCCATAACAATGTCTCACCATAGGAGAGATAAAGTTTGGGATTTGAATTGAATAAAGTTCCTGCCCAGAGATTTAAAAAAAAAATAAAAACAAACAAAAACATACTGAAGGAAAGATAACAGAATTTAATTCTGTACAACTACGCTATACATGATGATAAACCTCATGCAGAATCTAGTGGAAATGATGGAATTAATGAAGGCAGAGATGAATAATTTGAGAATGAAAATGAAAACTATAAGAACAAGGACAAAATGGTAATTCTATGAAATTAAATACAATATATGCATAAAAGAAATTGCACTAATCAGGTTAACTGTAGATCATAGATGGCAAAACAAAAAGTCAATCTACTTCAACAGAAAATAATATAATTATTTAATTGGAGGAACAGAAAAATAGAGCATCTTTGTAAAAAAATGAAAAATGTTTTAAAGGCCAATGGGACAAAATGAAAAAGTCTAAATAATTTTTATTTCACATTCTGGAGGAAGAAAATAGACAGAAAATTGGATATGATTGTCATCTGAAAAATTATCCTGCTAATTTTCTAAATTTGTTGAAAAGTATTTTACAGATTGAGGATTCCAGAGAATTCTAAGCAGTTTAAATAAAATCTAAGCCACATATAGGTGGCTAAAAGCCAAAGATGAAGATAAAATCTTGAAAACAACTAGAGAAACAAGGATAATTTGCATATAGAAGAGAAGTGATACAAACTTACTTCTATTAGAAAATTTTGGAGTCCAACCAACAATGAGTATTATCTTTAATTTTGGGTGGAGGTGAGGTAAGCAAAGGAAATAAATTAAATCATCAATGTAGTATTGTATATCCAGTAAAAATATATTTGGTAATATGGAAATCTGACAAAGGTAAGGGATTAATGGACAAAACCACAAACAGATGAAGATTTTTGAGAAGCCATTCAGTATCAGACAGAACCAGAGAAAACAAAAATAGAGAAAGATGTAGAAGATCTGATCAACACCATAAAATGCCAAACTGCAAAATACATAAAATATTTCCCATCATCAAACAAATTCTGGGCTGTATAAGTCTCACTGAATTTCTAAAGATTTTGAATTTACAGACTACTCTCTGTGACAAAATTTAATTATATTACAAATCATTAACAAAGGGGTGTGCAAAAACTTCCCCAAATCTTTAGAAATTTTTTAAAAAGTCACTTTTATCATGGTAAATGTTCATGAGCAGTTGAAAACAATGTATATTTGCCTCTTGTTAGGTAGAATGTTTTAGATCAATATTTTTTGGCAGTGCTGCTTAAGTCTTGTATATTCTTTCTGATTATTGGTCCATTAGTTCTACCAATAGACATAATCTACCAATAACTGAGAAGAGCCTTGGTATGTCTAGCTAGAATTTTCTCTTTTCAGTTGATTTTTGCTCCAAGTTTTTTAAGCTCTATTATCATGAGCATATTCATTTAGAATTTTCTTCCTGGTTGTATTCCTTTTCTGAAGACCACATACTTTTGTATTAACATAAGACTCTAAGGTTTAATTTAATTAGTGCTTCTATGAATTATGCATTATTCTTAAAAGTTAATTTTACCTTTTATCAGTCAGATTTGTAGAGGGAGAATATACTTACAGTTAAATTTGTTCTTTTTTTTTGTTATTTTTGTTCAAGTAGAGTTGTCTCCACTTTACCCCCACCACTTTCCCTTCTCGACCCATCCCTACCTCCCACCCTTGATCCTATCCCCTTTGGCTCTGTCCAGGGGTCTTTTATACATGTTCCTTGATGACCCTTCCCCTTTTTTTTCACACACCCTCTCCCCTCCCCTCTGGTTACTGTCAGTTTGTTCTTTATTTCAATGTCTCTGGTTATAATTACCTTGCTTGCTTGTTTTGTTCATTAGTTTCCACTTATAGGTGCGATCATATGGTATTTGTCTTTCACCACCTGGCGTATTTTACTTAGTGTAATACTCTCCAGATCCATCTATGCTGTCATTAAAGACAGGAGCTTCTTCTTTCTTTCTGCTGCATAGAATTCTGTTGTTTAAATGTACCACACTTTTTAATTTACTGGTGGGCACTTAGAATGCTTCCAGCACTTGGCTATTATAAATTGTGCTGCTATGAACATTGAGGTGCATAGGTTCTTTTGAATTGGTATTTCAGGATTCTTAGTGTATAATCCGAGCGGTGGAATTGCTGGGTCAAAAGGCAGTTTCACTTTTAGTTTTTTGCAGAAAATCCATACTTTTTCCCACAGTGGCTGGACCAGTTTGCATTCCCATCAACAGTGTATTAAGGTTCCCTGTTCTCCACAACCTTGCCAGCACTTGTTTGTTGATTTCTTTATGATGCCCATTCTGACTGGTATGAAATGGTATTTCATTGTTGTTTTAATTTATATCTCTCTGACGGCTAGTGATTCTGAGCATCCTTTTATATGTCTCTGGGCCCTCTGTATGTTCTCCTTGGAGAAGTGTCTGTTCAGGTCCTTTGCTCATTTTTTAATTAGGTTGTTTGTGTTCCTGGAGTGGAGTCATAATTGGCAAGGAAACAATACATCAAGAAGATATAAACATTATAAATATATATGCACCTAACATAGAAGCACCGAAATATATAAGTAAAATCTTGGAGGACTTCAAGAAAGAGATAAACAGCAACACACTTATACTAGGGGATTTTAACATCCCACTTTCAAAAATAAATAGATCTTCCAAACAAAATATCAACAAGGATGTTGCAGTACTGAACAATGCCCTAAATGAAATGGACTTAACTGATATATGTATATTAACTGATATATGTATATATATATGATATATATATATTTTGCTTTCATCCCCAAAAAAGCAAAACACGCATTCTTTTCTAATGTACATGAAATATTTGCAAAGATGGACCGTATGGTAGGACACCAAAGAAGATTCAATAAATTTCAGAAAATTGAAATCATATCAAACATTTTCTCAGACCACAAGGGCCTGAAACTGGAAACCAATCTCAAGGATAAAACTCAAAAACACACAAATTCATGGAGATTGAATAGCATGCTATTAGACAATGAATGGGTTAATAACGAGATCAAAGAAAAAGTCAAAAACTATCTGGAAACAAATGAAAATGAACACACAACAGTCCAAAACCTATGGGACACAGCAAAGGCAGTCCCGAGATGGAAGTTCATAGCAACACAGACCTACTTAAAAAAGATAGAAACATTTCAAATAAACAACCTAACCTTACCTCTACAAGAACTAGAGGAACAACAACAAAGCCCAGAGCAAGTAGAAGGAAGAAAATAACCAAGATAAGAGCATAATTAAATGACATAGATACTAAAAGAACAATTCAAAGGATCAATAAATCCAGGAGCTGGTTCTTTGAAGAGATAAACAAAATTGACAAGCCTTTAAGCAGAGTCATCAAGCAAAAAAAGGAGAGGACCCAAATAAATAAAAGAAAGAGGATAGATTACAACTAATACAATAGCAATACAAAGGATTGTAAGAAATTATTATGAACAACTATATGCCAAGAAATTTGAAAACCTGGATGAAATTGACAAATTTCTAGAAAAAATATAATCTTCCAAAACTGAATGAAGAAGCAGAAAGCCTGAACATACCAATAACAGCTGGTGAAATCAAAGCAGTAATCAAAAAATTCCTGGAACACAGAAGCCCTGGATGGGTCATTTTCACCGGAGAATTTTATAAAACATTTAAGGAAGAGCTAACCTCTATCATTCTCTGACTATTCCAAAAAATCCAAGAAAGGAGACTCCAAACTCTTTTATGAAGCCAGCATCATCCTAATCCCAAACCAGATAAAGACACAACAAAGAAAGAAAACTACAGGCCAAATATCATTGATGAACGTAGGCACTAAAATCCTCAACAAAATATTGGCAATCGCATCCAGCAACACATTAAATAGATCATACACGATGATCAAGTGGGATTCATCCTTGACAGCAATGCAAGGATGGTATAATATTCACAAATCAATAAACATAATAAATCACATAAACAAAAGGAAACACCAAAATCATGATGATATCAATAGATGTGGAAAAAGCATTTGATAAGCTACAGCACCCATTTATGATAAAAACACTGAGCAAAGTGGGAGTAGAGGGAGCACACCTCAATATAACAAAGGCCATATACAAGAAACCTATAGCCAACATCATTTTTGATGAGCAAAAACTAGTTTTCCACTAAGATCAGGAACAAGGCAAGGATGTCTGCTTTCACCACTTCTCTTCAACGTAGTATTGGAAGTCCTAGCCACAGTGATCAGACAAGAAAAAGAAATAAAAGACATCCAAATTGGAAAGGAGGGAGCAAAACGGCCATTGTTCTCAGATGACATTACCGTGTACATAGAAAACCCTATAGACTCCACCAAATATGTTCTTCTTTAGCTGTACAGTCTAATGAGTTATGACAAATGCATGGAGCCAAGCAAACTCTGCAACATATCATCTATATACTGTTATAGACATAACAGTATATACATCCCAACATCCCAAGTCAAGTCTCTGTCCGTCACTGTTTATTCCTCCTATACCCTTCACTTCTCCACACCCTTCCTCCCCCTAGCGGTCACCATACAGTTATCCATGTCCATGAGTTTTTTCTTTTCTTTTTTTGCTCTGTCTCTCCATGGCCCCACCCCCAACAGCTGTGAGCTGCCCTCTATCTGACTCTGCTCTATTTTGACTTGTTAGTTCACTTTGCTCATTAGATTCCAGATATGAGTGAAATCGTATGGTACTTATCTTTTTCTAACTGGCTTATTTCACTTAGCATAATGCTCTCCAGGTCCATCTATGCTGTCACAAAGGGTAAAATTTTCTTCTTTTTTTTTAATGACTGAGTAGTATTCCAATGTGTGTATGTACCATAGATGTTTTATCCACTCATCTGCTGAGGGCACCTGGGCTGCTTCCAAATCTCAGCTATTGGCAATACTGCTGCAATGAACATAAGGATGTTTGTATTATTTCAAATTACTTATATTCTCAGATGTAGAATTGCTGGACCATAAAGCAGTTCCATTTTTAATTTTTTGAGGTAACTTCGTACTATTTTCCACAGTGACTGCAGTAATCTGCAGGCCCACCAACAGTGTAGGGGGGGGTTCCCTCTTCTTCATCCTCACCAATAATTGTTTGTTGATTTATTGATGAAAGCCATTCTGAAAGGAGTGAGGTAATCTCTCATTGTGGCTTTAT
The DNA here is from genome assembly GCF_021234165.1 of Pteronotus mesoamericanus. Classification (NCBI taxonomy): domain Eukaryota; kingdom Metazoa; phylum Chordata; class Mammalia; order Chiroptera; family Mormoopidae; genus Pteronotus; species Pteronotus mesoamericanus. The sequence continues at coordinate 12,083,736 of NW_026555247.1, read as the reverse complement.
CAGATGTATCAGTGCACATATTCTCTCATTCAGTGGGTTGTCTTTTCATTTTGTTGATGGTTTTCTTTGCTGTGCAAAATTACATGCAAATAAAAAGAAAGAAAGTAGATTACTTTCTTACACCATACATAAGAATAAACTTAAAATAGATTAAAGATTTAAATATTTGATTCAAATCCATAAAAAATTATAGAAGAAAACATAGGCAATAAAATCTCAGATGCTTCTCGTAGCAATATTTTTTCTGATATACATCCTTGGGCAAGAGAAATGAAAAAAATAAACAAATGGAACTACATCAAACTAAAAAGTTTTTGTCACTGGTTTTTTCATTCAGCACTATACATTTTTTGTTTGACCTTATTGCTGTATTATGTATAGTACATAAATCTTGTTATCAATGAATAACATCTGTTCCTTTACCAGAGTTTGTTTACCATAGATCAATTATGGGCATTTGTGTTCTAATTTTTGGAAATTATGAACAAAACTGCTATAAACATTTTTGTACATTTTTTATATGGACTTTCCTTTTCATTCCTCTTGCGTAAATGTGTTTAAATGAGATTGTTGGGTCATATAATAATTGCTAGTATAATATTATAAGAGATTGCCAAATGTTTTCCAAAGGACTTGTATTTTGTGTTTCCACCAGCAATTTTGGGGAGACTCAGGTTAATTTGTATCTTCATCAGAACCTGGTTGTTGCGAGTTTTAGTTAGGTTATTTTTTCCTATTAAAAAAAAAATTACCTATGTTAAAAGCTATGTATTTTTATCTCACTGCCTTTCTCTGATAACTAGTGATATTGCATATCTTATGTTATTTGCCTAAAATTGATTTAAAAATATCTTCCCATTAAGTGATAAAAACAAAGTAAAATGTTTTTTTATTATTGAATTTTAAACATGATTTGTGTATTCTGGATATAAGTGTATCATCAAATAAGAATTACACAATGATTGTTTCCAGTCATTTTTAGAAGTAACTTTTAAAGTGTAAATATGTTTTTCATTCTTTTATTAAATGTATTGGTGTGACTTTGGTTAATAAGATTACATAGATTTTAAGTATATATTTCTGTGACACAAGATGTTCATGTTGCATTGTGAACCTACCATCCAAAGTGAAATCATCTTCTATCATCACAAATTTGGCTCCCTTTACCCTTTACTACCCTACACCCTCTTTCCCTCCGATAACCACTATACTGTTGCCATGTATATGAGTTTGCATTTGTTTTTCTTGATTGTTCATTTGTTGCTTTTAGTTTTATACCCCACATATGAGTAAAATTATATAGTTAAATGTTTTCTGTCTGATTTTGCTTAGCATGATATTCTCAAGATCCATCCATGTTGTTGCAAATGACAGTATTTCATCTTTTCTTATGGTTGAGTAATAGTCTATTGTATATATGCACCACATCTTCATTATCCAACCATCTCTTGAAGGACACTGGTCATTTCATGTCTTCACCACATAAATAATGCTACAATAAACATAGGGGTGCATATGTTTCTGAGAAATGTTTTCAAAATTTGAAATAGATACTCAGAAGAACGGTTAAAGTATAAACATTTTAACTTTGATGAAGACCCACTTATTTTGATATTTTTGATATTTTATTTCCTTGGTGTTATATGTAAGAAATCATTGCATAACCTGAAAAAAAATACATACTTTCTGTATTTTTCCAAGAATTTATTGTTTAAGATTCTATATTTACACTTATGAAACATACCAAGCTACATTTTTAATATGATGTTAGTTAGGTAAGGGTAAAAATTCATTATGTTTTTAGGTATAAATTTCTGATAGTCTAGTACCATTTGTTCAAAAGATTTAATTACCTTGGCACTTTTCTTGAAAATTAATTGAATACGTGGGTCCATTTTTAGATTCTGCATTCTGTTTTATGCTGTAAATATCTATTCTTATGTTCTTAAATGCTTTAAACATACAGTAAGTTTTGAAATCAGATTTTGTGTATCCTTTGTTTTGAAGGACCTGAAGGCCCCCCTTGCCCTTTTTCTCCTTTATCCTCAGTTAGCAACAGGCACTTCTCCCTTTCTTTTTGCCTTACAAGCACGTGTAGATTTAGTCCTTTCCCTGTCATCCAAGATTTGATCACAGGGCTTTTTTTTTTTTTTTTACTATTTTCAAAATATCTGGGCAGAGCTTTTAAATTAGCCTTAAGTCAATTATGAACTTTCTGCTCTACCTTCCTTACTCTATTGGGGATGGGATAGGAACACAACACATTTTTAACTCACAGTTAGTTTAACGTTTGGTCTTTTTTGGTATACCAAGGGTGTGGTAATCATGTAGTTTTACTTTTCCCTTTTTATTTTGTGTTTGGTGGATGTAACCTAGGCAGTTGCCTGTAACTTCGTTCCTCAGAGGGCTCCATTATGTTTTAAAGATGTTTAAAGAATTAGAATACAAAATGTTATCACTTCTTAAATATTTTATTAGTTTTTCTGAACAAGTTTCTTTAGTATCTCTTGTGTTGCATGTCTGCTAGTGATGAACTCTATCAGTTTTTGTTTGTCTAAAGAGAGACCTCAATTTATGTAAATATAGAATTCTAGGTTGACAGCATTTTTTTCATCCTTTAAACATTTCACTGCTTTGTCCTCTAGTTTCATATCTGGCTAAAAGCCTACTCTTATTCTTATTTTTATGAACATTATATAATTTGTATTGTGCTTTGGCTACTTTCAAGATTTTCTATTCATTATGTTTTTTAAGAACTTATTTAAATTATGCCTTAGAATCATTTTCTTAATGTCAAAATTTCAAACTACAAATTTTATTCATAATACACCTAATTTATACAACTGTCTGAAAAATAATGCCACAAGCTGTTGAAAGTTAAGATTCAGTTAATTAGATTTTCTAAGGAAAATTATACTAGTGAAGTGTAATGAACGCAACACATGTCTTCCATTCTTAGCTTTCCCAAGTTAGTTATATAACTTGGGAAGATAATTTATCTTCCTTAGATTTATATTCAGAGAATATTTTTCTGACCTCAAGACTACCTCATGTGTTAACAATTATTTTAATCACTTATTTAATATATTCATTTAAGCAGTAATCAGATGCAAGTTTTGTGTCATTCTAGCTTATATGCAAGTGACATCATATGGTAAAAAAAACAGGGCCCTCATTTTTATATATCTTATACTTTAAGATATTAAACAATAAAAATGTAATATAATGAAGAAACGTAGAGGAAACTTCAGTACATATTACTAAATAAAAGTACCTAATCTGAAAATGCTACATACTGTATGCTATGGTCTAGATGTTTGTGTCTCCCCTAAAATTTACAGTGAAGTTATAACCCCTAAAACTAATGGTATTAGAAGATTGAACCTTTAAGAAGTGCTTAGTTCATGAGAGAGGTACCCTCATAAATGTTAATAACACCTTCTAAAAGAGAATCTAGAGAGATGCCCAAGTTGTAGTTATTTGTTAAAGCAGCCCAAATAGACTAAGACACTATATGACTGCAACTATATCACATTCTGGGAAAGGCAAATCTATAGAGGCAGTAAAAAGATCAGCAAGTGCCAATGTTACCGAGCAAAGGGACCCATGGGGAGGCAAGTGGTGCCCAGACGCTATTACTGAAACAATGACATCCCCCTTCCCTGAAATGAAATAATATATTCATTTATTAAATATGTTATTTAATAAATGAATATATTAAATAAATGATTAAAATAATTGTTAACACATGAGGTCCCTCGGTTGTAGGTTCTTTGCCCTCCACCCTTGGAATTACAGCTCCAAATGGCAGAGTTTGGTGAAAAGGAAAGGAATTATTTATTCAAAAGTTATACAGGTTTGATTAATGGCTAAATGTTGCCCTTAAACCTCAAAATCTCTTTAAGACAGTCACCAGTACACACACAGTCCTGCCTTCCCCACTTTGCCCAATTAGACCAGTCAGGCCTATCAGGGGTACCATCCTTCAGAAGAAAAAAGAACGGAAGTCCAGGGCTCAGCTAGGCAGGTATCTTGCAGTTCTCAGCACCATCCACTGCGATCTCCAGCTCTTAATCCATAACCATGTGGCACCTCCTCATGGCCCACTAGCAAGAGTCCTTTCTCCCCTTTTTCTTCCCGTGTGGTCTTCACACTGTTCCCCAGAGTCTGTGTCCCTTTGTCTCTCCTGCAGGCCCCTGTCTCTCCTCCTTCCTCTCTCAGTTACATTCTGTATTAAGTCTTTTAAACCTTCCTGATTAGCTTTGGTGATATGCAAAACAACCCTCTTTGCATATGAGGAATGAAGCTATCCTGTTATTGACATGCAAAAGGACTCTCAATGGCCCTGCTCAAGGCTGCAATCCCCCATGGCAACCCTTCCTGGGGTGGGGAGAATATATTTTTCTTGGACACCCCAATCTCTGGACCCCATCACAAATACCCTTTGGGGGGGCCCTGGATGTGTCCCGTTACACCAAGGATTATGGGGAAGAGTGGGATGAATAGTCAGAAGACAGATAATTTTCAGAGCAGTGAAAGTACCCTGATGATACTGTAATCATGGATACATGTTTTTATATATTTGTTCAAAATCACACTTTGGGAAATTCCCCGCTTGGTTTCAGAGACTGTAAACCCCACAGACAGGCAAGAGGGCCACAGAAAAAACAGGCCACTGAGGAGACAAAACCTGTCCTCCTGGCAAGGGCACCTCCCTCACATCACCCTGCTTGGCCCTGTGATGGTCAGATGTTAATGATGGGTAAGTTCTCCGCAAAGAGAGACAACCCAAGACAGACATTGGCTGGTATGGGCAGCTGACAAAGACTTGGGGAACACAGAGAAAGGGCAAAAAAGCCCGCATCTCTTGGCTCTGCTTGGACCTGGCCAGAGTCCTCATTCTATCTGAAAGAAATCTCCTTAACTCTTGGTGGCTCTGCCCCGCCCACTGGGTTCAGGCTTAAAACAATACTAAAGGAAGGTACAGCCTTAAAAATGGATCAGAGATTTCTGGGGGACAATCAGGCCTAGAAATAAGTTCATCTAAGCATGCTCTGTTCTTCCCTCAAAAGCAGTGATAACTGGCTCACACTGGGGAGGAGATTTACATTATTCATAGACCCTGGCCTGATGCAGATCTCTTGGGTTCCTCCAATTGTTATCTATGATCTCTATTTGTTTTCTGTAAACATAGGCTTTCCACATTGATTGATGAGCTTTGTTCCATACTCCTGTGCATATGGCTCTCAATAAAAGCTTTTGGACATTGGGGTTTGGGGCCTTCTCCCCTAGAGGGAAGAGCCATGTCCCCTCTCCTGGCACACACAGAAGTGTTTGCAATAACTCGTGTTTATTCCCCCATCCGTGACAACCCTGGAACGGGCTCTGTGGGATTCAGAGCCCTGCTTCCTCCTCAGCTGACTCTGGAGAGTAACCCTCAGGTCCAGAAGCCCCATGCTCCACCGCAGTGCTCCCCCGACAAGTCACTTCCAGCGTCAACATTATATACAACATCAATAATAAATTATAATGTAATTTGGGTCATGATGGGTCAATGTAGGTTTGTCAATAGTAGCAAATGCTCTGCTATGGTGGGAAATGTTGATTATAGGGAAGCTATGCTAGTGTGGGGTCAGGGGGGTTATATGGGAAGTCTCTGTACATTTTACTCCTACTGCTTTAAAATCTAGTCTATTAAAAATGTAATATGTCAGGTAAGTTCTATGAGAAAAAATGGGTGATGTTATGAGTAGTTACGGGCTACAATTAGATAGCATAACCAGAGCAGTCCTCTCTAATGAGCTGACATTTGAGCAAAGATTAATGTTATAATGAGAGTGCTTAAGTGGATATTTCAAGGAAGACTGATCAAGGCAAAGGGGAGAGCAATAGCAAAGGGCCTGAATTTGAGCACACTATTATTTTAAAGGACCTCCCACCCTGCTCAGTAAATATTATCAACAGAACGAACTGTGGGCCATTATACCCTTGCATCTACAAGTTGATAAATTAACTCATAACACTTGCAAATGTAATTATACCAAGGAATTATAATATGCAAGGTTAAACTATAATTCAAAAGAAGTTCTAGACATTTGTAATAACAGGAGATTGTGGACACAACTGCTAAAACAAATTATAATATATCACTAAAAAAACATTTTCTAAGATTCTAAAAAAATAACTGAGAAAAACATTTCTTTGAAATTACAGTTACTAATTTTAAAACATTGTCATGTGAATGTTATTTTCTTACCAAATTTTCCATGAGTTAGGAAAAAAAATACTTATTTCACAACAAATGTTCATATAATTTTTAATATTACAGACTTATACAAATTATTTGTATCACAAATTTCCAGGCCTTAATAAAATTTTTGAGAACATACCATGAGGCAAGTGTTATATATTTTTTTCCTTTTGTATCCACAGTGCTACTATGCAGTATGTTATCTCTATTTTATCTATGATAAAACTGAATATCAAGAGAATTATTTAAAATTAAGGTGAGACACATATCTGTAAAACTGATTCCAATCACCAGCTATTATGATTATATTGTATATTTATAATAATATATTGATTTGTAATAATATATTTATTGAAAATAAAAAATATATTTATAAAATATATTTAGTGGAAATATAAGTCTACATAAATATTGCTATTGATGATATCACTGAAAATAAGATTTTATAACAATTGACAGTTCCAGGAGTGTCATTTCATATAACACCTTATTTGAGTAGAAACAGTTTAGTAAGATAAGTACATCAGATATTTAAATACTAAGTTTACATATTAATGCTCAGAAATGAGGATCAGAAAAGTCCCACAGAAATCAAATGGTGCTCTATAATTTGAAAGTAAGTATTTTGTCTTCAAGCTTGCAAGTCATTTGGCCAAAGACATACATCGTGTGAGACATATGAATGATAACAGTCAAATTAAAATCTAATTTTTCCTGTTTGTTCATTTGTTACTTTCAGTTTCATATCCCATTTCTAAATGAAAACATATGGTTCTTAACTTCTTTTGTGTCTGGCTTACCTTGCTTAGCATGATAGTCTCAAGATCCATCTATGTTGATGCAAATGGCAGTATTTCATTTTTTCTTATGGCTGAGTAGAATTCTATTTTATGCATATATGTGATACATCTTTTTTTATACAATAACCTATCAAAAGTCACTTTGATTTTTTTCACATCTTGGCTGTCATGAATAATGCTGCAATGAACATAAGGGTGAATATATTTTTGTGATTAAATGTCTTCAAGTTTTTGGGCTAGTACTCAGGAAAGGGGTTGCTGGGTTGTATGGTAACTCTATTCTTAATATCTTTTGAGGAGCCTCCTACTGTTTTCCATAGTGGCTATAGCAGTCTACATTCCCACCAGCACTGAACGTCTGTTCCTTTTTCTCCACAACCTCTCCAACACTTGTTATTACTTGTCTTGTTTATAGTAGACATTCTAACAGGTGTGAGGTAGCATCTCATTGTAATTTTCATTTGCATTTTCCCAATAGTTAGTGAAGTTGAGCATTTTTTCATGTATCTGTTGGCCATTTTTATGCCTTCTTGGGAAAAGTATTTCTTCAGTCCTCCACCCATTTTTTAATTAGATCATTTGTTCATTTGGTGTTGAGTTGTATGAGTTCTTTATATATTTTAAATATTAACTGTTGGAATTGTTGTTTGCAAATATCTTCTCACATTTGGTTGGTTACCTTTTATGTTTTGTTGGCGGTGTCTTCTGATGTGCACCGGTATCGTGGTTATCAGAAGGAAAGGGGGTAGGGAGTTAGTAAAAAGTAAAGTGGGGCAAAGACATGGTGACTGAAGATTTGACTTTGGGTGGTAGGCACACAGTGCTATATATACAGACTATATATTGAAGAGTTGTACACTTGAAACCTATATAATCTTATTAACCATTGCCACCCCAATAAATTTAATTTTAAAAATAGAAAAAAGAAAGACAACATCAGAATGCCAGGAAGAACTGAAGGGAGACAGAGAGGAGAAAGCAAAATGAGAGGAGGGAAATGAAAATCGGGAAGCATACGGCCAAGAGAAACAACTACTGCAAAGAGAAAGAATTTGAGGAGGGAAAAGTACAGATGAAGGGGTAGTGCTAAGGAGACGAAGGGAGTGGAAAGGAATAAGGTTAACAGAAAAAAGAGGGGGGCAAAGGTGAAGGGTTGTGTCAGAAACAGAATACAGGAACTTTGTCCAGTTATAATCTAATTCTGATCATGTCTGAGTCTTAGTTTTCTCAAATGTAAAAGAATAAATCTAATTTTCCTTGTTAAAAAGATATATTTTAAATAATTTACAAGTCACATCCTTTAATCATAATTTTTGAACTTTGGAAATCTTAAAATGTTAATAATGAGTACAAGGAAACCAAATTTCCTAAATGTAGCCCAATTATTCTAGATGAAGGGGCTTTTTGTGTGACGTTTATTATTTTCTGAAACTAACATGTATCTTGCTGGATCTGTTCTCATATGACTAGAGTTTATTTTTAGTTTTGTAAAAATTATTGTAAATATGAGCCTTGACTGTTGTGGCTCAGTGGATTGAGTGCTGGCCTGTGAACCAAAGGGTTGCTAGTTCGATTGCCAGTCAGGGCACAGGCCTGGGCTGTGGGCTAGGTCCCCAGTGGGGGGTGTGCAAGAGGCAACCACACACTGCTGTTTCTCTCCCTCTCTTTCTCCCTCCCTTCCACTCTCTCTAAAATTAAATAAATACAATCTTTAAAAAAATATTGTAAATATGAAATAAAATTAATTACCTTCTTTAAAAGTAAGGATTTTATATTAAGAATAAGTTAATAAACAAATCTGGAATATAAAGTACCAAGTCCAGTTTTAATATGAATGCCATTTTTTAAATTTTAAGTGGAAATTTCTTCAAAGCATGTCTAAAGCACGTCTCACAAAGAGACCAAACTCTCACAAAAAAATCAGTTATTAAAGAAGCAAATGTGACTAAGTTATAATAGAATTTACTGTGAATTTTGGTTTCTTAGACTATTATTGAGTTCTCATCCCACTAGAGAATTTACTGTAGACACTTCAAATTGCATTTATGTTTATGAAAATGATTTCCCTGTCCAAAATCAAAGAGGCAAATCTGTTTGCCTCACAGTTCAAAATGAATAAAATATTGCATTACACTTTTGCTTTATTTATTCAACCAATATTAATTGTGGAACTCTGAGGAACTTCAAGGAAACAAAAATAAATGATACATTCTTTGCCTCCTAGAAACTTTCCATTTCAGATTTTCCAGAGGATTTCTTAATTTCAGCATAAAATTATATATTTCAAACTTATGATTATCTTTTTATTTTATCTTCATATATATCTCTTTATAGAGATGTATACAAATTTGGACATTAATAAATTACTTATTCATTCCAAGGTTTAAATAAACAAACATTGCCTAATTTTATAGTAGGTAGGTATTTTAATAATTATGAAGATTCAATAATCTCCATCTAATTAGGATAGTGTGGAGCCAGCTGTCAGTTAGTGGAAAAACATACATAACAAGAAGCCTTCTTTACCTACCATCTCTACAAATTCAATTTTGAATACTGAATCTGTTATGAATTCTCCAAAGACTTTTTTTGTGTTTTATTCATCGGTCTTAACACCTGTCATGTAAAAATGTTATTTTAAAAATGGTGAAGAGGAACTAATTTTAAAGAATGTAGTAATAAGGGGAATAAGTGGTAATGGAAAAAATACAATAAAAAAGAAAAATAAATAACTTAAAAAAATGTGGTTAGGATTCAATCCTTTTAGCTGTTCTTATTTGTTTCCATAATTTGTTTAAGGTCAGAAAGTAGAAGGAGGCTTCACAGGTTGTATCCTGCTATGAGTCTATGAATTTTAGCACTGGGATTTAGAAAAGTACTTCAATAAAATATAGGTATTTACCTGTATTTAACAGTCTTCTAAGAACTCAAAAAGGACCCAAACCCTCTCTAAAGACTAATGCAAGAAAATATTCATTTGAGACACATTGTATCTCAAACACTGTGCTTGAGGATCTTAGAGTTATGTCATTTAATTCTTTAAACAATTATTGAAACAATTATTTTTGTCACAATTTGAATGTAAGGACACTGACCTTAAATAATTTTCCTAAGCTTGCAAAAGTTGAATAAAATGTAGTGAAAATTGCAACGTATTTTATTCTTATTCTATATTCACTATTCTTTTCATATGTCATCATTGCCAAATCTAATTGATTAATGAAATGTGAAGAATCTGTGTCAAAAGATTCACTTTCTACTATGTATTTGTAGCAAAGCTTTTTTTTTTTAAAGGATTTTTCAAGACATGAGAATCAACACCATAGATAATCAGAATATTATTTGGATCATTATGGTGTATAATGAAGATAAATGTTTAAATCATCGTTTTTATCCCTTGTATTTGGAAGATTAAAAAAAATACCTGAAGTGGGAAGACAGTAAAATATATTCTAAAAAATGATTCAAGAAGCAAGGTGCTTTGAAAATAGCCCTGTTTTGTATAGGATACTGAAATTACAATTTAAATCATTGCTAAATTGCTAATTGACTTATTTTGTTAAGTGTTCACCAGGAAAATAATCTAAGTTGTAAAATACAGACAAAAGTTCTCTAAGAATTATAGAAAACTTTTCTTTTTTTCACCGTTATGAGGAGCCCCCAAATCACTAAGAAAACAATGAGCTACAACTGAAGTATTTTTGTATGAACATATGCAACAATAACAGTAGGAAGTGATTTAAAAATGTACTTCACATAAAATTTCTTAGGTTTTGTTAGCATCCATTTTAAGGGTGTGAATTCAGGGATGTTAAAGCTAAAGCAATTATCCTAAATTTAATCGATAATAAAAGGAAGAACTAGGATTAGAAACCAGGCAGATTGGTTCTAGTGCCCAAAGTTTCACATGAATCCAACTCATATTTAACTTTTAAATAATGGAAAATAACATAACCAATGGAAAATATAAGATGAAGTTTTAGATGATTTTGTTTCTACATTTTTCTGATTTCCCATTCAACTCCTTTGTTTACTTTTCCTGTAATTACATTGAAAATTCACATAATGTATATTTTAGCATGATTTTTTAAATATGAAATACTCCTTCAAAAGTTGATGATTACTGCTGACAAGCAGAAAAAATAAAAATTATAAACAATGTTTGAAAATATAATCTTGTAACACTTGATTGAACGGTGTGTTTCTTTCCAAGGTGGCAACCTTCTTCCCAAGACATAGGTATCATTGAAAATTAAGTAGATATGTATTTATAACTATGTATATATATGACCAAGAAATGTGTCCTAGATTATCAGTGAAATTTTATTCTTTCTTCTGGAAAATAGGATCTTGACTAAGGGAGGCTCTGTCTCGCAGACTCTTCCCGGTGGCCGTGGATGAAGAAATAAGTGGTACCAAACATGATTGGCCTGTCAGGAGAGGGGGTGGTGATTCCCTCCAGGGCAGAATGCCTTGAGACTTTCTCTTGAGGTGGCTTTTATTGAATTTAGCTCATATAGAGATACCTAGGATGTGCATAAAGTTTATCAGTCAATGTTAAACAATAATGATTAAAGGAAGAAGGTATGGTTTAAGGATAACAGCAAATGGATTACAAGAATCTTTCTGAGTCAGGGACTCATAGACAGAGTGATGTCCATTCAGCCCTAAAACCTGGGAAAATAAACTCACCTTATGCTCAGACCCCAAACATCAGGACTCATTAACTCAAAGGCATTTTTAGCAAAGCAGGTTTCATAGGATTTAATGCATTCTTTTTCCAGGTCTAATTACTCCTGGGAACCATCTGCTCCAGTTTAGGGCGGTACCTGCCTCTAGTATTGTTTCAAGCCTGAGCCAGGTGAGTGGAGCAGAGCAGGCAAGAGATAAGGAGAATTCTTGCAGATAGAATGAGGACTCTGGCCATGACAAAGCCAAGGGGTGAGGGTCTTTTGCCCCTTCTCCGTGTCCCCCAAGTCCTTCCCTGATGGACCCTATGTGACTGTGCCTGTCTTAGGTTGCCTGTCTTAGTTTGCCTCTGCCATCAAGGGGTCTTACCTGTCATTGACTAACCATCCATCCTCTGGGGCCAAGTAGGGTGTGTGAGGGAGGCAGGGGCTGTGCCCCTGCCAAGAAGACAGGTTTTATCTCCTCAGTGGACTATTTCCCCAAGGCCTCCTTGCTCAGCTCCAGCCTTGGGGCTCTTTCGCCTGTTGGTGAGGCTACAGTCCCTGAAACCAGGCAAATGGCTCGTAACACTTCACATGTTAAAAGATTAGTTTATGTCCTACTTTTGTGAACTAGATCAACTTCCCAAAAGATTTAAGAAACAAACCTGCTTAAGTCTCTGTAAATACTTCTGTCGCCATTAACTGGCTTTCTGAAGCTTTTATCACACCCTGTGTGTGTTATGATTAGCAGATTTTCTCACTAGTTGACTATTGTTTATTAGAACAGTTCTCACTGATAGAGAATCTTGGAAATAAGCTACAGACAATGCCTATAATCTCTGTTGAATCTGCACCAAAATTATTGACCTAACTCTGCAAGATAAATAAATGTCTTCTTTAAAACAAATACAAATAAATAAGAACAGTAAGATATAGGTTAAAGAGTAAGAGAGTTATGGGGTTGATTTGTGTCAGAGAACATCTGACTAGGGAAGGAAGAAATACATGTAAATATGGGGAAATATTGTTCTAGGCAGAAACAATAATTCTAAAAAACCTAAGAAATGAAGTGTGGTTGAAACAGAGAAAAGAGAAGAGTGAGTGACAGTGGATGACATAGGAGAGAAACCAGGGGTAAGATGATGTATGCCTTTTAAACCAGAATAAGCAATTTTATTTTCAGTGTGAAGAGGGAATGCTCAAAGTTTTAAACAAGAAAGTGACTTGGTAAAATTGATATTTTAAAATAATGTCTCTGGAGAATAAACTGTGAGAAAGAAAAGGTAAAAGCTCTTGGTTCAATGAGGAGAGTGTGGCCCTAACTAGGGTAAGAAAAAAATGAAGAAGGGTAAGAAATTGTGGCATATGGACTTATTGTAAGATAGCAATGATACAATTTTTGATAGATTGAATGTATAGTATAAAAGAAACATATTAATATTTAACTACAGGATTTCATTTAAGCAACCAAATAAGTAGTAGTGCATTTACTGAGAAGAAAAACACTGAAAAAGGAATAATTTGGAGACAGAATCAAAACTTAAAAATCCAAAACACTAATTCAAAAGCACATAAGCACCCCTATGTTCGTCTCAGCATTATTTACAATCACCAAGATATGGAAGCAGCCCAACTGTCTATCAACAGATGAGTGGATAAAACAACTATACGACTTTTACACAGTAGACTACTACTCAGCGATAAAAAGAAGGAAAATTTTACCCTTTGCAGCAGTATGGATGGATCTAGAGAACAGTAAGATAAGTGAAATAAGCTAGTGAGATAAATAAAAATACCATATGATTTTACTCATATGTGGAATCTAATGAACAAACTGAACTAACAGGGGAAAATAGAGACAGACTCATAGATGGAGAGCAGGATGACAGCTACGCGGCAGGTTCAGGTTAGGGGGTGGGGGGACTGAGCAAAAAGGAAAAAGAACTCATGGACACGGACAACAGTGTGGTGATTGTGTGAGGAAGGGGGTATAAGGGGACTAAATGTTAATGGGAAATACACAATAAAAATTTTTTAAAAACTTGAGAAACTTTAAATTCCAGAAATAACTCACTCATTTATTCCTATTATTTTAATGTCACTTGTTTATTAGATAAGACAAATGGGAATGTTATGGGAGAAACTCCCTGAACTTCTTTCCAATGCAATAAAGAATTAGCAATCAGCAAGTCTATCAGCATGCAAGTAGGGTTTATTGAGGTCTGTTCTCATGGAAGAGAACAGGCCTAGTTAAGTTGGCAGTGGAAGACTGAAAGGCATAGGTTCAGGGTGAAGTAGAGTAAGGTCTCTGAAGGTAAGGTTCACGCATGTGGCCCTTGGCCAGGTGGCCTGAGGCTGGATAGTCTGGCCAGGCTTCCAGAGAGCCAAGAATGCTATGTCCCTGAGTCCTTCGTCCTGAGGACTTATACAGTTGGCGGGATAGGGAAAGGTGAAGTTACATATTGATTGACAGGTAAAGGTGGTGCTAGCTTTCCAGGATAGGGTATGAATACCCAAAGGTATAAACGGGTTTCTTTTATGCACTAAGGGTCCTTTCAGACCTTTCAGGCCTTGGGACGAAAGCACAGTTTCAAAGCCTTTCTTTCCCAGATAATGGAAAAGATGCGTAGAATTTCAAGGACTGCTGAGTCAGTGTGTGGGACAGGTATCCCTCCTCCTCCCTGGCACTGTTTCCCCTCTTACTGCTCATTCTAGGATAACAGGAGCACACCACTTTATAATCTTAGAAGGGAAAGGGGACAATATTATTATTTTTTACAAGTATCACATTTCAGTGTTATTACCATCTTTATTACAAATTTTATTTGTCTACAATGTAAATTTACTTCTAGAATTATCATTGTCAGGAGCCTTACATAGAATTTAATTGTTTTCCTACCCCCAACCACACCTACCTACCCTCTCATGACCACCTAACTATTGCCTGTGTCTACGAGTTTTTGTTTTTGTTATTTGTTTGTTTGTACATTTGTTGCTTTCTGTTTTATGTCCCATATGTGAGTGAAATCATATGGTTCTTGATTTTTTCTGTTTGACTTATTTAGCTTAGCATGCTATTCTTAAGATTTGCCTAGGTTGTTACAAATGGCAATGCTATTTCATTTTTTCTTATGGTTGAGTAGTATTCCATTGTATATGTTTCATATTTTCTTTAGCCAATCCTCTATTAAAGGACATTTTGGTTGTCTCCTTGTCTTGGCCACTGTGAATAATGCTACAATGAACACAGGGGTGCATACATCTTTTTAAGGAAACCAATGTCAATTTAAAACAATGACAGTTCAGATACTAAATGGAGGCAGAATTGAAATATACATACAGAGAGAGAGAGAGAGAGAGAGAGAATATTAATACTAATTGTGTGGGAGAAATTTCAATGATGTTCTGTCATATAAATGAGAAAATTTAATATACCATAGTGAATATTATTTGCACCAGTGAACTCCTAGTTTAATATGATTTTGTTGTTCTTGATGCTACGCTTTTCTAGACAGCGTTTGATTTATTTTTTTTCTAAGTTTAAGGAAAAACATTTATTTAATTTAAATTCAACTACATCATTTACTCCTTTACTAACTTTGATACTTCAGTAGCTGGGGAAACACACAAGGGCTATGCAGTGACCTAGTATCAGACTAATTGAAACAGGAAAAGTCCGCTTAGCGCTGCCTGTCACCTACCAGACCGAATAAGCAGAGACAGGGATTAAATCTTTCACATGGCCAGCGATCTGAGAAGATGGCAGGTTTGTATGTACCCTAACAGACCGTATTATATTCTATTTTAAAGCAACCTTTTTTTATAAGGCAAAGAAAAATGTAAGTAAAGGATTTGGAATTCAGAGAAAAAGTTAACCAGATAAAAAGCTGCAGCATCTTTTCACCTGTGTCCTAGGGGGTGGTCTTTATCTGTGTCCTGGGGGCTGGGTGTCTCACCCTGGAGTACAATGGCTCTGATATGTCCTGATTGTTTGCAGTTCTCCTGAGGCACAAAGGTGGAAGTGCTTGTGGTCTCCTGGAGTCGGGGTGGGTGATACCTTCAGTTCCTGAAACAATAGCTTTTTACATATTGATTACTAAGCTTATTAGCTATTATCTGAAACTAAAAATTTTCCAACATTTAAGCCCCCCATCATAACTGATATACAAAAACTACATTAAAAAAAAATCTCACCTGAGAACATGTTTATAGATTTTAGAGAAAGGGGAAGTGAGGGAGAGTGAGAGAAAGAGAAGCATCAATGTGAGAGAGAAACATTGATCGATTGCCTGTCACACAAGGCCCAACTGGGGACTGAACCAGGCAACCCAGGTATACTCCCTGATGGGAATCAAACCCATGACCTTTTGGTTTACTGGACATATGAGTTGATGCTCCAACCAACTGAACTGTACCAGCCAGTGTGTGTTTCTTTGTGTGTTTGTTTGTTTCTAAATTGAAGGGTAATTGACATACAAAAACTGAACATTTTAATGTATATAATTTGATGAGCTTGAGGATATTCATACACCTGTGAAATCATCACCGCTATCAAGGTCATAAACACATTCATCACCTCCAAAATTTCCTCCTTCCCCCTAGCTCTAGCTTTTTCTTGCTGTAAGAACACTTAATTTAAGATTACTTTCTTAACAAAGTTTTCAGTGTACAAAGGAGTGTTAACTATAAGCACTATGTGATATAACATATCTTTAGAACTGATTCATCTTACATGGATCCAATAGGTCCAACCCAGATGACTGATATCAAGAATATTGGTGAACTTCATCTCAAGGAGAGGTAGAAATCTGATAGCTTCCTCTCCAGGAAACAATAGAATCAACACTTTCCTTCTTTTCAGCTCCTTTGTTGGTACAGATGGAGGGTGAACTAGATGATCTCTACAAGGTCTTTCGAATCAAAAGTTTTATCACAGTTTTTGCAAATGAGAAATTTCCGTAATAGTACATTTTTTAAAAAGTTTTATTTATTTATTTTTAGAGAGGGGATGGGAGGGAGAAACATCAGTATGTGGTTGCCTCTCATGCACCCTCAAATGGAGAACTGGCCCGCAACACAGGCGTGTGGCCTGACTTGGGTTCACAAGCTGGCACTCAATCCACTGAGCCTCACCAGCCAGGGCCTGTAATAATACAGTCTTTAAGTATCCTTAAGATCTCTACAAGTATTTAACTGGGAAATATATTTCCTTCCCAGTAAACCCTTCTACACATGTTAAAGACATATAAAAATTCACATCAGCAAAATCGTGTGCAGTGCAGCTTAAAACCAATAATTTAAACATTTTGTGATTGATTTTGAAAAAAAAAATCAATTCTATTCTGTGTTTCTAATTATATAATAGTGCTCTTTAATTTTGGAATGTATAACCAAACCTATATTTCCACACTTTAATATTGCTTCTGAATCATGACTAAAATATGTTATTATATTTATTACATCCTCTGCTACTGATGCTCCAAGGGAGGCAATTATTTTGCTTGGTATTTGACTGGCAGAACTATGAAAATAATCACTATCTGCACATTTTTTAATTTTATAACCACTTTTGTGTTTTTCTACTTGTAATAATAGTAATTATTATTAATAATGCATATTGCACAAAAAGTGAAGAGAAGAAATAAAAACTAACCTCAGTATGATTACCTATTTTCAGTGTTCAATTCAGTAGACAAATCATTTAGTCTCTACTATATGTAAAGTTTTATGGCAGCCCTGGTAAGGCATAAAACATGATATAGGCATTATCCCTATTCTGTGTCAGATAATATTCAAGTATAAATAATTATAAATATAGAATAAGAAAATACATATTACAGGCACAAACACACACTATGGGTTAGTAGAAATGCTTACTTTTTTATTGTTGAATGCATTATAGAAAAGTTAATTTTGAGTTCAAAGTAAGAACTGAATAATTGAATTTTGCAGTGCACTGTTGTAGGACAAATATATATAGATGGAAAAGCATAGAAGATGAGATGTCAACTTTGTCTCCAGGGAATTGTATCTCAGAGTATCATGAGAACTGAATACAAGATAGAAGCTAAGAGGTAGGTTAAAACCAGAGCATCTGGTATGGCATGCTAAGCATTTCCGTTTTTTTTCTAAGTTTTTAATTTATTTTTATTTTTAGAAAGAGGAGAAAAGAGGGAGAAAGAGAGGAACATCAATGTATGGTTGCCTCTTGTGCACCCCTTATGGGGACCTGGCTTGCAACCCAGGCATGTGCCCTGCCTGGGAATTGAACTGGTGAACATTTGGTTTGCAGGCCAGCACTCAATCCACTGAGCCTCACCAGCCAGGGCAGCATTTCAGTTTTTACTCTTCAAGTATTTAAGAATCTAGAGCAAATCTTCAGCATAAACAAATTGAATCTTAGAATATTAACTCTCAGAATTATGAACACTTCTTCCATTAAGGAAAAGCACACATTGCCTCATATAAGCAAAACAAAAATTTATTAGAAAGTTTGAAGAACTTACAAACAACATTAAAACTTGAAAAATTAGGCTCAGAATTAACAGCAGCTATGGGATTACTGGAGGTGATTACAGAGGTTCTTACTGATAAATTCCAATACCTCATTTAGATAAAAATTAAATGTTACATCAAAATAATAAAACTAAATCATTTTAACAGTAAAATAATAATAGTAATAAGAATAGGAACTGAATTGGGAGTTAGGAAGCTGATGTTAAAGTATACAGATTTTGACTTTATAGGATGTAAATAATTCGTACATGTTTAAGATGAAACTGGGTGAAAAATTGAGTCTGAGTTTATATACACCATATAATCTATATGTGGAGAGATACACACATACAAGGGGGTACACCCCTAAAAATGGAATTTATCTTCTGGGGGGTTGGGCCCCTTGTGGTACAGGTTTCTCCATCTATGTGCGTGATCCAAGGGGAACCCATCTGTTTGACCTCAGTGAATTTTTTTGAAGACTTTTTTAATGTGTTTGTCCATTTCATGGTGGGTGATTTACAAACACACTGGCCCACACCCCGCTGATGTTCAGCAGTTTTTGACCCAAACGAGCATGAACCCCGTGCCCCACCCTGCCTATTCACTGGAT
The DNA here is from genome assembly GCF_021234165.1 of Pteronotus mesoamericanus. Lineage (NCBI taxonomy): Eukaryota > Metazoa > Chordata > Mammalia > Chiroptera > Mormoopidae > Pteronotus > Pteronotus mesoamericanus. The sequence goes on along the minus strand of NW_026555247.1, from coordinate 12,064,908 downwards.
CTTACCAGAGTGACCTTTTTATTTTGTTTGTTTCTCTGGGTGAAAAAAGTCCTCAAAGGGAAACGTTTTCCCAATGAGGTGAAACAAAACAAACAAAAATGGCAGAAACGCTAAAAAGCACCAAAATCAACACACCCCCCAAAAATCTATTTCGAGCTGTAGAAAAATGTCTTGACAGGCGTATTGCATTAAATGGGGAGTACTCTGAAGGTGACTGAAGTTTGAACATGTATTAATAAATACATCATTTTTAATAAATAAATTCTGGGGTTTGGGGTCCCCCACATGTGTGTTTGTGTTTAAATTTATAAATTTTAATTATTATTCAAAATAAGGAGATCCCACAATGTTTTAAAACAAGTTTGAGATTAATAATTTTTAAAAGAATATAATAAAACAAATTTCAATTCAAACTTATAAAATTATGGAAGAGTTAATCTCTGCTAATTTCTCTTCTATCACCTTTAAAATGTTTACTAGGTTTTTCCCAGTTTTCAAAATAACACATAATTGCATAGCTTAAAATTAACCTATCATCATAATGATGTTAATTGTTTATAAAGTTAAAGAGTAAACTAAAGATTTTTTTAAAGAAATACAGTATTTCCTAGCTCCAGCGTTCCTTACTCTCCTCAATATTTATCCTCTGAAGCAATTTCTTTTAGATATTTCTTCTGGCAATTTTAAGATATCTCTAAATGATTTCATAGTATCCCTGCAGTATTCAATTTTAGATATCTCTTGTCTTGCCATTTGGTGAATGAGAGTTTAATTGTTTTATTCCTACATATTCTCTACTTCCCTTCTTGAATCTTCTCAAATCAATGACAATATTTAAACTGTATGCCTATGAAATTATTTATAGCTAATATTTTATTCAACTAACATCACCAACTTCTTTATTATGTTTTCTAAAGATTTTAATACTTTTCTCATTACCCTAGTTTTCTCTGTATCAAATGCTAATTCTTGCTAAAACTTTCAATAATCCCTCAGTTTTCTAAAAGGCCAGTCATCTCAAGTAATTCATCATTTAAAATTTTGTTTGGTGACAGTCTTCCCAGATGACTCCTTCTGAGGTTGGTTGTCTTCTTAGCCTGAGGAACAATGGTAGACTTGGAATGTCCCTTTGATGCCATCCTTAAATTCTCTTGCCTATTCCCTGGATTTAATTCCCATGTTCCTGAATCTCTGTCTTTCAGTCCTTCTGGGTTTATACTGTGTTTTGCTGGATCGTATTCTTTAGTAATGTCATAAAATTTAAAATATTTTGTAAAGTAAGAGGAGAAGGCTGTGGAGGGTCCCTGTTCAGGCACCAGATGAGGGGCGTACCTCATCCCATGCAGAGTCTCCCTGGGTTGCTGCAGATAGAGGAAAATAAAATAAGTCATTCCAGACACTTCTCAATCTGCCAGGAAAAGAGGGTGGTGATTCCCTCTAATGGATAATGCCTGAAGTCCTTCTCTTGAAGTGGTTTTTATTGAGAACGATTTGTGCAGGGGTATACAGGATGGAAGCAAAGCTCATCTATCAGTGTCAAAAGGCTATGTTTACAGAAAACAAATAGAGATCATAGATAACGAGTGAAGGAACACAGAGATTTGCCTGAGGTCAGGGTCTGGTAGACAGGGTAGCAGCCATTCGGCCCTGAAATCAGGGAAACTGATCACATTCTATGCTAGACCCCAAACATCAGTACTCAGTAACTCGAAGGCATTCTTAGCAAAGTAAGTTTCATAGGATTTAATACATTCCTTTTCCAGGTCTAATTGTCCCCAGGAACTGCTCGATCCAGTTTAAGGCTGTACCTGCCTTTAGTATTGCTTCAAGCTTGAGCCAGGCAGGTTGAGCAGAGAAGGCAAGAGATAAGGAGACATCTTTCAGATAGAATGAGGACTCTGGCCATGACAAAGCCAAGGGGTGAGGGTCTTTTGCCCCTTCCCCATGTCCCCCAAGTCCTTCCCTGATGGTGCCCATGCAACTGGGCCTCTCTTAGGTTGGCCCTGCCATCAAGGGGTCTTATCCGTCATTGACTAACCAGCCATCTCTCTGGGGCCAAGCAGGGTGATGTGAAGGAGGCAGGGATGCAGCCCCTGCCAGGGGGACAGGATTTTGTCTCCTTAGTGGCCTATTTCCCCAAGGCCTCCTTGCTCAGCCCTCTCACCTGTTGGAGAAGCTACAGTTCCTGAAGCCAGGTGGGTCAGTTCCCAACAGAAGACAATGGATAGCCTTCCTACAACTAGCTCATATATCACCCTGAAAGTACTGTATGTACAAAGAGACTCAAAGTAGAATGGTATAAGCCATGTCCCAGGGGGCCTCACACTGTTACTCCTTTGCCTCACGTAGGTGTGGAACACCTGGCCAGGTCTGGGCAATCCAACCTAACCAGCCTGGGGCCTGAGCATCCTCATTCTTGAATTTACTTTTTCTAAGTGACTTGCTATGGCCCCATATCCAATCTGTACTCACAGCAATCCAGACAGTTGAACATCAGGCCCTTTTTTATTTCTAACTTTATTCCTTCAACACCTACTCTTTCTTCCTATAATGAGAACATACCTGTTTCTTTATTAAGATAAGAACTGTTCTCATGAAAGGCAGGGGAGCAGTTAAGTTGGGAGAACTAATGGCATATCAGTACATTTTCTCATTTCCTCTGATCCCCCATCACGGTGCTGACACCACATATTCTCTCCAAAAGCAGTAATTAAGGGTTTGAGTTTTTCACATTTCCCTGTACAAATTGTCCATTGGTGTATACTTTAGGGTCAGTTTTGAATATGTGACTATGTCAAACTTCTATTGTATGAATTTTACATGTTTTAATATTATATGGCTATTTGCATGTTCATATATAATTTTCTGGCTGACATTTTGTTTTAAGTTTTTCAAATATGGTTGAACAATCTAGGGGGAAAATATATTTTAAATACTGGAAAAAGATATCTGCCTCTTCAACATTTAAATTGGATTATTCCTAAATTGTGGGAAATTCTTCTATGTTTATATGACTTAATGCCACAAAACTTATAGTGGAATTGCAAAGATTAGGAAAAAAATGCTCAAATTATTATAATTTGATTTTGATTTGACAGATGTTATGTGCAATGGGATGTGTAAATATTCATTTCAGGAAAAATTATATTTGTAATATTCTTGCCTTTAACCGTTATGAATGTCATTCTTTGTAAACATAAAATTATGCTATATAAAATCATTATGTGATAATTATATTCATATACTTATAAATATAAATTATAGTTAGTAGCTACTAAATGAAAAAGATATAAAAAACTATAAAATTGATTAGTCAATCTTTCCAACAGTTGAAATGATTCTGTCATTCTTTGTTTATTTTACAGGTTGATTGACATATTTAAATGAGATTATTATTGTGATAACAAATACTGAAAAATGTCTGAAAATAAACATGATTTGTAAACTTAAGAACAAAACAATCTGATGGAGTTTCTTAAAGGTATTTCACCACTCAGGTACTCAGATGTCCTTTAATGCTCACTCAAGAGCCACAAACACAGTGTGCCAGCAAGGTATTTTCATTAGCAACTATTATTATGAAAAAAATTACCTCAAAAATTATACAAATATTCTAGTCATTAATATTTGGTATATTTAAATGGAATAAGATTGCTATTCTATAAAATAATAATTTAATTATATATAAATAGTGTATTATGTATTATATATTTAATAATACACACATACATATTATATAAATTACATATATATTTCATGTAACTGTTGTCAGATATATCATATAATTATAATAAGTTTAATAATGTTATTTGTCTTCTCAAATATCATGGTTTAATGTATCTCTGGATTAATTCCTCATTTTTAAGATTTGTTGATATAATAGATGTACAAAACAGAGATGAGCAAAAGTAGGTATACAGTTGTTCATATGGAAAAATACATGCAGGGTATGATCATTACAGTAGCTTTATTAACTCAAATGAACATAGCTCACAACTGTAAACCTACATTTTTGTTCACTTCTGTGTGCTATGTATCATCTAGCATGCTACAGAGTATGATATATACATTGCATATATCCTATGTAACTTTCTTACCAAATATACATAGTTGAATTATGAGTTCACAATTAATATTTATTTCTCTTCTCAAATGCCATGGTCAGCTTGGCACTCATTGAGTTAACTCATTAACTACTAATTTAACCTGAGGATATCATAGTTTCAGTCACCTTGTGTTCTGAGCTTGTATTATCCAACAAAGATTCCTTGGGCTCTCCCTAACAATGAAATCAATATAATTTAGTTTTGGAATTCTTAATATAACACTTGCATGGAAACCAGTGTCAGAGAGCAGGTAACAAATGAAAGCTCAAAGATAGATGAACGAACGAATGAATGAATGAATGAATGAATGAATCTTTTCTCATTGCTGATACTTTGAGCTTTGAATATTTAACACAAATCTGCTGATGTCATATCGTTTCAGATGAGACCTTTCCTGTTTACACACCCTGTTTTCAGAGCCCCTGAGGATCTTTATAAGGTAAAAGGCACTTGTTAATTCCCAATTCTAGGGCTTCCTTTGAGGGGGATAAAAACAAAGAATTTCCTCAAAAATGAATAGTTGTTATTAAAAAATATAGATTATAACGGTTTACTTATTGGGTTTGATAAATATATATGTTTATAGTTTTCTTAATTAGCTTATTAACATTTTTGTGATTCAATATGTTTTACTAATCATGGCCCCGGAAATATTGTTATCACATAACTGTATTATTTCACACCATTTTAACTTAAAAATAATTTCATTATACTTGGACTACTTCCAAAGCTTGGATATTGTAAATAATGCTGCAATGAACATAGGGGTGCATACATTCTTTTGAATTAGTGTTTTGGGTTTCTTCAGATATATACCCAGAAGTGAATTCACTGGGTCATAAGCCAGTTCCATTTAAGTTTTTAATGAAACTCCATGCTGTTTTCCACAGTGGCTGCACCAATCTGCATTCCCACTGCAGTGCATGAGACTTTCCTTTTCTCCACATCCTTACCAACACTTGCTTTTTGATTTACTGCTCATAGCCATTCTGGCAGATGTTAGGTTATATCTCAATGTGGTTTTAATTTCCATTTCTCTGATGATTAATGACATTCAGCGTCTTTTCACATGTCTACTGGCCTTCTGTATGTCCTCTTTGGAAAAGTTTCCATTTAGGTCCTTTGACCATTTTAAATTTTTTATAGTGTTGAGTTGTGTGAGTTCTTTATAAATTTTGGATATTAACCCCTTATCAGATGTAGGATTGGTGAATATGTTCTCCCATTCAGTGTGCTTTCTTTTTGTTTTGTTGGTGGTTTCTTTTGCTGTGCAGAACACTTTTAGTTTGATGTAATCCCATTTATTTTTTCCTTTCGTTTTCTTTGCCCAAGAGGCTAAATCAGGAAAAAAAAAAACATTGCTGCAAGAAATGTTTGATATTTTACTGCCTATGTTTTCTTCTAGGATTTTTATGTTTTTTTCAGCTTACATTTGAGTCGTTAATCCATTTTAAGTTCTTTCTTGTGTATAGTATAAGAAAGTAGTCTATACTAGTTTCACACATTTATTCAATTTTTCCAACACTGTTTATTGGAGTGACTCTACCCCACTATATATTATTGTCTCCTTTATCAAATATTAATTGATTATAAAGGTGTGGGTTTATTGCTTGGCTATTCTCTTCCATTGATTGGTATGACTGTTTTTGTTTTGCTTGTGCCATGTTCTTTTGAGTACTATGGGCTTTTAATAGAGTTTCACATCAGATAGCATGATTCCTTCAACTTTGTTCTTCTTTCTTAAGATTGCTGTGACCGTCAGGAGTTTTGTGTGCTTCCATATACATTTTTGGATTATTTTTTCTAGTTCTGTGAAATATACCACTGATATCTTGACAGAAATCACACTACTTCTATAGATTGCTTTTGGTAGTAGGGGCATTTTAATTCTTTTCATCCATAAAATGGTGTATGCTTCAACTTATTTGTATCTTCTTCAATTTTTTCCTCCAGTGTTTGTAATTTTCTGAGTCCAGGTTCTTGCATCCTTGGCTAAACTTATTCTTAGGTATGTTTTGATGTAATTGTAAACAAAGTTGTTTTTTTAGTTTCCCTTTCTGATAGATCATCATTGGTGTATAAAAATATGCAACTGATTTTCATATGTTTATTCTGTATTCTGCCACTTTACTGAATTCATTTATCAGTTCTAGTACTTTTTGGTGCAAACTTTAGGGTTGTCTATATATAGTATCATATCATCTGCAAATAATAAGAGTTTTGATTCTTCCTTTCCAAGTTGGATACATTTTATTTACTCTTCTTGTCTGATTTCTGTGGCTAGGACTTCCAGTACTGGATTTAATAAGAGTAATGAAGGTGGGCATCTTATCTTGTTCCAGATCATAATGGAAACAACTTTAGTTTTTGCTCATTGAGCATGATATTGGTTGTGAGTGTGTTATTTATGCTCTTTATTATTTTAGGTATGTTCCCTTTATTCTTACTTCGCTGAGAGTTTTATTATAAATTGGTGCTGGATTTTATCAAATGCTTTTTCTGCATCTATTGATATGATCAAGTGATTTTTATCCTTCATTTTGTTTACATGGTGTATCACGTTTTTTATTTGCACATTTTTAATTTGCAGAAATTTTTACCAACTTTGCATTCCTGGAATAAATACCACCAGATCATGGTGTAGTATCTTTTAAATGCATTGCTGGATCTGGCTTGCTAATATTTTGTTGAAGATTTTAACATCTATGTTCATCAGGGATATTTCACTATAGTTTTCTTTCTTCCTAGTATTTTCATCTGGTTTTGGAATTAGGATAATGCTGGCCTTATAAAATGAGTTTGGGAGTCATCCCACCTCTTGAAATTTTTAGAATAGTTTGAGAAGGATAGGAGTTAGTTCTTCTTTGAATGCTTGGTAAAACTTACATGTGAGGTTATCCAGTCTAGGACTTTTGTTTGTTGGGAGGTTTTCTGTTACTGTGATTACTGTTTCAATTTCATTAGTTGTAATCAGTGTATTCATATTTTACGATTCTTTCTGATTCAGTTTTGGAAGATTGTGTGTTTCTAGGAGTTTTTCCATATCTACCAGATTGTCCCATTTGTTGGTATATAGTTGTGAGTTTATACACACACACACACACACACACACATAAATATACATATTTATATATGTATATATAAATACACATATATAAAATACATAAATATGCATATTTATATATGTATATATAAATTTATATATTTATAAAATACATATATAAAATACATATATATAAAATACATAAATACAAAAAATATATAAAAATACATATTTTTTAGAATTTTTTGTATTTCTATGGGTTTAGTTGTTACTTTCCTTCTTTCATTTCTAATTTTATTTATTTAGGTTCTCTTTCTTTTTTTCTTAATGAGCCTGGGAAAAAGTTTGTTAATCTTGTTTGTATTCAAAGAACCAACCCTTGATTTCATTGATCTTTTGTATTATTTTTTAGACTCTTTCATTTATTTCTGTTCACATCTTTATTATTTCCTTTTTTTACTCCCTTTAGGCTTTGTTTATTATTCTTTCTCTAGTTTCCTTAATTGTAAAGTTGGATTGTTTATTTGAGACTTTTTTTTTGAGGTAGATCTTTAATGCTATGAGTTTCCTTCTTAAGGCTCCTTTCACTGTGTCACATTGACTTTGGGTTGTTTTGCTGTCATTTTCATTTGTTTCAAGGTATCTTTTTAATTTTTTCCTTGATTTCATTGTTAACCCATTTATTGTTTAATGATATGTTATTGAGTCTCCATGTGTTTGTGTATTTTTCAGTTTTCTTATGATTAATTTGTAGCTTCATACCAGTGTGGTCTGAGAAGTTGCTTGATATGATTTCAATATTATTAATTTATTGACACTTGTTTTGGTTTTTAAGATGTAGTCAATCCTAGAAAATGTTTTGTGTGCATTTGAAAAGAATGTGTATTCTGCTGTTGGGGATGAAACACTCTGAATACGTCAACTTAATCTATTTTATCTGTCATTTAAACACACTGTTTCCTTATTGATTTTCTGTCTGGAGGACCTATCCATTGATGTTAATAAGATGTTAATATCTCTTCCTGTGATTGCATTGTTGTCTCTCCCTTTACATCCATCAAAATCTGCTTTATATATTCAGGTGTTCCTATGTTGGGTGCATAAATGTTTACAAGTGTTACATTCTCTTGTTGGTTTGATCCCTTTAACATTAGGTAGTGTCCTTTGTCTCTTACTATATTCTTTGTTTTAAAGTCCATATTTTTCTTATATAGTATTGCTACTCCATCTTTTTTTTATTCCCATTTACATGAAATATCTTTTTTCATCCCTTTATTTTTAGTCTGTGTGCCTATTTTGTTTTGAGGTGGGTTGCTTATAGACAGCATATACATGGGTCTTGTTTCCTTATCAATTCAACTATACCATAGGTCTTTTGACTGGAGCATTTATGCCATTTACATTTAAAATGATTATTGATAAGTGCATATTTATTGCATTTCATTCTTTTTTAAATTGTGTTCCTTATTTTTTTCCTTATTTTCTCAGAAAAACCCTCTAACATTTCTTGTTATACTGGTTTGGTGGTAATAAACTCCCTTAGCTTTTTATTTGTTTGTTTGTGAATTTCTTTATTTCTTCTTTAATTTTAAATAAAGATCTTGCTGGATAAAATAGTTTTGTTTGTAGGTCCTTGTTTTTCATCACATTGAATATTTTATGCCAATTCTTTTCTGGCCTAAAATGTTTCTGTTGATAAAGTAGCTGACAGTCTTATGGGAATTCTGTTGTAGGTAACTGACTGACTGACATTTCTTGCTGCTTTTAAGATTCTTTTTCTTTAAACTTTGCCATTTTAATTATGGTGTGTCTCAGTGTAGGCCTCTTTGGATTCATCTTATTTGGGATTGTCTGTGCTTCCTGGACTTGTGTATTTTTCCTTCACAGGTTAGAGAAGTTTATTATTATTTCTTCAAATAGGTACTTGATCCCTTGCTCTCTTTCCCTTCTCATTCTGGTCCACTATGATAGGGATGCTATTATGCTTCATGTTACCCCAAGGTCCCTTAAACCATCCTCATTTTTTATTATTACTTTTTTTCCTGTTTTCATTGGGTGTTTTCTGATGCTGTGTCTTCCAAATTGCTGATACAAACCTCTGCTACATTCAACCTACGTTAATTTCATCGAATGTGGTCTTTATTTCAGATATTATTTGTTTTATTTTTGACTGGTTCTTTTTCATAGTTTCCATGTCCTTTTTTTATGCTATTAAAGTTTTCACTAAGTTCCTTGAAGTTCACTAAGTTCAATGAACATTCTTATAACCATTATTTTTAATTCTGTATCCAGGAAGTTGTTTGCCTCCATTTCTATTTAGCTCTTTTTTTGGAGATTTCTTCTGTTCTTTTATTTGGGGCATATTTTTTGTCTCCTTATTTTAGTTGCTTCCTTGTATTTTTTTTTTCTATATTATGTTGACCTGCTATGACTTTCAGTCTTGGTAGAGTGGCCTTATATATTAAGTGTCTGGTAGGACCCAGTGATACAATCTTCTCGATCACTTATGCTAGGTGCTACAGGAATGTCCCTTGTATGGGTTATGTGAGCTCCCCTGTTGTAACTGAGTCTTGGTTGCTATTGATCCATTTGAGCATGGATGAGATCAACCCTTAGGCTGGCTGACTGTGCAGGTCAATCAACCCCAACCACAGAGTGCAAGCTGCTGTGCAGGTGCTGACCACAGTTAGCAGAGTGTGCCTCGGCACTGTCTGCTGAGACCTCACTTTGGATATGCTTCTTGTGAAGTGAATTGGATCTAATGTCGTCTGAAGCTGGCCCCTGGGTGTACCTGTACTGGCCCTGGGCAACCTGTTTAGAGAAACAGTGATCATCCATTTGTGACTTCCTCTGCTGGGCCTTGGTGTGCATGGGAAGAATCAAGCTGCATACCAAGGCTGGCTTCGAACAACACCATGCCTAGGGGAAGGTCAGTGAAAGTCCTAAGGCACTGTTAGAACTATGTCCGTTTATGTCTGTCTGCCAGTTGCTTGTTAAGCTCAGTCACTGGAAGAACCTCTGGTGGTACATAAGTTTCATGAGGTAGGTTCTCAGTGAGTCACCAGGTAGGGGTGGGTGGTATTCACCAGATTGACACAGGTTCAAATGTGGTGCAAATGCTGAGTTTGAGGTCACTCACCAAATGTTCCAGAGTATGCCAAGTCCAGCTGACCCTTGCCGGGTGCCCACAGACCTTAGTGATTGGAAAGGGTATCTACCAGGGTGACGCCAGCAGAATTTTTTAGGCTAAACAGATCACGAATTGGCCACATGAAGGGAGGGCTCTGCACTGGTTGGGTGTGTGAAGGAAAAATGCCCCCCTCCTAGAGCCACATAACTCAGTCTGTCCCAGATTCTACTAGGAGCCCAAACACAGCAAGGCAGGGCACAGGGCCCTGGAGGGTGGGGCTAGTGGATCTTCTGTGAGGGGGATGCACAAGTCAGGCTTAAAGGAAGGTTGCAGGAGAGAGCCCTGCCCTATAGCAATTCAATCTGTCCTTGATTCTTCTTAGACCTTCTCAGCAGGGTGGAGCTGCTAGGAGCCTGAAGGGCGGGGCCAAGGTATCTCCAATGAGGGGAAGGAACCAATCAGGTTTGGGGGGAAAGTGTGAAGAATGGCCCTTATCCCAAAGCTACACAACTCAAGTCTCTGATCTTTCCTGAGTCTGCCTGGACCTGTAGACCTTGCCCCAGGCAGCTGACTCCTCAGCAGGGTGGAGGCTTTGCATGGTGGGTGGGGCTACAGGGAATCCAGGGCAGGGCTATTGCATTCCCTCAGCTGATACTATAATGAGGACAGGGCCCCTCCCAAGAGTGATGGTATATATGATGTAGAAGAACTTTGCTTAGGAATCCTGGCAGCTGTCTCTTCAGCTCTTTCCCCAGAGCCACAAACCCCTGTCTCACCTCACAGAACTCTATTAAGCTCTTCCCTTCCTCTGCTGGAGTGAAAAGTGAATGGCTGTGAACAAAATTTTGTCCATTGGCTCTTTAAGAGGGCATCTTTGTCTCTGGCTCTCTTCTGCCTGTCCCTGGTAGACAGAATCTCTGGTGATTTTCACAGCCATATGTTACATGGGTGTCTATTCTTGGCTTTGGTGATCTGTGCTGGGGAGCCCATCCTGGAGAAGGTCCCCGCACTCCTCATGGGACACCTTTGTAGCCAAGATATACCTCTGAAATCACTGTTGCCACCCATGGAAGCAGGACCAACTGTTTTCCTATCTGCACACTTCTGCCAGGCTTACTGTGGCTTCTTCTGTAAATCCTTGGCTGTAAGACTTCTGGTCAGCTAGTCTTCCATTGTTTGTTCAGTTTGATTGATCTATATTTTAGTTGTAATTCCAGTTTGGTCCTGGGGGAGGTGAGTGCATCTTCCACCTACTCTGCTGCCACCTTGCATCTCCTAAGCTGTTCCTCTCTACAGTCTTTCTCAGCCTTATTGGAACTAACATCTGCCATTTACAGAAAGTTTGCATGGTGGTTTCTGATAAAAAGTCATGTGCTCAGTACAACTTAAGTTTTTCAACCTCTAATGCTGGTGGTAACAATATTCTCCAGTCCTGCCTCTGTTGACCACTTTCTCCACCAGGACATGGGAGATACGCAGTCACAATGCCACCAATCACGAGGGTCAAGAGGAAATTGTAAGTTTTATACAGCTTAAACGTTTGTAGAAAATAGAAGCTGACAAGAAATGTATCTGAGCTTATAGAGAATTATTTCAACAGTTTTGAAACAAAGTATATGATGAATATAATTTGAATTCAAATGTTAAGTGCCTCTGATTCTAGTGGAAGCATTGGAAGTTGTTTGAAATTCTCAAATGAATATCTATAAATTGGATGTCTCCATAAAAGAGGTTTTATTTTCGAAGGCATATAATTTTGCATTTGCAGAGTGTGTATGCTTGTCTTTGTGTATAATGAGTCAAATCAGAATGCTATTACCTGTAAGAATAGGTCTGTCATCTTCAATACTCAAATATAACCCACATACAAACTATTTAATTGAAAAAGAAAATAGTAACAGTATGTTACTTCTTTTATATGCTTCATATGGAATAAAATGTCAGAGAGTAATGAAAAGATTTAGCAATTCCACTTCAAAATGACTTTAATGACAGATGCAAGGCTAAAACCCCATGCAGCATCAAAAAAATTTATCCCATGCATGCTTTAATCGTATGTGCTACCTTTACAGACAAACCTAGATTGTTCTAGCTGTCAGCATAGAGGATTTAATGTAAATATGAGTGCATATGATGCACTGCATGTTGATTTTCCTAATAGCATTCAAGCGTTGTCTGCGCTCCAGTTTCCTACTTGGCTTTAATATGAACAACGAATGTTAGACCAAGATGATAATGAATAGAAGACACAGTGAAATTGTAATCTTAATATCACTTCAAAAAAAGGAGTTATAGATTACCCTATATAAAGTTTAACAATTAATATAATTATTAAAACATCATAGACATGCTTGTCTTTGTCCACAGTTTCCAATGAACTGGTGTATGCAAAACTTAATAGGAAGTACATTAGTGGATGTATGAAGAGTACTGGAACAAAGCTGAAGACAATTTGATCTCCAAAATATCCTTATTCTAACTGAAAAATGCAAGTTTACTTTATAATATCAAATTGAAATGAAAATTACCCTAAAATGCATTTTCTTTATTTCTAGAGGCCACTTTTAATGATCGTTTTTATTCCAAATCATTATATTACAATGAATTTATTCTTATATTAAGCCTGTAGTTCAGGCCAAAAAAATTATTAGTTTAGTACCATTTCAGAGATTGATTCCCAGAAGTTGAAGTTACTCAGTGTACTTTGACAGAAATGTTTGCAGAAATTGCATAATATGCATCTACCTATGGAAATACACTAATAAACAAATCAATTATATCAATGGCCTTAATTCTTTACCCTTTCCTCTATCCATGTCATTTGTCATGTCGCTTTGCCTTTCCATTCATTTTTGTGTTCCTCTGCCTTGACTATGAGAACATGTCAGGGATACCCTGTTAAATAGTGAAATAAATAAAGAATACAAATACCCAGTCATCCTACATGAGACCAATCTATAGCTAGCTGATCATCAGACATATGATCAAATCTAAATGAGTCCAGACGAAATTGTCAAACTAAAGACTTGTGAACTAAAGAATACTTATTCATTCAAGGCACTAGGTTTTGAGATGATAATATCTCAAAACCATAATTATAGCAATAGGTCATTGATTATATATATACACACATATATATGAGTATATATACATATATGCATATATTATCAATAATGATTATATATAACCATATATATATATATAAATATATATATATATATATATGGTTTTGAATCTGTGTTGAAAACATATTGCTGAGTGGAACTGTACATAGTTTAAAGATTTACAATTTTAATTTTGTAATTTTCCATGTTCTTCCACCTTAAGAATATACATTAAACTTAAGGAATGTGTTTTTTTACACCATTTGGCATTCAATAACAGGATACTAAGTCCATTTAATTAAAATTTTATTTCAGCACACCAGCATGGATAATAACATGTTGCCCCATCAACATCTTCTTATCCAATCAATAAAAAGGCTAGATTTTTTTTCTAAGTCAATTACCATTCTGGAGCAGTTTCAATTCTAATTTAGTCATCGCTTAATAAGTAATTTTCCATCACACTTAATTTATATTCTGGAACTTGAGAAATTGCCACTAAGATCTGTAAAAACTACTCAATCTTTCTAAAGTAACAATTTTTTTTGGAGAAGCTTTTGGTCTTACCTTGCTTAATGCACACTCGTGTTTCAAAAAGGCATGATCCTCTTTCCCTTCAAGAGAAGAGGTCTACAACCTAAGGGCCACAGGCCAAATCCTGCCAGCCACTTGTTTTTGGTTTTGTTTTCATTTTAATCAAGTTTTTTTTTTAGAATATACCTATACTAATTAATTCACATATTGTCTATGTATATGTGCAACAATGACAGAGTTAAATAGTAAAGACAGAGAATGACTCATAAAGGCAAAAAGAAAAAATTATCATTTGACACTTTATAGAAAAAGTTAGCTGTCTCCTGGACTATTACACCAATATTTTTCTAGTTTATCTTTTGTTTAGTTTTGAGCATTACTCAATCATATATTTAGCCTTCTTTCATTGATTTTTCCCAAATCTATTCATTATTTACATTCATTGTGGCAAGATATTTTCCTTTAAATATTTACATATTTTTATGTAAGTGGAGAACAAAGTAAAATCAATAGATAACAAAAAAGTATTGCCTGCTCTCCAAAAAGTAGACCAATTTGATTTTTCAAAATTCTCTAAAAGTTGTCACTGTCACTATACTATAATTGCTTCATCATTATCCTTTTACCCTAAAATTCTTTTAAATTATACCCCAATGAGAAAAGTTTCCTGTTAATCTTCCATTATCCCCATCCCTTCACTCTCATTTTGAAATATATTAGTTTTTTTTATTTTTTTGTAAACTTTAAGAATCAATATTTATGAACATTATTTTTCTTGCTAAGTATATTAACTTAATTTTTAAAAAAAATCTTTAAATGCCAATTGCCTATTGATCTTTAATATAATTATGCACTCAGTTATGTTTATTCCTGATGGAATTTACAAGAAAAAAACTAATTTTACACACAAAACTTGAGTATTCAAGCCAATTGTAATCTTTTCATGTATTTCACATTTTCTAAGAAATGAGCAAATTGCTAGTTTCTGAGTGTTTAATAAGCTTTTTCAAATAAATGAATAGTCCAAAAGTTGAAATCGAAGAGTTTAAGATGCTCAATGAATTTGAATCAAATCAAGCATTAACATTAAGTTAGTTGAAAACAAAGAGTGCATGGCCAAATAAGACAGTTTGAAAATGAAAATTATGTAAATCAAACTCAATCATATAACTAGCTATAAAAATATAAAATAGATCTTAGAAAAAAGACGATGAATTTTAATGAACATATATCACATTTTCAAAATAAAAGAAATTGATTTATATAATAATCTTATGTATGTCTCAATAAATGTGGAAATACAACTATAGGATCAATCCCTAACATCATCCGAATGTGCTATGCTTTATTTTTTCACTTATTTATTTGGCAATATATAAACATGATCAATAAATGGCATTTTTCAGTTAAAGGGAGCTCTATAAAGTCATTGAACAAATTATGAAAAATATTAGGTAATTTTGAATACAATTCAAGATTTAATTTTAAATTACTAAAAATGTAACCACCATTCCTGAAGCATTTTATAAGAAACTAACAGTCTTCTGCCATTCAGATATTAATATTTTTAGTTACCCTTGAATAACAGGAACTATTCAGTGACAGAATCTCATTATGACATATCAAAATGGCCTCAGATCAAAAATAATTTATATGGAGATTAAATTTAAACACTTAAACCACTTTGGAGTTTTTGAAGTTGAAAAATGTTGAACTTTATTGCTAGTCAAGTTACCAGGATTAATAGAACACTCCTTTAAAAAATTCTGAATATTTTCTTCCATACTGTGAGGGCCTTTTGAATATAAAATCTTGATGTTTAAATACTAAGAGGGGAGAACTATGGTTTTCTGTTCTTGTCATAGTGAGGCTAAAACAACTCTAAGAACAATCTCTCAAGACATCTATCTCCTTACATAAACTATTGACAGTGTGCTATTTAAAAACAGAATGAATTTTACACTTTAAAATTAGATATCAAATAAAAATTGCTAAAACACTGAAATTACATTATTCAGTTTCACATTTTGATAACATGTTCTAAATCATGTTTCTCATATCATACTATAATGTGTAAAACTTCTAAAATTGGAATATCTTCGATTCAACACTAGAAAGGAAATGTTTCAAGGTATCAGTCAGAAAAAGAAAAGCATTTGGAGAAACCATGGCTTAGTTACTTCAGGGTGCAAGAAATATTTAAGGGAAAAAAATTTTAAAAAAGAATAAAATGTGAAATACTAGACATAAAGAGGTAATCATTTTATGCATTTGTTAGTATTTATGGAATATGTTCAAAAATTAATTTTTTATATTTTATCACTTAAGACAGTGCCCAGCAAATAGTAGTTAGTGAAACAAAGTGCATTGAATGGCTGATTTTATTTAACAAGCTTTTGTGTGCTCTCACAATTAAAAAAGAAAGAATCTGAAGGCAAAAAGGAAACCATGACTGATAAATCTACCTTTTTGGAGAGGCTTAAGGATGAACTGAAAATTCTTAGCATCATGAGAAGCCTGGAAGATGAAATACTGTGAAATTTGATCTTGTTGGGGGTAGGGAAGGCAGGCAGAGATAAGCTTGAGATCAAGATTTAACTCAGCAGGATACAAGGCTGAGCAGTAAACATCTGAAAACACTTGAAGGAGCTGAAAGTAAATTGCATGAGAAGAAAGGAAGGGACAGATAAAGGTAGGAACTAAAAATGAAGACATAACTCTTGTTTATCTCTGAAAATAGGCTTTATAGGTTACAGGAAAATTTAAAATTTAATTCCAAAAAATATTCAACCTTATGTTGTTTGACAGAAGTAGATTTCTACTGTACCTTTCCGGTTCCAACTTACAGAACTACATGTAGTTTATCTTCTTTTAGGAGTTAGTGCTTCTGTGAATAAGAAAAATGTATCAATTATTGGTAACATTTATTAATTGCTTTAAAGGTCCTATGAAATAAAAAAAAATCCAAATTAATTTATTCTATGTCTTTAAATTAAAAATGCATTTTTATACTGACACATTATCCACAGTCTAGACTGATTTACAGAATGCCTACCGTCTCCCAAAAGGAAAGACCTGTATTATAATCAAATTGGAAGTATACTTTTAGATCTTATTTAATGAAGTTTTATTTAATCAAAAGAGCAAAAACAAAAAAATGTATACATGTTGGGGAAAAACCAAATGATTGGGTCAAAATATGACTAACACCTGGAATCACGACTGACTTATTTTTACCTTCTTTGCTATGCTGTGTTTCTGCAGAAAAACCTTTAGTTTTAAGACATTCTTAATATAGAGATCTATAAAGTGATATAACAGAGGGTCTTTAGAGAATAACTACTCTACAGCTGTGTTTCACATAAGGTAGAATTTAAACAAGCACAAAAGTTAAAACAGAAAGGTACTATGTGCATTTTTTAAGTTGATTTTATTTTGTTTTGTTTTGTTTATATACTATAATACTGTTATGGATTGGATTGTATCCTAACAACAACAACAAAAGTATGTTGAAGTTCTAACCCCCAGTACCTGTAAATTATTTTACTTGGAAAAGGGCCTTTGCCGATATAATCAGGTGAGTTCATTAGGGTATGCCTTAATCTTATATGACTGGCGTCCTTATAAGAAAAGAGAAATTTAAACACAGAGACACACAGGGAGATGACATTGACAATGGAAGCAGGCAGAGTGATGTGCCTGAAAGTCCTGGACCATCAATTATTGATGGCTTCCACTGGAAACCAGGAATCCAGGAATCAGCAAGGAAAGAGTCTCTCCTTTAGTTTCCAGAGGGAGCATGGTCCTGTCAACACAGTGATTTCAGAACTCTAGTTTTCAGAACTGTGACACAATAAATTTTTGTTCTTTTAAGCCATCCAGTTTGTGATATTTTGCTATGGTAGTAATTCATCAAACAGCAGGGGATTATTCTGGAATAATAATAATCTCCTGGTCTGGAAATTTAGTAGGATTTTGTCTACTGGGTTGCAAATTTGCTTTAGACCAGTGGTTCCTTTATTTTTTCCTCTTGGAATGGGAATTTATGTCCTCTATTTGTCCTACCACTGTATCCTGGAAACCTAACTTGTTTTTTAGGTTTCACAGCTACACACATGTAGAGAAATGTTGCCTCAGGACTAAGAGCACCTGGAGTCTCACCCATACATGACTTATATGATTTATTATATGAGATTTGTGATGTTTTACTTTTGTATTAATTATACTGAGATAAGATTTTTAACTTACTTGATGCTGGAACAGGTTAAGACTTTGTGGATAACAAAATGGAATATATTTTGCACATAGGAAATACATGAATTAATACTACCCATGTGTTTTCATTTTCATTTTATTTGATTTTCTACATGTATGTATAATTGATCTTAAATTTTTATTTCAATGTTTAAAATTCCCCCCTTAAATGTGTTCAACAACATACTAGATCTGAGTCCTTTATGCTGGAGATAGTAATACTACAAAATTTTGCTCCTATACTCCAATCTGTAGTATTTGCTATCTGGATTTTCTGTAGAGCTATTATTCTTGGATTTCTCCATATCTCATTATGGACTTCCTTATCATTGGATGCCTATTTTAAGGATTCCATTTCTTCCTTTCATTCTGGTAGGACATATCTTTGGGTGTCTTCCAGAGAAAAGGAGGATGGCAGGTGAATCACTCAAACCTTGTTCAGAAAACACATGCTACTATTGACTTTTAACATAAAGGTTCTTTATAGGTCTCCGAACTTCCACCATTGTAAGAAATAGTGGGGTACCTTCTGCAAGCTAGTGTTTCTGCATCTAGTTTTGAGCATGGGGTCATTCTAATTCAGCTGTATTGACAGTTGGGAAGGAACGCTGGATGTGCAGAATAACTAAGGTAAACTGTAACCAACTAGAACATACAAGGACATACTGGAATTGTCTTCCATCACCTCCTATCTTGATGCTGTGGGTGGCTGGCAGAAGAAATTGTTTCCCATTACCATAGAAATAGACATGCACTTGGCCATTGAAATATAAAGTAGAGCCCTGGCTGGAGTGGCTCAGTGAATTGAGTGCCAGCCTGAAAACCAAAGGGTCGCCAGTTCAATTCCCAGTCCAGGGCACATGCCTGGGTTGCAGGCCAGGTCTTCCAGTAGGGGGCACGCAAAAGGCAACCACACATTGATGTTTCTCTCCCTCCCTTTCCTTCTCTAAAAACAAATAAATAAAATCTTAAAAAAAAATAAAACTAGAGCAGAATATGTTTTGTGGCGAATGTGAACATGAAGCCATACAGAAGAGGGACTCTGGAAAATATTAGGTCAAATTTTGACTAAAAGTGGAGGCAAGCATATGTTCACATCTACAATATAAATTTTATCCTTTAGGGTGCTCTTACTACTTGTCATAGCTTTTATAAGCTGATACCAATTTACTGGAATATGGACAGGGTACACTTATTTCGTAAGAGAACCCTAACAAAGGATTCAGTGGCAACATGCAAAGGATTTTGCTTCCTTCTTAAGGTCTGCTGCTTTCACATCAGGGCAAATGAGGTCTGATTTTCCTTCACAGAAGCCATTTTAAATTATTATTAGATTTTTTATCATTTGAGTCTTTTGTGAAGGTTCTTTGGCTTTAAAAATAATAGTTATTAATTTTGAGTAAATGTTTTGTGGAGTATGAATTTGAAGTTAATAGAGTAAGGAATACTTGAAATTTCAGAACTATAACAAACCAGGGCTTATCAGAATCTATTGCTCTATCTAGAGTTTCAGTTTAATGAGCATACTAACATTTCAGCATCCATTACACACTGAAAAAAAAGTTTGCAATAATTATGGGTAATTGGCAATAGAAATAAGATGAGCAGATGAAAATGACTCTGCATTAGACTTTGGCAGCCCGCTATTTCTGCATGTGCTGAAAAGAGACGGGAGGATGAGGATTTTAAGTAGCAAACCAAATTGGTCAACTGTGTTTTACCATTTTGTACCTTTTTTTATGCTCTATACTTCAGCTTTCTCTTTCAAAATATTTTACCAGGTTTCCTCATATTGCCTTACACTGGGACTAGATATTAATCAAATTATGACTATATATATATATATATATATAATATGCAATATCATTTTGTGTCAATTTACTTTAATTTGTAATGTCATTTGAATGACCAAAACATTTTGAACAATCTAATACAGAACACTGCTGTTTACTATATTTCCTAATATACTTAAATCTAACATGATTTCATTAGGGAGGTTTTTGTTTAAAAATAACCTTCAGAATAGCACATTTTGGTCTTTATTTTATACTGGTGCTTAGCAGAAAAAGGAGTATCTTTAATATCTCTAAAAAACTTGTTAAAATTATATCATCGTCTACCCCATTGATTAAACACCAAATTAGATACTTGTCTACTTAGATTTATTTCTAAATGTCCTATATCATTTTCATTAAAAATATGTGGACATTGAAATTAAAATAGCATCTTTAATATTATTTCCTAAATGTTTATGAAAATGCCTGCAAGTACAGAGTACACACAGACACACATGAATACACAAGCAGACATGCAAAGACACACACATATTAGAACACATGGATTTAAGTGTGTTCACATATATACATGTTCATACATACAAGCAAAAACATATTAAAATTAACATTCACAACACTACCACCTCTAGAGGTAAAAGCCTGAAGGAAATTATTATTTAAATTTGGGAGGAATTGTATCAAGCACAAACCCAAAGGAATAAAAAAAATTGACCAATAATATATTTCTAAGATAGAATTGTTTTTTATCTTTTTGGAACTTGCTGTAAACTCTCTTCCTATTATAGTTATATACCCGCAAATCTATTAACATCAGAACTACTTGAGAGCAATTGGTAAATTTCAGATTCATAAATATTATAGAAGCCTCCTGATTCGTGTGTGCTACGTGTCTTAGAAATACACATCTTTCATAGAAACTCAAGCTGCCTTGCAAACAGTGAACTGTGAGAATCATTGTGAGGAAATATTGATGTTGCATTTTTAAGGCAGGCCTAGTACTAATCTTCCCTTTCCGGTTAAAAAAAAAATTCATAGACTTGAACTCCAAAAAGATGATAGTGAAGAAAGAAGAGAGAATGGGAGGTGACACATTTTATTCTGTGATATGCAAACTTCTTTAATGGAATGTGTGGATAGTTTAAATGTATTGGAGAAGTAAAAAGAAACACAAAAAAGTCACTCTGTGGCTGAATTTTTAGTTCTTCATATGCCCTAGTCATAGAATATTTGAGGGACAGGCAGAGGGACTAAAAGTCTATTCCAGATCATTACAGTGGTTCTGCATTAGGGACATAATGGGGTTTATGTTTGGACCGATATATATTAAGCCATTCATTATATAAGGATGAGAGGCGAAGTTAGATGAATAGAAAACAGGGTCAAACAAACAAATGAAAAAGCAAAGGTTAACGTCTCTTCTCCCAGGTCATGTGTTCATTCAATAAACAGTCACTGAGCATTTTTTATATATCAGTCATGGAAAATACCACAAACAAAATTTCAGACTTCCATGGAGCTTATCTTTTAGTAAAGAGAGACATACAAAACAAAAAAAAAATAATTAGGTAAATACAGAAAGTGATGTGCTCTGATAGTAAAAAGTAAGAGAAGGTAGAGAGTGCAGGGAGAGAGGCACTATTTAAAATAGAGTCATCATCAGATAGATCCCTGCAAAAGTGGCAGTGAGCATAGACCTAAGTACTTTGTACCAAAGGTGAGGATGTAAACCATTGGCATTTCTGAAACAAGAACATTTGCAATCATAACAAAAACAAATGCAGAATTTTAAAGTGGGAGCTTACTTAATGTGTCTATAAAAGCAAGGAATCCAATGTGGCTGAACTAAAGTGAGGAGAAAATTAATAGGAACATGCAGTCAAATAGGTGGGTTTGAGGAGCAGATCTGTGGAGCTCATTTTTGATTACGGCGACATCTGCACATATTACTTTGAGAAAGATGGAGAACTCTAAGAGGACTTTGAGTCAAACGATGATGTGAAGTGATGTACCCCTTAAAAGGGAGGCTCTTGGTTGTTATTTCATGCAACCTGAAAGAAGTACATCAAAGAAGGAGGAAGCAGGGAGACCATTAGGAGGATAAGGAGAAAGGCTGAAGCAGAGATGAGATGAAAAGATTTGATTGTAGGTACATTTGAAGAGTATTTCACCTCTCCCTTTATTCCAATATGAGGTAATGAGAAAGGCCCTTTACTTCTGTGGCATCCTTCCTCAGAACCCATAACACCAGTCAAACCAAGAGAAAACATAGACTAACTCACATTGAGGGACATTTTGCAAAATATCTCACAAGTATTCCTCAAAGGTCATGGAAAACAAAGAAAAAGTGAGAAATTGTCACAGACCTGAGAAAATTAAGGAGAAATGATGACTAAATGCAATGTGAGTTCCTGGATTGGATCCTGGGAGAAAAAAAAATACTACTAGTGCAAAATCTAGCATAATCCATATGAAGTCTGGAGCTTAATTAATAGTTTTGTTCCACTGATGATTTTTAGTTTTGATAAATGTACCATGATGATATAAGATGTTAACATTCAGGGAAAGAGATGGGTAAAGATGCATACAAGAACTCTCATGTATCTTCTAAACTTTTATGTAAATCTTAAATTATTCTAAGTTAAGAAAATGTTTTAAGCAATGCCAGCATGATTCATCAAAGAATTTGCTATATGATGTAAGGGAAACAAAAAATGACATTGAGAATGACTCCAAGAATTTTAGCTTGGCTAATTGCAGAATAAATTTCCTTTCACATTATAAAAAGGATGTGTCTTTTCCAGATAGTTTCTTACATTCTTCAAAGCACAAAATTGGAGTCAGAACAGAGAAGGCAGGGACAAAAAAATTGGAAGAACAAAAAAGAAGGAATATATAAGTAGATAGAGAAGAAAGAGAAAAGTGTATTTGGCAGATAAAAATGAGAGAATCAGAGCAAGTATTTTCGGAGAAAATAGAAAAGAATGGGTTAATAGAAATGCTTCTCAGATTTATGAATTATATCAATTTTAATGTTCTTCAGAAAAGAAAGTATATATTGGATTATTTTTGGTCTGGACTATGTTTCCTCAAAAGTACTTCACTACTGATTTGGACTACTTCGTTCCTACGTGTGTAAGGTTTACTTTTAATTTTTTTTTTTAATTTTTACATTTTCAAAGACAATAAAACTGTATTTGGTACACTAAATCAAATATTACAAAATTAGAAAATAAGAGAATCATCTTTATAAATCAGAAGAGGAGTATGTTTTTAAAAATTAATCATGTAGAAGAAAAATGTAGAAAACTGGAATAAAAAAATCTGAAAACACAGAAATACATCGAAATAATTAAAGTTTGATTGGTTATAGAAAATGTTTTTGTTTGATTACATAGTTTGGAAGAAAGATATAATACCTGTATGATGTGTCCAAAAACAATGAACTATGTAATAATCATAGAATAAACATATCAAATAAAAATAGTATAAATCCTTAAGGCTATACTTAACAGGATATATGTGAGAAGAGAATAAAAGTCAACAAGACTACAGAATGGAGGGTGATTTGGAGGAATATGAGATGAAGTTTCATAGGTACAGAGGTTGTTGACCCTTAAAAAAAGAGGATTGAATTTTCAAAGTGCTATGTCAAGCTGTTAGGTATATTTTATACAGGAGAGTGACATGATCTATATAATATACCTTCGATGTGTACTTTGACTGAAGGGTGGAATTGGGGGTTTCATGGGAGGAAGGAGGCAACTTAAGGATGGCAAAGAAGTTAAAATTTCAAAATATACATACAAACATGTATTCTTTGAAAAGAGTTAAGAGTAGGATTGGTATTGCTAAAAATTGAATGTCAAGTACTAGAAGAAACTGTTAGCATCTATTGAAGGTTTAACATGCTCCCTTACATTCACTAGCTTCTTCTGTAATGATGTTTGGGTGATGTAAATTGTTCTTGCCAAATTCCCTTGAGCATAAGTGAAGTGTGGCACTTTTAAAATTTGAATCAGATAAGAGACAATATAACCCTCAATTTACTTTCATCCCTACTATGATAACTTTGGAGGCCAGGTGTTCCGTATGGTGCAGCCACCAAGCATGTGGGCCCCCTGAACCCCAGCAGATTGTACCCAATAGACAAATAAGGAAATCTTTACTGTGTTAAGCCATGGAGATTCAAGGATTTGTTACTTGCACCAGTTAACATTATTTATTCTAATTAATACATGTACTCAATATTATGTTTAAAGAACTATTGAGTTATGTAAGTCAGTCAGATATGGTGATGATATTTAATAGTATAAGCTTATATGAAACTCTCCATATACCATGACACAAAATGCATTAAAATAAAATATGTATAGTAAAAATACCTGACAGAAATTATAACAACATGGTAACCATGTTTATTGCTGGATAGATGGTTTTAATATATTTTTACACATTGCTCTGTATTTTGGGCTTCTTTCTATATATATTTTTCAGCATGAGGAAAATTGCATTTATAAACACACCATACATTTTTGACAAAAGAAAAAATAAAATGAAGAGCAGTTCATTAGGAAGCACAAGTGTTTTCTTCTCCTTTGTTATTCACTAGTTGTAAGGCCTGAAGTTAATCATTTAGTTTTTTGAGCATTACAGCTCTAATTGTGTAATGGGAACAATTCTTTACCTGAATAAAGACAGAGGAATCACCCAAATCACCTTTCAAAAACCATGTAAGCATATGTCTCTGTGGCTAGTCTACATGATTTTAAAAGTATGACTCTTCTTTATCTTCTAACATTGTATGAAATTAGAGGAGCTGTTTTATTATATCTCATGCAATATCCCCATAGTTATTAATTCCCGCATTTTATATATGAGTAAATTCAGTGACTTTGACTCATTGAACATAAATTAACTTTGTGTATCTCTTTTCTGAACTCTATCCAAGTTCTTCATTTATATCCCTAGTGGGGATATAATGTTCTATTTATAATGTTCTATTTAATGCTAGCTATGTTTCAAAATAACAAAGTTATATTTATGTATTATTGGGAAAAAATTTTGAAAGTATAGCTGAATCACATGCATACATTTTTAATGCATATACATATATATGTATATTACAGAATTGGAAAACACTAAGTCATTTAACTGTTCTTTTATGGTTGATTTTATTTTTAGTTTCTTTAAAGATTTGGTTTATTTATTTTTAGAGAGAAAAGAAAGAAGGGAGAAAGAGAGGCAGAGAATTATCAATGTGTGAGAGATACATCAATCGGCTGCCTCTTGCACGCCCCCAAGTGGAGGCCTGGCCCGCAACCCAGGCATGTGCCTGGGCTGGGAATCCAACCAGTGACCTTTTGGTTCACAGGCCAGCACTCAACTCACTGAGTCACACCAGCCAGGACATATCTTTAGTGTTAACATTTAGATATCCTTAAGGCACTTCTTGCTAATATATGTGGCCTATTTGTCCTCAGAACGAACCCTTGCTCATCTGTGTATGCTGGGAAAGTGGATTGGGAGACTTCAGTGTGTGTTTCCCGCAGTTCTCTGGAACATGACTCTTAGATGGAATCAATGAATGGCAGGCAGTGGCAAAGGTTGAATAATAGGATGGTAGAAGTTGGGGCATTTTTCCTCTTCTTTATCAGCAGAAGCACCAATGACAGATCCTCAGTACTGACTCTGGCCCTTAGGTTCTACTAACTCTCCTTCTCCCTTTTTTCTTCAGATGAGAAGCATTAGTGATTTCTAATTGTCACGTGCTTGATGATGCCCTAGTCCTATGTTTGGCTTAATAGCTTTTCAATCATTAACGTGGCCAGTGTTTTCAAATTACAAAATGGTTTAATTTTTTGCCCGGTTGGATCCTAATACAATACAGTTGTTGGTACCCAAAGTGGTCCTGGATACAGATTTTCAAAATGACATTCTGAAATTTAGATTCTCACTTATTTATCCCATTACAATCATGATATACTTTCAGGTAGAAAATTTAGTATGATGAACATAGTGGTGTACATCCTGGAATCCCTTCAATGAAGGACATGCTAAGAATATTATTTTAACATAGTTTTTAGCTATCAGCCCCTTCATGGATTGCTTTATTTGCAGTTACCATGAAAACAATTATACCTTATACAAATAGTTGATATGCAGTGACCAATCAAATGGATATATAAAGGCCACCCTATTTTAGCCCGCATTGAAATACTCTAAGGGCCATTCTAGTTCCAGTGTTCCCCTGTGTAGTTGTTCAAAGCTTTAGGCTTGTTTAACAGTTTAAAATACCTCTCTGTCCTCCCTTTCCATCCTTAATAAATATCCTGCATATTAAATTCTGCTTGTACTCTTTTTCCTAGGAACTCAATATAAAACAAAATTATTTGTTATTAACTGAAGTTGCTTTAGATGAGAACAAGGTTTTGTTATAGGAAGTAAAGGATGTAATAATCGTAGTCTTATAATGATAATGCAAATACTATGAAATAGGATGTCTGTTTCTCAATGAGCTTAAAATCTATGAAAACAATGATAACCTCAAGATTTTGAAATATTCTCTCAAGAAATAGATAGAGATCAAAATAGCTCCTTGGAAATAATTAAAACATTGGTTATCTCTGGTAGCACAGAGCAATATAGCAGAGCATTGTAGCCCAAATCTAATGTTTAGGTTGCAGAATTGTGAAAGAAGCAGAAATTAGCCTCAACATGTATTTTATGTTAGCTTTGGGAATTATTTGGGACTTGACATTTCAGAGGACAGTATTTGAATAGGCTCAGAAAAGGTCTGCTATGGATTGAATGTTTGTATCCCTGCAAAACTTCTTATGTTGAAGCCCTCATGTGATGGTATTTGTAAGTAGGGCTTTTGGTAGGTAGTTATGTTATGAGGCCTGATTCTCTGTGATGAGATTCGTGTTATTATGAAAAAAAAAAAAAAGCTAACTTTTTTTTTTCTCTCTGCCACCTGCTGATACAAAGAGAAGAGGGCTATCTGTAAGTCAGGAAAGGGGCCTTCACAAAAACCCAACCATGCTGGCACTGACGCTGTACTGCTAGCCTTCAGAGTTGTGAAAAATAAATCCTTGTTTTATAAGATACCCAATCTATGGTATTCTTTTATAGCAACCTGAACTGATTCAGACAGAAACATTAAACACACTGAAATTCCAGTGCCTCCTTAATGAAAGCAGTTTCTCTCCATTGTCTGCAAAAAGTGTCATTTTAGGGTTGTTGTCTTAAAAAAGATACGTATTTTTTTTCAGATTCCTCAACTACTTCTCATTGAATTCAGGTCTACAAGTAGAATTGGATTCTTGCATATCCCAGGGCAAGATCTCTTAGGTTTTCTACAGGAGGAGAAAACATATATTCTAAAAGAATTGAAAGATAATTTGAGTCATCAGGAGTCAGGGAAACATGTTTTGAGTGTATGCTAAAGGCCCTAGATTAAGAGAGAAGAAATACAGCATTCACACTAATGCTAAATTTAATGCTCAGTCTAAGTTAAATTTATGTATATGAGTGCATGTCCCCAAGTCGCTAGATTTAATAGTTTAGCTCACACAGAGGAAGTGGTTTGACAGTTTATTTTCTATTTAACTGAAAATTTATTTCATGAATGCCCTACTTTCAATAAAATTGAAATGTTTAATTTTTCCCTTGTATAGAATGGAGGAAGAAATCCAGTGAGAGCAAGTATAGTTCTATTGGACACTCCTTTAAGACACTAAAAATGAACACACTCATGAATTTATGCTAGTTAAGATATTAGTACTAGAGAATGCATGCATGAGTAGTTCTATAAGTAACTATCCTCTGAAAGATGGGGTTTATATAGGAGATGTGGCTATTAAAGTGAGATTCCTGATTTTATAGAAATATTATGAAATCCCAAAACCATGGTAGTCAGTTACAGCTTTTAACATTTGGAGATAAAGAAGTTAAAATTACCACTTGGACATTAAGGACTTATGGAAGTTAAGTAATGGAATCCCTAGCAATGAAATGGATATGTAGCCTACTAAAGTGTAACTTAATATATGTGATGTGGACAGCCTGGGTCTCATGACCAAAAATCTGACTTGATGTTTTGCCACCATTTTCAGCCATAAATTCTTAAATATAAACCAGTCCATACACTCAAAGCCTCATAATTGAAGGGGAGGCTGAGGGGAAGAATCCTTTCTTCTTTGAGGAGGAACTTCTAAATAATTCCTTGAGTATATATAGGAGAAGTCAGAGATGCAATATGGCTCCAACAGTAAAGGCATCTGGGAAATGTTGGGCTCTTTGTGTAACCTTCTGTGACTGTTAACTCTTGGTAGCCTCAGGCTTGGCTGACTACCCAGAAAGCCAGAATGCCATCCAAAGATAATTGTCATGCCTCCAGGAAGGAGGTTAATGAATATATAGAGTGTGGATAACTGCCTGATATTATCTGTTAACTTAGGAATACATTGTTTTTTCTGGTGGTTTATGTGACTACCCACCATATGGTTTTCCTATTAACCCCTTATAAAAAAAGAGACCCTGTCCTGGGACAAAGTGGATTTCTTCCCCGCTAGCCACCACTGGGAGCAAGCAGCTGCTTTGCTCATGTATATAAGTTTCTTCTATTAAATCTCTTATGAATGCGAATAAGGCCATGTCAGTTCTTCAGAATCGATCCCGAATTTAGACTTTTGGGGTTTCCCTCAACATTATATATAAAAATTTCAAGTCTTCCCCAAGGGACTTTATTATTGAACACTGAAGTATAAAGGGACATAACAAGATGTAGAGAGAGCCGGCTACCCCGCACTCAGATTGTGTAGCTGCAACCAAATTCCCTCTGAGGAAATTATGGGAATCAATTTCCTCAGCCAGAAGAGTAACATTTTGAGGAGAGACTAAGATTGTTTTTTATGGAGGCAGACATGAGAATGTATTAAATAGGAATTACATATGAGTGGAAGAAAAAGATAAATGCCAAATTGTGAAAACAACAAAGTTTTTGTCTACTTTATTTTTTTAATTTTTTTTATTACTTGTGAGAATTTAATGAACTCCCCTGCAAATGGCCTCAAGGTGCTAGCACACACGCTTCAACAACACTCTTAATCTTCTCCTCAGCTCTTCCACTGAGGAATTTGGCCGTCACAATGATAGGCTGCTTTGGGAGCTTTCCCTTTCCCTCAACTTTGCAGTAGCAGATCGCACCACATCAAAGATAGGCATGGCTCCAGTTTTATTTTTGGCAGCATTTACCTGTGTCTGCTCACTGACCAAGGTCCACAGTTTATCAAGGTTTACAGTGGGGCAGAAGCTCCGGTTTCGCTTTCAGTGATCATGCCTCGTACCAACTTTCCCAAAGAAACCTGGGTGATATTTGTTTGTTTTTTTTTTTTATTTTTATTTATTTATTTATTTATTTTATTTTAATTAATTTATTTACTTTTTAAATACATTTGTCTCTGCCTTCCCCCCACCTCTTTCCCTTGCCCCCTCCCACCTTCCCTCCCTCAGCTCTTCCCCTTTGGTTTTGTCCATGAGTCCTTGCTATATGTTCCTTGACTTTCCCCTTCCCTTCCCTTTCCCTGCACCCCCCCCCCCCCTCTTGTCTCTGTTGATTTCTTTTCCTTTCAGTGTTGCTGGTCTTATTTTCCTTGCTTCTTTGCATTGTTGGTTAGGTTCCGCTTATAGGTGAGATCATATGGTATTTGTCTTTCGCCCCCTGGCTTATTTCGCTTAGCATGATGGTCTCCAGTTCCATCCATGCTGTCGCAAAGTTTAGTACTTCTTTTTTTCTTTCTGCTGCGTAGTATTCCATTGTGTATATGTACCATAATTTTTTGATCCAGTCATCTACTGATGGGCATTTAGGTTGCTTCCAACACTTGGCTATTGATATTTGTTGAAGTTGATCCTGTGATGATTCAAGCCACCAGCACTTCTTCAGCTGGTGCTTTCCTGTGGTTGTGGATGCAGCTGTGGCTGTGGTTCACATGGCCCTGAAATTTCCAAGTCTTCCTCAGTCTGGATGACATGTTGATGGCTGAGGTGTCTAAATTCTTTAATTTTTTATTTCAAATGCTTGAGATGGTTTCTGTTTTACTGCTTGGACCCTGATTAATATAACACCTCATGTAATCAAAGCTCCCAAAATATTGAATATTTTCTGAACTCTTTATCTCAAAGTCACAATTGTGTTCTAGACAGTGAAATGTCGATTTTCCCAGGCAGAACATATTTGAGACATATGTTTTAGAAAAGCCTAAAGTGGAATAATGCCAGATTCAATTTCCTTCTTTTAATATCAATGAAGACACTGATATTCATGGCACACTAGGATTGTGTTTTCTTCCATATTTTAATTATAATCAAGTTGGCATTAATTGGTAGCTCCAATTTATACTGATCCAAGACCTCATCTTGGAATTGCAAAAATTTGAATGGATAGCTTCCTTTGTATCTATCCATTCCTGTGCAACATCAGTTCTTTCATTAGTTTTTTAGGGGTGAGAAGTTTTAGAGCTGGTAACACTGGTTAATTATAATTCATGTTGCACTAATATTTGTGTTTTTAATGGTTTCTCATGTTATATGAGAATTTGGAATACATATTTACAAAGGGATAGATACATAGACTCTTAATCAGAGTTTCACTTAGAAACTTAAGCATTAATTCTTTCTCTTCTCATTGTCATAATTAAAAGCATTTCAAATTTCTCGTCACCTATGCTTTTCCAGGCCTCCATCCCTATAAGCCTTCTTTTGTTTTCTCCCTTAACTCCCATCACATCTATAGTCCAATCATGCTTGTGCAGCCAGTAATAGTTCTGTGTTATGCTAAATGAACTCCTCTGCATATTCAGACTTTTAATTCCATGAAAGTGTGTTTTGACTGCTAACCACTTGTGATTAGATATTTAATATCTCTAAAAATCTTGTTAGACTACTGATTAAAAAGAAATTTTAAGCTACACAATCACAGCTTTTGTTTCAGAAGACTCTAAATGTTGCATTTTTTACAAAGATATCAGGAACCCTTTCCCACGTGGCCTAAGGAGAACAGTTCAAGAAACATTAACATAAATTAAAACAATGCCTCAGCTAGAGGCTTAGAACACCAAGTTAAAGTACTACAGGCTCTGCCTCATGGAAGATGTTGTTGAGGAGCGCAGAAGCCTCCAAATATATTCTCCCCCATCTAACATTTTGAGCTCATGCCCTTAATATACATGTGTTAATTTAATTATAAAGTCAATATAGCATCTTATAGTAACAGAATATATATGTACTTGAGAAATCTTTGGATCTTCTGAATTTGAGATTCTTATAGAACAATGATTTTCAACCTTTTTCAACCCATAAACTAATTACTGTAATTCTGCGGTACATCAAAAATATATTTGCTGATCTGACAAAAAATAGGTATAATTTCGATTGAATGACAAAAAGTAACAATACTATTAATTGCCTACCCTTTTTGTTCCAACGTGACTTTTAAAAAATCAGGTGCCTGTACTTGTATATTAGGATTTCTGGTACCAAGAATTAGCCAATGAAATGCAAATCTATTATGTTATGTGACTAATAAAATGCAACTCTATTATATGATCTACCTATTTATGGTTCAAGACAGGACATTCACATGGATGGCTATCATTGTGTTGGCTGTTGTCATTTTTTTTTATTTGGCAACCTAAGGGAAAAGAGGTCAGTGCCCCTGACTAAATAGTGAGATAATGCATCTTTTAAAAGTTCGTATGGCATACCATTTAAAAAAACACTGTTATAGAACATTCAAGTGGGGAAATCCAAGTGGGTGGAACTTAGAAAAAGCTGTAGGCTTGAAACATATATTTGGGAGTTCTTTGTATATAAAAAGTAAAGCCATAGTGGTAGATGTATTCACCGAGAGCAGATTTGCAGATCGAGAAGAGGACTAGCACTTGCGAGGGAAGATGGGCTCAGGAAGGAAAGAACAAAATCTATCAAAAAGAAATGTAGGAGAGGAATAAAAATTGGATGGTGTCACAGAAGTGGATTAGAAAGCAATATCAAGAAAGGGGGCAAACAGTTTCCAGGAATAAACCCCCATGAACACTGAGGGAGGGCTGTATAGTCAAACGG
This sequence comes from Pteronotus mesoamericanus, assembly GCF_021234165.1. Taxonomy (NCBI): domain Eukaryota; kingdom Metazoa; phylum Chordata; class Mammalia; order Chiroptera; family Mormoopidae; genus Pteronotus; species Pteronotus mesoamericanus. Next base: position 12,032,818 of record NW_026555247.1, on the reverse strand, counting down.
ATGAGTGGCCCTGAGGTAATCAGCTAAAATTGGAGGCAATTTTAATGTCACAAATCTATAATGTTAATTGACTTTTTTGTAGCTAATTTCAGCTGATTAGGTGAACTAATGAAGAAAAAATGGTTTCTAAAGTCATATTTTCTAATGTAAATGAAGGAAAAAAGTAAGATTTTAAGATAAATTTATTAATAACAAGCTTAGGTTAACAATCAAAAATAGTTTATATTTATGTCATACTTTTCTTTTACTATTTGGCCATGTCATCTCTTTTAAACTCTATAAAGCATATTAAATGAATAAACACACATCTAGTTGTCTTCTTGATATAGAAGAATTACTAGACCAATATTGAAATCCTCATCAACTTCAAAAACAAACTTATTAGCTGACTCTTTTTTATTTTTTAAATTTTTGTCAGTAAAGTTTTAAAGAGATAGAGGAAGGGAGAGAGAGAAAAATAAAAAGACTGAGCAAGGAGAGAGAGAGAGGCATTTTATCCTACTTATGCACTCATTGGTTGATTCTTGTGCCCTGACCAGGACTGAACCCAACCTTGGTGCATTGGAACAACGCTCTAACCAATTGAGCTATCCAGCCAGGGACTCTTAGTTGATTCTTATCACATTAATTAATGGTTATGTAATCCTCAATTTTACTTTATGTTATTAGTATTTATATTACATTTACCATTTGTTTCTGATAATATTGGCTATTTTGTTATAAATTTTTGGTATTTGCTACAAAAAATCTTTCATTTGTAGTTTAAAAGAACATTTTTCAGAGTTAGGTAAGTCTGAGTTCAAATGTTAAATCCTTATCTATGAGATGTGAATAATATGTCTCTGTATCTTTATTTGAAGCCTAAATAAAATTTTACTATATTCTACATATATCATATTATATATATGTTTATTCATAGCCTTAGCACTTTTCTTGTCAGTATTATTCTGTTATCTATATCCTCACCATTGCCAACATGGTTCAGGAACAAAGAACTAATTCCTAACTGTCCTTCTGCTCTGCTGGGGGAGGTAATCTGTCATGGACCTTGAACATCTCTTCATGGTTTTGCTGAGTGTGTCAAGAATGCACGTCCCTGGCCAATCTTCACCCAGACCATTTCTAAAATTGTGTTTAAGAGACAAGGTAGCTTGCTCCCATTTACTGTAACCATGGTGAATCTTTCCTGCTCATTATTTCTCTCCTGTAATGAAACTCAGAGTGTTCAGGCCCCTTTGTGCTCCCTATGGGTCATGGGGAGTGGAGCCAATGCAAATGAACTTAAACTTCTGCATATTGATTTTGCCACAAGTAGTAAAATTTTTTTTTGCCTCTGATTCAGGTCTATTATGTTTTTTGCTATGATCCATGAGATAGTAACAAACTAAGTAGCATAGCATATTTTGGCTTGTTAGAGGATAAAAACCCAAGTCTACACACTTTATCACATCCATTGCTGTAGCCCTCTTATCTGTAGTTCACACTACTGGCAGAGAGATAATTCCAAAATGCCAACTCCACCTTAAACTCCCTTACTCAAAATCCTTCTGTTACTCTCCATTGCTTAAAGGAGCTGCATTTGTAGTTTGTTTATTGTGTTGTTAACTTGTGTCTCACTAGCAAACAAAAATGATATATTTATAAATATATGTCAGATATTAGTTTATAATATTGCATTCTTAAATGCTTTTTAAATGAACAGAGTTGGTAATATACTAAGTAAAATTAATCGATATATTGGAATTTAAATGAAGAAATATAATTATAAAATAGTGCATTTATTGTCCACATGATAGAAAAGTAAAGTAAAATCAAACTAATGCTATAATTTTTTATCTATAAAGAATTATATAAAATGTAATTATTACATAATAAATAGTGTATGCCCCAGTAACACTCAGTTTTTTTTTCCCTAATTTGACAAATAAATCTACAAAGGAAACTGTTGAGTACTCTTTTCATATAATTTTCTTACAAAGAATAATTTTAAGTAACACCTATTATTGTTTATAGCTGTCACTTAATCAAAATATCCTGCAGTTGCATTTAACATAACAACTCAACTAATAATTTTACCCTGATATTATTTAAACGTGACACCTAAAATTGTTTTCTCCAAAACATTAAGCATGCTATATTTTTTAATTACTATAGTTATAATATAATTACATGGAATTTTTAGATTGTTTCCTTAACAACTTATTGCTTATTACAGTATGAAAAGATAGTATGGCTTACTTTGTTTTGATTGTCAAACATCAGGCTTTTAAATGTAACTACTATGAAAGTTTTTTTTAAAAATTTCATATTATATATAATTTACTACAATCAAAAAAACTGTTAGAAAAAAATGTGGACAATATCTTCCATTTCAGTAATACTACACAGTTATGCAGACAGTCCCACCCATCGACAATGAAAATGTTTAATCAATATTTAACATATTCTTTAGAATACCACCTGATGATTCCCAACGCCCCACGATGCTGTTATAAAGTGGTCCTAGATTGGGAGAACTCTAAGCGCCAGGTACTTGTGCAATACTTTTCGGAAGAATTCACTTTCATGTGAGGCCTCATAGAATCACCATGAATAATTTTGGGGGGAAATGAGTAGTGTAGGGTAAAAAAAAATAACCAAGCACACATGAAACAAGGCATTGTGAGTAAAGACCAGCAGAAACACAGCAGAGCAGGACTCACAAAAATCATTAATAACCAAATGAGTAGTCTGTTTGGTTTGAGATGCAAAAAAAGAATTTATTGGTATATATAGACATGCAACAGAAATAATGACTTATGGTGTAAAATTTGAAAAGGGAAAATTAAAATACAAAGCAACAGTAGCATAAATCAGGAGGAAGACAAGTGGAGTTTAAGTGTTCTAATGTTCTTACATTATACCAAAGGTAAAAGTGTTGCTTAGATTATCAGGACTTTGATAAGTTAATATGCATATGAAATTTCTAGTAATCACCAAAAAATAGCAGTGGAGTATAATTTCCAAACAATAAGAAAACAGAGTGATTATTCAAAAACTCTCAATAAAAAATTAATATTAAAAGAATTTCACATTCTTTTATCAAATGTAATAATATAACAAATATAATAAAAGTCATTTTATCACACCTCATGACTTTGCGAAACACTTTCAATTTGCTAACATTTTCTAATTTGATAGAAAACTTAGAATTGGTTAAATAGAAATAATTTACGAGGGGAGACCCAAAAGAACAGAATTATCTTTTGGAGGGTGGGCCACCTGTAGTACAGGCTTCCTCTGCTGCATTCCAAGTGAGCGCTCTAAGAACCCATAGGTATCAGTGTACCAGTTGGCATTGTTATGAGAAGCTGCAGTCCCTTTCAGTGAATTATTTTTTTGAAGACTCTTTCAACACACCTGCCCCTCTCATGAGGGGTGATTTATGAGGACTCCTGCCCACACCACTGGGTATTCAGCAGTTTTTGACCAAAAATAACTTGGGGAATGACCACCATGCTCCAGCCTCCTTATTCACCCGATCTCGCTCCAAGTGACCTTTTGTTTTTGTTTCCCCGGATGAAAAAAGTCATCAAAGAGAAACATTTTGCTGATGTGGAAGAGGTGAAAAAAAATGGCAAAGGCACTAAAAGACACCAAAATTGACAAGTTCAAAAACTCTTTTGAGCAGTGGAAAAAGCATCTTGAAAAGTATGTTGTACCAAATGGAGCATACTTTGAAAGTGACTGAAGTTTAAACATGTACAAATAAATACACTATTTTTAAAAATCAATTCCACTGTTTTTATTCCAACCCTCATAGATATATTCTAATTATTTGTTGGTTAAGATACTTTTAGATGTAGGAAAAGACTCACAGATTTTCTTAGGCAAAAATTATGTATGTATTAGAAGATGTGAGCTTTATCATAATCCCAGCAGCAGTAGTTGATAGATCTTTTCCTTTGAGCACAGCTATAAACCTAAAGCAACTTAAGCAACTCCAGGTCTCTGTGGTGATTTTTTTTGTTTTTGTTGCAAATTACAATTTCTAAATTCCCAGGATAGAGAATCAGTGTTTCAGATGTGGAGTCTGATTTCCTCACATTACTCTATCAGCAATAACTAAGAACAAGCATAGAGAGTTTCTTTTTAGTGGGTAACATTTCCAGACCCAAAAAAAATCAGAATGAAAGGAGGAAAAAGCAATATATTTTAGTGCATCACTAGATGAGAAGAAGTACTCATTTTAATCTGTGATTCCTCAATACTCATATGGCCCATGAGAAAGATACTTGGCTATCATATATCTCATATTTTCAAATAATAACTCAGTCTTTTAATGTATTCTCTCTACTAACACTGTATAAAAATTATCAATAACTGATTCTGTGTATTAGTCAAGCTATGTCAAGATTGATTCAGGGAATCCCATGGATATTGATCTCTTTCTTTGGCTGATAAATGACTTCTCTGACTGGAATTAATATAAAGTGAAATGCATTGATCATAAATAAAGTAGACAGATAGTGATTCTGAAAGAATCATCAAGGTCAGGGAAACCAAACTCAAATTTATATTAGGTAATTATTCTATAGGAATGAATTGCTGGCCAAAACATGATATAATGGTAACCATTTGTCCACAGGTAGAAGGTTTTCTTTTGTATGATGCAACAACCAGTAATGGGTTTGGTTGCCTCTATTAAGGAACGGCAGATTTAATGAGGAGATGTCTCTGCTGCCCAGAGTACCCAGTGGCCTCTAGGCTTACACCATACCTGCTTTATATGTAAGTCTAGCAAACAACACACTGTTGTACTGTGTGGTACAGAGAAGGTGAAGGACTGATATCAACAGAGTGGTCATCTTGACTAATTGTATAGAACTCCTTTCTGTAAGGAACTTCCAATGAGCATTTATATGAATTTAGGTATTTTAATGCATTGGATCTATATTGAAATGTGCAATGTTAGCCTTCTCCTGGCACAGCCTCAATCTCAGCTTTGATTCTCTTTTGCATCTACGCAGTCCTAGCCACTGACAAAGAACAAGTAACCATTAGATGTACTGAACTCTAGATGTCATCTATCATAGCTACACTTCCTGAGTTAAGATTATAGAGCAGAGACATTTCTAAATCAGTTTTGTTTCGTACATTTTTTCCATCTTTGTTAAAAGATAATTGATATATAACAATGTGCATGTTCAGTGAAATAAAAACAACATACTTTCCAGGATAACATAGGTAAAAGATCACAACAATATAGGCCTGCTTTGGAAAGTTCTGTACATGCCACTTTTGATGGATAATGATTATTATTGTCATAAGGTGTCTTTTTGTGTGTCTCCCCTAGTAACATCCTTTATCTTTCTCTGCCTTGTTCTATTATGCCAGAAGTGACAGCTCTGGGCTCCACATCCCGCATTATCTAACACTCTGGTTTCTTGTTGTATTTGTCCTGTGGAAAACATTGGTACGAAATCAGAGGGCAGTGAAAAGAGCTTAGGGATTTCTATAATCTCTTTCCCTTACCGAAATCAACACAATTCTGGTAACTGCCACATTCATGTAGAGTTATATCTCATATTTGGAATTATTTTCTGTGGCACTACCTTTCAAATGGGTTCTTATAATTATCATCCTTCTTTTGCCACTTCAGGCCTAGTGGTAATAAATGCACCCTGTTATTGAACCTCACTGCCCCTTGTTAGTTAACCTATTCTTAACCATACCTATGAAATACCTGTTACCTTAAACTATCTTTTCTCATTAAATCTGCTACATCAAATCTTTGAGTACACGTTCTGTTTTATACTAATGTCTTGACTAATATGTTGGTTCTGCCAATGTTTATCAATGAGCGTCTAGTTCATGAAAGGATGTTACCCCAAAACATGTCTAGTACATTGTAATCTTTGATTGACAGAATTAACATTGGAAAGTCTCCATGGTACTCCAAATATTTATAATATATTTCAAATATTTCTGTAATATTGACAGAATATGATAAATTATATTAACAAGATTTATAGATCATTAATATGTAACATAGTAACATCTATAGAATGTAATTATTATTCCTTATTTGTTTTCCCTCTTTGTTACAAGAACAATATTACTTATATAAACATAGCACTCATATGGCAATGTTAATAATTGAGCAATGGAAGTATATTAAACCAGTAGGAGTACCTTTACTTGCTTTCAAGCATGTGTTCTGTGTAATGACATTGGCATATACTATAAATTTAGTGTCAGTCCTGCCAAATTTTAAACAATATAGAATAGTAGCATAACTATGATAAAAAATAACGGCCACCATAGTAATATCTAAGGATATGAGTACTGGTACTGAGAGGAAGGAAGACAAAGTGAGGGAGGAGGCAGAGGGAAGAAAGGGTAAAAACATAGCTAAGATCTAAGAAGATTGAAAGTTGCCTGACAATGTGCAAAGTGCCCTTCATTCCTCAACTCATTTAATTACTAAAACAGAGCTAAGGTTTAGGCAAATAATGTGCTCATGATATGAAGACACTGAGAAACAGAGGAAGATGTGAAAAAGGTATGAAGGTGAAGAAACTGAAGTACAAAGGAGATGGACTACTTGTTCATCCAGCCTGTTAGTGTTGGAGTGACAACCTCACATTTATTACAGATTGAGTTGTAATTAACCTTGTCATTTTCATCCCTGTCAAATTCAAATATTCTACTGCATTTAATCTTGTATACTTTAAAACTCCTTTTACTAATTTTCCAACTGAACCGCAATGAGATGCACCATCTATTCACCCTAACAAATTTTTATTGTCCAGTTAACTTCATTTACGTTATTATCTCTTTGCTCAGCCAGCTTCAATTGTATAGTTCATTCTTTATAATTATTTTTACTCCCTAGTTTATATCTTCAATTTTTCTTATAATGCATAAATTGTGCTTCTTTCTAAAGTCAATCCTCTGTTTATTCACCTAAATATAAACAAATAGTAACTAAACCATACACTAAACTTAGATTAGCTTTGAAAGTCTCCTAACTCCAAAACTGTACTTAAAATCTCTGTGGCTGTAGCAAATACATGCATTTGACTAATTTTATGCTAAGTATAAAACTGGTAAAGTTAAGGTGGACCATTGTTAGCTGGCCCTTGTTAATTCATTTTTCTATTGTTCTGTATTCTTTCTTCACAATCCACCTATACTCCTTCACAAAGTCAGTCTCATCTTATTTCTTTTCTTCACAATTAAACCACCTTTCATAGATATTATTTTGTATTTATACAAAAGAACCTTAAATGCTTTAGAAATCTAATTAATCCCCACAACGACCCTGTGAGGTAGGTATTACTCCCATTTTACAAGACAGGAAGATTGAAGCACAGAGATGTCAAGTGACTTGCCCCATAAAACCCTGTAATAGTTTTCTTTTAACCCATACATACTTAGTCTCACATTTTATAATGGAGCTTCTTTCTATAACCAATTCACCACTTGGATCTCAATGCCTTTCACCTACCTGAGATATCACTACCAAAATTTCCTACTGCTTTTCACACATCATCAATTTTTAAACAACTTTTTGAATTATAATTGCACATGGTAGAATGTATCCATTTTAATTGTACAGCTTGATGAGTTTTGATGAAGGTACATGCTTTTGTAACCATTGTCATGGTAAGAAATAGAATATGTCTATCATTCCCAAATGTTTCCTCATACTCTTCTGTAGTAACCCCCCTCCCAATTCTGGCCCTAGGCCCTAGCTGATGTGCTTTTTGTCCTATGGATTACTTTTGATTACTCTTGAATATCCAAAAAGAGTAGGAATATGGAGTATACATAGCTTACTGTTTTATGTATATCATCACTTTTTCAATATGTTTGTTAAGTTCCATTTCTATTGTGTGTATTAATAGTTTGTCATTTTAATGTAGTGAATTGCATTATATGGATATTCCATATTTGTTTCCCCTTCCTATGTTGACGTATACTTAGGTTGTTTCCAATTCTTGACTATTATGAATAAATAATCTGTGGGCATTCTTGTCTATGTGTCCATGTGTTTGCTTTTTTATGTTTCTTAGATTGATACCAAGGAGAAGACTTTTAGTCATCTGAGTTCATTTGTGACTATATTCCAAGGTGAATGTAAATTTTACATTCTTACCAAAATGGTGTAAGGATTTCAGTTGCTTTACAACTATGTTAAAATATGTGATTGTTAGGATTTTTTAAAATTTAGACAATCTGATGTATAATGATATTTCATTGTGATTTCAATTTCCATTTCCTATTGACTAAGGAAGGACATTAAACATCTTTTTATGTGCTTATTGGTTAAATACACGACTATTTTATTAAAGCTTCTGGTAAAATATTTTCCCCTTTTTAAGGGTTGTCTGTCTTCTTTTTATTGAGTAACAAGGGATTTTTTTGTATACAGGGTGGGACAAAAGTAGGTTTACATTTGTCATACAAATAGATAATACAATAGTTAATAAAAAATAATACAAGAATAAACTGTTTTTTTGCACTCACAACTGTAAACCTACTTTTCTCCTATCCTGTATTTTCTTCCAGTGCCTTGCCCAGTATTTCTAAAGTGTCATTTGAAAAACTAACATTTTCAATTTTAATAAAATCCAATTTATTTTTTATATGTCATGTCTTTTTGTCCTGTAAAGTTTTAATTACCCTAAAATTGCAAAGGCTTTTTCCCTCTAAATTTTCCCTCCAAAATTATTTTGGGTCTAGCTTTTTTGGTTTATGTATAGGTCTATTAGTCAGTTAGAGTTAATTTAAGTGTTAAAGTTTATTTTTTATTCTTGCTTGTTCTATTACAGTTGTCCGAATATTTCCTCCTTTGCCCCACTTAATCTATCCCAACACACATTCCCCACATGCTGTCCACATCCGTGGGTCATTCATGCATGTTCCTTGACTAGTCCCTTCCTCTTCTTTTTACTATTCCCCCCTCCACCTCTGGCAGCTGTCAGTCTGTTCCAGGTTTCCATGTCCTTGGTTCTGTTTTGCTCATTAGTTTATTTTGTTCATTCCTTTTATAAGTGAGATCATATGGTATTTGTCTTTCACCAACTGGCTTATTTCTCTTAGCATAATAGTCTTCAGTACCAACCATTCAAAAGATAGGATTCTTTCATTCTGCTATGTAGTATTCCACTGTGTAAATGTACCACAGTTTCTTAATCTATTCATCTATTGATGGACACTTATGCTGTTTCCAACACTTAAGTATTGTAAATATTGTGGCTATGAACATAAGGGTGCATAAGTTCTTTTGAATTGATATTTCAAGGCACTTAGGGTATGTTCTCATTACATTGTCATACACATATTCTTTTGCTTGGAGTAGGTAGTGAATTATGCCAATTGGTTTTTGAATATTAAATCAACCTTATTTGATTTTGATAACTATACATGGTTATGATGTATTAACATTCTTATATATTGACCAATTACTTTGCTTTTATTTTAAGAGCTATAGTGTTTATATTAGTGGGGGTTGTTGTTATCTTCCTTTTTCTCCCATAGAACCTACTGTTAAACATACCCAGGGCACCACTGACATTTTTTTTTTATTATGTAACTGAATTTTTTAATTATTGAAGTCTGTTCAGAAAGTATCCACCCATGTACTATGAACAATAGAAACATTTGTTGAAAAGGATACAAGATACGAGAAACATTGTACTTAGGACAATGATGCCTCAGTCCCCTTCAAAGTAGATACTTTGGGACCTCACACAGTTCTCCTGATTGCCATCAGCTGCCTTGTCATATTTCCTTGAATCTCATTCATGGTCTGAAATCTCTTCCCTTTTGAAGATGATTTTACTTTTGGGAAAAGCCAGAAGTCATAGAGCACTACATCTGGGTTCTAGGGGGCTGAGTCATCTGGATGATTGGATGTTTCACCTAAAAACTTAGCACAAGAAATGATGCATGACAAGGTGCATTGTCATGATGAGGCTGCCAGTCACCAGTTGCCCATATCTGTGGCCTTCTGAATCATCTGAATAGTTTCTGGAGAGAAATGTACAAGCTCAACACAATATTTGATGCAGATTTGTTGTTCTGCTCACTCAGTCACTTTGCATGTGACAGCCACACAGTACACATGCTCACTCAATGTGTCTACTGCCCCCACTGACAAGTACAGTGAAGTCATTGTTGTTCACGTATGTGCATTCCAGTCCACTCTCTTGGTTGCCAAGTTATGTTGATGTCACACAAACTGTTCTCATTATAGTTTTTAAAAGATTTTATTTTTATTTATTTTTAGAATGAGGGAAAAGGAAGAAGAAAGCAAGGAAGAGAAAGTTGATGTGCCAGAGAAACATTGTTTGGTTGCTTCTCTCAGATCCCCAAATGGGGACATGGCCTGCAGTCTAGGCATGTGTCCCAAATGGGAATCAAAATGATGACCTTTCAATTTGTAGGCCAGTGCTCAATCCGCTGAGTCAGACCAGCAAGGGCTGTTCTTAGTATATTAACAATGGTTGGACTTTTTCTAGACAGACCTTGTACACAAATATACATATATTATTTATATATGTATATGTATATATTCAAATTCTTATGTCCCACTTATCTCTGTTCTTATATTTAAAACATATTTATTTTTGACAAGTATAATTGGATCTTCTATTTTACTCTGTCTTATAATTTTGGTATTTTTATTTGAGAATTTAAAACATTTACATTAATATGACTAGTGATAATTTCTGTTTAAGTAATCCTATTGCTTTTTTTTTATCTAAATGACTTATTTATACTTTGTTTCATTTTTCTCCTTCTTCTGCAATATTTAGGATTATTTGTGTAGATTTTAGTATTCCATTTTAGCCTCTACCACTTTTGACAAACTGTGCTTATTGGTTAAATACCAGTGGTACGATTCCCTATTAAATTATTCACATTTTCAAGTAGTCAAATGTACATTCATATAACTTAGCTGATTATTTTGACAATTTTTAAAATTTCCTTTCCTTTGCTGTTTAACCTTTGCTATTTCTAATTCTGTGTGCTTGAATTTCCTCTTATATTCATAAATATTTTATTGTTTTTCCCTTAAAAATTAATTCTTTGGTGAATTAAACAACCTAATTCATTTCTCTTATCTTCATTATTTTTTTCCTTCTGTTATTCCTGTTATTGTTGTCTTATTTTTCTAAGTTTTTATTTGAAACTATAATGCAGGTTAATTCATTGTGTTCAAGAGAAACTCGTAGCCTTAAAAATAGCAACAGAAATATATATGGATTTTTAAAAATTTTCCAAGTCCAGGCATAAGAAACAAACATCCTAAATAGCTTCTGGAGACCTACTAGTGCTCATCTCATTTAAGAAGTAAAAGCACCACTTTTGAAGATCAGTTTTAGGCACAACAAACATCTAACTACTAAATATATCACATACACTATCCTTGACAGAGTTTAATATTTTTACAATATAACATGCTTGATTCCAGTAAATATTATTTTTTTTACATTTTAAATAGTTTGTAAACTTTTCAATTATGCCACACAATTTAATTGTAAACCAATTGACTATTGACAGAGTTATAGCCGAGTAATCTATCAATCTAAAGCTTTAGCAAAATACAAATATACATTTTATTTATTCAAAAGATTACTATTAATTTACTTAAATATCCCAAAGAAAGATAAAGCTGGAAAAAGAACACACATTTCTTATTTCTCAGCAAGTTATTCTTGCTATTATGCCTAATTAGAGTTAAAGATATGTTTCTTATAAAATTATGTTTCTGCCAACCACTGCCATTCAGTTCCTAGTTCCATGTCATTCTCAGGTAATAGACTACTTGACAATCTTCTGACAGAATCCCAACTGTCAGTCTGGTATGTTGATTGCTACTGCATCTCTTTGACTTAATTAAAGATTTATTATTTCATCAGACCAAAGATATTCTTTCTGTTTCAGTCAATTTTAGTCCAGAGTTTCCCACATATAATAATGCTGTGTTTTCTCTGAGCTTATCCATTTTTTTCTTCCCATGACTGGGAGAGAACATCTTTCGTTTGTTGTTGTTGCTGTTGTTTTTGTACTTCTATTTTTCCCCTACGAAAGTTAAGTTTATTCTAAATATCAAGAATCTCTAAAGGATTTTCAACACTTTAAATCATGCAGTATATACTTTATAGCATTGTATACATAAAACAGAATTGTTGATTTTTAAATATAACAAATCATACAAAAATTAACCTAACTGAAATTTTGGTGTGAAACTCTGCCTTAACTTTTCAGTATATAATTTTTAAGTTCCTATAAGGATATAAATATATACCGTTACCAAAATATGAGATATACACAGCCCCTAATTCATGTTAGTTTCAGTGTATATTTGCATATAGATCTGCATATGAGTGTGTGTTTGTATTTACTTTTTTGCTATTGTTGTGACTCTCATGTATTGGTTTGTTCATTTGTTTCTATCGTACATGAGATAATAAAGTCAAGTTAGGAAGCATCTATTGATTTTTATTAAAACTATTTTTCTCTTATACATAGCTGCAGCAATTTTCCTAAGACTTAGACATATACTTGGGCTTACAATACAAAAGATAAAATTTCTCTTAACCTTCTTCTTTTTAAGTCAGTATTGTCATCAAGATTTAATGGTTCTAAAATTTTCAAGGAGAAGAAAAATCTCATTTGTAGAGAGTTGTTTATATGTACATATCTGTAATTGTGTTATAAGAGGTTCTTAAAGCTTAATGACCCTAAGGAAAACTTGAAACATACACAGCATAAAAATACAACACATGTTTACTTTAGAGAGGTTTGTCTATGGATGGAAAGGATATTTTTCCTTCGATTTGTTATTATGTACCTTTATTGACAGTGCAGGAAAAGTGGACTCTTGCAGTTTCTATTAACGCCCTTCTCGGTCCACACACCGAGAAACACGCACTTATGTGCAGGTGAACACGTGCACACACGCATTGTGCAAATGTCTGACTCCATGATATTATTAGATACATAGTTACTGACAATGGGATCGTTTTCTCCTGAGTTGTTTATTCCAAAAAAAACTTCAACAGGAGAGTGTTTGCGCTTAACTTACCACTGTTCACAGGAGGAGGAGAAGGAGGAGACGGAAGAAGAGAAAAAGAGCAGCTTTTTTACTAACAAATTAACTCTCAATTCCAAATAGCCTTTTCTATTATCTTTGTAGGTATCAACATTTAGATATTATGTTTTCTAACCTAAGAGAAATACTCAGGGTGAAGTTTAGCTGTACTTAATCACCATCAACACTGGTGGGAGTCAATAAAATTAACATTTCTAATATTTATCTGATGAAGGATGTGGTTTCACACAGCACTTAAAAATGCAATGAACCAGACCTAATCGCTAGTGGAAAAGTCAGCTATATACATTCAACATTTTATGGATTATTAAAGAAGGTGGAGGATTTATCTGTATGTTGCAGACAGTAGTGGCTATCATTCTGTCGTACAATTAAAAAGAAGATTGAGAGTCTGTAAGTACCTTTTCAGAAAATTCATGGACACATTTTTTTTTAATTCTGGGAAATAATGTGTATTAATAATAACTACATATTAAAAATAACAATTAAAATATTTTTTAGAATACTGCCATACAACATTTTAAGAGCATGGTGGTATCATATTCAGATAATCAGAATCAAATATGAGCTGCATGAGAAAGGCTAATATGTGTTTTCTCTTTTATCCTAACCTGCACTACTGCCACACGTCTAGAGGGTGACTACTGCATAAGAATAATAGAATAGTACTGTATGATTTTTAAATATGCAAAGATTTTAGTTCCCTAGTTTTCTTCTCTTGTGAAGGTGTATAAAGTAAAATATTCTAATAACACCATGTGCTAAAATTTGCTAAAATTGGGGATATGTTGCCATGTATATAAAGTATAATGTATGCCTTGAAATATTGTATAGAAAATTATTATCATGTTTATGTTTGATGTCAGTGTGATTAAAATAATCTTTCTATGTATAAAATTAGAGATCAAGAGGAGAATAATGCAGCTAAATGAGCATGATGTCTTTCCTAAAAGTCAAGAGGCTGTTGCATCGTGGCAATTGGTCACTGTTAATGTGAACATTGTTATCCTGCTAGACTGGCCTCCCAAACAATACTTTTAATTTGCCTTAACATAACCGGGCACCGATGAATTTGACTAGTACTAATCAAAGCATTAAGTTTTTATAAATAAAGTAACTTTTTAGTAGGGATAAATGTGCTCTGAAAAGTAAGGACATATAGGATGGTAGAGTTAAAAAAAGTGATCTGTAGGTGAATGTTAACTCAGATAAAGTATTTGTTGTTATTAGTGAATAATTAAATGGAGTTACCCTCAGTGATGGATGGAAAAGGGCACTGACCCATTTCAGGAGGACAGATGAAGAGAAGCATTGTCTGTTTTAGTACCTTTATGAAGTACATGTCCACTTGCTTCTGATTTCCATTTTTTCTCTCTGACTTCAGCAGTTTTATGACATCACTTTATTGTTGGCCCAATGCATTTTGCATTGAAGGGAGTGAGTGTTCTTTCAATTTTCCTCTTATAGATTGATTATATTTAGATATATATTATACACATAATAGGTAGACTTGCAGATATTAAGGAATATATCTTCCTGGAAACCTTGGCTTGCTTTATGCCATTCCTAAATGTATATAGGTAAGCAAATTTTGTTTTTGCATTGATTCTTTGGGGATAAATTTACTCATTAATAAAAGTTCATTGTTTTTATTCGTAAAATGCTAAATATAATACAAATAGATTCAATGAGCACTATATAAAAGTCTGAAGTTGACAAAAAATAATAGTTCTCTTTGGAATGCTTGTATGTCATTTTTTAAAATATTTTTAAATAAAATGGCACTTGCTGGTTTTAATCTTACCATAAACTACATATCATCTACACTGAGGATCACTTTGTAGGTCCTAACAGGTAGCACCAGCCTGGTCACAGTCAGCAGTTGACACTGAGCTGTACCAGAGTCCTTCCCCAGAAGCCCTGAACCAACACACCCAATGGTCAGCTTCAGACCACAACAGACCATGACCATATTAGCTCTATAAGTGACACACCCAAAAAGAAGTCTCTTGCATACATCAGACACTGCTGGGGTGAACCCTGCTCCACGGGGTCAACACCTACACAGCGGCTCATGTGGTATTGTCATGGCCAATTCCTATTGCTAATCATCCTGGGGGTAAAGTTCACCAAAATAAGTGACAACAGCAACCGAGGCTTAGATACCACAGGAGGGCACACACAATCCACACCAGGGATACTCCTGGAGCACCTAGGTGATCAAGGAGACTGCATCACTGGGACCCTCAAGACACCTATAGAATAAGGCCACCCTGCCAAGTAAAATAGCCAACTGAGAAGATGTTTCACAGTGCCTACAACATCCATAGCCATAGATATATATGGGGGGGGGGGAGCAGAAAAAAATTCTGTGAACCAGAATTGTGCCCAATCTATTTTTAAACTGAAATGCCAAAAATTTCATTTTATGTCATATTATAAATACTAGTGTTGCTATATACTTTATTGAATAACTGTCCTTTAAACATGGCTCTCAGTCTACACTGTTTTACTGAAGTTTCTTATTGGAAGTCATGCAAAATTACATGATAGTTTTATATTTTTGTTACTTGAAATATTTTTTTGAAATACAGTTGACATATAATATATTTGTTTTATGGTACAACCTAATTATACTTTATAGCAGAGAAAACATTTAAAATCAGTATGGAAATCATATTCTCTTCTACTAATGTAAACTTTCTGGAAATAATTTGAGAAGAATAAAGAAATAGGTAAATTTAAAAATCTCTTCTACTTCATTACAGACACACAGGTAGGTGATCTATTGGATAGCAGATCATATCCAGATGGCACAACTCACAAAAATGAACTAGAACCCAGGGAGATTTGGAAAGCTAAACCTCTCTGCAAAACAATATTAACAAATTTGTATTTCTGACAAAACCCATAGAAGTAGAGCCTTGAAAAATTAGGAGTCAGAGATTATTTAGATGAACCAATGGTACCAAAAAATATAGCAATGTAAAATCTACTACCCCCTAAACATTCTGCAAGGACTGCAGCAGACACAAAGGCAGTGTGTCTGCAAGTGTGTCATTTGGAGGACAACCTAACATATTGCATGGGTATCATGAGAGTTGCAAAGTGGAACGTAGATAATTCATTCTAGAGTGTGATTTAGTGTCCATGTTGACTAAAAGATGTAAGCCATTCTCAAGTATTTGAATACTCAGAGAAAATTGGAAGAACATAGAATATCTTCAGTAAAGATTATAGGCTTTGAATTACAAAGGAGTGAGAACCAAAGGAGACATCTGGGGAAAAGGTATATTAAAATACATAGCCTTATTTTGGTTACAAGTAACATAAAATGCCAAATAGAACCCTCAAATAAAGTCTTACATATGGCTGTGTTTTTCAATGATTCATGGCTATGACATTTGGTAATCAGAGTAGACATTCTAGATAGGATTTTGTAGTTCATTATTAAGAGCCCCTTTGCTAGAGTGAGTGATGGGAAAAGAGAGGTGAACCTGAAAAGGAGGGAAACAAATACAAGGTGGATTATATCAGAACCGCCTACAGCTTCTCAAGATACCACTACTGATTGATTGGACACTTGAAATATCCATGGAGAGATTCCATAGAATGACTGTGAATGAGAATATTTTTTTTTTGATCAGGGACAGGAAGAATGGGAAATGTATCTGCTGGATCTGTTCAGTTTCTATCTCCTATTGGAAAAATCTTAATACATGGGACATAAATCTGGAAAATCACAGGTTAATTAATGCATTATTGAATGTGATATTCAAGGAGAGTCTAGTTATTTACACTGACAATAGATCTATAATTTCGGCAGATACCTGTCCATCTGCTATCTATGGAACATCAGCTTACAAGGGTTGATGCAGTGGATGCTGCTTAATGACATGGGTTTTAATCACTATGTAAGTTTTGTGATAATGTAAGATTCTGTTGTGGTGATTAAAATGGTTTTCACAAGACTGATAGTTATGATTAAGTTGAGGTTAATGGTGAAGATCTCTGTCTGGAAAGCAGAGGTATAATGAGAAATACAAACCAAAATCAAAGATAATGGACATGCTTGAGTCAGAGAGTTTTTGACTATTTGATCGATAAGCCAGGAAGAAGGTAAAGCAGAAAAAGAAATGGAATAATGTCACAGAATAAATAGGATTTAAAATGTTAAAAAAAAAAAAAAGGTAATGAGCAAGATGAGATGGGACAAATTGAAAGCAGAAACTTCAAAAATATTTGTAAAACCATGTTCATAGCAGTATTATTCACAATACCTAAAAGATGGAAGGAACCCAAGGATTTGTAGTATGGATTAAAAAAAATTGATATCTTCATACAATGCAATATTATTCAGCCTTATAAAGAAAGGAAATTATGACACATGCTACAACATGGCTGAACTTTGAAGACATTGTACTAATTTAAATAAGCCAATCACAATAGAACAAATAGTTTATAATTTCACTTATATGAAGTACGAGAATAGTCAAATTCATGGAGACAAAAAGTATAATGGTGGTTGCAGAGGGCTGGGAGGAGGGACAAAAGGAGAGTTGTTATTTCATGGGTTTGGAGTTTCAGTTTGAGAAGGTGAAAAATCCTCAGATGGATAGTGGTGATGGTTGAACAACAATGCAAATGTACTTAAATGCCATTGAACTGTACACTTTAAAATAATTCAAGTGGTAAGTTTTATATTATGTATATTTTACTATAATAAAAAATCTATCATCCAAAAATAAGAAATAAGCCCTGGATGGTGTGGCTCAGTGGACTGAGCACTGTCCTGAGAACTAAAGTGTCTCTGGTTTGATTCTCAGTTTGGGGCATATGCCTGGGTTGCAGGCCAGGTTCCTAGTCAGAAGCACATGAGAGGCAACTACACATTGATATTTCTTTCCATCTATTTCTCTTTCCATTTCCCTCTCTAAAAATGAATAAATAAAATAAAAATGAAAAAAGGAAATAAGGAGACTTTCAGAAATTCGTTTGGGGAAAAGTTCACTTAAATAATTATATTTACCAGATATGTGTAGTATATTTGTCCTGTATTAGATTTTCTTCCGGTGAAATAAAAGTTAGTCACTATCTGTGAATTGTTAGGTTTATCAATACTTCTGCCTTTTTTCTGGAGTATGATAGTTTGGCTTAGATGATTTCCAGATTTCTTTTATCTTCAAATATGTATTACATCTATGGTAATGTCTATATTTTGTTCAAACTTTTTGAAATGCTTACTCAGCTTAAGCCCAGGCACTTCATTATGGAGGGAGGGGCATGGCCACCTTAATACAGTTCCAATTTGCCTTGCCTACATTGTTTATCAATTCACTGCCTTGGTCTGACCCTACTTACCACTTATAAATCTCTAAAGACATCATGCTTTATCGGATGGTTTTGTTCAAGCAATTTCCACATCTATGTCTGACACATTTATGTTTTCAAAGCTGGAAAGTTCTAGAATGTGTTCCAGAACATAGTCTCACAGATCCAAACATGATTTAATGCTCTGTTTCTCTGCAGTTTCCGGAGATGCATTTATGTGTTTTTAAGAACACTAGCCACAGCCTCTCTTGTAATAAGTTAATTTATATATTTTACTATAGTTAGTGCCTGGCACTGGAAAGTGCTCAATAAAAATATTTTGAAATGCTTTGAAAAGCAGTAGTATATGTGCTTTGCTACTAATGTCTTCTAATGATATTTTTATCTTTCTAGTATTCGTTTTACCATAGAATTTCATTGAGAAGTAGAAATTCATAGAAGAAACTAAGTTTTGAGAAATCAAGATGGTGGAGGAGTGAATGGAAGTCACACTGTCCTCCCAGGACCAACCTGAAATTACAACTAAATTGTGGAGAAATCACCTGGAACAAACAACTGAACAGTAGTGAGAGAGAAGCCTAATAACCTCAGAGGGACAAGAGAATAAGCTTCAGCACAACCTGACTGGTAAACAGCGTGGTGGAGACTCGAGAAGGCTGGTTGGGTGCCCATAGGCAGCAGTACCAGAGGGACATTTAAGCAGTCAGATGGATCCCCTGAGAAGAGTGCGCTCTAAACCGTAAGTGGGGATCTCCAGCCTACAGCACCAGAGCCCAAAAAGTACACAGAAAACAACGAGCTGCAAAAAGCAGCAGGGTTGCTCTCTGCCAGAGATGGGCAGCTGGAGGTGCAAAGAGCCTTTTAAAGGGTCAGTGCATACATTTTTATTTGCAGCCATTTACCCTGGCCTCTGGGAAAGGCAGGGGCAGAGTGGGCTCTGGAAGCCTGAGGAGAGAGTGGGGAAGGAGGCTTTGGGGAGAGAACTGAGAGAGTGGCTGGTGGGATCCTGGTGCTGACTCATCACCCATATAGCAGCAGCCATCTTGCTCAGAGAGACCACTCCTCTGAGTGGCAACAATATGAGAGGATACCTTAGCCCCTCCCCCAGGAGGGACTCTGCCCTGGCCTGATGATGTTAAAGCCTGACTGCTGAGTACAGAGTGGCAGTCACAGTTAGTAGATCCCTGGCTAAAGTGGGCACAGAGAGGTCTAGACACTTGAGGAGAGACTGGATAGAGGCTTTGGGGAGAGAACGGAGAGAGTAGCCTTTGTGATCCCCATGCTGACTTCTCCCCTATACGGCAGCAGCCATTCTGCTCAGGCAGATCCCTCCCCTGAGCAGCAGCAGCGTGAGAGGACCCAATAACCCCCACGCCCCGCCCAGGAGAGACTCTGCCCTGCCCTGTGGTGCCTAAGCCTGACTGCTGAGTTCAGAGTGACTATATAAACAACTGAAGGAGAAAGCCACAGACAGTAGATTCCTGGAAGTCTTGAACAGACAGCCTGAGGCCAGACAGGGTCAACATCTGACATCATCAGAGGCAGATCCAGAAAGAAAAAAAAACAAACAAAAAACAAACCAGCAGTCTCCTACCATAGAAGTTCACACCACGAAGTCAGGAAATCAAGTCAGATCAATTGAAGAAGCACAAGCAAAAAGGAAGAGTCTCACAAATGATGAGAAGACAATGAAACACCCCCTGGTCAAAGGGAAAGGAGGAATCCCAGAAAGAGAACTAAATGAAATAGAGGCAAGTCAACTATCAGATATTGAGTTCAAAACAATGGTTCTAAGAAAGCTCAATGAGCTCAGTGAACTCAGAGAGAATTACCAAAAACTACAGGAAAACTGCAAGAAACTTACTGCAAACTATATCACAGGAAAAAGGACATAGAAACTATCAATAAGACAAGAGAAAATGAAGAACAATTTATGAATTGAAGAACACAGTAGAAGGAATCAAAAGCAGACAAAATGAAGTAGAGGATTGAATCAGTGAACTGGAGGATAAGGTAGAAAAGAGCTCCCAGAAAGATTAAGAAAATGAAAAAAGCCTCAAAAAGAATGAAGAGGCCTTTAAGGAAATGCGGGACAACCGGAAATGTAATATCCATATAATAGGGATACTAGAAGGAGAAGAAGAGGCGCAAGGGATAGAAGACTTGTTTGAAAAAGTAATGATGGAAAACTTCCCTAATTGGAAGAGAGAAAAAGTGACACAGGTCAAGGAAGCACAGAGGGTCCCATTTAAGAGGAACCCAATGAGGCCCACTCCAAGACATATCATAATTAAAAGGGCAAATATCAAAGACAGACAGAGGATTCTAAAGGAAGCAAGGGAGAAACAGGTAGTAACATACAAGGGAGCCCCAATATGGCTAGCATCTGACTTCCCAACAAGAGCATTAAAAGCCAGAAGGGAACGACAAGAAATACTCCAAGTAATGAAAAGTAATAACCTGCAACCAAGATTGCTCTACCCACCAAGGCTCTCAAATAAAATGGAAGGTGAAATAAGGAATTTCCCTGACAAAAAAGGCTAAAAGAATACACCTCCACCAAACCAGCATTGCAAGATAGACTAAAGGGACTGCTTTAAGAAGATGTAAAAAAAAAGAGTCTATGAATACCCAGTTCCTTTCACAGTTAGCAATGCTTGATATTACCAATATTTTTAATACTGATTAATCTTATTGTGACAAGGATGTGTTATTTTAATTGCTACTTTATTATTTGTTGAAACTAAACCTGTTCTTGTATATTTCTTGCCTATTTCTATTATTTTTAAAGAAGTTTAAATGACTTTTTGGTATTCTTCATCCATTTTTTGACTAAATGTTTATAGAATTCCCCCGCCCCCCAAAAAATTAACCCTTTTTTAGATGTGTTGCAAATATTTTCCTATTCTATTACTTGTCCTTTAACTTTTTTATATGTATATTACTTATAGTCTTAAATGTTTAATATAGTCATATTGTCAATATTTTCTTTATAGCTTCTGTGTTTGAATATTTTACTTCAGGGTAAGAAAAATATTATTTTGCATTTTCTCCTAAACCTCTTAGATTCTACACATTGATTTTTTAACTCATCTGAATATTTGTTGTTTAATATGTGAAATAGGGCTCTATATTTGTTTTATTTCAAGTAATAGTGGTCCATACATCTTATTTGTTGAATAAATCTTATTTTCCCAATTGATTTGGAATATCAATTTAATCATATGTTACATTGTTAGACAGATATATACATTAATTTCTAGAATGCTCATTTTATTTCATTGATCTACTTGATTATTTCTGTGCCGTGTCATGTTGTTTTAATTACTGAGAATTTATCATGGATTTAAATTTTTAAATATTTTATAATGGATTTTGACATTTTAAATAAATAAATAAATAAAACCTGCATTTAAAAGAATAAAAAGAAAGAAAGAAGGAACTCTTACCTTTTATGACAACATGGATGGAACTGGAGAACAGTGTGCTAAGTGAAATAAGCCATTCAGTGAAAGACAAATACCATATGATTTCACCTAAAAGTGGAATCTGTTCAACAAAATAAACTAACAATCAAAATAAACTAATGAACAAAATAAACCACAGGCATGGAAACATGGAGCAGAGTGAAAGTGACCAGAGGGGATGGGGAAGGAGAACAATGGTGGAAAGAAAGGGAAGGGACTAGACAAAGAACATGTATGAATGACCCATGGACATGGACAACAGAGTGGGGATTGACTGTGGGAGTGGTGGGGCTAGGATGGGTGGAGGAGGCCAAAGGGAGAAAAATGGAGACAACTGTAATAGAATAAACATAATTTAATATAAAAAAATCTTAAAGAAAAATGATCATCGATGTATCTGGCATGCTATTGACACTAAATAATGTCTATTTTTAATTTATTTTTGTAGATATTCTAAGCAAGCATTTTATGTATTGATTGTTTTCATTTATATTTATTGAATAATTGGATATAACCAAAACAAAAGAAACTAAATTTAAAGTAATTATGAGGAATCACTGAAATAACTTCTAACACACCTTATTTTGATTTAAAATAAATCAGGACTGGAAACATTATGAAATTTAAGAATGAGTAAATTTTGAATTGTGTCAATCCTTTTTCTCTTTCCTTGTCATTACTGAATTTTACATTTAGGAAAAGTAATAGTAACTGGATTTAAGTTTACTGTTGTTTCTCCAATATGAAAAAGAAGAGGAAAAAGAAAAGTTGATGTGCGTTTGTTATACCTGTGGCATGAACCAAGGGAAATTTTATAGCGTATTAGTTTGTTCCTTATTATACATTTAATTTTATTTAGTTAGGGGAAAAATAGCAAAGTTGATAGGGTGCAATGTTGTATACTTATATCTAGATGGAATTTTAAGCACTGTAATTATAGAGCACCAGAGGAATGTTTTAATGTCTGAAATTTAGTTGGGTGCAGGGCATGTACAGTTATGTGAGAGCACAGGCTGCTGATGCAAGTTGTTGATAACTAATAAGTTTCAGAAAAAAAATAAGTAATGAGGAAATTTTTTAAAAATCTTTAAAAACTGGCTGAAATGTAAGATATAAATAAAAATTCTTAAGTCATAGAACACACATCTGTTTCTATCAAGTATGGTTAGACAAAAAGAAGAATTAATCAACTTGGTTAATCTCTTAAAGCTACATCACTTTCAATCACTGAATAATGATAGGAAGGAGTTACTGATAATAACTTCCAATTGTATAATATTCCCAAGACTTATATTAGCAGTTTTGAGTGTTATTAAGACAGATGTATGTAGTCCTGCAAAATCTCAGTAATGAAAATGTATCTGAATGAAGGAAGTGTTAGTACAGAGATTCTGTAAAACCTTGCCTTGTTAATATACCCTGAGGATAGAGCTGAAGTTTAGTTGTGCCTACTAAAGCTTCCCATCTCAAGGCTAATGAACAAATCCCAACGGTTTTTCTGCAATGTCAGTAGAGAACTTTAATGACTAGAGATTAATCAGTTTCCAAGGCAGCAATCTTTAGAAATATCTACCTGATTAAGGCAAGGAAAAGAAGTGGCAAAAACGTATGCCATCAAAGAGAAACAAAAAAACAAAAACAATGACAAAAACAGGCAAAAAGCACTCCTGCTCCTTAAAGAAACAGCAAGGGAAAGAGACTTGGATTTAGTGGTGCATTCACTTAATTAAAATAGCCGGGATTTTTATTTTTCTCTCAATGTAAATCACTATTGAGAAAATCATCTGCCAACTCTGATATTTCCTGGGCAATGAATTTAACTGAATTAATTATGCTACTTATTCAGACATTCTGAACAGAGATAGGCACTTGCCAATGGTCTGTAGAATTCCTAGCCCACTGATTTTTAGATGCCAGAGGAGACTGGAGAAGCTGTGAATGAGTTGAACAGAAATAAAAGAAATAAATCATTCTAGATTAGGTTTGCATATTTATCCATTTAATCTACAATTAAACATGTATTGTATTATGTATATGTAAAATAGTATAATATTGTTGAAGTGCTCTGTCCTTGTACTTAAAGCTTATAAAGTAACTATGATTTTGAACTATACCTGAAAGAACTTAACTTTCAGTAGAAACCTCTCAGACTTTTGGTGTATAATTAGTCAAGCAAAGTCCCTTAAAGCTAAGGTTGCTATATCATTTATCTTTTAAACAAGGTCGTTTTTGAGGGTGAAAGAAGGCACAAACAATAATTAGGTGAAACTGCAGGTATAAAGCAGAATTTTGGTCAGACTGGGGCAGGTGGTCTAAAATGGAAATAATCTATACAAATAGGCAATATATGTCTACCAGTACAAGTTGGTCCAATTCCTCAAAATCATTTTTATCAAAGTATAAGCTAAGCTCCTATAATAGAGATGCCCCAAAATAGAGAGTCTTTCATAGTTATACTGAGAAATCCAAGTGTTTCAGGATATGCAAGGTAATCAACTCTTGCTCAGCATCTCTCAATTTTTCATGGTCTGCTTGGTTAACTAAGGCTCACCAACAGCAAGATTATATTCCAGATTATGGAATGAGATAAAAATTGCTTATATTTTAAGGAAATGACAAAGATTTGCATACTTAATTTTTACTTAAATTTTCATGGGGATAATTTGGTCATGTGGCTACATCTAACTGAATGATTAGTCATCTGGCTTGTGAAAATTTGCATGTGGGTGATATTTTATCACTAGAAAAATAGGGAATTAGAGACTGGGAGAATTCAAAAGTATTTTTCATAAGATTGTTTCTAAAATATGGTAAGCTAAAAATTACCATCAGATTTCCATGGAATGCTTAAGTTGTGTGTACCTGAACTCCATCCCTGTTATCATGTACCAAAATCTTCATAATTCAATCTTGGAAGGTTGTATGTTTCTAGGAATTTATTTTTTTTCTTGATCGTTAAATTTGTTAGTGTATAATTGTCCATAGTGTTATCTTATAATTCTTTTCATTTTTTTGTGTGTGTATCAGTGGTAACTACTCCTTATTTCTGATTTACTTATTGAGTCTACTCATTTTTTTCTTATAGAGTATAGCTAAATCTTTGTAAATTTTGTCTATCTTTTCAACAAACTAGCTCTTAGTTTCATTAATTATTTTGTTTTCTTTTTCATCTCCTTTTTATTGATTTCACTCTGATTTTATTTATTTTTTATTTCCTTCCTTCTACTAACTTTGAGCCTTGTTCTTTTTCTGGTTCCTTTACATATAAAGTTACATTGTTTGAGTTTTTTTGTTTTTTTGTGGGAGGCCTGAATTACTAAAAAACTTCCCTCTTAGAACTGCTTTTGTTGCATCCAATAGATTTGATATGTTCTATTTCCATTTTCATTTATTCAAGTCATTTTTGATACCTTCTTTGATTTTGTTCACTAATTGGTTGTTCAGTACCATAATATTTAGTCTCCATGTTTTTGTGATTTTTTTCTAGTTTTCTTCTTGTAATTGACTTCTAGTTTCATACCATTTCACTCAAGATGCCTGATATGATTTCAGTCTTTTTAAATTTACTGAACTTGTTCTGTGGCTAACATATGATCTATCCTAGAGAATGTTCTGTGTGCACTTCAGAGGAATGTGGATTCTGCTGCTTTTGAATGGAATGTTCTGTCATATCTATTAAATTCATACAATCTAATGTATAGCTTAAGGCTAATATTTACTTACTGATTTTCTGTCTGGATAATGTATCCATTAATGTAAGTGGGTCATTAAATTCATCTACTATTATTGTTATGCTATCAACATCTCCTTTTATGCCTTTTAATATTGTTTTATATATTTAGGTACTCCTATGTTGGGTATATAAATATTTACAAATATTATACCTTCTTGCTAGATTGACTCTTAATCATTATGTAACTCCCATCAATTTTTTTTATCATCTTTACATTAAAGAATTTTTAGCTGATATGTAAATATTGCTACCCCACTTTCTTTTGGTTTCTATTTTCATGAAATATCTTTTTTCATCTTTTCACTTTCAGTCTGTGTGTGTCCTTTTACCTGAAGTCAGTTTCTTATATACAGCATATAACTGGGTCTTTTTTTATTTTTATTCATTCAGTCATTCTCTATCTTTTGATTGGATAATTTAGTTCATTTACATTTAAAGCTATTACTTAATATACTTATTGTCATTTTGCTAATTGTTTTGTGTCTTTTTTGTAGTTTATCTCTATCCCTTTCTTTTTCTCTTGCTTTATTCCTTTGTGGTTTGATGACTTTCTGCAGTGTTTTGCTTAGGTTTCACTATTATTACTTTTGTGCATCTACTATAAGCTTTACTTTGTGGTTGATATTAGGCTTATATTTTACCACCCATCATGTTTTATGTTTTTTATTTCATACTTTAAAACTTTTTATTTTGTGTATCCCTTAAATAAATATTGTAGTTATATATATTTTTACTACTTTTGTTTTATAACCTTCATGCTAGCTTTATAAATAAGTGAATAATCTGCTAACTTTACTGTATATTTACTGTTACATGTGAGATGTTTACTTTCATATGTTTTCTTTTTATCAATTATTGCCCTTTCTTTTCAAGGTTAAAAAAGTCCCTTTATCATTTCTTACAAAACCTATTTAAATGATGAATTTTTTTAATTTTGTTTCTCTGGATATCTTTACATATTTCCTTCAATTCTGAATGATATTGCGTTGCAGGCTCTCTAGGCTGGACAGGTCCAATCGTGCTCAGGTAGATGGAAGAAGATGCATGGAGCCTTGAGGATGCTTGTCATGCCATTGTTCAGGAGAGTCACACAGGCACAAGCCCGTGTCCAGGGAAATCACACAGGCCAAAAAGCACGTGTCAAAGACGCGGCTGGACTCCCTACCCAGTCCAAAGCTCCTATCCCTTAAATACTAGGCCCAAACAAAGCAGGCTACAGGCCAGAAGGTGGAGTAACTATCATGAGCTGTGCATGCGAGCCTACTCAAGGCTACAAGGCAGTTTATTGCCTCTGGGGCTCAAGGTCATGAGACCTAGGCTCAAGGCTGTGGGAGCACTGCTTTATCAGACTCCTTCAAGGTTGTAAGGAGCTGCTCCCTCCGGTTACCCACGCATCTGGGTGAAGGAGCCAGACTGCTTCCACGTATCCTACAGATACCCTTGCTGGTTGGAATATTTTTTTTTCCTTTTAGCTCTTTGAACAGATTTTGTTATTCCCTCAGGCCTGCAAAGTTTCTACTGAGAAATCTGGTGATAGTCTTATGGAGGTTATCTTGTATGTAACAGATTGTTTTTCTCTTGCTGCTTTTAAGATTCTCTATCTTTAAGTTTTAAAATTTTAATTAAAATATGTTTTGGTGTCAGTCTCTTTGGTTTCTTTTTCTTTGTAACATTCTGTCTTCCTGGATCTGAATGATTCTTCCCCTGATTAAGGCAATTTTCAGACATTATTTCTTCATATAATTTTTTTGCTCCTTCCTCTCTTCTCTTTCAAAACCCCCTATAAAGAGAACGCTATTTTTACTTTATATTGTACCATAGGTCCCTAAAATAATTTTCAACTATTTTTTTTCTTTTTACTGCTCTGTTTGGATTAGTTCAACTACCCTATCTTAAAGATCAATGATTTTTTCTGTGCTTAATCTACACCGATGTTAAACTCCTTTAGTGTATTTTTCAGTTTAGTTGTATTCTTCAGTTCTGTGACTTCTTTTTGGTACCTTTTGTATTATGTCTCATGTTGAAATTTTTTATGTGTTCATCCATACTTCTCCTGAGTGCAAAGAGTATATTTGTGACCATACTTTGAACTTTTTATCATGTAAATTGCTTATCTCTCTTTTGTTGTTGGTTGTTTTTTTTTTTTCCTGGAGTTTTATTTCATCTTATTTTGTTTGTTTGGAAATATCCCAGTGTCTGCTCATTTGGTTTCACTCTCTTTGTTTCTTTCTATGTATTAGGTGAATCAGCTTTCTCCCAATCTTGAAAGAGTAGCTATGTGTTAGGAGATATTATTTATTATTTAACCTTGTCCTAACTCTTGGCTATGTCTGGAACCTTTGTGATCATGTAAGCAGGCTGATTTTTCTCCCCTGCTCTGCCCAGTTGTTGATCTTTGTCAAAATATGTGAATATTTCATAAGGAGGTATTTCAGTCAGTACCTAGTTTCATGAAGTTTCAAAGCCAGACACTGAGTGAGCTAATTTTTAGATGTGAAAGTATACATAGTCCTGTTGGACTGTATCCACAGACTCTGCTGGCCTCCTAACCAGGTGATTTGGAAGTGTTCTGTTACTGGCAGTTGTAAAAATTTGGCTTCAGACAAGTTTATGAGTGCCTTTTCAGGAAGTACTGGCAAAGTGTAGTGAGGCCAAGTACAGAGATGGTGTGCCCTAGCTTATGTTCCCTTATATGTAGCCTCTAGATGTGTGGTAAATCTGCAGCTTTCCAAGACAAAGAAATAGGCCCTTTTCACACTTCAGTCTGTTGTCTCTGCAGCGCCCGGGGGTGGTAGCCTGTCAGGAACTGTCCGTCTGAGTGTTCAAGACCTGTGAGCCCCAGAAATGCCCCGGGCTATCAAAGTGAACCCCTTCTGTCAGCCGTGTGCCCGTGGCTTTGGCAGGGCCACAAGAGCAGCACAGGGATGGCAGGGCCTTATCCAGGAAGCTTTGGTAGTGGCTGAGGAGCTGTGTAAGGTGCTTAGTGTGCTAATCTGCACTAAAAGAAGAAGAATACAAAAACGGCACCCACCAGTGCTGGCACTAGCAAGTTAGAGGGGTAACACATACGTGGTCCCCACCAGTACCTATATCCATGGAGAGAGCTCCAACATGCTACCCCTCCCTCCAGCAGATACTTTAAAGTTAGCAAATGAATCTTCTTCACATGTTTTCAAACTGCCTCTTTTGTACTTGGTTCCAGGTTGAATGAGTATGTGTACAAACCCTTTATGCATGGAATCTTTGTTTCCTAAAGCTCTGTGATTCTCCTGGATATAAGCCTTGTTGGTTTTCAAAAGCAGACATTTAAGGAGTTCATCTCTCTAGCTCTGTATCAAGGGCTGAGGTGTCTGATGTAGGGTACAACCCCTCACTCCTAAACAAGAAGCTCCCTACTTGTGAGATCCCCACCCCATTATGGGTAGCCATGCCAGGGGTGGGGTTTTTGGCGACACCACATCTCTGCCTCTCCTACTCATTTCATTGTGCCCCTTTTATCTTTTGTTGTAGAGTAACTGTTCAGCTATTTTCCAGGTATTTTTCATAAGAAATCGTTCCATACGTATGTAGCTATAAGTTAGTTGTGTTCACAGGAGGAGTTGAGTTTAGGATCTTCCCACACTGCCTTCTTGAATTACCTCCAGAATATACTCAATATGATGAAATGGAATATCACTTTATGTCTGTGGGTGTTCTTTGCACTTTATACTCCTTCCCAAAAAAGTAACTTTCATCTAATCATGAGGCGAATATCAGATCAATATCACCAGAGAAACATTTCACAGAATATCTGACTAGTATTCCTCAAAACTGACAAGGTTCTTACAAGTATGGAGTCTGAAGAATAATCAGAGCCACCAGGACCCTAAAGAGACATGACATGTAAATGTCATATGGTTTTGTAGATGGAGTCCTGGACCAATGCAAAGACATTGGGTAAAAACTAAAAAAATCTGAATATATTGACTTTATTAATAGTAATGTACTAATATCAGTTCATTAACTTTGACAAAAGTATTATAACAATCTAAGATGTTAACAATAGTGGAAACTGTACGTGGGGTGTAGAGGGTATATGTAAAAATCTCTGTACTATTTTCACAATTTTTCTGTCAATCTGAATTATTCTAAAATTTAAAAAAATTAAAACAAATTACGCATTTCTTTGGTACGACTTCTAATAAAATGGTTGACATGAGTTTAAATAATACATTTTACAAAGAACACTCTTATTAACCCTTTGGAATGTGATTTCCTATTGAGATATGCTTTTGTCTGGAAAAGCACAATGGGTTTGAGAAGACTGAGGCTAGTCAGATGTAAGTCACCTTCATCATAATCATTCCAAGGCATAAGCCCTGTGAATAGAAGGGCTATTAATTACTTTGATTTCCCCTTAGATTCTTCAGGCCATTCAGAAGAGTTATGTAAGTTAAAGATGTGTACCATGTGACACCACTGTGTTTTGAATCAAAGGAGGATATTCCTAAAATTTTAAATACATGAAATAATTTGCACATATGTTTTAAAATATTCTTTTCTTTTTTTATTCACTTGAACGTTATTTTTTAATTGAATTCACTGGGGTGACTTTGGTTAATAAAACCATACAGGTTTCACATGTATAACTCGGTAAAGCATCATCTGTCTGCATCGTGTGCTCGCCATGCACAGTTGAGCCTCTTTCTGTCCCAATTTATCCTTCATTTGCCCCCCTCCACCTTCCCCCAGCCCCGTTTTACTCTGGCTATCACCATACTGTTGTTCATGTCTATTTGCCATATATATGTATATATTTATGACATGTATGTCATATATGTATCATATATATGTTGCATATATATTTTATGCTTAATCCTTCTACTTTTTCTCATCCAAACCCCACCCACTCCCCTCTAATAGCTGTCTGTCTGTTCCATGTACTTCTGCTTCTGTTTCTATTGTGTTTGTTAAATTATTTTGTTTATTAGATTATACATATAAGTGAGATTGACTGGCTTATTTCCCTTAGCACAATAATTTCCAGGTTCACTGATGCTGTTGCAAAAGGTAAGATTTCTTCTTTTCACATATTCCATTGTGTAAATGCACCACAGTTTTTTTATTCACTCATCTACTGATGGGCATCTGGACTGCTTCCAAATCCTGGCTACTGTAAACAACATTGCAATGATCGTAGTGATGCATGTATTCTTTGAATTATTGTTTCAGGTTTCTTCAGATATATTCCCAGAAGTGGTAGTAAAATTCTTAATGTATTGTTAGGAGAAAATTTATGTGAATGGATAGAGATGTTTAGAATAGACTATCACAACATAGATGGTCAGGAGACTGTTATGGCATTTTTTAGAATGAAATTATAATGGTTATGGAGGTGGAAATGGATAAGAAGATATTGATTTGAGGAAATGATGGAATCAATTGAAATTAGGAAAAGGGGAAGAAATAAAGTTTAGGAGGTATTGAAACTAGTAACTCAGTAGATATTTACTAGCAAATGTTAGATGGAGTAAAAACGTCAATATAAATTCAGAAGTTTAGAAGTAGTGTGACTAATGGATTAATCAAATTGGTTATCTTTAATAATACTCAAAGATATTTGCAATCTTGTTGTCTTTGTAATGATTTAAATAGTGTGCTAGTTTGAAAATTTATTTAATGAAGACATAATTCTTTCTACCTGCCTTACAGAGGTGAGAAACTTAGTAAAATAAAATTCTTAAAGATATTTTGGGCTCTGTATGGAAAAGTCACTCTATAACATTGTCAGAGAGGGTTTCACTAGAGTATGAATTACAGTTTTGCCACAGGAAAAAACAGGAGATTTTCAGAAAGAGCAGAAATGAAAGAATATTCTTTAAAAGATTTACTTCTCTTTTACTATGATGTGATGAAATATGTATTAACTTGAAGCTTTCTAATCCATAAATATGCTTGAGAAATTAGTATATTTTCCCATTAAGGCTTTATCTTTTTGACTTTTAAAAATTTATTTATACTTCATCTCCTCTTCCTCTTTAAACATTTCTCACAATGTATTATGCTATCAACTCCCTCCTTTGAACCTCCCAGTAATAACTCTCTCTCTTCCAGAGAACTACGATGCTTTCATCTTTCAAATAACTACCAAGACAGCCGTCTCTTAATTATCTTCATTAAACACAGGGGGTCAAGATTAGATCTCAAAGGAGAGAGATGAGACAATTGAGGATGAGATAGAAATCTGCCTCAGGTTCAAAGTTAGTGTGCAGCTTTCTCTGTGTTTTTGTCTTCTTACATTTGTATTAATTCTAGTGAATGTCCTTTTAGCTCATAGTGACTGGATGGAAAATGACATCATGAAAATGGCATTTATTTTGAAGTCAAATATGTAAAGTTTACTCTCCTCTATACTATATGCTGTTAGTAGCCATGTGAGCTTAAGCAGGTAATTGACTAGTTCTAGTCTTGCACATTGGTGAAAAGTTTCAGTGAGATCCAGATGAGGAGCTTGGCACATAGCTGTATTTTAATGGCTTTTCATTTTACTTCTCCCACAACTTGTGCTGTAAAAGTCATCTACTTTTGCTGCCTGTGTTTGTTTCTATGATGGATATATGAGTGCATTTTGGATATTCTAATATTATTTATGTATTCAGACCCTTTTATGACTTTTTGGGTTTTGATTTATCCCTGCTCACACACTCTGGTTCTTATGGTTATGCTTTTTATGCCCTAGAAACAATTTCAAGTGTGTGCACTCCAAAAATCTGGTACATAAATTTCAAATATATCATTTATTGACTTCTATTATTAATCTTTGTTCAGTGTGCTTCCTCAATGGGATTCTGAAATTCTTATAAAGATTAAGTGGTATAGTACTAAGCAGATATTAATAAATGTTTAGTAAATGATTGGTATATGAATATTTACACATTTAATAAATACTGCACATCACTGGCATCTTGAGAAAAAATTTTTAAAAAACCTGCAATTTTTGGATGGGGTCATAAGTAAGCAAAATCTGTTTTTAAGTAATTGTTACTTTTTCAGCAAAGAAGACTCCAATATTTTAATAATATTTATTTAAGATATATCAAATCAACATCTAATGTATAAATTAACTTTATAAAGTATTTACTTTGTTAAAATTAGAGTTCTTCAAATTTTGTGAAATGTCAAACCAGTGTAATACATTTATTATTCACAGTCCTGTACTATTATGCCTTTTTATATCTGTTATGTCACTTACAATATTATGTGTCGCACACTGCTTTATAAAACAAGCATAGCCTTATGTATATTCCCCAAACTCATTGCAAATTTGTCAGAGCGAAAGACTAAGTCTTATATCCAAAGCAGTGCAAAGCAGTGGAAAAAATCCAACAACTCACAGATCATTTGCCCATAGTAGGAAATGTGAAAAAAAGCATTTCGAAAATATAATTCAAACTATACAAAGGGATGCAATAAACTCTATCAGTTACAGCCCAGAGAAGGAGATAGGACTCACAGTATATCATAATTTTCTGTATCTGAAATCTAACATCACTGGACACTATAAAAATGTGTATTTTCAAGTTCTAATGCTCCAAAGCCTAGCAAAAGGTGTAGTTGCATCAATATCTTTTTTCTCTGAATGCTACTGTGAGCATACTATATCATTATAGTAATACATTTTTAGCTCTAGGATAAACAAATTTGTGTTATATCTCTTTAGAATGAGGAGCATATAAAACATTTGCAAGAAGTTCCTGAGGGAATTATTTAGGTGTCAAGGGAATTATAAATTCAGATTTTATATTCTAAAAAATCAGATGGAAGGCTTTGCCCCAAGTTATATACTTTAATCATAAATATTATTAAAAATATTATGTGTATCCAAAATAAATTTATAAAAACATAGTTTGATTTCTTAGAGGCTACAATCTATGACAATCCATCACAAAGTATCTCCCACAAATTTTGTAGTCAGTTTACTCTGTAGTCAGAGTAAATATGAACATTATTATAGATAAGAGAACTTTGAAATATTTTCTAATTTTGAATATTTTTGAGAATGAAAATTTGACTGACTGAATATTAGGTCTGTTGAGGAATTGTTATTTCTTTAGATGTGATACTGATATTTACAATTAAGCTATTTAAAGCAAGTACTTATTTAGAAATGTGTACTGAAATTTGATGACTGAAAGGATAAACTCCTCAGAATAGTCTGTGGGGAGGGCACCTGGAGATATAGGTAAGACAGGACAGTCTTTGATGCAGTTGGGGGGGAATTATTATAGTCTGACTGTTTTTCATGTTTGAAATCATTATATAAAATCTTCAAACATATATAAAAAGAAAAAGAAAACATGATATAACTTTACAAATAAAAATTTTTAATATTACATAATTATTTTGTATTGTCATTTTAAATGTTTTAAACATTTATATTAGTGTTTTGTTAATTCTCTTGAGTTTTGTAGATAGATGACTGAATCATCTACAAATGATATTTTGGAAATTAATTTCCAAAATTAAGCTTTTACTATGAATTACCTTTCTTGTAATCTCTGTTTTTGAACTTCCAAAACAATATTATAAGTATTGAAACTACATACCGCAGAATATGTTTTTGTTACATAAGTGACTGGATGAATTAATGAAAGGCTTACAGACCTCTTTGTGTTATTTCTGGCTAAAATGATGATCCTTCATTTGACATTAAGAATAATGATTGGGATTGTGGTTAAATATGTCAGAGCAAAAGTACATCTGCTATCTCACTTGAATCCACCACATATACAAATATTTGTAATTGAAAAGTGAGTGTATGTATGCATATACACACAGGGGTGGGCAAAAGTAAGTTTATAGTTGTGATTACATGAAATAAAGTTTATTCCTCTATTATTTCTTATTAATTATTGCATTATTTATTTGTATTAGAGCACTAAACTTACTTTAACCTACCCTTGTATAGTTATATATGTTACACCAGGTAACTATTACAAGACCACAGAGAAAATTGCAGAATACCGAAGTAACAGAAAATGGGAGCCATTAAACAGCTTTCTAGATTTTAAACTGGGAAATTTTTCCTAATAGTAAGGAGGTTCAGAAAACCTTGGCCAATGAAAGTTTGTCCCTGCCTAGATGGCTGCAGACTCTGCATGAACTAGAGAAACAGCAAACTACTCCTATCTGTTTACCGCAGACCTACAAGGGAGGTAAGTGTCAGGTAAGCATGTTATCAAAATGTAAACTTAATTTTTCCAACAAATATTACTCATCAAAATATGAACTCATGAAATTAGACATTATTCAGAATAAAGGTATATTAATTTTCCTCATCAATGGACTAAGAAAATAAGTTTGAAGCATTTAGAGAAGATCCTGATCTACTCTTAGACATGAGAAAGTCAGTTTTCTTGAACATTTTATTTATCCATACATTATACTATACTTCCTATTTCAAAATAGTCCCTTTAAAACAATAAACATAAGAATATTATGTTCAATACTTTCACTAAGTGTATTTAAATTATCACTGTATAATGCTGTATTAAATTATAGAATTAATGAAAAATATTCCTATGAAAATTGTTTTAGTGCACAAAACTAAATGGCATCTGTTCAGTTATTAAATAAAAATGTGTAGTCACCTTGTGTCAAAATCAGAGAAGGAATTAAACCAAACTTGTTAGTAAAATGTGGTGATCGCTTTAAGAGTAATTTTTAGTCTATGAATTGTGAAACCCTTTGAATTCATGATAATAAAAAAACATTTTTCTCAGAACATCTGTAAATCCATAAATTTCAAGTAAGTATTCAGTTCACCTATTAGTAAGAGGATCTAAAATTTATTATTGTGAAACAGATTTGACCAAAATGTCAGCAGATATTGTTTGTTTCCAAAAATAACTATTTTTTACTTTTTAAAGATGTTATTTATTTATTTTTAGAGAAGGAAAGGGGAGGGAGAGAGGGATACAAACATCAATGTGTGGTTGCCTCTCACACGCCCGTTACTGGTGGCCTGGCCTGCAACCTAAGCACCTGCCCTAGACTGGGATTCAAACCAACGACCCTTTTGTTCACAGGCCAGCCCTCAATCCACTGATCCACATCAGCCAGGGCTA
The DNA here is from genome assembly GCF_021234165.1 of Pteronotus mesoamericanus. Lineage (NCBI taxonomy): Eukaryota > Metazoa > Chordata > Mammalia > Chiroptera > Mormoopidae > Pteronotus > Pteronotus mesoamericanus. The sequence goes on along the minus strand of NW_026555247.1, from coordinate 11,997,070 downwards.
AAAATAACTACTTAAAAGGTAACTGCAAAAATTAAGAATTGACACACATATTAATGTGTAAACAATGGAAGATATCCATAGGCCTATAATACTTTGTTTTTGCCTAAGACTACTAAGAAGGTAGGTTCTAAAGTTAAGAGAAACAAACATACTTGACGTTTTAACATTATAGCAGTTTTGGAAAGAAATATAACAGATCCTTTACCTTTGGTGAAAATTTCAAATGGCTGGCACTAAATTCTAAACTAGAATATGATCGAAATATTTGTATTAAAGGTTTACCTAGTTATTTGGCTACTGAGCCCTCTCCTTTTGCAAATTTATGTGTTATAAAACTTATACACATTGAATAGTCTGCTTAGAATATCATGGTAAGTGAAATAAGTCAGATAGAAAATGTTAACAACCATATGATTTCACTCATATGATGCCATTATTCTGCAGAAGATTTTGTGTTAAGCTTGGACATTCCTCCATGGGAACCACTGGAAGGACTCAGAAGGCTGCAGCTATCAGCAACTGGTGATTGGCAGCTTTATCATGACATCTCATGCAGAGTTTTTTGGCAAAACATCAAATCATCCTGGAGACTCAGCCATCCCAGCCTAGATTTGACACCTGCGACTTCTGGCTTTTCCCAAAACGTTATCATCCTTGAAAGGGAAGAGACTTCAGACCATTGCGATTCAGGAAAATACAACGGATGGCAATTGGGAGAACTGTGTGAGGCCCCAACGTTCCTACTTTGAAGGGGACTGAGGTGTCATTGTCCTATGTACAACATTTCTTGTATCTTGTATCTTCTTCAGTAAGTGTCTCTATTTTTTATATTACATAGCTGGGTATTTTCTAGACAGATCTCCTATACATTTCATATAATTTCCTTTGCATTCTTACTCTTATTATAAGACCAGTATTATGGAAAGACAATGAAAAAGTTGTAGCTATTTAAACTATTTCAGGAAGAGATAGGAACACTGACTAAAACAAACTTACTATTATTGAAATGAGTAGAACTAAACTGTAGTTCTGACTTCACCGTTAACTCTGGAAATTTGGAGAACTCAGTAGTATTTCTGAGCATCAGAGTCCAGATGTATAAAATGCAGGTCCTGGAGAAAGGTGATCTCAGAGGCTTCTCTTCAAAAAAAAAAAAAAAAACTATATAAGAGTGAAGCCATAGTCAAATGTTGCCTCACTGTGGACAAGTTGCTTGAGCAAGTTAATACAAAGGGAGGTGACCTGAACTAACCACTGGGGACCTAAATTTATCCAAATGATTTTCTAAGTAATAATGTGGAGACAAAAGTGAGCAATAACAGGATATCAGGCGCACAGTAAGATGCTGTCTGGAATTGGGAAAACAATCTTTACAAGAAAAATCAAATACCAAAATTAATGTTAACAAAAGAAAGAAAATAAGAGGGAATTGGTTTGCTTAGAGAATTGAGGGTGTGTATCTAACCAAAGAAAGGATAGGACTAACAGGTTTGGCTTAATAGAAGAGTCACGGAGAAACATTTTGTCTTTGATTCTATTTTTCCTTTTTTTTAAGAAAAGGATCGTTCTTTTGGAAAACTGATTTCATGGACCATTTGAGAAAATCAGCCTAGAGATTAAACCAAGATTAACAGTGATAGAGAAATATAGAGAAAAAAGTGTCCCACATTGCTTCAGACTACTCTATATTCCATCAGTCTTATCCTGAACATACAAAACCACCGAAACATAGTAAGCAACTTATTATTTTATAGAAATTTTAATACCAACACAAAACAGTGCTCTAACAGTTCTATACAATACCAACAGGAAGAAAAATAACTAAGTTGTTTTGAAAACATTTGAAATAAAATGATAATGATACTCAATGTTAACCAAACTATGACGATGTATTAGAACAAAAAAATTATTGGTCTTAACAAAAATTATAGTGTTTTATAAATTATTGTTTGCTTATAACTTAGCTTATATTCGTTAACATTAAAATATATTTTATTATATACAAAATATGGTGAAATCCATTTTAAGTGTGTTCTCAAAACAATAAATGCTAAAAAATAATGAGACAAAATCTGGAAATGAATAGAAAGAAAATTAAATAATACAAATGATAAAATGAAACTTTTTAAAAAATATTGGTTAATAAAATAAATGTTTTGTCTTGTATTAACTGCCAGTTGCATGTCCTAGGAGAAATTTTTAAATCAAGTTCAGTTTGACAATGTGTATCTACTAAAATGCCCTAACTCATCATAATATATTAGATGTCAGGTCAATATAGTAGCAGTCATTCTCATTTTTATGTAGATTTTTATTATAGTTTACATATCGAGTTTCACTACTAATGTATTTCTAGAGAGCTACTAATCACATAACTTATTTTCAGGAATAAACGCACAGTAACCATTCTAACTACTTTTAAAAATATCAAATTGTGAAAGCACTAGTAATATTAAATCAAAGCATGATTCTTGTGGATGTTCCATTGTCTTTAATTTTGTATATTTGTTTAATGGTTCAAAGTAAAGGGTTATTGTCGCAGAGGGAATGTTAAAAGTAACAAGGTTGTCTACCTATAGAATAATCTGGGAATATATTGTCTCAAAAAACAATTAAGTTGCTTTATTCTAATGTCTCTCACTTCAATAAAAAAGTATTAAAGATATATATCAAAATGCACTTTATGCTTTCTTTAAGGCAATATAGATACGCCATCACTCAGAAGGCCTCTCTCCCATGTTTAACCTCTATATTCAGAAACCTCTATTTTAAATTATATTTTAGCTCATAATTCATTACATTAAAATATAATGTATTACATAGACAAGTGAGATACAATAAAATTGTATCTTCAGAAGAGAAAAAAAATGTATATACCAAAGTTAAATTTCTTCCAAATTAGAAAATATAACGATATATGAGGAGGGACCCAATGAAAACTTGGAATTTATTTATAAAGTATTATGTGTTTATTTTTACTTGTTTAAACATTGGTCATCTTCAAAGTACTCTATTTGATGCAATATACCTATCAATACTTTTTTCCACTGCTCAAAACAGTTTTTGAACTTGTTGATTTTGATGACTTTTCGTGCTTCTGCTGTTTTGTTTGTTTGTTTTTTTGTTTGTTTCATCTCTTCCATATCAGCAAAACATTTCCCTTCCATTATTCATCCAGGGAAGACATTATTCATCCAGGGAAACAAACAAAATGTTGCTTGGGGTGAGACAGTGTCAATAGGGAGGCTGGAGCATGGGGATTTTTACTGTTCTTTGATTAACAAATGCTGAACACTCAGAGTTGTGGGCAGGTGTGCTCCTAAATTGACAATTATGAAACAGGCAAACACGTTGATAGAGTCTTCAGAAAAAAATTCACTGAAGCTGAACTCAGCCTCTCACAACAACGCCAGCTGGTGCACAAGTACATATGGATTCCTAGAACACTCACCTAGCAGGGGAAGCCTATACTGCAAGGAGCTGGCATCCCAGAAGATAATTCCATTTTTGGGGGGATGGTCTCCACCTTTTACAATTTTATTTCTTAAGTTTTTATTTATGTATGTATGTATTTATTTATTTTTTAAATTTTATTTTAATTTATTTTTTCAAATACATTTGTCTTTGCCTCCCCCCCACCACTTTCCCTTGCCCCCTCCCTCCTTCCCTCCCTCAGCTCTTCCCCTTTGGTTTTGTCCATGAGTCCTTGCTATATGTTCCTTGACTTTCTCCTTCCCTTCCTTTTCCCCGCCCCCCCTCCCTCCTTCCTTCTTGTCTCTGTTGATTTCTTTTCCTTTCAGTGTTGCTGGTCTTATTTTCCTTGCATCTTTGTATTGTTGGTTAGGTTCTGCTTATAGGTGAGATCATAAGTTTTTATTTAAATGTATTTTTGAATTACTTTCTTTTATGAAATATATAGTGTTATTTTTATTCTAATACAAAATACTTTTAAATACATATTTAAAGTATAATATTTAATTTTTATATCAAATGCAATTAATATTAGTGACTTAATTGAATTCAATAGTATTTATGAAATAGCACATTGGTGTTAAGTATACATTTCCCAACCTCAACATTCCAAATGACAATGTATTTATGAAGCAATAGAGCCGAGTAAATCACTTTGAAGATCCTCCCTAAACTCAGCTGAATGTGCTGCATTTCTTCTACTTTATTACTGGACTTATAACTTAAAAAATTTGCCATATTTAAAACAATGGGCAAAGAAGGTCAAATTTTATTATCCAAAAAAATTTAAAAGCCTTATTTTTTGATACTTTAGGAATGGATGTTCTGAAATGACATTTTTATTTGAAAGAAAAGATAAAATAATTCCACATTCATAATGAAGGCATAGGAAAAAATGAATGTAATTATCAAAAGAAACACGCATATAGTAGTGAAAAACAGCAAATACTATGTCAAGATCAGTAACCTGGGTAAAGAAAAGGTAAATGGTTAGCTCAGTTGATAAAAAAAAAATGTTTGCTAAAATTGCATAGGAAGTGACAATACAGGGAAGCTTTGTAGAGTTGACTGGGAGTTTTAGATTTTATATTAGGTAATATGGGCATTTACTTCAAAGTCCTGAGTGATATGATGAAAATGTTGCTTAAGGAAACAGTGTTATAACTTCACAATAATTAATGGCAGAAGTTATGGGAATGGAATTTTGATGGAGATAGTGGACAAATATTAACAAGTGCATGTAAACTATATGGCCTTAAATGAAACTTTGGTAAGGGTAGCACATTATAGTAGAAATTGGCAGAAGCAGGTCACAAGGTTGTGTTCTCTCTTCGTAGAATGAATATGCCACATCCTCAATATGTTTCTCTATCATAGGAATAACGATTTAGTTCTTGTAGTAAAGTAAACTAAAATTTCTGGAATTGAATTGTATTTCAAAAATATTAATATGTTTAATGATTTTGATCATGAGTTGGGTGATTTCTTATTTGACCTATTGATTATTACTTAATTGCCTAACTTTTTGACACATTTATTTAGACTGACATTGTTTTAACCAGGTTGGTGTCAAAAGAAATAACTTTGCAAGGGTTAAGAAACACGACATCTCTGTCATTTTAATGTTAGTAGTTTATATTTACATCGATAGGATTATTAGAGCCCTATTTTCTTTATAGTTATCTTTTCCAGCCACCTTTCCATTTTCAAATGTTAGTTTGGGTAAAATTATATAATTAAATCTAAAAATCCACCCAATAGGGTGCATAGAAGTGGAAATAAACTGCAAAATGCTTGAGACTGTACCAATGAGTAAGGAGGTCAATAAAAATCCCTCTGAGTTTGGAAGCCTCATTCTTCTTATACTATGTGTATGAAGCATTGGATATGTGTGAGTGTGATCATCAACATCCGTCTGCATATTAATATGTTTTTAAAATTTTATTTATTTATTTTTAGAGAGAGGGGAAGGGAAGGAGAAAGAGAAAGAGAGAAACATCAATGTGTGGTTGCTTCTTTTGAGCCTCCTCTGAGGACCTGGCCCGCAACCCAGGCATGTGCCCTGACTGGGAATCAAATTAGTGACCTTTTGGTTCACAGGTTGAACCAAATCCACTCAATCCACTGAGCCACACCAACCAGGGCTTGCATATTAATTACCAGTACAGTATAATGTCCTCTAAAATTTTGGATCAAAAATAAATTTACATACTTATACAAAAAAATTCTGCTATTCCAAAAGGCTCCATACCCATCTATTTGAGCTTGAGGTTTTCAGAAAGATTCTGAGAGGGAAATAAGCATGAGAGAAATATAAGCATTTTTGTTTCTTAAGAAAAACATCTGTGGAAATAAAGATAAAGAATAAGAATTGGTCAGAGGAGAGCTGTCTCATCCAAGGCTTCTACTGACCCCAAAGTAACCCCAAAACAGGCTTGGCCTTTCCTAAGTTAGAGCAAAGGACTTGTGTCTCCCTGGATTGTCTCAGGAAGAGTAAGTGACCTTGGGTGAGAAGATTCTCTTCAGCAGTAGCAATTCTTAAAGAAGTCTCACAGCCTAAGATTATTTGTCAGCAGCTGGCTTCTGAAAGAGGAAATGGACAGCACATCATAATGTCCACTGCAGTACTCCATTTATGGTTCTTTAAAAATGGTTATGAAACATAATTACGAGATAACAAGGAATGATCGGAGACTAGACTTTCAGATACCTCTTTGCTATTTGCAGAATCAGTGTAATCGTGTAGCTGAAACTTCAACAATAAATTCATTCACTCAATTACTTTCATGAACCTTATATATGTCAACAATCTGAGTTTGCAAATATCATTCAGCATTGTTGAGAAAAACTAACATACTAATATGCAGATGTAATAAAGTATTGTAGATGCTATAATGCAGCTGTCCCCAAATTTTAGGCACCAGAGATGGGTTTCCTGGAAGATGAGATGGGGGGGCAGAATGGGGGAGCAAGAGGCGGAACTCAGGTGAGGAGTGGAAAGGAGGCCGACCTCAGGTGAGCTGTTCTTGCTCACCCACTGAGGGTGTTTTAGGAGGGCAGTGGGGAGGGAGGGAGGAGGCAGAGCTCAGGTGAGCTTAGCTCGTGGACCAGTTCCTAACAAGCCACAGACCAATGGTTTGGGGACCCCTGCTCTTATGGGAATGTATGTCAAGCTCAGGGGAAGAAAAGGCATGTGTTCTATTCAACTAGGAGATGAGGTAGATGGGGAACTTGGTAACATTTCATAGCAGAATTAACTTTTGACCTGACTGTTAAAAGAGCAGGAGAGGTTGTCTGAGCAGATAATGGAGTAGAGAGTTTCATATAGGGAAAGAGAAAAAATGAATTTAGTTGGCAGGCATCAGACAGCATGGCGCATGAAATAAACTGCACTGGAGAAGCAACACAAACCAGGAATGACAGTCCTTTGATCCTGGAGAACCTGAATTCCCTTGCCGAAAGGGGGAGTCACTATAGGATTTTACACTACAGGGATCAATAGGTCAATACTTAAATTTAAATTTTAGAAACAACATTCTGAAACTATGTAAATAAAGAGAACATCACTTAAATGAATGTAATAAAAAACTATTAAAAATTAAGTACCATGATAAAAGAACATATAAAATTAGAAAGTAATAAATATGTCAAAAAAGCCAAGAAGAAATTTAAATAAGGAATTTATCAGATTTATAGATTGCCCTAGGTAGAATCACTATCTCTATGTTATTTCCTGTCCAAGAACACTGATTCAAGTCTCGGCGAGATTTTGAAATTTACTTCATAAATTTATGATTATTTCACATGACGATAATGTCAAGATATTATACATGTGTCACATGTCTTTTTTCTTTCCTAGGAATAACCTGCTGGGAAATAGATTGCAAATCAACTGTTCAGTCTCTTTCTTCTCAAAAATAATGCCATGATGATCATCATTTGACAATTTTAAGAATTTATTTATATTATTCCTTAGCTAATATTTCTTAAAATGTAACTCTCCTGTCTTTATACAGTTCTTGAAAGGTTTTGCAAAACTGCTTTCCATAAAATTTGCCTCAATTTTTATTGAAACTAACTGTATATGATAGTAGTATTACCACTGCCACACTGCTGTAATTGATTATTATTTATTTAAATTGCTTTTGTTTCTTAATCAATTTAAACATTTTTATCTAGTTTATTGTATGATTTGAACTCAATAAGTAAAAACCATAATTAAGCATTGTTTTTTTTTGCCCTACAGAACTTTTCATCTATTTTGTGAGCTACTTTTTTATCTTTCTTTGGCAAAAGCTGGAACAGAATCCTTAGCTTTCCTCACAAATCTTATGCATTTAACAAGTAGTCTCCTTTACTATTCTCCTTAAAATTGTGTCCACTATATAATCATCAGAACTCCTTTAGGCTGAGTATCTTCAAGCCCTGGAAATTGCAGTATTGAATGGCAATGACCTCTCCAGTTTACCATACTCACCTCCTTGTCCATTACCTGCCCCTGCTTCTGACTTTATCAGTGTCTAGCTCATGGGAAGTTAATGTTAAAGGAAAAAGTAGAACAGCTTTTTGTACTAGGAGTTATTTGTGGTCTGGCATTGACACTTAAAGCTAACTCTCTGTTAAAGACAACTGATGTTTTTGGTGGAAATATTCTTGTTAATATCTTCCAACTAAAATCACTCAGAACCAAATATGTCTTTTCCAGATGGTCCCTTTATTCCCTGTGCATCTACTTAATTCCCTGAGAATCAGTGATTCTTTTCTAATCATTTTTCTTTACCCTCAAATTATGCTCTTAGAAATATTCCTTCCAGGATGACTCTAGACCTTTTTTCCACCACATGTTTCTTATTCAATTCTTTTAATCAGGCACATTTGATCCCAAGTAGGTGGAGATAGAGCTTGTTCTTGATGGAACTCCTCCCTACTCTCTGCTTTGCATCCCAGGCCACTTTAGCCACAGCCTGTCATGACAATCTTTAAGGCTCTCCAAACTAAAACTCTCTGAGTAGTTGACCCCTTTGGAGATCTTTCCCCTGCTTATGGTTAAAGGAAATAGTCTTTTGCCTCCTCTATGGAGACAAATGTAGAAAGTACAACATATTGACAGATCCCAGCAAAGGAATCTTCTTTCTTGATCTTCATTTCTTAAAACCAGAGGTAAGAGATCACTCTGTTGCAGGACTTCTTGGATAGTCTCTTAGAATGTCATAACATGTAACCTAACACCTCATTTATGATACGGGGGTACTTAGCATCTACTGTATTTCTCTTAGATTTAGAGAAACCAAGAAAAATGAATGCCAGTGAAATTCTGTTACACTTATTTTCATTTTTCTTTACAAAATCTCTTTCCCCTTAAGTGAGTTGTTGTTATTATTTGTCTGGAAAGTTGTTTTCTTTTCCTATAAGGACTTCATTAATTCCATTTTATAGTTCTTTATGACATTACTATATAGGTTCACCAGGGACTTAAAAGTGGGTATAATCACATTTAGAAGTTATTACTAATTCTTTCAGCTCACTTAGTAGGATACACTGAGAGAATAACTCATTACTATTAAGTGCAATTTATTTTAGAATATCGCTTTATGCTCTTCCGAAGAAATGCTGAATTTGTGTAAGTAGTTGGCTTATGCATCATTGAAAGGTAGTAATATAATTCTATATTTAAATGCATTTAGAAATCTAGAACTAAAACACTACAGATGATTCTTTGTAATATGATTTCTTTATTTCTGTATAATTATAATACATACATAGTACTGTAATAGGAAAAATGGTACACAATCACTAAACTACTTATTTTTCTATAAGTAAATGCTATTTAGGTCCTAAGTCTTATTTTTATTACAGAGGAAAATCAAATTTGATAGTTCCAAATGAAATCAGTAAGTTCCAATTTTTTCTTAGGTCTTTTCTTTTCTTTTTTTTTTTTTTTTTGCATAAAGAGTTCAAGATAACTGCTTTCCCTTCCCTTCTCTTTCTTCTAAACCAGACTTACACTTGAGTAGATGGAGGTAAGATTTAAAAATTAGTAGGGTCTTGAAAAGGGAAATGTTAGTAAGAAAAGACATGAAAATGCAATGCTCAGATTTTTCTTCAGGAGAGGACTTCCTTCCCAGTTGCAAAGAGGGAGATTAGATGAAAGCCTCAAATTTTTAGCTTATTTTTGAGCCAAAGTCACAGTATTTTCAAGGCGGGTCCTGCTAAGCAAGGCGGTGGTGTTCTCCAAGGATGTGCTATTTTCTGGATGCCCACCAGCCAATAACCAAGCACAGTGGTAAAACAAGAACCTAGTCATTTGTATTCAATGTTGAATTAATTGTTCATATTTGCTCTGGTGTTCTCTGCTGGGCTGACAGATGCTGTTGATCAGCTTTATATCCAAAGGCTTTCCTTGCTTAATCATTTAAAAAAGTTTTTGTGAGTAGATAAATACACTTTTAATTTATTTTTAAGTTTTATTGATTTTTTTAGGGTGGCATCGGTTAATAAAATAATGCAGATTTCAAGTGTACAGCTCTATAATATATCATCGATATATTGCACCATGTGTTCATTATTTCACTTATATGCACAACCTAATGAACAAAAAAACTTAATAAACTATTATTATAGACAGACTGAGATACAGAGAACACACTGACAATTTTCAGATGGGAGGGAGGTTCAAGGGCTGGATGAAAAGGGTGAATGGATTAAGCAAAAATAAACAAATAAAAACCAGACCCCTGCTCAATCTTGCTCCTTTTTTTAAACATGTTTTTCCCCAATAAATACTTATGTTAAGCAAAATAAGCCAGGGGGCGAAAGACAAATACCATATGATCTCACGTATAAGCGGAACCTAACCAACAATACAAAGATGCAAGGAAAATAAGACCAGCAACACAGAAAAGAAATCAACAGAGACAAGAAGGAAGGAGGGAGGGGGGGCGGGGAAAAGGAAGGGAAGGGGAAAGTCAAGGAACATATAGCAAGGACTCATGGACAAAACCAAAGGGGAAGAGCTGAGGGAGGGAAGGAGGGAAGGGGCAAGGGAAAGTGGTGGGGGGGAGGCAGAGACAAATGTATTTGAAAAAATAAATTAAAATAAAATTAAAAAAAAACACTTACACTCCTCACTATATCCCAACATCTGCTTCCCTGAGTAAGAAAACGTGATACACGTGTATATATGTACAGAAGAGTCTTACTGCTGTTCCTCAGTTATTATTGTTCCTATGCTTGAGTTTGCTACTCTTGTTTTTTTTTTTATTATTATTCATCTGGTCTGTTCCTGGTTCCTTGATCTCTTTCCAAACTTCATTCTTGCTGCAGACGCTTTAATCCCATTCTGAGGTCATGATCTCTAAGGATGTATAGCTCCTAACTTGTTTATCTCACCTAGAGGCCTCACAAAATCCAAAGACCAATTCTCTCTTCTTCCTTATTCCTCACAGGAAGCATGGGAGAATATTTTATACATGGCAAATTCAAGGAAGGGATGATGACAACTTTTTCTAAATATGAATTGGTATAATATATCCTGTAGAGTTAACTGCCATTCTTTACTTTTACTATTACAAATAGAATTCTCTATCTATATAAGAGTTTATTAGACAGTTTCCCTGGTTTCAATTAAAAAAAAAGGAAGCAAAGATTTCCTCAGTTCTGGGTCACTACACCTGGGGTTTCTATTGTCTAATACTTGGGACTTGAACAAGAGGTGTTTCTCAGGTACTTACTAGTCATAGTCCTTTGCTTCTCCTCCTTCATTTTCTCACTTAATGCCTATGTCATATTCCAAATCCCTTCACCCTTAATATTCAAAGCCAATCTTTAGAGGAGAAAATAAAGATGGAAAGAAAGAATGAATGAAAGAATGAAATAAAGATAGAGTCATATACTTTATGAAGCTTTTAAAAAGTCCAGGTTATGTTTACTTAAAATAACTGAGTATTTCAAATGTTTCAGCCTTTAATCTCATGTAGGACAGTGAGTATTGAAAATCGTAACTTCTGCAAGTATAGGATAATGGATACAATGGTGAGAGCAGAGCAGGGAAAACTTGATTCAGATATTTTCTAAGATCTTCCTACTCCTCCTCCTCCCAAAAAATATCTTTGTGCCTAATAGCTGAATTTGCATACAAATAATTTTTTGTGGTGAATTATTTTGTAGAGTGTATTTGCTGCTCTCTGTGTTAATCCCAGTTCTCTCAGCAGGCTCTCCTTTTTCCTTTTTCATCCAAGAAGCTCAGATGAGGCTACACACTACATGAATGAGGATAATAAATCTTGATGATTTAAAAATAACAGAAAAGAAAGCTGCCTTTTTAAAAAACCAGTAATAAATTGAGGCTGGGGATGGAGTTGAGATGTAATTTTATGGGAATAAACTCAAGAGTGTAAAAAGAAAACTTGATTTTTCAGTATCTATAAATGTAACTTCATACCTGAATAATTATTTCCCAATAATTCCACTCTTCTCTTAAATCTACATTTCAGCTGATGGTTTTAAAGCAAATCTCATCAGTTAATGGTCAACTTAGTCATCCTGGATCTTTTCTCAGTCTTGATTTTTTTGAAAAATGACCATTTAATTAAAGATTTTTTTCTTTCCTTTTTATTTCCTTTCCAAGGGAACATTTAAATTATGGAGTGTTTAAATATGATCTGGGCATCAATCTGAAGAGTCATGTTTCTTCAATCCTGTCTTATTTCTATTCTGACTTCAACCAATAATGTATTATTTTATTTTTGTTATTTTATCTTTTCCTATTGCATCTATGTGATCTCTGGACATCCTATATTCAGAGCTGAACATTATATGTAATGCTGATAAGTAGAGGTTACAATGAAATTATTCTTTTCTACAACATCAATAATATACTATTTTCTTAAGCCCTGGCTTTTCTTCTAACTTTTGCCAAAAAGTGTTTTCATTAACCCAGCAAGAAATACTGTATTTCTTAAACTTATGGCCTTGATTTTACTTTTATTAGTAGTCTGATATATTACTTTTAATTTTGATTATTTATATACATAAATATTTTCATATAGATTTTACCTATTTGGAGTATGGTATAATTTATTAAACAAATTGTGTTTTTAATTGATTTTAAAAAAGAGAGAGAGAGAAATATCATTTGTTGTTCCCCTTATTTTGCCCTGATTGGATATTGAACCCATGACTTTGGAGTATCAGGGCCATTCTCTAACCAACTGAGCAACCTGGCCAGGGCCACAAAAACATTTTTTTTTAACATGCAAGTCTAGTCTGTATTTATAGAATATTCATCTTCAAAATTGTATAATTACATTTAAATGAAGAAAATTGTTTCAGTCTATTTAAAAAATACAGGGAATATTCATTTGCAAGATATATGCAGTCCCGTGTTGCAGCATTATGCTTGGTGGCAAGAGATGGAAACAACTGAAGTGTCCTTTGATCAATGATTGGATAAAGAAGATGTGGTACACATATACAAGGGAATATGGCTCAACCATAAGAAAAGAAGAAATACTGCCATTTGTGACTACATGGATGGACCTTGAGAATACCATGGAAAATGAAATGTCAGAAAAAATTAAGAATTCTATTATTTCACTCATATGTGAGATATAAAACTGAAAGTAACAAATGAACACACAAGAAAAACAAACAAAACTCCTCATATTCACAGATAACAGTATAGCAGTTACCAGTGGGATCGAAGTTGAGGTGATAGTAAAGGGTAAAGTGAAACAAATACATGGTGACAGAAAATAAATTGACCTTGGGTGGTAGGCACACAATGCAATATAAAGATCATGTATTATAGAAGCATGCAACTTGAAACATATATAATCTTGTTAAACAACGTCATCCCAACAAATGTATTAATAAAAAACACAGGGAGATAAACTTCTGCTCCTTAATATTTTCTCTATATGTAATATTCAAAAAGAATCCCATTAACTTATTCCTTACAGTCAGTTTGTTGCAGTACACATCCAACTTTCTAATATATAGCTTGAGCTCCTCATTGGAGACCAAACTTTCAACATAACCCATATTAGAAAAAAAAAATGTGTCTTTTCTGAAACTGGCTGCATTTTTCTTTGTGTTTCAAAATATTCTGGGTTCCTGAAATAAACATCTAAGAGCAAATTAATGCTGAAAATAAATTCTCAATTAATTTAAATGTATTAAATGATTCCTGTTGGTGTAAGAACATCCAAACCCAGGGAAGTAGTTTCAAGAGATGAATATAAATACTTCTTTCAGATAACTGTTTCCAATTTCTTTTATTTATCTGAGATTAAGGAGAGAATTTAAGGACAATTGCATAAAGGTGGGAGAAGCCAAGATGGAAATTGGGTTATAGGATAGTTAATATTATGTTCTCTCTTGCATGTTATAGTCGGGATCTGAAAAGAGTGGCCAGGAATTAAAGGAAGGGCCAAAGAGAGGGCATTTCAAAAATGTGCTAACCTAGATGCACAGAAAAATTCAACAGGGTTTGCTTAAGGCAAAGATTAGCCTTTTAATAGAGTGTATGCCTGGGACCTGAGGATCCACCATAACCTTCCCAGTTATGGATTTATGATCAGATCACACTATGAGGTTACCATCCATAAAACCCCTTTTATCATTCACATTCCCTTACATGGAAGCTAAATTTAGTATAAATGCATTTATATTTATATTGAACCTATTAAACATAATCATTTTTGTATTAATAAAGAGAAAAGGACCATGAAAGTACATTTATCAATATTCATTGCTCTTGGTGGGTGATATACAAATCACAATGTATTCAAAAGCATTTCTCTCAGAGATACAAAGACTAGGATGCATTCTATAAGATTGTTTTTAACGGAGAGGGCTCATCTTTATATTCCAGTAAGCAACATTTAAATATGTTTAAATCAAATAATAAAATATATTTATTTGTATACATTTTAATGTCTTACTAAATTAGCAAAGCTTTTGTACATTTTTAAAAACAATATGTTTCCTGAAATGAGAGCACACTGATATTTCTCTTCTGTGTTCTGGGTATTTTGTGAGGTCAATGCTTTTACATTGGCACAATGGGCGACAAAAGAAGAGAGGACAGAGTAGAGAAAGCAGTGGATTTAGTAAACTTCAGTAATGGGTAACTACAGGGCCAGATGGTAACTCTACATCATAATCTTTCACATTACAATGTGAAGTTTGTGTGTGTATAGAAGTTTTAAGGAAGAGTAGTAAAGAAATGTGGGGGAAACATATAACCCTGGAGAAATCTTTTGTTTATGATTATTGCTGTCCTACTGCTTCATCACTTTTCCTCAACAGATTAATCCATTCATGGATCATACTGGATACTATCACTACAATCCACATGCCAAAAAGTCTGCTATGGATTATGATGAGAAAGTCAATTTACTAAGTTACTTGTTAGTAATATTTTTCATATTATAAGAAAAATAGTTAATTTACTAACAAATTAATTCACTCATATATTTGATCTTTTATAGACTCATTATAATTTATTTCAATTATGTATTTGTCATTTAAAAGAAAATCTAGCACTTCAAATTTATATAGTTAGGCAAATATTGGTAAAAAGATTGGCATGTATCTCAAAATCTATTTTTTTTAACAGCATTAACAACAGCATACTATTAAACTTGTAGTACACTCCAGGAGCTGAAATTTCAGTGAAGTAGCTTCAGGAGACTTCAAATAAGTTGTTTAAATTCTTGTAACTACTGAGTGACAGACACACTTTTTACTGAGGTCTTTATAACTACGAAGCTAAGGTTGTTTCTACAGTATAAACTTGAGTAATTTAAATACTTTATATTTAAATAGTATGGTGTTATAGATTATATTAAATATTATTTATATTAAAATATGAATTAGAACATTATTTAAATATTAATATACAATTTATGTGAAATATATACTTTTAGGAAATAAAATTTAGAAATGGGAGGTACTGGTGTAAGTATAATATTGAAGCTATAAGAAAGAACGAGTTAAATGAGAGAGAGGAAATACTTAAACTCAAGTTTTAATATGTCACATGTACTAAGTAGGAAGATGAAATAGAGCCAGGAATGGAGTAGGTTTATGGAACTGAATACACAAAAAGTGTGATTGAAGATGGAGAGAAACTTCTATTTAATTTTCCTCTTGGCTTCAAATATAAAACTATAGCTTGTAGAAGTGTAGACTTCGAAGCTGTAAAAGCACTCACATATGTCCCTGTGTATCAGTGTTATGAGATCAATTCCATGTTTATATAAACAAGTTGACAGTACAGCACCAGAATCAATAGGAATATTTTGTTAATCTAGTCAAGTGCTACATTATTTTTAAGTAAATTTAATCCATTTTATAGTCTTGGTCACAGATGAGATACAAAGTAGGTATAAATTAACATATATTTATTGAGTTCCTACAATGGCTCAAATACTTCAAAGGATATATTGGTGAATAAGACAAAAAGATTCATGCTCTCAAGGAGCTGGAATTGTAGTGGAAGAAAAATCAATACAGAAATAAATATGTAAACCAGATAATTTTGTATTTTGAAAAGTGCTATTTTAAAAAGCAATAAAACAAAAAAGATAGTGGGACAAAGTAATCAATGAAGTTATGCTAGGTAGCTTTTGTCTGAGAAGTTAAGACATGAGGGAGAGAATGACTGTGTATAGATTCTTTGAAATCAGATGCCCATATGGCATTAAATTTTTAAGAATTTTTTTAGAGAAAAATTCTCGTGAGAGAAATTGGGCTGAGCATGCACAAGTCTGGAAGAGCCATCACACTGCATTGCAAGTATGGTGTTAAGTGAAGGAGAGAGGGGGAGATAAGGTTGAAGTTCCAATCTCCCTGTAGCCTAAGAAATGTTAGCAAAGACCATGTAGAGTTCTGGGAACCAAAATCAGCCATCAGAGGATTACCACACCTTCTAGAGGGCAGCTAGCCATGTACATTCTTTGGCCAAGAACAACCAGTGGGAATGCGGGCTTTGGTGCAAACCCAGAGATATATTTCAGAGAATAGTAGTTGAGACCAATATCAATTACATTTCCTGTGGTCAGGTATCTGAGAGAGGAATTCTTATGGCTGCCCTTATAAGCTACCCAGGAGGTGGGATGTTCTGGATAGAGAGAATGCATGACACTGAAGTGGGAAAGAGGATGACATACTAGCAAAATAAAGAAGGCCAGCAGGACCAAGTAGTAGGGAACAAGTGGAAGACTGTAATATGATGTGAGGAGATCGGAAAGGTAGACTAGATTCAGATCCATAGAACCTTCTAGATCGTGATAAAATGTTCTTATTTTTCAAAAAGAAATTGTAAACTTTTAATCAAGGGAGTGTCATTATTTTATCAATATTAATGGATAGTTCTAGCTTCGGTGTAGAGAAGATTAGAATGTGAATAAATTGAAAACGGGGAGACTGAGGAGTATACTACCTTAAGAGAAAGGAGTGGAACTAAAAATGGCAATGGAAGTGAAAGAGTAGTTTTGTTAGAGGTACAGTTTTAAGATAGAGACTGTAAAATTTACTATAAGTATTAAATATAGAGTTTCAAGGAAAGACAGCAATAAAGAATTGCTTGGGGCTGGGACTCTGTAACTTAAAGAAAAGTCATGTATGAATTTTTTTACTCGTGTTAATTTTTTTTTCTGATTATAAAACTCTGTTCATTGCAGTAAACTTAGAGAAACAATAACTGTAAAAAGAAATTGCTCATGTTCTATGTATAGTGGCAACTGTTTTACTCTTTTTAATTTATTTCTAAGTATTTTGTGAGTGTATTATATAGTTAAAATTATACAGTAAACTCAATGTTGTTTCTATCTTTTTTTATGTCATATGAACATATTTTGATTGGTGCATAATATTTTAACATGTACACAAAAGATGGCATGACCTTACCCTCATGTGTATACATTTAGGTTATTTTAATTTTTTTCTTTATTAATATATATAAACACTTTTGATAAGTAATTATAGTTTTGAATACCAAATTAATTTTGAAACAGAGATACAATATATTCCCTTTCACATTTCTGTCAGAAGTGAACGAAAACACTCAAGTCACACTCACACCAGCATTGTGTACTGCTGTTTTCTAGTCCTTTTTAATCACATTAGAATCATTATGATGAAACTGCCTTTTAAAAGTATCCTTAAGTCTAGAATTCTACTCCTTTTATTGACTCATTTTTATTTTCATTATTAATAAAATACACATATTTTCTCAATAATGAATAAATAAAAGTCATCTAACATGGAAAATGCATATTTGAAGAAACATTCTGATGATGGTAGTTATTACCTTTTATGTTTATCTTTTTTTACCTTCTGACAAAGATCTTACATGACATATTATCTCCATGGTCTTTTAGTTTTTTACTTTCCAAATTTTTAATTACAGTTGACATTCAATATTGTTTTAGTTTCAGGTGTACGAGATAGTGGTTACACATTTATACAATTTACAAAGTGACCCATCTGGTAAGTCTTGCACCCCAGTGACACCTCCATGATATCTTTTATACTGTTTCATTTTATAACTCTAATGATTCCACTGTTGAGAGCAGTTTGAAATCATTAATGTTATTTCCTGCAGCTATAACTCATAACCTCAATATTTTCCCAAAAGCACATCAAACATCGACACTTAACATGACTAACAATCACATTAAATCGATGACATTCTGCTGGCTAATCCTGGAATGGTTACTTTGTTGATTCACTTAACTACAGTTCTTGCTGAACACGCATGCACAAAATATGTTAATTCTACTCAAGAAGACAGAATCACATACTCTATGTTTAGATTCAACAAGGATCTTTTCAACATTATCTAACAATGGCTCCCACCACCAAAATGGTTTAGTGAACTTGAGTGCAGTTTTATCAATCTGAATTTGATCTGCCCAGCAAATCCAGAAAAACCTGCTTATTTGACAAACATTACTCACTAAAAATTTCCATCTAATTATGCTATCTTCCTTGGAAGCACTTATTTAAATAAAGAATGAACTATTGTTACAGTATAAAAATTTTTCTACTCCAAACAGGTTTTATCCATAAGAAGGAAGAAGGTTATTGTCCATGCTACTGCCTCCTGAAATTGTTTATGCACTGATTATCAGTCTATAACATGGCATCCTTCACTCTATAGGGGAGATATATAATCCCATTTAACAAATGAGGATATTAATGATCAAAGACATTTAGTAGCATAACAAATTAGGGAAAGAGAAAATATTTGACCCTAGTTCTAGAACCAATTTTTCTAGAATGAATTTTAACAAAAGATAATTTCCGAAATTATTTTTCTCAGTAATAAAAATTTCTGTGTATTGACATGACCATGTGTGGTAATAGAGTTTGCCTGACCTGATTTAGAGCTTTAAATTAAAAAGGAAAAGAAATACTTTAGGTTAATATGAAGAAGTACATAAAGGCTAGAAGAAATATTGTACAATTTCAAAAGCAATGGAAAATGAAAATTTTTATAAAGAAAGTACAAATTTCTCATATTTAGGCAATATATTAAAGTTTTCTTTTTGGACATATATTTAACAGGGGAGTGTGTGTGTGTGTGTGTGTGTGTGTGTGTGTGTGTGCATATTTTTTATTTTATTGTTCCAAGAAGAAATGGATGAGAACTAGATTTTGAGTTAAATATCCTAAATATAACTTATTATTGGGGTAAGTTTAAAGTTATCATCTTTTATATTTTATTTTACTGTTGTTCAATGGCAGCTGTCCCAATTTTACTCCTGTTGCTCTCCCCTTCCCCTTCAAACGGCTGTTCCCACAGTCAATCCCCACCCTGTTGTCCACGTCCATGGGTCCCTTATACATGTTCCTTGATTAGACCCTTCCCCTTCTTTCCCCTGTCATCCCTCTCCTCCCTCCCTGTGGTCACTGTCACATTTTCCTTATTTCCGCGTCTCTGTTTCTATTTTGCTTGTTTGTCTGTTTTGTTCATTCTGTTCCACTTTCAAGAGAACTCATATGGTATTTGTCTTTCGCCACCTGGCTTATTTCACTTAACATAATACTCTCCAGTTCTATCCGTGCTATGGTGAAGAGTATGAGTTATGAGTTCTTTTAAGACTGTTATTATTTATTCAAAAAAATACATGTGGCCATTGATAATAGCCCAAATAGAAGAGGATTCATTTTCACAGAGAATAATAAGAATCTTTGATGTGTTTGGAAATTGCCCAGACTGGAATCATGAAAATATATCTCATGAAAAAAATAGAGAGATAATAACATATTTTAATAAAATATGTTAATTACTTAAAATCAGAAATGCTTAAAACATGAAATTAAAGGAATTTTGGCATCATTAAACCTTTTGTTTGTATTATAAGTAGGAAGAACAAAGCAAATACCCATGTCAGCTTAAGCAGTCAGCCTAAGAAATATAACATATGTTTCTGCAAAATTTTCTTTTTCTTTGTGACTCGTGTCTTACTTTTATTGTTTACGCAGTTATAGTTGTTCCCACTTTTTCTCCCTTTCCCCACCTCCACCCAGCCGCCATCCTCTCCCCTTCATCAGTTAATCCGGCATCATTTCCTGTGTCCATGCGATGCTTTAAAAATATATATTTTAATGTATTTAAACAAACCTTTATCAACTTCAAAATATTCTTATGTAACACTTTCTAAATTACTTCTAATCTATTTTTCACTTTTCTATGATTCATTAGAAATTTATTTTGGAGTATAAAGTTAAATTATATTTTCCATATAAGTAAATGTTTTCCAAGTAATATTAATTAAACAAGCCATACTTTTCTGACAGAATCCAGAAGTCATTTTTGTACCCATACATCCCTTCTTATTTTACTCTCCATTTTTCACTGGTTGGTTTAATATCTTTATGCAAGTAGTATACTGTCTTGATTAATTTGGAATTGTAATAACGGGTTTTTTTGCAGGAGAAAAACTTTCCTTGATGTCATTCTCTCCTAAATGACTTGACTTAGTCTTGATTTTTTGTTCAGCATATGTTCTGAGGATAATTAACTTTGCAATTTATAAAACAAAACATGAAACATCATGGACAACTTTTGTAATCACAAAAAGACAAAGTAAATTTAATATTAGATTCATCTATGTGATTCATATTAACATTTTGAAGTGAAAAAAATCCTTATTTTCTCCTTTTTTTCTCCTTTCTTTGGATTTTTAAAGTTTTCTTTGCCACAACACATGCAGCATTTTGCATAAATTATGAATTTTTTAGTTATGTTGATAATGTCAACCAGTTTCTTTTTATTACAATCTTTATGTTTCACTTTACCTAAAAAGTACTTTTTTCATTTTCCTGGAGTTCCTTTGCTGTAATCTCACTACTTTCCTTCTTTGAAGATTTAGAAATTGCATTCAAGTATTCTGATAAAATTAAATCTAGTTTGCTTCATTGATAAGATGAATATATAAATACAATCCTGAACTTTAAATCTGCATTCTTAAAAAAAAAATTCTTTTTTATTTTGGCCATTTGATCTTTGTATTTGAGCAATTTAAATTCTCAGAGCCTCCATATTTTTCTCTGCAAAATGGAGTAAGTAATACCAATAATAGCAATGATCATAGTGGAAAATGGCATAATGCCTCCCATAAAGTAGATATCAGGAAACTATTGGTAAAATGATATCACAATATTTATGTCCAGCATTATGGTAGCTCGACAATAAATACTCTTTCAATGTTCTGAAAACTGTTTTGTGAATTAATTTATTTTATTTCTATAACTTTATGTGATAGAACAAAACAGCATAATGTCATACTTAAGCACTTGACACTTGACCCAGGCTTTCTGGGTTCAAATATTGGCTCTGCAACTTAATGCCTGTATAACCTTGGACTACTAATACGTAACATCTTTGTGACTCAGTTTCCTTATATGTAAAATGATGCTGGTAAAGTTGATAGGAGGATTAACATAAACATTAAGAATAATACCTGCAATATAATGTGTTGAACTGTTTTTAAAAGATATATATTAGTGTCTTCCTTTTACAGATGAGAAAACTAAGGTACAGAGACAGTAAAGTAATTTCTCATGTTCATTATAACTATTATATCAAATATTGCAATCTTTTACCATACCTTAAGACTATCCCCATTTATACATGCCTTACAAAGGGAATAGCCTAGATTTTGTTGATGTCACTTACAGTTTACAAAATACATGCAACCATCATGGCTAATAGAATATGAAAACCTGGTAGCAGGACTAGCAAATCATAGAAACACTATACAAATGTAATTTTGTCAGTGCGCAAAGATAATCGTGTGCCATTTCAATAAACAGAACAAATAACAGCATGTAAAACAATTCATTTTAAATTACTTATATATATTTACAAATCTAGTCAAAAGAAGTACCTTGAAGCTTCAACATTTTAACCACATCCTATTTATTTGGATCTGCTTCAGCATCATATCCTCTGATGACTCGCTTAAAGAAGATTATTGAAAACAAAGATTTCTTAGTGAGGTGGAGCTAGGGTTTGAAAAATGCAAACTGAAATTTGAAAATAAAATCTGTAGTTAATATACACAATCTGTTTAAAAAAGAAACAAGAAAAGAGTACCAGAGGTATTAACAAGTAAAAATGGAAAATGGACCCATATGTGAGAACCAGGAATATCTATCAGAGAATGAACACGTTCTTTTCTGCTGCAGGTAGAGGATATGGATTTAGAGCCGTGAGCATAAAGTTTTAGAATAAAATGGAGGACAGGAAAAAAAAGTAGTTCACTTTTATTAATTTATTTTTTGGTTTGTAAGTAATATATTGCTTTATTGGCAAGTAATGAAGATATTAAAAGAAAATGCTTTAGAAAGACATTGCAATTATCTTAGAAGATCAAACTACTTAAATTTATTTAGCTATGATTATTACATAGTCTCCATTAAAAAAGAATTACCTTAATAATAGAATAATATTTTAACTCACTTCACATGGGGAGCCATTTAATACTTCTCTTTAGTTTTCTCAAAGCTCTTGCTTTAACAGAGCAAACAAGGTTTAAGTACAAACCTAAAGGACAGCTTAATCTTACAGTCATTTCCCCTTCTGCTGCAGGCTTCCATTTTAGCTTTATTCATTACAGTCCTGAAGCTCCTGCTTTCTAAATGTGTAGGTTAGAGAAAGTACCTTGGAGCTCACCTGCTCAAGATTAATAATATCACTCCAAGAAGATTAGAGCTATTACTCTTCCTGACCTGATCCAAATGGTACAAATGGGATTTTAAGGATGATGTCTGTTCAGAGATCCAACAGAGTAATGAGGTGCAGGGGATAGCTACCCTTAGGAATCAGGAAAGATAGACTGTCGGGGTTGTACAGATGATAAACCATTAGCTTTAGCTATTATCCAAAGAAAAGATTATGGCTATAAATAAATTCATCCAAGCCTTTTATACAATAGACAGGCAACCAATGGACAGACAGGCCAGGAATATAACTATTACTTAAAAAGAAAACCTTAGGCTAAGTTCTTATTTCAGTAGTGGAATTGCAGGTAATACTAGATGGAAAATGAGGTGTGAGTGAGTTTGTGTGTATGAGAGGAAGAGAGGGAGAGAGATTGCTTTAACTTAACACTTCACAAATATCAGTTTAGATTTTTTTTTTTTTAAATTTCTCAGAAAGTATCTGCTCGAGCCCTACTTTCAGGCTATCGTGATTCTGACTATAAAGGCTAGGATTTTCCATGTGCCTAATTAAAACTACTTTGTGACTGACTAAAAGAAGCCAAAATAAAAATCTGTAAACTGTTCAATTCGGAGAACAACTACTGAAATTATACTTACACGCACATGTGTACGTGCATACGTGTACATTTTTTTCATGAGACTGTATATTCGCATGCTACTTGTTTAATAATAATATTCATAATATTTACACATGCTATATGTTTGTCATGTATCCAGTGTGCATTAACTCATTTTATCCTCACAACTATGCAGTTATTGTTACGTGCTCATGTTAAAGATAAGGAAATTGAGTGATCAATAGGGTAAGTTGCTTATTCCTCCCCTCTAAGTGATTTAACCTAAACTCATCCAAAAATTTCTTTTAATCCTCATTCCTGATTTCCTCATCACTTCTTCAGGCACATTTTTCTGATTCCCCTACAACTGCGGTCCTCAAACTTTCTGGCACCAGGGACCAGTTTCGTGGAAGATGGAAGACAATTTTTTCTCAGACAAGGGGCGGGGTGAGGGGGCAAGAGGCGGAGCTCAGGCGGTTTTGCCTGTAAAGCTACCCCCCCTCCCCCGCAGGCCCGCTGCTCACCTCCTACTGCGCGGCCTGATGCCTAATAGGCCACCGACGAGTAGAGGTCAGTGGCCCAGGGGGTTGGGGAACCGTGCCCTAAAATATATCAGTCTCCCTATATTTGCTCTCACAGCACCATCTCCTTTGCAAAAATTACTATAGTTGCCCTTTTCAAGCTGGATATTGCAAAACACTTAAGAATATACTGTAAGAAGAATCTTCTAGCATATTAAAGATATTAATTATTTATTGTCTTATTGTATCTCTGTCCCCAATAAAGTTTAAGTTCATGATACTGTAACTCCAGAACATAGAACAGTGCCTGTAACTTAGCATGTGATTGGTACATACTTAGCAAATGAATCAATGAATTATTAAATATAGAATTGATATTTGGCAAATATTAAAGAGTTGGTTATGAAGATAATAAAGGAGAGGCTTTTTAGACTAAATAGTTGAGTGATGATGTTATCAATAAGAAAAGAGGGCACAAAGAGGAAAGGAAACTATTAAGGAGAGAGTGAATGAGAACACTGTTTGAAATGTTGGCTTGAAGGTATCTGTGGGATGTTGTAGAGAATGATTCCCAGTAGCCTTTGAGAAAGAAACAGTTCGAGCTATGCATTAATAACACGTGGAGGTCATTAAGTGCATGGGAACACCAGCAGAGAGTAATGAAAGCTTACTTAAATAGATAAAAACTGTGGTTAAAATTCTGCAAACACCCACTATTTCAGAGGTAAACAAGGAGAAGTGAACAGAAGTAGAATGCGAGATGCTAGTTTCTGAATATACAACCCAGAATTCTTTGCTTTATTTGTACTTAGTTTCTCAATCTTAATGCCTAATTGTCATTCATTATAATAACCACGAATGCTATAGGTATTTTTTTATTCCTACATGTACTGGCACAAAAAAGGGATGTAGTTGAATTGTGAAGAGGAGTATGAATATTGTTCCTGGCTAATTAAGTATGCTAAATATCTTCATTCTGTCCTGGAATTTCAGTTTTTATTATATTGGTTTTGATAAATATTTTAATGTTTCCTTTAAGGGACACCAGACTACAATTATCGATATAAATAGAAAGAAGGGAGGTATGAGGTATTTTTACTTTCAAACTAGGCAAAGATATGTGAAGTATTATCTGAGGGTATGTTAAGGCATCTTCTGTTAATCTCAATTTTATAGAATTAAATAAAAGCATGGATCAGATAAGTGACACACTGCATACAGTTGAAAATTTCTCTTTGTCAGCTATTTAGTACTTTGTAAAATCTTAATTTAATGACTCAGGTTGTGCAGCTAATGAGTGAATGTGATATCAAATGATATAGGAAAATTGTACTTTCCAGCAAAAATTATAAAGATACAAATTCATTTTCTATTGATATTTTCCTGCTATCCTTAGAAAAGGTTTCAGGGGTTTTACCTGTCTCTCTTTTTTAAATTTAAGTTTTCAGATTTAAATTTAAATTTGTTTGTTTTTAGATTGCATGTATGTGCATTGCATGCGCACGTATTTTTCTAAACTATATTCAGACAAAAATAATTGCACATTGACAATACCTAAAGTTATAGCAGAAAATGAAGGAAGTAAATAAATGAAGAAATTAAAATATTATAGTGAGCTCCCTCATTTGGGCAAATGTTTTATAAATTGTATAGATTTGAATCAAAGGAAACTGAGGATTAGACTGAGTCTTCATTTAATTCTGTCTACTCTGATAGTGCCCATGTCTAAACAACTCAAAAGCTCCCATATAAACCCAAAGTAGTAGGGTTTCAAAAAATTAGCTGCAATTCAAAGTTCTACACAAGAATATAATAATATATTAAAGGTATCATGTACTATTTAAATGTTTTCTTTTAGAGATAAATGTACACATTAGATGTCTGTTACACAATGATTTTTTCATGAGATAGGAGAATCAAGTTTAGCTATAGAATTAACTTATTATATTAGATTCAGTTACTGATTTCCACTTTAGGGATCAAGAAACCAGGGCAGGTGGCATTTTGGTTAGAGAAATAGAACGCTAGCTTTCTGTACTCTGGAAGGATGGTCTCAGAGACTGGGAGAAATGTTTATTTCTTTATCAATCCTACCAACTTCTATTAGGAGAGTTCCTTAGCAGACTCTATAGTAGACCTAATTACTCTGTACACTATATAATTCCCACTTTATGTATATGAACGGGGACCCGACAACACTGGAATTCTTTTCTGGAGGGCAGACCGCTGGTAGTACAGGCTTTCTACACTAGGTGAATGTCCTACAACCCATCTATATCAGTGTGCCAGCTGTCATTGTTGTGAAAGGCTGTGTTTGGCTTCAGTGAATTTTTTTTTGAAGGCTCTTTCAACATGTTGCCCATTTCACGATGGGTGATAGGTGAGTGCACTGGCCCACACCGCGCTGAGAGTTCAGCAATTTTTGACCAAAAACAGAATGATCCCTGTGCCCCACCCTTCCTATTTACCTAATCTTGCTCCAAGTGACATTTTTTGGTTTCCCTGGATGAAAAAAGCCCTCAAAAGAAAACATTTTACTGATGTGGAAGAGTGAAACAAAACATTGCACTAAAAGGTAGCAAAATCAATTAGTTCAAAAACTGTTTTGAGCAGTGGAAAAAATGTCTTGATAGATGCATTGCATCAAATGGAGAGTACTATGAAGGTGACTGAAGTTTAAACATGTGAGAATAAATATACAATTTTTATAAATAAATTGCCTTTTTTTCCTCCTCATATAAACTTTTTGTTGAGTACCTAGAGTGCATGATACGCTGTATTGCAACATTAGTATACATTATATAACTTATTTCTTACTTGTAAAGGGGCTATTACTCACATTTTATAAACAAGAAAACAGAGACATGAGACGGAAGAGGCTTAATGGTCATACAATTAGTAAGGAAGAATTTGAACTAATGTCTTTTGATACTCTGCCCTGTATTCTTTCTGTTATATTTTGTTGTTGTTTGTATGTTTTCATATTGGAATTGACTGGTAGAAGAAGTCTTAATAGGGTGGAGGGATAGAGTATCAAGTCATATTTCACTCATGTTTTTCTTTGCTGTTTTCTCAGCACTTTACAAAACATATTAAGGAGTAAGGTAATATGGTAAGTATTTTGATGTATCTTTCTGTTATACTGATATTTTGCAACTGTTTTTTTTTCCACCTACTTGACTATGGACATAAATGGAGGTCCTATATTATATTAATGGAGAGTTGCCATTAATTAATTAATTCATTCATTCATTCACTTACTAGACTTATATAGAGCTGTAAATATGTGTTACGTTTGTGGTGAAAATAAGAGTAAACTAGTCATAAAAACATGACTGTGTGCTGGGCTTTATAGTGTTGGCTTTGATAGTGCCTACCTCAGAGAGACAGAGACCAAATAATCACAAAATTAACTGTTACATTATAACCATGGTAATTTCTAAACAGAATATAAAGTGGTGAGAGCAAATAGTAAGGAGAATCCTTACTTACTGATTTTTAAGAATCAGTAATGTATCTCTAAAGAAGTGATGAAAGAAGCCATAATGATGAGACTTTATGAAACTTTTATCATACTTTATCAAACTTTTGATGCATAAATTTAAATAAATTAAGAGAAGGAAGAAGGGAATATTCCAAGGTAATATGCTTATAAAGAACCTGGTCTCAGGTACAAGGCAGGAGGATTCTGCACACTAAGAATTGAAAACATCTATGAGATGATCCACAGGGAGGACATACTGTGATCTTCAACAGGCAGGTAGAGGTGGAGACTGCAAAGAGTGTATCAGTTTAGTTCAGTTAGAAATATATTGACTTTGTCAATGATAATAGCCAGGATTATGTTAGCATAAAGTCAAAAACTGTAAAAGGTATAAGATATTGCTCTTCTTGCAAACTAACAAACTAGATTGCACAGTTTCATAGGTATTTTCTGACAGAACACATGAGGCTTCTGTATCAGATAGACAGACAGTTTATGAATCACAGCAAAAAGCATTAGTTCCCCAGTTTCAAGTCCAGGGGAGTAGTGTGATGAGGGCCAGATACTAAAGTGCACGCATAGTGGGTTGCACAAGAAAAGAACCCTGAAGTTACATGACTCAAGAGTTTATATAGGGCAGCTGGCACTTCTAACCATTCTCGTCCATTTCTAGAGAAATTACATATTAAAGAAAATCTTTCAGGGAAGGAGGAGGGTGTCAGGACCCTTGTTACCCTCGAATATTAAGCAAATATTTCTGGTAGAGGACACTAAGATCTTTAAGTCTAAAAATTTGCCCAGATGTCTTTGTTTTTATGAAAATACTGTCTTCAACTTCTAAAGTTGCTTCTTATATATTTTTAGTATATTTTGCTAAGAAAATTTGCAAAAATGACAGGATTACAAAGAATTATCACCTATCAGATATTAAATAAAGAGATTTATGTAATTGGAAACTAACTTTAGAAAGAAAGTTAATGTAGACCTGTGAAAAAGAGTCATCAAGGGCATGGGTGAATTATGTTAAATAACAGACCATGAGCATAACCGCAGATAATTGTATGTTGCCTGAGGAAACAGTTTCTTCCTATTATCTCTCACTGTATAACTTAGCTCAAAACTCAGTGGCTTAAATCACCTAATATTTTCCATGGGATTTTTTAAGTTAGGAATTTGGAAATAGATACTTGATGTCATAAGGGATAACGGTGGAGCCTCCACTTCGTGGACAGCTCCATCTTTCACATTTCTAACTCCTCTACTCGGCCTCTGTCTTTTTACACGGTGTTTTGTTCTGCAGGCTGTCTCCACAAGGGTTTGCAGAGATAGCGCCTTTGCAGACAATTAATAAAGTTAAGTTCATACTGAATTAAGATGGGCTCTAATTCCAATGTGAATTGTCTGTATAAGAAGAGTAGAGGACACACAGATATAAACACAAAAGAAGACCATGTGACCACCAAGGCAGAGGTTGGATAGATGCAGCTGCAAGCCAAAGAATACTAAAGATTGCCAGCAACCACTAAAACCCAGGAAGAGAAGAGAAAGGATTTGTCCTAGAGCCTTTAAAGGGAGCATGGTCCTGCCAAAACTCTAACTTCAGACTCTGGCTTCCAGAACTGTGTGAAAATACATTTTTATTTTTCTAAGTCACTAAGTTTGTTATAGTTTGTTACAGCAGCCCTAGGAAACTGATACAGTAATCTTAATTACATCTACAAAGTCTCTTTCGCCATGTAATAACATATTTGGGAACATGGAACTCAGGGCTAAATTATGCCTGTTCCATTCTGTTCCTGAGCTCCTGGATCGATATCTGTCTCAAAAACAAGATATATTCATTCCTTCCCAACAACCCAAAATTCACACTACCACATTAACTCAAATTCTAAAATTTTATCCTAATCTGATATGCTCAAAACTCTCAAGTATCATCTATATCTTGCCAGGTCCCAGGTCCCAGATTTTATCTCCTAATAAAAAATCAGGTTCAGATGAGGTGTCCAGTCATATTCTCTCATCATGTGTAGGCCTGTGAAGCTAACAAAACAAGTTATCTACTTAAAATCCTCCTAAAATATAAGTGTGAGACAAGCATAGATAAGAATTATATATATTCTAGTTCGAAATGGGAAAAATGCTCGGTAAAAGGACTCCACTAGTCCAAAGCCATTTTGAAGTTCAGCTGGGCAAACCCCATTAAGTTTCCAGTAACGGTTTTCCCTGGCTCTCATTTCCCCCTCTTGCTTCTAAAATCAATCTTTGTGGCTCTTGGTTCTACCCTCTTAGGTATTTTTCCCTTTACTTGAAAGCTGGCACATGTTTGTATCTGAGTAGTTTTATCACACTGCTTTCTCTCAGTAGAAGAGTGGGGCATCCAACAGCCTCCTGTCTTTTCATAATCTTGTGGTCCCATCTTTTCAATCTGAACTGACAGAGTTTCTGCTAATGTAAGATTCTCAAGAAACTCGCTGATTTTTCTTGGATTTAATAAGAGATCATTCCATGAAGAAAACGCTTTACCACAGATCTTTCTAAAAAAACAAAACTTTCTCTATTTTCAGCTTTGCTGGAATGAGTGAGGGGCAGTATGAGTATTCTTAAAATGCCTAAAGAGCTTCTGCTTTGTCTGGAAGGTTCTGTGAGTCACACCTTTCACATCTTTGAGGAACCTTTCTTGTTTCTGAGTACCCTGATCTATTGATCATTCTGATGTGTTAATAAAACATTTTATGCACACAGCCTCAGCATTTTTTCCCCTTGTTACACTTTCTGAGCAATATCTTAATTTTAGGGTCTTTGCCATCTGGATAGGCTGGGAATTTCTCAAATCATTAAGTTCTGGTTCATTTTTCATTAATAGTTGTTCACTCAATTTATCCCTGCTCTCCCATTTTTACTAATAGCAGCATTTTGAAAATCTGAGTCAGATATCCATAGTTATTGCTTACAAGTTCTGCTTCCCTTGTACTCCAGTAAACAATATTGCTAAGCATTCTGAAACTATATAACAAGGATCGCATTTTCTACCATTCGTAGTATCTCTCACATCCATCAGAGCCCACACTAGAGAGCACTTTAGGGAATATACTTTTCTTACAGTATGCTTGGGATAATCTAGGCTTGCACTATTAACTTCTCCAAATTGTCCCAGCGTAGTCCCATTACCCTATTCCACTGCCACTTCTATATTTTTAGGTACTTATTACTGCAGCAACCTTATCATTTCCGTATAGATAAATATCTCACGTGTAGGCTTATTTCCTGAAGAGCAAGCATTCCATTGAGAATTTCTTAATGGAAAGATTAGAAAAGAATTTGTGGCATTGTTAATCTACTACTATGTTTATAAAAATGTTATATTTTTATGAAGAGTGAGTAGGCTTCCTAAGAAAAACTAGTTTCAAATGACTTTAAAAATCATGTTATATCTTAATTTACTTGAGTTGAGGTCAAAGCAAAATAAGCCATCAACAAAATAGAAAGAAAACCTACTGTTGAGAGAACATATTCACCATTGATACATCTGATAAGGGGTTAATTTCCAAAATATATGAAGAATTTATACAACTCAACACCAGAAAGACAAAATGTAATTGAAAAACAAAGGACCTGAATGGACACTTCTGCAAGGAAGACATACACATGGCTGGGATACGTATGAAAAAATGTTTAACATCAGTAAACATTTTAGAGATGCAAATTAAAACCGCAGTGAGATATCACCCCACACCTGCCAGAATGGCTAACATCGATAAATCAACAAGCAATAAGTGCTGATGAGGATGCAGAGAAAAAGTAACCTTAGTGCACTGTTGGTGGGAATGCAGATTGGTGCAGCCACTATGGAAAACAGTATGAAGTTTCCTCAAAAAATTAAAAGTGGAACTGCCTTTTGACCCAGAGATTCCACTTCTGGGAATGTATCTGAAGAATCTCAAAACACCAATTCAAAATAATACAGACACTCTTATATTCATAGCAACATTGCTTACAATAGCCAAGAACTGGAAACAGCCCAAGCAGCCATCACTAGATGAGCAGATAAAAAAGTTGTGGTACATTTACACAGTGGAATACTACTTGGTCTTAACATAGAAGCAAGTGTTACCTTTTGTGACAGCATGGGTGGACCTAGAGATTATTATGCTAACTGAAATAAGCCAGTTAGAGAAAGACCAATACCATATGATTTCACTCATATGTGGGATCTAATAAACAAAATAAACTGATGAACAAAATAAACTGATAAACAAAATAGAAACAGAGGCTTGGACACATGGAACAGAATGACAGCTATCAGAGGAGAGTATGGGGGGGAACTATATGAAAGAAGGTGAAAGGATTAATCAAAGAACCTATATGCATAACGCACAGACACAGTGGGTGAAAGAGGGTGGAAGGCGGGGACTAAAAGAGGCAGGCAGACGGGGGAAACGGGAACATCTATAATAGTGCCAATAATAAAAATAAAGAAAAAAGTAAAAAAAAGAAAAAAGATAAATATAAATAAAGTACCTCATTATTAAAGCAATCTGAATGATACATTTTTTTGGCAATTTTGTTATTAAATTATTGCAGTTAATATGAATTAAGTTATGTATTTTATTTTTATTTATTTTTTATTGTTATTCTAGTACAGCTATCTCAATTTTTCCCCCTTTGCCCTCCTCTGCCCAGCCCACCCTCCACTTCCACAGTCAATCCCCATACCATTCCCCATACCATTCCCCATGTCCATGGGTCATTCATGCACCTTCTTTGACTAGTACCTTCTTGTTCTTTTCACCATTATCTCCCTCCCCTCTCCCCTCTGGACACTGTCCATCTGTTCCATGTTTCCATGTCTCTGGCTCTGTTTTGTTCATTAGTTTATTTTTGGTCATCAGATTCCTCTTATAAATGAGATCATATGGCACTTGCCTTTTAATGACTGGCTTATTTCACTTAGCATGATATTCTCCAGTTCCACCCATGAGGTTGCAAAAAAGAGGAATTCCTTCTTTCTTTCTGCTGTGTAGTATTCCATTGTGTAAATGTACCATAGTTTTTTGATCCACTCGCTTACTGATGGACACTTAGGCTGTTTCCAGCGCTTGGCTGTTGTAAATAACACTGCTGTTGTGAACATAGGGGTGCATAAGTTCTTTTGAATTGGTGTTTCGGGGTTCCTTAGACTTGTATGTAATTAATTTAGATTAGATTTTCTTCAATTATTTAAAGTTAGTGAATATCTCTTTTTGTTCATGTAGATTTCCTATTTTTCATTATATTGAAATTCAGGACATGATCTCAAAATAATCTTAAAAATAATGTATGTATGTAGAATCTATATTCAAAGTAAGTGAACTAGATAAAAGAAACAATAATTTAAGGATCTCACAGAGATGATAGAAGAAAGTAGAATAAATGATATCCAAAGAAAAACATGAGGAAATATCATATTACTCAACTTTTCTGCTTTCAGTAAAAAGGAACTAAAAGATCTGATTTTTGTTCAAATGACAGTTTAATGGCATTTCATTTTCCAGGCAAAAATGAGTTCAGAAATGAGGCCTGAAATCAAGCATTTATGAAAGTTCAATGGGAGCCTAATTCAAAAACTCAAAAGATAAAATCCTTCATATTCTCTAGTGGCAGCTATTGAGAAAGTTACTTTTATTCTTGGAGATTTAAAAACTTTGAAGAAGCAGTATTTTTGAAAGTGACCTCAGCTTTAAAATCAGGTCTGTCTTATATGTATAGATTTGTTACTTTAAAAGTTAAAAACAGAATTAAATTGACCAATATAGTTAAAAAGCATTAGATTTAAAAAGTTTTAATGGGTTTAAGTAGGTTTCTCTTTCTTGTTAAATTGCAACTTAGTATAAGATGTCATAAAATAACTAAATAATTATCCTTTTAAAAATCAAGTATTTTTATTGTTTTTAATATTTATTTATTGAATTTATTGAGATGACATTGGTTAAAAAATTATATAGGTTTCAGGTATACAGTTCTGTGTATTATATTGTGTACTTACCACCCCAAGTCAAATCTCCTTCCATCATCATGCGCCCTTTACGCTCTTCTACCTCCCTTTTTTCCTCAGTAATTCCATACTATTGTCTGCATCTATAATTTTTTTTAGTAAAAAATGTGAAGGAATTAAGCAAAAAAATCAAGGTTTCAAAACTTCAAAAATGGAAAAAGAAAACGAGAGAGAAATAGTAATTTGTTATGAATCTCAAGGAGATTCACAAAAAATGAGAGTAAATCATATCTAACAGAAATGGGAAAGTATTATAAATGTGTATAATATACTCAAACCACTGTATATGTTCTAATTAAAGTATATATTTATATAATAAAATTTTACATATCACATATATATTCTAAAGTATATTAGTATTAACTGTATACAAACATAACAATGTAATATAATTTTATATATAATTATTTATATGTAACATATATAAATATAAACATATTTATATATAAATAAAATTATATATTAATGTGATATATTAATATATAATTATTCATGCATCTTTTGCTTATATATTTTGGGCATATGAATTATTATACAAATGTAATGCCTTGTATGACAATATAGTATATTTATAAGATATTCTTTCATACATTGTCCTATGTGAACATAGTCAATTTTAATACATATTTTTATTGCTGGTTAAAATTATGTTGACTTATAAATGCAGCTTATTCTGATTATTACCACTGGTATATTGCATACTCTATATAACCATTCTAAATTACTTAAAGTTTCATTTTCTATATCTAGTTACTACTATCCTGGCTAGAACATAAAACATTTCAAGATATGTCAGAAATTGTCTATGGATAAATAAATTATAAAATATGTTTTTGTTATTTTTAGTAAAATAATATTCAAATAAATATTAATAGTGTATTAATATTTTTAAATACATATTAATTTTAAAATAAATATTGATAGTGTATCTACTATTTTAAAATAAATATTAATAGTGTATCTACTATTAACCAAAACTATGCTATTTACTAACATTAAGCTGATGACAATGAAATACATAATTCCTACTTTTTTTTGGAAATACATTTTATTAAGCAATGCAGATATTAAATAAGTCTCTATAATTAAATTTTTATTGGTTCTTTTTTAAAAAAATATTTATTTTTTTTATTGTTCAAATACATTTGTCTCCATTTTCCCACCACCACTTTCCCCCGCCCCACCCACCCCCACCTCCCACCCTCAGTCCTCCCCCACTTTGGCTGTGTCCATGAAAGGGTAAAGGGGGTCAATTGCATGATGACAGAAGGAGAGCTGACTTTTGGTGGTAAACACACAAGGGAAGATGCAGATGATGTATTACACAGTTTTATACTTGAAACCTATCTCGTTTTATTAACCATGTTATCCAAATATATTTACATATGTTTTAAAAAATCCAAATAAAATATAGCATAGTCATTAAAAGGGGAAAGACAAAATGACCAGGAAGAAGAAAGTAAAGGAGAAATGGTACAATGTGAGTGTCATAAAGTTGGGTCTTTAGGTTTAAGTTACAAGATTTGGATTTAGATGAAGAACAATGAACAATATTAAAGATTCTTTTGATGAGATACGATGGAACATTGGTGTAAAATAGAGTTAGTGGAGATGGAATGAAATAAAGATTTATTTAGAAGTCAAACCTATAAAACATTGTGATTTGTTAGATATGGAGTTTTGGGAAAGAGTTTTTATTAACAAACACAGATTTCAGCCTTGTGCAGTTGGGTGGATGATGTCATAATCCATTGAGACACATAAAATTAGAATTTTTTGATATTGTTTGTACTTGTTTTTTTAAATATTTTTCTATTTGGCTAGGGAATGGTGATGAACTCAGGTTTTAATATTTTGAATTAAATATTAGTATGAAGTATCCACATACATATGTCAAGTGGGCAGCTGATTAGAACGTCTGGTACTCAGATTAAATCATGAACTGTATTCGTGGTTCATACTCTTGGGATAATGACTTTTAAGTGACAATTTAAGTTATGAATACTGATGACATCTTGTCTTGTGAAAGTATTAAATAAGAAGATAAAACAAAAGTATGAACATAAGAAAATGTAGCATTTAACAATAGTTATATATGTATATATATGTGTGTTTTATTAATACTCTAGGAAATTTAAAAAATTCTCATTTACATGTGATTTTTTGCAAGAGTTATGTTAATTTTACCAACTTTTCTATTTTTTAATCATAATTTCTTCCAGCAGTGTCTCCTTTTTTCCTATATTTGCTGTTTTATAGAATATTAAATCATAACGTAAGTATGATGATATCATTCTATAAGGAGATACTGGAAAACAGAGGCACATGGTAACCAGGTAAATGAATTTGGAAATGAAAGAACACAATTCTATGAACAAAAGAGATCAGAGGAAAGTAAAAGAATAAAACTGAAGCAAGATGACAGTGAAATATTGGTTAAGCTAGTCTCTACAAGGTTAAGACAAAATAGCTGAACTAAAGTGGACCTCAAAATATATTCCTTGTGGGTTTTTAAAGAATCAAACCATGCAGAAAATGTCCAGAAAGTTCAAGAGGCAGATCGCAAAGTGAATATATTTAAAGATTTTCCATTACCATATAAGAAAAATAATAACTCTATATTTGTATATCATTGTGTGTGTACATATGTGTATACATATAAGTACATATATACCACTTATATGTATGTATTAGAAGCATGTATACATATATGCTTCTATCAAAATTATTAATATGTTAGCAAAATGAGATTGACTAGAAAGTCTCATGCTCTGTATTGGTTATGTAATACATGGTAAAATACATGCTATACAATATTTTCTTTTAAGTTTACTTCTTAGTCTAAATTTAAGACACAAGTGCTAGATCAGTACTTTAGATGTTATTGGGAGCAATGAACACAGGAGATTAAGTATAACCTATGAGGCAATAATTTAGAACATGAATTACCTAGGGAAAATGTATTTCTTATTACAGGAGTAAAACATACTTGGAAATTAAACAAATTTCTACAGTGGGCTGTTTCTTAGAAAAGAAGTAATTAAAGTGGTCATACTTTACAGCTTTAAAAGTCATTAAAATGTTAGCAGGGGCTTCTGGTTTCAACTCCAAATAATAAACAGACAAGTAGTGATCTCTCCTATCCTTACTAATAGAAAAAAAAAACTAGATAAATTGAAAAAATCTACAACTTTTCTTGGACCTGTCAGGTAATTAAAAACACAGGGTGAAGCTATACAAAATTGGAAGAGACAGGGGCATTCACAAGTGTGCTTATATGGAGCAAAAGCGACGAGAGACATAAACTGGTAGGAATACTTAATTGGCATTTTGATACCCTGGTAGATGCTGATTGTGTGGCATGAAAGTCTAAAAATCCTGGAGTACAGTTTTAAGGAAACCTCATAACTTTTGTGAGATTTACTACCAGGTACTTATGTAACAGAAGCCTCTGTTCCATGGGAGAATTTTGACAGAGTTTTATCCCAGCTAGTGAAAGGTAATCTCTCCTTACCAGCTTAGGCCCTTCCAGCTTTCATATCGCACCTAGGGGGAAATGTTGTAGTCAAAAGGGGTCAGGCCTTGAAAGACATATATTGCCAATGATACAGGAAGGGAAGCAAAATAAGAGGTTAGGGGTCACCGTGAGGGGGAACTACACCACAGGAGAAATACTTCTGAAGGTAAAAGACTCTAATAAAAAAAAAAAAAAAGCAGACAACATGTAAGAACCAAGAGGAAATTCAACCAGAAATATTGAAACTCTAAGGAAAAAATTAAAAGAAAATACTAGAATAGAAATTCTGTAACAAAAATGAAGGATACCTTTGATGGGCTCATCAGGAAGGACACAGCTAGGAAAAGAATCAATGAGCTTGAAAGTATGTCAATGGAAACTCTCCAGACTGAAATGCAAATGGATTTTTAAGAGGCCTAGAATATCCAACAACTGTGGGACCATTTCAAAATGTGTAACATACATAATTGGAACACCAAAACTAAAAGAAAGAAAATAGAAGAAATATTTAAAGTCATTATTGCAGAGAATGTTCCAAAATTAATGAGACACCAAACCACAGAGGCAGAAAATTCAAACAACAGTAAAACAGGACATATCAAAATTTCTGCACCAAGGCATGTCATAATTAACTGCAGAATGTAAATGGCAAATAGAAAATTTTGAAAGAAGTCAGATAGTAGAGGAGAAGGGGAACACCCATAATTATAGAGAAACAAGAATTACATTGAAATCTGCATCACAAAGTTTGCAAGCAAGAAAAGTGGAGCAAAACACTTCAAGCATTGAAATAACAAAACCATTACTCTGGGATTTCGTATCCAGCAAAACTATACCTAAAAGTAAAAGAGGAATAAAAATGTTCTCAGACAGACAAAAACTAAGGGAATTCTTTGCCAGAAGATTTGTCCTCCTGTAAAATAGTAGGAGAAGGTTGTTTAGTAGGAGGATACTTGCATCTATAAAAATAAAATAACAATATAAAAGATAGAATCAATAAAGGCAAGATGAAGTCTTATTTATTATTGAATTAAAAGATATTTAGTGCATAAAAGTAATAATATATTGGATCATTATATCATAAAAAAATGAATGAGGAATATCAAGAGAAAGGAGAGAGAAATTGGGAATACTCTTAGATAAGGGACTTGCAGTAAACATGAAGCAATATAGAGTTAATTGGAAATAGATTAGTAAAAATAAGTATTTTAAAAGATGGGCTATTGACTAAAAATGAATTAAAATGATAAACTACAGGGAAGATAAAATGAAGTAATATAAATTGCTCAATCAAAGTCAGGGAAGGCATTAAAACATAAAAACAAACAAAAGATGGAACAAATTGGAAAGAGTTACAAAGATGGTGGCTAAGAATTTATACATTACTACTCACTTTAAATGTGAATGGTCTGAGCACTCCAGTTGAAAAAGAAATTTTGAGAGTGTGAGGGGAATTTTTAAAAAAACAAACTATACATATTACAAGAGACCAACTTTAAATATAAAAAGTTGGGTTAAAGTAGAGAAAAATATACCTATTTTTAACACTAAAGTATTATTTTGTTGAGGTTGTGTCTAAAATTATGAAATATATTGTGTAGTTTTATATGCTTCTAATGCCTTTATCTGTTTAGGTATGGGGGTAATGCTGGCCTAATATTTACACTAATCCCCAACAAGGCAAGAATAGCTATATTAATTTCAACATAGCGGTTTTCAGAAAGTGAAAATTATTAGAGAAAAAGAGAGGTATGACAGTGAAAAAGAGCTAAATTCATCAAGGAGACATAATAATGGTAAATATATGTGGACTTAAAAACAGATTATCAAACTACATGAGGCACTAAGGTAAAGAAAGTAGAAGTGTACAAATCAATAATTATAATTGGGGTCTTTAACACTCTTCCATCAGTAATTGACAAGTCAAGCAGACAGAAATCAGTAAGGAGGTAGATAACCTAAACAACATTATTAACCTATTGACCAAATTGACATTTATATAATAATCTATCCAATAGCAGGAATGTACAAATTTTTCCCAAGCATATGAAACATCACCAATACAGACCACATTCTGGGTAATAAAACATGTTTAAAAATAGATAGCATACAAACTATGTTCATCTTGTATGAACATGATGAAATAAACTCAGAATATATATAGAAATATAACTGAATATCTACCAATATTTGGAAATTAAATACACTTCTAAATAACACAAAGGTTAAAGAATAAGTCTCGCAAGAGATTTAAATTATATATTAAATGAAGTTATTATGAAATACAAATTATTACAGTTTGGGAGATGCAGCCAAAGGATTGCTTAGAGAGAATATTGTAGCCTTATAGAGTATATTAGAAAAGAAGAATTTCTAAAATCAAGAACCTAAATTAGTCTTTGGGAAACTAAGAAAGATGAGCAAGTTAAGCCTTAAGTAAATAGAAGAAAGAAAATAATTAGAACAGAAAATAATAAAATCTAAAACAGGAAAGCAATTGAGAATAACCAAATGCTAAGTCTTTGAAAACCGCAAAAAGAAAAAAAGTATAAATCACTAGCCAAGCTAATCAAAATGATAGAGAAAAAGAGAATGATCACATATTATTAACTGGTATCTACCCCAAAAACTTGAAAACATATATTCACAAAGATATATGCACCCCTATGATCATTGCAGCATTATTTATGGTGGTTAAGACATGGAGAAACCAAAGTGTCCTTTGAGAGAGGAGTGGACAGAGAACATGTAATATGTATGTACACACACACACACACACACACGCACATAAACACAATGGAATACTATTCAACCATAAGAAAAGATGAAATACTTCCATTTGCAACAACTCAAATGGACCCTGAGAATATTAAGTGAAATAAGTCAGCCAGAAAAAGCTAAGAACCATATGATGTCACTCATATGTGGGATATAAAACGGACACTTGTGGACAGAGACAGCAGTGTGGTGGTTGTCAGAGGGCAGGGCTGGGGCATAGTGGGAGAAAGAGGGGGCCTAACATATCATGAGAGAACATGGTTTGACTGTGGGTAGTGGGTACACTTCCTTTTGTTTAGCTTATTTCCAAGACCTTTCTTTTTTGTATATTGTAATTTCTTTACATTACTTCTCAGTCCCCTTATATACCCCTCTCGCCAGCAATGACCACACTGTTGTCCATGTCCATGAGTCCTTTTTCCTTTATGCTCAATCCCTCCACCCGCTAACCTTCCGCCGACTGTCACCCTGCTCTCCAGGGTGACTATGACTCTGTCCCCATTTTTCTTGTTACTTCAGTTTGTTCATTAGATTCTATATATGAGAGAAATCATACGGTATTTGTCTTTCTCTGACCGGCTTATACTTCTTTCAATCTCCTCATTTTTGAAATTCTTTTTTCTTTTTTCTGCTCTGCCTTTGTGCTTTTTTCTACCTTATCTTACAAATCACCGATATGATACTCTGCTTCATCTAGACTTCTGTTTATTCCTTCCAGTGTATTATTTATTTCAGATACTGCATTCTTTAGTTCTGACTCGTCCTTTTTTATGGTTTCTATGTCTTTTCCAATGCTTTTGAGTATCCTCATAATCATTACTCTAAACTATCTATCTGATAAATTGCTTGCCTTCATTTCATCTTGTTCTTCTTGAAGAATTCTCTTGTTCTTTTATTTGGCATCTGTTTCTTTGTCTTCCCATTTTGGCTGCTGCTTTGTACTTTTTCCTTAGTTGTTAAACTGATCAGCTGTTAAACTTAACAGTGGTTAAACTAATCAAGCTGTACTCACAAACCCTGCTTAACCTCCACATGGTATGGCAGAGTAATTTGCTTGGGCAGGGCTCTTGCTTCCCCTCAGGCTGATGCCACTTGGAGGAGAGTGCTCTG
The DNA here is from genome assembly GCF_021234165.1 of Pteronotus mesoamericanus. Lineage (NCBI taxonomy): Eukaryota > Metazoa > Chordata > Mammalia > Chiroptera > Mormoopidae > Pteronotus > Pteronotus mesoamericanus. The sequence goes on along the minus strand of NW_026555247.1, from coordinate 11,956,359 downwards.
CCTGAGAAAGATGGCTCCTGCAGTATTGGGAATGACCAAGCACAGGGATCCTGGTGGCTGTTCCTTCAGTTCTTTCCCCAGAGCCACCAAACCCAGACTCTCCTCAAGCGTCTCTAGTCTACTCTGCCCTCGGTCTGCCAGAATCCAGGCCTAAGTGGCTGCAAATCAATTTTTTTTTGCTTTGGCCCTTTAAGAGGCTCTCTGGGACTCCAGCCATCTCTCTCTGGAAGACAGAAACCCTTGCTACTTTTCATAGCTGGATTTTATCTGTGTTCCTTTCCAGCTCTGGTGCTGTAGCCTAGGGAGCTCAGCTTGGAGCTTTGGCCCCACCTTTCTCAGGGGAATCCCTTGGCTGCTGAAATATCCCTCCAGATCTTCAGCTGCAGCCCATGGGAGCCCAGCCAGCCCCCTCACATCGCTGGACTCCCTACAATTTGCATAAAGGTGAAGTGGTTTCTTTTGTTTGTCCACGGTTGTAAGGCTTCTCTGTAGCTAGTGTTCAGTTGGTTATTCACAATGCTTTCTCTACAATTTAGTTTACAACTTGTAAATCTGTAGTTTACAGATTTGTCCTGGGAGGGGGTTAGTATAGCTTCCACTTACTCCTCTGCCACCTTGGATCTCTACCAAGACATTTCTGAATAGCCCATTATAAAAAAAAATTGTACTTAAAAATCCTCCCCCCAAAATCCTTCTAGGCTAAGATAGTTTCATTGGTGAATTCTACCAAATATTTATGGAAGAAACAATACCAACTCTCCATAATCTCCCACAGAATTAAAAAACAGAGCATACCTTACGTCATCCTGTGATGACAGCTTTACCCCAAAACATAAACATATAAACACATTTCAGGAACACTAAACTACAAAACAAGTTATCTCACAAACAGAAGCACGAAATCCTCAATAAAATAATAAAAAAATAAATAAAAAATTTATAAAAAATATTAAACATTATAATCAAGTAATATTTGTTCCAGGAGTGTGGCGGGGTGGGGGAAAAGGAAGGGAAGGGGAAAGTCAAGGAACATATAGCAAGGACTCATGGACAAAACCAAAGGGGAAGAGCTGAGGGAGGGAAGGAGGGAGGAAGGGGACAAGGGAAAGTGGCGGAGAGTAGGCAGAGACAAATGTATTTGAAAAAATAAATAAATAAATTTTAAAAAAATCAATGTAATGTACCACATCAATAGGCTAATGATAAAAGATATGATATTAACTTTGCAGAAAAACATGTTTGACTTTTTAATGATTTCTTTTATTTTCAAACAGAAATTAGGGAAAATACAATAATTCCTTCAAGAACCAATGATTCAACTTATATTGTTACATTTAGATTCATAATTAGATTTGATTCAGATTGTTATAGTTAAGCATCACCCCAAGAGTAGATATAAGATAGATTACTGTTGCTTGTCCATCACTATAACAGTTTATATAGCTGAGAATTCAGATCTAAATTAGAATTTTCTCTCTTTAACCAGAATCTACTTTCTTGTGATAAATAGGAAGGGAGAGATGTAAAACAGTCAGAAATCAATGCAGTGGACATTGTATTCATGGGGGCAAGATAAGATGCAAAGCTTGTTGCTTTCTGCATACTCTGTAATATAAATGATACAGACTTTTAGTGTATCATTTTTAACAAAATATCTTTTAGTCACATTGTCTGCTTTCCTGAGTCTTTTAGAATGGTTATGATTATCAACTAAGAGAAAAAGCCAAGAGTCACTTTGATCAAATGTTACTAAGGTTATAGATCTGCCTGTTATGGTTTCTGATGATGAGTGTGGTGACAATCTTCTTTCATATCTGCCTTCAAAGAACGATGTGCTAATTTCTGAACTTCCATTACTGGAACTGGAATTGGACATTGGGCTAGAACTGGAACTAGACATGTAATTAAAGTTTGAACTGTAAGTCAATGTGGAATGTGAACAGGAATTACAGCTAGAATTTGAATTGGAACCAGAATTCCTACCATGAGACCTACCATATTTTACTGTGTATAATGCACACCCATGTTTTTGGCCCAAACTTTCAGGAAAATAAATCTTTTGTTTTCATTCAATTTTTAAATTTATTTATATTTAGAAACATAACCAATGATTTGTATGCCAGGGTATTATTTTGCGTACGGATATCATTATTGCTTTTTAGAGTTACACTTTTAAGCTGTAAGCATAAATAAAAGAATTAAAAACATTTATATATATATATACAAAATTAGCACTACCGATTTATAATGCGCATCCTATTTTTCCTAAAAAGGTTGGGCTAAAAAGTGCACATTATACACAGTGAAATATGGTATTTCTTCCATTGGGTGACTCTGCGTTTTCTATGTTTTCACTTGGGGCTGAGAGACTAGCCTCTAAATCACTGTCATTATCCATAAGTTTATTTGAGTCACTAAAATATGTTATTTTCTACCTTAACATACTTGGAATTGTACCAAATGTTGTATTATTGAGACCAGTATTTAAAATTCTATGGGAATTCCAATGGTAGAACCATAGCTCTCATCTGCCTGTTAATAAAGTGAAAACATATGCTTAAGTTCTCCTTATATACTTTCCAAAGTGACAGTTATTTGGTGTCTCAGATTTTATCTGAGTTCTACTAGTTATGCTGTCTTTCTCAGAATATGCTGTAGGATGAACTTGTCCTGATTCAGAATTGAAGGATGTGGTTGGATTTATCTGTCTCCGTCCTCAAGATTCATCGTCACTGGCTGTTTCTGGAGAAGAGTCTCCTTGAATGGCATTCTATGTTCTGAGAGCTGCAAAAAGACCCTTGTTCTGAAATTCAAATCCAGGTTTTTGCTGTCTCAGTATTTCTTGGTGGTGACATGTAAAAAAAAAAAAAAAAAAAAGAAAGAAAGGAAGAAAAGAAGAAAAGAAAAAATGTTTCAGTCTCATTTACCAAAGGCTGCTAGAAAATTGGAGATAATACACTGTGATTAAGTCTTTGTATAAAAGTTCACTCAGTGAACCAGTGAATGCAAAGGTTACATACTTTCAGTTCTTTCTCTGGTCCTGCAATGGTCTGGGCTTCTGCTTACTACCTTTTGCTGACCTCTTGTAGGTGGGATTTCCATTAATGCTCCAGTTGTACCTGGTTCTGATCTAGATGGTCTTGTAAATACCGATTCAGATTGTGGATTTCCCACATGACTTTGGCTATTTTCCATATTTTTTCCCCTGGGAAGTCTTGTACATGGTGCATATTCATTCTCTGCATTTGGGCTCCCATTATTAAAGTTAAAATTTATTCCTGAACTGAATCTGAAATCACTGTGTGGATTAACCTGGCTCACTTCACTCCAAGGTTGGTGTTCTCTTTGCCCACTTGTCACATTTTCATTTGGTTCGAAAGAGGTAAGCCAGTTTGTTAAAGAGGCACTGCTCGACGCATCTGAAGAGTCTCTTTCACCTGTATTATCAGCTGAATTTTCCAGGGGATTTTCTTTAATTAGTTAGTTGAAGTCCTCTCCGCATCTCTTCTTCTGTACTTTCACTTGAGTTACCAAGCAAATTGTTATCCCCCATAAGCTTGTAATCTTCTTGACTTACATTATTTACAAATTGATAGAAATCTTCTTCCTAAACCAAACGGTCCAGCTGACTTCTGTGCTGGGCTGCAGATCCACCTCTTTTATCGCCAGAACCTGAGTTTTCCATCTTGATGAACAAGTGGAAAATTATCTGACTTTTACAAAATGGTGTTGAAATAAAAACAAATTAATTTCTGCTTCAGTGTCACTATAGGACTCAGTCAGATCCACCTCCACTGATGTTTCTTTCCCCTCTCCTGCCTCCACAGTTTTGCAGCTTCTGATGAGTCAACTATTGAAACCTGCCTTTATACCAAGCTTGCCAGTCATTGTTGCCTAGGCAACCATGATCTTCCCCTGGGTATCAAATAGGGGCAGCATTCAGGTTAGGTTTCATTTCTTTCAAAACAGCAAAAACTGAGGAGGGCCTGTTATGTACCAAACACAGTCCTTCACTTCCTCCTTTAACCCACATAAGTCTGTTCTTAGGCTTTCAGGAGACTTTTTCAGGCTCTGATAAATGCTCTAGTTATGTGCATGTTAAATTACAGAAGTCAAATTTAGCTAGTTACACTAATATGGCTGCCTTCAAAACGCCACACCAAAGTCGTCCTAGTTAAATTCCACAATTCTTATTTTCAGGAGCCCAGGGACATCTGTCTTCCTGTAATTCTTTAAATCATAGACACTCACTAAAACTCACAATTTTTGATAATTCACCAGGGCCATAGCTGAATCTGTAATTGAGTTCTCTACCTTTTAACTCTTAATGGATTAATCTTGCATTATATAATCCCTCAAGCTACTGTTTAAAAAATAAATAAATATATTAATTAAAAACTTGGCAAGTTTTCTTTCACCCACAGAATCCCTTAAGGAATTCTCCACAAATGCATGCAGTTTCATTTTTGTTTTACTTTCTCATGAATATTATAAATATTACTTAAACAAAACTAGCTAGAACATCACAGGCACTTTTTAAACAGATCCATAGTAGTTATTTTTGCCTACTATAATGAGTGCTGACTTTGCTGATTTTGTTCAATGTAAATATGTTAGTGTAGCCAGGATGGCTTGGTAAAAATAATGTTCATTTGCAATCCTATCTGAAGGAGACTTCTAAGGGTTTCTGGACACATTCATATTACTAGTCCCACTTATCACTTGCTTGGAAATCTTTCATTCAAGCTGTTTATGTAAAGATAAGATCTGGCTGCTGAATTTGAGACATTATTCAATTTGACTTATTTAACAACTCATTCAACATAAACTGAGTCAGTTGCTGCCCTAACCAGTTACGATATGTTAACTGTTGCAGCACTCTGTACTCTCAAGTAATGCACGCTCCAGGAAAGGGAAACATCATATAGAAACTCTCAAAATACAATATGTTATATGTTGTAAGATTTATATATGTAGTATTGTGTAAGTGTGAGAACTGTGTGATGATTATTTAATGAAAGTTGGGAAATGTTTCACAGAAATATTACATTTAAATCTGAATCTTTAAATATTATGAGTTTGCACAGATGGAAAGTGGCAGTTGGGTTGCATTTGCAGAGAGAGACTATGTCAGAAAGCCGGAATAGACTAAAAAGACCTCAGCTTGTTTGGGCAACTGTGGCCACAATTTGGGAATTGGGGTAAACATGTTGTGAAATTAATCCCAGAAGGAATAAGTGACACAGAGTATAAATTGAGTTTTGATTTTTTTTTTCCTGTAGGAAATAGGACACTGGTAAAGATGTGTTATTTCTTTAGAACAAGCTATGGATTTTGTTTTGCCTGTTTAGCATCCACCTAAAATACTTACGATAATAGCACTCTGATTTTTCTTGGGGAAACCCATTCACCAATCTTAGTCCAGTCGGTTTAAGTTTAACTGAATTCAATGTCAAGGCTAAAAGAAAGGACATATGATGCAGCCATGTCTAATGAACATATCTCAAATTGCTGGTTATGGTCATTGTTTTAAGCATGGGCATGTGACCAGAAATGAATTAACTCAAACTCAAGCGTTAAGTTTGAGATGTTAGCTGAAACTGCTGAAAATGAGAAATTACTTTCCACTGTGGTTACTAGACTGGTAGGATGTAAACCTAACGATGCTCATGGCTATTTTGTGAACATGAAATTTGAACAGAAATTGAATTGATGAAATTTCTTGTTTGCTGTGAGTTATCATTAGTAGCTTCACATATTTCTCAAATATTTTTTCTCATGTATCTGTCTCTTTCTTTGTCTTTGTTTTCTTCTGTCTCTTTATGTTGATTTAAAAAAAATCTTCAATCAATAAATAAACACTGTAAAAAGCCTTACATTTAAAGTTATATTTGATGAGGAGAGACTGTATACTGTCTAAGATTACCAAACAGGTAAGAATACATTATCTCACCATTCCTTTGAGATCAAACTATCCTATATAGTGCAATAATATCAGGGTAAATGTTAATTATAATAACAACTGGAAAAGTATATACTATCTCTATTCAGAGATATAACTGCCTATGTAGAAAACTCCAAAAAAATACAAAAGCCAAATAAAGCAAATCCCTGCTATAATTAATAATCATAATTGCTAAGTCACAGGGTACAAGGTCAATATGCAAAATTAAGTGGCTTTTTTATATGCGAACATGAACCATTTGAATTTTAAACTTAAAAGTTAATTTAAAATATCACAAAAATGAAATACCTAGGTATAAATCTAACTATATATATGATATGTGTATGGAATCTCTGAAATACTGAAGGAAGAAGTCAAAAATCAAAATAAATGAGAACTACTTTATGGATTAGAAGACTCATTTTTGTCAAATGTCAATTCTTCCCAACTTTACCATAGGTTGAAGGCAATCCCAGTCAGAATTTTAGCAAATGTTTTGTTGATATTCCAAACCTATTCTAATGTCATATGGGAAGGAAAATCTCTAATAGAGCCAACTCAATAATGAAGAAAAGGGACGAAATTGGAGGAGTCTCACCATCCAATTTCAATGTTTATTATAAAGCTATAGCAATAAAGACAGCATGTTATTGTAAAAATAATAGACACATGGGAAAAAATGAAACTGAATATAGACCAGAGATACATCCATACACATATAGTAAATTAATTTTGAACAAAAGTGGAAAAAGAATTCAAAGGAGAAAATTTTTTCAATAAATGATGCTGAAACAATTGGCCATCCCAAGCTCTGACTGGGACAATAAATTAGAAAAGAACCCCAAGCCACTCACTCTTATTTTCTCTCTAAGGCCATTTTTGAACCCGCCATGGGACCTTTCTTTCTTTTTCCAGGAAGTTTTATTATATGAATAATGAATCTTTGCAGATTCCTGCTGCTTGTGCAGCCTTGTAAGTCTCAAAATTTGAACTAAGTTTTGGATGAGTTGATGACACTCCCATAGGGCAGCAAAAGATATAAGACAACCAAGGTCGCTAGTATATTCTTTTGCCAAAGACAGCATTTTGAAGGATAGGTTCAAGTATCATGAGAAATGCATTCCAATTCCATTCTCACTAATAATAATTTAAACAGATTTTAATAGTCCATGGAAATGAGGCTTACATATTATTACTGAATGCATTGGTTACTGGATTTATTAAAACAACTTCCCAGAAGTTAATCTGAATCTAAAGCAGAAGATGATCAAATTCATTTGAAAGGTATGAAAAAGATTATTGAGCATGTGTAAATTTCTTAGAAATCAATTTCAAATTTGGGGCTGTCAATAATTATAATACCCTATATTCATAAAGGGTGAATACATGCATTATTTTATCCAGGTCTTACAATAATCATTATAATATAGGCAGAGAAGATTGAATTGCTACTATTTTACAAAAATATGGAATTTTCATTGTTATTTTTCATAAATAGCTATAAAATAACTCCAGAACAAGAAGTTAGGCATTGTCTAATCTCTGCATTTGAATTTCTTTTTTAAAGTTTTATTACATTTCTTAGGGATGACATTAAATAATAAGACTATATGTTTCAATTGTACCATTCTAGAACACATCACCTGTATATTGTGATGTTCACTAATAAAAAGTCAGATCTTTGACTATTGCCATATTTTAGCATTACTTATATAAACTTACAAGTATAGTTTTTAAACTGACACAATGAATAGTTTAAACAAATGTATAAGTGAAAATGATACTTATGAGGACAGGGATGAGACTTTAGAAAGTGGACGCATTACCTTCAAATGCCTTTATGGTCAGGTGTTTTAATTTACTTCCAGAAGTACTTACATGTACTTAGAAGAAGTTACAATGTTTTTAGAGGTGTTAAAATAGATAACACAGTTGAGGAAGATATTTTCTGGGTAGACTAAAGAAAAAAGTGTAGTGGAGAGATTGTTTCCAGCACTTGGCTATTGTAAATTGTGCTACCATGAACACTGGGGTGCATGGGTCCTTTTGAATTGGTGTTTTGGGATTTTTAGGGTATAGTCCCAGCAGTGGAATTGCTGGATCAAAAGGCAGTTCCATTTTTAGCTTTTTGATGAAATTCCAAACTGTTTTCCACAGTGGCTGCACCAGTCTGCATTCCTACCAACAGTGTACTGGGGTTCTCTTCAGTAAATGAGTGGATCAAAAAACTATGGTACATTTACACAATGGAATACTACACAGCAGAAAGAAAGAAAGAGGTGCTCCCCTTCATGACAGCATGGAAGGAACTGGAGAACATTATGCTAAGTGTAATAAGCCAGGGGGCAAAGGACAAATACTATATGATCTCACCTATAAGTGGAACCTAACCAACAAAACAGACAAGCAAGGAAAACATAACCAGCAACATTGACAGAAAAAAGAAACCAACAGAATCAAGAGGGAAAGGGGCTGTGGGGAGAAAAGGGAAGGGAAGGGTCAAGTCAAGGAACATGTGTGGAGGACCCATGGACAAACCAAAATGGGAAAGGATTGAGAGAGGGAGGTGGGGGAGGGGGGTATAGGAAAGTGGTGGTGGGAAGGTGGAGACAAATGTATTCGAACAATAAAAAAAAAGAAAGATTGCAAACAAATTCTCTATGAATCAAAGAAAAAAGGGGAGTAAGAAAATTGCTAACATTATCTTCTTTATCTATGAAACAAGGACATGTTTGTAGTAATGGAAAGGAATACATGGAGAAATGATGGGTGCGATTAAGATTTTGAGAAGTGACATGAAGGCAGAAATTGCAGATAACTCCAAGTTAGAAGCCAACAACAGTGGATGTAGCCTTTGTTATTTGGAAGCCATAGTCCTATAATAATTCTGAAATATAAACAAATAAAAATATCCAATATGATCTCAATAACTATATAACAACTATATATTTTCTAGATTAAGTACATCAATAAATACTAGTTTGTGTTTAATTCTCCAAGTTCTAAAATTCTTAATAGCATGGGGGATAATTAGGGTCATTAAATTTTCTGATTCTGCATCTTATTTAATCAGTCACAAAATAAATATTTGCTTTAAGTCTAAATATGTATTATTTTTCTAGATAACATGAAACCTGGTTAGAAGTTCCTACATGCAAAAGGTCACTCTTGTCTATAAGGTGAAAAAATACTTATTTTCCTATTATAAATAATGGGAAAATATTTCAAAATTATATTTATATCAAAAATAGTAAAAAATTCACTAAAGCAGTATGAGAAGACTTTTATCAAGTTTGACGAAAGCTTTACATTTCTGACTGGTAAAGAATGCTCAACATAAGACCCAATTCCTATGTGTTCCAGCAGCAAACAGTACAAGCACTCTTGAGAATTAATGTTCTCTAGTGTATCAGGTTAAGATTTATCATTAGAGGATATTCTACAGTTTATTTTACTAAAGCATTAAAATTCTAAATTTTTAATATTTTGAAATCCATGCACTTGAGAAACACTCAAAATTAAACATGAGCATTTGGAGAGGAGTAGCTTCAAATTTTATAATGCAGTAAATTCCAGAGGCAAACATTACCACTAGTCCTTGTGGGATAATCTTTTTACCTTCGAAATACAATAATTTTACTTTTCCCTATTGTTATTATGTCCTAAGAAAATATCCAAGGTCTTGGAGGGAAAAAAGCAGATTGCAAAAATCTATATGTTTATGACTATTCTACAGTGGGTTAGAAAAGGAGAAGAGTCTTGTTTCTATATAGCAAGTGATATATTGGGGAAAAAGCAGAGAGTAGAAATTGTGGGATTCAATCAAGAAAAGAATGACCAGGACATGAAAATGACTTTGGGTATTTATATCAGCAAAGCTCTACATGTCACAGATTCTTAGCCTCCAACTCTTTTCTACATCTGTGTCAAAAAATGAGGAGTCCTTGCAACTTTGGGGAAATGAATCTTTAGCAGTAGTAAATTGCAAGTAAAGCGAAAGGAAGAGAGTATGTTTTTCTGATTACAATGTTGAACTTGATGATGTATTTTTTTCAGAAATGTAATAGTTAAACTGTAAAAAAAATGTGAAGCCTGGCACACTGAATTCTTACTAGAGTACTTTAGCACTTCTTTGTGACTGGGCTAGATATTTAGTATTTTTAAGATCCAGTTGTCTCCTTTCAGGCACACTCTTCATAGAATCACCATGAGGGTCAGGTGAAGTAACTGATGTAATGTGTTAATCACAGATACTGCCATGTATTAAGCACTTAATATATTGAATATTGATATTAACTTCAGTTCTTTATAGCCCTTGGAATTGTTTGTACACCTACTACCATTTAATAGACTGTTGAACTTTTAGAAAGTGTCCAAATCATTGTTGTAACAGTGTTTTCATTTATATAATAGTATTTTCTCTAAGACTTTATTTTTTAGAGCAATTTTAGGTTTACAACAAAATCGAGGGGACAGCATAGAGATTTCACATATACCTTATGCCCCACACATGCCTAGCCTCCCTCATTTTTAATATCACACATCAAAATATTGATTTTTTTTTTTTACCCAGAATGAACCCATATGCACCTCATGTTTCTCCATGTATTTTTATGGCTTAGTAGCTCATTTTTGTTTAGTGATTTATAATATTCCACTGTCTGGAACAATCAGAGTTTAATTATTCACATACTGAGGGTCATCCTAGTTGCTTTCAAGTTTTTGCAGTTACAAATAAAGCTACTATAAATATCAATGTGGAGATTTTGTGGTGGACATAATTACTCAGGTGCTTTAAATATATACCAAGGATCATGATAGCTATGTCATATGGTAAGACTATGTTTAGTTTGGTAAGACACTACACAACTATTATCTAAAGCAGCTGTACTATTTGCATTCATAATAGTGTTTTCAGACTTTTGGAAGGAAGATATAATAATTCCTGTTAATATATATAGTCTAATAATTCACAAGATGATCTGTTTTTTATTTTTTTATTTTTTTTTTTCATCACTTATTGTTCCTTTTATTTTTTCTTTTATTTATTTATTTATTTATTTTTTTATTAATTTATTTACTTTTTAAATACATTTGTCTCTGCCTTCCCCCCCCCTTTCCCTTGCCCCCTCCCACCTTCCCTCCCTCAGCTCTTCCCCTTTGGTTTTGTCCATGAGTCCTTGCTATATGTTCCTTGACTTTCCCCTTCCCTTCCCTTTCCCTGCCCCCCCCCTTCCCTCTTGTCTCTGTTGATTTCTTTTCCTTTCAGTGTTGCTGGCCATATTTGCCTTGCTTCTTTGCATTGTTGGTTAGGTTCCGCTTATAGGTGAGATCATATGGTATTTGTCTTTCGCCCCCTGGCTTATTTCGCTTAAGCATGATGCTCTCCAGTTCCATCCATGCTGTTGCGAAGTTTAGTACTTCTTTTTTCTTTCTGCTACGTAGTATTCCATTGTGTATATGTACCATAATTTTTTGATCCAATCATCTACTGATGGGCATTTAGGTTGCTTCCAACACTTGGCTATTGTAAATTGTGCTGCTATGAACATTGGGGTGCATAGGTTCTTTTGTATTGGCGTTTTGGTGTTCTCAGGGTATAGTCCCAGCAGGGGAATCGCTGGATCAAAAGGCAGTTCCATTTTCAGCTTTCTGAGGAAATTCCACACTGCTTTCCATAGTGGCTGCACCAGTCTGCATTCCCACCAACAGTGGACTAGAGTTCCCTTTTCTCCACAGCCTCGCCAGCACCTGTTGTTTGTGGATCTGTTTATGATGGCCATTCTGACCGGTGTGAGGTGGTACCTCGTGGTGGTTTTGATCTGCATTTCTCTAATGGCTAGTGATGCAGAGCATCCTTTCAAATGCCTCTGGGCCCTCTGTATCTCCTTGTTGGAAAAGCATCTGCCCAGGTCCTTTGCCCATTTTTTGATTGGATCGTTTGTCTTCTTGGAGTAAAGTCGAGTGAGTTCTTTGTATATCTTGGAGATCAAACCTCTATCTGATGTATCATTAGCAAATATATTTTCCCAAATGGTTGGCTCCCTTTTCATTTTGCTGATGTTTTCTTTAGCCGTGCAGAAGCTTCTTATTTTGATGAGGTCCCACTTGTTTATTCTTTCCTTTATGTCCCTTGCTTTAGGAGACATATCAGTGAAAAAATTGCTGCGTGGGATATCTGAGAGTTTCCTGCCAATGTTCTCCTCTAGGACTTTGATGGTGTTGCGACTTATATTTAAGTCTTTTATCCATCTTGAGTTTATTTTTGTGTATGGTGTCAGCTGATGATCCAATTTCAATTTTTTGCATGTAGCCATCCAGCTCTCCCAACACCATTTGTTGAAGAGGCTGTTATTGCTCCATTTTATGCTTCTGCCCCCTTTGTCAAATATTAGATGTCCATATAGACCTGGGCTTATTTCTGGGCTTTCTATTCTGTTCCACTGGTCTATGGGTCTGTTCTTGTGCCAGTACCAGATTGTTTTGAGTATAGTGGCTTTGTAGTAGAGTTTGATGTCCGGTATTGTGATCCCTCCTACTTTGTGTTTCTTTCTCAAAATTGCTGCAGCTATTCGAGGTCGTTTATGGTTCCATATAAATTTTTGAAATGTCTGTTCTATTTCTGTGAAATACGTCATTGGTATCTTAATAGGGATTGCGTTGAATCTATAAATTGCTTTTGGTAGTATGGACATTTTAAGGATATTAATTCTTCCAATCCATGAGCACGGTATATGCTTCCATTTATTTGTGTCTTCCTTAATTTCTTTTTTCAATGTTGTATAGTTTTCTGCATACAGGTCTTTTGTGTCTTTGGTTAAATTTATCCCTAGGTACTTTATCTTTTTTCGTGCTATATCGAATGGTATATTTTTCCTGATTTCTTCTTCTTCTATTGCATTGCTGGTGTACAATAATGCCTTTGATTTCTGAATGTTTTTTATATCATACTTTTTTTTGTAATAATGCATCCTATTTGATGCCTGGGTCAGTTACCATAGCCCCATTTGATCACATATTATGGGAAGCACGTATAATACAGAATGCAGTGGTGGCTTCTGATTGTTCAGCAACTTATTGGCACAATATCTTTTGATATCTTAGCTAATAACTAGGTTTATTAATTATTACTCTTCTCAAATCTGTAACCCCTTCAGAAACAGGTAAAAAAAATGCAATTATTAGAACACCTTCTCAAAGAAACTTTGTCTTTATTTGTGTGTTCACTAGATTGAAATACAGAGATATATATTTTAATAGTGTTTTGGGTCCAGGCAATCATCTTATGTGCCTTCATCATGGCGGACGCTGGGCTGCCCACATTCAGAGGCTGCTTGTTGCCTTTCATTCATCCATGCGGTAAACCTAACTGCCATGCCTGTTGAATCCTATTTCCAGATGAAGCTGATAAAATTGTGTAGTGTTTTGCTTTATATTATGCTGTAATCTGGCCAGGTATCATGTAGTAGCCCTAACTGTGCTTTGCAGGATGAAGGGCAAAGGTGCCCAGGACACCAGCATGTGCATATATGGCAAAGCTAATGCTTAATAGGACCTAAGAAAATTTATGATCTGCTGTTGCTGATGGCTCTGTATTTGACTTACCCACTTCAGCTAAGAAGTACTTGTTTTGAAATCAACATCATTGGCTGTATTGACATAACAAAACTTCCACCCTCTTTAGAATACAAATATTAATTTAGAAATCATTCATCAAGAGAAAACTTAGACTTAAAATTTAAAAAATGTGAAATTAATTTGTTTTTTTCCAATTGTTATCTAAAGGTAGTAGGTGATTCATTTTACCTCCTTGAGTCTCAGTTTCTTATTTTGTAAAACTGGGGTATGTGGAAGAATAGCAATGTATATGGACATATTTTATAAACTTAAAGAAATAACTTTTAAAATCTAAATATTAATAAAGAATATTTTAGAAGACTTAATCTAAAGAAACATTATTCATTAGGTCCTACTTTTTTAAGCAATTTTATTTCTTTTCTACAATGTCAATGCGTTGAGGGATGTTTCACTTGCTCAAAATAATTGTGATTTATAAATGTTGTTAAATACAAAACTTATAGGCTTTATTTGTGAGTAAATTTATATTTATTTAGTTTTCTGTATTACTTTAACATGATAATTCTTATTCTCTTAACTTTTTGAAGAACCCTTCTTTTGAAGAATATTTACTTGGTTTTTCATTTTTCTAGGATAATATGTCCATCTTACATGTTGCACATGTTATTATTTACATGTTTGTTTTTTTTAATATGCTATTCTAGATTGCTTTGTAGAGCTGGACAGAACTGCAGCAACATTTACAGAAACATCTTTTCACAGCTGACTGAGGCACAGAGAAGCAAGGTCACTGAGCTAGTCTTGGCAAATCTGACCACATCCACTGACTAGGGTAGTGATCCATGTGTTTTCATAAGATCATTACTTCAGATAATGATACATGGATACAAAATGGTATCAAATAAATGATAGATTGGTCTTGCATTAAAGATACTTTCACATTCTTTCTCATTATAGTACCATAATTCCAGCACCCAAGCTAAAATGTGCCAACTCACATATTTATTTTGGGGAAAAGAAGAAGTAAGTTTTCTGACACTAAGCACAGAGAATTTATTTGGAACTTCTTAGTTCCATTTGCCCTTGTCGTGCATACCTTAGACCGATGCCAACACCCCCCACCCCATTAAAAAAAGCTAGTACATGAAGAACAATAAAATTCTATGATCAAATCATATTACTTTATTTTGACTTTTCAAAACAAATTAAGAATTAGCTATATATTCCCAGTCCTTATATTTTGTTTTTACCATATGGTAGAAACTATTCATATTCAGCAGGATTTCTCTAAATTGAGTGTACCTATATTAAAAAAGTAAATACATATTTCTAGTCCTATTTTTATAACAGTTTCTAAAATAGAAACTGTTATAAAGAAACCTCATTTCTATGTTCATATGCTGCATTCATTTCTGTATTTTAATATTTTCTTTTTATGATACAATGTCCTCATTAGACTAAAGTATATTAGGAAATGTGCCATCTTCAACTTTATTTCCCCATCACCAAATAAAATGTCTTCAACATTATGAGTACATAAAAAAGACTTCTTGAGCTAAACTGCTGACAGCTTAAACAATCTCATGTGAGCGGAGAAGTCCATATATATGCAATCCCAGTCTCATACCTGAACCCTAATTCTTTTATTCCAGTTACCTGATATATATGCCTATTGAATATCATATTGCATTATCAATTTCAACATGTCTATCACTTCCCACAGCATTTAGTTCTGATTCCCAAATATATTCTTTCAAGCAATTAATTATATTACCCTGACATTATGAACATTGTTGCTGAAAATATAGGATTATATTCTCCCTATTTTAGTTCGCTGTAATCAGGCACTTAATTGTCCCTTCATTCGTTTAATCACTTATTCATGAGTGTGTTTTTTCTTCAACCTCAAAGTATTTGAGTGTCTGCTGTATGTCAAAACAGCATGTGTAAAGGCCATGTTGCAAAATTGGGAATGGTACTTTAAAGAAACTGAAATAAGAAATGGATGACTAGACCTCAGAAAAGAACATTTGGTATGAATGAAGGCTGAATGGTGACTCAGGGCCCAGCTCTTTAGGGAATTACAGGATACATTAAGGATACTGCAGGATACATTAAAGACTTGATTCTTGTTGTGGCAACACAAAGCCCTTACAATATTTTAGGAAAATATGTGAGTATATTGGATTTAATTTTGTACAGATTTCTCTGATTCCTTGTTGAGAGTGTATTGACCAGAGAGTTTGTTACACAATAAATACATAGAGAAAATCAAGGATATTCTTGCTTGTCATCAAATGATGGTAATGAAATAGAGTGGTAGTAGTGAATTGCTATAGTAGTGATTAATTACAGGGAGGGTTAAAATAAAAGAATATGCCAAAAAATATATTATTATTTATTTGCTTTTTGATATTTGGATTTTCTTCAGATTCTCTCTGTTATAAACTTAACACTGCAACAGCTGTCTATACATACATAAATCTTTGACAACCTCTCTAATTACATTCTTAGGAAAAACTCCTATAAGCAAAATTACTGATAAAATAATACTGAATATTTACTTAATAAATAGTGGCATAGACTGCTTGTTTTTTTAGAAAAGGTGTGATAGTATTAATTGTCTTCAACTGGTTAAGAAAATAGATCACAGTATTTAATGTCCATTTTGTTAATCTTTAAAACTTTTTCAAGTTTGTAGGTTAAAAGAATCATTTTAATATATCTTTATAAAATATTTTGAGAGCTCTTGTCTACTTTAATTATATAATTGTATGTTAACCAAATATCAGTTTAATTTGTGATGATATTTTTCTAGAAGCATATCTGTCTAGGTTTTGTGCATATTATTTTTAATACACATTTTGTTAGTTACTAACTCAAGTCTTATTTTTCTGATGAAGTCTAACTATATTTATTGATTAGCATTGTGATATATCTGACCTTTTTACCATTTTTTCTTTCTCCTCTATAGTACTTATCATCATATAAAATACTTCAAGTATGTAAATCTTATGTATACATTTCTAAGAGTTTTCTAACTTAGAAACTTCTAGAGTTTTATTATTATCATATATATGTATATAACCTGTTATCTGTTCTCAATCTGTATCAAAATGTAAGTTTCTTAATGGCACTGATCATTGTATGGATTATTTGTATGATCATTGTATTGATGCATCCCAAGCATAAAAAAAAATATACTTGTTGAATAATAAATATTTCTTGGGTGAATGTTATTTTTTTGCTGTTTTAGTTCTTTTGTTCTATTAACTGTTTTGCTTTATGTACCAAAATAATATTTCTCTCCATTTAGAAATCTAGCAAATATTCATTTACATACTTATTTTCCAGGCCATATATTATTCTTTCAATTCCATTATAGTAATATCATCTCTTTCTTGCTTATTTTTTTAAGCTTTGTTTATTTGTTTACCTAGAGGACCTTTAAGAATGCTTTTTCCATAATATTACCAAAATCTATTATTGTTTTGATTGGAGTCCATTGTATATTTCTGAATGTATTTAATTTATGAAACTTTTGATATTGAAATTTTGCAAAGGATAGACAGTGGAGGGACTGACTGTGGGAGCGAACAGGGTAGGGCCGAGCAATGGGGACGAAGGTGGGACGACGCTAACTGAGCAACGATATGTGTAAAAAATAAGTAAGTAGATAAATAATAAAAATAATAAAAAATATTTGCACAGGCCAGTAGCACAAAACATTTGAGTTACGCCATGATAACATATTCAGGTTTTTACAATTTTACAAGGTGGTAAATGGAAATATACATTTTACAAGAAGGTAAATGAAAATATAAAATTTGAGAATGTACAGGCATATTGAGAATTTGTCAAAAGTAGAATCCTTGGAAGAAAATGACAACACAATATTGTTGTCTACGACAGCACTTGGAAAGAGCATAGATTAATGGAAGTTAAGAAATATTTTCACTACAGTGGAGAGCCTTCACAGAACCAGAATAGAGATATAGCCACGACCTCTTCTGGGAATTTTATTAATAACTTAATAAATTAGAGAATAATACCTGAGCCACACTGTTATTTTACCCATGTATGATTTATAAATATTGTCAATTCAGATTCGGAAATGTAGCTATAAAATTTTGAAAAAATGTTTAAAGCATACACATAGAGGTTACATATGTTTTTACTACATTTAGTTTCTTCAAATCTTTCAGTGGCTTCCCACTGTTCTTAAAATAAAATAAAAACCTATTAGCGTGGCCTACTGGGTTCAGGATTACGTAGCCACTGCTACCTCCTGAAAATTATTTGCTACTACTCTCCCTTTTGATCGCCACTCTCCAGGCATATTGCTCTCTTTCATTGTTCCTGGCATATGCCCTTTCAAGCCCATGGCCTTAATACTTCCCTTTTTCTACATATGTCTCACTGCTTCTCATTCATCAATGCAATCTGAAATATACCTCTTCAGAAAGTCTTTCCTGGCCATCATATCAAAAGTAATCCAAACCCCAATTCTCTGGTTATTAACTCTCCATCATTTTACCTTTGGTATTTCCTTCATCTCACTGAATATATTATTATATTTATTTATGGGAAGACTTCTTGCAGTTTAGTACATTATTTGGACATACCAAATCCTCTGGTAGCTGAAAGGTAGCTTGATGATTTAACCAAAAAGCCAGTAGTAGAAGAAATTTCAGCAGTGTTTCTTTAATCTCTTTCTTGCAATTGTTACATTTCATTAGTAATGTGACTCGACTGTCAGTTCCAACTATAATTATTTCTGAGAGCCTTTCTTCCTGATGGTATGAAGTTTCTCTTACTCAGACTCATTGAAATAGGGAATCAGAGTTGGGGGGGGGGCAAAGCTCTCACATAACCCTTTTTGTTGGCCATTAAATGGAGTATCTCACTGGGTGCTACTGGGTCAAATTTCCTTTCTTCTGATCAAAAAACCATGATCGCTTTCTAGAGCTGCCACTCAGCTAAGATCTATGAAAGGTAACAAGGAGTTCCCACTCAGAGAGAAAGGTGGTTAGGCAGCTAAAAAGATCATGAGAAAACTGTCCCTACTACAGTTGACTGTATTCTGTTTTTAAACATGGTGAGTAAAATTCAATTTAAATAAACCACCCTTGCAACACTCCTGAGAAAGACTAAATGAAGGAAATAAATGAATTAGAGTAATTTTCTGTTATCATAGTCATATAGTAATTGAAGTTTTCAGATGATGAGAACATATGACTTGTGATAAACAATGTACTATATTGACATACATTTATTTCTCACATTTCATCAAAAGTGATTTTATACACACATACATACACACACACACACACACATAACAAACAGGTAATTCCTGTTGAGTTTCTTCTTTCATAAGGAGGGTCATTGTAAATTAAATTGCCTTTTTCTTCATTGCAGATATTAAATTCTACAAAGCATCTTTCTAAACTACAAGGGCGGCTGTGAGTTTTTTGAGCAAACACTCATTTCTTTTGTCTTGTTGAGGACTAAGAGTGATTTACCCAAGTGGCAATTCAATCATTAAAGTAGAAGGTGTTAGAATGAATATAGAGCTTCACAAATCTCTGTTGGTTTTGAGTATACCAGTAAAGTATTATCATGTCACCACTAGAAAAAAGAAACCTTACTATGTCTAGTGTAGCTATTGTAAGTAAAAATTGCTCTATTGGATATTTAAGAGGAAGAGAAATGTAAATATTCCTAATTCAAGATATTTGTAGAAGAAAAATAACTTGAGCACACATTTGGGAGCTTGGAAATTGTACAAATTTCCATTTTACATTATAAATCATTCATCAATTAAAAGCATGAAAGTTCAACATATATATATATATATACGTACGTGTGTGTGTGTGTATGTGTGTGTGTGTGTATGAAAAAATACTGTGTAAAATGATAATAAAGGTGGGGTAGATAGTGAAAAGCCTTTGGAAGTAGATTTAGATTCAAATTGTAGTCCTGCCACTTCTTATGTCAGAACCCCAGATTTGGTAATTTTCTCCTATGAATCTTTGTTGCATTATATTTCAAGGAAAGTTAAAAATTCTCTTCTGTGAAATTTTAAGTTTGGAAAATAGTAAATATAAACCACCAAAAATCATGTCTGACACTCAATATATGAAAGCTATTAGACATTGGGATATATAGGATTCACTAGGTTTATCAATCAGACTGGTTTGCTTACTATGATGATCTAAAATCTATGTGCTCAGCTAATGTTCAGACATTTCCAGCAATATTGATCATATTTTTCCTTAATGTAAGCAATTACTTTTTTATTTGTTTGTTTTAAATTATCCTCTTGCAACTCTTATCTTTTAATAAGAAAGGGTCTTTGTCTCTCTAGGCTTTGTTGGGTTTTTTATAGATAATTTATTCATGCACATATACATACAAAAAATACCTCTCAACATTTAATGTGATTATATGTACCAATTCAGAACCATTCATAAAAGCATTCTCCAAATGGCAAAATAGTTTACAGTAATTGCTTTGCCTTTAATCTAGAAAAGAACACTGAACCAAGAATGTGTTCTTAATATATACACATACATCTTAACTTAAATAAAATGTCTCATGCTTGTTAATTTTAGAACTGAAGGTGCCCTGGCTGGTGTGGCTCAGTGGATTGAGTACCAGCCTGTGAACCAAGGGGTTGCTGGCTCAATTCCCAGTCAGGGCACACGCCTGGGTTGCCAGCCAGGTCCCCAATGAGGGGTGTGTGCAAGCAAACATTGATATTTCTCTCTCTTTCCTCCTCCCTTCCTTTCTGTCTAAAAATAAAATAAATAAAATTCTTTTTAAAAAAGTGTTATTTTAAATGTGGCTATATGTCAATAACAAGAGATTTATAATTTGTAGTCAATATGTACACAGTTATCACTGGTTTTCCAACTGTATAGTCTATTTAGAAGTATTTAGTTTAAAGACCCCTTGTATTTGTTCAATAAGAACTATAACTTTCCTTAAAAATCACTTTCATTACTGTAAAATTCTCTATATAAATATGTATAAGTATTTTAAGAATGTAATACTCAGTGATTCATTACAAAGTGACTGTCCCTACGGCCATAATCTAAAATAATAACAGGATATTTACAACCCCTCAGGCATCATCCTTATTTCCTGTGTAGTCACTACTTACTATTCCTCCCAACAAAAATAACCATTGCACTCACTTGCATTTCTTTATAGTTTTGTGTCCTAAACACACATCTTTGAAATAACAGTTTTATTTTAAAAAACATATATTTGGAACCATAACATATTTTCTTTTGTGTCTGACATGAATAGAATATTTTCATGAATTTTACCCACATTTTGTGTGTACTGATAGGTTGTACAGTTGTTGACTTGTGTTTTCTTTTTTTCTTAGTTGTTCTTGGTGAATGATTTAAGTTTTGTTGATCTTTTCAAAGAATCAATGTTTGACTTAGCTGATTTTATTAGTGTTCTGTTTTCTATTTTATTGATTTTCACTTTAATCATGTTTATACCTTCCCTTCTGTTTGCCTATAGTTCACTATTGATTTTTGTAGACCCTAAGCATATATTATTTATTTCAACATATATTATCATTTTTTAAATTTTTCTTCTTAATATATATTTATAAAACTATAAATTTCCAAGTAAGAAAAACTTTTGCTGCATCACATATTTTAATATTTTCTAAAATTATAATTCAACCTAAAAGAGTTTATAATTCCCATCAAAATGTCTTTTTAACTGTGGTTTATTTAAATTTGCATTGTTTATTTTTAAACTATGCATAATCTTCTGGATTCTCACTGCTATTCTTTTTAATTTAATACCACTGTGTACAGAGCACAGGCTTTGTAAGAATTTAATTATTTAATGTTTACTGCTACTAATTTTTTGGTCCAGCACCTAGTCTATCTTGGGGGAAGTTCCTTGTGTACTTAAAAGTCATTGGTATCTATAATTATTTGGTTAAATATTCTAAAAGTTCCATTTATCAATACCAAGTTTGATTGTGGTAAAAAACTGAACACCTTTCCTGATGCTTTTATTACTTCTCAGCTGCTGAAAAAAATTTTCATGGTGGGTTTGCCTATTCTTCTTAGTTCTGTCAATTTTTTCATTATACATTTAAATGCTGTCTACACATAGTATCACTATGTTTTAAAAATATTTACAATTATAAAATGTTTCTCTTTATCTCTTGAAAACTCTGTGTTGAAATCTGCTTCTGATATTAATGTAGCTACTCTGGCTATTTTATGTTTAATGGGTGTCATTATATTCTTTTCTACACATTTATTTTCATGATAGCTGTTATTTATGTTTAAAGTTTATTTCTTATGAACAGAATAAACAAGCTTTCTTTTCAGTATGATTTGGATTATCTAGCACTTAATTGGAGTTTTAACTCAATTCATTTTTATCATATGGTTTGATATGTTTGGATTTAAGTTGCCATTTGATATTACCTATTTTGTTCCTCTCTACCTCTTTTCCTAATTTCATTTTTTTGTGAATTTTCTACTGATAGGACTCCATTTTACCTCTGGCATTTTTAAAATGTATCCTCTTTTTGTCATTTTTAGTGGTTTCCATAAGGATTGAAATATGTTTGGCTTCAGGTTATGTCATTCCACCTTCAGTTAATATCCTGTCATGAGCAGCGTATCTCACAATAGTCTATTACATTTGCCCTCTCATATCTTGTTCTCTTATCTTACATTTTACTTTCTGTATATTATAGTCCACTATTACATTATCTTTATTTTTACTTTGAATAATTAATATTTTTATTCTTAAAAAAGATCAATATTGTCCTATAATTACTTTTATGTGCACTATAATTCCCTATAATGTCACCATAACTTTTACTTTAAACAATCAATATTCTTTTAAAGAAATTGTTTTAAAAATAAATAATTTCTTTTAGCAATTTATGTAGTATGGTTCGCTGGGAATGAATTTTCTCAACATTTTACTGTACACGCCTTTATTTTGATTTTATTTTGTAAAATACTTCACTTTATAAAGATTCTCTAATGTTTTATTATTTATATTTAATATGAATGTTAGTCCCAACATTTGTTTGATAGTTTCTAATTTTTTTCAGCTCTTAAAATTAGCATTCTGTTGTATTTTACCCTCTTTTGTTCCTAGTGAAAAGAGAGCCCTCAGTTATAGACTTATTTCTATTTATGTAATTTTATTTCTCTTATTCCTGATAGGGTTTCTGTATATTTATTCAACAGTTTGTGACAGATCAAAATGTCATATATTTTTTTCTAGATATTTAAGCTGCTTGATCTTATTGAACCTATAAGTAAATATTTTTCACTAAAATTTCCAGTTTTTACATTTGTTTATATACATTTTAATTAAATTTATTGCAGTGATATCGGTTAATACATTAAATACATTTGAAGTGTACAATTCTATAACACATTATCTGTATAGTGCATAGTTAGTTTACCCTGCAAACTCAAATCTTGTCTGTTCAATATACGTTTCATCCCCTTTACCCTTTACGTCCTTCCTCCCACTCCCCTTCCCTCTGGTAACCACCATACTATTTTCTGTGTCTATGAATTTTTGTTTGTTTGTCTTGCTTATTCATTTGTTGCTTTCAGTTTTATATTCCACATATAATTTCCTCTTATGAAATTCTTGATCTTTGCCTAGCATGATAGTCTCAAAATACATGAATGTTGCAAATTACAGTATTCATCTTTTTTTATAGCTAAGTATTATAGTATTCCATAGTATATATATGTACATCTTTATCCGGTCATCTACCAAAAGACACAGGTTGTTTCTATGCCTGGGCCACCATGAATAATGCTTTAATAAACCTAGGGGTATATATGTCTTTGTGAATAAATGTATTTAAGTTTTTCAGGTAGATACCCAGAAGAAGGGTTGCTGGATTTATGGTAGGTCTTTCCTTAATGTTTTGAGGAACTGTCATACTTCTTCATAGTGGCTGTACCAATTTACATTCCCACCTACAATGAATAAGTGTTCTTTTTTCTCTACAACATCGTCAACATTTGTTACTACTTGTCTTGTTGATAATAGCCATTCTAACAGGTGTGAGGTAGTATCTCATTGTAGTTTTGATTTGCATTTCCCTAACAGCTAGTGAATTTGAGCATCTTTTCATATTTCCATTACCCAATTGCATGTCTTTTTGGGGATTTTTGTCTGTTCAGGTTCTCTTCCCTTTTAATTAATTGGACTGTTTGTTGTTGAGTTATGCAAGGCCTTTATATACAGGGCCCAGCAGAAGTAAGGCCTGCTTGAGTGTGGTTGGTAGGGTAATAATATGGGTGTAATAATTTATAGTTTTAATTTGAAAATGTCACTTAAAATGACATGTGATGTACTTGAATGTGATTGTTAAGTTACAGAATTATGTGCTTATGAGTTTGTAATAAAATATCTTTAATAAAAAAGGGCATTATCTGTGCTGAACTCTGTATATTAAATATTAAACTCTTACTGGTGGTGTTGTTTGCAAATACCTTCTCCCATTTAATTGGGTGCCTTTTTGTCTTGTTTATTTGTTTATTAATTAATTACTGTGCAGAAGCTTTTTAGTTTGATATAGTCCCATTTACTTCCCTTGTCTTTGAGATCAAATTCATAAAATCCTAAGACAAGATCCACAAATTTAATTTCTGTGATTTATTCTATGTAATTTATTGTTTCGGATCTTATATTTAGGTTTGATCCATTTTGTGTTAAGTTTTGTGTTTGGTGACAAATAGCATTCTAGTTTCACTCTTTTGCATATGGTTTTACAATTTTCCAAGCACCATTTTTTGAAGAGGCTTTCTTTTCTAAATTGTAAGTTTTTGAGTCTGGTTGAAAATTATTTGCTCATATGCATTTGGGTTTTTTTATGGGCTCTTAATTCTGTTCCATTGATCTGTGTGTGTGTGTGTGTGTGTGTGTGTGTGTGTGTGTGTGTGTGTGTGTTTCCTGCAAATACCTTGCTGTTTTGGTTATTATCACTTTGTTATTATTTTTTCCTCAGAGTTACTTTGGCTATTCAGGGTCTTTGTGGTTCCATACAAATCAGATTTGTTTTGTTCTATTTATTTAAAACATGGCATTGGGATTTTGTTGGGGATTGCATGAAATTTGTACTTTAATATGATCTTTTAATTATGCTGATTCTTCCAATCTAGGAACATGTCATTGCTTTCCATTTCTTTGTATCTTTTTCAATCTCTTTCAATAATGTCTTAAAGGTTTCAGTGTATAGGTCCTTTACATTCTTTGTTAAGTTTATTTCTAGGTACTTTTTGTTGCAAATGAAAGTGGAATTTTTTTCTTTTTTTCTGAAATTTTATTGTTAGTATATAGGATGCAATGGATTTTTGTACATTGATATTGTATCCTGCAATTTTACTTTATTTGTTTATTGGTACAATATTTTTTGGTGGAATCGTTTTCTATATATGAAATCTGTCATTTTCAAAAAGTGACAGTTTTTTTTCTTCATATACAATTTGGATGTCTTCTATTACTTCCTCTTACTGATTGCTTTGGCTAGGACTTCCAATACTATTTTTAATAATTGTGGTAAAAGTTGACATCTTTGTCCTGATCATAGTGGAAAGCTTTCAGTTTTTCACAACTAAGTATGATATTATTTGGGTATTATTCATATATGGCCTTTATTATATCAGGGCACTCCTATACCCATTTTGTTGAATGTTTTAATAATAAGTGGATATTGTATCTTGTCAAATGCTTTTTCTGCATCTATTGACATGATCATAATTTTTATTTTTTATTTTGTTACTGTGATGTATCACACTGATCAATTTACATGTGTGCCCCTGGAGTGAACCCTACTTGATTATTATATATTTTCTTTATAAATATATATTTGTTTTTGATTCATGAGTATTTTGTTTAGGATTTTACATCTGTATTCATCATTGATTTTGGTTTATGGTTTTCCTTTGTGTGTTACGCTTCCCAAATTTTGGTAGCAGGGTAATGTTGGCCTCATAATATGTGTATATGTTAGGAAGTATTGACTCTTCTTCAATTATTTGAAAGGGTTTGGAAAGGATAGATATTTAAACTTCTTTGAATGTTCAGCTATTTCTTTAATTTTTTTTGTATATTTGACATAGATTTCATTCAATATGAAGAATATCTTTTACCATATTTTAAATGTGAATCTGCAGGTCAGAAAGTCCCCAGTAGTTTCTGAATATCTTTATTTTCCTTTGTTATTTGTTCTTGTTATTGTATAATTGAAATGTTTCTATTCATCTCTTATTTAGATTTTTATTGTATAAATTTTCAAACATATACAACTTCACTAATTTATATTTAATTTTACTAATTCTTATTCACTAATTCTGTCTTCATGTTTTTTAATCTTCTCTTAAATCTATTAGTCTGGGTCTTCATTCAGTTATAAAATGTTTCACTTCTACAACACAAAATTGTTTTTTTTTTTTTTTTTTTTTTTTTTTATTAATTTATTTACTTTTTAAATACATTTGTCTCTGCCTTCCCCCCCCTTTCCCTTGCCCCCTCCCACCTTCCCTCCCTCAGCTCTTCCCCTTTGGTTTTGTCCATGAGTCCTTGCTATATGTTCCTTGACTTTCCCCTTCCCTTCCCTTTCCCTGCCCCCCCCTTCCCTCTTGTCTCTGTTGATTTCTTTTCCTTTCAGTGTTGCTGGCCATATTTGCCTTGCTTCTTTGCATTGTTGGTTAGGTTCCGCTTATAGGTGAGATCATATGGTATTTGTCTTTCGCCCCCTGGCTTATTTCGCTTAGCATGATGCTCTCCAGTTCCATCCATGCTGTTGCGAAGTTTAGTACTTCTTTTTTTCTTTCTGCTACGTAGTATTCCATTGTGTATATGTACCATAATTTTTTGATCCAATCATCTACTGATGGGCATTTAGGTTGCTTCCAACACTTGGCTATTGTAAATTGTGCTGCTATGAACATTGGGGTGCATAGGTTCTTTTGTATTGGCGTTTTGGTGTTCTCAGGGTATAGTCCCAGCAGGGGAATCGCTGGATCAAAAGGCAGTTCCATTTTCAGCTTTCTGAGGAAATTCCACACTGCTTTCCATAGTGGCTGCACCAGTCTGCATTCCCACCAACAGTGGACTAGGGTTCCCTTTTCTCCACAGCCTCGCCAGCACCTGTTGTTTGTGGATCTGTTTATGATGGCCATTCTGACCGGTGTGAGGTGGTACCTCATGGTGGTTTTGATCTGCATTTCTCTAATGGCTAGTGATGCAGAGCATCCTTTCAAATGTCTCTGGGCCCTCTGTATCTCCTCCTTGGAAAAGCATCTGCCCAGGTCCTTTGCCCATTTTTTGATTGGATCGTTTGTCTTCTTGGAGTAAAGTCGAGTGAGTTCTTTGTATATCTTGGAGATCAAACCTCTATCTGATGTATCATTAGCAAATATATTTTCCCAAATGGTTGGCTCCCTTTTCATTTTGCTGATGTTTTCTTTAGCCGTGCAGAAGCTTCTTATTTTGATGAGGTCCCACTTGTTTATTCTTTCCTTTATGTCCCTTGCTTTAGGAGACATATCAGTGAAAAAATTGCTGCGTGGGATATCTGAGAGTTTCCTGCCAATGTTCTCCTCTAGGACTTTGATGGTGTTGCGACTTATATTTAAGTCTTTTATCCATCTTGAGTTTATTTTTGTGTATGGTGTCAGCTGATGATCCAATTTCAATTTTTTTGCATGTAGCCATCCAGCTCTCCCAACACCATTTGTTGAAGAGGCTGTTATTGCTCCATTTTATGCTTCTGCCCCCTTTGTCAAATATTAGATGTCCATAGAGACCTGGGCTTATTTCTGGGCTTTCTATTCTGTTCCACTGGTCTATGGGTCTGTTCTTGTGCCAGTACCAGATTGTTTTGAGTATAGTGGCTTTGTAGTAGAGTTTGATGTCCGGTATTGTGATCCCTCCTACTTTGTGTTTCTTTCTCAAAATTGCTGCAGCTATTCGAGGTCGTTTATGGTTCCATATAAATTTTTGAAATGTCTGTTCTATTTCTGTAAAATACGTCATTGGTATCTTAATAGGGATTGCGTTGAATCTATAAATTGCTTTTGGTAGTATGGACATTTTAAGGATATTAATTCTTCCAATCCATGAGCACGGTATATGCTTCCATTTATTTGTGTCTTCCTTAATTTCTTTTTTCAATGTTGTATAGTTTTCTGCATACAGGTCTTTTGTGTCTTTGGTTAAATTTATCCCTAGGTACTTTATCTTTTTTCGTGCTATATCGAATGGTATATTTTTTCTGATTTCTTCTTCTTCTATTGCATTGCTGGTGTACAAAAACGCCTTTGATTTCTGAATGTTGACTTTGTATCCTGCTGTTTTGCCAAATTCACTTATTAGGTTGAGGAGTTTTTTGGTAGAGTCTACAGGGTTCTCTATGTACACTATCATGTCATCTGCAAACAATGATAGTTTTACTTCCTCCTTTCCTATTTGGATGCCTTTTATCTCTTTCTCTTGTCTGACCGCTGTGGCTAGGACTTCCAATACGATGTTGAAAAGAAGCGGTGAGAGCGGACATCCTTGGCGTGTTCCCGATCTTAGTGGGAAAGCTTTCAGTTTTTGCCCGTTGAGTATGATATTGGCTGTAGGTTTTTCATATATGGCCTTTATTACGTTGAGGAATGCCCCATTGATTCCCATTTTGCTGAGTGTTTTGATCATAAATGGGTGCTGTACCTTGTCAAATGCTTTTTCTGCATCTATCGAGATGATCATGTGGTTTTTGTCTTTTCTTTGATTTATGTGGTGTATCACGTTTACTGATTTGCGTATATTGAACCATCCCTGCATCCCTGGGATGAATCCCACTTGATCGTGATGGATAATCTTTTGAATGTATTGCTGGATGCGGTTTGCCAATATTTTGTTGAGGATTTTAGCATCTATGTTCATCAGCGAAATTGGCCTGTAGTTTTCTTTCTTTGTAGGGTCTTTATCTGGTTTGGGGATCAGGGTGATGCTGGCCTCATAGAAGGAGTCTGGCAGTCTTCCCTCCTCTTGGATTTTTTGGAATAGTCTGAGAAGGACAGGGGTTAGCTCTTCCTTAAATGTTTTGTAAAATTCTCCTGGGAAACCGTCTGGCCCTGGACTTTTGTGTGCTGGGAGTTTCTTGATTACTGCTTCAATTTCCCCAACTGTTATCGGTCTGTTCAAGCTTTCTGTTTCTTCCTCCTTCAGTGTTGGAAGATTATACTTTTCTAAAAATTTGTCCATTTCATCCAGATTTTCAAATTTCTTGGCATATAATTGTTCATAATAGTTTCTGATGATCATTTGTATTTCTGTGGTATCAGTTGTTATTTCTCCTCTTTCATTTCTGATATTATTAATTTGGGTCCTCTCCCTTTTATTCTTGATGAGTCTGCTTAAAGGTTTGTCCACTTTATGAATCTTTTCAAAGAACCAGCTTCTGGATTGGTTGATCCTCTGAATTGTTCTTTTTGTCTCTATGTCATTCAGTTCTGCTCTAATCTTGACTATTTCCTTCCTTCTACTTGCTCTGGGATTTATTTGTTGTTGTTTCTCCAGTTCTTCAAGTTGTAGTGTTAGGTCTTTTATTTGAAATGTTTCTATCTTCTTAAGGTAAGCCTGTATTGCTATGAACTTCCCTCTCAGGACCGCCTTTGCTGTGTCCCATAGGTTTTGGACAGTTGTCTGTTCATTTTCATTTGTTTCCAGAAATTTTTTGATTTCTTCTCTTATCTCATTATTGACCCATTCATTGTTTAAAAGTGTACTGTTCAGTCTCCATGAGTTTCCAAGTTTTTGAAGTTTCTCTTTGAGTTTGATTTCGAGTTTCAAGGCCTTGTGGTCTGAGAAAAAGTTTGGTATTATTTCAATTTTCCTGAATTTGCTGAGGCTTGCTTTGTGTCCTATCATGTGGTCTATCTTTGAAAAACTGCCATGAGCATTTGAAAAGAATGTGTATTTTTCTTCTTTGGGATGTAAGATTCTATATATGTCAGTTAAGTCTCTTTGATTCAGTGTTTCATTCAGCTCCACGATATGTTTATTAATGTTTTGTTTGGAAGATCTGTCCATTTTGGACAGTGGGGTGTTGAAATCCCCTACTATCAGTGTGTTGCTATCTATATCTTTTTTTGAAGTCATCCAACAATTTCCTTATAAACTTGGGGGCTCCTATATTGGGAGCATATAAGTTTACAATATTGATGTCTTCTTGATAGATTCTTCCTTTAAGTATGATAAAGTGCCCCTCTGGGTCTCTCTTTATGGCCTTTGCTTTGAAATCGACTTTGTCTGATACAAGTATGGCAACGCCAGCCTTTTTCTCATGTCCATTTGCTTGGAATATTATTTTCCATCCCTTTACTTTCAATCTGTGTAGGTCTTTTGCTCTGAGGTGGGTCTCTTGTAGGCAGCATATGTGTGGGTCATGTTTTCTTATCCACTCAGCTACCCTGTGTCTTTTGATTGGGGCATTTAGTCCATTCACATTGAGAGATATTACTGATAGAAACTTACTCATCTTTTCTCTTTGTACTTGTGTTCCTCTCCGTCTCATTCTTTTCCTTCATCTGCTTAAACCAGTCCCCTTAGCATATCTTGGAGTGCTGGTTTGGTAGAGATGTATTCTTTTAGCTTTCTTTTGTCTGGGAAACTGCGTATTTCTCCTTCTATTTTAATGGAGAGCCTAGCTGGGTAGAGCAGCCTTGGCTGTAGGCCCTTGCTTTTCATGGCTTGGAATATTTGTTGCCATTCCCTTCTGGCTTGGAGTGTTTCTGTTGAGAAGTCAGCTCCTAGGCGTATCGGGGCCCCCTTGTATGTTACTTTCTCCTTCTCCCTTGCTGCCTTCAGGATTCTCTCTTTGTCTTTGACATTTGCCATTTTAATGATGATGTGTCTTGGAGTGGACCTCCTTGGGTCCTTCTTGAGTGGGGTCCTCTGTGCCTCCTGGATCCATGAGAGCCTTTCTCTCCTCAAATTAGGGAAATTTTCCATCATTACTTTTTCGAGGAGGTTCTCTATTCCTTGCTCCTCTTCTTCTCCTTCTGGTATCCCTATTATACGGATATTATTGCGTTTCAGGTTGTCCTGCATTTCCCTAAATGCTTCTTCATTCTTTTTGAGCCGTTTTTCCATTTCTTGCTCTTTCTGGGAGCTTTTTTCTACCTTATCCTCCATCTCACTGATTCGATCCTCAGCTTCATCCAGCCTGCTTTGGATTCCTTCTACTGTGTTCTTCAATTCAGAAATGGTATTCTTCATATCCTCTTGTGTCTTCTTGATAGTTTCTATGTCCTTTTCCAGGCTGATATAGTTTGCTGTAAGATCCTGATAGTTTCTCTGCAGTTTCTCATAGTTCTCTTTGAGCTGGCTGAGCTCATTGAGCTTCCTTAGAACCATTGTTTTAAATTCCATATCTGAGAGTTCCCTTGCCTCTATTTCATTGAGCTCTCTCTGTGGGGAGTCCCCTTTTCCACTCATTTGGGGAGAACTTCTTTTTCTTCCCATTTTTGTGAGAGTCTGTTAAGTATTTTTGTCCTTTGCTTTTCTTTCTGGGCTTGCCTCTGATGATGTCAGTTGTTGACCCTATAGGGCCTTGGGTTGTTTGTTTGAGCCTTTCAGGAGTCTAATGCCTGTGTCTGACTCCTGCTTGGAACAGCTCTGTGACCCCTTCGGTCAGGGCTGGGCTATTTTTTGGGATCTCTCTGCGCTCTCACGAGAGCTCCTTGAGCGCGTTCCCAGCGCGGCAGGGTCCCCCACCTGCCTGGGCTCGCATGTGTTTGCCCCAGACCAGAGGGCTTATTCGCGACCTCCCGTGCTCATCTGACCTCCCTGGCACGCGAGCTTCGCGGCACTGGTCAGTTTAGAGTCTTCTATTGTGTGTTTTCCCCGCTTTTGGCTCTTTGGGTGCGTTGCTTGCCCTCGCCAAATGGGGACTACGGAAATGGGAGGAAATCAGCTCTCCGGTTAATCCTGTTTCTGGTCTCTCCTCCAGGGACTCTGGGCAGCTCTACTTATTTTGTGGGCCGCTCTGCAATCGCGGCGGGCGGGTCAATTTACGCCTGCCCTTGCCCCTCTGTGCAATCCCTCACAGGCCGTATGGGTGCCAGTCTGTGTGAGGCCTTGCCGGCAGGTGCAAGCGTTTGCCAGCCCGGGTGGGTCACACACACGCTCGCCAACCCTCGCCAGTCACTCGGCGCAAGTGTGCGCGCCTGCTCTGGGTGTTTTGGGGGTGTCTATGTTTGCTTTTCGGCTTTTGGCTCTTTGGGGGTGTGGCCTCTTCCCGCGCAATGGAGACTTCGGCAAGGAGAAGGAGTCAGGATTCCCTGGTTCCTCCTCCCGTTCTTTCCCCAATGCCTCCGTTTCTAGTCTCCCCTCAGGGGCCTCTGGGCAGTTCTGTGACCCCTTCGGCTGAGGATCCAACCCCTGTGCGGACTGCGTTTCAATCGCAGGCAGTCTGGTTCATGCGCGCCCCGCTTCTGCCTCTTTGGGGTCGCGCCTTTCCAGCCCACAATGGAGACTACCGAACGGGGAGAGAGTCGGGACTCCCCGGTTCCTCCTCCCGTTCTTTCCCCAACGCCACTGTCTCCAGTCTCTCCTCAAGGCTCTCCCAGACAGTCTGCACTCAGCCCCGCAGGTCACAGGCGCACAAGCTGTGTGCGGAGCGCACAAAAGGCAGGTTAATTGATTCCCTTATGCCTGAGCGAGATGGTAGCTGCAGAGTGGGAAGTGCGTTATCACCCGGGCTCCACCGGCCGCAGAGTCAGTTCTCTTCACAAAGTTTTCCTCACCAGTCTTTTCCCAGGCACCAGCCCACCCTGGTGCCGCCTGTACCCAGCGATCAAGGAGGGTGGCTGCCGCTGCAACTTTTGCGTTTGCCCTTTAAATGTCTTTTTGCATCCCCAGCCACTTGTCTCTGGCAGAGAGTGCCCCTAAGCTTTTTGGGGTTGCGTTTTGTCTGTATTTTCTCGGCTTTAGCGGCTGTAGTTTAGGGGTTCCTGTTTATGATTCAGACCCCGTTCTTCCCGGGGGGACGCTAACTGGCTGTTTCAATGTCCCTCTGGTGCCAGTGCCCGTGCGCACCCAGCCCACCCTCTCGAGCCTCCACCGCAATTCTCACCCGTTGGGATGTGTGAGAGTCGAATCCGCTGTCCGCGGCACCAAGGCTCCTCTCCCACTATCGCTCCACTGCTTTCCAGGTGATTACTCCATTATTTAGTTCACAAAATTGTTTTGTTTAATATTTTTCTAAGATCTTTCTAAAGAATTTTTTCATTAGATGTTTATAAATGTTTCAAATTAATGAAATGCTAACAAAAGGTTGCTATTTATAACTATTATTCAATAAATACTGAGCAACCATTATGGCTTTTTAAGCAAATTAACAATTCATATGGGCATTCCAAATTTAAAGATATTATTTGTAAAGCTCATTATAACACAAAGAGAAATCTAAACATCAACAAAAGTGGGACAAAGCACAATGGCTTAACATCATCCACCATTAAACAAATTATAAAATATTAAAGGAAGATTATGCAAAGCAACCAAGATTAATTGCTGCTAATTGAAGAAAGTCATATAACCAAATGTTGGCTTCATTCATGATACTAATGTCATTTACAAGGTTAATTGCTGTGTCACCTCACAGTCCCCAGTTGTTTTTCATACTGTGGCAGAGAACCTGTGAACAGATGGACCAGAACAACATCTGGTTTAAGTGAGCAATAAGGGTACAGCTGACATCCTTGAATGATTCCCTTCAGTTGCATAGTCTCAGGAATAGAAGTAATAAGAGAGACATGGGTGCCAAAAATAAACAACTTGATGTATACTGATTAGCATACTGGCTCTTGCCAAATTGAGAGTGGATGTCATAATCAGCATCTAACAGAGCCATGGTAATATTCTTATTAATATAATCTTTTAAAAAATACTTATGTTTAATTTAGCCAATTTGCCATTAATATTTTACTTCCCCAACCTTGCTTCCAAACATGCTTATGCATACAAATCAAAATAATACCTTCTACTTTATGGAAGATCAGAGTATTTAAAACTTGTAATATCTTTTTGGATCCTCAAAGTAATATTAAAATTAGATATTACTATTTGATATCCAAATTAATAACTGACACTCAGAAATATCCTGTTTACAAGGTAACAAATGGCAGAAGAATACAAAACCAGGATTATTGACTTTAATCTATTGCACTAAAATTTCTAATGACTATTAGAAACCTTAAAGTTATAATTTGCAAATTTCCCTTTTTACTATGTTTTTAGTAATATTATAATCATGTTGCTATTTATAACGATACAGATCTAAGGAATTAATTCCAGGTAAAACACTATTTCAGTTTTATCTGTTAAACACATGAATCTTTCAATGGCCTGAGAATGTGCACAATGTCATTTCTAGTTTACAACATCTTCTCACACAATTCAAGGTGAAAATACATGTCTGAATAACACAGCACAGCCTCACTAAAAAATGGATAGTTGTCAGAGATATAAGACTGTGGTTATTTTAAAAAACATATTCGAATGTACTCTGTAGTTTGTTTATATGCTATGTGTTCTTGCTGAAGGCCTGCTCTGTTCAGGTAGTGCTCATTACAGAGACCACAGGCTAAGCTTGACACATTAGAGAGGTAGTTCAAGGGTGAGCTCTCTTGGCCTTAATTTCTCTCTGCAAGGTATAATAGTGTTGCTGTTGTCTTGTCAGGAAAGAAAACACTGAACACTGCACGTGTAATTAATTATCACTGTTGTTATCACTGAGATCCAGCTAGGCAAACTCTAACTGGCTTTGTTGTTCTACTTTAGTCAGGGATGTTTCATAATGCATTCCTTTTCTCTCTGATGCAGCCGCAGAGACAGTTTCTGTCCTCAGAGCCAAAGTTATTTTTGTACCTTTGAGCATAAGAGATATATGGAAAGGGATATTTATTCAAACTGTATTTTCTTTTCTCTTTTCTTATTCTTAAGGTTATGGATTTTAGTCATAGTCTTCTTCCTTTTTCAGCCCATCAATATACGTGGGTTTTAGAGAAAAATATTTTATAAGGATGATTTCAGCACAAAGAATTCTTAAGCAGACATAGCACTAAAATTAGAAATGCCTTTTAAAGAAAAATGGAGATTTATTTACACTGTTTAAATCTAGCTTGTTCAAATGTAGTATTCATGTGAAGAGAAAAACAGTAGTATATAGGCTGTTGTATATTATTTTTACTGGCTTTATCGACATATAATTCACATTCTATACAATTCTTCCACTTAAAGTGTGTAACTCTAGGGATATTTTAGTATATTCGCAGAGTTGTACAACCATCAGCACAATAAACTTTAGAACAATTCCAACACTCCAAAAAGAAACCGGGGACCACTAGAAATCACCTGCCATTTCTTCCCAATCCCCCAAACCCAGACCCAGAAAATCATGAATTTACTTTCTGTCTTTATAGATTTGCTTATAAGGCACATCTATGACCTTTTAAGGAACCACAGGACTATTTTCCAAAGTGGCTGTACCATTTTAAATTCCCACCAGAAATGTAAGGGAGCTCCAATTGCTTCATATCCTAGTCAAATTTCGTTATTACCTGACATTTTGGTGATATCCATTCTAGTGTATATGAAGTGATATTTTGTCTGTTCTATTGACTTGCTTTTCCCTAATAGTTAAAGATACAGAGCTTCTTTTTTTAATGTTTATTAACCATTCATGTATCTTCTTTGGAGAAATGTCTATCCAGATCCTATATACAATGAACTTATTTTTGAGTTGTAACAGTTCTTTTATATTCTTGATACTGCTCCTAAACTAATATACAAGGTCTGTCTGGAAAAAGTTTAGCTATTGTTAATATAACAAGAATGGTTTGTGCGACATCTGTATAACATGGCAGCTAAGGAGAGGGGACTGGAATGCACATGTATTAACGATGAGGACTTCACTGTACTAGTCAGTGGGGCAACAGACATGTTGAGTGAGCATGTATACTGTGTGGCCATCACATTCAAAATGACTGAGTGACTAGAGCAACAAATCTGCATTAGATTTTGTGTTAAGTTTCAACATTCCTCCATGGAAAGTTTTTGGATGATTCAGAAGGCCATAGATATGGGCAACTGGTGATTGGCAGCTTCAAAAAGACAATGTGCCTGCTTAGGCATCACATCTCCTATGAAGTTTTTTGGTGAGACATCAAATCACCCATGTGACTCAGCCCCATTACAGCCCAGATTTGGCACCCTGTGACTTCTGGTTTTTCCCAAAACTAAAGTCATCTTGGAAAGAGAAGAGATTTCCATTGTTCATGAGATTCAGGAATATATGACAGGGCAGCTGATAGCGACTGGGAGAACTGCGTGAGATCCCAAGATGCCTACTTTGAAGGGAACTGAGGCATCATTTTCCTATGTACAATGTTTCTTGGATCTTGTATCTTCTTCAATAAATGTCTCATTTTTCATATTACATGGCTGAATACCTTCTGGACAGACCTCATATATTTAAAAATATTTTCTCCCAGTTTGTGGGTTGTGCTTTCACTTTCTGATGGAATAATCTTAATGTACAATACTCCTAATGTTGTTGATGCCAAATTTATCATTTTTCCTTTGTTATGTTTAAGGTATAATATATAGGAAATTTTTAACACATGGTCATAAAGATTTAGCCTTATAATTTCCTTAAAGAGTTTCACAGTTTTAACTTTTATGGAGATTTTACATTGCATTTAACTTATTATTTGTATATAGTGGAATTTTTTCCATGTGGATATCCACTCGTCCCAGACCATTACTTGAAGAGATTTTTTTCCCTATTGAATCGTTTTTGCACCCTTGTTGAAAATAAATTAACCTCAAATATGTGGGTTCATTTCTTATTCTCAATTATATTCTATATTTATATTCTATATAAATTCTCAATTCTATTCTATATTTATAGAATATAAACATTTTTTCATATATATAGACCATATATAATTTTATATCTATAATTATATAGAATATAATTGAGAAGTGTGTATATATATATATCTATACATATATCTATGTGTGTATATATATATAGAAGTGTGTATATATACATATATGTATATACACACACACACACACATATATATTTGTGCCAGTTCCTTTTGCACTCATTCACCTCAATATGTTTGTTTCATATATTTGTAATAGAGTTATATTAGTTTGTCACAGTTTTCATTACATCCAGTTATCTGTTAAAACCTAAATGATTTTTCATTTAGCATACATTTGTGCTGTAAAATTATATATTTTGGGTAAATGCATAGTGATATATGTCTAACATTAAATCAGAATCCTCTCATTCTGAAGCCCAGGCAACCACTGATTTGTTTACTGATGCTATAGTCTTGTCTTTTCAGGAATTTCATATACATGGTATCATTCAGTATGAAATATTTTTAGATTGTTTTCTTTCACTTAGCACTATACAGCTGAGATTAATCCATGTTTTTTCATGGCTAGTTAGCTATTTACTTTTTATTGCAAAGAAGTATTTTATTTTAAGTAAGTACCATAATTTGTTTATTAATTTACCTATATAAGAGCATCTTATTGCTTCCACTTGTTTGGCTATTATATAAATATTTGAATATTATTTTTTCTATGTAAATGCTTTTTAAATCCTTTGGAAAAATACTTAGCATTTTCCCTGATTATATTATAAAATTATCTTTACTTTGTAAAAAAACTCCCAAATTATTTTCCAAAGTAGCTGTACCATTTTCCATTCCTACCAGTAATAAGTGAGAGCTCTTGTTTCATGTCTCTAACAATTAATCTGGGTAAATTTTGGGGTTTAAGGCATTCTAACAGGATTATGATTTATCTCATTTTTGTTTTATTTTGTAATCTCGTAATGACAAATAATGTTGATTGTGCCTATTTTATATGCCTATTTTCCTTCTATATATCTTCTTCTGTGGGTTATCTGCTAACGTTTGTTTTTTTTCCTACTCTTAGGTTGTTTCTTTTATAATTAAATTTTAAGAGTTCTTTGTATATTTCAGACATGTCTTATGTCAAATACGTGTTTTGCAGAGATTTCTTTCAGTCTGTGGCTTTTCTGTTCACTTTCTTAATATTATATTTTGTAGAACAAAAGTAATTTTAGTAAAATCTAACATCCATATTTCATATGGGTTATATTTTACAGTGTATTGAAAAACACTTCAAGAGCTTAATTTCACATAGAATTTTCTCTGATATTTTCCTCTAGCTTAATTGTTTTGCGTTTGCCACTGAAGTTCCTAGCTCATTTTGTGTATGATGTGACATTTGTGTTTAGTTTCCTTTTGTTCTAGTGTTCAGCCCAGAGCAGGAGCCACGGTTCGAACTTCCTCCTGCAGAAGCCGCAGGATGGCGCGCACAGGTTTCTTTAGTCTGCTTAACTAGCTATGTGGGAAGAGGAGAAGGAGGATGAGGCTTGAAAACTGTCAATGTTTAAACATCAAAAATGGAGTCAGACTCTTGTACATCTTAATTTTGAAAAAGACTGAGGGAAAGAAAATGGCGTGAAGCCAAATGGATCTGACAAGTATTATGCAAAGCAGTATAAAATTATTTATTTATTTATTTTACTTACTAAAATTAAGTACAGCAGAGTAAAATACAAGTTGGATGTATTATTATTCTACCTGATGCCCTCTGACTAGAGCCTCTCAAGGACCTCAGCTATTTCTGCGTACCCCGAAGACGTAACCACGTCTCCAGCTTGTGGAGCATTTGGATTGTTTCTGACACACCTGCTGCCAAACTCAGAAGCAGGCACATGAGCACACAATACATTTTGTTTAATAGCATATGAATATCTTAATTGAATCATACTTGCTGATACCACAAATATGATCTTTTGTCTTGGGTCTTATAAGTGGCTAATGTCCTTATTTTAATGTTTAAGCTTCCACACTGGACCCTATGTTTGATAATTACATCTTTATCTTACACCGCTGTGACTAACTTCCTCTGGATTTTCTGTGCAAACCCAAGTTACTCTTTAGCTGGAGTTTCACATTTGCTATCACCCATCCTACCAGAGACAGATGTTCTGCTCTAAAGCCTAATAAAGGTAGCATCTGAAGCTATCTCCCCATCCTCTCCTAATCTGCTGCACGAAGCCCAAGTCCTCAATATATTACCTTATGGTGAATCCAGCTTCTTCTTATCTTTAAGTCTATCCTGTCATTTTAATTCTTTTGATAATTAATTTTTCACTCAGACTGCTGTATTAGCCTCTTCTCTGCTGTACCCTCTGGCCTTTCTCCATACTCAGCCAGATCATTCATTCTAAACATCTACTCTATCTGGTCATTTGTCAGTTTAAAATAATGTGCTAAATCCCTATTAACTTCGTCGAGGTCTGAGGCTTTTAGAATAGCATCATTTTTATTTTTAAAATTCTGTCTCTGCCTGTCTTTAAACAATTTCTATCACATGGCCATAGTAACTTGCCTTGAGCCACTGCGACAAAAAGAAGGCAGAAGACAGCTGTCCAACTAGGCAAATAGATATTCTAGACTGGTACCCTAGAAACAGTAGACTTGTGGGTAACACTTCACTGATAATTTCAGATTGCCAATAAAGCCACTGTGTACTGGTGTATTGTGTACACTGTGTAATGTATAATAATACAGCATGTTGTCACCCCCACTGCGTTTCTTTTCATGGTCTGAAGCTGTAGCCACTTTCACATTCTTACTGATAATAGTAGCTGTCTATCCCTTTAGGTCTAACTCCTCTAAATAACATCTGTCCTACAGGCTTCTTCATCCTTCATTCTATATCTGACTAGAGCTTTTATGACAAATAATGATGAAACCAATAAAAAAGTAATGTCAAATATTTATTGAATATTTATTTGACAGTGCATTTAGCAATGCTAATTTAATTCTAACAGAAATCATATTGGCATCATTATCCTCTTTATACCAGAGGTAGAAATGCAAAATCAGAAGAGTTACTTGTCTAAGTACATACAGCTATTAAAGAATAAATTTGTTATTTAAATCTGGTTGTACCAGACTCTATAAGCTGTGCTCTGAATGCTCTACTGCTACTCTACATTGATTTTCTCATTCTCTCTCTCTATATATATATTCAGAATTGTTTTAGTACTTTAACACTTTAAATTTCATGTTTGTATTATTTCGTAAGGTCAATGTGATTATGTTATTAAGGTCCAGGTATAAACTATTCGTAACTCTTTTTTTCAAGGCCCAGTTTTTTTAAAGGGCTTATATTTTAGAGCAGGTTTAGATTCTCAGCAAAATAAAGTGAAAGATACAGAGAGTTCCCATACGTCCCCTTTCCTACACACACACTCAGACCCTCCACTGTCAATATTACCCACCAGAGTGGTATATTTGTATCAGTTGATGAACCTACATTGACATATCATCACTCAAAGTCCATAGTTTACATTAGGATTTACTTTTGGTGTTATACATTCTGTAGATTGGAAAAAATATATAGTTACCTATATCTACTATTACAATATTATCCAGAATAGTTGGTGTCCTAAGAATCCTCTGTGTTCCCCCTATTCATCCCTCCCTACCCATTCACTCCTGGCAACCATGGATCATTTTCCTGTCTCCACAAGTTTTGCCTTTTCCAGAATATCATATGCTTGGAATCATGCAGTATGCAGACTTTTTAGATTGGCTTCTTTTACTTAGTAATATGCATTTAGGCTTTCTCCATGTCTTTTCATACTTGGATAGCTCTTTGCTTTTTAGCTCTAAAAAATATTCCATTGTCTGGATATGCCAACGTTTATCTATACATTCATGTACTGAAGGACACCTTGGTTGTTTCCAAGTTTTGGCAATTAAAAGTAAAGCTGCTGTAAATATCTGTGTGCAAGTTTTTGTGTGTATATCAGTTTTTAGTTCCTTTGAATAAATACTGAGGAGCAGATCGCTGAATCGTATGATGAGTTCATTCAGTTTTGTAAGAAACTACCAAACTGTCTTCCAAAGTGACTGCATCAATTTGCCTTCCTACCAGCAATGAATGAGTGCTCTTGTTGCTCCACATCCTTACCAGGATTTGGTCTTGACAGTGTTATGGAGTTTAGTCATCCTAATAGATTTATAGTGTTATCTCATTATTGTCTTACCTTTCATTTCCCAAATGTGCCTTTTAAGACAATATTTCTGTTACTCTTGCACACTTAGTCCACCATGTAATTCCTATTTTTTTTTTATTGGGGGACAATGGGTAATAAAATTATATAAG
The DNA here is from genome assembly GCF_021234165.1 of Pteronotus mesoamericanus. Lineage (NCBI taxonomy): Eukaryota > Metazoa > Chordata > Mammalia > Chiroptera > Mormoopidae > Pteronotus > Pteronotus mesoamericanus. The sequence goes on along the minus strand of NW_026555247.1, from coordinate 11,915,513 downwards.
TGTAGGCTTTACCTTATTAGGAAAAATCAAAGAAAACTATCCATGCTTTGAGGAGTGACACATTTCACTATTTAATTTTCTTATCAGTAAAAGCAAAAATCAAAGCATAAATATCCATTAATACTCACAAGAGAATTATGGGTTTATAAATCTAAAATAACCTCAAATGTTACATGATGCAAATATTTATTATATAAATTTGATATAGTCAATATCTCAATAGCAATGATGATATCTCTAGTGACATTTGGAATGGTTAGACTTCAAGACATTGGTCATTGTTGTCATGAAGGCCTCTGCACCAAAATCTGCTCGTCCTCTTTCCTGTCTTGTGATTTAGTGTCTTGTCATGACATGTGTTATCTTTACAACAGGACAGCAGTATTCTCCAATAATTGAGACAAAGGAAATACATTCATTAAACCTGCAGGTAATGGGACACACTGAAACTAAAGGTAGTAGAGGAATGAAGTAGGGGAAAGATGATGGAAAATTTATTAATGGGAGGGGATATGCAATTTCTGAATGTATGCATCTCTTGATGGAATTTTACACAGCATTTTTGAAAAATCAAAAATACTCTGCATTTTTTTTTGTTTTGCTATTTATAATACCATGCTAGGAAAGAAAGGAATAGTTGTAAAGATAACTGCTTACAAAGTCATTTCCATTGTATCATATCATTGTGTTTCAATTAAATTAAGTAGTACCTTCAAGTTTTTCTCCAATTTTACATAATACTGGGAATACATGTGCAATATGGTAATAATTTGGATAATATTTCAGGCATAATATCACTGCATCTAAGAGTGAACATTCCAAAAGCTATTTGAGCTGTATTTTTCACCGTACAATTAATTAAATATATTGTGGATGAATAATAAGTAGATTGAGCCCATCTCCAAATCTTATATAAATGTTTAATTTTTAAATAATCAATGGAAGAGGCATATTCAGACACTCTCTACTCTCTGCTCTCAGAGGCATATTGTGCTCTCTGCTTATTGCACCTGGTTGGCCAGATGAATACTAATACTAAACAGCCTTGTTCACAGAGACAAGTTGTAAAAGAAGAAAAAAGATGACTTTTTTGGTAAAAGAAGCACTTGTTATTATATTGAAATTATTTTAAGCAGAATATTCTTATGTTACTTTAATTCTTAGAGATATAATTCTTAGAGAGAGATCGAATAGAGTTGAATATATGTGCATGAGGATGTATCTGGAGAAAGATTAAGAGATTATACGCACAGGTGGCTGGGATAAATGTCAGTTAAGACTTATTTTGTCGGTACAAAGTTGTTACCACTAGATCACATAATATAAATTAGTGATAATAAGTAGAAATGGTGCAATAGAAATGAAAATAAAATTAAAGTCCATTGGTTCAAATACATAGAATACATTAATCTTTTTTTTCAAATAAACTCATAACAAATGTATTCATATCTGCTAGAAGGTAGAACAATTTTGCTATTCTTACTTGAAACATTCATATTTTCATATTAAGAATCATCAGCTTTCATGTTTTAGCAAAATCATTTGTTAAATTGATCCTCCAGATCTTTCATTATAAAATTTCAAGTGTGTTGATAAATCACTGCTTGGTATTTTGTCATTTTTTAAAAAAATTTATTTTAATGTTATATGGCATACGTTCCAGGTGAAAAGCATATAGTTATTGTACCAAAACACTTTTTTTTTTGTATAATTCTTTAGTATCTACCAACATTAATGGATGCAAGTTTCCTGCTTCCCTCCAATTCTTTTGTTTTATAATTTCACTTTCCTCTGACCTAAGAAAAAAATTTTTTTACACAAAGGGAAGAATAACATAAGTCACCAAAGTAGGATCATTTGCATTTTTATTGTTGTTTTGTGCTAATTTCTTATGTGTTTAGTAACCCTAAGGGATGTTATGAATGCTATTAATATGCAATGAGTATGCAATGTACAAACTGCTGTGTGTGACATTGTTAAATTTTTTTAGCAAATTTCCTTTTCTCCTTGTGCTGACCTTTATCCTTTACTGGGAAATCTATAAACATTGATATGGAATTTGAGACAAAGATAAACTAGAGGGCAAGGCAATACCTTCTTGGCAGTCCTATGTGTTCATGTAAAGATTTATAGTTTTCAGGATGCACTATTTCCTATTCAATTATGATTTATTGAATTCGCATTTAAGCATAAGGATCAAGGCTGGCAAATAAAGCATGCAGCCCATAATGGATCTACTGCCTGTTTTTGTAAATAAAGTTTTATTGGAACACAGCCATACACATTAATTTCTGCATTATGTAGGAATTATTTTCTGCTGCAAAGGCAGTTCAATTGTTGCTACAGAAAAACCATTTGGTCCCAAAGGCCTTGAATATTTGCTCTGCTCTTTAAAAAATGTTGGCCAACACCAATATAAACCAATATAAATATATATGTTTTTAAATATAAATAATTCTTAATAATAGAAATCTTTAACATCCATCATTTACATACCATGAAGCAGGTGCTTTTGAACAATTTTCATTAATTTATCCCATTTAATCTTTCCCATATAAGGTAGGTACTGTTGGTATCACTGTTTTACAGGAAAGAAAGAAATGAAGTCTTAGAAACATTGAATAGACACACAGGGTCACACAGCTAGTAAAGGACAAAGTGCTAAAATTTGAACTAAAGCAATATAATTCCAAACAGAATTATGTTATCTAATGTCCAACCCAAGTATCTGGAAATAAGTTAGAGTTTGGAATTATATTATAAATATTGAATTATCCAATAATTTTATGCTGATATTTGTAAACAATCTATTTTTGAAAAAATTAATATCAGAGAGAATTCACATATTTATGTATATTTAATTCCAAATCTCTGAATTAAAATTTTCTGAAATATTTTCTTCCTTTCCATAGTTTGCCTTTTCATATGTTGATTGTTTTTTTTGCTTTGCAGAAAACTTTCAGTTTGATATAGTCCACTTATTTATTTCTCCTTGAGTTGCTTGCAATGTTGGTGTCATAAATCTTTACCAATACCTGTGTGCAAAAGCTTTTTCCTCATGTTTTCTACACAAAATTTTACAGTTTCAGGTCTTACATTTAAGTCTTTAAGCCTTTTTGAGTTAATTTTGGTCAGTAGTGTAAAATATAGGACTGATTTCAATCTTATGCATATGATTATCTAGATTTTCAAACATAGTTTTTTAAGAGACTATCCTTTATTCACTGAGTATTCTTGACTCCCTTGTCAAATATTGTGACTTTATAAATGAGGGCTTTTTTCTGACTTGATAAAATATTTGCACAATGTCTATCGGATAAGGAGTTAATGTTCAAAATATATACTGAACTCATGCAACCCAATAGCAAAAACAAAAAAATAAAACCAAATAAAAACTAGGGAGAAGACCTTAATAAACACTTTTTTCCAAGAAGACACATAAATTGTCTAAAGGTACATGAAAAGATACTTAATATCACTAACCATCAATGTCATGCAAATCAAAATCACAATAAGATAAGATCTCTTCAACTTCTGATAGAATGATGATCATAAAAGAGGCAACAGATAACAGATAAGTGTTGGTGAGAATGTGGTATAAAGTATACTATTGGGCCTGCTAGTGGGAATGTAAATTGATATGGCCACAATGGAAAACAGTATGACTGTTCCTCAGAAAAGAAAAGTAGAACTACCATATAATTCAGCAATCCTGCTTCTGAGTATGCATCCAAAGTACAGGAAATTAATGTCTCAAAAGATACCTGCATTCCCATATTGAGTGCATCATTATTCATAATAGAAATATATGGAAACGTCTAGTGTCCATCAACAGATGAATGGATAAAGGAAATGTCTGTCTATTATCTATCATCTATCTATCTATCTATCTATCTATCTATCATCTATCTGTCATCTATCATCTATCTATCATCTATATATCTATTATCTACACACAATGGAATGTTATTTAGCACAATGGAAAGGAAGAAATCCTACCATTTGCAATATCATGAATAGACTTGAAGGTATGGTGCTAAGTAAAATAAGTCAGATGGAGAAGTACAAATACTATATGATCTCACTTATATGTAGAATCCAATAAAAGCTAAACTCATAGAAACAGAAAGGACTGTGGTTGTCAGGGGCTAGAGAATGAAAAATGGGGTGATGTCTGTCAAAGAGCACAAACATCCACTTCTAAGGTGAAAAAATTTGGGGGAGCTCATGGACAACACGATGATTATAGTTTACAATACTGTACTGAAAATTGCCCAGGGACTAGATCTTACATATTCTTACCACAAAAAATAAATGTTACATATGTATGCAGTGATAGGACTGTTATTTAACCCTATTGTGGTAATCATTCTGCAATATGTATGTGTATCAAATCATCACATTGTACACTTAAACTTATACAATATGTCAATTATATCTCAATAAAGCTGAAAAAAGTTTGAAATAATGCTTTAAATTATAAACATGACAGATGTACTAAGAAATACTTAATTCTAAGAGTAAACAACAGAAATGGAAGGCCTGTATATCAAGTTGGTAATAAACCTGAAATGCATAGAATTAATACAAAATACTAATTTTTGTATAACAAATTCACAGCATAACACACTTTAATGAGCTCAGGACCATGGGTCCCTCATTGAACTATTTATTAACTTATTTCTGACACAAAATAGGATTCTTTGGAATATGACTTCTCAACAATAGCAGCACATAAGTGCTCTAACAGTACTTAATTATTTGTAAAACTTGCTTGACTTTACCTGTGTTAACAGTATCTACCAATGAATATGCCTCCAGGCTTCTTCTGTCTCCAAAAGCTTTTGTAGGTCAGTTTCCTGTCTCCCTTAATCAGTATATTAATGTTATGGGCTCTAAAATTAGTTCTTATAACACTAGTATGCTAGTTTATTTTTGTTGCTGCTGCTGTTTCCTTTGATTTTTTTGTTTTCTGGAAAAAATAATTCCCTTTTGTTTACAACTTCAGGAGAAGTGTTTTTCTTTTCCACGTTTAATGTAAATATGACTGTTCAAGCAATAATGAAGATGAGACATTTAATATAAGGTACAAGTGTAAAAGGGAAAGAAGGAGATAAAGGGAAAAGCAATTGCAGGAAGTGCAAGCTACAATTACTGAATAGAGATGCAGGTCAGTTAGAATTGAATATAAAACAACAAATCTTTACAAATCTTTACAAGAACTTCCTAAATTAGTTCCAGATGCAGGAAAAATTTGAATTCCTACATTTCATCTGAACTCTCTGTTGAATTTCAAATATTCACTTCTATCTAGATAAAGAGAGTGACATCACTGAACATCTCTGAATCACTGATTTCGCATTTGAAGAACGAGCAATATTTATATCCATTATGTGAAAATCTGAGTTCCTAAACTTTTTGGCTAAGTAGAAGTAGAGAATGGAGATGCAGTCATTCATCAGTTGTGTGCTGTCTCTGCAGAGCGGCACTGATGCATCTGTATAGGAGCCGGCTCTGTTCCCCTGTCTCACCCACTTACTCACACACACACACACACACACATATGCACACCATAATAAGCAAACATGGCAGTTGTTTTATTCATTATAGACAGGGAAGGAAATCCACTAGGGAAGATTCCACAGTGTAATTAAAACTAACATATTATTTTTTCACTTTGTTTCCAAGACTTTGGCTTCTAGGGGAAAGGACTCTTACTAATCTAATATTTTCTCATTTTTAATTTCTTCACTGACTTTAATTACCTTCTCTCAGACCCATAATTATTACTTCTTTTTAAAAGAAAAACAAGAGAAATGAACTTGTTTGCAGAAGGTCTTTACCAAGGTTTCACAGCTGGAGCTTTTTCAAATAAAAATATGGTTAGTAATTAAACTAAATATGAAACTCCCACTGGTAATTTCTACAGACTTTAGCCCCCATCTTTGGTCATCAACTCTGAAATTCCCTTGTTTAATATTTTGATGCATATTACTTCCTTCACATCTTGGTTTACTATAGGGTTTTTAAAATTGCATTCAAGAGTGTTCTGTACCTGGATACTTCTACATCTCCTGATCATTAGAGGCCATTACACTTGCCAGGATGGTGGCTCCTTTACTTTGTGGCCGATGGGATAATTTAAAACATTATGGGAATCTTTTGAATTGGTGTTATGAGATTCTTGGGGTATAAAGATAAGTATCATATGATCTCACTTATAAGAAGAATCTGCAGAACAAAATAAACTAATAAGCAAATAGAAGCAGAGATATAGAAACATGGGATAGACTGTCAGTGGCCAGAGAGGAGGGGAGGGGGGATGACAGTGGAAAGAGGGAGAAGGGATTAGTCAAAGAGCATGTATAAATGACCCATGGACATGGACAACAGAGTGCGGATGAACTGTGGGAGCAGGGGTGATGGTCTGAGTGGAGAAGGGCAAAGGGGGAAAGTTGATACAACTGTGATAGAATAAATGAATGAATGAGTGAATGAATAAATAAATAAAAAATAAGAAAGAAAGAAATAAGAATTAAAAAAAAATATGGGAATCTCTTTTGACAGTGTTTCCCCTTACTCTGGAACCCAACACATCTAAATCCACAGAGACTAGAGTTGCAAGGATAGGAAGCACAAAGTGAGTCACTTGGCATGATGTTAAGCCATGTGCCATAGGTAAGATTTTGTGTCACATGATCTTCACCCTCTGTGTGAATTATTATCTGTGGATAAGTTACATTTTATGGTAAAATAGAATGAAAGTTGCTAATCGGCTGACATTAAAAAAGGGAGATTATCCTTCATTATCATGAACGTGAAGTAACCACATGGACTTTAAAATTGGAAGAGAAAGGTAGAATGGTAGGTGGGAGAGATGTGACTGTGGAAAGAGAGGCAGGGAGGATTACAAACAAGAGAAACTCGATGCTCGATTATTGCTTTTGAAAATGGAAGAAGGCCAGGAGCCAAGGAATGTGGGTGACTTCTAGAAATTGGGAACTGCCTTAAGCTAACAGCCACCAAGAAAACAAGAAATACAATCCTACAACTGTAAGAAATTGAGTTTTGATTACCTGCAAAATAAGCAAGGAAATAGAGTTTCCTCTAGCCTCCAGATAGAAACAGTCAACACATAATTTTATCTTGGTGAGACTCAATCCAGACTTCTAATCCACAGACTGTAGGAGAACTACTTATATTTCTTTGAGCTGCTAGGCTTGTGGTACTTTGTCATGATAATAGTGGATTCCTATACACAGATGCTCCAGCTTCCACACCTGAATTCCTAAACTATTGTATTTGAAATTTTGGGGATACAGATCATCAGAGCAGGTGATGATGATTATTGAATTGAGTGGCAACCCATGGTGGCGGTGCTTGTTAGTGACGTATATTCTCCACTGCTACTCCCCAAACTGCTCTGTTCACTCCCTCATTGTGTCAGCACTGGGAAAGGTGAAGACTGAGACGAGCTGATAGCAAAAGGCTAAACCAATAAATGTACTGGATTTCTAATGCCTCCACTATTGTGAATGTTCTCAGGAAGGCATCAAATGGTGACATAATGTTCTTCATTTACTGCCTGCAACTGTAAGTGTATCCGCATGGCTCTTCCCAAGAACTTTTGGCTCCAATCTTTCTCCATCAGGAGCCACCCATATACCGCTGCCCATGAATCTTTATTGTAAACTTGGGTTACTTCTTTTCAATGCAAAGTGGATTGTCATACCCATTGCCCAAAACTCTACTCATGAGATTCTTTTAACCCACTGCATTTCAAGCTACCCCTTAGGGGTACAGCATCCACCAAGGTAAGCCCCTGGTGTTCTGGTACCATCACCAGATTCAGAGAGTATGCCTAGAAATACCACTATCTAATTTAATATTCTGTCCCCTCCTTTTTTTGTAGCACTTTTAGAACCCAGTTCTTTTATACTCTCCCAAGGCTTGTCTGGACATGGTGGCTAGGTTCTGCAGCTTACTTAAGATATGGTCATTTCCTTCCTAGCAGGGCTAGTACTTCTCTAAGTGTGTTATGTTATGATGTGACATTAGTTACTAATTGGTGACTGGGATGAAGGTAATCCTGAGGATACTGCCAATGTTTCTTCATAAAAGAGAGGCATTTAAATCTCCCTCAAACTATAGGGGCAATAGCCACTGAGAGGGAGGAGTATGCATTTCTGCAGGCCTTTAGAGTTGAGGGAAATCTGAGATTTCTGGATTTTAGGGAGGTTCACCCCAGATACTATGAATTCTAATTCTCAGGATATCTCCCCTATCTAATTAAAGCCCCTCATCCTTGCCATACAGAGGAGAAAGTAATTTCTAGGCCTCCACAATCTATTAAATTAAGTTTTAGGGCTTATGGGTAGCTTTTCTAACCTCTAACTGAAGGGGAGAAGAGTCTATATATGTTTCCAAGTAGATCTTGTGTTTTTCACACTTTGCACTAATATTTTTTATTAATCACCTTCTGATTTATCTTTTTAAAATGTCTTTTATTGTCTTGGTTTTTGCTGTTGCAAATTATTGAACTTAAGACCACTATCTAATACTACTGGTTTCATAATTCCCATTTTCTGAGAACCTCTGCGATCCCCGGGCCATTGCAGCAACCAGTGACAGTGCATGTCCTTCCCCTAACCTCTCATCCCATTCCATTAACAGTGCAAGTATTACTTAACAAGTGTTCTGTTAATGGCATGCCAAGAGCTAATGCTATCCTTGGGTTCCTAATTGCCAACTGTCCAGGGGGCGATCCCGCTCCAAAGTCACATTTTTAAGCTAACTCCCTTGGACCACTTACAGTCTTAGGATGGATTCCTTGGGGAAACAGATCCTGCCATGGAGACTGGTAAGCATGAAGTTTATGGCAGAGCCCTGGAGGGCACAACACTTGAGAGAGGCCACGAGAACAGCATTAGTCAGAGTACGAAGTTAAACTGCAATTCAGTGAGCAAAGATCGTAGTCAATCCCACAAGAAAGTCTGAAGCCAGGCTGGCATTCAGTTGTCCTGAATTGCAGTAAAATCTCTAACCATTTGCACTCCATTGTCAATCAGTCCTTGAATGTAAGCTTTCCTTGGGAGAGCACACAAACCTGAGCAAAAAAATTAGTTCCTTTCATTTATGCCAATTCCTAGGTTGAGACGCAGCTGTGATCTATCACCTTCCAATACATCTGGCAGCTGGGGAATGAGAGTCTTCCTTGGTACTGGAAAAATCTAAGCAAGAGGACATGAGATTTTTTTAAATACCTCCAAAAGTTTAATACAAAACAAATTTTATAGGATTCCAATTTTAAAATTGAATGATTTATGTGTTTATATTATCATTTTGATTTTATAATTATTTTTGAAGGAAATCGGTTGATTTGTATATGTCTTTGATATATGAAATCATAATAAAATTACACCTCTCATGAAGGCATTCAAGATGCACAATACTTACTCAAGATGGTTTTAAATGTTATTAGTAATTATTAAAACAATGGGATTTAATTGAACTGAACTTGAAGTAATCCAAGTCTATGTACAAAAAGTGTGTGTTTTACACACCTCAGATAAATTACTACCCTATTCGTGGACTCTTCTTTGCTCAGAGTAACCCGAAATTAGTAATCCAAGTAGATCAACCTTCTTTTTTTTGAAACAGTAACATTTAATTGAGGACATCTAAAGTCATGGTGGTTTTGTTGTTTTTGTTTGGTAGTTAAGTACAGTCATCAAGGAGCTAAGACTATCGTTGCAATTGTATAATTACCTACCTCCGAACCAAGTCATTTTCCTTTAAATGAAGGGGTTAGACTAAACCAACCATAACTTATTGGGTGTTGTAAACTCTCCATCACTTACATCTCTTGCATTCAAGGTTAATATTATTGGAGAAAATTGTTTGAGAGGCAGTACTTTTAGCACCATAGCTCCTGGCAGTTTGCAATCTCAAATGTAATAAGCTCAGAAACTGCAATTTATGAGTACGTACTTGTGGTGTGAGGAAAATGTGTACAAAAGGTGAGGGTCAACAAATATAAGGTTAGAAGCAGCAAATTAGCCTGAGGAACAAGCATCTAGTGTCTCTTTCTCATTCCCCTTTCCCCTCTGACAACTGCAACATTATTTTCAATCAAATATCAGCCACAGTAACTTTCTCTACTGGTAAAAAATATGTCAATATACAACACCCACAACAACATTTTTAGTAGTAGAATTAGATCAGATCTAGTTGAAGCAAGCTTGGAGTTGGGTTTTTGTTTTGTTTTGTTTTTTCCCCTCTCCTTTACAATGGATGTATTTCTAGCAAGATATCTTTATTAAGGTTATCTGTAAGGCCATAAATTTGTTTCTTAGAAGCGTAAACTTTTCTCCTTAATAAGCCCATTAAGAAATGCTTAATCCATAAATTCAAATATAGTTAAAATTAGCATCAGAAATTACTAAACCATAGAATTGCAGAAATTTAATCCCATCAACCAAGAATAGGCATGTTTTTGAAATTTCAAATCTATGAACTGCAGATATTGTAGGACACATAAACAGATGTTGACCCTGAGTGTTTTCATACCACAGAACTGATAGAAATCCATGTTTTATTCTTTGAGGAATGAGATATTCCACAAAAGGATTTTCCCTGTAAACTGATGTTCACATCTCTGTGTGCCTATTTTTTAATACTTACAAAACAAAAACCTGCTAGATTAAATAATACATTAAATACATTAATGTTTTTTTCTTTTTCTTTTTTTAACAATTGTGTCTCCTTTATACAATGGACTTTTTCAGTAGGTTTTGTTGTTGTTGTTATTGTTATTGTTGTCTTCTTTTATCTCTACTCTCTTTCCAAGTAAACAGCTTGCCCAAGGTTATATAATTTGCAAATAGTAGAGTTCATGAGTTGGTGTTAGATTCCAAATCAATGTTTTTAAACATTCTCCATCCCAGAGGCCAAAGAAAAATAAGCTTTCTGTATGTGGTCCTAGAGTGTTATGTATACTGCTACTACTAAATTTTTTATTAACATAAAATAACTGTATTTCCCTTTACTATAAATCCAAATGTACCAGAAACAAACAAAAAGAAATTTGCCTAAATTATGATTTTAATGAATCATGTTTTATTGGATTCTATGGGTCTGTCCTCTCATTTTGTCTTCCACAGTGCATCTAGAGGAAATAAAAATTTTTTAGTAGCTTCTCATTGTTCTTTCAAGACAAAGATCTTCAGCATGTCTACGGTGCTCTACATATTGAGTCAGGTCTTCTTGTACAGTCCCACCAAAACCATGACATCCTTGCTTCAGGGATTTCACACATGTGATTCTTCCTGCCTGGAAGTGTCTCTAGCCTCCCCCTCACTTGCTACCATTCTTCTGCTTTCTCATTTCACCAAACTACCACTAACTAGTGCCACTGCTAATACCACGGCTACTCTGTCTAATGCTTTAGCACATTCTTTAGTGTTTTTTTTCTGATCAACAATATTTTTATAACTTACCTTTTACATGCCCTCTTCACTTTCTCTACATCCTTTATCAAATAGTTATCAAAATTGCTCAATATTTGTAAGATTAACTTTAGTATCCCTTTCTCTAATAAACTTTAAGCTCCAAAAAATAATCGTCTGCATTATTTTCATTTTTGTTTCAGTATCAAGTAAAATACTTGGCACACTGTTTGTATTCCGTATTACTTACTGAATGGAGACAGGATAAGCAATAAACTCTACAACAGTATTTCTTCAAATATAATCCTCAGACATGTGTTTTGGTTAAATTTTCTGAGATCAGAGTCATATCATCTGAGTTTTTATCACATCTAATCACTTACTAGTTGTGATTGGGTAAAGCATTGGACAAGTTGCTTAATTTCTCTGCTTCAGTTTTCTAATGGGTGAAATTAAAATAATAATTTTTATGTCATAAGATTATTATTGTTGAGAGAATTAAGTACTTAATATATGTAAAGCTATTAGACTAGTACCTGGCACAGATTAGCCCACAAAAATATTAGCTGTTATTAATATCAGAATTATATGTACCTTGTATATGGATAATCTGTTATATACTGTCATATTTCTGGTAACATTTTATGACATTTATTTTCAATTTTAATTGTATTACTCTGAAAGCACCCATTCTTGACATTTATAAAAAGTAAAATCTTTTAATTAAGAATTAAAATGACATATTGTAAAGTTGGTTCTTTTTGTTTGAAGCGATGAGTAAGTGGATGATAAGATTTTCTGACTATAAAATGATGAATGTAAGGCCAAAGTGGGCCACAGAGAGATATTTATGAGGGGCTTACAAAAGTTCAAACAGTTATTAAAAATAAGAAAGGCTTGTGTTAGACATGTGATCCCAAGAAATCAAGAAATTGAGGAACCACAAGAAATATAAGAATAAACAATTTTTTTTGAGCAAATAGAGATGTTAAAGGGTAAATGCTGCAAACAAAATGCTGTTAATTTATCTGGAAAGGTTTGTTTCATGCTGTATATAGGCTTATTTATCGAGTCCCATTTTAATTCCAGGTATAGGAAACAGGTTAAGTCTTCTTTACAAATAAGCATTAATTAAAAATTAAAGAAAATAATAATCTACTGAGAATACATCAATATGATTCTAAAATAGATGATGAATGTTACAACAGAAAACAATATTCAAATCATTTTTTCTCAAAAATGAACTATTGGGAAATTCTGTATAATGGAAATAGTTATTAAAAAGTGTATTTTCTCACACCAGAATATAATTTTAACAGCTTGTAAAAAAGCCATTCTTATTTGCTTAAATGGCATAAAGCCAACTAGATCAACATCATTTGAACATTTTCCAACAATGTTATTTTTATTTTAGTTAAGAGTGAAGCACACAATATTAATATTAATTTGAGTTCATTTACCAATAAAATGATTTAATATTGATTGTAGGTAGTATTTTCCTTTAGTAAATCTATTGTTGTATTTATAGCACCAATTAAGACCACTTTGTTAAAATCATAGTTTGATACATTCCTGCTTAGGCCTAAGCCATTTAAAAAAATACAATTTATTAGAATTGACGTATAATGCATATTTTGGTCACTCTTTTGCAAGATATAGAGATTTTTTTTTTCAACTATGCATTAAGGAAGCTTAAGGAAAATAATTAAATCTATAAAACATGAGCTTGCTTTGATCTTTTCACTGATTTTGATAATATTCAGAAATCTAAAAGCAGTATATTCAAGACACTGCTTTATAACTTCTGTGAGTACAATATCCTAGTAAAGAGAGAACTGGTCTATGTATACTTTTAATATTAAAGATCATTACTTTTTTTTATATAAAAATGACTCTCTGATCATTACAAAGCGGTAATTACTCTCTGTGTCATCACTAGTCCTGACTGTAGTAGCACAACTATTGTTTAGAAATCAGTTAATAAATCATTCAGTCTGAAATCTGCAAAAAAAAAAAAAAAAAAAAAAAAAAAAGACCACTCGAAGTTGTTGAAATAGTCACCTATGAAAATTTACTAAATAACTTGCTATAACCAGAATTCTGATTTTGAAAGCATGCTCATTTTGTTTATTCATTATAATATCAGGAAAATTAAGGCAAACAGATAATTTACAATCCTTTTCTCTTATAGTACTTCCAGAGATTATTTAATATTTTTTTGTTGTTAGGACAAAAATGTATGAGCTGAGAATAACTAAGTATATATTATGGAAATAATTGCACACACATTGCTTGCAGGTTGCCTGTGCCACAAGCAGAGTCTAGATAAAAGTCAATATAAAACATAGTGGGCGGCCCTGGCGTTCACTCTGGGACGTAAGACATCAGAGAAGTGTCAGGAAGGTTGACATACTAAGAGTCCAAGGGAGAGCCAGAAATAAGACTTTTAAACTAGGGAATTTAGCCAAGGATGTGAAAGAAATGAATAATTTTTAATATCTTTCAAATAATTCACCTTAATGGCCTCTCTCTACTCACTCAGGGATATTTTTCCTGGCTTAGAAAAATTCGTCCTCGCTTGAATGGCCAGACCTTGCTCTAAGTGTAATAACAATTGTAATGGTAAGTAAAATATAATCAGTAAATTACAAACAATGCACATAATCACATTTAAGCCATATCCAAATTTAGTGTGTTTATCTGTAATTAACTTACCACCCTCTTCTTAATGAACTGCTACCAAAGCTCCTCTTCTTCTAGGGTATATCTTCAATATATGTTATTTCTCTCTGTGACTCTGGATTTCTTCCTGAAAGTGAAGCCCCATCTCTGTTTGTGGGGATCCTCTTACTTGGGCAATAATAACACTGGAATGATAAAGCTCATTTTCATCTATATTAGTGCATCTCAGAAATTTCAGAAGACAGAGTGTTTGTAAATGAGCTTATGATAGCTTTCACTACTTTTGATAAGGGAAATAAATCTCCAAGTCTGAGTAAAATGCAGGATCCTATGTTCTGGCAGATAACTGGTTTGTAGATACTTTCCATTTAAGAGTAAGAATAAAAAGATCGTAACACTTATCTGAATAGCTCAGATTAAGAGAAGAAAGCTGGGGAAGAGTAATGGGGGTAAAATGGGAACAACTGTAACTGACCAACAATAAAAAAGTAAAAAAAAAAAAAAAATAGAAGAAAAATTGTAGGGATCATGAACTAAATTAAGTTCAATTTAAACAATTCAAGCATATTATCTGAAATAGATTTACAATCAAACTGTTTATAGCCTTTTTCATAACGAAAGCCTCTCATGTTTTGTAGGATAAATATTTGAGTGGATCTTAACCTACTTTAGCTTCAAATTATTCTCCTGTAAAATGCTGAGATTGGACGAGACAAGTCTAGAAGATTAGAGATTTTATGGTCCTCAGTGAGAGAGATTTTACCAAAGGGACATTGAGTAAATGATTCCAAGGGAAATCAAGCAGATCAAAGAGACCACATGAAAAGTAAGACTGCCCAAACTCCAGGTAAAAAAGAGATTCGCAACAGAACATCAAAAACCTGATCCTAATCACTAGCTAGAAAGAAAGCCCCTGTAAACAATTTAGATTCTGAATAAACTCTTTACCTAATCTTTACTCACTGTGAAAATGTCACTTTTCTATTTGTAATTGTATTTATTTGTTTAACTACTCTCCACTGAATGTTTACCTGAGGATTTTCTCTGTAGTTAACATTGAATAATGCTTATTATTGTGGCCTGTAAGTGCTTTTCAACATAAGCAGACACATTAAAATAAAACATCTCCTTGAGATAGGTGACCTCAGTTAGAATGGAAGTAATGAAGTAATGAAAAGGGCTCATGGTAATAAATCCTGAGAATCTATTTTCTCAGCATTTCTTTGACATAGGAATGCATATTCAATTAAACTGTACTTCAAACAATAAACCTTTTGTAACACAAGGCAGCTGTAAATATGTCATTAATTCGAATAAATGTTTCTTGTTTTAATCTTGAATAAGAAGAAAATATAGGTTAGAGCAAGAGTATTTACTTTATAATTAATTGATCTTGGTGAGGCTATTTATGAACTGTAAGACCTTAAATGAAATACCTAACCTCACTAATGTATCTAATCTAGAAAGTAAATTATTAAAATTTAAAATATTCCTATAATTAAAGGAGAAAAAGCAAGCAAATTGCTAAGCATACTTTCTAGAATTTATAAGATAATGCTGGTGAACATAAATAATAATATTAATTTGAGGGAGTGTTTTATACACAGATGCTTAATTATTACTTGGAAACTTATATGCTGTAATTGTTTCTTATATGTTAATAATTGCTTCACTTGCAGTAAATATTTTCATCCAATATTAAATTCACTTATTTCAATTCTTTGAAATTAAGACCTTTACTGCCCTGAGAAACTTGACATGAGCTATATGATTTCAGTTTGAACATCATTAAAATATAATTCAAACCATTAAATTTACCCTATGAAATTGTACAATTAAATGGTTTTTACCATATTCATGGAGCTATGCAACCATCACTACTATCTTACTGAAGAAGATTTTCATCAGCCTGAAAAGGAACCCATAACTTTTCTCCTTAGCTCAAAGCAACCACTAATGTGCTACCGATGGTTTTCAAGGTTTTGCCTAAACTGGACATTTCTTATATATGCAATCATGTAATGTATTTTGTGTCTAAATTTTTACATTTAGAATAATATTTTCAAAGTTCATTGATGTTGCAGCATGAATTATGTATTTCATTCTTTTTTTGTGTGGCTACATCATATTTTATTTTTGGATATGCCATATTTTGTTTATCCATTCACTTGATAGCCATGTGGATTTTTTCTACATTTGTATATTTCTCATTTAAATTCTGTCAGTTTTTGCTTCTATTCCCTGATTTCTATCTTTAAGTTAGATATTTTGTCATGAAGCATTTTTATTACCTTGCTCTTTCTTTTACTATATTTCAAAAATTATTTTCATAGTGATTGCTTAGGACATTGAAATTAATATCTTTCTTTTAGTGCTGCTAGTTCAAATCTGTTAGTGAACCATTTTAATATATATTTTTAAATTTCAGTTATTGTATTTTTAATTCAATTTCTATTTGGTTCTTTTTTATATAATTTTTTATCTCTTTATTGATATTCTCTACTTAGAATGATAGCTGTCTCATTTTTCTTTAATCCTTAGCCATATTTTCCTTTAGTCCTTTGAACTTAGAACTGCTCTTTTAAAACCTTTTACGAGTAAGTCTAATGTCTGGGGTTCCTTGGAAACAGTTTCTATCGACAATACATATGTTCTGCTGTGAAAGGACAATATTTTCCTGTTTCTTTGCATATTCATATACCTTTGTTGAAAATTGGATTTAAATAATATAACATGGCCACTGTGAAAATCAGACTCTTTCTTCACCCCAAAATATTTTTTGTTGCTCTTTGTTGTAATTGCTTTATGTGGTATTAGTGAATTTCCTAGTCTAACTCTCAAAAGTCTTCTTTCTTTGTCATATATTGCCTCTGAAGCTGGTGCTCAGCCAAGGACTCCGCTGATCATTGGAGAGATGTTGCATTAATCATCTTGAACTAATAAGTTTCAGCCTTTGGTGAAGGATTATTTGTGTTTTGGGGATAGCTCCTCAATGGTCCAGCACACAGTCCTTTCTGCTTTAAATTTCATTATTTGCTCATGCAGACCCTTGAGGTCAGTAAGAGGTGAAAGATTATGGCCCTCTAAAATCTTTTTTCCAAAATGTGCATAGCTGTGCATGTGCTGTGGCCTTTTAGATTCTCACAAATACTTTGGAGCTTTTCAAAGAAGGCCAATTCCCAGCTTTTTTCTTTTAAATATTTCGGTCCATTTCCTATTAGCCCAATTCATATGGCCACTTCAGTAACCTATAATGTTAAACAATTGCTGCTGATTATTTACAATAAACACCTTAAGAACAGAGCTCTTCGCACAGAAAGAGCTGTGAGTCAAGTCAAGTAAAGGGAAGGCAAGAAGGGGAATTATCAGGCTGTACCCAGATGAGTCCAGATGGAGCAAATAGTGATAATTTTCTGGGAAAAGAATTTTGAAAACAATCCCAACTCTGACCCCCCCAGTGGCTGCTGGGATGCTGACGCTAGGGAGGCTGTTGGTTTTGAGGCTGTCATAGAGCTGGGAAAAAGGGATGAGAAGAGAGTATGTCAAAACAGCCTAAATGCTCACTGTTCTTACTGAAATTCTGCTTTAAAAAAAATGAATAGTTCCTCAATCTTTACAAGCCTTTGGTGAATTTCCAGTATTCTGCAAAGGTTCACTCGAATACATTATTGACAGTATTCTCATTTTTTTAATGAAAAAAATAGGTTTTAGGGAAGTTCTTTTTTCAGAGGTGCTTCTACATTGTTTTTTCATTATAAAGAAACACTATCTACATATCTTAGCTCTCTTTGGTTTTATCCAGAAGTGCATAAAAATTGTTGCATTTTTCATTATCTAATGTTAAAATTCCTTATTCCTTATTAACTTTTATTGAATATGCTCCTTCATAAATAGGTGATCAAATATCTACCAACTACTTAGACACAAAAATTTGAATCACTGTTCTTGTGACTGGAAATTATTTTATACGTATTTAACTCATTATGTTTACCCTCCTTAGAAATTAGTGTCATGGTATACTTGCCTGGCTCAATAAATTTTGTTCTTTCACATATGTTTATATTGGATTTTGTCTTTGACTTAAACTGAGACAAATGTTGGATCTATCAGTTTCTCAAGACACTAAATTACAAGTATTCATCCTTTCAAGAGACTACTCAAGAGCAACTGAATAGCAATTTCTGTGTCTAACTATTTCAGGAATTTTTGTCTTTTCACATTGATACTCCCATGCAGAGAATCAATGTGGAACTACTACCAATGCTACCGTAAAATTCAAAAACACAGCTAATTTAGGCAGATACATTTATTGCATACATTCTGACTAAACTTAACAAAGTTCAAATTTTTAAGATTATAGAAAGGCCAATAACATCTTTATCAATGTAGGTTTATGTGCTTCTTGTTGAATTCTAGGGTGAGGGGGAATAGCAGTTACATATAGTATAATGATTATATTGAAATTCGTTTATGAAAGTACTTTTGGGGAAAAAAGCAAAAGAAACCAGCTCTGCCAAACTTCAACTAAAAAAAAAAATAATTTATTAACCCCCAGAAAAGATTTATCAAGCTTAGAAAAGGATATGGCATGTTCTCCTGGGACGTGTTCTCAGGGTTCTTTCTGGGATAACATCTAGTGCCTTAGCTCTGATATCTTTCCATTCCTGTGGTTTCAGCTCAATTTTAAATTTCCATGTTGGATTAGTTTAATATGTATTATCACCCCTGTGGTCAGAGCATCAGGGTCCTATAAACTTTCTCATGCTGAATTTCTGTGTGTCAATGAGATCAGGAAATGAAACTTCCTCTTCAATACATCTAGTCTAAAGATAATAACTGTTCTCTGATAGGGTCACAAAATTCTCTGATCTTTGTAAGGGGCATAGTGAGATGTGCTGTACATGCATTTTATTCAGTGTTCAATCCAGATTCCTCTAACTCTGTCCTTTCTTTCATGTACATCATGTCCATTATTTCAAGGAACATCAAGATCTTATGTGCTATTTAGTGTTAATTAACATTAATTAATAAAATGAAGCATTAAAATGTCTAGCTTGCTGAATGAGCACACTGAATGCATGTTTTATAGATAAACAAATCTTGATTGATTTAGCTTGAACCAATATATATTTCAAAACTATTCTAAAAATTGTGCTGATTCCAGTCTCTCTACACCTTGGGAATGCTTCTCTGCATTCCCAGCAAGGCTGAGTTTGAATAATGGTTACGACAGGGTTACAGCTTTCCCAGGCTAGAGAGATAGAGTGGGTATCATAATGGGGGTTGGATGGTTTAATGAGGGTCTCCAAGTATCAGAATTCAAGTTATTGGTATTCTTTTCAAACTAATGCCCCCTTTTTTTGGTATAACTCAACAACAGTATCACAGTTATTATTTTCCAATCCACCATAACTTCTGTAGTCCATTGCAACTTTGTTCCTACCCACTGTTTTGGGCTCTTATTGACAAATACATTACACACCTATTACATTTATTTATATTATATGTACAACAGTGCTGTTTATGTTATTTTATACAATTGTTTTCACATCAGTTAAGACAAAAAAGGAGAAATATGCAATAATAATATCCATTATAATTATATAATTCACTTAATTTTGCTTCTTTCTTCTTGATTGGCATTTTTTTGCCTTCAAGAAAATTTCCTGGATTTTTCTTTTTTTATCTGTTATTAACAAAAGATAAAGCAAATTTTTGCAGTTGCCTGTGCACATTGTCCCAGGTGATGTGGCATCTGGATCAGTTTTTTCCTCACTACACGTGGCTTCACTTAAGTTCAATGTAAACCACTATGCCCTTTACCATATCTTAGTATAATAACGATTTTCTAATACCACTTATCTCTGAGATTATATATATATATATATATCTCCATCAAAGTAACTTTTAAAAATTTATGTCTAAATCACTTAAACTTCATAATTGGAAGCAATCACAAAATTGAGTATCAAACAAATGAAGGAGTACATGGATGTCTCTGTAGTTGACTGCTATTAGATGAATCGGTATTAACTGCATTTAGTTTTTGTTTGCATATAACCGTCAAATTCTTTGAAAGGTCTGATTGGCATACTTAAGGTCACATGCCACTAAACTGGGTGAGTTCCACAATTCAGAGGCAAACTCCAGAATTACATGAAGAATGTCGAAAATAAATGAGAATGTGAAGTTACTAAAATGGTAAGTTCATGGAGAGAAAATATAACAAAATTCCTTTTCCTTCCTTTAATGAAAGTTTGGGGCAATTCAGTAGCTTTCCAGTCACTTTTGATCATTAAAGAAGTGTAAAATCAACTCAAACCACATCTCTCTTCTTACCCTACTTCAGACTTATCCCTTTGCTGGGGATCTAAAGTGATCTTGCAGATCACTCCTCCTTCTCATACTACCCACAGTCATCTGTTTCTCATTTCTCGAGCACTGGGGGAGGTTGGCCATATGCTTTATTCCTGAGTGGAAAGTTATTGTAATTTTCTCAATTGCTGCTGCCCTCTGGCTAAACACTGACACATCATAGATACTTCTATGTGGCAGGCACAATGGGGCTCACGGGTGAGGTATTTTGATTCTTTGTTATGTTGTTTTTAAGGGGGCAAGGTAGTTGCCTTGTTCCTGCTGCACAGTTCATTGACATGTGCTGCATGAGGCCTGTCTAGGAAAAAAACCCATCCACTGTTAATGTAACAAGATAGGTTTGTATGACATTGATATAACCTGGCAGCCAAGGAAAGTGGACTGGTATGCGCATGTGTGAAAAATGACGACTTCCCTGAACAGCAGGGGGCAGAAGATGCCATTGAGTGAGCATGTATACTATCTGGTTGTTGTATTCAAAATGACTGAGCAATTAGTGATGGAGAGGCATTAAATTTTGCATTAAACTTGAACATTCCTCCATAGGAAGTATTTGGATTATTCAGAAGACCTCAGTTATGGGCAAATGGTGACTGGCATCTTCATTACAACACACCCGGCTCATTCATTGTCTCATGAAGAGTTTTTTGGTGAAACATCGAATCACCCAGATGACCCAGCCCTTCTACAGCCCAGATTTGGTGCCCTGTGACTTCCAGCTTTTCTCAAAACTAAAACCACTTTTGAAAGGGAAGAGATTTCAGACTATTGATGAGATTCAGGAAAATAACGATGGGGCAGCTAATAGAAAATGGAAGAACTGTGTGAGGTCCCAAGGTGCCTACTTTGAAGGGGACTGAGACGTCATTGTCCTATGTACAATGTTTCTTGTATCTTGTGTCTTCTTCAATAGATGTCTCTATTTTTATTACATGGCTGAATACCTTCTGGACAGAGCTTGTATTTGTTAACAAGCTTCAGCCTGACTTCTTTCAGCTCCTGGCAATATAGGTGCTCCTATAAAACTGCTGGAGCTAAGATACACTTGTTGGCTGATCGCCATTTTTCTTGTGATACCAGCACATATTTCAAGTCTAGATAGTTTTCATAGTATCCACTCAATCCACAAGAGAACACACATGGCATTACTGTCATGCCAAAGAGCAGGGAGAAGGCTGCCTCTCTGCTCTCCTCTATCTCTCTATCCACCAGCTCATCAGCTGAGTTTTTCACATTAGCAGATGAGCACAACTGCTCCCTAAGCAGAAAGAGAGCATGAACAACTTTCCACATGGTTATTTCTCATTTGAATTATTTCCTTAAAGAACTGCCTGGGTATCATTTGTTCATTTACTTTTCACATTATGTTGTAAGTGTTCTGTGCATAATAGAAAAATCAAATATTTAAGGTCATATGTGTGGTAAACATTTCCTTATTTTATAGGTTACTTTTGATTTTTTTTTACCAAGTTATGTTGAATAGGAAGTTTCAATTTCTAGTTAGTAAAATTTATCATTTTTTATGATTCTGAATTTTGTGTTATGCCTTGAAACTCCTTTCTCTCTATAAGATTACAGTTTCATCAATTTTTGGTTCTTATAAAATTCATTTGTATATATAGATATTTAATCAATTTGAAACTGATTTTATTCTAAGGACAATAGTGTATATCTAATTTTATTTTTTCAAGTGTCTACCTAATTTTTAAATATCATTTACTTAATAATTTACATTTCTTCATTAATTTTAGTAATCACCAGCACATTTTATTTTTTGGAGTTTCACTTTTAAATCATTAATTAGATATGTAATTTTATAGATACTGTGTTCTTTATCTTTGTAATTATTTAAATGATGTATTTAAAGTAATAAATGTAAATACAGGGGACACTTTTTTAATTATTTGTCATCTTATATGCTTCTTGGTAGAGGTTCAGCGTTTTTCTCCTGTAAGTATAATACACTTATTGTTGTGTTTATTAATAGATATTTTATGCTTTTTATTATTCTGATCCTGTGCTAATTTCCTTCCATTCTATTTTCTAAACAGTCATTGTATGTGTGTGTATACCTGTGAGTTACTATCTGCTACCTGTAAAATTACCAAAATATCTTATATTTAAATCTTTTTTAGTCTCGGTTCTTCCAAATTTTAAAAAAAAAGCAAACCCTCAAGAAATAGTGATAACTTTGTCTTTTGTATTCTAGTATTTGTAACTGCATTGTGTGTGTGTGTTTTCTTAAATTAATTGATGAATTCTTCCAGAGCTATGTAAATAATAATAAAATGCATGATGTCATTTTTATTTTCCTCCTCTTCTCTCTTCCTTTTTAAATTCTTTGATTTTAATAGGAATGTATTAAGTACTCTATTACTAAATGAGATAAAAAATTTTACCTGTACACATGTGTGCTTGTGAATGCATGTATTCATGATATATTTCAGCATATTTAGAAACAAAGATGAATTATGTAATATTTTAATGTATTACACATTTAAGGTTTAATATGAATTTCTTAAAATAACATTTTATTTATTCTGTGTATTAATTTAATGTTCAGAGATTCTACTTATTGATATCTACTTTAGATTTTTTGTATTACGATTCAAAATCACTCTTGATATTTGTTTTTGTTTTTGTTTTTGTTCTTTAATTAAATCTTTACCAGATTGCTGTCTTAGCTTGAAAGCCAGAGTCTGAAACCAAGATTAAAGTAATAATACTTTAATTGGGAAAAACAAGCTTAGTTAGGGTGAGAAAACAAAGGTAAACAGATAAAAAAACATGTAAGTGATATGATTTCATGGGTTATTGTTGGCTACTTCTTAAAGACACACCAAGCAGACATAGCAGGTAGCTCAGAAAGTGTGTTTGGTGCTGTTTATTAGTTTGGAAGGGCTGTCATAATAAACTACCACAGACTGAGTGGTTTAAACAACAGAAACTTAGTTTCTCTCAGTTCGGGAGAAAGGCACCCACCTATGATCAAAGTGTATGCAGATTTGACATCTTCCAAGTCCTCATAGCTTGCAGACCTCCTTGCTACATTCTCAAATGGTCTTCCTCTGTGCTTGCTAATCCCTGGTGTCTCTTTGTGTATCCAGATTCCCTCTTTTTTTTTTTTATTATTGTTGTTCAAGTACAGTTGTCTCCATTTTCCCCCTCCACTCCCTCCCACCCTACCGATCCCTACCGCCCACCTTTGATCCTACCCGCCTTTGGCTTTGTCCATGTGCCCTTTATACATGTTCCTTGATGACCCTTACTTTCCCCCCCACCAATATTCCCTCCACACGCTGCTCCCCGCTCTGATTACTGTCAGTTTGTTCTTTATTTCAATGTCTCTAGTTATATTTTGCTTGGTTGTTTGTTTAGTTGATTAAGTTCCACTTATAAGTGAGATCATATGGTATTTGTCTTTCAGCACCTGGCTTATTTCACTTAGCATAATCTCATAAGGACCACCAGCAAAATTTTTATTAGGGCCTACACTAACATTTGGGGGCAATAACCTCCTTAAAGACCCTAACTCCAAATAGAGCTACATTCTGAGGGACTGGGGAGTAAGGCTTTAACAAAGGGATTTGGAGGGGCACAGGTCAGCCAATAACACCACTCAAAGACCTTAGAGACAAAATGGAGAGAGAAATTTTTTGTATTAAATCTCCCTCAGTTTTCATTCACCAGAATTAATCCCGTAAGTATCTACCTCTCCCAAAATGTACCATTTCATAGCTCAAGAAAAGGACAGTCACATGAATAGGTTCAGAGTGTGAGGCCAGCTGGTCACACAACCTAGGGTTTTGACGTGTATTCCAGGCCAACTACGAATACCAGAAACACTGCAGGAACACCGCAGTTCAGAGTCTGAGTAGGTAAATGTGTTTGTCTTTGGCACATTTTACTTAATCATGGTTATGCTGATTTTGTGAGGGACAATTGTTAGCTATTAATTTCTTTCTGAGCTAAATTATACCAGAATTATTTGTTCAATAAATTTGAAACTCTTCACTTGAGAAACCAGGTGAATGTCATGTTTTGGATAAGAGCATTCTTTGTCAAAATTCTCTATTTTTTTAATGATATTCATCTACTTGAATTTTTTAAATTGTTCAAGTGCAATTGTCTCCATTTTCTCTCCACCACTCTCCTCCTGCCCCACCCACGCCCACCTCCCACCCTCAATCTTAACCCGCTTTGGCTTTGTTCATGGGTCCTTTATACATGTCCTTGATGACCCTTCAACTTCTCTTGAATCAATTTAAATAACATACTTCTAAACTTTTTATTACATTCATTTTCAAATATTTTTATTGCTTTGTCAAATGCCAAATTAATTTCTTTTTCTCTTTGAATATTTGTACTTTATGTTAGTGATTTTTAATTTATCTCCTATTATTGTTTTAGTTCTAATTTTTTTCCTTTCTAATTCATTAACTTCTCCTTTTAAAAAACACATATTATTTCCTTTCTTTGGACCCCCACTATAGTTGTTTTTAGTAAAAACTTACATAAACAAAAGAAACAAAAAATATAAAGGTTTTTTTTTTACCTCTGTCTTTTGTATTTTTGCATTAGCTAATGTGCTTGACATTTTTTTACCTAAAAACTTTGAGTCAATTGATTTTAAAAGTATATTCATTATGCAAAATACTTGAATTTTAAATCTGAGTGCCTTTTGGTTTAAGATACTTGAGTTCAACTCTCTTAAATGTATTCATGGTTATTTTAATGGGGATATTTGGTCTAAAATCTGCCATTTTACCTAATGACATTTATAGATAATTTCCATAAAATAAAAAATCTTCATTTTTGCTTGAATTAATTTTGACAACTTAAAACATGATATAGAGTGTTCTTTCATACCTTTTCAGTCTAGTTTCCAAATCTGCAGACTTCCAGTATCAACCACTTTCTGACTTATAATATCAAAGATTAGTTTTACCTTTGCAAAGTGTAATCATATGCATTTGGGAATTCATCTTTGTTTAGTATACATAATGCTTTTGAGATTCATCCACAATATTCATATCAACATCTTATTTCTCTTAATAGCTGACTAGTCTTATTCTATAAAAATATAATTAAATTTGGCTATTCTCCTGTGGATGGGCATTTGGTTGGATTCAGTATGGGGGAATTGTGAATCATTATGGGTTGAATGTTGTCTTTCCAAATGAAGCCCTAACTTCCCATATTTCAAAATGACTATATTTGAAGATCGGACAGACCTTTAAAGAGGTGATTAAATTAATGTGAGGTCATATGAGTGTGGTCTAATCTAATCTTACTGGTATCCTTTTTTTTTAAGCATATTTTATTGATTATGTTATTACAGTTGTCCCATTTTTCCCCTTTATTGTCCTCTACCCTGCACCCCCTCTCCCATCAGCATTACCTCCTTTAGTTCATGTCCATGGGTTGTACATGTAAGTTCTTTGGTTTTCCCATTTCCTATAGTATTCTTAACCTCTTCTTGTCTATTTTGTACCTACCGTTTATGCTTCTTATTCCCTGTACCTTTTCTGCTATTCTCCCCTCTCCCTGTCCTTGCTGATCTCCTTCCATGTGATCTCTATTTCTGTGATTCTGTTCCTGTTCTAGTTTTTTGCTTAGTTTGTTTTTGTTTTTTAGGTTCAGTTGTTGATAGTTGTCAGTTTGTTGTCATTTCATGATTCATAGTTTTGATCTTTTTCTTAGGTAAGTCCTTTTAACATTTCATATGATAAGGTCTTGGTGATGACGAACTCCTTTAACTTTAGCTCAACTGGGAAGCATTTGTCATATAAGTGTGGTCTGGTCTAATCTGACTGTTTTCCTTATGAGACATTTAGACATAAAATAGACACCTGGGTTGCATGTGCACAGAGAAGTCATCATGTGTGGACACAGCAAAAAGGCAGCCAGCTCTCTGCAAGTCAGAGAGCAAGACCTCAGAAGAAACCAAACCTGCTGACTATTTGGTATTGGACTTCTAGCCTTCATAACTATGAGAAAATACATTTCTATTAAACCCCTCAATCTGTGGTATTTTGTTTATGGCAGCCCTGGCATACAATTACATGGATGAAGCTTCTGTGAACATATCAAAATTCTGGTGTTTTTGTTGTTTTTTTTTTTTTTAGTGGATATATGCATTGTCTTGAGCAAATATCATGGAGTGGAGTTAGATTTATTTCTAATTTAAAAACAAACTACCAGACTTTTCTCCAAAGTGGTTGTATAATTTTGTACTCCCATCAGCAATATATGCATATTCTAGTTGTTCTATACTCCTGCCCATGTTTGGTGTTATTCTTTTTTTTTTTTTACTTTTAACTATTCTAGTGGACATGAGAGAGTGTTTAACTTGGTATTTGTTTTTTATTAAAGAATAATAACACAGAATACATTTACATATACTAATATACTGCATATTTAGTTTTTTTGTCATTGTGTTACTTATCTGTTCAGTTTATCTATTGTCAATAGTTCTATTTAATTTTGAAGAACTCATATCTTTATATTATTGATTTAGAGGGATGTTTTTATAAAAAAGGATGGAAGTACTTTGTCAGATACATGCCCCAGAAATTGTTTTACCTTATCAACATCTTGCCTATTAATTTTCAGAGTTATATTTGATCACCAGAAAGTTTTAACTTTGATGGAGACAAATTTATGTTGTTTTTTTACTTAATCTTTGTTGTTTCCTCTTCAATACATATAAACCTTTTCAAGGACTGTGAACACGTTATCACATATCTTCTAGAAGTTTGTGACTTGAGCTTTTGTTTTCAGGTGTGTGATACATATTGTACTAATTTTTGAGTAGGGGAAGATGGCTTCAAAATAATTTTTTAAAAAACTTGCACCATTCTTGTACCCATTCTTTAGATTGATTTTTTTCAAAATAAAAAGTATTGATCACAAGATAAAAATTGGTATGTTTTTTCTCACCCCAGGTATAGTAAATTCCCACCTCATATTGGTCCTCTAGGGATAAGAAGGACCACATGCATCTCTCTTTTCTATCCCATGAGATGTCTATCACTTTTTGAAATTTAGTTCACTTAAGTTTTATATTTTCAGTTTCTGGTATTTGTTTAGGGATTTTTTTGTTGTTGTTGTTTTTATTAAGGAGATACCTTAATTAAAGAAATCAGTGAAAAGTTGATTGAAGTGACTTTTCCAATGGGGGAAGGGCCTTTTGCAATCACTTGCCCACTCTAACCTTATGATCTGTAAGCATCTCTTCAAAACTATAATTTTACAGGCAGCATCTCTGGTGTTTGTTCTTAATTGCTTGAGAGATTATCTATTGGGGACCTAGATCCTTTCTACAGACCCTAACTAGAAGTGGCATTGCCACATATATTGTTTTATCTTGCTCTATATATCTTCCTGTAAATTTGGTGTTTTGTTTTTCTTACTCAGAATTTTGAAAGATTTTGACACTTTTTAGTTTTTCTAGTATTACCATTACAAATTTAATACAACAAAGCTTATATTTTCCATATGCTACTTTTATAAATAAAGTGCTATTTCATTTCATTTAATTTTCTTTATCTTCTTCAAACATTTCAAACTCCCAATTTTTATTAGGAAGATTTAGAAATAAGTGTACTAAAGCATTACATAGCAATTAATATTATCTTATTATATAAAATCTATTTTAAACTTTGTATTATTATATTTAAATAATATCTCAAACCTTTGTTAGCCTTTGTTTTATATTTTAATAAATTTAATACTCACTATTACATTTTTATAACATGGCTTGTCATTCCTAATAGAGTAATTTGAGGTCTCCCTTAGTTAGCTGAAATAATATTTATGTGGGCTGCATAGAGGAAGGCAAAGGGGGGAAGACCAGGACAATTATAATAGAAAAACAATAAAATATAATTTAAAAATAATTATTTTTAGACAAATATATATGTCTATGGGTCACCTGTATGTCCTTCTTAAAAGAGTATCTATTCAGATTTTTTGCCCATTTTTAATGGGATTGGTTGTCTTCCTGGTGTTAAGTCATATGAGTTTTTTATATACTTTGGAGATTAAACTATTGTCTGATGTATCATTGGCAAATACGTTCTCCCATAGAGTTGTTTCCCTTGTAATTTTGATGATGATTTTCTTTAGTTGTGCAGGAGCTTTTTAATTTGATATAGTTCTACTTGGTTATTTTTTCTCTATTTCCCTTGCCCTAGGAGCTATATTGGCAAAAATATTGCTACTTGGGATATCTGAAAATCTATTGCCTATGTTTTCCACTAGGACTTCTATGGTATCATGACTTATATTTAAGTATTTTATCCATTTTGAGTTTATTCTGGGGTATGGTGTAAGTTGGTGGTCTAGTTTCTTTTCTTTTCTCTCTTTTTTTTTTTTCGCATGTACCAGTCCAGTTCTCCCAACACCATTTACCTCACAACTGTCAGAATGGCTATCATGAATAAATCAGCAAATAGCAGGTACTGGCAAAAATGTGGAGAAAAGGGAGTCTTAGTGTACTATTGGTGAGGATGCAGACGGGTGCAGCCACTGTGGAAAACAGTAAGAAATTTCCTGAAGAAACTGAAATGGAATTGCCTTTTGACCCAGCTATTCTGCTGCTGGCAATATACACTAAGAATACCTAACCACCAATTCAAAAGACCTTCTGCACCCTCATGTTCATGGCAGTACTATACACAACAGCCAAGTGCTGGAAACATCATAAGTGTCCATCAGAAAATGAGTGGATCAAAAAAACATGGTACATTTACACAATGGAGTACTACATTATGAAGCAGAAAGAAAGAAGGAACTTCTAACTTTTGTGACAATGTGGATGCAACTGGAGAATATTATGCTAAGTGAAAAAAGCCAGTTTGTGAAAGACAAATACCATATGATCTCACCTATAAGAGGAATCTAGTGAATGAAATAAGCTAACAAACAAAATAGAACCATAGGATTGAAACATGGAAAAGACTGACAGTGACCAGAGAGGTGGGGGAAGGGGATAATAGTGGAAAGAAGGAGAGAGGACTAGTCAAAGAACATGTGTGAATGACCCGTGGACATGCACAAGCGTGGGGATTGACTGTGGGAGCAGGGAGTGGGTTGGGCAGAAGAGGGCAAACAGGGAAAAAATTGGGACAATTTTAATTGAATAACAATAAAAAAAAGAAGACGATATAGGTGGTATATCTCTGATCCATTACATATTCAAGAATACTTTCTTCCTTGATATATTGCAGAATCACTCTGCTGGCTTTTGCTATTGAATGTTACGTGGGAAAAAAAGCAAGAAACAAATAATTGCCTACAAGAAAAAACTGTCAGCTTTTTTTCTATCTTAGAAAATTGGTTTTCCTCTCTGATTTCCATAGGATTATTTAGTTACTTATTTTTAATAACTTAATAAATTATACTGGCAAATTGTTCATAAATTGTCAACTTTTTCCTTAATATTTGTGTATGTTGGTGTGAGAGGAAGGAATGAGCTCACAATAAAATCTATCTGTGCACAATATTTTTCAAGGTGTATGGTGTTAGGTTGTAGTTCTCACTTTGAGCAGTGTTAGGAAATGCTTTGTTTCTTTTATTTATTTTTGTAATGTTCTTAGTTTAAGAGGACTAAGGCTTTTTAAATATATTGTTTTAATTTATTATATTATATTTTATATTAACTATATTATTATATTATATATTATATAATAATATTTATCATATTATTTTAAATATATTAGTATATAATATAATAAAATATATAATATGTATTATAGTAAATTTATTATTATTCTATATTTAATATATTTTAATATATTGTTTAATTTTTTTAATATAGAAAAATCTCAGTCTTCTCTCATGTGACAAATATTGCATCTCTGTTAGTAAAATTGAAAAACACATACCAAAATATAATGTCTTTTAACTTCACTTTTAAAAAAGCATGAAGCTTAGTATTTTGGTCTTGGTGGTCAGTATTATTTCCAAATATTTAAATATATTTGTGTATCAACTTTGAAAACCGGGAAATTTTTACAGATTTACATTTTGCAAATATCAATCCACATTGCATTTTGTTGTTAAATGTCTCCATTTTTTTCCAGATGCTGTAATTGTATCATATTCACATTTTATTTCCAAAATCCGAGTAAATTAGCATCCCACACAAAGCGTTTTAACACTTGCACGAAGTCTATTTATCTATCCAGAAAGATCATTCCCTCCCAATAACCGTTATAAAAATCAGGTTCAATTATTCAAAAAAAGCACCTAAGATTCTATATTCTACCTCAGTGCCTCTGTAAATGCTACTCTTACTCCTACATTGCTCACCTTTTATTCTCTCTTCATAGGGACTCTAATGTGTCTTCAGCATCCAAATCACATGCTGTATTCTTCATCTGAAACATAAGGGAAATTGTCTCACCTGCATATACTCACTGTATTAGTAGAAATTTCTTATGTATTTAAATGATTTGTTTGTACTCCTTGCTAGACTTTGTGCTTCTGGAAATTAAGATAATGCTTTATTTATCTCTTTTTTTAGTGCATAGCACAATATATGGCCCTAACAGTTTTAAAAAGGCAAAAGATTAATATGATCTGAGGAGAAACCAGAGTATGGCCTTAACAATTTTAATATTGCTTAATGAATGGCCCACAATAGTTCATTGACTACACAGCTAATATTAATTAATTATGGAACTACATTTCTATACTATTTTCTTATTAAGTAAATTTAGTATGAAATTCACTGAAATTTATTTGTCAATAAAGATAATGAAGTTGAGCAAAAGTTTGTAATTTTTGCAACCTTATTCATTTTAGTAATAATCTCTTAATACCTTACATTTGTTCCAGACTTCACTCTCCTTTCTGTATCTCTCTTTTGAGATACAGAGTATCTCAAAATATAACATAAATAAAAGCATTATGTAGAGATATTTAGATGGACAGGGGCTAGCTATGCATTAGTTCTATGAATACAATTTTTTTTCACAATTGTGATAAGGTAATAGCTTAATCCTAGACTATTTTCTGGAGTCAGAGATAGTAGCCAAATTGGCTGAACTATGTGTAAAAGGTGCATTATAAGTGATCGAAGGCATGGAGGTCAGAAAGTCATTATCAATTAAGAGAGCAGAAAAAAAGTACAAACATTACAAATTGAACAGTATATTTTCATTATAATAAGAGGTACAGAATTTTTCGTGGCAGCATTTGGTATTTTACCATATTTATGACTCACAGTTATACATCTTACTACTCAAAATTTTAAACCTGAAAGGGACTCTAGTTGATCCAAAGACAGAAAATGTTAATCTTATAATACTGATATTCATAATTTTTATGTAGAGAAAACAACTATGAAGTTTTCTTGACACTGAATCAAAGTGCTTAATGCTGAGTACTTCAAATTCTTCCCAGATATGTTTCATGTCTTTACTCACACAGCATACATGTACCAGCTGAGAAAAAATTATTTCAAATTAAAAAAAGAAAACAACAAAAGAAATTCTTGCAGAATTGTAAATGTGTGTTTATATGAACACAGGATATAAATTCACATTGTTCTCCACAGATAAAGTTTATGAAAATATTGATAATCAATCTATTAAATACATTGTATTCTCAAGTAAGTGAGGATTTCAAATTAGAAAAAAGAAATCAAATTTTATGACCCATACAGCTTCCATCTTTTCATTGTTTCATTTGGCTATTGCCAGAAATGATCAAAGTATTTGTACTATCAGAAAATCACCTTCCTAAACAACCTATTCTATGATGCTAGTTGTTTTAGAATTAAATAATATTTCAAGATAACATAATGTTCTAATATCTGAGATCATTAGCTAATCTGGTAAATGCTATTTAACTTTTATCTCTAATAAGATACTATGAATTTTTTCTTCATAATATCTAATTGTTGTTCTGCTATTTATTTTAATTTCCCATAGATACATGCTTTTCTCTTGTTGCTTAAAAAATAAACTGATGTACTTCATTCTGGTCTTTAAAAGTCTGAGACTACTTATAAATCCTTAATCATAAAATGGATAGAAAATAGATTTCATGGGATTAATTACCTCCTGTCTTGTTTGTCACAACATCTCCAGTTTCTAGGATAGGAGCTCGCATGGTAAGTATTCACAACATATTTGTGGATCGAACAAACGAGTAAATCCATTAATTCATGTATTTCAGAATAAATAAATTTTATTCTGTCTACAGGCACAATTTAAGCTACAGTCTCCTATAAAAGGACCTTCATTTGTTTTCCAATATTTTGATGCTCAGAAACATCAATATGAGTCACCTTCAAAGTCAGTGAGTGATTTAGCTTATATAAACGCCATAACCCCCTATGAAGGGAGAAAATAGCATTGTGTCTTCTAATGTGCATAATGTGGCCTCCTCACTGCAATGCCTGGCTCCTCACAGTTTATTTGCATTCATATGAAACTCCTTAGAAGTGCTTTAGAGAAACCTGAGGAC
Organism: Pteronotus mesoamericanus; assembly: GCF_021234165.1. Taxonomy (NCBI): domain Eukaryota; kingdom Metazoa; phylum Chordata; class Mammalia; order Chiroptera; family Mormoopidae; genus Pteronotus; species Pteronotus mesoamericanus. The sequence goes on along the minus strand of NW_026555247.1, from coordinate 11,882,529 downwards.
TTGAATGTAAACCTAAGAGTCCAGCTCTAGAAGCACCTTTGTGATATTTTTCTCACATCCTGGGTGTTTTGACGCTGCTGCTGCCTCTTTCAGACTATGTCTTACATTTCAAATGAGGAGATTGACTCCGCTGCTATTACTGAACTGCAAAATGCGCTCAGCACTTCTATAAAATCTATTGTGATTCCAAACAATTGAAACCTGTAGAGCTTTCTTCAAGTGTAAGGTTTATAATGTACTAGGCAAGGAAATGTTTACTCCAAGAAAAAGTATTTAATTTTCACACTCTTTACACCATATGTGCCTGATATGCCTAAACAACAGTCTTTATAACAAAGATCACTTTGCACAGAAAGTGATAAAATTTGCAATATGAAAAGTTTACATATGGACTTGGCATGACAATTTAACATTAATGAAAACTAAGTTGCTGCTTTCTTTCTTTCTTAACTGCTGCTGGTCAGAGTGCCCTGAGAATGCATGTGTCTTTCAAACTCTATAAATTCAGTTGAATAGAAATCAGAAGATGTAGATTAGCATATATTCCCACAATTTCTATTTTTTTAGCTTTCAATGAGCAAATTAGACTTTTTGCTACTACTGCTTTTCCTACTGGTTTCAATTATCTCCAAGCAGATCCAATAAAGCACAAAGAGCCCTGTGGAAAAATAAACATCCAAAAAAAAGAAAGTGCATGAAAGTGCAACAAGACCTGTACAAAGAACACGGGGGAATATGCACCTGCCAAAGCACTAGATACAGCTGCGAAGTTGTGTGCATGTAATAACAAGACATTAAGGACAATAATAAATTCTCCCTAGGACAAATGAATGTGAAGTTAATGGCAGATGAGGAAAGGTATTTGCTCTGGAGGAGACTGGAGAGTGAAAAAAGGAGAAAGGCCTCATATTTTATTAATGAATGGGGCTTCAACATTATATTGTTGGAAATATAAAAGAAAAAGTTAAACATCAAAACAATTCCTGCCTTTGCTATTTGCTAGTTTGAGATTTGGCAAGTTACCAATTCTCTCCAAGATTATTCATACATAACAAAATTATATTTCTAAGTTAACATTTTCTTATAATGATTGGATCATTTGATGTATATGAAGTTCTGAAAATCACCTGGTATTATATAGTTAATGCTTAATAAACATTTAATAAGAATTGTTATTTCTTTTCCTTGGAGCCATTCACTTTCAATCAGGTGATTACTTGAGGCTAAGTGGCTTCCTGGAGCTTTATAATATCCTCCATATCACAAAGTTAAAATATTTGTATATGCCTATATATATATGTATATTGATATATGGCCTATAAAAATAGAACAAAGGATTATTTTATTTAAAATGATGCCTTCTTTGTAAAAATTGATATTTTCCAGCTTTAACTCTGATTTACAATTTTTTTTTTAATTTATTTCTTTTTAATACTTTTCTCTCCTTCCCCCCCTTTCCCTTGCCCCCTCCCACCTTCCCTCCCTCAGCTCTTCCCCTTTGGTTTTAGCAAGGACTCATGATTTACAATTTAATCCAAGTATCTGCATGAAGTAAGGAAAACCATTTGTTTTGGAATCTTGCAGTACTGCTTTTGAAACCAGCTTGGTCATTTAGCTGCATTATCCTAAACACATTAAACTAAAAAAACTTAATTCTTCATCTGAAAAATGGTGGCAATAACAGCTCCATTAGAATTGTGTGACAATTTAGACCAGGTGTACAAAGAAAGAAGGCCAAGGACATAGGAAATTCCACAACACATAAGAGAATCATCATTTTACTTGCAATTGTAAGTATAAATGTTTAAAGGAAAAAATTGTTGCCCTGGCTGGTGTGGCTCGGAGGATTGAGTGCCAGCCTGTGAACCAAAAGGGTCGCTGGTTCAATTCCCAGTCAGTACACATGCCTGGGTTGCAGGCCAGATCCCCAATTGAGGATGTGCAAGAGGCAGCCACATATTGATGTTTTTCTCTCTCTCTTTCTCCCTCCCTTCCCCTCTCTCTGGAAATGAATAAATAAAATCTTAAAAAAAAAAAAAAAGAAAAATTGTCATCTCTTGCCAAATAAACTTTTGTATTTTGATGAAATCTAATGACAAAAATTATATACTTGTAAATATCGATAGGTCTAATTGTTTCCAATAAAATATTTAACAGTAATAATTAATTATTATTTTCAGAATATGTCAATTTAAAAATACTATGTAAACTATATAAATGCATTCTGATATATTTTTTTCTTAACAATGTTTAAAACTTGAACTCTGCCTTCCCTGCTAAAAAGATAACAGGTATTCAAAACTCTTTTTAATCTTTTGTGGTTTTGCTTACATTTTTTCTTATAATAAATTCTTCGGCTATTTAACATAGCCTGTATATTCCTCACTGAAAATGATAGAAAGTTGGTGGTATGAATATATAATCACATTAATTCATATACCATTTTATTGTAAAGTTTCCAATATATACAACATGAAGTACAAGACAATTGGTTTATTTATCCATTTTTATTAATTCTTATGAATTACAAAAAAAAATTAAGATTCACGACCAACATATAAAAACTGAAAAAAATTTTAGAGATTTTTAAAAAAATATGTCTTCTCTAAATCCAAATGTTTTTCAGATTTGGGGAGAAGGCAGTATGGTATGACTCTGTATCATTCTTTCCTATCATGTGTCTTTGGGTGGAACTCTAGTTTTTAGACCAAGAGCTGATAATTATATGGAATTGTGTCCTATGTCACATGCTTAATACTTACTAATTTGTGAAGGCTGCTTCCCAGCATATGATATTAGGCTATTTAAATGTGTGGGATTTTCTTATTTTTTTGAGGTCCCCTAAGGTGTCTCCATTACTCCTGTGTTTATTGCAAAACAGTGCCTAATACTGGTAATCACCACATACAAAGTACTATGGAGAATAAGTTAACACAGTAAGATAAAAGACATTTTATCCTAAAAAAAAAAAAGAGGTAAAACAGCAATGATATATGGTAAAAGGTAAAACACGACATAACTGAGCCATGGTGTGCTATGGCTGTATGTAGGATAAAATGATTCTGAACCTAGGAAGAAAAAATGGGCTACTCAGGAAAGTTACTTAGGACTCTGCTTTGTCAGTGAAAGGAACTGTCATAGTCAGACTGGAGTGAACAGGTTTTCTAAGTGGAAGCATCACTATGAAATATATATATACACACACACATATATAAATATACATGCATGTACATTATATGTATGTGTATATAATAGATAAGTTTTTCATATTGTGAGTCAGCTTGACTTGATCACAGGAGAAATATGAATAAATAATGGGAAGTTACAATGAAGAATATAATGATGGCAGATAGAATCCAGGATGACAAAACCAAAAATTGATCAAGAGGCTAGTTTATTAATCTATATTGAGATGAAGCCATAAATTAGTGCTCAGCAGGAATTAAAAAGAGAAAAAAATTACAAGAAATACTGGAGATGGAATTTTGGAAAGATTTGACTACAAATAAAGTATATACAGTCAAATAGTATTCTTTGATAATGCCAAGAATGTTACTCAAAATAACTGAGAAAAAACTTATTTGATTCTGTATTGATCACTTTTTAAAATAGTATCTGTCACAGAACCTCTGAATACATACAGTAGATACCCAAATGCCTGGTTGCATACCTGAATCCAACTTTATTCAATATATTAGCATTTCAATATACTTCAAAGGTCAGCTAATACCAGATTTCCTTTTATGGCTATAAAAACTGTACCTTAACTTGCCTGCAGCAAGATAAGTAAAGACAAGAACATTTCTTAGAAAACCTTCAGTTATACTGTGGCAAAATATTGCTATTTTGATAGGAATTTATACATTTATTTTATCTATTTTATGTAATTACAAGAGCTTGTATAGCATTATAATGTATATCATTATAGCATGGCAAATATTTTCTATTTTGCATTATTACTACTACTAAAATTTGTATCTAATTAATATATGCAACTTGAATTGTATTAGGACAACAACTAAAACATCATTGTATAGAGAAAGCATGCTCATAGACATGGCTCATGACCAATATAATGCTATAACAGCCTTGCCTTCAATTTAGAAAATTATTTCCATTTCAATAAATGCAAAATGATCTGAGTAATGATAGAAAAAATCCATTTCATGTCATAACTTTTTTAAAGTATATTTTGTTGATTATGCTATAACAGTTGCCCTAACAACTGTTCCCGCTTTGACCCCTCCACTCAAAACTCCCCTTCCCTTTAGCAATCCACTCCTTAGTTCATGTCCATGGGTTGTGCATATAAGTTCTTTGGCTTCTCAGTTTCCTATACCTTTCTTAACACCTCCCATCTATTTTCTACCTGCCAATTATGCTTCTTAATCTTTGCCCTATTCTCCCCCTCCCAGCTGATAACCCTCCAAGTGATCTTCATGTCTATGATTCTGATCCTGCCCTAGCTGTTTACTTAGTTTGTTTTTGTTTTGTTTAGATTCAGTTGTTGATATTCATGAGTTTGTTGTGATTTTAATGTTCATAGTTTTAATCTTGTACTTTTTCTTCAATAAGTCCCTTTAACATTTCATGTAATAATGTCTTGGTGATGACGAATTCCTTTAACTTTACTTTGTTTGGGAAGCATTTATTCTGGCTTTCCATTTTAAATGATAGCTTTTCTGGATACAGTAATTTTGTCCATAGGTCTTTGCTTTTTGTCACTCTGATTGCTTCTTGCCAATCCCTTCCTGCCTGCAAAATTTCTTTTGATAAATCAGCTGATAGTGTTATGGGAATTCCTTTGTAAGTAACTCTCTTCTTTTCTCTTGCTATTTTTAAGATTTTCTTTTTAACTTTAAACTTTGGCATTTTAATTATGATGTGTCCTGGTATGGTCCTCTTTGTGTCCAATTTGTTTGTTATTCTCTGTTCTTCCTGGACTTGTATGTCTATGTCCTTCACCAAATTAGGAAAGTTTTTTTCATTATTTTTTCAAATAATTTTTCAATTTCATTATTTTTTCAAATAATCTTTCAATTGAAAAATTTTTCAATTTTTCAATTTTTCTTGCTCTTCCTTTGTTTCCTTCTGGTATCTCTATGATTTGAATGTTGGCATTTTTGAAGATGTCCCAGAGTGTTCTTATACTCCCCTTGTGTTCCATATCTTTGTTTGAATCCTGGCTTCCTTTTCTTTACTGTGGGCTCCCTGAAGATTTTTCTTTATTTCACTTAGTGTAGCCTTCATCTCTTCCCTTATGTTTTTGCTATGCTCAATGATTTCTCTGAGCATCCTTAACACCAAGATTTTGAACTCCGCATCTGATAAGTTAGCTATCGCCATTTCACTTAGTTCTTTTTCTGAGGTTTTGTTCTGTTTTTTCATTTGGACCATATTTCTTTGTCTCAATTTGGCAGTCTCCCTGTGTTCGTTTGTTTTTGTGTATTGAATAGAACTGCTTTATGCCCTTTCTTAGCGCACCTGTTAAATTATATGGGGCAGGACCTTAGGTGTTTGCCAGGGTGGGGCAAACTGGCTTCACCATTTTGTAGGGATGTGTGGAGGGAGAATGTAGGAGAGGGGACAATGTCACTGCCTAGCTTCTAGAGGCTTACCTGACACTCACCCCATTTCTAGTCACTTCACCCACTTGTGCCCTTCTAGGTGCTGTCCTGGTAGTGATTCTCAGAGTGGTTGGGTTTGCATATATTCTAGGACCACACGGACACTTTAAATAAATCTCCTGAGAAACCAGCAGTTTCTTCCTCTGCCCCAACGCCCACTAGTTTTTAGAGCCAGAAGTCGCAAGGCTTCATTTCCCCAGTGCTGGAACCCTGGGCTATGTGGTCTCGCCTGGGACTGGGAGCACTTGTTACCAAGGTATCCCTCCCAATTTTTATCCACCTCACATGTATGTGGAACTGCCCATTCCACTGCTTCTGCTGACAGTGCACCATGTTCTCTATGCCATGGCTCCCAGCCTCTGCCCCTCCTACCCATCTGGATAAATGGGGCTTCTTTAAATTCTTGATTGTCATACTTTCATACAGTTCAATTTCCTGGCAGATCTGGGAGTTTTTGGTTTTGAGTTTAGTTGTGATTTCTCTTGTGGTTGGACAAGAAAGCAAAGCATGTCTACCGTCGGCTCCATCTTTCATGCCGTAACTTTTATCTTTCCTTTTCCTCATAGAGAAATTTCCTTCATTAAACCTAATAAATAAATAAAGATTTTCATATTCTTTTAACCAGAGTTTTCCCATCCTAGAATCTTTAGAGGACATCTTAAATTAGAAAGAAGAGCATATTACTTCATCCTGCCTGAAAACATGTATACCTCCTCTTTGTGAACACACATCCATCGTATCCTTGCTCTATACTGAGGCTGAAAGATTGGGGGATATTATTTGATGGTTACCTGAGAATTTCCTTGCATGTCTACAGAATTTCCATGGAGAGTATGACACTACTAGTTTTCACAAATTTGGTATTGTGATCCCTCTTATTTTGTTCTTCTTTCTCAAGACTGCTGAAGCTATTTGGGGTCTTTTTTGGTTCCATGTAAATTTTTGAAATATTTGTTCTAGATCTGTGAAATATGCCATTGGTATTTTAAAGAAATGCATTGAATCTATAGAATCCTTTGGATAATATGGACATTTTAATGATGTTAATTCTTCCAATGTATCAACAAATTTTGGATTATCATAAATTTTCTTTCTTAATAATTTTACTCCTATTTTGTTTCTTTGAATACATTAACATTACATTTTGAGACTTAATATTTATCAAACATTAATTACTTTAAATGGCTTTCAGGAAATTCTAAAAGAATAAGGGTTTGTTTGTGTGTATATTTTTATTGCCCCAAATGGGGAAAAGGAATACTATGTATTATGCCTATATGTGCAATTCAGAGATCTATAGGCTATGTTAAACCTTCATGAAAATGTCAAAACTTTTCCTATATACAACTCAAGGCATATCTTGAATTACCTTACTATAAGGCTTCCAGACTAAATTACTTCTTTAAGAATGTTGGTTAATTAGAAACTATAAGAAATATGTATTCAATTAAGAAAATATCTTCTGAGCAGTTCACATAATGGTTAGAGAATTAGAGAGTTTACCCAAGGGAACCTCCCAAGGTAATTCCCAAGGTCATCTTCTGGAAAACAGGTTGTTTTTAACTTTCCATTCCAATTCTGATGGAGGCTTAAAAATAAACCACAGCTATGAAATTGAAAATATGATTCTCCTTTTCTTCTATAATAAATCATCACAATAATTGTCTCTATAAATCAAGACAGAAATTTAAAAAAGGTTCTTACATTTATATGAGTGTTGTCCATTAAGATATCTCCTCTTTTATCAGAATAAATATATAGAAAGTATCTCATATTAGAATTATTGTTAACCATTCCTGCCTCCCTCCATTGTTTCTCTTCTCTCTCTCTCTCTCTCTCTCTCTCTCTTTCTCTCTCTCTCTTTGTGCTGTCTGTGTGCATGTGTGTGTTTGGGAATAGTCGATGTTATACTTTGATCTAATTGAACAATTTGTTTTTGTGTAAATTGTTTATTAATATCTGTCTATAGTTCATGTTACATAAATATGCTACATAAACAGGTTATGAACTAAGATCATACTTGCCTAACAGTGATATTGCAACCTCTGAAAATTTCTCTGTCAAGCAAAATTAATCAGCGGTGAGGTCATATGAGGCTATTAAGTTAAACTTTATTGACTGAAACTTATTTTTTTATTTTCTTAAGTTATTTTATAGAGAGAGTTTCTCCTCTTTCTCTAAAGCAAAAAAAGACTAAAATTTATAGTACTCCTACTGCCATTGAAATAAAATAAAACATTAACTATACAGTGTATGTAATTTGGCATTATATTCTTTTATAAGGCATTATACAACCAGTTAGTTAGTTGTCTTTACTGTACATATGAAAACCATTTTAATAACTTTAACAAGAATGGTAAAAAATAAGTTGTGATATACATCCATAGATAATGCCCTGTGACGGGTTTTATGTTTATCTAACGTCCAATGACAATGTTTGTAACTTATGCTCAGTAATAAGGTGGACTTTTCAGTAAAGTAATTAAAATGAATACCATTATTCATAATACACTCATTATCTTTATGTTCTAGGAAAATTTTATATTCAATCCTTGTAATATATAAGTAATACTTTAGTATTCAATAAACTTAAATAGTGTCTACCTGGCCATCACTCCGAAGACATTTGCCTGATAAGTGAGCTATTAAATTTCCAATAGGATAAGTTTAAAACTGAAGATCCATAACTTGGGATCTATACATAAAATTAATACAAAATGTGTATATCACTAGCATTCTAAACTGAGAAATTTAAAAAAAAAACATAGATTTATAAGGCAAAAGTGATGGCCATTGTTAGAAAAATTTATTTTGTGCTTATAAATTATTCATATTTACTGTGTACATTGAACAAATTTACCAAGTATTGATCACTGATTTATATATGTTTGACAAGGACAGAGTGACCATGAAAAACCTGGCCAGGAAACAAAACCATCTTCTCCTTGTCATTGGATCATGAAATGGTTGTGCAAATGAACAAGGCAAACAGATTAGAGGACATAATAAAAGTGAGGACTAATATTTATTTAATAAGTTCCTAAATTTCAACATTCATAAATAAACATGTTCTTAACTGCTGGGCTAAAAGTACATACTGTTATTGCTTATCGACTTCAATTTTCATTGCATAATGTAATAAGAATACAGAGAATTTCCACCATATCATCAATGCAACTTATGTGTCATAAGCAGGAATAAGAAGACCCCAAATATTTTTTAAGTATAATAAGCATAATCTGTAATAAAAATACTCTGAATGGCAAGTCATGCCTCTCTGAGGTAGTAGTCTGACCCTCAATGTCCTTATACTTGTGAGTCATGCTGGGTTCTGAGCAGAGTGGAGTCACAATCCCCTCTTCTATCTCTTGCCCCATCTTCTACACTAACTGAGCCACCTAACTTTCAGAGCCTTAAGTTTACTGTCATATTTATACTTCTCTCTTCCATATATGCTTTTCTCTCTGCCTGAACCACTCTTTTTAAATGGTTTCATCTAGTTTGGTCTTTCTTTTTTTTTTTTTTTTTTTTTTTGCCTTCTGTAGTCAGCAGAATCTGTGGCATGTATTGGAACTTGTTGCTTCTCTAATATCCTTAAAAAAACATTTTATATACACCTCTATCATGTAATTACTTATAATACATTAAAATGACTTTTATTGATCATAATAAGCTCCCCAAAAGGAAGAGTTTTTATGTTTGTATCCTCAATACATTAGTTAATTAAATAAATGAATAAATAAGTGAATAGGTGAATAATATACAATATAATCTTCTACTGCCTATGTTTCTTAATATATTTGTTTAAAATTAATCTATAAACACATTGTTCCCAATATTTTAATGCATGTTCTACAATTTTTTTAAAAATTTTTAGAGGCAATAAGGCCATAGGGGTACAACGCGTTGTGGGGAGCACGAGATGCTCCTGGATCTGAGGGTCACTGTCTGGAGCCAGCTGAGGAGCGAAAGAATGGGGCTCTGAATCCTGCAGAGCCTGTCCTGGGGCTGCCACGGATGGAGGGAATGAATACGAGTCATCGCACACTCTTCTCTTTTTGCCTGGAGAGGGGAGATGTTGGCTCTTCCCTCTTTGTGGGGAAGGGCCCAAACCCGTGTCTAAAGGCTTTTAATGAGGACCATTTGTGCAGGGGTGTGGATGCAAAGTTCATCAATCAATGTCAAAAGGCTATGTTTACAGAAAACAAATTGAGATCATAGATAACAATTGAAGGAACACAAGGTATCTGCCTCAGGTCAGGGTCTATGAGTAATGTAAAGCTCCTTCCCATTGTGAGCTGGTTATCATAGCTTTAGAGGTAAGAACAAAGCATGCTTAGAGGAACTTACTTCTAGGCCTGATTATCTGCAGAACTGCCCGATCCAGTTTAGGGCCATACCTGCCTTTAATATTGTTTAAGCCTGAGCCAAGTGGGTGGAGCAGAGCCACCAAGAGATAAGGAGACTTCTCTCAGATAGAATGAGGACTCTGGTCATGGCCCAAGCCAAGCTGAGGGGTGTGGGCCTTTTTGCCCTTTCTCTATGTTCCCCAAGTCCTTGACCCATTGTTCTTAAGGGATGATATCTGTCTTAGATCGTCCCTCCTCAAGAGAGAACTTACCCATCATCAACAACCAAACATTACAGGGCCAAAGAGGGTGATGTGAGGGAGGCAGGGGCTGCGACCCTCCCAGGGGAGACAGGTTTCATCTCCTCAGTGGCCTGTTTTCCCAAGGCCTCCCTGATTATTTCCAGCCTTGGGGCCCCTCTTGCCCATAAGCGAGGCTACAGTTCCTGAAACGGCAGGGCGTTTCCCAACACAATAGTACTATTTTCATGACCATGCTAATTAATTTACCTCCTTTATCTAATGTAGTCCCCCCAACAATTCCTTCAGGAGGCTACTGTTAATTATCTCCATGTAAGAGATGATAAAAGTGAAACTTAATAAAAGATTTTTTAAATGTTTCAAAACTCAGAGCTAATAAGTCAAAGAGGTGAACTCAAGTCCAGCTCTTTCTTGAAAACAAATTTAGTCTCTTAGCAACTATCAATTTAAGATATTTATTCCCCATAAAATCTCACCCAGATCTCCCAGGAAGTCTTCGATGCCTGGTACTTATCTCACCATCTAAAATAGCCTTGTGTTGTCAGCCCTAATAGAGTTAATGTTTCTGTCAAAGCTTTTGTCTCCTAAAACCCCCAAAACTACAAAGCTTTAAGTTTCTAAGGTATCATTGCATTACATAGAGAATTCAAAGCATAAAAGCCAGACTCTGTTCTATGCAATAGCAAATAATACATAATCATGCCTGTGACGCTGTGTCACACTTTATCTGGGCCTAAATGAGCAAAAGCTCCAATGTGAAAGCAGGTCCTCCAGATTCTAATTACAGTTCCTCTACCCATAAGCCCCTGACATGTTTCTAAGAAGCTAGATCAGTGATAAATATCTAAAAGAGATAACAAACAGGTTTTTTCTTATCTCATCATCTCAATACATCCCCTCTCACTCTGTCTCCAAAACCGTTATTGAAAATTGTCTCATAGAGATTGACTTGGACAAATCAATTTACTCTGGAATCTCACCACTTCACCAGTTTTATCTGGCATATATACATTTCACCAAAGACTGATCAACTGCTAAATGACTCTGGGTTGCATTTTAGGTGCTCATTGAATATTTCTTGAGTGAATGGATGAGTGCATTTCTTAAATCGTACTAGTAAATGACACAGCCTTTGTTCCCATCAGGATACTCTCTTTTTCTTTCCAATACTGTATTTTTCCCACTTTCTACCACCGGCATACACATGCATGCCCACACGCAAATACACACTCAGAAAGTGACATACAAAAAGGGAAATGATTGTATTTACATTCATTTAAATAAACTCACTTAAACATATGTCTAGCTACATTTTCTAACTTCAGTGTTCTATTTCCTACTGTTCATCCTGTTTATAACATGTTTCTAAATCTCTATTACCTACTTTTGTAAAAAATTAAGACATAATTCATAAGCCAGCTTTACTCTGATGCAGTTTGATTTCCCGGAGGAGAAAAAAAAAGGCTTGAAAAATGTCTCATTTTGTAACTTATCAAAAATTCAGATTCATCGCTGAAGACCAGTGACAGTAATATTTTCTTATTAGCGATAGCTCAATCATTTGAATGTTAGAAAAGTATGATAGTTTCTTACAGGCAGAGTAGAATTGATCCAGAGCTACCGAGTTATAAAACAAAAGGGGCTGTATTGTTGATGATATTAATGGATAAATTATGAGGAAGTGGGACTGTTGTTGCTGGAATTTAAAAACTACCATCTGCTGCCAAAGTGAATTTATTGTGGTGTAGTCAAATTCTCAGTATTAAGAAAAGCTATTACTAGTAATTTAAGTTACCTTAGATTTTCTGATGCCAAGTTTTAGATAGTTTTTTAAGGTTATTTTCTGGTTCCCACTATGATAAAACCACTGCAAAAACCCATATTTTGGAAGTTTTTCAGTACGAACCGAACACGTTGATCTAGTCATATTTTCTTGATTTTAACTTATTTTATGCTAGAAATTAGTTCTGTTTTGCTTTTACCATCACATATTGCTATGTAAGAATTTTTCTTGTACTTATTTAATATGATGATTAGTAAAAATCAATATAAAGACTGTGCATCTGAACATGGAGCCTAGGTGTCTTCCTCTTTCACTCCTTCCGTCCATTTCAGAACCTACATTTCTTACTCTCTCAAAAAATTTAGCTTACCTCTGAGTCTTTTTGAGAAGGTTGACAGACCTGTACTTTAAAATAACTGTTCTGGGAATTCAGTAGAACTTCTGTTTAAAATTCTCCCTTGGACTAAAAAGCCCAGCTAGCTCAGAAACTATTGAAACAGCTCAATTCTTCACTTTCATACATTTGGAAACTCTCTAAGTAAAAACCTATGATAATATATGTGTGATGCTAAATTTAAATATTTATGTAGCATAATTAACTCTCACATTTTGTAAAATTATTGTTAGAGAATTTAAGGAATAGAATAGGACAGCCTAGGAATCGTCTTACAATGTGGTTCTGATAAATCTTAAATGTAAAAAGAGGTTGAATCAAAATGGCACCTTACCTTTTGCTCTCATTTAAAAAAAATAATCATAATTGCATTTTTTCCATTACCATTTGGTTCACTTATACCCCCTCCCCCCAGCAATCACAACTATTGTCCATATCCATGAGTCCTTTTTCCTTTTTGCTCAGTGCTTCCACCCTCTACCCATCTCCCCACTAGCTGTTTTCCATCTATAAGTTTGTCTCTGTGTTGCAACTTAGTTCAGTTTGTTCATTAGATTCCACATATAAGTGAAATCATTTGGTATTTGTCTTTATCTGCTTGGCTTATTTCACTTAGTTTAGTATTCTCCAGTCCATCTATACAGTTGCAAAGGATAAAATTTTCTTCTTTTTTATGACTGAGTAGAATTCCATTGTGTAAATATCCCGTAGCTGTTTTATCCACTCATCTACTAATGGACACGTAGGCTGCTTCCATACCTTGGCGACTGTAAATAACACTGCAATGAACATAGGGGTACTTATGTTCTTTCAAATTAGTATTTTGGGTTCCTTTGGATATATTCCCAGATGTAGGTTTGCTGGGAATCTATTTTTAATTTTTTGAGGTATCTCCATACTGCTTTCCACAGTGGCTGCATTAATCTGCATTCCCACTAACAATGCAAAATGGTTCCCCTTTCTCCCCATCCTCGCCAGCACTTGTTTGTTGATTTATTGTTGATAGCTGTTCTGATGGGTGTGAGATGGTATTTCACTGTGGTTTTAATTTGCATTTATCTGATGATTAACAATGTTGAACATCTTTTCATAAGTCTATTAGCCATCTGTATGTCTTCTTAGGAGAAAATTAACATATTCATTATGAATGTCACATAGAACTATATGTATATAGTTTATATATAGCAAAAGTCAGAACAGGCATAATAACAGAAAAGGTGAGACACTCCGTTAGATCATTATTGAAGATTTCAGAAGCTCTGTTTTACTTCCCTTAGGGAATAAATAACATCATCCATATCCTTTACTCTAGGCACAAAACTATCTTCTTAATGTGTTGTTAGTGTCCTACTGTTACTGTAATATATTTATATGAATTCAGTGTCTTAAAAGGATATAAATTTATTATCTTAGAGTTGTCTAGGTTAGAATTTCAACATGGATATCACTGGGATAAAAGTCAAGGTATCAGCCTGGTTGCTGTCCTTCCTGGAGACTAAGGGAAAATTTGTTTTCCTACCTTTTCTAGTTTCTAGAGGTCACCTGCATCTCTTCTTAAAGCCAGCAGCATTGCATCTGTCTAACCAACATTCTTTAGTCACATCTCCCTCTAAACGCCCCCTCTTCCACTTCCTCTTCCATTTATAAGGATGTGTGGGATTAGTCTGGGGAGACTCAACATAATCCCAGTATAATCTCAGTATGTTAATGTCAGCAACTTTAATTTCAATTCTAATCTGAATTCCCCTTTGTATGTAACATAATATAGTCAAGAATTCCAGGGACTGGGACATGAACATCTTTGAGGGTCTGTTGTAATTTTTATGTCCTGTTAGCATCATTTTACTTGGGTCAGACTAGAAGCTGATATCTAGATCAATCCACATGTTAACCTCATTATCATGGTAATTGAGCAGATACTATCTTCTCTCTAATTTAGATAGAATAAATCTTAACTTGAAAGTTTTTTCCCTCTTATTTCCTTTTTAATGTACTATGTTTTAGTTGTGGACAGAAATAACAATATGGTGTCTTCACATAAAATAAATTAATGAAAGGGAAGCTTCAAGATATATTCTGGAAAGAAGCAGGAAAGTCCACATGGGCTTAAATTTTCTGTGATGAATATCAAGTAATCCAAAAGGAAACTTGATTGATATTATACATGTCATATCACAGGACTGTTACCATTTTTTGTATAATAAAACACTTCTTTAAAGAGAAAGCTTCCAAAGAGAAGTAACATCCTCCTTCTGAATGTACTTTGTGGAAAGTTTTTAGAGTGAGTTCCTTCTTTGTGTCAATTATGAATGTAAATGTAATGATCCTCAGAGAAGAAATAAAGTTGAACGGTCTTTGGTAGTGAGAAATATATGTGGAACACATAAGAACTCCTCATTATTGCTTCTTGTTCTGATACATTGCTCTTATTTAGAGGTGGGGGTATAATATTTAGTGGTTAGTTTCTGGATTAGAGAGAATATAATAAATGAACTGAATTTAAAAATAAAATTAACAAAAACATTACACGGTCAGTTATTGTTGCTAGACTGTGAGTTTACAGTTAAAGAAATAATCCCTTCTAGAAATTCAAGATCTTCTTCAGTGACTGTTTATCAGAATCACCTAAGAAACATTTTAGACACTTCTTATGTTCCCTACCATCCAACTCTGGTGTTTGGAGATGAAAGCATGGGATGCGAATGTATTATTAATCGAAAATGTTTCAAGGTGTATTTGATATCATGAACTGTTGGATGATGAGAAGACAACTCACTGAATGGGAGAACATATTTGCCAATGATACATCTGATGTGAGGTTAATAGCCAAGATTTATTTTTAAAAAAATTATAAAACTCAACACCCAAAAAACAAACAATCCAATTAAATAATAGGCAAAGAACCTGAATAGATACTTCTCCAAAGAGAATATACAGATGGCCAATAGATATATGAAAAGATGCTCAATGCCACTAATTGTCAGAGACATGCAAATTAAAACCACACACCTGTCAGAATGACTATCATCAAGAAATCAACAAATGCAAAGTGCTGGCGAGGAAGTGGAAAAAAGGAACACTCGTACACTGTTGGTGGGAATGCAGACTGGTTCAGCCGCTGTGGAAAACGGAGTTACCTCAAAAAATTAGAAGTGGAACTATCTTATGACCCAGCTATTCCACTTCTGAGAATATATCTGAAGAAACCCAAAACGCTAATTCAAAAGAATATATGTGCCCCTATGTTCATTGCAATGTTTTACAATAGCCAGGATTTGGAAGCAGCCCAAGTGCCAATCAGTAGATGAGTGGACAAAAAAAGCTGTGGTTCATTTACATAACGTAATGCTATTCTTCAGTTAAAAAAGAATGAAATCATACTTTTTAGGATAGCATGGGTGGACCCTGAAAACATTATGTTAAATGAAATAAAGCAGTCAGACAAAGACAAGACCACATGATTTTACTTATATGTGGAATCTAATGGAAAAAAAATAGAAACAAAAAAAGAATAATAAGTGTACTCATTTATACATAGAGGATTAATACATAGCAAAGAGTTTGGCAGAGGAGCCAAGACTAAGGCTTCTCAGCACCAATCATATTCTTTGTGACCCTTGGGAGATATAAATTAGAGGAGGAGGAAAATATTCAGTAAAGAAGAATTCACATGCACAAAGGCATTGAAACAAAACCACAGTTGTGAGTTCTACAAGCTCAAGTAGTCTGTGTTGCACTGCAGACATTGTGAGGAAGGGGTTCAGATGGGTTGAGGTAGGAATCATTGATAAGTTTTAATACACAGGGCTCATTTTTTTAATCCTCACCAAAGCACATTTTTCCCCATTGTTTTTAGTGAGAGAGGAAATGAGAGAGAGAAACATCGTGAGAAAGAAGCATTGATTGGTTGTCTATTGTGCGTGCCCTGTCCAGGGATCATACGTGCCCTGACTGGAGATCGAAACCACAACATTTTGGTTACAGGACAACGTTCCAACCAATTGCGCCACACCGGCCAGGCCAAAACTCATCTTTAAATTTCCCCATGCTATCCCTCCACTGGAATCCTGGTAGCAATGGTTCTTGGTCAGACTGGGAATGAAAGTGGGAATTTGGATAAGATTTTTCAATGATTTTAAGGAATCTCTTGTATCAGGCATAATTGAGAATACCAGATATACTTACAAACAGTAACTACAATACTTATAAAAAATGATTGAGAATATACTCATCTTAGTTAACTCATAAAAACAACTGAGGATAGGGATTTCATCAAGAAGTTTGCCAATATTTTTAATACTACTTAATCTGATTGTGAAAATGATGTTATTTTAATTGTTACTTAATTATTTGTTGAAACTAAACCTGTTCTTGTATATTTCTTGCCTATTTCTATTATTTTTAAAAAGCTTTTAATGACTTTTTGGTATTCTTTATCCATTTATTCATTAAATGTTTGTAGAAGTTTTTCCCTATCAAAAAGCACACACACACACAAAAAAAACCTATTAAACCCTTGTTAGGTGTGTGGCAAATACTTTCTTATTCTATTACTTGTCCTTTAACTTTTTTTTATATGTATACTACTGTAGAGTCTTAAATGTTTAATGTAGTCATATTGTCAATATTTTACTTTATAGCTTCTGGATTTGAATATTTTACTTCAGGGTAAGAAAAATATGATTTTGTATCTTCTCCTAAAACTCCTTAGATTTTACATATTGATTTTTAACTCATCTGAATATTTTTTGTATAATGTGTGACTTAGGGCTTTATATTGTCTTGTTTATGGCAAAAGGGGAAAATTGAGACAACTGTGGTAGAATAAGCATGATTTAAACATAAAAAAATAAAAAAAAATTTAAAAAAAGTTTGTTAATAATGAAATTCTAACTTTTAACTGAGAATGTTAATTCCATTTCCTCTGAAAGTGTACTAACAGTTTGTGAAAATCAGTTTCACATCTTAGTTCTTTCATCCTCTAGCTAGTGTAGTTTGATTGGAAAATTATCAGAATACTTTTCTTATTAATTAAGTGAAAGTGACAAATATTCAAAATCAGTAAAAGTGGCTCTGATGAATAGAAAAGTAAGTACAGGAGAGAAGGTCATGTCACTAATTAATCTTTTAGAAACTTCAACTCAGACACTGCCAATAATGCCAAGATTGTTATTAATGTCATCTCAAAAACTTATGAAGTTAAAATAGGATAATTGTATTTGGAGATACTTATATACATTTTAATCTACCACGGCCTCTCACTACTGCACTAGTAAAACCAAAAGAAAAGTTTTATACCTGGTGATAAATGTACAATAAATATCGAGTAACCCACCCTTCTAAGTCTATATATAATATAATGGTGCTAATTGATTTAGCTTTTATTCCCTCAAACAACATAATTATATGTATATAGCTCAGGGGTCAATAAAACTAGTTAGTCCTCTTGAGTCATTCTTGAAAAAGGGTAGGGAATATTTTATGTCAGATGCAAAGCTCTTGAACAATAAAAACTATATTGGTATTTTAGGATATGATGGGATAGAATAGTATATTTTAATACATTAAAATATAGAGGGGGGAGATCAGAAGCCAAAAACCAGTTAAAAGTCTATTTTAATAATCTAGTCAACAGCTGTTACCTTAGACCAGAATGTTATGGTAGAAATAGTAAGAAATGGTTTGATTCTCATTCTGTATGTTGAAGTCATAGTTTATAGAGTTTGCTTTTGTTAGGATGCGGTGTTGGAGAGAAAACCATGTACAAGATTAACTCCAAGGTATTCACCCTGAACAACTAGAATTATGGAGTCGTAATTATTAAAATGGAGAAGGTTCTACAAAAAGCAGGTGAGTGTGTTTGTGTATCAAGAATTTAGTTTTTAACATAACAAATTGGAGTGTTTTTAATACATAGAAGCAGTTTTGGGTATAGAAGTTTTGGAATTCAGGGGAAAAATAGAGCAAGAGACAGACATTTGGAAATTATTGGCATATAGCATAGGTATTGGTTTTCTGTTTTTTTTTTAATTTTTTATTTTTCATTTACAGTTAACATACAATATTATATTAGTTTCAGGTGTATAACTAAATGATTGGGTATTATATCATTTACTAAGTGATCACCCTGATAAATATAGTACCCAACTGACATCATACATAGTTATTAGTATTTTATGAACTATATTATTTAGGCTGTACTTTACATCCCCATGACTATTCTGTAACTATAAATTTATGCTTCTTAATCCCTTCTCCTTTTTCACTCATCCCACAAACCTCCCTATCATATTTCACTCAGTTTCCTACCCCCTCCCCCCAAATCTGGCAACCACCAGTTTTCTCTACTTATGAGTCTGTTTCAATTTTATTTGTTTATTTTGTTCTTTAGATTCCACATATCAGAAAAATAATATGGTATCTGTCTCTCTCTGACTGACTTATTTCACTGAGCATAATACTCTCTAGGTTAATCCATGCTGTTGCAAATGGTAAGATTTCATTCTTCTTTATGGCTGAGTAATATTCCACAGCTTATATGTACCATCACTTTTTTATCTACTTGTCTACTGATGCACACTCTGATTGCTTCTATATCTTAGCTATTGAAAATAACTCTGCAATGAACATAAGGATGCATATATTCTTTCAAATTAGTGTTTTTGATTTCTTTGGCTATGTCTCCAGAAGTAGAATTGGTAGGTCATAAAGCAGGTACATCTTTCAATTTTTTTAAAGAAACTCCATACTGTTTTCCACAGTGGCTGAACAAATCTGCATTCCCATCAACAGTGCACAAGTGTTTCCTTTTCTCTACATCCTCACCAACACTTGTCATGTGTAGATATATTAATGATATCCATTCTGGCAAGATGTGAGCTGGTGCCTCACTGTGTTTTTATTTTGCATTTCTCTGGCAATTAGCAACATGGAGCATCTTTTCATATCTCTGTTGGTTTTCTGTATGTCCTTTTTGGAGAAGTGTCTATTCTGCTTGATTTTTATGATCTATGCAATTTGATGACATCGACTGAAGTAAAAGGAGAAAAGAATTCAGAAAAAAAAAAAAAAATGAGACCCTGGGGCATTGCGACACTTTGAGACCAGAAAGAGGAAGAGAAGAAGCAAAGGAGACTGGAAAGGATTAACCAGTGAAGGAGGGGTAGTATGGAGGAGGCAATGTTTTGCAAGGAAAAAACATCTCAGTAAGTTATTGATAAACTCTGTCAGCTGCTGTTAATAAATCAAGTAAGATGAAAAATGACAATGACTGTTGGCTTTTTAGCAATATTAAGTTCACTGGTGGTCCTGATAACAGCTCTTTCAGTATCATGTTGGATTCCATGAAGTAGAGACAACGGGGACATTATCAAAAAAATGTGAACAATTACTTTGGGCATTGCTTTCTAATTGGTAGCAGAGAAAGGGGTAAAATGGAAGTGGATGATGAGGAAAGAAATCTAATTTTTAAAAATGATAAAAATGACATCACTAACTGATTAGTTTATAGCGGAAACTGTTCATGTGAGAGATAGAAGGCTTTCTGGAGCCAGATGCTTCAATAAAAAAAGAGATCATGAAATCTAGTGAACATGTGAGGGAAATGGATTTGGATAAAATGCAAAAATGTCACGTATTGGTAAAGAGGCAGAGATGAAATGAGCGTGTGAGTTGAGAATCAAAAAAGATTTTTGTGTAATTGGTTTTGTTTTTCAGTGACTTAACAAGACTGGTCTTTGGTTGAAGACTGGAGGGAAGGAGAGGTGTTAGAGACTTGAGGTAAATGTGTGGAATAGTAACCTACATAGTAAATAGACGAACAAAAAATATATGCACTTTTTTTTTTCTTAAGTTATAGTGCTCTTTCAATGGTACTGTTGAGAGAAAATTTTAACACTCTGGCAATTTCTGAGTCCTTCTATTTCCTCTTCTTCAATTATAGTTTCTTAATTTCTACTTTTATATATTATTAAAAGCAGTTTATGTTATCTGCACTTCTGGAATTGAGACCATATTGATTACTGTTCAATCAGAATGAAGTAAATTTAAGATACTTTATATGAAACTGAAACTTTTTTAAAACTCTCACTAGATGACATGTTTATTGATTTCAGAGAGAGAGAGGATGGGGAAAGCAAGAGATACACTGATATGAGAAAAACATTGATCAGTTGCATCCTATAGGTGCCTCAACTGGTGATGGAACCTGCAACCTAGTTATGTACTCTGATTGGGGATTAAACCCTCAAACTTTTGTTGTAGGCTAAGACACTCCAACCAACCAAGTCAACCACCCAGGGATTAAAGAATCTTTAATTGCTTAATATACTGTTTTGCCAGAAGTTCAGCTGTGGAAATTGATATTTGGTAAGGATATTTTGAAAGAAGTATGAGTCTCACATATTCCTGAAGATCCTTCCAGGTTTAAACCTATACTGGCTTAGACTAATGTAAATCTATATGCTTCATCTTATCACTCTGGCCTCAGTTATAAATTAATACCAGTTCCTTCATTTTTCTAACATATAATATACAAAACATTTATAGTTGGAACATCTATAATATTAAATGTTTTCTAACACATTGCTGTCAAGGTTATTTCTTTCATTACACTGCTCAATGTTTGAGAAATGTATCTCTGGAGCTATAGTGGAAGGATATTTCTAGTACTAAGCCAAAAGGTCAGTTACTAGAAAGGCAGTCTAAAAATATCATACCCAGGGGAACACAAACTAAAAAGCAAAGAATGAACAGAGTTCAAGAGCTGAAAATTTAGATCAACACAAATGCCAAACCTGGGGGATTTGTAGCAGAACTTAGTACGACTGATAAATCAAGAGGAACATGGGGCAAAGATGATGCATTGATGGGCTGGTGAGAACCAGGAAGGGTCAAATGAAAGTCATGAATACTAATTATTGTCTCTCCCTTGACCTCTAACCCAGCCTGATTTACCAATAATCATGAAAGAAGTGAGATCTAAGTACAATAAAGACTTTTCAAATAAGAATTTTGAAGATGGCCTGCTCTTATTCTGATTGGCATCACTGGTTGATATGAAAATTTGAAGTATAATGGCTTAGGTCTTTAATTGTTAGTAAATATTGGTATGTTAGACTACCCTGTATTTCAATGTTTTAAGCACACAATCTACTATTCATTCCTGCTTTGTCTGGAGTTTCTAATATTATATAGCTATTAAGTACTTGGAAATTCATATCTAACACAAAATTAACAGGCAGGTTGGTTGATACATAGGACCCTAATGTTCCAGATTTCCTTCTGTTATTAACTTGACAAGATGTATGAAGTCCTCACTCTTCTCCATATCATCAATGTTGGGAATACAAAGCAGCAAAAGATCAGTAGAATCTGAGAACAGGAAAGTAGTTATTGTGTCTAAAATATTGAAAAGTTTTTAGTTATTAACCTTGAAATCTCAAGAATATTACCTATAGCTGCGTCAGACTAAGTCCTTTTCTTCTCCTTATGGACAAAATAATACAGGCATATTCAGTAAAGTCTACAAAATATATTCTACTGTTTAACTTCCATATGTATAATCAGTAGTTTCCCACCTGTATCAAGTTCTCCAGCAGTCAGAGAATATCAAATAGTAGCCTATCTTAATCATGTAGATTCCTCCAAAGTTATTATTCACTATGGCTAGAATGCCCTTTTAATTACTTAATATGGTCCGCCAGTATGTCAGTGTTCCATAAGATAGCTCAGTGGTGAGGCTTGGATCATCCTTTGTATTGGGTTTGGTATAGGGTACACAAGGATGGTGTCATAGTGAGATTTATAATGAGTTGTTTCAGACTGCCAGTATCATGGAATTCTCTGACAAAGTTTGGAACAAATAAGCTATCTAACAATACCTCTCTTGGCAGCCGGATTAAGACCCTTTCAGAGTAAGACGGGGGAACCTTTAAAAACAGTTAGCTAAATGCAATGATTCCTGCTGGTCCAAGTGGAATGAATATGTCCAGGCAGGGGAATGAGCTTTGCATGATAGATTGATAGGAAACTTTTAACCAGATATTGCTTATCTAAGCAGCAACATATCTGATACTAGAAATTTCCCCAGTTAATTACAGGACTGAAATGCCCAGTTTATTTTGCCCCAGTTAATCCTAACATACATGAGTAACCTGGCCCTCAAATCATGTCAGATTCAAAAGCATTCTGAAGTAACACCATTCCTTTGTCCCAAGATTTCAAATAACTTGGCTGAAGATGTCTCATAAATACATAGATGCTATGGAAAGGAAATTTCTGCTTGGAGGAACTTGGCTATGCACAGAGAATTTTCAAGAGACGATTTTCTCATTCAGCAAATATCTATCCTACTACTTTTTCTTAGTTTTATCATTTGTGACCCCTTGGACTACTTTTATCCTCTGGATACTCACCATCACAGTCTTTAAAACTTTTGAGCTTCTGCTCCATCTGAAATTATTTTTCTCAGCTTGCCAGAAACTGGATTTGACTAGAAAATAGTAAAATGTCCTAGAAATTGGGAAAGGAATATAAAGTAAATTTGACACCTCTAACCTCTGATTCTACAAATAGGTGCACTTATCTCTCAGAGACAGAAGCAAATTCCACAAATACTTGCAAATCAACTAGATAAATGGTTACATTGCGTGATTCTCCTCCCCTGTGAAGACCACAATTCTTTCTATTAAGAAACAATATCTTAATGGTTTTAATATCGTTAGAGTAAGTTCCCTCTTAATATCATTCTTCTATAAAATAATTTTATTATTCTCTCCTATGGATTCTTGCAAATGAAACCTTTGTATGTTGACACATAGTCTGAAATAATCACTCTGGGACCATGCTTTTAATTTAACTTAAATTTGTAAACTTATTTGCATAGAAAAAACATCTTTAAAATATCTTATCCAAAATTGTCCTGGCTACATGTGTTTCAAAACTCAGATTTTTTCACATTTCAGAAAACTAATAAAAGACCTATGCTAATAAAGCTTTTACAAGAACTGTAGTGAAATTTTGTAATCCAATATAGTGTATTTGCTTTAAGAGAGCAGTAAAGAGCTATTAAAAGGTTCATGTCATTTTATATGAGTGTATCACAAAACAATTTCCAAAAATATTGTTATTTGAGTTTTTTGTATAGAAGACATGCCATTATGGACCAGCATTTGGTTTTATCGTTAAGGATCATATAACACTTCTCCATATAAAAGTGGGAAAAGCCAACTTTTAAAAGAACATAAATGAAGATTATAGTGTTAACAGATTTCATGCATGTCTTATTAAATTTGCTGTATATGTTTATAAATTTATAAACAATTGTTAATGTGAAACTTATGAAAATATATAAATAAAATTGGTCATGAGCACTACCACTATGTAATATTTTGCATAATTATTCTACACTCAGTAATATTACATGAATTCTTACTAATTTTAATTGTATTTTAGTAGATTCTTTATTATGAATTTAGGTAACAAATCAATTTTCTTCTTTTTGAGTATGTCTCCTATTTTTACTCCCATATTTATTATAATTATGTGAACAACTCAAAGATTGTTAAGGAGTATTAAATATAGTGATCTATATTTTCTTTAACTTATTACAACTTATATAAATATGCATGCATCACGTCTATGTGTATATAGACATGCATACATAATATATGTGCATATTGTAATGCATGGAGTACATAACTGTTATGTAAGCCTGCCTATGTGCATGTATGTGTTTAGCTTCAAACTAATGAAACTCATCACTGCAAATGAGGCATTTGTAAACTTTTTATTTATCAAGAAGAGATGATTAAACTAGATTAACATTTTGACATTTTGAAATGCTCAAATAGTTAATTCCTTTGACTTCATAAAGTGATGAAATACATCGTTTTATTTTACAATAAATCATCTCATATTCTTCTAAAGAGCATTTGATCATGGTATCATTACTTTTGTTTATTCAACATATCTTATTTATATAATATTCAAATAATGCTTTTATACTTATAAGTAGATATTTTGGCCATTTATGTGTGATATTTTTGTTTCCGGTTCATACATACTTCATAAGGCAGAGTATGAAGACGTTTTTCCTTTTCTTATTTTTGGGCATTTTATGAAAGATTTTCTCTATGGTAAAATAACTTTACAATGCTATTAATTCACATTAAGTTTTTAGGAGAATACTCATTGATCAGCTTATTGGCTTTGTCCCTGATTTTTTGGTATCCAGGTTTGTCTTTTTTAAAATATATTTGTGGTATCTATATTTTCCTGATACATCAATTGTGAGATTTTTCATGTATGTTCATAAAGCTGTACATTGAGCATAATTATAATTTTGAAGTTCTGTGTCTGTGATTAATTTAAAATTGATAGTTCCAATAAATTTTGAATAAATGTGTTGAAATATAAGTCATTTTACAAGATGTTTATGCATAATACATTATTTATTTATATGATATCTGAGTATATGATTATTAACTTAGTTATAAATTTCCTATTTGAATACATCATATAATACATATCTAAATTTAAATAAAACCATGAAGCAAAATATCTTCAAAATGTGTGATAATTATACACTCAGACCTCACTTAACAGGTCAACTTTGTGAGTAAACAAAAATCATATTCACTACTGATACAAAGTTTTCTTAATGAATATTGATCCCATGTATATCTTAAGGCAAAATAAGTTTTCTAAATTGTATGTTATCTCAGAATATTTTCCAAGATGTGGTTATATTATTTTTTAGAACTACATGAGCTATCTGTTGGGTAATGAATATCCCAAGGCTTAATACATTTGCTATAAATAACCTCCTGAAACATAATTACTTTAATCAAAAGAGCAATATTTTGTTAAACTCATTTAATAATCAGAACTCTAAAAGTTAAATGGCAGTACTTGGAATATGCTTAGGAATATTCACAAATCAATCTCTAACTAAAAAGCCAACATAATGGTTTTGTAATAAGCCCCAATTAATTACTACTAGGGATTTCTTTAGAATCATGTTTATATTACAAAGAATCTGTTCATTCAGAATGGAATTCTTTTAAAAATTGCAACAGGCTACATTCTGCTAAAATGACTACTGTATCCCTAACAATCATGCAATTAATTTTACATAAATTTTAGATTCCTCAATGGAAAATAAAAACAAGAATATTTAATCTTAACATCTTAATTTTTATTTTACAGCATTACTCATATTTCCTAATAACTGCTAACGTGAACTTTTATGTGGTACTATCTAGACCTAATGACTAGATATTGTAGTAAAAATAACAAAATCCAAGAAGAGGAGATGTTAATTCTGAGAGAAGGCTATGAAATTAAAAATTTGGCCTGATAATCTCTTACCATGAAGTTCCTGCATTTCTTATGTTTATGGAATTTTCAGTAGTTGGAAGTCATGTTTTCTTCAATAGAAAGTTGATGCAATATAAACATAAATAAAAACTTAGAATATATTCATTAAAACCTACTATTATGCACCAGACATATGTATTATTTTTATTCTGTATAATTTAAAATTTATTAGTTGGCACGCATATGAAATTCATCATAAATGTCATTTGAAACATGTTGCTTAGCTCTAATACTCAGTGTCAACAGTGGTATGTGGAAAGTGCTCTCCTGGGAAAAAAGAAACTCAAAAAATAACTGTATAATTAATTAGTTATATCCTTGCTAAAGATGGTTTGTTCTCAGTTTCATAAATAACCATTAAAAACTTAGTTCTAAATGTAGAACAGTCTTTGGACTACACAACTATTTGATGGCTTCATAAGTGATATGATTCTATTAATTTTCATAGCTCTTGCTATTTAACATGGGTATTTATGGATGAAAAGTAAAAAAAAATAAAAAGTATCTATAAACCAATGGAAAATTAGTGGGTTACACACTAAAATGAACTGACACAGTTGATTTTATATCTAATAATTATAAATATTAGAGCCTCACCACTAAACTTACACCAAGATAAGTATCACATGGTAAAAACTTAAGTGAACTAAAATAGCCATAAAATTATTCGAAAATATCAAATAAGAACTATAAGAAGTTATTATTTAGAGTTTATACTAGGTAAGAGCTGAGTGAAATAATTTCAAAACTGTGTGAGCTGCTGAACAACATGTTGGTAGCTTGTTATGGGTTACACATGAGCAATAGGTAGATTTTAAACTACATAAATGTCAAATGTAAAAGTCAGGGCTCGCTTTGTTTTCTTTTTAATTTTTCTGCAGAGAGCTGGTTATTAAACACTTAAATGGTGTACCACTGTTAATGTGTAATGTTTAAAATAACCCTAATAACTACTCTGTTAAGTGCTACAAATGAGGTAAGTTAAGTACAAAAACTGGGCATGAATTGATACCTGACTGGGAAACTATTTTTTTGAAAATTAAACTCACAAATGCAAGAACAATAGAATATTGGTATGTTATACTATAAAAAAGAAATAGATAAAATTTATTATGTTTAAATGACAAAGATCTAACACAGATCATATGATTTGCACTCTAACAAAAATAAAGGAAATAAACAAACCAAGGAAAAGAAATATGCAAAATCAAATTATAGACAACAAAGTCTTCACTGAAGGTATAGGATCCTACTATTTCTCTTAAATTAGTGACAAAATATAAAATTCAAACATTTTTAATGGCAACAGGTAAATAGGGAAGAAAATAGACACACCTACCTCATTATTGAAGCTTAGAGCAGTGTATATAGTGATTAAATATTTGTGTAACAAAGAAGGAGGACTAATATACAGAGTGAGGCTAAAGTAAATCTATAGCTGTATGTGAGTTTATTCTTGTATTATTATTTATTAGTTATGGTATTATTTTCCATATAAACACAAACATACTTTTGTCCCATCCTATATATTCATGTGGCTTAATCTGCATAAAAGTTTTGAAAAGATATACAAGAAACCAGCAGCAGTGAAAATCTCCTCTCAGGATATTATGAGAATCAGTAAGGACAGAAAAAATACTTTATATAATTTTATAATTCTACTTCATACAATTTTATAATTCTCTTTTTAAACCATATGAATGAATTTTACATTTAAATATTAAATAAATTTTAAAATGTTAAAAGAAATATAAATTATACAATGTGACGTACTGCAAATTATATGCAGATATACATACATCGAATGACGACTCAAAAGGAAAATAACATATTTTTAGCATTTATCTTAGGTTGCCTTTAATTTCATATTTACTTTGCCCTATATTTTCTAAATATTCTGAAGGATCAAATTTGATAATAAGAACAAAATATATATTATGAATGTAGCATAGTTATAGAATGGATTTTTATAAACTCATCTGACAGAAGTAGTTAGGAGACTATGGCATTTTCTGTATTTCAGAAAACACAATACGGGGAACAAAGCACAGCATGTAGAAAAAATTTTCTCACTTAGGGAAATGAATGCATGAGATTTTCTTGGTTTGAAAATGGTGAAAACAGCTGCTTCAATACAGAAAACCTCCATGGTCCACAGATGGTTTTTGTGTGTACAAAGAATTATCTGAGGTGCTTACTGAGATGCAGGTTCCTGACCTCCATTCCCTGAAGATGCGCCTTCAGTTGCGTGGGGAGTCACGCAACTGCATGGTCACACAGTTGAATGGTCACAGGAATCCAGGCCACATTTTCACACTGGCTTGGAACTATGTTTTTCCTGGAACCTAACATGTTAGGAATGTATTTAAGCACTCTCAGGGTTGAAATGAGTATCACGAAGGTGTTTGTGTTTATCTTTGTATTGTAAGTGATTCATTCTGATTTTAAAATCATGCAATAATTTTCTCTTTTATAAGTGGGGTACCAGGTACTCTGGAACTAGTGTGAGCAGTTACTTTAATGAGAAAAAAAAAATTTAAGAACATCCTAAATGTGAAGTTTTTCCTACAGGTTGGAAGGTTCTGAATGTCAGAAAGAAACAAAAGATATGTGTAGACTATCAACACTTGTGCAAATTACCTGTGAACCTTCTGTGATTTCTCTTTAATTATATAAATCATAGGAGAAAATACAAAATATCTATGACCAGTAAATAGATGTACAGAAGTACAGTTTAAAGTAGATCTTTGTTGTAACAAATGTAAAGCCATCATGAATTCAGACTGGCCCTGAGACCCACCTTCTGCTAAAAAAAACCAACCAAAAACAAAAACAAAAAAACCCAGCCTGGTTGAGTGTATGACTTATGATACAGACACTACAATGCCTAGAGGAATATTTTTCTTTCATAACTTTATTTCATAAGACAGTAAACAGAAAGGGTAAAAAACTAAGCGTCTCTGGTAAAGTCAAAGAAAGAAGCTAAGTAATCCGTGACACTTTGGAGAATTCTCTGGGGTAAAACTCTGTGGCTGGGGACCCAATTATAAGATAGAAAGAAGAAATCATTCCGCATTGGTGCTACTAACAAAACTGTATCCAGAAACAAATATCCTAGAAATAGATTAACCAAATAACCTGAAGCTTTATACTTGTATAGGATATTTCTGAGAGACAAAGAAAAGAAAATCAAGAGAAGACAGCAAGAGACACTGACCATAAATTTTGATCCATTAAAGAACAAATTAGAAAGGCTGTTATTATAATACAGCATACCAAAAGAGACTCTTAAGGACACAGTAAGGTAGTATTAGTAGCACCATTTATTTAAAAAAAAAAGGAACATCAATTTTCGTACTTCCATTGCTGGGATACTCTGTGAGTGGGCAAAAGCATAAGGATAGCCGTGGTCAACTCAGGGTCCATCTGGTCCCTTCTGGAATTCTCCCACCACCTCCTCTTTACTACTCCTGTACCATTTTGAATTCCTGAAACAAATACAGTGTGTCATTTCACCTCTGTGTGTTTGTGTGTGTGTATAAATATATACACGCAGACTTCAAGAGATATTGTGGGTTTGGTTCCAGCCCACCACAATGAAGCAAGTCATACAATTATTTTGATTGCCTAGTGCATGTAAAAGTTATGTTTACATTATACAAGTCTATGAAATGTGCAATATCATTATATCAAAAAACAATGTGGATACCTTAATTTTAAAAACTTTATTGCTAAAAACTGTTAACCATTATAAGCTTCAGTAAGTCATAGTCTTTTTGGCATCAATAGACTCCTCGATGCAGGATTGTCTCAGACCTTCAATTTGTAAAAACTCAGTATCTGAGAAGCACAATAAACAGAAGCGTAATATAACAAGGTACGCCTGTAAATATTCTATTTATGTGTATGTGTGGTTAAGACCTAGGTAACTTTGTTTCACTTTGCTTTAGATTTTTACACTTTGCTTTGTAAAAATTTTGTACAATTTTGTTTCATATTATGCAAAACATTTTTATATTTCCTAAGTTAAATCTACAAACTATTCTCTCTTCCAAGAAGTCTACCTTTTCCCTCTACCCAGAATATTCTCCTTGCAATTCAGTTCCTGGTTCCTGGCTTAGGG
The DNA here is from genome assembly GCF_021234165.1 of Pteronotus mesoamericanus. Lineage (NCBI taxonomy): Eukaryota > Metazoa > Chordata > Mammalia > Chiroptera > Mormoopidae > Pteronotus > Pteronotus mesoamericanus. The sequence continues at coordinate 11,852,613 of NW_026555247.1, read as the reverse complement.
AGTGACAGGTGTGTGATCCTTTAGTTTATGCAACGTCCAACATAAAAAGTTAGAAATAATCACATAAACTCTGCATCTCAAGTATACTTTTCTCCAAATACTAAATTTATAACATATGCTAGCAAATTTCTTTTAAGTGGTTATTATATGCCATGACCTGTGCAACATTATTCTCTAGTTCAATCCTTAAAACAGCCTGATAATATAAACATATTTTTTGTGAACAAGAAAGCTGTGATTCAGGGGTCTTAATTTTATAAGATGTGAACATGTATCAGAATTAGAATTTAAATTAAGTGCCATCTGTCAAGGAAACTGAAGAACAGTCACCTACTCTGTGACTGGCTGCCTCAAGAAACAGGCATAGCACAAAGTAAAAAGATGTATTGACAAGCAAAATCTTTGATGAGGGAGGAGAGAGCATAAGGGAATTCCTATTAGCAAATTATTACAACAGAATTGATTCATATTTTAAGGCATAGTCAATGAGATGGTGTGTTAATTGTGTATGTAACAGAATCCAAATTGTGGGGCATTTATAAAAGAAAACAAATCACAAACAGGCAAAAATACAAGAAATGGGTGGAGAGCAGAGTAGAAATGGGTCTTTAAAAATGCAACCTTTTTATTTTTTGACACATCATTAAAAAGAAGGAACTCTGTTTTAAGATAGTGCATTCTATACAAGTTAAAATAGTCTTTTATTTTTTACTTCAAATGCAATAGTAACAGGAAAAAATTGATTAACAACATTTTGTCATATTTTCCCTTGTTTAGCTATGTTTATCACATTTAGCTGTTTGGTCCTGTTAGTTCTCAATATCTATTAGTTATCAATTCATTAAGCAAAACTGTCCTTTTTTATTTTTTTCATATGTATGTTTTCTATATACATGATTTATTTTATAGCAGTATAATTCTCCTTTCTTCCCTTATCATATTTTACTTTTTTTCCATTTTGGAGACTTTACTAGATCCTTCTTGCTCTCTTGTCATACTTTTTTTTTCTTAGAATTTCCATTCATCAGAGTATAATTTTTTTTTGTTTTCATAGCATGAGTTAGTGTGTGCTTATGCGTATGTATAAAATGTCCTTTTCCCATTAAAGAAAAACAAAACTGTTGAGTATGTAAGCATTGGCCCCACACTGATTAATTTCTAATAACGATTGTTCCTTTTTTAGGTTCATTATATAAACAAAGTACTTAAAAAAAATTAAAGGGTGGGATGGGTGGTTATGGAGTGAGGGAAATAATAGCTTAAGATTTAGTGTACTATCCTAGGGTAATTTCTCTCAGTCTATGTAGTGTTCACGCTGTGTTGTTAGCAGTCTGGATTTCTCTCACTTCTGAGTGATCAGAAGAAGCCATAAGGAGTATGACTATAAATCGTTTATGTTATGATAGTGTCCATATACTTTCTCTGTGTAATTGCCACCCTCCAGCTCTCAATCCCTCCACCAACTCCTACAAATTGCTCTTTTAAAAAATGATGATACACTGTGGGATCTCATTTACCTCCATCTTCTCTAACTCTCTATTTTTAACAAATGCAGAGTTAAAATATTGATTTCTTCTTTTGTTTATTTATTTATAGTTTATTGTTTAACTAATATGGTTGCATACTTATTCACATTTTTATGGGATATTTAATATTTCCTCTTTCCTGAAATGATCATTAGTTTCCTTGACACTTTATTTAATTACTGTTTGTAAATTTATTTGCATATTTGTTATATCAATATGTTTGTTATAAACCTTATGGAGAGTCCCCATTATTATGATTTACCTTTTAATTTTTGTGATTTTATTTTTATTACATGTGTTAGAAATTTTTGAAATCAAATCTGGCAATATATTGGTTGTTGCCATTATGCTTAGGAAAGAACTTTTTCATCCTGAAATACAAAAATGACCTACTGCATTGAATTTCACTTCTTCAAAATTTACTTTAATAAGGATAGATTTGATCTGGATGCTGCTGATAATCTGTGGCACAATGTGTCTACTCTGTGAGTGTTCCTCAGATTTGTTTTAAATGTCACTGTGTTTGACAGCTCTTTTGCAGAAGGCATTGCTTGGATTGAGTTTCTTTCCATGTATAGATATGGAGCTTTCTTCCTATTTTTCGTTTTCTTTTTCTTTTTGGTATAATCACAGAAAAGAGAAGGGTTTTGAGTTTTCACTATTATATTTATCCAGCTGTCTACAAGAGTCTTTTCAATTATAGATTGAACCTACATAAAATTAAATCAAAATAATTATTTCTGAGTTATTCTTGCAGGATTTTTAGTCTTTCATTTATATTTTTAAGACAGAAAGCTCTATCTACTTGTATTCAAACCACATCCCCAGAAAATGTAGTTGATGTTGCTGGATCAGGATGACTGAGTGGAAGAAAGGGATGTTTACCCCTCTTTACATGTTTGGTTTAGTTTGTTTTATTTTTATTACTGTGAAACAATCTACTCTAAAACATAGTGGCTTAACACAATAATTTATTATTTTCCAGTAGTCTATGCTCAGCAATATCTGCTAATCTTGCTGGGATTATTTTATGGCTACATCCCCTACTGAGACCCTAGGTCTGATGGGTTGAAGACGGGATCACAAACACGATGCAGTTAGTGCAAGCTGTCAGCTGGACATGTTGATTCTCTTCCTAATAGCTTCTCATCTTCCAATAGGCTAGACTGCCGTTCCACAACATGGTATTCTCAGAAGGTGAAAGTGGAAACTCTATGCCCTCTTAAAACTTAGGTTCTAGAATCTACATGCCATTTCTACTATTTCTAATTGGTCTAAGCAAGTTACCAGTAAAGTTCAGAGTCAAAGGGTTGCTGTGTTCTGAAATTTTGTGTTCCCTCAATAATACATATGTTGAATCTTAACTCCTAGACCTTTGGGAGGTACTTAAGTCATGAGAGTGGAACACTTAGGAATGTGATTAGTGCCTTATAACAGAGGCTACAGAAATATCCCTAGACTCTTCCACCCTTTAAGGGCACAGAAAGAAGGCACAGGCTATGAAAAAAGAAAAGGTCCCTCATTGACCATGCTGGTGCCATGATCTTAGGCATCCCGCCTCCAGAAATGTGAGAAACAAATTTCTATTGTTTTCAGCTGTGATATTTTGTTAGCGCAGCATGGAGAGACTGGAGAGGGAAGGATAAACTTCACCATTTCATGACAGCAATGACAGTGTCACAGTGCACAGAGGCATGGGCTGGGGGAGGTATGTTTCATTGGAGGTCATTAATGTAACATAAGGCAAAGCCAGAAATTTCCTAATAGGCTTAGTCGTCATCACACATAATTATGACTTTTATATTGTATTATATTAGTTTTTGTGGATTCAGTATTCCTCTTGTTTTGACAAAGGGGTCTTGGTTTATGGTTTTCATTTTCAGAAATACTTCAGAGATGAAATCAGCACATGTTGTCAATGAGAAAGGGTGTAAAGGTAGGTGATCAGTAAATCACTCCATGTCACTCCTACTCAGTCCTCTGAGAAAATTATTCAGTACCAGGTTCCCAGGTAAACACTTAAAATAATTATTTCTCTTATAATTCATAATATTCCTTGTGATGTCTATTTGATTATCCTCCCTCTGCAGTTGGGAAATATCAGACCTGGAAATTAATATACCATCTATTGCTGATGATTTTACATTTAGTAGATGGGGTAACTGCTTCAAATTCTGGGCTCTGTGATTACAAAGGCAGGGTTGTAAAGATTATGCTCCAGTCATCAAAAATGTTAATTTAGGTTTATTGAAATCTTAAATTCTCATTTTTCATATATATATTCATATTATAATAGATTTTATTCATATATATGTACATATTTACGTATATATGGTGAGTCTGTATTTCACTAGAAGAGTAACCCATAAAAAAATCTCAGAAATGTTTTATATGAAAAACTCTCAAGTAAAAGAAGTAATAAAATTAACTAAAACACTGTACTAATCAAGTTTAGTACTCTTACAAGGAGAGGCAGATTGCTCAGGGTAATAAAAGAAAGCCTCAAAGTAGATTGTTCCCAAAATAAAAAATCCACAGATAATTAATGCAGGTTTTGGAACAGTGGTGAAATACATGGTTACTGGATAATGTTGAATAATTTATCCAACTACAATTTTTAAGTGTTTAACAACATAATTTATATTTATATCTAAGATGTATTATATTTAATTTCCAATAAATTTACATATTATACAAGCAGAAAGAAGTATTGGAGGGTAACTTTTGAGTATGGAAAAATATCTTTTTAAGAATAAAATCTATTGATATTCTTTCAACTTAAAATGAAAAATATTAATAAATTTTACTCAAGTTTTTATGTTAGGAAATATATAACATCACTAGCAATCAAAGGAATACGATGTGAAATTTGGTTACAACTTAGGGAGTGATTTTTGGAAAAATACAGAATGTAGTAGAATTTCCAAGACTAACAAAAATATGAAAAAACATAGATATTGGAAAAACTTGGTGGAAAATTAAAAGTTAATGCAATTTGGCAATATATACCAATATCCTCATTTTTTTGCCTTGGGAAAAAATCAGGAAGAAAGTTCTCTAAAGGAAATTATAGACATTTAAAAATGTTCATTGAGATATTTTCAGTACATTGAGAGTCAGCATGTTATTTATGTTAGACATGCTATAAAACAAAAGGAATGCATAAATTAGTCTTAAAAATAAGTTTAGATAAATTGTTATAGCACCAAATAAAACACTACTGTCCATTCATTAAAACTCACATTTAAGAGTGTTTAAAGTTATAGAAAACTGGTCATAAATTGTAAAACAACTAAAAACAAATGTAGGATATACATTTTAAAAAATAATTTTAACTTTTTCTGGGGGGAAGAGGTATAAGGGGACTAAATGGTAAAGGAAAAAATACAATGAAGATTAAATCTAAAAGAATTAAAAATAAAAGAAACAATACAATCTAACAAAAATAAACATAAAAGTAATTTATCTTTATTTTGTAAATAGATGCTAGTGTTAAAAGAATATGTGTGTGTTACTGAAAAAGTGTATTATTTTAAGTTATATTTATTTTATAGTTTTTTTTACTAATCTATATTCTTCACATATATGTATGCATGGGAACACTGAAAATATTTAGCAACCCATAAGGCACAGGGACTGACTACTCAGATTTAGTAACACCACCCATAAAAGTGAGTACTAGTGTAAACCAACCCGAGTACTGCCAGACTATAACCACTGATAGCCAATCAGCTCTGTGAGCATATTGTACGTTTCAAAATCAAATAAAAAGCAAATAGTAGTATCAAGTGAAGCAGTGGAAGGGAAGGTACAAGTGAGATTAGGATTCATGAAAGGCGGGAAGGTGTTGAAAAAATGTACAGCTTTTAAATATTAAAAGAAAGATACTAACAAAAACATTAAGGTACCATTTTGGAAATCCTGTATCCAAATTTTTTTTTTTTTTCTTTTCATCCCCATATTTATTTTTTTTTATTATTATTTCTTTTAATTGCCTTCCCCTTTCTTAAAATGAGCTTAGGAGGGAGAAAATTAGAACATAGTGGAGATTAATTATAAAATAAATAATAGGCAACTTTTGCCATAAAATCAATAATTAAAAAAAATTTCCACATGTATCAGAGAGAGAAAAACAACCCCAAATCAACAAATTATTAAAAGAAAAGAATCAGGCTAGCAGCACTTTTCATTGACAACAAAGGATAGAGAAAGTAGTAGGTCAGCGCCTTCATTCTGAAGAAGACTTTTTTTGAAGAGGAATTCTATACCTAATTAAAGTATGAGAAAATAAGAATATGTCACTCTTGCTATAATTGAGACAAATAAAATCTTGAGATTCTTTACAAGAAAATAATCCAAGAACCCATTTTAATAAGTAAGCCTAAAATCAGTATAGAGGAAGTTGTGAAATATAATAAATGGTGGAGGTAAAACAGAGGTTCAATGAAAAGAAATATATATGAGGTATCAATGAGTTTGATTTAAATAATCAATTAACTACAAAAAATATTGTGTTCAAGAAAAATGGGTTGATTATATGAACTATCCTAAGCATTTAAAAGTTGCAATATAGTAGAGAAGAAAACTACATTCTTTCAAAAACAGAAAAAAAGGAAAAAATTGAAAGAAGAGAGGAAGGGAGGGAGAGAGGAAAGAATGGAGAGAGGTGAAATAATTATCAAAAATTTCAGGAAGAAAAATAACTATATAATAAAGCCATGAGAAAAATATGAAGTAAACATGAATATAAGAAATTTTTGAAAAGTAAAACTAGAAGTTCAAATGAGCCCTGAAATGTAATAGGAATCTTAATGTTATATCTATAAAAAGATAGGTGTCCTGGGAATCTAGGTGCCTTTATTCTGAAGATTAGTATTCATGTTCATAATTATAGAGATATTCATTAGTTTTTAACTTTTAGACTTACATGACAGGGAAAACATGGATAATTTAAGATAATGAACAGAATGCAAAGGCAGTCAGCTTTGAAATTATACAGGTAAAGGTACAACTGAAAGAACTGGGAGGTGCAAGAGTAGGTCTTAAGGAAAAGCTTCTGACATTAAAATATTCATTTTATACTGTGGGAGCCAAAGCTGATAGAAAAATGTTGATTCAAGCATATTACTTAAGATTACATATAAAAACACTAGAAGTAAAAATCAACTTACAAGAAAAAATTGTCAGAACTGCAAATGGAAGTTGAGGATTGCATATTAAATTTTTACCTTTATGAAATGGACATCAGTACTTGAACTTGAAAGAGTACTATCATAAGCTTTGTTCGTAATTAAAGGAGAAACTGCCAGTAGAACTAAAATGAGAACAAATTACAAGTATTTGTAGAAAGTGTGACTGAGAATGAAGAGCTGCTGCTTTTCATTATAAGACTCTTTGTAAACGCTAATGTTTATCACATACATACATTCCATCAGTAAAGGTTTAAAATCAAATTTTGAATCAAGGCACTCAGTAGCTTGCTTTTGATACTTAGGAGTTTAAGTATACAAACATTAGCTTGTCTTTTTTAACATTAAAGCTAATTATTTTACATTAAAATTAAAACAACTTACTGCACCCTACACTATTTTGTCACTTCTTATTATACAGTTGAAAATTTCAAATATCTTCATTCTGACCTGTTTTAACTGGCACAAGAGACGAAAAAATGGAGGCAACAGGGTAAAATAGAATTTAAAATAATCCATTAACATACTTCTGTCTCCTATATATCATTCTGCAATATAAAAACAAGATGAAGTTTACTCAGTTTGGGGCAAGATATTCAACCTATGAAGGAGCAGGGTTACCAACTAACATACAACAATATTGTATACAAAGTTATATACATTAATATACAATATGTAATTCCTTCTGAAAGCAAGAACTCATGCAAATACAAATAAAGGATGGTGAGATATATTTCTTATAAAATTTAATTGTGAAATGGTTTGAAACCACTTATCAATAATAATTTTTATTTTAGAAATTCATTTTAAGTTCAACTGTATCATCTTATCCTTCTCAATAGATTTAATGGACACCTTTTGCACCTCACCCTCCTGCCCCCAGCACACAAACACACATTTTCGGCAATAAAAGTATAACTGTGAAATGTCAGTGTGGAACAAACTTCCCAAGGGCATCAATAATGCGTAATTGAATCTCGGTGTAATGGCAAATATGCCCAAATATATTTTTAAAAAGCACTCAAATAGATGAGCAGTTAAATTCCATGCCTCTAAAAATGCAGGTGCAAAACATAATGCTGCAGCTAGATCTAATGAAAAATTTGGCACTTCACAGCAAATTAAAGTGATAGTCATTGCTTTCAGTGTACAGATGAAGAGCATTGTATTCTGAAGAGAAATAAATTCGAGTTATAAATTTCTCCCCAATAGGGGCCACTCTAAAGTCCGTTCACCATAATCACACTTGAAAAAAATTCTGCACTGTTTCAAAATAATTATGTCAATTGAAATAGCTTCCCATAAAGAAATACTTTGAAAAAAAATTGTCTGGTAAAGATAAATGGAAGAAGCAATTATGTATCTGAAATAGGAAACTTGATACAAATCGTCTTTCATTATATTATTATAAAATCTGAAGTCTTTATTATATAAACAGATTATTATCCCATTAGCCAGACCTTTCTTTATTAGTGAACCATAATATAGGAAATATTAATGTTGAAGATGAAAATAACAAAGACTTGCACATATTTTATAGAACTAAATTATTTTTTTAATTCAGTAAATTACCTGCCTTCAAATATTAGTTTAAAATAAGTGACAAAATACATATTTACAAATTCCAGTCCTGGAAATATTGCCTAGGATTCCCTGGGCACAATTAAGTATGTAAATGTTCTTCCAAATAATCAGGGAAATGTAAAATACAATATTTTGGATTTACTTAAATAGTGATAGATTTAAGTAAAAATAACTATTTTGATTTGCAATAGAAATATTAAAAGTACTAGTTGTCTACAGAAAAGCCTTATAATTTGATTTAGTATTAGTCTCCTAATATCGATTTGAGAGGTAGCTATTTACTTGTTATATTCACTCCATTTAAAACACCAAAATACATTAAGTTACAGATAATCTTACTGCAGATATTTTTCCTGGTCCCTATTGTTTTAGATATCAACAAACAGAACAGAAATGGCTATTCATTAAGAATTCTCATTTTTAAAGACAATGTAAACTATTTTTTTTTGATAAAAGGAGAATTCTTGACCATAAAAACTTATATAGGATACATTTGTTCCATGAAGGAGATGAGAACAATGTTAAGAGAGCAGTTAATAGTTTCTTCCTGAAGCAAGAACAATGGGTGAAATAAAATTTTCTCTCCATTCAAAAAGTATTGCTGATAGATCTATGCCATAAATGCATGAAAAAGCTGATGAAAAATTAGCAATGATTCTCTGTGTATGTCTATTGATGATAAATATTAAAATTATTATTTACAAAAGTAGATACTATTATTTTGTCTATTATTTTACAAAGAAGAAACTGAGGCATAGAGAAGTAACTCGACTTGGAAAGGACACACAGTAAGTGATAAAAATTGCCAGGAAGACTGGCTCAAGATCCTGTGGAGAGCCTAAACTGATTAACACATTCTTATAAAGATATTAATAGCCACTTTAAACATCTAATTTTTCTACTAGAAATGCCATAAATGGTCTTAAAATAATTTTTAAATTTGCCTGTCATATTACTATTTTGTGAATGCACTAGAGTATGTTTTGGATTTTAAAAAAGCTCCCACTTAACAGTTAAGGGAAACTAGCAAGCACTCAGGAACAAACTCAGCAGAAGCAGACCTTTCTTCTTATTTTTTTGAAAGAGTTGAAAAAAATTGAATTTATGAAAGATATTTTACAAAATTAATCTAAAATTATAGGTATGTCTTGATAAAATAATTTCTTTTCTATACCAGTATTGAACTGACCATTTCAAATTTTTAATGATAGATTACATTTATCTTCCAATTTATGGAATTATAACTTGTTCAGTTTTATTTCTTGTGAATTGTGCTTCTTATTTATGTCACAGTTTACTTCTATTTTTATACTTTTGATTCTTTTTTCTTACTATCCAAGTATAATATTTTTAGACTCTTTCATTTTAAGTTTCTAGAGACTTGAAGTGTTTAATTCTCACTGGTTCTCAGGCAATAATTATTAGACAGCCGGTTTGAGTTCTTGGGTTGTACATAAACTATCCTTTGAGATTAGTTCAATAGACACTCACATCTCTATATAACTTCATAAAGAATTCCTTATGACCAGTGTGAAGAAGTAAATCAATGAAATTAAAAGTCTACATCTCACTTGTGGATGGTTCTTCATACAATGACAACATCATCTAGAAATTAATTGCTGTAGTATCAAAGGCCCACCCAGCAGTATCCCTGAAAATGATAAAAAGGAAAAATCTTCCAGCTTTGGTCAAGATGGTGGTGTAGGTAAATGTGGTACAGGCAACCTTTCAAAACAACATCAAAATTAAAAGTAAACTACAGAACAACCATCATTCAGAAGCGCCTGACTCTAGCTAAAATGAAGTACTACAAGTAAGGGTATACAGAAGAAGCCATGTCAAGACTACTAGGAGAGGGGAACCCCTCCAAAAACAGAATAATCTTCTGGAGGATGAGCCCCCTTATAGTACAGTCTTACCCTGCTAAGTGATGTTCTAGGAACCAATCTGTATCAGTGTGCCATGTGGCATTGTTGTGAGACGCTGTATTTGGCTTCAGTACAATTTTTTTGAAGATTCTTGACACATTTGCCCATTTCATGATGGGTGATTTTCGAGTGTACCTGTCCACACTGTGTTGAGCATTCTGCAGTTTTTGACCAAAAATGGCAAGATCTCCTTGCCCCACCTTCCCTATTTACCCAGTTTTGCCCCAAACACCTTTTTTCCCCCTCTAGATGAAAAAGTCCTCAAAGGAAAATGGTTTGCTGATATGGAAGAAGTGAAACAAAAAATGGAAGAAGCAATAAAAGACATCAAAAATTGACAAGTTCAAAACCTGTTTTGAGCAAATAATGTAAATTACATGTACTATAAATACAATGACTGATGCACCTTTATTTTGCTTTGGTAGAAGTGTTGACACATCTTTATTTGCATGACAAATATTTGTCATGTTAAACAAAAGCAAATTATCATTGGTGTTATTTTATGAAAGTTTAAGTGGGCATAGTAGTATGCAGAACTCTGCTTCAGTCATCACATCTCCTTTTATGCTCCTGCATCCTTTTTTCACTTATACAGGTCACTAAGGCTCCTTTGCTTAATGGTCAGAAGGGTGGGGTTTGCTGCTAATTTGCTGATTGACTCTAAATTCAAATTTAACCTTACGCACGCGCTTCTCTCTTTTTAACAACTGTTATAAGGCTGTATTGGACAGCATTGAACATATAGTGAACCATACTGTAAGACTATATATACTGCCTCACATTTCTGCACAGGTGTGAAGTGGCAGTTTCTAAAGCAAAAATCCAGCAATCTCAGTGATGAGTGTTTGTTTCAAATTTATGTAGCAGGCCTTTCTTCTTCAGTTTCTCATGCCCTGAGGACGTTGCAGATATTTCAGCAACATCATGGTTATTTTTCTTTGGCTCCTCCCATATATACAGCCCTCTTAAAACCAATAATTTTTACCAAGGCCTTCCAGTTAAACTCCTAGTATTTGAAGTAATACTTGTTTTTCTCCTGGAACATTAAACAATACAAAATATGCAGCATATTTTCCTTGTGAAATCAAGAATTGCTATTCTCAATATCACTATTTTTGCAAAACAAATTAGAAGTTTATGCCAGCACAGTATGACAAAAAGAATTAAACAATAATTAAAAAGAGACAAAACTATCATTATTCAAAGATATATAATTATATAGAAATTGACACTAGAAATTTTTAAAATTTCTATTAGGTTGTACAATATGTTATAAAATTATGGTTTAATAAGTGAACAAATCGATTCAAATAGATATCACAAGATCAGATCCAAATCTATGTATTCAGAACCAAATCCATTTTTGGTTATAACATATGATAAAATTGGCATTTTAATTATGTGGAAAAGTGAAGGAATGTTTAATGTCACAGGAAAATTAGAGATACCATGGGGAAAAGCAAAGATAATTTAATTGTCTACTCTGATCATGCCAAAAATACAAATATTTCAAATAAATAACTATAAAAATAAAATATAAAGTATTAGAATGTAGGATTATTCATTTAAAAATTTTGGACAAAGAAAGACAAATACCATATGACTTCACATATATGTCAAATCTAAAGGGCAAAACAAACAAAAAATTAGAAACAGTCTCATAGATACAGAGAGCATATTGATGGTTGATACAGGGAAGGGAGGTTGGGGACTGAGTGTAATAGGTGAAGCGATTAAGAAGTGCAAAATAGTAGCTACAGAATGGTCACAAAAATGTAAATTATAGCATACAGAATATTGTCAATATTATCATAACAACTATGTATGGTGCCAGGTGCATACATGAGATACCAGGAGGTTCTCTCTGTAAAGTACCTGAGTGTCTAAACCACCGTGCTGTACATCTGAAGCTGATATAGAATAATATTGAATATAAACCATAATTGAATATATACATTTTAACAAATATAAAATTAAAAAATAAAAATACACAAAATGAAAAGTTAGAACAATAAATTTAATGATATTATTTAAAAAAACACATATGTGATAAAATATACCAGACACAGGGTAAAATTATAAAAGGTGAGAAAACATTTTCATCATATCTGGATTAATATTCACAAAAATATGGAGGACTCCAAGAAATCTCTAAGATCAATAACAATAACAACAGAAAATGGGAAGAATGTGTATGTATAGTTTCTTCCATATAATTTTGATGACAAAATAAATTAAATCATCAGAGTTCAATTTGGCAGTACTTTTTTAAATTTAAAATAAATATGTATTTGGAAAAAATAAATTAATTAAAAAATAAATAAATAAATTGAAAGATTAAAAAAAATAAAATTAGCATGTAAATGGGCCCAAGTAGTTCAAACTTGTATTGTTCAAGGGTCAACTGTACATGTAAAGTGATGTTTAAATTTTCACAATGCTTTGATTGAGAAAGATCTTCAAGAAGAGGCTGAATTTGTTAGTTTTCATAAGGTATGCAGTATTTTTTATTGTATTCTACATGATTCAGCAATTGTAGGCTGTAACCCTAGCTTTCACGCTTTCCTCAATAAGTGAACTTCCATTATTCATTCACCTTCTTCGAGCTTCAGGGTTCTTCTATCCTAAATGAGGATGATACACACTAGCCAGGGTTATGTAAACTTTAAATAAGTAATTGTATGTGATTATAACACTGATACAGATATATTAAAAACATTAAAATATCAGACACAGATATATATGAGGTCTGTCTAGAAGGTATCCAGCCATGCAATATGAAAAATAGAGACACTGAAGAAGATTCAAGATACAAGAAACACTGTACATAGGAAAATGGTGCTTCAGTCCCCTTCAAAGTAGGCACTTTGGGACCTCACACAGTTCTCCCAGTTGCTATCAACTACTTCATTGTATTTTCCTGGATCTCATCAATGGTCTGAAATCTCTTCCCTTTCAAAGGTGATTTTAGCTTTTCCCAAAGCTAAAGGTGACTGGGCTGTAAGGGGGCTGCATCATCTGGGTGATAGGAAGTTTCACCCAAAAACTCCGCACAAGGCGCAACGCATTGTCATGGTGAAGCTGCCAATCACCAGTCACCCCTAGTTGTGGTCTTCTGGATCATCCGAATAGTTTCCACAGAGGAATGTTCAAGCTTAACACAAAATTTGGTGCAGATTCGATGTTTCATTTGCTCAGTCATTTTGAATGCGACAGCCATACAGCAGACATGCTCAATGGCATCTACCACCCCCACTGACCAGTACAGTGAAGTCATCACTGTTCATGTATGTGCATTCCAGTCCACTCTCCTTGGCTGCCGGGTTACATATATGTCACACAAACTGTTCTCCTTATATTAACAATGGCTAGACGTTTTCAGGACAGACTTGTCACACATATATGTGTTTGTGTGTATGTATGTATGTTATGTTTATATTTTGTGTAGTAATTTCTAAAAAAATAAAATAAAATAAATATGTACTTCCATTGAGCAATTAACTGCTGGGGCATTAGCCATAAAAACCCTTTCATATACTCATGCCCACAAAGAAACATCATTTCTGGCTCATAATTTTGCACGTTAAACATCCATAGATTACATAATTTCCTTGTATATTCATAACTGTAATTTTAAATAAAATAGATGACATTATTTGATTTTGCAGTTCTTTTCAAAAGAACTGGATGTCACTTTTCACTTGATTATATTTATATAAACACAAATAGCAAATACTAGATCCTATATAAGTTTGGCTAGATATATAAGTATTTTCATTTAAACATATGCATACACATATATTTGTATATATATTTTTATATATTTGTATATATACAGTAATTTACATGTGGATGAATGACACAGAGGATTCATTTTAGAGTCAAACAACATGTGACCATATATGTATAAATATTACTTGTGGAAGGAGCTTAATTTATTTTTGTCTTTATTTATTTATTCTTTAATCATAATTTTAAACTGTATACATTTAATATTTATAGATTTCTTAAATCAAAAGTTAAGTTTTAAAATAAGGTAATTTAAAATCAGCACTGGCTCCAAAACTCTGAAAAAATAAAATCAAATGTGAAATGCATAATAACTATGGTTACTGCACGACAATTTTTTTCAAAAGTCTCAGATCACTGAACTATGCACAAGGGTCTGGGCTTGTACACACATTTTGACCAGATTAATTCCATTTTTAAAAAATCTTATATATTGAATGAATGGTCCTAGGTTAAAAGGTGATTGGAGGGGATGGAAGAGAAAGAGGGAGAGAGAGAGAGAAAGAGATAATTTCTGTTGAATAAATGTATAAATTTATATATTTACTTCTCACTGTTTAGATAATCGAAGAGCTATTATTAATGGAATGTGAATCTGGACTGGATTTCGTGAATATGATTGAATGTAGAAAAGATTTGGGAAATTTCCAATTTAAGTGATTATAAATGGATTCATCTGTCTGGTTGTTGCTGAATATAGCAGAATACAAATAAGAATGTAAATAGAAGCAAGTAGTTTGGAATTTGTACTGAAGAATACTGACGGGAAACACCTTATAATATCGTTCCTAAACAAGATAGTGGTACAATATTATCTCATTTATAGGCTTATTGCATGTTGACTCCATGCTTTTTCTTTTTCAATGGAACCATTAAAAATAATTCACCATATTGTATTAAAAATCAATATGAACTCATAATACATTTTGGATACAAGAGTTCATTCATGAATATACATGAAATATAAAATAAGAAGTTTAATTTGCACCTCTCTAACAAATATCTTACTATATCATGCCACACTTCTATTGTACACTGATGTAAAGGAAGTGACACTGGGAAAGACAGAAGTAATCGCAGGAATAAAAAGTCTTCTGATTCCATTTCATAAGGTCCATATGCGGTAAATGATAAGATGCTTATGAATTACAGACTCAGTACACAAAAAATGTAGTTTGATCAAATAGATTTGATAAAATACACAAAAAACATTTTTGTTTTTTCTATTTTACCTGGTTGTAAATGGAATTTATGAAGTGGAAGGCACTAGGAAAATTGCAGTCACTATTAACAACTCACTTATTTTATGTCTTTTTGGATTTATTTTAAGGTTTTCCTCATATACTTAAAAACCTAAGACAACTTTCTCATAAAAGAACTGCAAAATCAAATAGTGTCATCTATTTTATTTAAAATTACAGTTATGAATATACAAGGAAATTATGTAATCTATGGATGTTATTTTTTCCTTCCAAATGTACTGAGAAGAGTATAATGCTTCCCACACATACCTCCTCTTCTATTCACCAATGAAATAATGTAACCCAGCAATTACTCTTGACAAATTGTTTATACAGAACATCTGAACACCTATGGTAAGACAGTCAGTAATAAATCATTACTAAAAGATCGTAATTTTTTAAAAATCCTAAATAAATACACATTTCTGTTAAAAGGTTGCTTTTTAATTGCAGGCCCTTTTTTAATACTTTTGGGGCAAACAGATCTTGTAACATCCCCCCTCCCCTGAAAATTGCTATGTTCACTGCTGAAATTATAAGCTTTTATTTTGTGCTCCTAAATGGCACTAAAGAACAAATACTGAGTCTTGCTAACCTTACTTTAGCAATCAAGGTTGATGAAAAATATTAGATTTTTTGTATCTTTTACTGCAGTTTTCCTGTCATAAATCTCATGTGCCTGCATTCTCAAACTTAAAAACACTGCTTATAAATAGATGATTTTAAAAGAAAAATGACCACATTGGTATCATTCATGGCAAACAAGTTGGGAGTATGATTAAAACTAACTCCACAGAAATGCTGCAAAAAATGTCACTTCCCAAATCAATTGCTTGTTATTGTTTTTTTGGAAAAAATTGATTTACAAATAATAAAAAGTATCAGTTGCATTTTGTAACACTGGGCAAATGGAAGAAAGAATGCATGCCTCTACCAAATGTTTTAAGGAGCCAGTTTACTTTTCTAACTGCCCTTAAATCTGCCTATCATTTATGAAAGAACGGTGAACATTCTTTATGGGGTCAATCAATAACCCACATCAGAATTAATTAATTAATTATTAGTTAAAAAATTCATTCCTTAGAGCTGAGCCCAGATTTACATAAACAGAATCTCCAGGGTAGAGACTCTTAAATTTTATTTTTTTACAAGCAGCCAGGTTATTCTTTTAATACACAGTAAAGCCTTTTAAAAATCTTTTCGTTTGAGTTTTCAATGAAATGTGCAGAGTACAGAAACACAATTCTTCAAAATTTATGAAGACTCTAAATTGACAGTGCTAATGACTAATTGAATTATATTAAAATATACTTTATGTGGTTTCTAAAAACCCCTCCCACCAACTGCCTCCAACTGTTGTTCCCTGCCTCTAAACATTTAAGATGTTGTGTAATGGAAATTTTTAGGGGACTACCCTAAACTGCCAAAGATGATAGTCAAGTAGATGGTATAGACCCATTGGGACTCAATGGATGTACTTAAAAACACTACCAAATGCTGTTTCACATTTCTTTTGGAAACATTTACATTGGCATTTCTGTTCATTATTTTAAAGTTATGTAATTAAAACTGAATAAAAATAACTAATGCAAATAATTAATACTGTTATAACCTGGATATCACCAGTTTTTAGCATACTGATTCATAGACTTAGTTTTTCAATGAATGACACTTAATGTACATGTTAATAAATGTGTGTGCATGTGTATGCATTATATAGTTAAATAAGTAAATATTTTAAATTGCACAATGTTATTTTAAACCCTGCTATTTTACTTTATATATTTTGTAAATATATTTATATGGAAATGTAATTCTAAAATATCTTGTCCATAAACATACCTGACAGTAGTATTTCAAATGACGGCAAAGTAGCTCTATTGTTCTCTTTGTAGATAGGCTATAATTAATTTTATCTATTTACTATAAGTTATAAATTTTGTCCTGTTTTTTCTAACAAAAATGGAGTTAAATGTTTTCATCTGAGTAATGCAGATACAGGTTATTTTACTGCCTTTTATAAGATTTTTTTCTTTATAATTATCCTAAGAATTTTTTGTATATTATCCCCAAAATTTTTTTGAAAAAATAGGAAAAGAAAGACTATGTCACATGGAAGTAAATTCTTTACAACATAGAAAATGTTAAACACAATGCTAAATTGTATTTCAATGTATTTAGATCTCTAAAGAATAACCAACCACCATTAAAAGTCCTTTGCATACAGATTCATAAATTTTATATATAATTTAAAGTTCAGTCAAAATGACTTCTACAATAATTTTAATACTCAGTAATAAAGAGTACAGTTGAAACAATTTGTGACACAATTTTTGATATACTTTTCTTGAGTTTCTTAGAATTTCTGATTCATTTTTTTCTTCATGATATGTGTGTACCATGTTCTCATGGAGTTCATGGCTACCAATCCCAGTGTTCTATTTTATTCTCCTTTCAGTTTTTCCTTCCTGGAGTCTGTCTAGGTTTGTTTGTCTGTTTTGTTTTGTTTTTAATCTTTTTGTCTGGACTAGCTGTTCTCTAGTTTTATTGAACAACTGTGATATATTTAACTGCATATCTAAAAATTATTCAGGCAACATATTACAAAATTACATAATATTTGTTTCCTCCCTATGTTAATTTCTAGGACAAGAAACATTTTTTAAAAAGAATTCAGTGAGTGAGTTACAAAGTTTTTTTTTTTTTTCCCTGTTAGAAAAGAAGTTATAACATGTACACATCACAGTACTTAAAATCAAGGTAAAGGCAAAACAATAAATTTAAGTGTGATAGTCATATCATTCAAATATGAATTAAATAATTAAAAGCAACATGGAGTTAGAAAATAATCAAATAAGTCAAATTATTTATTTTCATGATAGTACTTTTTTATTTTACTTCAGTTGATGGGGGGTATATCTCAAAGTGAGAATAATATTGAATTTGACTTGGACTTTCTTGGTTAGAGGGAAATTATTAAGCCATTTGCACTTCTTTCCCAACTGTTTTTGGATTTTAAAATTATTCAGCACATTTTTTTTGTTTATATGACTAATCTCCATGCACCATTATTGTTTTCTTAAAGTGTTAAAATGTGGCCATTGGAAAATTTTGAAAAATATGAAAAAGAAGTAAAAGAATATAGTTTCTTCATATGTCTCTTTTGGTAACAATCTTCAATAATATGTTAATAAAACACACACAAACAGATAAATACACACACATACACATTATACATACATATACCAGAAAGTATAGAATAACGAATGATATTTTTAATTTTTAATCCCTCAACAATTTGTGGAAACACTATAGTTTGATATTTTGATATGGATGAATGAGCATTATCCTTTCAACTTACTGTAATGTATTGTATCATTTGATCACAATACAAATAAATAGTTCTCTAATTATAATGACAATATTACCAAGGAAGACCTGAGTCAGGACCCAAGCTTGTTCCTCAGTTCTTGTCTAGCTCACAAGAGAAGGATTGAAACGAGAGACAAACATGTATAGTGGAAATAAGACAGCAAGTTCATTTATGAACATGCATTAACACAAAATTACAGGCAGACACCAAGCTAATCTGAACGCCCCACACATAGAGGTAATAAAGTTGTTATTAAGTGTGTTAGTAAGTTTGTTCTGTACACTTGAGCTGAGACTATAAGTAGTTACTTAGCTAATCTAAGTATGCATACCATTGGCTTCAGAGTTTAGATTCTTTAATCAGTTTCTAGGTCCCCCCTTCTTCTCCTTGGGAATAACGTACAGCTAGAGGCTTTCTCAGCTGGATAAGGCTCCTTGTCTCAGTTCGCGACATTGCTACAGAGGCTCCCTTTCCCAGCACAGTCTCAAGGACTCCCTCCCTCCTGTGCTATCCCTGCTTGTGATGTTCGGAACACCTAGCAATCTTACCAGACCAGGCTCAGGGCTGCTGAGTTAATTGGTGAGACATGGCTTCCTCTTGTTTATAGCCTCCTGTTTTAAGTTCTTTGTTAGGTTGTAATGGCGGGGGCCCTGCTTTATTTTCCCTCCAGCCGCTCATTTCTAGCTGCTACCTACAGTAACAAGAATAATGACAGTAAACCACATCTCTTGGCTGCTTATTATGTGCCAGATCATTTTCTAAGCGCTTTGCCAGTATTCCTCATTTAAATGATGTATATTTTTGCTCTTTATTTATTTTTACATTAGAGATTAATATTCTTCAACATATACTTCAACTTATTTTCTATAACTATGAATAAGTTTTTAGGAAGTAAAATGTTATTTCTGATCTCCACAGTGTTTCTACCAATTTATATATCTACCCATATGATAAGCACTTCAGAGAATTCAAAAGCCATTACCTCTCTTTAATGCACGTGAAATTCAGTGCATTTTTGTATGGTTATTATCTATTACTTCATATTCTCCAGAATATATTATTTTTGCATTAATCTTTTGGGCAAATCATTATTCTCTGTCATTATTTTAAGAGTTCCTTTTATGGTGAGGATTTGGAGAACCTATTTTTTTTTTTTAATACCACAGTCCTATAGTATTGTTTAAAATATCATATGGTGCTACTGGCGCTCTGCTCAACACTTCTGAATAGCTATTTTCCACTCTCTCAAGGCAACCATTTCAGAAAATTGACTGATTTTCATTCCTTTTGATCATTATATTACATTTAAAGGCTTGTGTGTATTATCTCCTGGTTTTTCTATGTTAGATATTATCTGTTGGTTTGCTACTAGAGTAGATGAAGTTGACACCTTGTTACCTTCCCTTCCTTTACCCCACACCCCTGCTTCCCCTGCAAAACATACCCTTACACTGGAATTTGTTTGTCTCTTCTTTCTGGTTGATCTCTATACTGCGTTTCATATTTCCCTATCATTTATGTCATATTATTTTAAAATACATTTTTTAAAATTTTGGTGCAATAGCCTTTGAAATTAATTCATGAGAGGTCATTTTTGTGAAAATCCATATGAAAAATAATTTTAATTCAACCCACACATTTGATTAATACTTAGACTGGATCTGGAGTTTTTCATTGGATAACACTTTTCTTCAGAGTATTAATCTATTTACATCTAATTGTCAGTATTTTTTAAGAAGCCTGATGAACTTCTAATTTCCTAATTTTTAGTTGATATATTTTAAATTATATTTAAATTTTTCTCTGGATATAACTTTTTTCCAGGTATGCTAAAATATCATAAAAATGTGGATTTCACTAATCTTTTTTTCATATTTCTGGAATGACTATACAACATTGAAATACACACTTTCACTTTATGCTGTAGTTATAAAAAATTAACAGATATTTTAAAAAATTTAACTTCAGTCATGTTGTTCTTTCGGTCTCTGAAAGTTACTTTGCTATGAAATTACATTTTTTCCCTAATGAAATTATTCTCTGTCTCTATAAGCATATTGATTATAATTGAATTTATACTGTTAAGTACCTGCCTGGTTAGTCTGAATATTTTTACATTTGCAATGACTGTTTTTAATTAAGCATATAAACATTCTTAAGTTTACTTTGTAAATATAGTCACACAGAATTGAACACTTTGGCTGCAAAGTTAACTTTTCCCTGGATGCTTCCTAAGCCATCTTGGCTGGACCTTTAAAATCCTCTATTGCTTATCATTCTAAGGCTGGGAAAATGATGTTGAGGAACTCTTTGCGGGAATATTCACCAGCAGTGCCTATAAGCAGGGGTAAATTCACCTTTTTTGTACGTCCTCA
Organism: Pteronotus mesoamericanus; assembly: GCF_021234165.1. Lineage (NCBI taxonomy): Eukaryota > Metazoa > Chordata > Mammalia > Chiroptera > Mormoopidae > Pteronotus > Pteronotus mesoamericanus. The sequence continues at coordinate 11,831,608 of NW_026555247.1, read as the reverse complement.
AAGTTTGCTCAGGTTTCTTGTCTCTCAGGAAGTAATTTCTCGTCCATTTATGAAGGTGGTACCTCTCAGCCAGGTACCAGACCAATTTTCCTGGGGGGTTTTCTAGGTATTAGAGCCTCTATTCTTATTATGTATAAATGGTTTGTCATCATTTAAATAGTAATCTTATTCCAATATACTACCCCTGGCATGACATTGTTGCACACTCAATTTGTCCAATTATATCCTGGTCAAAGAGAGAACAATTTCTTATTCAACCTATCTGAACAACTATATTAGCACAAAATGCAAGCAAACTCAGCAAGGATTTTAAAATGTGTCCACGATTGCATATAATTTATTAAAGCAAACAATAATAGCATAACGGAGGAGAGTAAAATATCTATTTTATAAGAGTTTGATCAATTGTCTCCCTGAAGATAAAAAGTATGTATATACAATGGAATGTTACTTGGCCATAAGAAAGAATGAAATCTTAGCATTTACAACATCATGGATGAATCTAGAAGGTATTGTGCTTAATGAAATAAGCCATACAGAGGAAGACAAATACCACATTATTTCACTTATGCTTGAAATCTAAAGAGCACAATAAACAAACAAAATAGAGACAGACTTATAGATACAGAGAACACACTGAGGGCTGCCAGAGGGGAGGTGGTTGGGGAAATGGGTGAAAACGTGAAGGGGTCAAGAAGTACTAACTGAGGCCCTGGCTGGTGTGGGTCAGTGGCTTGAATGCCTACCTGCAAACCCAGAGGTTGCCAGTTTGGTTCCCAGTCGGAGCACATTCCTGGGTTGTGGGCCAGGACCCTGGTTGGGGGTGTGCAAGAGGCAGCAGATCAATGATGCTTCTCTCCCTTTCTCCTTCCCTTCCCCTCTCCCTAAAAATAAATAAATACAATATTTTAAAAGTACTAATTGGTCATTTCAAAACAGTTGTGAAGATATAAAGTAAGCACAGGAATATAGTCGGCAATATTGTAATAACTGTGTGTGCTGCCAGGTGGGTACTTGAAATACGAGGGACCTCTTGGTAAAGCATATGATTGTCTGATCGCTTTGTAAGCATATGATTGTGCTGTGCACTTGAAACAAATACAAAATAATATTTAATGTAAACTGTAATTGAACAATAAAATTTAAAAAAGTAAAAGGTTATAAAAACATGTTGGGACATCAAAGAAATTGATAAATGTCCAGAGTATTCCAAAATGTAACTGTCTGATATTTTTATGCTAATATGAGCTATAATTCTACTTATATATTTTTAACTTAAAAAATTGAGTTTCTATTCTGATTTAAAAGCTTTACTCATGTATTGTTCTTGATCTTGATGAACAGAATTTTTGAAAATAGGAAGCTTATCAAGTTTAGTTCTCATGTAGTTCTTTTTACATGGTAAAAGGACAGATGGTTGTGATTCTTGAGAAATCAAAGAAATTCTGATTGTTATTTTATGTTTTTTCTAAATTTAGGATACAATTTTGAGAAAATGACAACTTCAATGTCAGAAGAAGTGCACTTAATTAAGGTCGTATTATAGATGCCTAAGAACACATACTTATTTAATCAAAGTGACAAGATATTTTAACATAAAGTACTGCATAGGGAATATAGACAATGGTATTGTAATAAATATGTATGGTGCCAGATGGGTACTGAACTTATTGGGGTGACCACTTCGTAAGGTATAGAAATGTCTAATCACTGTGGTGTATGTCTGAAACTAATATAACATTGTATGTCAACTGTAACTGAAAAACGAATTAAATAAAGGAGAAGCAATTGTGTAAAAACTTAAAATTCTCCTTAATAATCAATGTTTTAGTACTTCAAATTGCTTCCATTCTGAGTATTCAATGGTTATCCATTAATGTTCTCCATTTTATATTATTCCAAGGCTTAAAATTACCCAAGTATCTTAGAAATTATCTTTAAGCTGAGATACCATACAATATAATTACTATAGGTATTTAAAGGTTGTTAGAACCCATCAGTTTTGATTAGCACACATTGTGTAGAAATAATTCTGGTTATTTCTTCAATAAATCAGCATATATTTAGAATTTTCAGGTAATTGGTCTTGTTAAATCTTAAAAATAAAATATATGCTTATATATTATACTTATCACTAACAATTCAGAGAGAGGACTATCTCAACATTTTAAATCAAAATTTGTTGGGAAATGCCCTGCCTGGTTTCAGGGACTGTAGACTCACAGACAGGCGAGAGGGCTCCAAAGCTGAAAATAATCAAGAAGGCCTTGGGAACACAGGCCACTAAGGAGACAAAAACTGTGCTCCTGGCAGGGTCACAGCCCCTGCCCCCCTCACATCTCCCTACTTGACTCTGTGATGGTTGGTGATCCATGATCGGTAAGTTTTTCTCATACAGAGAAAACGACCTAAGACAGACATTTTCTGATATGCGCAGCAGACAAAGACTTGGGGGTACACGGAGAAGGGGTAAAAAGGCCCAAAACCCTCTGCTTGGCTTGGACAAGTCCAGAATCCTCATTCTATCTGAAAGAAGTCTCCTTATCTCTTGGTGGCTCTGAGCCGCACACCTGGCTCACGCTTGAAACAATACTGAAGACAGGTACAAGCCCTAAACTGGATCGGACGGTTCCTGGGGACAATCAGGCCTAGAAGTAAGTTCCTCTAAGCATGCTTTCTTCTTCCCTCTAAAGCTATGATAACCAGCTCATACTGGGAAGGAGATTTAGATTATTCATAGACCCCGACCTGAGGCAGATCTCCTGTGTTCCTTCAGTTATTATCTATGATCTCTATTTGTTTTCTGTAAACATAGCCTTTTGACATTGATTGATGAGCTTTGCTGTATATGGTTCTGAATATGTGAACTATATGTGGGCACAGAGGTTTGGGGCCTTCTCTCCCTTAGAGCCATGTCCCCTCTCCTAGCAGAGAAGGGTTTGTGATGACTCATGTTTATTCCCCCGACCCTGGACCAGGCTTTGCAGGATTCAGAGCCCCGCTCCCTCCTCAGCTGGCTCTGGACAGCAACCCTCATCCAAGAGCCCCACACTACACTGTGGAGCACCCTGCAACACGTCGCTCCCCGTGACAAAGATTGTTCAATCATTGCGATTTTCCAAATATTTAACTGTATTATAGAAATTTGTGTTTTTTTAAATATTTCTGCACAAGCAGTCTAAATAATTTTTCTTCAAAAGCAAGTTGAAATAGAATTTTTATTTCCTTATTTTCTGAGAATTTTGAGAATATCAGGTTTATAGAATTACTTTAGTGTCGCAGGGGCCGACGTGTTGCGGGGAGCGGGGAGTGTGGGGCTCCTGGATCTGAGGGTTACTATCCAGAGCCAACTGAGGAAGGAGCGGGGCTCTGAATCCCTCAGAGCCTGGACTGGGGTTGTCACAGATGGGGGAATAGACATGAGTAGTCGGAAACACTTGTCTGTTTGCCAGGAGAGGGGACATGGCCCTTCCCTCTGGGGGAGAAGGCCCCCAACCCCCATGTCCAAAGGCTTTTATTGAGGACCATATGTGCAGGGGTATGCAGGAAAGCTCCTCAATCAATGTCAAAAGGCTATGTTTACAGAAAACAAATAGAGATCATAGATAATAACTGAAGGAACACAAGAGATCTGCCTCAGGTCAGGGTCTATGAATAATCTAAATCTCCTTCCCAGTATGAGCTGATTATCATAGCTTTAGAGGGGAGAAGAAAGCATGCTTAAAGGAACTTACTTCTAGGCCTGATTGTCCCCAGGAACCGTCCGATCCAGTTTAGGGCTTGTACCTGTCTTCAGTATTGTTTCAAGCGTGAGCCAGGTGTGCGGCTCAGAGCCACCAAGAGATAAGGAGACTTCTTTCAGATAGAATGAAGATTCCGGACTTGTCCAAGCCAAGCAGAGGGTTTTGAGCCTTTTTGCCTTTTCTTCATGTCCCCCAACGTCCTTGTCTGCTGCCCATACTGGCCGATGTCTGGTTTAGGTTGTCCTTCCCCTTGAGGGATCTTACTCGTTTTTGACTAACCAATCATCACAGGGCCAAGCAGGGTGATGTGAGGGAAGCAGAGGCTGTACCCCTGCCAGAGGGGACAGGTTTCATCTTCTCAGTGGCCTGTTTCCCAAAGTATCCTTGATTATTTCCAGCCTTGAGGCCCTCTCGCCTGTGCGTGAGAGTACAGTTCCTGAAACCAGACAGCGTGTTTCTCAACAATTTAGATCTTTAAACCTTTCAAAACAGAGATTGTTTAATTTAAAAAATGATATTATGTATTAATGTAATAATCTAATGCATTAATATGTCCTGGAGGTAGAAAAACAATTTATATGCATTCCAGGGGTAATTAAGGCCTTTCTCAATTATAGACACACAAATGAAGAGAAACTGTGAAACATGGAGAGCTTATAGTTCCAATTCAAAAATTTCAGTCACATGACAAGCAAACATAGGAACATAAATACATACCAACCAAGACTTCCATCTCTAGAAAGATAAAGTAGTCATATTTCCTTATCTCTCCCACTAAATACAATGAAAAACCTTGAATTTCATGTATAAAACCACATAAGAAGACTCTGAAAAGTAGAGAGGAGAAAGCAAACTGGTTAGGGACCTCAAAACCCAATGAATGACACAGTCCTGGCTTTCTTTCTATGTCATACTTCCCAGACAGGTAGGAGAAGGAGCCAGCAAAAGGGAATTAATGTTGAGGGCAGACAAAAAAAAATGTTCCAACAAAATACAGTTTTTTCTACCCAAAGGAACAGGAAAAGGACAGCCTCATAACACAGAAAACCTTCAGACAGTAACCCATCCACTCTAGGTAAAAACCAAATAAAATGTTGTGGCCCCATAGCAGCAATTGAGGAGCCTGGATATTCATTTTTTAGGTTGTAATGAAGCACCCCAATACTTCTGATGGAGTGGGTCAGAGAAGGCCAAGTAGCAGGCCCCCACACGTTGAAGTCAGTGGAGACTCTCTCTACCCAGAATTAGTGACAAGCCCTTGCCTACCCTTCTGCAATTGTGGAGACTTAGTAGAAGTCCAGCTATAACATGCTCACATCCACACACTATAGTGTAAGTGGAGGCCAAGTAGGAAACTGTAAACAGACATTCCTAACATTCTAAGGCAGACCTGTATCAGTGGGGGCCCAGTGAGGAGCCAGAACTGCCACTCTCCACTGAGCAGTAAAGAGAAGCCCTTTCACTGGATGTCAAGAGAAAGTGAGTGGTGAATATAAACTTCTTCCTACATCTGATAGTAACAAGGAGGCATCTCCCTTTACATGCTGAAATGCTATAGAGGAAGCTAGTTAAAAAAAGGAGTCCTTAAATAAGATTTAGAATCTCGTAACATAATACCACAAGAGTCCAGAATTCAATAGAAATATTTCTCATCATACTAAGGGTTTCTGAAGATCTCAGAATAAATTTAAAAGGACAATAAATGACAACATTTATATAACAGAGATGTTAAAATTGTCTGACAAAGATTATAAACAAAATCATACAAATATTCCAAAGAGTAATTTCAAATACTCGATAAAAAAAATTTTAAAAAGGAAATTATTGTCAAATGAATAAAATATATAAAGAAGAACCAAATAAAAATGTTTAAACTGAAAGAAAAGAGCCAAATTAAAGAGGGGGAAGTGTCAATGGTTGTCATACCCAGAAAATAGAGGGAACAAGGGAAAAAAAACAGTGAATTATAAGATAGAACAACAGAAGTGTCCCAATCTCATTAACAGACACAATAATTTGAAAAAATCAACATATCTGCATGAATGTATTAGAATGGATATAATAATCATGTTTGCAGAATCCTGAAAGGATAGACAAGAGCATAAGGATACAAAAATATTCAAAGAAATTAGAGTCAAAAACTTCCCAGGTTCAAAAAAGATATCAGCAATTACCCCTCTTAGTTTAATATTCTTGTAATAGTTCTTGTCATTACAACAACCACAAAAGGAAACTAAAGACATACAGGTAAAACCAGAAGTAACAGTCTCTATTTGCAGAAGACAAGATTACACAAGTGGAAAATAATAAGGATTATACAAAAAAAAAAAAAAAAAGCCAAAATCTTTTAGAGTTATCTAACAAGTTCAGCATGGTCAAAGAGTATGTAATCAATGTAAGAAAATGAATAAAATTCTATGTCTACATAATAGCAATTAACACACAGGCCCTAGTGTTAAAAATATAATACTACTTACAATCACTCAAAATAAAAGTACTTAGGTATAAATCTAACAAATCATGCATAGGACTTGTATCTTGAAAACTACCAAATGCTTATGGAAAAAGCAAAAATATCTTGAAAAAATGGAGAGACGTATACTGTTTAAAGATTGGAAAACTTGCCTAATTTAAGATGTCAATTCTCACCAAATTGATATGCAAGTTTAATGTTTTTCTTATTAAAATCAAAACTAGAGTTTTCACTTATATGAGGTCAGTCCAGAGGTATCCAGCCATGTAATTTGAGAAATAGAGATATTTATTGAAGAAGATACAAGATTCAATAAAACATTGCACATAGAACAATGAGGCCTCAGTCCCCTTCAAAGTAGGCACCTTAAGACCTCACCCAGTTCTCCCAATCACCATCAGCTACCCCATTATATTTTCCTGAATCTCATCAGTGGACGAAATCTCTTTCCTTTCAAAGGTGATTATAGTTTTGGGAAAAGCCAGAAGTCACAAGCTGCCAAATCTGGACTGTATAGAGGCTGAGTTACCTGGGTAATTTGATGTTTCGCCAAAAGAACTCTGCAAGAGACATGATGCAGAAGCGGGCATGTTGTCATGCTGCAGTTGCCAATCACCAGTTGCCCATAGCTGCAGCCTTCTTAATTATCTGAATAGTTTCTGTGGAGGAATGTTCAAGCTTAATGGAAAAATTGATGTATATTTGTTGTTCTACTTGCTCAGTCATTTTGAAGGTGTCAAATAATATATTAAAACATAATGTCTGGTGTCAGCTTTTCTAAAAATGGAAAATCAAATATGTGTATACTATATGACATAATTTGCATTTCTATGGACAAGAACCTGTATTATTATTGACAGGAAAATGTTTCCAGTAACTTAAGTTCAATCTCTACAAATTTGTATGAATTATTCTAAACAGTCAACAATAATGAGAGGTACATCTTACTACGGAAGCATTTAATTCTGAGATTCCAACTGACAATGCACAGTATTTCATTAGAAGGATAACTTTAACCTCTTTTGTTCATTTTTACAATCATAATACTTTTTCCTGAAACAAGACCAGAGTGGCTCAGTTGGTTGGGTTCATACTGAAAAACAAAAAGTTGCCAGTTGATTCCCATTCAGCTTACATGCCTGGATTGCATGTTTGGTCCCAGGTCAGGATGCATGTGAGAGGCAACTGAAGGATGTTTCTCTCCCTCTCTTTCTCCCCACCCATTCCTTCTTTCTAAAAATAAAGAAAATCTTTGACTTTCAAAAAAAAAAATTTGGGATTTCACTTGATTGGGATTTTATTAAATGTAGATTCATTTTTTAATTAAGATCAGCCATCAAGTATATCTTTCTAATATTTTCTGTTATTTCCCTTGGTAGAGTTAGAAGTTTTCCTCTAATATATATAAAATAAATTATGTATTTTATTCACACAAAGTTATGTTTTTATGTTAGTGGAAATATGGTATATTTCCATTACAATTTCTACTTCTTGTTAGTAAAAGGAGTTCAGTGCATTTATTAGTATTTCTAAATATTAGTGATCTCTTTTGCTTTAACAACTTCATGTTGGCATTCAGTATAAAATTTAAAAATATTAATATTAAAACTAAACATAATATTGCAAGAATGGATGGTAATGGTTTAGGGTCAAACTTTCCATAATTATATCATATATGATTTAAAATATATTAGATGGTACTCAAGATGCTTTAAAGATACTTTAGAAAACTGTTAGAGTCAAAATACAGCTCGATAATGAAGACAAAAATAAAAATAAAGTTATTTCATGAATTTTACAGAATAAGCAATATTTTCACATGTGCACATATAGAGACATTTATATATGAGCACTTAATTATGCATTTGCGTTTCAATTCTTACATTAAATACTATACATAGACTTTTCTTAATCAATAAACCTGTAAGAGAAAGACAAATACCACATGATTTTACTTATATGTGGAATCTAATGAACAAACTGAACTAACAAGCAAAATAGAGACAAACTTATAGATAGCAGGCTGATATGTCTGGGGGTGTCATTTAAGGGGTGGAAGGACTGAGCAAAAAGCAAAAAGGACTCATGGACATGGACAACAGTGTGGTGATTGTGGGGGCAAGGAAAGTATAAGGGGGATAAATAGTAATGGAAAAAATCAATAAAAATGTTATTTTTTTCTTAAATATTACATTTTTGTTAGTGAAATTATTGTTTAGTTCTCTTTGGGAAAGCACAGGATTCCATATTCACACATGTTTTATATTGAAGCATGAAGTATACATTTTCTTAAAAATAATAAAAACTCTATAGTTTCCAGTGTTTTCAAGATATTATTTATTTAGTGCATCAATAATAACTTCATAAATTTGACAAGTTTTTAATTTTGTGTATGTGTTTTATGGAGAAAAATCATTTTTTAAAGTAATAACCCCTATGTCTCTCTTTATGGGGTAGCCTTAGAAGATATTAAAAGCTCTGAAGTGAGAGGTGTAAGGTGAGGTGCCGTGATTGCCGGGATTACTAAGAACTCCCTGTAAAGGCAGGGTTCCAGGGTGGAGCACTAAACGTAGGTTGGCCTCCGTTCACAGCAAGATCCAACTGAGGGAATTAAAGTTTCAGGAAAACCATATCAAGATGACGAAGCTCCAAAGATAATTTCTACCAGGCAGTTCTGTTAGGGTCTCCTTGTTATCTGGTTATTTGCCAGCTGATGCAGAAAAATGTCCAAAGAGTTTTCACAGTCATACAGGACTCTCTCATTTGTACATGTAGGCAAAGTAAGTTTTAGCCTTTAATAGACCCTAGACACTTAATTTTTGTGCTTCCACTTGATATGATTATACATCCATTAAAATGTACTAAGCTCATATTAATAATTTATATATATATTTTGAATGGAAGTGAATAACAACAAATGATTCTGTTTTGTAGACAAATATGTTGCTTTTAATTTTTTTCAGATGTTCTCTTTCTTCTATGTTTATTGGTCCTTAAAATACCTGTAGATGGAAGATACTCAACCTATAGGGTCCAATGAATATGAACTAGGTTGGTTTACACCACCTGACATCCACTATTGTCTCCATGTTCTTTCCTCCTGTTTCATGATTGTAGGTAATGTAGCAGGTGGTATTTACTGCATTGTGAGAAAATGCATTTAGGTTAAAATGGTATTTTCTTTAGGAAATGAAATGTACTAAAGAGTTAACTGAACTGTCTTCAATATAATCTTTTCCATTTTTAATTATTCATTATATTACTAATAGTCTATATATGTAAATATTTCATTTAAGATGGTTTGCTTATTTTTTCTAATGCACCAAAACTTACGTTACTTTAAAATTGTAGTTATTTGCAATGCTATCATACATGACAGTAAGTTGTATATAGGCAGATAAATATACTGAAGAACTTTTCATTTCAGAAACTGTGAAACTTAAGAATAGTCACCTTGGAATCATTTAGAAGAAAGAGTAATTAATTATATAACTCTTTTATTGATCATTAGAAATTTACCTTTAGGATATGTTTTGTTAATCACTTTGGTATTTCTAATGTGTCATGTAATGGGACTGTTTTATTTCCAAATTTTTAAAAATGACTAAGTAGACACAAAGGAGATATTTTTTTTCTTGAAACTTATATGTTCTTGTCTAAAATTCTGGCAACTTATTTAATTTTTGTAAAGTCATATGTACAGTCCTCTGCTAATCTCAAGAATATCTAACATCAATTCTATGCAAATAATATATTGGAAATGTAAAAGTTACAATAAAAAAAGAATTTAAAAGTCTAAAAAAATTCAATAGTATCTCTGTATAAAATTAGAATAAGTTTAGAGCAGTGGACAAATACCGTAGACAAAAAATTAACAAGATAGACATTGATGTCTACCTAGTAATAACAAAGTTCAAATGCTTTTGTATTTAATTGAATGTTTATTTTGGTAGCATGTAATTATAATCTTGTTTTTCCCTTTCTGTATTTTAATTTGATTGCTTAATTTGTCTCTGTAAGGGAAGTCTTGCTTCATTTGGATATAATCAAGTCAGGATCATAGAACTATAAATATTTATAGTTTAAAAATACTTCATTTTATATTTATATACTCCATAGTTGTGTTATGCTGATAAAATAAGTTAATGCATTTAAACTACTTTAAACTGTGTCTGGCACATAATAAGTGTCCAATAAGTCCATGATGATGATTATCACAGTGGTGGTGATGATGATGATAATTATCTAAGCCAGATATATCAGACGAATTTTCTGAAGGATTCAGCTGTTTAAATATAGAACAAGAACTAAGACAAAGTTATCTGGTTCTCAGTTTAATGATTTTTCTGTGGTAGCGCTCTTTTAATCCTAACAAATCTCTGTTAAATAAATATTATTCAAGCCTTATTTTACAGATAAGAACACTGAGGCGTATAGAATATAAATGCCTTGCTCTAGGTCCTGTAACCAAACCCAATTTTGGCTGCCTGCCACAGCAAAAGCAAAACTTGTAAGACAGGTGCTGGTAAAAAGGAAAGAGGTTTATTCAAGTGCTGGCCACTGGAGAATAAGAGAGACTCTTATTCTACAGCCCACCTTAACATATCAGTGCAACCAAAGGTTAGTAATGAGAAAAGAGAGCGGAAAAAAAGAATAAAGAAATCAGGAGGAGGGGCTGAGGATGTGCAGGCAGTGTCCTCACTGGTCCCAGTATGGATTTTCATGGTCAGCATCCTTGAGTTGGCCATCTATTTTTTTTTTCCCCCAGCTGAATTCCAGCCTAGAGGTGATCAGCCAGAGTCTCAGCGTCAGGCTGCTCCTTAGGTTTACATGGGAGCGGACACTACTTAATTGTAAAGTACACTAAAAAATACTTTTAACATTCAAGCTCTAGTTCCAACAGAAAAAATCAGGTTAGAGTAACAAGTTGGGTTTAATATTTACTAAGATTCATATGGGTAGATTTATATAAGTGCAGCATACTCATTCCCTGTTATATACAGTCCTTTCTTGTTGTGTGTTAGTCTGGTTTAAGTAACTGTGTATTCAGCTTTACATTTATAGCTGAATTCAAACAATTTGAAATAAAATTGTAACTAGGGCCAACTAATAAAGCACTTTTGAAGGCAGAAATACAAAAGAAGCATATTATATAGCTCTGATGCCAGTAAGTAAAAATGGGGGCCACTGGAGTAATTATCTAAAAAAAAAAAAAAAAAGACAAGATTAAGTTTTTTCAGTGTGGTTACCCAGTGTTAAGTAGCTAAAGTTGCACACATTTTTCCAAGGAGATGTATATAGTTGTAAATCTGAATGCATGGTTATAGCTCAAAATTCTTTTTACTTTTGATCTCCTTTACAGATTATCTTGATCATTAGTCTCACTAGATTGTCCAACAGGAACTCACTTTTTAAAGATGTAAAATATAAAACATATTTGTTAAAAAGTATATTGTTATCTTACTTATGTTTAGCTGGAAAAAAGAAGGACATCCAGGATTGGCAAAAAAATTTATATATTTCCGGGAATAATATCAATGTATCAGAATTAGTACATAGACTGAGATTCTCTTTCTAAGCTTATTATTTCTGTTCTTCCCAATGGTAAGACCTAGGAGCCAGCACCATTGGATTTGTGCATGTAAAATTTATTAATAACCATAAATTTAACAGTATCTTCAAAAGAAAGAGCTACTACCTTTGTGGCAGCATGGATGGAACTGGATAACATCATGATAAGTAAAATAAGCCAGGGGGTGAAAGACAAATACCATTATGATCTCACCTATAAGTGGAATCTAATCAACAAAACAAGCAAGCAAGGAAAATACAACCAGCAACATTGAAAGCAAAACAAAACCAACAGAAATGAAAGGGAAAGAGGGAGGGGGGTAGTGGGGAAAGGAAGGGGAAGGGTCAAATCAAGGAACATGTATGAAGGACACATGGATGGAGCCAAGATGGGGAGGGATTGAGGTAAGGAGGTGGGGGTGGGAGGGGCAGGGGAAAGTGATGGCAGTAACTGGAGACGAATGTATGAACAATAACAATTTTAAAAAAATATATCAAAAAGAAAAAGTTCAACCTGGCAAGGCAATCCTTACAATGTTAATAGTCATTGGCATCAACTCCTCATTTTAGGTATTAACTGTTATTAATTATGACTCTTCTAGATCTTTCTCTCTGTGAGATTGTTCTAGGTCTTCAAACATCTCCCAACTCTAGGTGGTTATTTCTAAGCATTTCATGGGAAGGAAAGAGAAGAACAGAAGACCTCATAACATAGTGGAGAGTTAGTCTTTGTGCCATAGCTTCATGGTATGTGATGCGTTACATTTAGCTTTCGGATGTTCGCAAGTAACTAACATCAATTTTAACCTTAATTTTGTGTATGATTTACTTTATAAAACAGGGTGGATTCTATTTCATGGTCATGCACATTTGTATTTGCTTTCTTGAGTGAATGAGAAATGGTTGAAATTAAAACAGGAGTTCACAGAATTGAACATAATCCTCTCTATTCTCAGACCAGCCTATGTCATCTATCACATCTGATAAAATTTGAGAGTCACTATTTTCAGGTAAGCTATGGTTTTACAGAACTTTTTTAGTGGATCAAGGCCTTTTATATTTTCTACATAGGAAGGTTTTTGTTAATTATTATTCTTCATTTTAAAGATTTATTATTATAATAATTGTTACAGGAGAACTTCAGTCATTTTAAAGCTGAAGCATTTCAGCACTGACTGGTATCATCCTTATCAGACAGCTTGTGCTACATAACAGAAGTTGGAAAGTCAGAAATTACTCTTATTTGGTAAATGAAACTGAACAACTTGAAGAAGTCAAGCTATTTAGCATAATAATAAGAAAAATTTTATTTTTTCCATATGTCTTTTAAGATCAGATAGTGTAGTCTAGAGATCAGACATTAAATGAGGGACTAATAAATCAGCAAACACAAACTGATCAAGACTTCTATGTAATCTTAAATAAAACTAGGATATTGACACTGCTTTTGGGCTAAGTTTATTATTTTTCCATGGGAAGCTAAAGCAGAATCTTGAATAACTGGATGCATCTAGTCAAGTGAGGCAAGTATGGAGTGCTTGAGTGAAGGTAGATTATCTTATAAGAAATATTTCCTAGATCAATAGTCTTTGAACTATTATTACATGTAGAATGCCATATGGACGAGTACCTAAAATGTATGTAGTTCCTTGTTTTGGGGAATTAAAACTCTTTACCACAAAACAAATAGATATTTTAAAATATTTTTTCTTTCAAAATTATTCATGGCTGTAAAAATCATTGTAGGATTTCACTGTCCTATATACATTTCTGTTAAAGATCACCCATAGTTTTATGAATGGGAGATTAGGGCCTTTGTTGGAATCATGTAAAATCAAATGTATTTGGAGTATTGGCTCCAAAACAACAATGAATTCTTATGTTGACGAGCTTTCTGAGAACAAAGCAAAGAAAATATGGGTTAGAAATACTGAATATCAAAATATAGCTCTTTGCACATATTCCAATATAAGTAATTATTAAAGTTATTATAATCCCTAGGGTAATAATTAGAAAGAAAAACACTTTAGTAATTTTAGTATGTTTAATTATCATTTGAATACTTTGAAAGACTATTTAAATTTTTTTTTCCATTTTCCATGGACAAAACCTGCAGATAATATTGAATATTCTTTCTATAAAATTCTGTGCATTATTTAATAAAGTAGTTTAAATTATTTTCTCTCTCTAAGAAAGTCATATCAATTTCTTTTAAAAGATGTTTGTATGTTGTTTACTTTCTCTTATGAGGAAGAAAAAGAAACTCAAGGCCAGTTTTGGCTTCTTTGTTATATAATAGATTATATAATGTGCTGTTAAGGAAAAAAAACATATAAATTACTGTGCATTCTTCATACAAAATTTTATTTTATGAGTGACATTTGTGTAGTCTTATAACTAGGCATATAAACAGTGCACTGGAGAAATTAGTTTCAGATTTATAGACAAATTTTTTCCCACTGGTGAGTCATTGTATTTTCAAAAAAGATGGCTCTTAATGTGAACACATATGTTTATGCTAAATAACCTGGAACGCCAACTGAGGTGGCACCGTCACCTAACCATTAAGAAGATTGATTTTGCCTCAGCGTATTTCTCTGCCACAGAAGTACCCTTCAGGTAAGTTGAAAAAGTTATTAAGCATGTAGTTTAAATGAGCAGTGACGATTCCAAAGGAGACAAGAGAATTGTAATTTGCCACTGGAAAAGCATTTTAACTCCCAAAGAAGACAAGCAGTCATGTCAAAATAAAGTTGCCCACATTTTTTGCCTATCTTCTCTTTAATTTTTTCTTGTTTAATAACATTTGATAACCATATTTGTTAAATCATGAACTATTGTGTTAACCAAAACTACACTATATTAATTGCTCACTGAAAAGAGTTCATAATTATCATTCTCAGAATAATGGGAATATGCTCAAAAAATTCTGAGTGTTCTTCAAGTGAAAATAGCTTCAAACTAATATTGTAAGTTATGTTAAACACAATAACTTGGCCTATCTGTTGTCTCTTTTCTACAAGTTTAATATTTCATAGATTTCTTTCATCAAGTCTTTGGCAACTCTCAATCTCTGTATTTTTTTACAGGAGTAAATCTTTCTGTTACCAGTCCCTCTTCTGTTTCTGGTATTTGTTCAGTATCTACTTTCAGGGTCTTTCCAAATAAATAAGGAAAAATTACTTACATTTTCCTTAAAAGATGTATCTTTTTTCCCCTCAATGAATTCTAACAGTAATTTTACAGTTAACTTTTTTAGTATATTCCAGTGGAACTATATTTTATTTTTTTATTATATGATATTTCTTGGTTTTATTTATTTAATAATCTTTTTTTCAATTACAGTTGACATGCAACATTATATTAGTTTCAAGTATACAACTGTGTGATTAGACATTCATATATTTTATGAACTGATCACTCCTGATAAATCTAGTACCCATCTGACACCTTGTGTAGTTGTTACACTGTTATTGACTCTATTCTCTATGATGTGCTTTGCATCTTCATCACTTTTCTGTAACCACCAATATGTACTTTTTAATCCATTCACAATTTTTACCCAGCCCTTCAACACCTCTCCCATCTACCAACCATCATAATGTTCTCTGAATGAGTTGGTATCTGTTTTGTTTGTTTATTTTGTTTTTAGATTCCAGACATAAGTGAATTTGTCTTCCTCTGTCTGACTTATTTCACTCAGCACAATACCCTCTAGACCATGCATGTCTTTTTTGTCTTTCTGTCTGATTTATTTCACTTAGCACAGTACCCTGTAGATACACCCATGTTGTTGCAGATGGCAAGGTTTAATTCTTTCTTTAATGGCTGAGTCGTACCACCTCTTTGTCCATTCATCTATTGATAGCCTTTTAGGTTACTTCCATGCCTTAGCTATTATAACTAAGGATGTCTCGACTGTTGTGCAGGGGCTGAACCTATGAAGCCGGATTCACTTTAGCAGGCTTCTGCTTGCTAAGTCTTCCTTTCGGGTGTGTCATTTGTGGAGATAGTTGTGGGGTGCTCTGAAGCGACACACTGTGTTGATTCTGGGGCCCCTTGGGAGGTTCAGGCCAAAGTCAGCTGCTGCCTTTGCTCTCCCAGGGTCCCTTGGCATGAGGTACAAAGTGATTTCCAGATGGTTTCCAGTTGTGGTGGGACTTGAGGTGCATGGATGATGTTAAACTGTGAACAGGCTGGCTGTATCTAGTGCCAGGCTTAGGCTGCTTAATAAGAGGTATGGGGCATGCTGAAACCAGATGCTTCTGGTCTGGGATTTTTGACCTTTGAGAGATCATAGGAGAGTCCATAGTATTAGCTAAGAAATTTTTTTTTGTATGAAAAAGCCTCTGGAAGCAGCTTTCTGGATGTCCCTGCAAGTTGGGTGTAGTGGAGGTCTCAGAGAATCACCAGGAGAACTGTGTAATCCAGGATGATGGAAACTCAGGTATGGCACCTGCCCGTATCTGCACAGGGAGGGACTCAGTAAAGGAAAGGTGTCCTCTGCCAGCACTTCTGTATGACGGAAGACTGACCCTCTAGCTTTTGCCCTGAACCAGACGATTCAGTTCCTCCCCACATGTCCATGCCAGCTCTCAAACTGCCACTTCAGCACAGGAACTCCGTATGAATGAGTCATTCAGCAAATAAAAAAAACACCGTGGACACCAGCATCCCTCTGTTTTACTCAGCTACAGTCCCCGTGGGCTTTCACAGACAGAATTTATGGGGACTTCTTTTCTCCACACTGGAACCCAGGGCTGAAAAGACTGTTATGGAGCAGGGATCCTTCACTTCTCAGGGGGAATCTCCAAAGTTGAGATATACCTCTTGATTCTCAACCACCACATATGGGTCTGGAATCAGCCCATTCTGTGTCTCCTCCCCTTCTACCAGTATTGATGTGGTTTCTGTGTATATACTTGGTTGTAGAACTTCTATTCAGCTATAGTTCAGAAAGTTCCCAGTGATGGGTGCTCTTTACTTTTACTAGTGACGTGGTTGGGGGAGGAGGTGAGTACAGCATTTAACTGCTGTGCCAGCCCGACCAGAAGCTCCAGTGGCACTTTGCCAAAAGAGTAAATCTTACATAAATAAAATAGGACAATAGACAACGTCCTGAAAGTTTTAAATTGCTCAAGAATAAAGTCTTCTTACACTAGATACTGGATTTACGAGATATTTCATTCCTCGATCTGTTCTAGTAAATTTTCTTTCTAAATATGATATTTGTAATCCAATGACAAATAAGAACAAGAGGAAGAGGGAGAGAGAGATCTAGGTAGGAAAGAAAGAACAAGAAACTGTTCAAATACTTTTGGTGTCAGGAAAATGGAAATAAATATATTTCTTCTAATCTCACCTCAGAAGTCAAAGTGTCACTTCCTCTGAAATATAGTGTTCTATATTTGATAGAAGTATAAACAAAGGCTGGCCCAGAATCAAAGGGAGGGAAATTAAAATGCAAAATCCTATCATCAGGAAACTAACAAAATGATTTTGGTACATCTATAATCTGGAATTCTATGCAGCCATTAAGAATGAGAATAGACTCCAAAAAACTATTATCAGTTAGTGAAGAAAGAAAAGGAACTGAATAGTTTCTTTAACATACTACTAAGGTGGAAAGGAAAGTATTTTCATGTTTTGTATTTGCCTGAAAAAGCATCAAAAGGAAGCTAATGTGAATAAACCTGGAGAAGGTGGGGTTACAGAGAAAACTAGGAAGATAGAGAATGGAGGAAGATAAGGCTTTATAACAATATTTTTTCTATGTTTTGAAGTTTAATTTTTATTTCATTACCTATTCAACAATATTTATATAAAATAATATATCAAGCCAACCAGATAAGTAATGATCATGTGAATCAGTTATATGTGTGGAGGAATACTTTTGTACTAAGTGCTTGAACATTTGGAGGGCAGTGATAACAGAATAATATATAAACCATCCATCATAAAGCCTTAAATATAATACTTATATAGACACCAATAAAAGCAAAAGATATGTGCTAACATTTGACAAGATATGTGCTTTCACGTCTTACTTTCTTCATGATTTTGAAGTACAAGCTGTTCTACTCCTTTAAAATGTAGAGTGTACATTATTTTTTGAGCAGGATAATTCAAAGAATGAATAACCATAATATTTCTTTCTGATAAATAAGTAACATGTAAATTTGGGGCACACATTTTTAATTGTGAGTTTGAAAGACATTTTGTTCAGGCATTAAATATGCTTGAAGGTATATAATGCTTCCTTTTGTTTGTCACTTACAATTATCTCACAAAGTCCATGTAAAGGCTATAGTTAAAAGCAATGATTGTAGAGAATTAAAGATCTATTCTTTCATTGGAAAGGGATATTGTATTTTGGCAAACACTTTATATTTTTAAATATTAATTTGTATATTTCTGAACTTATCTATCTCTAAAAGTTTTTTTTTGAATATGTTTTTTTTTATTAATTTATTTACTTTTTAAATACATTTGTCGCCTCCCCCCTCACTCCCCCTCAGCTTTCCCTTTGGTTTTGTCCTGAGCCTGCTATAGTTTCTTTCCCCTTCCCTTCCCTTTCCCTGCCCCCCCCTTCCCTCTTGTCTCTGTTGATTTCTTTCCCTTAAAAGTTTTATTTAAGATGACAACAGTTTTTGTGCATAGGTTTAAAATGTATTTCTTATTTCATAGAGCAAGTGTGGCAATTTAATTCTCATATAGTAAAATAACACTTAAAATTGTGACCTAAAATATACGTTGTTTTATCACAATTCGGATTTGACTCTTTTTACTTTTAAAATCAAGCATTAAATTTCTCAAAATTATTTCTAAGATATATGTGATTTATATTAATATTTAAATTGTATTCTATCTCTGCCTCTATCTTGTTATTTAAGATTTGAAGCACTGTTCAATTCTAAAAGTTTTCTGTATGTTATCTTAGTATGTAATTCCTCAGTAAAAATATTTATATTTGCCACTAGACATGATATTTAATGGATAAATGCAATGTTATAGACATACAACAGATAATATGATGACAAAGTATTGTCAATATTTTAAATGCAGCAGAATATAATTGATTAAGGGGAAAGAGGGAGAAATCTATAGGTTCTCCATTTGTGTCCTGAGGCAAGTAAGGGGCTCTATGTGGTATATAGACCATAATATTGGACAAGAAAAAGGACATACATGCTCTGGATATATCTGCTACTAAAAGTGATTGTGACCTAGGCTAACGTCACTGCCCTCAGCTTCCTTGTTTTAACTATAAATGAAAGTATTATACTAAAACATCTCTATGCAGCTTTTAATTTTCTCTTACTATGACTTATTAAATATTCAAAATGAAAAGAAATAACCAACTAATATGTTGTTAATATAAATAATATTAATAGCATGACAAATAAAAAAATACAACAGTTTTTCATGTAGACTTTACTAACCATTAACTCTGGTTCATTTATAATGCATGATTTCATCTAATAGAGATAATGCATATTTACACACATGTTTATAAATATCTCTAAAATTAGCTGATAACTGCAGATACCAATCAAAAGACTGTAGTCACTGCGCAAAATTAAATCATAGACATTTCCAGTCTCCTTTTAACTGCTCTTCTCTCACATAAATTTTTCACCAAAACCTGATAGAACATACTTTTTACTTGTAGTTAAATACATCACAGAAGATAAAAATGTTAAAATTAAAAGTGTTAAAACAAGAGTAAATGAATTAAACACTATATTCCTGAAAAGTTAACCAGATGAAGGGACTCTACCCATTCATCTTCTGTCCCCTGAAATGATATACATAGTGATGTATATTAATTTTCTGCAGATTTTATACAAGGTAACTGGACTTTTTTTTTATGGAAAGATGCAGTGATGTTGAAATGAAAGAAGCTAGATGAAAACAGAATTATTGATTGGATTTGAGAAATTGATTTAGGAGATAGGAAGACTAGTGAGGAGTTTTCAGTGATCAATAATATATTTAAGCACCATTAACACAGATACAAGGGTAGAGAGGCAACATACTATCATGTCAAGGTGATTTAATTACTGAGTCTACAGAAAAACTGCTCTTTAGCTAAGAATTCTTGCTGGTAACGAAACAAAATTATCTTCTTTGAACCTTTTTTCAGAAAACCTTGTGATTCCAACCTGAATACTAAGTTAGACAATTATCATGAAATAAAATTTCAGGTTCTCAAACTTATTCATTTTATTCTTATAAAGTTTGAGAAATTCTCCAATAATACTTTCCTTCTAAGTGCTTAGAAATAAAAATTATGGGGTTTGAATCAACCTAGTCCACAACCCTGAATTTTAGTAATCTCTCGACAACTGTAACAGGCTAACCACTATATTCAATTGAGCATCACACAATTCATAGTTCTACAGCTCTAGTTCATAGAATATTCTCCTCTATTAGTCTAATCTCTTAATCTCCTTGAACACATTCCCTTTGACATATTTATCTTGTGTTGGTTGCATTTTTACTGGGTGGCAGAGGCTGTTTTAGGTACTAGTGATAAATTAATGAAAAAAACAGACACAATAATTCCTATCTGCAGGAAAAAAATTGTATTCTTGTGGAGGTAACATAAATTAACTAAATAAATCAATAAAATGTATGCTATTTTGCCTTGTGAATAAATGCTATAGAAAAAAAGCAGATAAGCATAACTGGGAGTTTGGAGAAGATTGCAATTTTGTATAGGGCACCAGGGAAGGTCTCTTGGAGAAAATGTTTAATTAAAGACATGAAAGAAGAGCATGAACAAGTTGTGAAGATACCTTGGGAAACTATTCCAAACATGAGAGTAGGCAAGTGCCAGGAAATGAGAATGTTGCTTGTGTTTGAGAAACAGATTTTTCACAAAGTAATTTGAAATTTATTTTAATTGTATAAAAGACCTAGCAAGAGGGAAATGAAGCCAAGTGAAAACAAAAGTACTGATTGTGTTGGAGGACATTATTTAGGAGATAGGAGTTTGGGGAGGAATTCTGTTTGAGGGACAGGTCAGTGTAACTTAAGCCAAACGGCCAATAAGGGGAGAAGGAGAAGATGAAACCAGCATAGTTAAAAGGAGCTAAGTTTCGGGGGGCCTACAGTCCTTTTCACTGACTGTCATTTTATTTTGAGTGAGGAAAACAGAGGCATGATATTCTCCTGCTTCCAGAGTATAAACCAAAAGAGGATGAGAGTGGAAGCTATTGCAGTAACTCAGGCATGGAGTGCCAGTAGGTTGGGGCAGAGAGGTAACACTGGAGGTAGGGAGACTGATCAGAGCCTGGGTATATTTTGAAGGACAGGCAAAAGACCTTTGTGCAACATCGCGGGTGAGGAATGGGAGAAAGACCTGAGTCAAGGATGAGCACCTTGAAAACATGGCCAGCATCCACCAAGACAGGGAAAACTCCACATAATGTAAGTTTGGGAGGGGAGATAAAGAGTTTCATTTTAGACATGTTAAGTTTAATATGCTGATTAAATATACAAATGGGGTTTTTAAGTAGGCAATTGAGATAAATGTGTGTGTAGTTAATAAAAATGGCCCAATGATAAATATAAGTATGGAACCAAAGGTTTTTAGATTGTATTTTTTTTTAATGGATTTAGGTGAGATCACCTAGGGAGTGTAAATAGATGAAAACCCATGCTCAGTGACTGAGCCATGGGACACCGCAATGTAAAGAAACCGAAAATTTGAGGAAAAGCCATCAAAGAAACTGCTGAGGCCTAAAGAGGTAGAAGAGGTTGGGGTGATGGTCTAACTTTAGGATTCATTTCTTCAGAGTAACTTATTTCAGGTTTTAAAGCTTAATATTTTGTTTATTTGGTCTTAAGTAAATGTCATCTTGGCACAAACACTTTCTTCATTACTCACTCATCCTTGACTTTACATAGAGC
This sequence comes from Pteronotus mesoamericanus, assembly GCF_021234165.1. Lineage (NCBI taxonomy): Eukaryota > Metazoa > Chordata > Mammalia > Chiroptera > Mormoopidae > Pteronotus > Pteronotus mesoamericanus. The sequence goes on along the minus strand of NW_026555247.1, from coordinate 11,809,903 downwards.
TCACAAAAATAGAAGCATTTTTTATTTTTCCCATGTGATAATGGGAGATTCTATTTGGAGAGCTGAAAAGAATGCCCTTAAATGAACTGTTATTTCTGCAGGATGTGAGGGAGAGCTTATTAATTCTGGATATTTATAGGGAAGCTTTGATTTCAAATGCGTTGTCCCTATACACTATCAGTATTTAATAGGAATTCCAATATGCAGTATCAAACATGTATTCTCCAAATTTTCTTTCACACCGAGAAGCAACACAAAAGTCTTTTTCTAAATATGTGTAATGCATTGATAAAATATATGTTGATTTGTATTCCATATCAGAGAAACATTTATGTTGGGGAGACCCATGATACGAGGAATATATCATGGAATATAGAATAATGGTCAACTAAGTTTTTCTCAACAAAATTGAATCTTCTATTTTTAGTTGCTCTCTCACTCTTTCTCACAGATCAATATACCCACACCCACGTAATATGCATATTCAATCAAGAAGAAATTAAGTGTATTGGGGAAACAAAATGGTCAATAATTTATCAGCTGACTTAAAAAAATTCCTCAAGTTATTGAAAGTTCTTTTATCATGCAGCTTTTGAGTTGCTTGTTTATTTAATGGTTCTCTAGAAAATAATCAACATGTTTGCAATGTTTTTCTAAGAAACAGGAAGTAAGGAATATAAACTCAGATTTTCATTTTAATTTCTGAAGGCACATAAACCAACATCCTATCTCATAATTACATTAGTGCATTTTCCCATGGCTATAAATTATTTCTGCGTAACTAGACAACAAAGTAAATGTTTTTATTTTCTAAGTAATTGGAAATAAGTGCATTAAGTACATGTCACACTATATCTGCATGATTAATTTTAATAACTATTTAGTGTATAATATAAAAGACTGGACAGGTCATCCCTATCATGTTTCATAAAATAAATAAGCTAGGGAGGGCTTTAAAACCGCTAGTCCTTATGTTTTCACGTTTTAACAAATGAAAAAGCTGGGGCCAGTATTGAGAAGTTTAAAACTCAGTTTGAAATAAAAGCAGACACACTACTCTTAAACTCTGGAGTTTATTTGGATTTTACCAGTTTTCTATCTGTGCCAGTATCCAGCCCAGAATATCATATTGTATTTAGTCATTATCTCTCCTTATCTTTCATGACCTTAACAATTTTAAGGATTACTATTCAGATATTTTGTACAATGTCCTCAATTTTATTTTTCTCTGAATTTTTAAATGATTAGACTGGGCTTATAGATTTGGGTTAATTTCACAGAGGTGAAGTTTCCATCTTACCATATCATTTCAAAGGGGATATACACAATCGACAATTTATCACTGATGATATTTAAATTGATTATTTGGTTAACTTGGTTAAGATAGCTCCACACTAAAGTTATTTTTGTCCCCTAATGCACAGTGTTACTTCGACTCTGTCATAATTTCTTCATCTCCTGGAGAGAGGAGTACTTAAGGAATTATTTAATACTGCCTTATTTATTTATTTATGTAATAATTTATCGCATCAGTAGGGACTCATGTATATTTATTTTATACTTTGTATTATAATCCAAAAATTACCTTACTTTGCTATGTATTATGCACACCTTTTTGCCCAAAATTTTGAGGGAAACATACGATATGCATTATACATAGGTAGTACTAATTCTGTATCTATATAAAAGTTTCTAGTTCTTTTATTTATGCTTATAACTATGGTACCTTTACACAATGGAATACTATGCAAGAGAAAGAAAGAAAGAAAGTGCTACAACCCTTCGCAACAGCATGTATGGCACTGGAGAGCATTATGTTAAGCGAAATAAGCCAGGGGGTGAAAGTCAAATACCATGTTATCTCACCTAAAAGTGGAATGTGATCAAAAACAAACAGTCAGAAAAAATATAACCAGCAACACTGAAAAAGCAAACTGAGAGTAACGAGAAGGAAGGAGGGAGGGGGTAATGGGGAAAAGAAGGGGAAGGAGGGTCAAATCAAGGAACACGTACAAAGGACCCATGGACAAAGCCAAAGCGGGAAAGGATTGAGGGTGGGAGGTGGTGGTGAGTGGGGCAGGGGAAAGTGGTGGCAGAAAAATGGAGACAAATGTTTTTGAACAATTAAAAATATAGTGTAACTATAGAAAGCAATAGTTATCTCTATCCAAAATAATACTCTGGAATATGATGATTGGTTTTGTTTCTATATATAGATAAATTTTTAAAATGAATTGAAAAATTAAAACTAAAGATTTTTTTCCCTGACAGTTTGGGCCAAAAACGTGAGTGTGTGATATACATACTAGCACATTATATGTGGCAAAAAATGGTACTTTATTCATATTGTTCTCAAATTGTTCCAGCTTTGGCCATTGAGAGTTTTTTCAGTTGGCTATGGGTCTCTTTGGTGTGTCCCAGGCCATTTGCTTTTTAGTGCTTTCTGCTTTCGGGTACTAAAGGATGCATGAGTATCATTTTATATTTAATTTGGTTCAGTCATAGAATCAGACATTTGCCTAAGAGCTCTTATATCCTTTATTGGAGAATAATATTTAGAAACCAATATCAGGGGTCTGGGTCTACTTATTGCTTTTGGGATATTACTACTTTCAGTCTTTACCAGTGCACAAAGCTAGTAAACATATGTATGTATACTAAACCATGTTTACACACGCACACACTTATTTCAGTATCTGTGCATCTAGATCTATATTAAGTTAAACATACTGATGTTTCCAGTACTATTCCAGTGTCACACATTTCGTTCTAGCTTCTCTGGACATTTCTAACATCTAAGGTGGCCCCTCTTCTTGTTGGCTCAGGCTTTCCTGGAATGTGTGACCTTCAGTGCTACTGCCATGACAACCACAGGCACAGTGGGATGATTGTTCACTCAAACTCCCTCTTAAATACTGAGACACCTGGCTTTGCCCCTTATAGTTATGCTTGGATAAAGTATTTATTCAAAATGCAAGATGAACCTATGTATTTTAATGTAACAGCACAAAAAAATGTTCACTTAAATGGTTTTAGATTTCACCATGCAACCTTTAAGAAACTATTACTTGTCAAGTTTTGGTGCAATATCAATGAGTATTCAAAAATATCTGAAAAATACTTTTTTCAACCTCAGATCAGCCTCAGACAGCTATTTAGCTGGAAAAGGGAAAAGTATTTTGCTAATTGAACCAAAACAACATATTACAACACACTGAATACAGAAGAAAGATAATAATTTCATGTTTCAACCATTGAGACAGATGAAAATCCAGCTGTCATATCTTAAGGGAATTTTTGAAAATTTAAACAATGCCAATTTTCTGACTGTAATTTTTGTTTGTTTTGGAAACAAGCTGTTACTCTTTTACATATTTGTTCTCTATGATACTATGTAGTGTAACAGTAATTATTAATTGAATCAAATTATAAACAATGTTTTTGATATTGCTTAAATTTCTAATATTGTAAATATAGATAGATACTCCCATAACGTAAAGCTCTTGGGATCCTTAAAAATTTTAAGAGTGTAAAGAGGATCTTAAGACAAACGTATTTAAAAACAGTTGTCTTAAATATTTGAAAGAAGAATTTTAAATACTAAACAACATTCTGAATACTAAAAAGTCAAATTAGGAGTCTTTCAAAATAGTTAATAACAAAAATAGGTTTGAAACTTGTTCCCCAACTAAACAATAAAAACAACAATAATAATAGACTATCATTTAATTATCTTCATTAAGCATGTATCCATTCATGTGAGTTACACATTATAAAAGTCAATAGATCACTTGTTATATCAAGCATGACTCAACTATTTCACTCCTAGGGTAGGTCAACCATTTTATTTTGAGATAGATAATGGGGTTCTTGACATACATATTAATGTATACATATATGTATATTTCCTTTTGTTGTTTTAAGTTCTCTCCTATGTAGCCCTCTAGAGACTTTAAACCCTTTCTGAGTCTCTGAATCATATGCAAAAAAGACATAACTTATCTGATCTAAAAATAGAAGACTGTATCTGAAGGTATTGCTGAATTTTACCATAATTAAGAATTAACAGACCATCACAATTGTCTAGCTATGCTTTCAGCAGCATATTCCAGGGGCAAGATGTGTCCTCAGGAAGTCCTTTCTCAAATGTTGTTATTTTGGACAAATAAACCACACATGTATCTGAAATACTATCATTTCCATAGCCAAATGATATTAATTCCTTCTTTCAATCAGAGTTTATTGATACTGACAAAATTCTAGCTGTAGGGATAAGCGTATGCTGGCATTTCTAAAGATTAGTCTGTCTCCAAGGACTAAGTCAATATAAGGCTAAAAAAGGGATCAACGCACATCCAAACAACCCAGTAAAGTTACACCTTTCAGAACTGCTCACAAGAAAGCTTTTTTAGATCAGTTATTAAATATGAAATAGTTGGAAGAAAAAGTAAGTACGGCATATAATCTGAGGGCCTTTTTTTGTATTAAACCTAAGGATTTTCAAATTTCCTTTGAAAGCATTTGCAAAGATTTTTTTTAAAAATTGGTTCTTTTATTTGTATCTTTTTTAATGATGTCTTTATTTTCTTTTTTATAAAACATTTTATTTATTTATTTTTAGAGGAAGAAGGGATGGAGAAAGAGAGGGAAACACCAATGTGGGATTGCCTGTAGAGCGCTCCCTACTGGGGACCTGGCCCACAAATCTGGCATGTGCCCTGACTGGGAATCGAACTGGCAAACTTTAGCTCAGAAGCCAGCGCTCAATCCATTGAGCCACACCAGCCAGGGTTGCGATGATTTTTTAGGGATATAACAATGCACATATTTTTGCTTCATTAAGATTATTAAAAAATGAAAACTTAAAAGAAATTAAATGCTTATTAGGAAATTTTTTAATAAATTGTGGAAGTTCAATACAATGGAATTTTACAATCTTTCTTCTAAAATAGTTAGATTTCTGCCCTGGCTAGTGTGGCTTAGTGGATTAAGTGCTGGCCTACGAACTGAAGGGTCACTGGTCTGATTCGCAGTCAGGGCACATGCCTGGGTTGCAGCCAGGTCCCCCGTTGCGGGCATGCAAGAGGCTGCAGATCTCTCTCTCACATTAATGTTTCTCTCCCTCTTTCTCCCTCCCTTCCCTTCTCTCTAAAAATAAATAAATAAAATCTGTAAAATAAAATAGGTAAATTTCTATCAATTGCCTGAGTTTTAAAATATGAATAAAGAGGATGAGAATTTTTTAAATTGCTGTCCCTTGCTTTGTGTAAGCCAACACGTTATTAATGTTTATTTTATTTAAATTTTATTATCGCTTCTATTTTCTTTGAGTTGATTTTGTAATTGTTTTCTAGCATTCAGATTTGAATATTTAATTGACTTATCAATCTTTAATTATTTTTAGCACAAGAATTTAAATTATGTAGTTTCCTCTGGTTATTTCTTTAAATGAATGTTAGTTGTGATATGTTTTTCTTTCTTATTATTTTAAAAAATTATTTAGTTTTGATTTTTTTTCAGTTTTCATTTTAATTAATGAACTGCTAGGTAATATTTTCAATGTCCTGGAAACAATAATTTTGTATTTTTAATTGTATTATTAAATCATGATACAATTACAGGGTTTGTATTGCTTCTAACTTACCAAATATATTAAATTTTCTGTAACTAAGTTAATAATAATATGATATATTGAAAATGATTATAATGTGCATTTCTATTCCACATAAGTTTAAAGATATGTCCTAAATCTTTAGGTAAAAGTTTTTTATATCCATCAAATCTATTTCATTGATTGCTGTTTACATCATCAAGCACACATTTATTTTTTTTTCAAAATTTAGCCTGTCTGAGTCTAGAGGTGGCATTTTAATGTTTCCTGTCCTTATTAGATTTTGGTTGTTTCATCTTTCTTTATCAATCTTTCTACTTTGCTGTATGATCTCACAGTTTAACTTAATTGTGAATTATGGTATTGGACATTTAATCATATTTTCGTATTATTTAACCCTTTTAGAGCTTGAATTATATTTTGCTTGATGCTAGCCTTCTTATTTTTTTGCATTTTCCTGATAAAATGTCCATACTTTTATTTTTATTTTTTGTATGACTCTTTTTAAGGTATTCTTTTTATATACAAAATAAGGGTGAGTTTATATATATTTTAACACATTATAAACATCTAATCATATTCACTTGTTCTCGCTCTGTTTTTTAATAATGTCTTCTTTTTGCCTTTCCTTTTGAAACTTTTCATAGGCACTTCTAAAATAAATTTTGCTGGGTCTATTTATCCTCTTTCTCTGTTTGAATGTTTTGTTTCATTTCTTTCTAATGACTTATTTTTTGTATTTCATCATTTCTAACATGTTTATTTAGGAGTCCTGAATTTGCTTGGACTGAATTTGCCTTTGAGTGGATGCACGGAAACTTCACCCATGGGCTGTGGCTGTGCCACTATGTAAATGGAGCCTCCGCAGCTGTGAGAATGGGCTATTCCTGGTGACTACTCCTCAGGGAGGTTCCACTGGCCTCCATCCTTTTATCTATTCTTTTCAAAACACTCTCCTTTGATTATAATGTTTATTTTATAAGTATTAAGTGAGAGTATAGAAGGAGTTAGACCAATTTACCTGTCTTTTTTGTAACCTACTGCCATCCAAACTTTGATCTCTTATCCCTCTGGCTTTTCCTGTGTTAGCACCCAAAAATAAGGATGAAGAAACAATGATCAATACAGGGATGTGTGAGGTAGAAAGGAGGCATAAAAGGACCGCACAGGCTGTGGAATTATGGAAACTAAGAACCTTGTCCCAAGTCAAATGAAAGTGTTGATGGTTCTGAAAAGTGTTAATGAGTATATAATAGGGCAACACTGATGGATTAGTGGTCGGTCACAGTCCGAGTGGTAGAAAAATAGAAGCGGGGAGTGCTGGGGGGCAAAAAGCAGACAACTGTACTTGAACAACGATAAAACAAATAGTAGCATTGTAGGACTACAGTGAATCAAGAAAATGGCGGGGTTCGTGTTCCAGAAAGCTGGAAAACTTGCACATTCAGTAAGTGGTGGTTTTCTTCTTCAGATCAGCAGTCACAGTGGGTGCATGTGAATCAACATGGAAAGAGTGTTGAAAAGATGAAATAAAGCAAACTGATCAATAAATAAGGAAGTAAAGCAGCACCTGAAGTCAAGGGTCATTAGAGAGGCAGCAAGTGTGTCACGCAGATACGTTGTGTTATCCGGAGGATTTATTTGTGGGAGGCTTTTGCTAGGCCATGCATCTTAAAGACATGATTATTCTATCATAGTGGATGCAACAGTGACAAAAGCGGCGGTGGTGACAAGGCGGTCTCCCAGCGGTATTTGTGACTCCATTCTCGCCAGCAGGAGGAAACAATTGGCTGGAAATAGCAAATTCACAAACTAGTGATTTGTCTTCTCTAGCTTGGTAAACAAGTACATGCTATACAATAAACCTTATGCTATATTTATAATGGTTTTATTAGCAAAATATGACTATGCCATCATTTTGTAAAAAGGCACCTCTCTTTAGAAATTAGCCTATTCACAATTGGTGTCGATATGAAAAGAAAACAAAACTGTTGCATTGTTCTCTTTTTATTTAAAGAAGATGTTCTTCCCTGTGCTTCATTGAATAGTGCCAAAAACTAAAACTTTACTTTATATATGTAACATTAGAACTGACTTTAAAAAATGATTGCAGTAGAACTATAATAAACTTCTACACAAGGATTTAGAAGCAATTAATGAAATTGAGAACGATAATAAGCAAGAAAAGAGCCTGATAAAAATGCTTTCTCATAGTCTCTCACCATCCCTAGCTCCCAGCTCTTCAGTTTCCTAGGTTGTTTCCTGCCCTTTATGCCCCAACCACCGAAGAGACCCAACCACTTTTTTTGTTTCTTCACATTTGTAGTTTTCATTTTGAAGTCTGTGAACCACTAATGTTTCTAGGGCCGCCTCCAGCAGAGCAGAGCAGTAATACTTGTTTGTTCACCAATTTTAATGGCTTTCCTTTGATCTGAATTATAGAAGAGTGGTTGGTTTCTATGACAAATAATTTATTAAGGAACTGGATATACTGACCTCCCAACAATACAATATCAAAACGTGTTATCAGCCAACTGTATACATTATTAAATAATTTAATTCACCTATACTTAGAGATGGAGCTTCTATGATAATTAATTTTACTTTCTAAAGATAATTAAGTGTTAGTGTATCCATGCATGGATGTTCAGTCATGGGCAATTATTAGATTAAGGGAAACATTTGAATGTATAGCTTCCATTTTCGAAGCTGTGAAAGCAGTTTTTACAAAACATTTTCTCCATTTATATCAGAAGGAAAAAATGAATTTCTTAAAATTAATCTCACAAGTTCCTCAGTAGTTAAAATTGATAATGACACAAAAATATTGGCACTGTACATGATTAATCAATAGAACATATTTTTCTAACGTAAATTATTAGTTCTAGTTAATGACACTTAAATATTTACTAGAAGTATTTAACATTCTACATTCTCCCAATAATTCATGTTTTAGACGTGTTATTTCAAATGCTACCTTGTCTCATACATTCTTTGTCTCATCACTTGGAAGATGTGTAAACTGTTACACAAATTGGTAAAATCACCCTTATTGAGATGCATATGGACAATTTTCCACTCCAAATAGATTTGCTTTTTGGCCACATAGTTTAACATTAAGGAATAACAGAAAGTAATGTATACTTCTTTTAGATTGCACACTCCAGAAATTCACAGCAGGAGCTTGATTATGATGATTTTATAGTCCTGAAAATAGACAAAAGAAAATGGTGCAGTTATCTAATTTACAGAGCAAACTGTTATTTTGCAAAATGTTCTCATTTTGAGTATAGGCCCTTCACAGGGATTCCGGCATAATGACATCCTTACCAATCATTTCTACAATTCTAGTTATACTAACTTTTATTAGCATTCTGATTATAATAAAATAAATTAGTGCAACTATTTAGAGAACCCAAGCTTCTTTTCAATTGAACTGAGTTAACCCACATGAAATTAAATAATATGATTTCCTATTCACTAAGTTAATTTTTCAACTATCTTCGGTAGAGGTTTAAAGTGTGAGACCTTACAATGAAATATCTTGATTTCCAATTTTTTTTTATGTTGTACAAAATCTAAGGTGGATCTGTCCTATTAATAAATATTACTCTACCATAATTCGTATTCAACTGGTTATAGTCACTAGCTTAGATTTAAGTAATGGTAGGCATAATTTAGAGTCAGTATTGAACTAAAACATATTTATTTTGCTGCTTGGCCTTCAATGCATTTCATGACTTCTCTCCTTATGCAGAAATCATTCACTTCCTACTTCAAAGAACTCTGGTGAAGTAGAAGTTATTTAAGTTTCACTATGTTTAAATCACATCACTTAAAGGAACTGACTGTTTCTTTTTTCTTCTTACTTTCCTCCATTAACCATAAGTAAAAGAAGCATGCAATTATATGTAATGATAACTGAGATCTGAGCACATTTCCTTCTGAAGATTTACCTTTTACTTTGTGTGCAAAGATCAGATTCAATGAATATTTTCTTATCTGGATCTTTATAAGCTTGCTGCCTAGTTTAGGTATAAAGTGAGGCTGCAGACTAACTGCCCATAAAATATCTGTTTAAACTAGAACTGCAGCTGTCCAAAAAACTCACTGCTTTGAGAAATATGTTCTGTTTATTTTTTTCACAGTTGGTTGACTCTTGACCTAATTTGCAACACTATATTCCTTTACATTAAAGTGTGCATTCCACAACTCCCTTTTTATACTTCAAGAATATTCACACCTGCTGAATAAAATATAAATAGATAAAAACTCAAAATAAAAAATAAATTTTATGGACAAAAATTCTTAGATGTGTGAGAATAAATATTCATGTGTGTTAAAAAAACTTTTTTTATGTTTAATTCACATTTTATTTTAACCAAAAAGGCCATCTCTCTAAGTATATGTGAATTAAAAAGTTTTCAAAAATATCTATACAACATTCTAATTTTAACAAAAGCTTGTCGCTGGGTCCAGATATGGCTATTAACTTTACATTATTGTAAAGATTCAGAGAATGTGGAATGGGCATGATAAATGAACACTTGGTACAGGACTATGTTAAGAAATCAAGGGAAATTACCAATGATGTAAATTTCTTAAGGACAAATCAGTTCATCCCTGAGTTGCTAGGGACAGTCAGGGTTTTCCATGGTATCACGAGAAAAGCATTCCAGAGACCCCAACGGAAGGCATGGTTTTGTGGTCAGGTTTATTGGGATGAAAATAAAAGCTGCCTCCTGGGTTTCCAATGTCCCATCTGCCAATATCCCACCTTGGAAAAAGTCCAGAAGGGTCTTCAGCAAAACCAAAACAAGAACCAGTGTCCAGAGTTTGGTATCATATTAAAGTTTAGTCCTTTGGAGCCTGAGTGGTCTTCTGTGGGCCCACGTGACTGTTAGAACCACATGGTTGTACCATCCTGGGGGAGGGAGAAACATAAAACTGGGCAAGTGTATTACTGGGTGGGTGAATGCATTACCATGGGGTAATAACAAGCATCTTTTCAAAATAACCAATCAACTTCCTAATCTTCCTTGGGCTTTTGATGGGTCCACCCCCTAGTTAAAATGACAGGCTTTTATGGTCAAGCATGAAGGTGCTTGCCCCACAAAAGTCCAGTACAGTGTTCCTGCGGAGATTTCCTCTGCTTCTAGGATTAAGTCTCCTCGGCGGTAGTCCCGTACAATTTGCAAATGAGTCTTTAAATGCTGTAACTTCCTTGCTGAAAAAAACAGGCTATGCTCCCCAGTTTATTAAGCTGGCTGTCTAATTTCTTTTCTTCTCTTCTTTATTAATAATAAGCTAATACTTATGTAGCACTTGGAAAAATTTGATCTTGGAAGAATTGGAGAAAAAAATGAAGTCCTAAATGATAGGGTAATAAAGCTAACTTAAAGAGTGAATTGAAAAGGGAAGGAAATAGTAATCAGTAAGGTATTTTAAAATATAAAGAAAATAAAACAATTGTTATGATGCCAAATATATTCTAGTTGGGCAGCTAATTATTTTGTATATTAATATTTCACAAATTCTCATACATGGTTGATAACAATGATTTTATGATTCAAAAGTTTTAGAGGTCAAATTTTGAAACTGAAATGTGTTTCTTATTTTCCTACATAGATTTCCAGAGAATAATATTTTAATATTAGAAAACCTACTCAAGACAATTTTGCTATTTAACGAATTAAATACTATAGAGAAATTTTAAAATATAAAGTGCTATGTAAATGTGAAATAATTACATTATTATATGTGAAATATAAATTGTAACTTTCTAGTTATAGGGTGCAAATTTATAAAATTAGTAATAATATATAATATGAAACAAAGGATTGCACAAATCACAGAGAATAAGCTAAAAATATAAAGTTAATAATTTGAGTTTTAGAGTAGTAATTTATAGATATAAACAGTTTCACATAAGCTACTTTCACTATACTATAAATGTAATCTTTGCTGTGCAATCAGGTCTAAAAAAATCAAGTCCTCTGCATATAGAAAAAAACATGTGATAAATTTTACTTCAACTAGATTTTTAAATAGCAAAATCAGATCTTTGGGAAGGTAAGTACTCCCATACTGAACATCAGGCTAATGAATTTCATATATGTATATAAACATATATATAGGCATTTAACTTTATGGTATTATACTTCTCTTTATAATGAGGACATTGTGAACATGTTCAGGATTGATTAAACACATCTTTCCTGGAGCTAATATTATAGCATAGTGACCACTATGGAAAAACAATAGGATTGTAAAACTTCACAGAACTTTCCCCAAGATCTCTAATCTACCCCTGAATCTCTTTCATCTATTTTAGTCTCTTATTGACAGTAAATTATTGTCTAGGAAATAATATCATAATTTTAAAAAAAGGCAATGCTGCTTAATTATTGTATGTTAAACCCTTTAATCATTTTCTCACTTTATCTTCACAACACATTTGGAAGGGAGGTACTATTATTACCACACTCAGGTAACAGATGAAGACTATAAATTTAAGATGGATTAAGTGTAAATGGTAAAGCAAGGATTTATTATCATTATCATTACTGTTTTGAAGTATAAAATTTGTGTAAACATACACATATACTATAATTTACCATGAATGAAGTAGAATCAAAATATATAGTTATAGCATATTCAAGGAATACAAATTGCTTAAGTACGTATAAGTCAGATCAAGGGATTTTTCAAATTTACTGCATGAACTTTTTACTGCTTACTTTTACTCTAACTTGATTTCTCTTCTGCTCCCACCAGCAACATACATTCCTGTCCTTTCCTCCTGCCGTTTCCTACTTAAGTTTCCTGGGATGAAAAGGGCAGAGCAAAATGGGCAATGTCACCTTCTTTTCCTACAGTTGTGCAGAGTAAATTAAAGAAGAAACAAACATTAAAACTTTACATAGAAACGAAAGCCTTGGCCGGTGTGGCTCAGTGGATTGAGCACTGGCCTGCAAACCAAAGGGTTTACAGTTAGATTCCCAGGCAGGTCTGGGCCCCAGTAGCAGGGCACGTGAGAGGCAACTGCACATTGATGTTTCTCTTCCTCTCTTTCTCCTTCTCTACCCCTCTCTCTGTAAAATAAATAAATAAAATCTTGGAAAAAAATAAATTATTTAAAAAAAACAGAAACTAAAAATAACCAATTACTGTTTCTTAGCCAATCAACATCATTAAAATTTTCTTGAAAGATATAAGTGCTAATTGACAAATATAGATATTTATAGAGTTTCACTTGCTTCTTGCTGTCTTTTTCAAAAATATATACCTCACAATGTTTTATAAATTAGTTATAAAAATGTTAATCATTCAAATATTGGAGCAGAAACTACTCATTGCTTTCCAAAATCCATTCTCCTCTTCTTCTTAAGCAATAGCAGCCATTGATGTCAAACTAAAAGACTGTATTTCTAAGCTTCCTTTACTGCCATCTGTGGCCATATGACTAAGTTTTGACCATTGAGTTGTGTGAGAGTTTTGTTGGACATCCAGAAAGTCTCCTTAAAAAGAGGTAGCCTTTTCTTCTTCCTCCTTTTATCAGTTTGGCTACTTGGTAAACAGATACGATGGCTAACAGTCTGGGACAATGGGAACTCTGAATAGATCCTAGAGGTAATGGGATTGGGATGAGATGAAGCCTGGGTTCCTTAGGAGTGGCAAAAATGCCTAATGCTCTTACAGACGGTCTCTTTCTGGAATTATTATGGGTAAGAGAGAAGCAAAATGATCTCTTGTTCAAGCCATTATTGTTTTGGAATTTTTTTTTTAATTTAATGCCACAAATCTCAATACCTCTCTGATGCCAAGAATAAGTCTATTTTCTAAACATATTTTGAGCCAGATGGAAATATTCTAGTTTTCTCATCATTAATTACATAACATATGGCATACTGATCATTCAAAAGGTTAATACATAATCATATACTAGTTATAAAACAGTTCAGTTAATTCTTGATTAATCCCAAAATAATCTCATATTTACAGGTTTTTACTAATAGAGGCCCAATAAAGTTGTACAAAGGTACAGATATTAATACCTAAAGAATTTGTCTTTATAAAACATATTTTTAAAAATGGAAAAAAAGAAAACAGATTGCAACTTGTTGCACACACAGTATACATTTACTAAAAAAGAAAAATGTTGAATTGTTATTATCATTGTTTGCTTTTGTATGATGACAGAAACTCACAAGTAATTTTAGTCATTCATTTCTGCTTATTTTCATATATTATAAGACCCAGTTCTTTCTGCTTACTGAGGTGGAAATAGCAAAAGGATCATATGGAAAAATATCCTATGTGGTACCTAAGCTTCACATTTAGGGAATAATTTTCTGCCTAATTATTTTTAGTAAAGACTTTTTTCAGAATTGAATTGCAAATTGTATATACATGTAGTGGGTTGATTTTTTCATTTAGCATAAAGTCATTTTAATAAGAGATATAATTAAGCTAAAGCATTTAGAGGTTTAAGAATAGATACCAACTTATGGATGTTTGTTAGATGAATCTATTAATTTTATGTTTTAAGCCATAAAATTTGAATGATAAAAGTTATCTGAAAATATATTTGAAGACATGCTCAAACCATGAAATTTTATGTCCCTTTACATATTTGTTTTTACTTTTTCCAGAGACAGTCTTCACATTTGTTCATTATTGCAAAACAGTGACTGCCAGTAGACATAATCAATAGCAGGTCTGGGAAAATTGCTCTCATTAGTTCCAGGTCTCTGTTTCAGAAAACTGGATCTAACCTGGTACTGTCAGCTAGATAAAGTGGTTGTTTTTGTTTGTTCATTTATTTTTTACACTTAACAATGACTAATTCTATGATTTTGATATCATACTTCATATACCATATAACATTTAAATTTGGGATTTTCTGTGTTAATATAACAATGTTAACTGTATAGGTATACTGTATTTATTTTTCCACCCATCTGTCTACAAGATAACAAAATCATGTAAGCATTTAAAATAAAAACAAGTATAAAATATTATATCATTGATTAAAAAACTAAAAGTATCTGTTTTTCAATGTATTGATAAACAGGAACTATGCTAGGCAATTTACATACATTCTCTCATTTAAACTTCCACAAATTGTCTTTATAAATTAGAAGTAAGTTTCACAGAGTTTAAAAAGTAAACTTTTTTAAGGTAACTTTGTGATGGTGTACAGAAACTGAGATTGAATGTTTAATTTAAAAAACTACAAAATTAAATTAAATAAAAGCTAATCATGGGGTGATGGAGAAATAGAGTTAGTCATTGAAGAAAATATAATTTATAAATATCCTCAATTTTTTTCCAATTTGCTACCATTTTTGCATACATTATCCTGTAACACCTCCTTTCATAGTTATAACAGAAAAGTTTTGTCATTTTCCTCGCATGTACTAATATGAATTTTTTATCTGACAGTTTTCAATATGGTATCATTATCCTTAGTTTCCATCAAATTTTCAACATTACTGATGTGATTATGATGTTCCTAATAGTGCTTTTTCCTGTATATATTATATTTCTATTTCTGGATAAAGATTATAATCTCTTGTTCAATTATAATTTTATTATAAACCTATGAATCACTATGTTTAAAAATTACAATTTTCTTGCTTTAAGTGGATAATATTAAAAGTATAAAATATATAAATTCCCATGTAGTAAGCAATAAATACATATTTACTATAAATATTTGATATAAAGGAAATGTATTTAATATCCATTTCTGGTTGTGTCTCTCTTTATGAAAAGAATGTGCATATTTCAGCTTGGTGGTATATCTTAGCCAAGAAAATATTATAGAGGTTAGTCAGCAGTTCCGAAAGATTTCTAAGGTATAAAGAGAAAGACGTGTTTATATAGTTAGTTCTGATCATTAGAAAGTAACTTCAAAAATAGCTGAAGCTCCTGGGTTTGATTCCCTTTGGATAGTTTTCCTTTTGATAACCTGCGCATTATAAGGAAACCAATTTTAAAACTTCATCTCAAACATTATTTGTTTACTATAAAATTTGACAAAGAATAGGAATAGCAATTCAAAAACCAGAGAATAAAAATAGTCAACCAATTTCAGAAGAACATCCAGTCACATCATTTCACTAGTTTTAAAAATATTGTTTCTGTTTTTTTAATTTCAATATACAGTTTTAGGCTAATATTGGTTAAATCTTGATAGTGGAAAGAGAGGTGTTTTGTATTTTCCTTTTCCCAGGTTTCTCTGAATCTTATGTAAAAGCATATATTACTTTTATAATTTAAATAAACATATCAATAGTCTTTATTAAATCTATGTTAATGGAAACCATAAAAAGTATACATTTAAAATTTGTACTGATCAGCAGTGCTTCATTTTTAACCCTGTACATTACAGTTATAGGCTCAGACACAAAATATGATTTGTGAGTGAATAAGTGTTGCAGTGAGGCAACAACATGAATTAAGAGCCATTAAAGATTGAAAAGGAGGAAATAAAATTGCCTTAATCAACAGACAATATGACTTTTGGCATAGAAAATCCCAAGTAATCTATAAGTAAACTCTAGAAATAATAAATTAGTTAAAAAAGGCTGCAGAATAAAAGATCAACATACAATCAATCATATTTCTAGACACTAATAAATAACATGAACATGCATAGATATAAACTTGAGACATACTAAATATCAATTTTTTGGTGTTTATTTGTATTTATCTATGTAATTCATCACCTTTTTTTTTTTGTATTGTTTTTCCATTAACATTTAGTCCTCTGGGAGGTGTAAGTGCCTCTCAGAAATCACCACACTGTTGTCCAAGTTCATTTTGGGAAAATTAGACAGATACGTACAAAAAAATGAAACAAGACCACCTTCTTACACCATACCCAGGAATAAATTCAAAATGGATCAAAAACTCAAGTGTTAGACCCAAAACCATGAAAATCCTAGAAGAAAATACAGGCAGCAAAATTTCAGACATTGCCCTTAGAAATTTTTTATTGGATATATCTCCTCAGGCAAGGGAAATAAAACAAAAAATGAACAAATGGGACTACAACAAACTGAATATCAATTTTTTAAATGGCATAATTTTGATTAAAATTTAAAGATCCAAATAAATAGAAAGCCATAATGCTCATTGTTGGGAAGACTCAACGGAATAAATATGTCAATTCTCTGCAAATTAATCTATAGGTTTAATTAAATTACTATCAAAATCCCATGAAGGAATTTTAGACATTGCCAAAAAAATTATAAAATGCATATGGAAAGACATAGGTCCTTAAACAGCTAAGAGAGTATTTACAAAGAGAAAGATAGAATCACATTACCTGGCTCAATATATTGCTACAGTTATTAAGACTGTATTGGAGAGAGGGATAAAAACAAAGCTCAGTGGAACAGAATAAAGAACCGAGATACAGACACACAAAATATATCCAACTGATTTTTGAAGAGATAAAATTAGGATGAATTATTTTTGATAATGTCTAAATATTATTATTTTTATAACTCACTAGAGAAAGAAAAAATGATGCTGGACCAATTGGACATCCAATAGCAAAAAAATTAAACCTCTAAATCTTCAAACTTTGTATTAAAAATCTAGTCAAAATTTATTGTTGAAGCTAAATATCGTATAAGAAAATACAGAGACAATGTCAAGATCTTAGGCTAAGCAGAGTTCTTGGGCTTGACAACAGGAGCATGATGCATAAATTAAAAAAATTGTAAGATCAGCCTCACCAATACTAAAAACCTTTATTCTGCAAAAGACTATATGCAAACAGGAAAATGATATGTTAAAAACTGGGAAAAAACATTCACACATCCTATATGTGACAAAGGGCTAATATCAATGCTATATAAAGACTCTTGAATTCAACTGTTAAAATTAAAGGACTAACAATATTATATAAAGACTCTCAAAACTTCACAGTCAACAACAATCTGAGTAGAAAATGGGCAAAAAACATGAATGGCCATTTCACTGAAGAGGGTTTGTAGCAAATAAGCATACGAAAGGATGTTCACCATCGTTAGCCACAAAAGAAATGCACATTCAAATCATAATGATATATTTCTACACATCTACCAGAATGGCTAAAGCTAAGAAAAAAAAAGTGACAATGCCAAATGTTGGTGAGGATGCCGAACTGAAAATTTAATGCATTCCTGGTGAAATATTAAATTGCATAGCCACTTTGGAAATAGTTTGGCAGTTTATCATAAATTACAGTTTATAGTTGTATATAGTTGCCAGAGGATCCAGTAATTACATTGTTGAATAAAGGCCCAGAGAAATAAAAACTTATATTTATTTTAAAACTTGTACATTAATAGTCATAGAAGTTTTCTTCATAATAGACAAAAATTGGAAACAATGGATGATCTTCGACTGGGGAATGACTTAAAACCATAATACATTCATCCCATAGAATACAATTCAGCCATAAAAAAAGGCTATTGATCACACAAACTGGATGAATCTCTAGGGAATTTTGCTGAGTAAACCAACCTAATTCTAAAAGGTTACATACTAATAGATTCTACTTCTACAGCATTTCAAAAAAGGAAAACATTTTCAAAATAGAGAGCAAATTAGTGGTTTAGTTATGGAGCAAGGAGAGTAGTGTGGCAGATGGGGTGGAACTGTTCTCCATCTTGATTGTAGAAGTGGGTATACAAACCTGTACATAAAAAATGCATTGAACTAAATGCACATACACACACAAGTACTACTGAGACAGGGAAATGTCGAATGAAGTTGGTAGATTGCATCAATGTCAGTATTCTATATGATACTGTATTATAGTTTTGCAAAATGTTACCATGAAGGAAACTATACAAGATCTTTGTATGTTTTAACAAGCATATGTGTATCTA
Source organism: Pteronotus mesoamericanus (assembly GCF_021234165.1). Taxonomy (NCBI): domain Eukaryota; kingdom Metazoa; phylum Chordata; class Mammalia; order Chiroptera; family Mormoopidae; genus Pteronotus; species Pteronotus mesoamericanus. The sequence goes on along the minus strand of NW_026555247.1, from coordinate 11,791,399 downwards.
TAATTATCTCAAAAATTTTAATTAAAAAATTTAAAAGATTACGTTTATCTTGTCATCACAAAGAAACAAGGAAATTTTATATCTATTCCTCCATATTGAGAGCAGTATCTCATACAAGTTAATATACATTATCTGGTTAGTTTTTATTAGGATGCATATAGAAATACATATATTTGAAAGTTCATTTTGCTTTGATATTTAGATTACATGCTACATTCACAAAAACACTCAGTAAATGTTTATTAAGTTATTAAGTAAAATTATTCACAGAATGCCTATTTTAATCTTATTGGCCATTTTAAAATATTTTATATAACTATAGTAATCCTTAAATACAAACATTATGATACATATTTATTATCTGATGGATCTCAGGTGTACAAAATAAATGACTGGTGATTTCTGCAGGGTGTGCATGGAGGGGGCAGGAAACTGTTTTGTTTATTTCAAGCATTTTCAAATATATAATCTGTTTCAATACAGTGCTGCAACCTATTACAATGTTAAAGAATAAACAGTTTACTTGCATTTCCCATTGAAAGGGAAATGACTAAAACTCTTACCTTTTGCAAGCATCATTTAATTTCGATTCTGTAAAGATAGAAAAAGATATATGCCAATACCAGTAACATGTATTTTGTCCATCTACCCACTCATGATCGTTCTGTCAATCAGAATTTCCCCAGAGACATCTGAAATTAATTATAGGGAAGGACACTCTGCAATGATAATTTCCTTTACAATCATCATCCTTCTGTATGTCTATCATTGCATTATACTGTCAAATAAATACATCATGTCACAAACCTGTTTTCAAGCTGTTGACAAACTTCTATTTCTTTGGAGAGACTCAGATTCTGTTGTTTAAAGAAAGGACTATTTAGAAACATCTGAAACCATGACTACATTACAGACTGCTTTTTTTTTTTTTTTGTCCCCAAAACCCATGGCATTATAGCTTGTGACATGTGACATGTGAATGCTGGGATTACAGTTTAAGCACTACATTTTTTTAATCATGTTTATTCTATTATAGTTCTCAGTTTTTCTCCCTTTGCCCTCCTCTACCCATCGTACCCTGCCCCCTGCTCCCACAGTCAATTCCCACACTGTTGTCCATGTCTATGGGTCATTCATACATGTTCTTTGTCTAGTCCTTTCTCCTTTTTTCCACCATTGCCCTTCTTCCCCAGAAGGGTCGGGTCACTTTCAGTCTGCTCCATGTTCCCATGCCTGTGGTTTATTTTGTTCATTAGTTTATTTTGTTGAATAGATTCCACTTATAGGTGAGATCATGCAGTATTTGTCTTTCACCAACTGGCTTATTTCACTTAGCATAATATTCTCCAGTTCCATTCATGTTGTTGCAAAAGGTAGGAGTTCCTTCTTTCTTTCTATTTTTTAAATGCAGAATGATTTTATTTATTTATTTTTTAAACGTCAAAATCCATTATAAAATATTAAAAAATTTAAATCCATTATAAAGTCTCAGCAATTAAAACAACATGACACGAGCACAAAAATAATTAAGTAGATCAATGAAATAAAATGAGCATTCTAGAAATAAATGTATATATCTAACAATGTAATATAGGATTAAATTGATATTTCAAATCAATGGGGAAAATAAAGCTTATTCAACAAATTAGGTGCATGGACCACTATTACTTGAAATAAAACAAATACAGAACCCTATTTCACACATTACACATAAAAAAATATTCAGGTGAGTTAAAAATCAATATGTCAAATGTAAGGAGTTTTAGGAGAAAATACAAAATAATATTTTTCTTACCCTGAAGTCAAATATTCAAACTTAGTAGCTATAAAGTAAAACATTGATAATATGACTATGTTAAACATTTAAGACTATACAGTAAGATACACATAAAAAAAGTTCAAGGACAAGTAATAGAATAGGAAAATATTTGCAACACATCTAAAAAAGGGTTAATAGTTTTTTTGGGTTTTTTAGGGAAAAAATTTTGCAAACAACCAAAAAATGGATAAAGAATACCAAAAAGTCATTTAAAGCTTTTAAAATAATAGAAATAGGCAAGAAATATACACAAACAGGTTTAGTTTCAACAAATAATAAAACAACAATTAAAATAACATATCATTGTCACAATCAGATTAATAAATATTAAAAATATTGATATCAAGTATTGGTGACTGTGAAAGGAACTGGATATTCATAGACTCTTTTTCTTCATCTTCTTAAAGCAGTCTCTTTAGCATATCTTGCAGTGCTAGTTTGGTGGAGTTGTATTCTTTTAGCCTTCTTTTTGTCTGGGAAACTCCTTATTTCACCTTCCCTTTTAATTGAGAGCCTTGCTGTGTAGAGCCTTTGCTTTTCATTTCTTGGAATATTTCTTGCCACTCCCTTCTGGCTTGTAGTGTTTCTGTGAGAGGTCAGCTGCTAGTTGTACCGGAGATCCCTTATATGTTACTTCCTCTTTCTCCCTTGCTTCCTTTAGGATTCTCTGTTTGTCTTTGATATTTGCCATTTTAATGAGGTTGTGTCTTGGAGTGGGCCTCATTGGGTTCCTCTTGAATGGGACCCCCTGTGCTTCCTGGACTTGTATGACTTTTTCTCTCCTCCAATTAGGGAAGTTTTCCATCATTACTTTTCCAAACAGGTTCTCTATCCCTTTCTCCTCTTCTTCTCCTTCTGGTATCCCTATTATACAGATATTATTATGTTTCAGGTTGTCCTGTATTTCCCTCAATGTCTCTTCATTCTTTTTGAGTCTTTTTTCATTTTCTTGCTTTTTCTGGGAGCTTTTTTCTACCTTGTCCTCCAACTCACTGATTTGTTCCTCTGCTTCATCTAGCCTGCTTCTGATTCCTTCTATTGTGTTTGCTCTTCAATTCAGAAATTGTATTCTTCATTTCTCTTGCCTCTTATTGATAGATTCTATGTCCTTTTTCATGCTGATATAGTTTGCAGTAAGTTCCTCATAGTTTCCCTATAGTTTTTTGTAATTCCCTCTGAGCTCACTGAGCTCATTGAGCTTTCTTAGAACTGTTGTTTTGAACTCAATATCTGATAGTTTACTTGCCTCTATTTCAATGAGTTCTCTTTCTGGGGATTCCTCCTTCCCCTTCAACTAGGGGGTGTTTTTTTTTGTCTTCCCATTATTTTGAGACTCTTCTTTTTCAGATTAAGCACTACATTGATGTTCTGCTTATTATGTGTGTCATTTAAAACAAACACTGACTGCTACTCCTTACATTCTATTCAATGCAATTACATTTATAAGCCAAAGCCTAATGCCAAAAATTCTCTAGATATGTACAGCACAAATGAGTAAAAATATAGTTATTATTGAATTGATAAAAACAACTTTGCTATTAATAGTATGTATGTTTTTAAACAATGGATGTTCATTGTATTAAGAAAAACAATTATAAAATACTTTAAATACACTGTACAAAGAGTAGGAAAAATCACTAAAAGTTGCATAATGGCACCTTTTTTAAAAAGATTTTATTTATTTATTTTTAGACAGAGGAGAAGAGAAGGAGAAAGAGAGGGACAGAATCATCAATGTGTGGTTGCCTCTTCATGCCCCCTACTGAGGACCTGGCCTGCAACCCAAGCTTATGCCCTGACTAGGAATTGAATCAGCAACCCTTTATTTCTCACACCGGTGCTCAATCCACTGAGCCACATCAGCCAGGGTTAATGGTACCTTTTTGAAGAATATTTGGAACAAATTTTATTTAAACTGAAAGAACTCAGAGACTAGCATGTATTACTAAATGCACAGTAATTGAAGACTATTGAACCAAGAAACTAAAAAACAAAGATTGAATAAACAATATTTTATTTCTTTTTATCTGTCTTCTGGTACAAGAGCCAGCTTGGAATGAAAACATCTGAATTTTCTTTGCCACCAATAGCCTTGGTCAACCATCTGCCTGTTGACTGTGGTAATTTCCTACCTCTTATTATTTTTAAGGACAAAAGGAACATATTAACTATAAATAAACTTAAGTAGAAAAAAATCACCTGGTCCAGCACTATTTTATTAGTTCAGTTAATATGAATTTCTCTGCTCAGAGTGAAGTAATAATTATGCGGGACCCATGAAGTCCCCTGATTCACCACGGTTGGAAGAAATAGTCATTCCAGACACTGTTTGCCTGTCAAGGAAAGAGGAAGATGATTCTCTCTCAAGGTGAATGCCCCAGCCCCCATACTCAATGGTTTTTATTGGGAGGGTTACAAGCAGGGGATAGGTAGCAAGAATGTATAGGTAATCTAATTTCATCAGTAACTTAAGTTTACAGAGAATAGGCGATGTTTAAAGAAGACAATGACAGGAACACAACCAATATGCTTGGGTCTGAGATGAATAAACATTATGGCGCCAGATGGAATTTGGGTCAGGGTCCAGGAGTTCTGTGAATTTCTTTCCCAGCCTTGAGCTGGTTATCTGGTATAAGATTAACAGAGCTTGAGGGAGAAACAAAGCATGCTTCAAGGAGTGTAATTTACTTCTAGGCCTGATTTCCCCCGGGGGACCTTGGAGTTATTGTGGGGTCCTGCCTATCCACCGCAATACCAGTGTTCTGGCCAAGTCTTATGGGTCTTCTCCCAGGCTCCAGGATCCAGCTGCAGTCTCTGATATCACTCAGAATGACCCCCTACAAATAATTTTAGTCCCCAATGAGCCAAAGTCCCTGTAATATATAATTTCACAATACAGTGTAGATCTCTATTTTTGTCATATGGTAAAACCATCAAGTACAAGTTCACTTCTTTTTTTATTTACAATAATTAGATTTCCTCTTGTAGTGGACAATCTTGATTTAGACACTGGTGTCATCCTGTCATGTGTAATTAAACATATAGACATATCTTATTCAATTTCTTATTTTCTATTTGGATGTCCATGGACACCTGAGTCAGGATATGTCCTAAACTGGTTTCATTATTTCCTCATACAGGTTCTTTCTTTCCACTTGATTTCTCCATCTACCAGTAACCCATGTCAGAAATTTAAAAATCATGTTTGAGTCTAATGTTTCAATCACCCCGTATATTTAATTCAGACCATATCCTCTTTATTTAATTTCCTTAACATCCTTAATATTCATCTTTTCTCTTTTCAGCTTCTAATTCTGTATTACTTGCAATAATTATCTCACTGATCTCAAACTCAGACTCTTCAGACCCTGCCTTTCCCAAGCATCTGTGTTGATTTTCCTAAATTGCACACATTTCATGTTTCTCCTCAGCTTAAGACACTTTACAACGTCCCATTGTTTATTGGATAAAATCCAAATTTCTTAGCCTATCCTGTACTCCATTTACCTTTCAGATTTTATATCAACTAATTGGCTTCATGTAGGCTGGGATTAGTTAATTAATTTACCACTTTATACTCAGGGCATTCGCTACTGCTTGAAATAGATGCTCAAATATATTTTATTGGGTGTCAGAAAATAACGTTTGGTTTGTTCATCCCACTGCCTGTGCTCAAACTAAACAGTCTTTGCTCACACGACTTTTTTTTAACTGGAAGCCCTTTCTTTTGCTACGTTCAATGGAGAAACAAATACTGTTTTTTTTTTAGGAATTTCCTACTCAGCTACCCCTTAGTGGGAACTTACCACTTCCTCTGATGTTCTCATTGTTCCTTAGTAAATTGTTATCATTTCTACTCTATATACTTGTTTTACTTACTTTCACATGTCTTTCTTTTGATTGTTATCTACTTGAAATGAAGGACTAGTTTTTTTTTCCTCAAATTTCTAATGCTACTCATTAGTTCAATGCTTAAATTTTAATGAGATTGATATATTAGTTGATGGAAAATAGTTAGAAATCCATTCATATATTTACTTTCATTAATATTTTTATTCTTAAATAGAAGTAATCAACATAGTATAGGAAGATTTGTGACTAGTTAGAAAATATTTCATAAAACAAGAGATGGGTATGAAGAACAGTATTTTGTACTTTGTAATACAAACAAAGAAAGCCACAGGGAACAATTGAAAGAATTCTAAATAAGGAAGCAGTATGATTGATTCACATTTGAGAAATATGGCTTTGATAGGTGGTGGATAGTTTAGTGAAAAACAAAATAACAAAGTTGGAAGCTAAGAAAATAATTAAGAAAACATACCTAAAGGTAAAAGGTGATGATCATTTGTACTTGTGATTTGGCATGAGGTATGAAAATATAATAGAATCAAGAATAAGAATACACACAATGAAAATGGGAACATTTCAAACCATCAAAAATGATTCCCATTTTCAACTTGAGCAACTGGGTGGAATGAGGTGTCAATTATTAGGACATTTAAAAAAACGGTGCTAGTGGTATAAGACTAGATAGATAAACAAATGGGATAGACTAGTATATTCCAGGTGTTTATAAAATAAGACATTACAGGTTAATGGCGAGTAAAAAGATTATTCAATCATGATGATGGGATAATATATTATTTGGTACAAAGACACTTTTTCTTAATCTCTGATAACATTACAAGTTTGAAAGTCTTGTTAAACAAATATAAAATTGGAAATTTGGTAAAATGGGAAGAAAAACTTAATATCAAACTTCTTAAGGAAAAATACTAAAACTATAAGTGGTGGAGACAATAAAAAAATAGAGACATTGTTTTTGATATCATAAGGACTAAAAAATTTAGTATATGATAAGTAATCCAATTTCATTTTCAAATGAGAAAACTATTTTTAGAATGTATCCTACAATTAATCTATAAGAATGCATTAAAAGAAATTAGGAAAACAATTAAAATACAGGTTTGAAAATATATAAAATATTTTATAACTCACAAAGGAAAAACATGAAAAAGATGTATTCAAGTTTTTAAATAATTAAATTAATATAAACTATATTTAGATGTACCTTTTGACCACTAAATTATGACACCAAAAATAATGTCTATATTCAATTCTAGTGAAAAAGTAAAGTTCATATATTGCCAGTGACAGTATAAATTGATCGTTACTTTGATCATCTCATATTTTTTAAACCAGAAACTTATGATATTCACATCAACATAAAATTATTAAGTATATTACACAATAATTACTTGACTGGCTACAGTGATTGTTAGGGTATTTTTTTACTTGGAAGAAGCCTGTTATACACAGATGATACAAACATTTTTATATAATACCAGTGTAATTATTTTTTTAATACTCCAAATTCAAAGTCTCTAATATTGAAAAAGGGTGAATTTCAATTTTTGACCTTAAGGTATAGTAAGTATTTTGTAGAGATCTTTGACTACAAAACAAATTAAATCCTACATAGATCAAAATTTATTACTACATGTTAAAAAGCCAACCTCCTCCCCCATCCCACAACAAACTTGAGAATAAGGTAGATACTTAGAAAATGCTTTCAAATATTTCAAATGACATAAAAATAAACAATCAAGAAGACACTTTCTGAATTTATCATTCAGATTTGAAAAATGACAAAAAACTTTGGAAACAAAAATAAAACAATAGATGCAAAAAGCTTAGTGACTGGGATAAACAGAAATTATACATTGCTAAAGAAAGAATAACTCAAATTTTTTTTTAAATTACTCAAAATGTAGCCCAAAACTATTAGAAGAAACTAATTTTAAAATAAAGAAATATGAGGAACTGAGTGAAAAGTTGTGTACATGTCTAATGAGGGTCACAGAGCAAGCATAGAAAGAATAATGAGACAAGACATATAAACAAATAATATTGATTAACCAAAACTGATGATGAATCTATGTAAGGAGAATATAATGTGTACTAAGCTGTACAAAATAAGAAAACATTTTAATTTAGACACATTGCAAAGAAACTGAAGAATACTGAAGTCAAAAGTTTGCCCAGGGAAAATGGTAATTAGCTGATTAGCACACTTCAAAACAGCAAGAGAGAAAGCTAGAATTCAGTTGCATAATCTCTTCAAAGTTGGGGGAAATGAATGTTAAACTTGACGTTTGTGCACTAAATACCATGTGTCAAAAACAAAGGAAAAATCTACATTTACTAGCATGATAATTGCACAGAGAAAATTTCTAATGGGTAGACTTTCAAAAAACAAAAATGTGCTGAAATTTTTCAGGTAGATATCCAGAGAGGGAATGTTAGGCAATATGATAACTCTGCAAAACAGAGTTTACTCGTGTTTTATTATAAATGAAGTATTGTATTCATATATAATAACTGTAACCCTGTATATATATTATGATAAAATTAAAAGTACATACACTAAATGAAGTATTTAAAGGATAACAATTGTCATATATATTTTTACTAATGAATTTCAAACTTTTTCCAAGAGATTCACTTAAAACATAACAAGAAGAGATTAAAATAAGAGATAGATAAAGGCAATAACATGCTAACTAAAAGATTGCTGTATGTGTATTGTTAAAAAATAATTTAGAGTAAAGCATTAACAATGGAAAAAGTTCATACATAATAAAAAATATTCATCTCTTCAAGAAGATAGATGAAGCTAAACCTTTATGCACCTAATAAAATATTCACAAAGTATATAAAGCAAAATATTTTAAAATAACAAAAAATACTTAAAAATTTACCATTAGGTTGATGATTTCAAAATGCCATTTCTAATTACAGGTAAAAACACAAGAAAAACAATAATGTTGTAGAAAATTTAGACAATATTATGTTTGATAGTGAAGGACATTTAAAACATACTGCCATTTATGTCTAGTGAAGCTCAAGTATACAAATAACATATATAAATGCATAATTACATATTTGACAAAAGAAGAACTTACAAAACTATTTAAAGAATAAACATTACAGAGACTGCATCTAACCATTTACAAATAAAATTAGCATCAATAACACAAAAACAAGAAATGAATTTGGTTACAAAACCTAAATCCTTTCAGAAAATTATAATAATTAAAGACTGGAACAGATGTCTCATCAAGGACAATACAAAGATAACAAGAATATGAAAAGATGTTCCACATCATACATCATCAGAAAAATACAATTTACTAAAAAAACCAACAATGTACCTTTAAACATCCATTTGAATGGCCAAATCCAGAACACTGACAACACCAAATGTTGATGAGAATGTGGAGCTGCAGGAACTCCCAGTCATTGATGGTCAAAAATGCAAAACAGGACAGCCATTTTGGAATAGCTAGGCATTTCTTACAAAAGTACTGCTACCCTGACCATAGGATTCTGTGTTGGCATTCTTTGTCATTGACTCAAAGGATTTACAAACTTATGCGTCCACACAAAAACCTGCACATGGATATTTATAACAGTTTTACTTAAAATTTCCATGATGGGAAAAAACCAAGATGTCCTTCAATAAATGGACAGATAAATATACTGTGATATATCCAGACAATGAAATATTTTTTAGTGCTAAAAAGAAAAAAGCTATAAAGCTATAAAAAATACAAGAAACAGAAGTTTCTTAAATGCATATTACTAAGTAAAAGAAGACAACCTCAAAAGGCTACATACTGACTGAATGATTTCAACCATAAGACATTCTGGAAAAGGCAAAACAATGCAGACAACAAAAAGATCAGTAGTTGCAGGGGGTGTGAGGAAAGATAAATAAAGTAAAGAGGATTTTTAAGACAGTAAAATACTATGCATGATATTCCAGTGATGGATGTGTCATTATACATTTGTCCAAATTCATAGAGTATATAAGCATACATGCATTTGGAGTGAATATGCATATATATAATTGTACATATTACATATATATAAAATATGTATGTATTACATGTGAATGTGTATAATTTCAGAAATAGATTCTTACATCTGAATCCAAAGTTTTAAAACTGTAAAGTACCTTAAATGCTTGTATCTTCTTAACCATTATTCATATTTTATGTCACAAGAAGTGAGTTATTAAAATTCATACAAGGAATTAGGCTAGAAAAAAATTGTTATTCGTGTAAGCACTAACTGTATACTTTGGCCAGAAATTTTTACTTCTTTATCTCTGCCTCCCTACCTTTACCTCTACATCTATCTGTAATTTTCTACCTTATGAGACTTTGTAGAAATAACAGTTAATACTCTCTTCCAGCTTTAATAATGTGTCTCTCTGTGTATAATACAACAAATTAATTATGGAACTGAATCTTTACTGAACAAATTTTTTTTTACTTAAAAATTAAGTACCTTTTTATACACTGTATTCTTTCTATACTTTCCACTGTCTGTAATGAATTATACTATATATGTGTAAAACATTAATTTTAAATCATTTAGATTGATAAAATTAATACAGTTACACGTTAGAACCATTTTCATGTTAAAAACTATTACATTTCTTACATCAAAATGTGCTTTTTATTTCTCACAAGAAAGAGAAGCCCTTTCCAAAATGTATATATCCATCCATGTCACTACCAAATGAGTATGTGATAGTTTTAACAACTCCAGTCATGCTATGGGAAAAGAAAACAAACCAGGGCTAAACCCAACATCAATTTCCTGGCTCATCTGATTATAAAAGACTGAGACATTAAATTGTGAAAACTAGAGAAAAGCTGACAATACCTTAATTAAATTGATACTACTAGTGACACTTCATAGTGTACTTGTCAGGGTATAAATTCTTATAATATCAAATAAAAGTGAGAAACTTCCCTAAGTGCCTAGTGCACGTTCTTCTAGAGGGGATTAATTTATACAAATTACTCATGTGATTTCACGTTAAAATTACTTAGAATCAAAGTAAATGTGTTCTAAGCTAAACCAAATTTTCCATTTGCTACATGGGCAGAAGAAAAGATGAAAAGAATCCTGGGAAACCTCATTGTGCAGCAATGGCCAGAGATGTAATTTTAGAGAATTATTTACATTTTTTAATATTATAATTTAAGAAATTTTGAGGGCTAACACAGACATAGACACCAGAAGATTACTTTTGCAGTGATAAATTGTTTATAATATTGAGAGGTGGTATAATCATTTGCATCCCATTGCAAACTTTACATCTTTAGAAAAACTGTACATGAATCATAAATTAAGAATTTTAATTTTCAATTATTATTTGAGCTTTCTTTTCCACTTTTCTGTGAGCGAAGGTCTAGCTTCCCCAAAACAGAACATGTGTCAACCAAGATCATGAAGGCTTCTGAGCTACCAGGAAAGTAATTCTTACAAAACCAAGAGTAACACTTGTCTCCACGACTGAAGAGACGTGGTGGCTTTGCTAGCTGTGTGAGACAGTGATCACTAGTATGACATTTAGAGGATAAAACTCTCTGTCAGGCAGTCAGGCTTTCAGACTCCAGAAATGTATACTGAACAAAGCTGACAGCTGTGAGAAGCATACCAAGTTCTGGCTGCTTCCCTCTGAGCCAGCATACTTATACCTTTAAAAGATGTGAATGGGGTCAAAGTTCTGCTGAGCGTTTATCCAGAGAGAAATACTTTGGAAGCAGATTTGAAGAACTGAAGGATGTAAAATATTAAATATTTATACAAGAAACTGGAGTCATGTGATATAATTTAAGAAGATGCACTAAGCTCCATTTGTTCTTAAAACATGACCTCCCATAGCTTTTTAAGTTACCAGTAATCATCACTATTTGGTATGGCTTCTTTTTACCTACTGTCTCCCAAAGACTTCTCTACAGTACCTACCAATAGACAGGAACATCACCTCAGCATCCACCCATCATTAGTAGAGATTCTTTTCTAGGATTATTTAGTTAGCCTCTTTCCAGGCACCAGGCCCTATCATAGAGAAGATATTTTAAAAAGGAAATGAACATTGAGACTTCAAAAAATATCTGAAACAAAACTTGGTCTAGTCAGTCCTGCTGCCTTTGGTGTGAGGTGTCCTTCCCCTGGAATCCCTCTTTCACCACATATAGGTCTGAATCTTTTGTCCATCCATATTATATTAAAGGTTAAAAGGTCAAGAGAATATTGTTTAATAGTTTCACAAAATTCTATGGAAATAAGCTTCCCTTCAAACTGGTAGGCTTAAACATACTTACCTTCCACCTGGTAGATTTATTTATTATTATTGTTGTTATTATTATTATTGTTATATTTTCCTGTTACCATTTATCCCCCTTATCCTCCCCTCCACAATCACCACACTGTTGTCCATGTCCATGAGTCCTTTTTAAAAAGTTAGTCATAAAAGTCTTCCTGCACTTGTTCAGCATTATAAGACATAAGGAGACATACTGAATGTGTCCATTAAGCACATAGTTGTTCCTTTAAAAAATAAACTATTAATTTCACCCCTATGCAAAGAACTCCAATGATTTCTCCCTCTCATATAAGAACGTAAACTAAAATCCTTAGAAAGACAAGATTTTACTTTGTTACTGCCTGGTTTCCTCTTCTGCATTTCTCTCCTGAAGTTACACAACACTGTGGCCTTACTACGTTTCCTCAGAAGACAAGGATAGGATGATCTCATCCTGAGAACTTCACCCTTAGTGCTTTCTTCTGCCTGGAAGTCTTTTCCCTCAGATATCCACTTTGTTTTATCTTTGGGTTTATAGTCCGATACCATCTCATCAGAGAGCCTCCTTTAACAATAGTTAATTTTATGTGCCAACTAAACTATGCTAAGGGACACCCAGAGAGTTGGTAAAACACTATTTATGGATATATCTGTGAGGTTATTTCTGGAAGAGATTAACATTTAAATTATTAGACTGAGTAAAGAAGATCTATCTTCACCAATGTGGGGGGGGGGGCATTATTCAATCTCTTCAAGTACTAAATGAAACTATGAAGATAAAATATATATTTTTATTTTATATATATATATATATACACACAAAATATATATATATATATATTATATATATAAAAGACACCTCATTAAATTGGATTTGGGAGGGACAGTAGGGGAAGGTTTAATGCCCTGCCACTCATAGTCAATTACCCAAAACAAAAAAAGATTTATTTTCCATCTACAACAGAAAGACATTTTTCAACTCCATTATTCCAGCAGGAAGGAGGACCTTTTCTTTTCCCTGGCAAACACTTGGCCAATGAACGTCTGTTACAATTCAGCCAATTTGAAGCTACTATGTCTGTCCTCCCAGTGTCCTCCAATTGACTTTTTGTTTACATTAGTCCCTCTAAACTCTCCCATTCCTCAGTAAAATGACGTTTCTCTCCTTCATTTTCAAAACTTACTGGTGATTTGCTATTAGATTATGTGTCTCAAATTGCAATGGTTGGCTTTCAATGGGTTCCAAATAAACCCAGTTTCTTGGAGAAATATCTGGCTCTCTATTTGTTTCAAGTCCTTATTGTTTTGGGTAATCGACTATGAGTGGTAGGGCATAGTTTCATTTGGTACTTGAAGAAAAAACAAGGAAGGAAAAACTCCTCTTAACTCCTCTCTCCTCTTAAGCTGGGATATCCATTTCTGCTGTCCTCAGACATTTGAGCTCCTGGTCCTGGGAATGTCTAATGCCAACTGTGAGTTAAACCAGGGGTCCCTCTGTTTCTCAGGTTTGATTCTCAGTACTTGGACTGAATTATATTCCTGGGATTTCCTGGTTCTTCACTTACATGTGGCAGACTGTGCAGTTTCTTGGCCTCCATATTAAGTTTGTAAGGTAAGTATATTTCTATATATTGTATTGGTTCTATGTCTGAATAATACAACTACTATCTTCCTATTTCCCTTCAAAAACTTTAAAATTTAATTTTTTCATAGCCTACGAAATTTCCTGATACACCTTTCTGTTTACAGTTTTTCATGAGATTTGAGTCAATGGAAGCAGGTTTTGCTCATTGTTGTATCAAATATAAAAGTGGTTACTTTTTATTATTAAGTTACACTTAATGATAAATATAAAAGTAACCACTTTAAGTGAATTCATTTAAAATGTAAAATAATTTTCGAAGTGTAAATAGAAAAAGTTCCATTGAAGGTTATCTTGATAAAATAAACATAAAATAGTTTGTTTTATATTGTATTTGACTTTATGGGATTATAAAAACAATTACAGCTTAGATCCTAGAACCACACAAATTAATATTTGTAGAAGGACATATTTTATCATTTTATTCATATTGTGTATAGTATCTTATACATGCTTTACCATTCATTTAACATTTGAGAGTGACAGTCTGAACAGTCATTTCAAACAAACATAAAACCTGTAAATGGTTCACTAGTTTTCAAAAGAACTTCTCAAGAATCTTGTACTCAGTTCACTCATTTTGTATGGTTCCTATTGATTGTCTTTAAGTATTAACAGATTAAACTGTCAAATTCTAACTAGCCAGTGAGCTTGAATATAATTTGAAAATGCCAGTATCACCAAATGAAATCTAGGATCTTTTATAACATTTGTTTATTCATTTTGCAATATATAGTATTATATTTACAATACAAATATATGCAAAACCAATGCAGTTTGACTCATCACAAGAATGTGCCCTAAACCAGTAATAAGTGGCAAAAAATTTGAAAGATCCTTTCATTATTAAGTGGCTTTATGTTATAATGATTTCTGTTTGATTTCAATGACTTTTTCAATAAAATTCAGTTTGTAAGAATTCAGAAAATAAATAATAAAGCAGATTGGTTGTTTTACAAAATAGAACAGATTGGAAAATAGAGTTAGATATTTTAGCTGTGATTCACATTTCTGACACTTAATGATAATAACATTGTCTAGTGATATGCAAAGTTACTATCTGACTAACTCTGGCAAAATATGTACCTTCACACTCTTTTCATGTCTTGAATGAATGATTTCATATCAGTGTGATTGAAATTATGCAATCAGGGTACCAGTCATGGAATTAGTTCATGGTAATGTGTCATTTCATTCACATGACCTGAACTTAGATATCCTTTGAAGTGAATGCACATGTTATAGCCTAGAAAAAAGAAAAAAAATTGTAAAACAAGAAGAGTATTAGCTTTTGTTATATCTATGCGATTAGTGACAGACAAACATCAAACTGTGAAGAAAATTATTCCTGGAACAGGTGGGCAGATAAAGGCAAAGACAGAATGAAGTTTTAAAAAAGAAAATATAGGTATGTGTTTTAGATGCAGTAAAATTGTTGCTTGATTGTAAGTACAGCAATAAAAGGGCACAAAATATTGGTATCTATGTTTTAGCCTCCTTTAGTGATGCCTTCAGAGATTTTATCTGATGAGTACTCCTCTGTAAGACAGAATATCATGGAGAGCCAGTGATTTTAGGACACTAACATATTTTACCTAAAAATATCCATGGTCTTTTAAATATAAGAAGTGTGACTTGAACAAAGAATAAAGTCTTTGCTTGTTTGGTTTGCTTGTTTGATTACTTTTGTTCGTGGTGATGGTAGTGATTCTGGTGGTAGTGGAGGTGGAGGCAGACACGAAACGTTAGGCTTATTTCTCTAAATCTTTGCATAGACAAATATACATTTGAATTTCTTCTTAGTCTCCTCATCCTCTGCCACCTCCTTTTCCCCATTTTCCTACTTCTTCTTTTTCTTCTCTTTCTTCTTCTCCTCCTTCTGCTCTCTTCCTCCTTCTTTTTCTTATTTTTACCATATTTATCCATTTCACATACCCTGAATCCGAGCCCTCACCTCTGGAAACCACCAATCTAATTTCTATGTCTCTGTAAGTTTAGGTTTTTTGTTTGTTTTTTATGTTCTAGATTCCACATATAAGTGAGAAAATACAGTATTTTTATTTTCTTTCTCTGACTTATTTCATTTAGTATAACGCTTTCAAGGGCCATCTGTGTTGTTGCAAAGGGAAGGATTTCATTTTTTTCCTATGGATAATAATATTCCAGTATGTATGACATTTTATTTATTTACTCATTCATCTATCAGTGGAAACTTATGCCATTAACATGACTTGGCTATTGAAAATATTGTTGCAATGGAACATATAGCAAGGACTCATGGACAAAACCAAAGGGGAAGAGCTGAGGGAGGGAAGGTGGGAGGGGGCAAGGGAAAGAGGGGGCGGAAGGCAGAGACAAATGTATTTAAAAAGTAAATAAATTAATTAAAAATAAAAAAATAAAAAAATTAAAAAAAAAAAAAGAAAATATTGTTGCAATGAACATGAGTGCGGATATCTCTTCCAGATTGTGATTTAATTTCCTTTGGATATACACTCTGTAGTAGGATTACTAGATCACATAGTAGTTCTATTTTTAATTTGGATTTCTAATGGGGTATATGAAATATGGCATTATATAAAGAAATCTTTAAAAAAACAGAAGTATACTTTAAGAAAAGTTGCATTAATATTATTATATTTCTGCTGTTCTGCCTATGCAGTTACCAAACAATGGTCTGAAAATAAATTGACTGCATGTATAAGCATTTCCATAAAAAATGATTATGTTGGCAAATTATACTGTGCTCTAATCTCCCTAGAACATCTTTTTTTCCTTTTGTTTTCTGTAGTATTAATTCACTGTTATCAGACTCCTAGCTCTAAGTAAATATCAGTGCATGGTTAGACTCATAAAACTGAAGTTCCAACTATAGTGAGCTTCTGCATAAGTATGCAGACATACCCTCTGTTGAGAATATGTTCATTAGTAATATAAACATTAAAAATCTGCTATACTCAAGGTAGCAAATAAAGTAAGATAGCCTAGTTCTACTTTAAAAATGGAAAATACAGCCCTCTCTTTTGTAAGGTTGTGTTGTTGCAAAGATCATAGTGGTACAACCACGTCAAAACTTATGAGATATAAAAGACCCATGGAAAAAGCCAAAGAGGGGTAGGATTGAGGGTGGGAGGTGGGGGTGGGGAGTGTAGGGAAGTGGGGTTGGGGGAAAGTGAAGACAACTGTGCTTGAACAATTAAAAAACTCATTAGGTATAAATCAAGTAATATTTAATGTGTTCCATTGGCTGGTGAGTTAACTCAGGAGGAAATTTTATGAGCTCATTCTGAACTTAATCATTGTTTATTTAATGTGTAATTCCTATGTCAGCATAACCAAAAATTATCTGCCCTTCCATCAAAAATGCTCTTAAAATACTCAAAAGTACTTCAACACTGAGAATAAAGAAGGTATAGATTATAGAATAACTTCTTACTTAACAATGAATCGCTTCCAAATGATGAACACTAATGTTGAATTTAGTACATTCTTTAACTCAAATCCAACTATTCAGAAAAAACCCCCAAAATGTTTCTTACAGTAAAAATAGCCACTTTAGGAATCTTCAGTTCCTTAAACATATAACATATTGCACTCTTCAGAGATAGAAAGAGAGGGAGATGGAGGAGTAGAGAGGAAGAGAGAGAAAGAGAGGGGAAAGGAAGGGAGAAAGAGGAAAAAAGAGATCTGAATTAATATAAGTATGATAAGTTGTTTTAATTTAGAACATATATTAACAACTCCATAAAATGCACATATTCACTGGTCTAAGCATGAATCTGCTAGACTATTTTAGTTTCCAGAGTTATTTTTTTCGGTAATGACTCTTATTTTGCACTATTAGTTGTAAGAAACTATGACTAGGAAGCACTAAAATTAGTGAAAAGTTGACAGAAGTTCAAGTCTAAGAATCAGAAATATGCCTATAAAATGTATGTTTATCACATACCAGAAAAATAGTATGTATGTGGCAGACTCCTTTGGACATTAATGAAAATGGAATAGTATAAATATATACTGCTAATAATATAGTCCTAGTTCTATATTTTCTCCTCTTTGGTTCCCAAGTGTCCCATAAAATTTAAATCTTTCCTCTGTCCATCCATATGGTCTAGGACAAAAATGATCCAACAAGAAGAGGCAGATGATGAACAATATTGGCAGAACTAGTTGTGAAAGTAGAGCAGGGCAGTAAGCAGGAAGAAAGCACAAACCTTGGACACTGGGTCTAGGTCGAGAATCATGTCTCTGAATAATATTTACCATCACATTATAATTCTCAATGCTTCTCACAATGGAAAGAACTGTAGAATCATGACACTGAAGAAGATCTTTAAGATCATTTAATTCAATTATATAACTTGATTCTTTACTTATTTTAAAATATTTATTAATTATTGGATTTTTATTATAGAACTCTAAGGCCCCAAGTAGTTAGATCATATACTAAGTAGTCAGGTGCTACTTAGGAACTTAGTGATAAGATCTGGATCTTCTGATATGACATTCAGGATATTTTACATTTTCTTAACTTCTCTACATATGGGACTCTGTACCTTCATAAGAAATTAGGAAGACGGTGGCATGCATACCAAAAGTTCAGCAAACAACTGTCTATAAACTGCTTCTTCAACGATGATTGCTTGCCAGCCTTCCCAGGCAAAATTTTCTCTGATTTTAAAATATGAAAGATGATGACCATGAGGCCAGTAGGAACTACCCAGACCCCATCCCTCCATCAAATCGATGAACCTCATCATAAACTAGACATGTCAATAAGGTATAATGAATATTATAGAAAACATTAATAATGAAAGTTATGGATGAAGAAAATATGTGAGCTCTACATTCTTTAGGCTGTTATATATTTTCAACTGGCATTAAAAAGATGGGTTAGTTCTAATGAAAAGAAAAGTGGCGCATTCTCATGTGGTGTTGCATGACTCAGGTATGATGCAAGGACCCACCCAATCGCTTTCGTGGCGCATACCTTAAAGAACAAATTTTACATGTTCAAAGGTGGCTGAAGAATATGGGCCTGACAGGGATTGGATTGAGGCCATTGGTCCTCAATTTATTCATAATTTAGTGTAATCCAGAAAGTTTTTATAAATCATGTTGCCTATTCAAAGATCCAGATGAATTAAATCAGAATCTTGGACAGTACAGCATGGGCATCAGTCTTTTCTTAAAGCCCCACAGGTGATTACTCGGAGCAAGTTAGAACCACTCAAGAATAAATACTGGGGACTTCTGGAAAGACAGAATAAAGAAATTGGTGGAAACTAGCTACAGAAATACAAAAATTTTAATGATGAAAATTATAAAATGTAACTAATGTCTCTAGAAATTGCCTGAAGGCCATACAGCAAATGGAGAAACACTCATTCAAGCAACTAAAACCTTGGAAAGAACAGTGAGAGTCTGAGGCTTTTGAGACACAAATTACATCATTAACACCAGCCTCAGTCCTGTTACAGAAGCTCTGTGCAGTCAAGGAGACAGGAATTTCCTCTTCTACACATTACCAGTCTGGATTACGGTTTCATCCTGTGACAGCTGGGCTGCTGCTATTTCTCATTCTCCTAAATCCACCCATTGACTCAACACCATGTTGCAGAAAGTCTACTCTAGACAAGTTTAGCAAACAGGATTGGATCTCTTTTCTTCTGCTTAGTCCTCACCCATAAGTAGGAAGTCTATCCTCAGCACAGCAGACTGAGAATATCGGGGCCTTCACCCCATTTACCCCAGCTCACTTGTAAAGTGAAGGTTCCAAACAGAGAGGAGCAACCAAGAACACCAGGGATTCCAGACCCTCCACAGTGTCATTCAAAATACAAGGGTGTCACTCCAAGGAAAGTAGGTTCTTGCTGCCACCTGCAGTGCAGTGGTGTACAATTCCATCCCAGGGGGAAATGCAGGGCTTAAGAGTAAAGAGCTCCACATTGCTGCCTGGAGCAGAGTGACTTTATTTAGAACAGAGAACAAAGAACTCTATTCCTAAAGCCATTGTCAAAAACAATGGAGATTTTGGTGGATAGCAATTAAGAAGAGGCTGGTGGCTTCATAATTGGACAAAATTTTAGAGCAATTAGAAGTTTAAAAGAAAGAACCAGGGAAAGAGGCAGCCAGGAAGAATTCTCCTGGGATCACAGTCACATCTGGGGACTGGGAAGCTTATATGCATGTGTTTGATGCACCCGCAAGAAAACAATCAGTATAATATGTGGGGTAGGCTTGAAAGCACTCTTCAAGCTGCACACAAACTGATTAAACACAGAGTGGAAGCCTCATTGTCACAGTAGGCTTAAACATAATTTATGACTAGAAAAATATCTGAACAGTAAGCTACTATGTTCCAGATGTAACACCTAGTAAGCCAAGCTTAAAAATATTACCATAGTCGTCTTTGGTAGTTTGAAAGACTGTGCATCCTCATAACAAAGCCCTCTCAGAAGTAGTCAGAAAGAACCATCAAACTACTAGTCCTTGATTAAATGTGAGGCAAAAAAAAAATCATAAATCTATTGAACTCTAAACTCTGAACTTTGCGTCAAACACATATTCAACAATAAAGAGTAAATTCTGACTGGCTAAGGGAGCTTAGACACAATCTTTGACTAATGAGTGGTTTATGCTGACCCACGGAGGATTCTTAGGTAAAAGACAAAAAGAAGATAGAAAACTCAACAATGATATCAGAGGCTTAAATGTGCAGGGGAAATACTTAGCAATATTCAGAAGGAAATGAACAACTATAAATGTTTATAGTAAAGCAGGAAGATATCTTTCAAATCAATAACATATTAAACAAGTCAGATAAAGAAGAGCAAATGAAATCCAAGTAAAACAGAAGAAAATAATAAAGTCAAGGACAATAATAAATAAAATAAAGAATAGAAAGACAATAGTAAAAATTTAAAACAATTTTTTAAAAAATTACTTATTTATTTTTAGACAGAGGGGAAGGGAGGGAGAAGAGAGGGTGAGAAACATCAATGTGTGGTTGCCTCTCACATGCTCCCTACTGGGGACCTGGACTGCAACTCAAGCATGTGACCCAACTGGGAATCAAACCAGCGACCCCTTGGTTCGCAGGCCAGTACTCGATCCACTGAGCCACACCAGCCAGGGCATAATTTGTTTTTGTTTTTTCTTATCAAGAAAATTGAAAAAAAAAATAATTGAGCTAATCAAGAATAAAAGAGAGATAACTAAATTTACTAAAATTAGAATTGAAAGAATTGCCATCAACACACGTCTTATAGAAATAGAAATAATTGTGAGGGTATACTATGAATAACCATCTACCAGTAAGTTAGACATATTAGATTATGTTGAAAAATTAATATAAAATATGCAAATTACTGAAATCTAATCAGTAAAAGTAGAAAGTCTGAAGACCTGTAACAAGTATTAAGTTCAAATTTTTTAAATTCCTACAATAAAAAGTCCAGAACTGGATAATATCACTAATAAATTCTACCAAAATTTCAAAGAAATAATTGATATTCATGTTTCACAAATTCTTTCAAAAAATACAAGAGTATATTTTATGGAATTTTGTTATAGTGGCTTAATTAACATAACAAAATACCATAAACTAGGTCGATTAAACACCAGAAATTTATTTCTAAAGTTTTGGAGACTGGAAACCCATGATCAAGGTGGCAGCAGTTTTAGTCTGAGGCCTCTCTCCTAGGTGTGGAGGCAGCCATCATTTCACCGTGTGCTCATAGGAGCTATTCCTGGTTTGTGTAAGGAAGGAGAGAGAGAGATTGAACAACCTGATGTGTTTTCTTATAAGGACATTACTCTTATCAGATAAAGGCCCCAGTTTTATGACCATATTTAACCTTAATTACTTTCTTGGAGGACTGGTTTCCAAATATGGCAACTGGTGGGGGGGGCGGGGGCAGGGGTGGTAAGGCTTCAATGTAAATACTTTGGGAGATACAAGTATTCAGTCCACAATAAGGACAGAACCCATTTCAACTTATTCTGTGAAGTCAGTGATACACTGATTCTAAAATGAGACAAAGACAACACAGGCAAAGAAAACTATATATCAATATTTCATATATAAATAGACACAACCCTCTCAACAAAATACCAGCAGTCAAAATTTGGCAATTTATAAAAAGATTTATACACTAAGGAGTTTTATTATAGGAGTGCAAGTTTGGTTTAGTATCTTAAAATCAATTGATAATATACCATATTAATGCAATAATGAAATAAAAACATATGATCATCTTAGTGGATGCATAAAGAATTTAGCAGAATTCTGTAAGGCTTTATGATAAAAATATTTAACAACCTAAGAATGAAAGGGAACCTTCTCAAATGTGTAAATAACATCTATGAAAAACCCATAACTAGCATTATAATTCAAGATGAAGAATGAGTGCTTTCTTTCCAAGATCAGAAATAAGACAAGTTTTCATCTTTTGGTGTTTATATTTAACATTGTACTGAAAGTTTTAGCACAAGTAATTAGCAAGAAAAAAAATAATAAAAAGCATTACAATTTGAAAGGAAAAAAAACTTTCCATTAGTTTTGACCTGATCTTATATACAGAAAACCCCAAATAATCCTTAAAAAATTGAGAACTAACGAACAAATTTAGCAAGTTTGCAGTGGGGGTTGCAGGAGGGTGTGTAGTGGGGTGGGTGAACGTGGAAGAGTTTATAGGGGCATAAATGGAAATGGAAAAAATACAATAAAAAAGATACAAAATCTACAAACATCAACCTCATCGCTATAGATAACAATAAGCCGTCCAAAAACAAAATTAAGCAAACAATTCCATTTATAATCACATCCAATGATTAGGAATTAACAAAAGAAGTGCAAGACTTGTGCACTTACAACTTCCAAACAACACTGAAAAATATGAAAGAATTTTTAAATGAATGGAAGTACATCCATATTCATGTATCTTTTTTAGCTTTATTTTTATTATTTCCACTATTATAGATGTCCCCAGTGTCCCACCGTTGCCCACTCCACCGAGCGCTTTTTTTCCAGCCATCACCACACTATTGCCTGTGTCTATGGGTTATGCACATAGGTTCTTTCTCTAATCCTTTCATCTTCTTTCATCCAGCCCCGACCCTGGCAGCTGTCAGTCTGTTCCACGTATCCATGCCTCTGTTTCTCTATTGTTTGTTAGTTTATTTTGTTCATTAGATTCCACAGGTAACTGAGATCATATGCTTTTGTTTCATATACTGAAATATTATTCATCAATAAAAAGAAGTAATGATACATGTTATAACTTGAAGATATGAGCTAAGTAAAAGAGACATTGGTAAAAGATTGAGTGTCATATAATAGTTAAATTTTTAGAATAAACAATGCTATGGAGATAGAAAGCAGATTTGTAGTTACATAGAACTGGGATGTTCAGAGAAGGGCACAGTGGGAAGTGAAAGGTAAGGGTAAGAACTTTTGAGGGAGTCATTTGAACATGTTCTAAAATTAGGTTGTGTTGATGGTTGCAGAGCTTTATGAATACACTAAAATACATGTAATTGGACATTTAAATGAACGAATTATATTTTATATAAATTATATTTCAATAAGAATAATAAATAGCTAGAGAGAGAAAAAATATATTAATAAATGTTCACAAATCCCTTATAAGTATATACATTAGGTGGGGGAGGGGGATGATGCCTTAAAAAATATCAATCCAATTCTCTGCATGCCAAGATTTTCACTTTGTTGGTTTCATGTGCATCATAATTTTATATTTATTAATGTGCACTTAACAGGGAGAAGGCTGGGAAAAATAGAAGGAAGAATGTTTGAGAAGCAACAAAAATACTTGGCTGAAACTGAGTGTGATATCAACCTTAAAAGATAGGCCGTTTTTTCTTTATTTTGGTTTAGCTTAGGATGCTTTATAATGATAATATTTTGTTCTTTCTTATCAAAAGCCTCAAATGGTTTTCGATACAGGACTATAAAAAATAAGGTACAGAGCTTTTTCTCTTCTTCATGTACTAAAGTTTTACTATGAATGTCATTCTGATATGAAGCACACAATAAGTATATTGAGCAAGTAATACCATTAAAAACTCAATTTTTCTATATAAATGAAATTTGTTTTTAATTACACTGTGGAGTTTCAGATATTTAAAACATTATTCACTGTGTACACCTGAAACTAATATAATAATGTATGTCAAATGTAATTAAAAAAATAAAACATTATTCATTGCATAGAACCCACTTTTCCTGTTCAAAGTGAACAGTGTACCGTCTTAGCCCTTTTGTTCATTTTTGCATTAAGGTCCTGTTTACCAATATTATTACATCAGTCTGGTAAAAGATTTCTCAAAAGATGAGTAAGTTTCTATCAGTAATATCTCTCAATGTGAATGGACTAAATGCCCCAATCAAAAGACACAGGGTAGCTGAGTGGATAAGAAAACATGACCCACACATATGCTGCCTACAAGAGACCCACCTCAGAGCAAAAGACCTACACAGATTGAAAGTAAAGGGATGGAAAATAATATTCCAAGCAAATGGACATGAGAAAAAGGCTGGCGTTGCCATACTTGTATCAGACAAAGTCGATTTCAAAGCAAAGACCATAAAGAGAGACCCAGAGGGGCACTTTATCATACTTAAAGGAAGAATCTATCAAGAAGACATCAATATTGTAAACTTATATGCTCCCAATATAGGAGCCCCCAAGTTTATAAGGAAATTGTTGGATGACTTCAAAAAAGATATAGATAGCAACACACTGATAGTAGGGGATTTCAACACCCCACTGTCAAAAATGGACAGATCTTCCAAACAAAACATTAATAAACATATCGTGGCGCTGAATGAAACACTGAATCTAAGAGACTTAACTGACATATATAGAATCTTACATCCCAAAGAAGAAAAATACACATTCTTTTCAAATGCTCACGGCAGTTTTTCAAAGATAGACCACATGATAGGACACAAAGCAAGCCTCAGTAAATTCAGGAAAATTGAAATAATACCAAACTTTTTCTCAGACCACAAGGCCTTGAAACTCGAAATCAAACTCAAAGAGAAACTTCAAAAACTAGGAAACTCATGGAGACTGAACAGTACACTTTTAAACAATGAATGGGTCAATAATGAGATAAGAGAAGAAATCAAAAAATTTCTGGAAACAAATGAAAATGAACAGACAACTGTCCAAAACCTATGGGACACAGCAAAGGCGGTCCTGAGAGGGAAGTTCATAGCAATACAGGCTTACCTTAAAAAGATAGAAACATTTCAAATAAAAGACCTAACACTACAACTTGAAGAACTGGAGAAACAACAACAAATAAATCCCAGAGCAAGTAGAAGGAAGGAAATAGTCAAGATTAGAGCAGAACTGAATGACATAGAGACAAAAAGAACAATTCAGAGGATCAACCAATCCAGAAGCTGGTTCTTTGAAAAGATTCATAAAGTGGACAAACCTTTGAGCAGACTCATCAAGAAAAAAAGGGAGAGGACCCAAATTAATAATATCAGAAATGAAAGAGGAGAAATAACAACTGATACCACAGAAATACAAGTGATCATCAGAAACTATTATGAACAATTATATGCCAAGAAATTTGAAAATCTGGATGAAATGGACAAATTTTTAGAAAAGTATAATCTTCCAACACTGAAGGAGGAAGAAACAGAAAGCTTGAACAGACCGATAACAGCTGGGGAAATTGAAGCAGTCATCAAGAAACTCCCAGCACACAAAAGTCCAGGGCCAGACGGTTTCCCCGGAGAATTTTACAAAACATTTAAGGAAGAGCTAACCCCTGTCCTTCTCAGACTATTCCAAAAAATCCAAGAGGAGGGAAGACTGCCAGACTCCTTCTATGAGGCCAGCATCACCCTGATCCCCAAACCAGATAAAGACCCTACAAAGAAAGAAAACTACAGGCCAATTTCGCTGATGAACATAGATGCTAAAATCCTCCACAAAATATTGGCAAACCGCATCCAGCAATACATTCAAAAGATTATCCATCACGATCAAGTGGGATTCATCCCAGGGATGCAGGGATGGTTCAATATACGCAAATCAGTAAACGTGATACACCCCATAAATCAAAGAAAAGACAAAAACCACATGATCATCTCGATAGATGCAGAAAAAGCATTTGACAAGGTACAGCACCCATTTATGATCAAAACACTCAGCAAAATGGGAATCAATGGGGCATTCCTCAACGTAATAAAGGCCATATATGAAAAACCTACAGCCAATATCATACTCAACGGGCAAAAACTGAAAGCTTTCCCACTAAGATCGGGAACACGACAAGGATGTCCGCTCTCACCGCTTCTTTTCAACATCGTATTGGAAGTCCTAGCCACAGCGGTCAGACAAGAGAAAGAGATGAAAGGCATCTAAATAGGAAAGGAGGAAGTAAAACTATCATTGTTTGCAGATGACATGATAGTGTACATAGAGAACCCTGTAGACTCTACCAAAAAACTCCTCAACCTAATAAGTGAATTTGGCAAAACAGCAGGATACAAAGTCAACATTCAGAAATCAAAGGCGTTATTGTACACCAGCAATGCAATAGAAGAAGAAGAAATCAGGAAAAATATACCATTCAATATAGCATGAAAAAAGATAAAGTACCTAGGGATAAATTTAACCAAAGACACAAAAGACCTGTATGCAGAAAACTATACAACATTGAAAAAAGAAATTAAGGAAGACACAAATAAATGGAAGCATATACCGTGCTCATGGATTGGAAGAATTAATATCCTTAAAATGTCCATACTACCAAAAGCAATTTATAGATTCAACGCAATCCCTATTAAGATACCAATGACGTATTTCACAGAAATAGAACAGACATTTCAAAAATTTATATGGAACCATAAACGACCTCGAATAGCTGCAGCAATTTTGAGAAAGAAACACAAAGTAGGAGGGATCACAATACCGGACATCAAACTCTACTACAAAGCCACTATACTCAAAACAATCTGGTACTGGCACAAGAACAGACCCGTACACCAGTGGAACAGAATAGAAAGCCCAGAAATAAGCCCAGGTCTCTATGGACATCTAATATTTGACAAAGGGGGCAGAAGCATAAAATGGAGCAATAACAGCCTCTTCAACAAATGGTGTTGGGAGAGCTGGATGGCTACATGCAAAAAATTGAAATTGGATCATCAGCTGACACCATACACAAAAATAAACTCAAGATGGATAAAAGACTTAAATATAAGTCGCAACACCATCAAAGTCCTAGAGGAGAACATTGGCAGGAAACTCTCAGATATCCCACGCAGCAATTTTTTCACTGATATGTCTCCTAAAGCAAGGGACATAAAGGAAAGAATAAACAAGTGGGACCTCATCAAAATAAGAAGCTTCTGCACGGCGAAAGAAAACATCAGCAAAATGAAAAGGGAGCCAACTATTTGGGAAAATATATTTGCTAATGATACATCAGATAGAGGTTTGATCTCCAAGATATACAAAGAACTCACTCGACTTGACTCCAAGAAGACAAACGATCCAATCAAAAAATGGGCAAAGGACCTGGGCAGATGCTTTTCTAAGGAGGAGATACAGAGGGCCCAGAGGCATTTGAAAGGATGCTCTGCATCACTAGCCATTAGAGAAATGCAGATCAAAACCACCATGAGGTACCACCTCACACCGGTCAGAATGGCCATCATAAACAGATCAACAAACAACAGGTGCTGGCGAGGCTGTGGAGAAAAGGGAACTCTAGTCCATTGTTGGTGGGAATGCAGACTGGTGCAGCCACTATGGAAAGCAGTGTGGAATTTCCTCAGAAAGCTGAAAATGGAACTGCCTTTTGATCCAGCGATTCCCCTGCTGGGACTATACCCTGAGAACACCAAAACGCCAATACAAAAGAACCTATGCACCCCAATGTTCATAGCAGCACAATTTACAATAGCCAAGTGTTGGAAGCAACCTAAATGCCCATCAGTAGATGATTGGATCAAAAAATTATGGTACATATACACAATGGAATACTACGTAGCAGAAAGAAAAAAAGAAGTACTAAACTTCGCAACAGCATGGATGGAACTGGAGAGCATCATGCTAAGCGAAATAAGCCAGGGGGCGAAAGACAAATACCATATGATCTCACCTATAAGCGGAACCTAACCAACAATGCAAAGAAGCAAGGCAAATATGACCAGCAACACTGAAAGGAAAAGAAATCAACAGAGACAAGAGGGAAGGGGGGGGCAGGGAACGGGAAGGGAAGGGGAAAGTCAAGGAACATATAGCAAGGACTCATGGACAAAACCAAAGGGGAAGAGCTGAGGGAGGGAAGGTGGGAGGGGACAAAGGAAAGAGGGGGGGGGGAAGGCAGAGACAAATGTATTTAAAAAGTAAATAAATTAATTAAAAAAAAAAAAAAAAGATTTCTCAGAATTTTTTTGGATTTAAAACTACTTGCCTGCCAGTATTTTCAATTTTGAAAAGGTGCTGCTTCCTACAGTTTCATTTGCTTTATTCTCAAGCAAGATTTCCCAGTTGTAAATATTCACCATAAGTGTCAATTATCTTTATGCCATAACAAGTTTCAGGCACACACACCGTCTTAGTCAACTAAAACTACGTATGAAAACAATCTATGCAACACATTGCTATAGGTGGTGTCTCACCAAAATCATTATCTCTATAATGGAAACATAAATGCCTAACTAAGATCAAAGGTCAAATTTTCCATAATTATCTAGTCAGATGATATGTGTTCCAGGATTCCTTTGGGAATCTAGCAGCTTTATCACATATTAATGCTTATTAGATGAAAATGATCTTTACTGTTCAAATTAGATCTTATAAGCTATTCCTCCTCACTTCCAAACTAATTGCTATCAAATATTAGCTGAGTTTAATAGTATTTATTCAATAAATCTGATGGTTATATTTTATCAATTAACTACAATTGATTTAAAAGCAAATATCACTACACTACAAGAGTAGATGAACAAATTTCTTAAAGTGTATTGCTTAAGCTCTTAACAATAATACAGTGTGATAACTGGAAAATTGTATACATAAAATACACACACACATAAAAAATTTAAAGCATAATTTCACATTTACTGTATCATATGACCCAAATTCTTAAAGAGTTGGTTTTGGATTAATATGTTAAAACTGAAAGCATGATAACATTATTTAATGAACAGAACAAATAACTGTGACTATGGCCCATGTGAATTTTTCTCCAGATCCACCATCCTTCATTAACTGTAATGAACTGAAACATTTAAAATTGTGATATAAGCCTATTTATTCTAAGATCTTTCCTAAAATGTTCAAAATGCAACCCATGTACTATTTTCTAAGCAACAATTTTAAGAAAGTTCTGAGCCCTGGCTGTCGTGGCTCAGTGGATTGAACGCCTATCTGTGAACCAAAGAGTCAAGGTTCGATTCCCAGTCAGGGCACATGCCTGAGTTGCAGGCCAGACCCCCAGTGTGGGGCACACGTGAGGCAAACACACACTGATGTTTCTTTCCTTCCCTTTTTCCTCTCCCTTTCCCTCTGTCTAAAAATAAATAAATAAAATAAAATAAAATAAACTTTTAAAAATTCTGAAATGGTACTAATAATTAAGTTTGTTGTACATACTTTGAGTTTATTACTTAATTATTCAATTTCATTCAATTAAAAACATGTGCAAAGCTCTCAAAACACTTAATTCATTAATTATATAACTTGTCTGCCTCTTTCACTCCACTAGACCCCAAGTTCCTTAAGGAGAAGTAGAGTATTTAATTCCCTATTTTTTCAAAAGTAAGCTAAAGTAGGCACTCATATTTATTTATTGATGGATGATTGAATAAGTGAATGAATTAATGAATGAATGACAAAAAAAAGCATACCACTATGTGTCTAAAGATCACAACCTGTTTAAATTTCAACACAATTTACAAAATATTTGATCAGTCACTTAATTTACCAGGGCAACTAAATTAAGAAAGAGGAGTCTTCAGTAAATAATGATCGGAAAATTAGATATGAACATTCAGGGGAGTGAAGTTAGACTCTTATCTCATACCTTATACAAAAATAATTTCTTAAGGGATTAAAGATTTAAACGTAAGACCTGGAATTTTAAAACTACTGGAGAAAATATAGGAGACAGACTGCTTGGCATTAGACTGAACAATGACTTTTAAGTATGATTCCAAAGCGTAGGCAACAAAGCAAAAATTAGCAATTAGGATTGCATCAAACTAATAAGTGTCTGAACAGCAAAGGAAACAGTCAACACAATGTAAGGCAACCTATGGAATGGGAGAAAATATTTAAACCATACATCTGACAAGGGGTTAATGTTGAAAATGCATAAGGAATACAAATAATTAAATAACAAGGAATCAAACTATGCTATTCATAAATGGGCATAAGACCTGAATAGATATTACTCTCCCGGCAGCAGAAAAAGAAAGCAGAGAGTAGAATGGTGGTTGCCAGGGCCAGGGAGATGGGGTAAATGGGGAGATGTTGGTCCAGGGGTACAAGGTTCTGTTATGCAGGATGGATAGTTCTGAAGATTCTAATGTACGGTACTGTGACTATAGTTAACAGCACTGTATTACATACTTGACATTTGTTGAAAGTATTCTCATCACAAAAATAAAAGCAGTAACTAGGGAGGTAATGTATATACTAATAAGCTTGATTGCATTAATCATTTCACAATGTCTATCAAAATACCATGTTGTAGCCTTTAAATATACACAATATTTGTTAATGAAAAATAAAAACCCCAAGGCACTAAGTTAATGCTGTTATTTCTCGAATACATTCAGTTCAGTTATTTGATATAATCACATAATATCTTATATTCAGAGAATACTTTGACACATAGAAACTTATAACAGTGATCTAGTAGTAAATAAAAATATATTCTAAACCTTTTAGCTTGATTAATACAGACAATATATATTCAATTAGGGACACATTTTATTAAAACTAGCTTTTCTGACAACTAGATTTACTTCATGGCATTAAAAATGTTTTTAACTTTATTAGTAAAATATGTTTATAGAAATATATTGTTGTTAGTCCTAATAGGAAAGTACAAATAAACTATTTCAGCCTACATGTCACTTTAGTCAAATGTGACCAAATGTGTTGTATATGATCACATGAGATTCTGCTTCTTCTTCCATGTACTACATCGATATTTATTCAAAAATTGATCATTTAATATCATCTGCATGATTTTGGAGAGTAACAAAATATATATTTTTAAGTTTGACAGCAAGAAGTGAACAACTGTTTTTTTTTGAATCAAAGGAATATTCTACTTTAATAAGAATATGCATATAAAATTTCATTTTGAAAAAATAAGAAAAATAAAGCTACTTGGGTTATTACATTATTTATATGTTTTAATCTCATGCATATGTATTTTAAAATAGAAATGTTTTTTTCACTGTCACAAAATTCTGCTAAAAAAACACACTTTGTTGTGTAAATGCATGGCAGAGCATGATTGAATAATACTGCTTTGCATTTGTTGCTGAGTTTGCCAAGGTTGACTCTGTCATTGGCAGCAATCTTAATATAATGTTTACTAATAGCTCTGTAGAGGAGCATTATTACCATAGCAACAAATGAAGAATACTAGAGAGATTAATCGCTTCTACACTATCAGTGTTCAGTTTGCTGTAAAGCAGTGTTTTGTAGTTTGATAATTGCAAGTCTAGAATGAATGTACATTATAAGTTGATTAGCATAAACGCTTAAAATGAAGAATATCTCTGTTAAAAGGAAGAAATTTTGCAAAATAGGTAGGACTATATAATAAATATGGCCCTGGTTCAAAAGCTTTGCATAGAGCTAACGAATCATAGCATTAGTCATATTATTTGACACTGGTCATTTGATATGGTCAATTTTTGGAAGGTTCTTAGCATATACATACACACATTCTCCATGTGAAAAAATGACATAAGAATGCTATTCAGAGTTTCCTCATGAAATTATCTCTACAAAAAACTATTAACCAGCCTCTAGGATGTGCATCCTTGACTATCTGTAAAAGCTATTTGAAGCCTATGTACACTCTCCCTATTCATAAACACTTGTATTTCACGTGAAAGTTATTTAAGTGTTGTATATGGTTGACTGTCACAAATTGCCTCAGATTATTGTACTGTCCAAGTAGTATCCTTAATTTAGGACTATGTACTTTTAGAAAAGAAAGGATTCTTTTTGAAAACTTTGTATTCCGTTGCCTTAGAAGCACAACACATAGTTTGTATTGTGCACAAGCACAGAGGGTTGCATTAACTTAGTACTTTCTAACCTCTAATAATAAAAAACAGAAATGACAGCAGAACTACCATTTTGTTGTTTTATTGCACTGAGAGACTGATAGAGCTATTATTTCATTTATAAGAATAAAAGTTCCATGAAAGTGAATGTCTATAAATTCAAAAAATATAATTTCTTTAAATCTATTAAAATTAAAACTAATTTATGGGCCCCCTTATATTTGAATTTGAATTGTTTTTTGAGAATTAGTGGCAAAATAAACAATAAAGGTAGAAGTATTAAAATCATTATTATATTTGTCATTGAGTAGAGTAGTAAATAGTAGGCTTACCATAAGCAACAGACTTTGCATTTTGGATATCATTTTTAGTGGTTATTATATTTATAAGGGTTACTTATTTTTAGAGAAATAAGAGCTTACAATAATGACAAATGAAAAGCATTCACTGCGGCTGTTTAGTAATCAGAATATCACTGACTAAACAATATTTGAAGATTTTCATTTGTGCTGAATATCATTAGTTTATAGGGAGCACTGTTCCATTTAGACAGTAAATATTGCCCATATGATTTCATTAAAACCACAGTGCAAAATTATTGTAAATTTTTTTTACATAAAAAAAAAACACCACCACTACTGCACCTGTAGACTCTGTGTTTAACATCTTAGAAATGAACCCAGTGTTTAAGATTTTTTTCCCAATGAGCTGACCAGCTGTTCTCTTCATGGTTTCTCTAACAGCTATTCCCCCATGTACTATGGATTAAACAGCAAATTGATAAAGTCCTTCATTAACCCATGGTTATTCTCACAGATTGCACTGAGGAGGCCGAATTAAATTGTATAGCAGAAAATATCAAACAATTCTTACTTGGGGAATGGTAAAACTAGAATTGAAAGAATATAGTGATCTTTTCTATATGTAGATTTTATTAGTATATTCATTCAGATTTTACTTTACAGAATAAGTAGATTCCTAAAAATTTGTTCCCATTGTTTTAAAAATGATTTTTCCAATAAACTCTAGAATTTAAATATTATAGCTGGGTATACTTACATTTTAATAAAAAGAATACTTAAGATGCCATGAATGTCTGTGACAGTGCGCAGTAGTCTACAAACCAACCAATATCACCACTAGAATTGCTACAAAAAACTTGAAATAATTAGAATCTCTTTTTATATTTTTTAAATTCATATTTTTACATATCTAACTTTTTTAAGGCATAGATTATATAGAGAAAAATGGTGAAATATGTAGAATAGCATAAAATATTGTTAGCATTTGATAATACTCTAATAAAATTTTACTTTTATTTTTATTCTATATAAATGTTTTTCTTCCAGAGTAGAGAATATAATGCATGCCTTTATGAAAAAAACAAAGATATGAAAATCTAAGTGCAAGCCTCTAGATATTAATATTCATATTTGTTTTTCTTAAAATCATTTTCCACATCCTCCCGGTAGAAAGTGTGTGTGTGTGTGTGTGTGTGTGTGTGTGTGTGTGTGTGTGTGTGTGTGTGTGATGCTTGCGGGGGAAGGTAATTGCTATTGTCTATGATGGATAGCTCCTTATGCCCTAACCCCCGCAGTATTTTGAAAACAGGATATATACAATATATCTTTGAGTAAATTAATACATATGCTTTAAGAAAATATAATACATATATTCTGAATTTATTATTACTTTTTAAATTGAGTGGATTTACAAAATAGTTTTCTACAGAATTTCTTTTAGTACTCTACATAGTAAAATTATACAAGTGTTATATTTGCAGTATAGTAACATCAAATATTTACACAAGTACATAAATAGAAAAGGAATGACTTTGTAAAGTTTTGTGTTCTCCTTTTTTTACTGAGTTTTTCAGAGAAGAATCTTGTCCAGTCCTCAAAATATTAAGCAATACCTTTTAATGATTGCAAAGCAATGCACCTTATTAATATAAAATATTTTATGTATCATTCTATTAACATATAGAAAATTCTCTATTTTATATATTACAAAAATGTCAGGAAAAAACTTAATGTATAAATTATGTGTCCATACATTCTGATTATTTGATTGTGTATTAGAAGTAGAATTAGTATTTTTTTCAATGTACAAAGCACATTTTTACTGACAAATTTTTAGAGCAGTATAATGTCCAAAGCAAAATTGAAGGGAGGATTCAGAGATTTCCCATATACTTTCTGCATAACATTCCCCATTTTCAATAACTCCCACCAGAGTGGTACATTTGTTATGACTGATGAACATGTATTGACACATCATTTCACCTAAAGTCCATAATTTACATTATGGTTCACTTTTCCATCATTGTGGTATCCTACAGAGTATTTTCACTGTCCTGCAAGTTCTCTTTGTTCTGTTTATCCATCTCCCCTCACTCCAAACCCTGGCAACTACTGATCTTTTTACTGTTTCCAAGATCTGCCTGTTCTAGAATTTTGTATCATTAGAGTCATACAGTATGTAACCTTTTCAGATTGACCTCTTTAACTTAGTAACTTGTATTTAAACTTCCTCCATGCCTTTTCATATCTTTAAAAGCCATTTATTTTAAAAAATTTTACTTTTCAATTACAGTTTACATTCAATATTGTATTAGTTTCAGGCATACAGATGAAACTCATTTCTTTTTAAATTAAATTTATTGGGATGAAATAGATTAATAAAATGATATAGATTTCAAATATACATTTATGTGGTACATCATCTGTATATTGCATTGTATGTTTACTACACAGTCAAATCTCCTTCTGTCACTTTATTGAACACACTTTATCTTTTACTATCCTCCTCCCCTTTTTCCTCTGGTAAATACCATACTGATGTCTGTGTCTATAAGTTTTTGTTCGTTTGTTTGTCTTGTTTTTTATTTGTAGCTTTCAGTTGTATATCTCATATATAACCAAAATCATATTTTTTTTATTTTTAAATCATGTTTATTTTATTACAGTTGTCTCACTTTTTCCCCCTTTGCCTTCCTTTCCCCCCATCCCTCCCCTCTTTCCCACAGTCATTTCCAACTCTGTTGTCCATGTCCATGGGTCATTCTTACATGTTCTGTATTTATGCTGGTTTGGTGGAGTGCATTCTTTTAGCCTTCTTTTGTCTGGCAAATTCCTTATTTCACCTTCCATTTTAATTGAGAACCTCACTGGGTAGAGCAGTCTTGGTTGCAGGCCTTTGCTTTTCATGACTTGGAATATTTCTTGTCATTTCCTTCTGGCTTGCAGTGTTTCTGTTGAGAAGTCAGCTGCTAGCCATATCGGGGCTCCCTATTATGTCACTACCTCTTTCTCCCTTGCTTGCTTTAGGATTCTCTGTTTGTCTTTGATATTTGCCGTTTTAATTATGATGTGTCTTGGAGCAGGCCTCATTGGGTTTCTCTTGAATGGCACCCTCCGTGCTTCCTGGACTTGTGTGACTTTTTTCTCTCCTCCAGTTAGGGAAGTTTTCCATCATTACTTTTTCAAATAGGTCCTCTATCCTTTCCTCGTCTTCTTCTCCTTCTGGTTTCCCTATTATATGTATATTATTACATTTCAGGTTGTCTTGCATCTCCCTACACGCCTCTTCAATCTTTTTTAGTCCTTTTTCACTTTCTCGCTCTTTCTGGGAGCTTTTTTCTACCTTTTCCTCCAGCTCGCTGATTCGATCCTTTGCTTCATCTAGCCTGCTTTTGATTCCTTCTATTGTGTTCTTCATTTCAGAAATTGTATTCTTCATTTCGTCTTACCTCTTATTGATTGTTTCTATGTCCTTTTTCATGCTGATACAGTTTGCAGTAAGTTCCTCATAGTTTTTCTGTATTTTTTTGTAATTCTCTTTGGGCCCACTGAGCTCATTGAGCTTCCTTAGGACAGTTGTTTTGAACTCAGTATCTAATAATTTACTTGCCTCTATTTCATTTAGTTCTCTTTCTGGGGATTCCTCCTTTCCCTTCCACTGGGGGATGTTTCTTTGTCTTCCCATTATTTGTCAGACTCTTCTTTTTTGCTTCTGCTTCTTAAATTGACCTGTCTTGATTTCCTGACTTTGTGGTGTGAACTTCTATGGTAGGCGAATGCTGTTTTTTCTTTCTGGATCTGCCTCTGATGATGTCAGCTCTTGACCCTGTCTGGCCTCAGGCAGTCTGTTGGAGATTTCCAGGAATCTATTGTCTGCGGCTGTCTCCTTCAGTTGTTAATCTAGTCACTCTGCATTCAGCAGGCTGGCTTAGAGACACCACAGGGCGGAGCAGAGTCCCTCCTGGGGGTGGGGTTATTGTATCCTCTCACACTGCTGCTGCTGAGAGGCATGGTTTGCCTGAGCAAGATGGCTGCTGCCACATGGGGAATAAGTCAGCATCAGGATTCTGCCAGCCACTCTCTCAGTTCTCTCCCCAAAGCCTCCCTCCCTAGTCTCTCCTCAAGTGTCTCCAGCACACTCTGCCCCCGATCCTGCCAAAGCCCAGGGTAAGTGGCTACAAATAAAATTTATTTGTTGGCCCTTTAAACGGCACTTTCCAGCTCCAGACGCTTGTCTCTGCCGGCTACAACCCTGCTGCTTTTCTCAGCTGGCTGTTACCTGTGTACTTTTTGGGCTCTGGTGCTGTAGGCTGGAGATCCCTGATTATGGTTCAGAGTCTGTTCTTCTCAGGGGGATCCAACTCATCGTTTCAATATCCTCTTGGTGCTGCTGCCTGTGGGTGCCCCACTTGGCTTCTTGAGTCTCTAAAGCACTCCTTACCAGTTAGGTTTTGTTGAAGCTGATTCCTTTGTCTGTCCAAGGTTATAAGATTCCTCTCTCATTATTGTTTAGTTGTTTGTTCCAGGTTGGTCCTGGGAGGAGGTCAGTGTGACTTCCTTCCACTCACTCCTCTGCCATCTTGATTCTGAAATCATATTTCTTTTTTAGCAATGAATAATATTCCATCATCCAGTTTTATTTATTCATTCGCCTATTGAAGGGCATCTTTGATACTTACAAGTCTTGGCAATTACAAATAAGGCTCCTATACAGATCTTTATGCAGGTTTTTATGTGGACATAAGTTTTCAGCTCCTTTGGGTCAGACCAAGGAGCTTGATGGCTGAATCATATGGTCAGAGTGTTTTTGGTTTTATAAGAAACCACCAAACTGCCTTCCAAAGTGGCTGTACCATTTTGCATTCCCACCACCAATGAGTAGGTTTTGTACATCCACAGCCACCCCAGCACTTGGTGTCGTCAGTGTTCTAGTTTGAGCATTCTAACAGGGTTGTAGTGGTATTTCATTATCATTTTAAGTTGTATTTCCCTGATGACACACGAAGTGGAGCATCTTTTATATGCTCATTTGCTCAGGCATCTATTAAAGACTTTGGTCCATTTTTAAATTGGGTTGTTTGTTTTCTTATTATTGAATTTTAAGAGTTTATATTTTGGATAAAATTAGAGTTATAATTTCCATCACTGTATAATTAGTGTGTCTTATTAACCATTACTAAAAATTAGGCAAGTTGAATAAATACCAGTAATATTATTTTGTTTTCCAATTTGACAACTGTAAATTGTGAAATAATTGAAATTGCATTAAATACTTTAAAGTTAGAAATATTAAAGTCATAAATAAAAATAATATTTTTAAAACTTGGAACTGGAAAATATTATGCTAAGTGAAATAAGCCAGTCAGTGAAAGACAACTACCATATGATCTCACTTATCAGAGGAATAGAATGAACAAAATTAACAAACAAAATAGAACCACAGGCATGGAAACATGGAACACCCTGATACATGTACAGGAATGATTATTGAAGGATTATTCATAGTAAACACAAACAAGAAACAACACAAAAATATCTTTTATCAACAAAGAAATGGAGAAATAAGTTGTAGCCTGTTCATACAATAAACTCTCATACAACTTTGAGAATTAATAAACTAGGTACATATGAAGGGCAGTGATAAACCTCATCAATGTAAGATTGAGCTGTATAATTCAGAGATAAGCCCAAGCTCCACACATCACTGAAACTTACTTGCATGTCAGTAGCTATCAATACTGGAGAACTAAAGTAACGTTTATGTATATATCATTGTGTCCAGGAAAATCTTTGGGGATCCTCTCATTGAACAGAAGAAAGGATTAGAGATAGTGAAGAAATAGTGTTGATCTAGTTTTTCATAGATTTTTTTTAATAAATGGTATTAATATACCAAAGCATATAATATTACTAAATAACATGGGATCTTTTGCCAGAAACATAAAAAATACATTGTCAACAACTATAAGGAGATATCTGATATATTGTATGCTTCTACTATCCAAAGTTACTCACTTTTTTAGTGCACATATATGATTTAGGCTATCATTCAGAATTCTTGCATTTCACAATTTGTCATAAATATATTTTCTTTGTGTTATTTTTAATCATTTTTGTCAAAATTTGTTCATTGTAATGATTACTTAGGAAGCTTCACATAAATACATTTATGTTCCAGCTTAAATAAGCAAATATTTGGTAGTTTATGTTTTAATAGAAATCCCACCCCTTAATAAAACAGTGAAACCTCCATAGTAAAACTTTTGGCATTAGAAGCAAATTGAAAATTTAGGGCAAAGAGCACTGGCTGGAGTGGCTCAGTGGACTGAGTGCCAGCCTGGGAACCCAAGGGTTGTTGGTGAAATTCCCAGTCCAGGGCACATGACTGAGGTGCCGGCCAGATCCCCAGTAGGGGACGTGTGAGAGGCAACCACACATTGATATTCCCCTCTCTCCTTCCCTTCCCCTCTCTAAAAATAAATAAATAAAATCTTTAAAAAATAGAAAGAAAATACTTTAAAAAAAGAGAAAATTTAGGGAAAAATAGCTGAGATGGTCTCCATTTTTCTCATTTCTTCCAATGCAAAAGATTGGCCTTAAGTCTCTGTATATAATGCTGATTCCATTAAATTCAGAGAGAACATCTTATAAAGGAGAAAAACCAAATTTACACACTGCCTAAAATCTTATTGTTTGTGAATCCCATACTTAGATGTAATTTCTTTCTGGCTAGTTGGAGTGAAGTTTATTGTACCAAAGAAATAATTTCCAAGTATCTTAAGATACCTAGCAAAATTAATGAGGTTGACTTTTGCTTAAATTAAAGACAAAGTAGATTTGGGCACAGATAATTCACACCATGCTGTCCTTCATGAACAATTTAATAAGTTTAGATCAAAACTGCAATATTTTAAGTGCAATATGAGGAATGCATTTATATCTATAAACTCTGTCATATTGAAATACATGGTCAGCTTAATATGGAATTAAAGACATCCTGTCAAATTAATTTTCCATCACTAATGATGTAAAGCAAAAATCTGTAATGGCATTTGCTTTATTCAATCTGCTTTGCATAGCAATGATAAATTATGTAACTGATAATGTGACACTAAACACAAAGTGGTATTTGTAATCATCTAGGATGTTCATTTACCTTCATCAACTGACAATGTCACAACTTTTTGAAGTCAATCTCTCATGTTCTAATATTTTCTGATAGCTGTAGCTGTCTGTATGGAATTATTTTTTTTTCTAAAAGTGAACTTGATTTCATAGGCAGTAATGTTGTGCTTTCCAATGGAAATGAAATGTTTCTCTTATACTAAAGAAGTCTAACAGAGAAGTTGGTAAAAGCTGTTACTTCAAATCTCCATCCTTCCCTCTCTACATTAGGTGCATATAATTGTTAACTGACTGTGCTCCTTCCCTCCCCCTTCCCCCCACAAAACACAAAAGCCTTGAAAATCAGATGGAAATAACTCTTGTAGGAGAAAAACCGATTAATTTCCATCAAAATACCCCAGACTGCCTCTCAGAGTTAGGAAATTTTGCAAAATACCATTTAATTCAAAGCACCTGGATTTGATCTCAAGATTTGTAGATGAATATTTCTAACATTTAAAAAAATTGTATATTATGATAGTTTTCAAAGCAACCTCATATCTATTCAACCCATGGTCTGTGTCATAGTTTTTGCAAATATCAAAATGAACCTGGTAGAGTGGAGAAAACACTGCCTTTGCCATCACATGACCAGAGTTACAGTCTTCACTGTAACTAATTCACATTACTAATCTGTGACCTTGAAAAATTTATCTAAACTTAGATACTGAATTTCTTCATGTGCAATTAGAACATAATAATGTATACGTTGGAGTGTTATGCAGATTAAATACACACACCACACACAAACATACACACATATACATATCATTCTAACATCACAAAATTCGCTGATGAATCTCTAACTGCCTAGAACAAAGGCTGGCAATGTGAAAATAAAAGTTTCTGTTTTTTTTAAATCATGTAACTAAGAATTTGGTGAGGTAGATCTTGCCTTGCTGGCAAGAATGAAATGAAATGCTTCATATATAGGTAGTAAATATAGAATTCTATCAAGACAAAAGTGGTAAGATAAAATTGGGTCCTAATTTGCAGGCAAAGGAAAGCTACATACCAATCTCAGCAATGGAAAAACAAGAATTCTTTCTCCCATGTTATTAGGTAGAAAATGAATATCAGCATTTTTGCAACAAGGCAAGCTCCTTAGTAAGGTAGATTTTCATAGTTAAAACCACAAATCAAGTTTACTAGGTGTTGTCTATACACAAATGAAGCACAGAAAATGAAGAAAAATCCAGAATGTTAACATTGGAAGTTCTACAGGTGGGAATAATAACATTAATTTTGTACAGTTTTTAATGACATCTGGTGCTTTTATGGATAATTTATGTATATCAGCAACCATAATACTTTTGCAATATTATTGCTGAGGACTTTATATCACTGTAGTATAGAATTATAGATTTTAAAATTAAGAATAAAGGAGAGACAGATTGACCTACCTTCAGGTCTTGATTTTGGTTAAGCTATTCATAGACTTGCCTAAAGAGTAACCTGCCAGTATAACTCTTCATGTCTTTTAACTCTTATGCTCCAAATTTATCTTTATTATCTGTTGCTCACAGTTCTTTGAAGAGCAACTTGGAACTGGAGCTTCCTGACACATCTATTGCTCTCTATGAAGAAAGAAAATTTCATGCCATTACATAAGGATACGCAGTATCAATTTTAACTCTCTCATTGAAAGTCTTTGTTATTTCTTAGCCATATTTTACTTCTTATAATCTTGATTTTTCTCTATATACTTTATCAATCCACTTCTTTTAATTATGCTTAATCTAGTGATTATTACAAAGAGTTTAACATTTTGATTCATTGTCATTATGAATTGCAATAAAGATTAGGGGACAGGAAGGCTAAATACATTAGCCAGAGGCCTCTAAATATAATTTACCAAGACCGGAATAGGTATTTTTTAGGGAAACATCAATGAAATGGGAAGATGGAAAAGACTGAAAGATTTTGAAGAGTTTCAGGTGGAGATGTAGATATGACTTCAATGAATGAGAAGGGGAAGAAGAAATGTAGTTTACTGTAGTGTAGTTCTAAGTGTAGTTTACTGCAGGCTGCATTACCACTTACTGCCAGGATATCGAGCCATCCACTGCCCAACACATAGGCACACTCTTTGTGGCCCAGTCTCTTCAAGAATACAGCTAAGAAAAGGAAGTTTCAAGAAAAGGAATCAAAATAAATTTTTGATGTCACATTTGAACAACACTTGGAAGTAAAACACTTGCATAATGAAAAGTCTTTCTACCTAATAATAAAGTTAAAAAAAAACAACAAAAATTAATGCTTTGAATATTTGTGCTCTAAAATGACAAAATTTATTAGCATATAGTTCTGTCAGCCAGAAATAAAAAATGGGTCTCACTGGGCTGAAATCTATTCCTGTAAGTAGGGCTGCATTCCTTTTTGAGGCTGTTGGACCCCATTCTCTTGTCTTTTTCAGTTTCTAGAGATTGCAAACATGCCAAAACTTTTGGCACCCTTCCATCTTCCAAACTGGCAATGGCCAGAGACTTCTTTTACATGCTGCATAACGGGATCCCACTGTGTCACATAAAGCCTCCTGTGATTACATTCGGCTCTGCTGGCTAATGCAGGAGAATCCCATCTCACGGTTCTTAACCTAATTACATCTACAAGATGCCTTTTCTCTTCACATCTTCTGCATACACAAAATTGTGTCTTCTTAAATAATGGGTTTATTAATCCTTTAAAGTTGGTAGGACCAATAGGGAAATCCACTTTCTCAATCTTGATAGTGTTAATTTGTTTTCCCTCTTTTTCTCATCAATTGTTTTGATCCTTTAAAGCTCTGCCAGGTAGATGAGTTGGTTAAAGCATTGTCCTGATACACCAAGGTTGTGAGTTTGATGCCTGGTCAAGGCACATAAAAGAATCAACCAACGAATGCATAAATGAGTCAACAACAAGTCACTGTTTTATTTTGTTTCTCTCTCTCTCCTCCCCTTCTTTTTGCTCTATTAAAAAAAATTAATAAAAATAATTATTTTATAGTTTCATAGATATTTCATGATTTTTTTCTATTTCTACTGCTTTGATTTTTAATCCTTCCTTTATTTTTTTCCTCCTGTTTACTTTGGACTAACTTGCTTTTTTTTTTCCTTGAGCTGTGAGCTTAAGTTCTTGATTGTAAACAGCTCTTCTTTCTTGATATATTTAATGCTATAAATTTCCTTCTAAGCACTTGTTAAGCAACATCCCACAGAACTAGATATGTTGGCTTTTTTAAAAATTCAGCTCAAAATATTTACTAATTTGAAATTTCTTTGAACTTCAGTTTTTAATTCGAGATTTATTTAGTACTCTTTAGTTTCCAAATATTTGGAGAAGAGATCCTTTCTCTTCCTTTTTTTTCCTGAAAAAAAAGTGTAGCTGGATAATAATTTTGTATGAGTATCTTAAAGATATCTTGTGACTGCTTCCTGACTAGCATAGAATGTGATGAAAGTTTCTGTAATCATTATCATTATTCCTCTATGCAGATTTCCTCTTTTCTCTAATTGTCTCTAACAATTTTTCTTACTGATTTTCAGCCAATTGGTTATGTATTTTGGTGTATTTTTATTATTACTCTGAATGAATTTTTGTATTTCTTGTTTCTGTAGGTTTCTAATTTTTGTGTCATTTGTGGATTCTTCACCTGTTATTTTCTTAAATGTTTTCCTCTCCTTCTAAGATTCCAATTACATATATATTAAATCACTCAATATTTTGTCTTAAGTCACTGAAATCATGCTCATTTTTGCAAGTTTTTTTTCCCACTTATTTGAACCTAAGTTTGGATAGTTTCTATCTCAGTGTGTATAAATTCACTCCTATTTTCTACTGTAGTATCTATTCTTCTGTTAAATTTGTTAATGTTTCTTTCAGACATTATATATTTAACCCTGACATTTAATTTTGTTTTCCTTTCCTGTATGTTCAATTTATCTCCCGATTATTTTGATATTTTTCTTATAATCATGTATCATATTTATAATTTTTATAACTATTTCTATAACTCTGACATGAATTTAATAAAGATCGAATCATCTTTATCATTTCTGGAGTTAAATCTAAAGAATAATTTCCACCTTGGTTATGGGTTTCTTGTTTTTTCTTTTTCACATGATGTGATTGGCAAAAAATGTTTCTACTTGCCCCAAAGATGTTAATTTCTTAATATCTATAATCTATTAATGTATTCCTTCAACATGGTAAAGGAGACTTTTCTATTAAATGTGCAGAATTCAGGATGAGGAATTTATCCAGGATTATTTGCATGGGCCCAGTCTAATTATAGGAGTCCTTGAAGTCAGAGAGTTAGGACATTAGAAAGAATTTACTGCCCATTCTTAGATTTATAGATAGAAAAGGGGAGCAGAGTATGTGTCAAGGATGTGATAGTTTG
This sequence comes from Pteronotus mesoamericanus, assembly GCF_021234165.1. Lineage (NCBI taxonomy): Eukaryota > Metazoa > Chordata > Mammalia > Chiroptera > Mormoopidae > Pteronotus > Pteronotus mesoamericanus. The sequence goes on along the minus strand of NW_026555247.1, from coordinate 11,747,601 downwards.
GAGTGACCTTAAATTTAGTCAGTAATACTGTAAAGAGGATTCTGAGTTCTGAGTCCTAAAACCACAAGGAACTGAATTCTGCTAACAACACAAATAAGTAGGAAACCAATTCTTTCCCAGAGCCTCTAAAAAAGAAATGTAGTCTATGCACACCTTGATTTCAATGTAGTAAAGCCTCTTATCACACTTTTGACCTATAGCACTCTACATCATAAATTTGTATAATTTAAGCCACTAAATTTATAGTAATTTCTTATGGAATCAGTAAGAATCTACTATGTATTTCTAGTAAGTTTTCATTTTTAGCCAGACATTGTAAGTATTCTATTGTTGAATATGTGATTTCATTTTATTTAAAGAGTGCTGTATTTATATTTATATTCTGTTAACTGTTCTGGGAGCTTCTCCTGTAACAGTTGGAGCATCACCCCATGCATCTAAAGATTGCAGGTTTGATCCCCAGTCAGGGCATCTACCCGGGTTGAGGGTTCAATCCCCAGTGGGGGGCACATGCCTGGGAGCCAGGGTGGAGGAGAGGGGGGCAGCCCATCAACATTCTCTCTCCTTTCCTCGCTCTCTACAATTCAATGAGCATATTTTAGGGTGAGGATTAAAGGCAGGGCGGGGAACTATAAGATGATACATTGGGAAATGTGACTTAGTAACTTTAACTATACAGAAATGTGTACCTTGTAATGGAGATAGAGCCAAAGAAGCCTATTAGGAGATTTACTGCTTTAATCCAGACATAAACTTGATTGGGACTTGATATATGGTAGTGGTAATTAAATGTATAGGATAAAGGTGGAGGTCTCTAATTATCTATCATTTTTTGTTTGTTTTATACATTAAAAAAATTACTGATATGTCAATATTATCACCAAAAATGTTATCATTTCACAGAAATATATTGAAATTAAAGTTAATATTTTACACTTCAAAGAGAAAAGAAATGAGCTAAGATCAAAAACTTTTCCTCCACTAATGCCTCGCAGTAAGTCCATTAGAAAACCATTCATATCTAATTGTCTAATCACAACAGATGACCAAGAGTGAAATAACTAATGGAAAGAAAAATTGTATTTCAGTACCCTATACTTTGATAAAGTCTGCAGATAGCAATAACCTTGGGATCATTTCATTTAATTTACTTAGAATTGGAGAGGGGGAAATTTTTATTAAATGGATTCATAATAATTAAATGGATTCATAGTAAATGAAATTGTTATTAAACAAAACTCATGATGGTTTGGTTATACTTTAAAATGTAAAATTATATATGGGCTTAATTATTACCTTGCCCCACAACTCTTTGAATAAGGAATAAACTGCATGAAAATTAAGTAGATCCTTTGTTAGATAAGAAAGTAGCTAATCATTCCACAGGGTAACTATGTTGCAAAATCTTGGACAAGTCAATAACTCCTTTTTGCTCAGTTTCAAAATTCTTTTTTCACTCTTTTCCTTAAGAGAGGATATTAGATAAGATAAAAGGTAACTCTTCCTTAACTCCAAAATATATGGCTCAAATTTTATTTCAGTTTATACTTTCTCCAATTTTCCTATATATGTACTAAAAATATGTTTTTCAACCCACCCGTTCAGGAAAAGGATTTTTTTTTCCCCAATAACTACTAATAACTGCACTGACTATTATATTGCTAAGTCCAATCATCTACTTCCAGCTCCAGTCCTTTTTACCTCATCGCTTCCCTGACAGCATCTCTTACGTCCCATCTCCTTACTCCACTGCAGAAACACAGGCCTCCACCCCCGGGGGTTTCAGCGTTGCTAAGTGCCTCACGTTTGTCAAGTACTTGCTCAAACGGCAAATTCTCAGTGAAAATACCTCTAACCATTTATTTTGTGCGCGTGTGTTAAAATACACATAGCGTTAAACTTACCATTTTTAACTATTTTGAAGTGTAGGTTTCAGTGGCACTACGTACATCCACAGTGTCGTGCCGCGGTCCCCACCGCTCATCTCCAGCACCCGCTCCTCTTCCCCAGCGGGAACCCTGCGCCCCTGAAACGCGAATTCCCCACTTCTCTCTCCGCCCAGACCCTCACTGCCTACCCACATCCTCCTTTCTGTCTCTAAAAATTTGACTACACAAAGTACCTCATATATATGAAATTATAAAATATTTGTCCTTCTCTGACTGGCTTACTTTTACTTAACCAGTAATGTCCTCAAGTTTCATCCATGTTCTTTGTCAGACTATTCTTTATTTTTAAGGCTAATGCTATTCTATTGTGTGTGTATATCACATTTTCTGTATCCATTTATTCGTTGATGGGCACTTTTCCTCAATGTGAATAATACTACCATAAACCTGGTATACGAATAGCTCTTCAAGTCCCTGCTTTCTTTTGGGGCATTTACCTACAAGTGAAATTGATGAACCACATGGTAATCGTGTTTAACTTTTTAGGAATATGTGTATCATCTTCCACAGCAGTTGATTCATTTACATTTCCACCAGCAATGCATAAGAGTTCAAATTTCTCTACATTTTCCATAACACTTATTGTCTTATTTTTAGTATGTTTTTCTTATTTTTATGTCAACCTAATTGTAAAATGTATGCTCCATGTAGAATTTTTACCTTTTTTTAATTATATACCAAATATAATTGAAATATTATCTAGCATATCATATGCACTCAATAGATAGCTGTTGAATCTATAGCAATATAAGGATGTATAACATGTTTGTGTATATTTATATATCTATATGCTTGTACATATATATGCATGTGTATATACATATGCTTGTTTAGATATAATATTATATATGATTATACATATATGCTTGTAAGTATATTTTTTAGATATAATACTTAGAATGAATAATAATATTTCGGAAGAGAACCAAAAGATACTCAACTTTTAGTGAAACATGGTGGTTGTACATAAATATATTATCACTGCTTCGACTGAAACCTCCATAAAGAGTATAAAGGAATAAAAATAATAAAAAATAATACTAAATCAACCAGGACAAGAAAAAGGGCACAATGTGTCACTTGTTGGAATATAGACGGGCAAGTTAACTAATGGGATCACAGAAAGTGAAACCTAAACTTGCCAGTAAGGGCAGTAGATGCCACTGAGTGAGCATGTGTACTGTGTGGCCATTGTATTCAAAATGACTGAATGAGTAGAGCAATACATCTGCATCGAAGTTTGTGTTAAGCTTGAACTTTCATCCAAATAAATGATTTTAGATGATTCCAAAGGTTCCAGCTAAGTACTTTTTAAATATGGGCAACTGGTGATTGGCAGCTTCCTTGTGACAATGCACCTGCTTCTATATCATGTCTTGTGCAGAGTTTTTTGGTGAAATATCAAATCACCCCAGTGACTCAGCTATACTACTGCCCAAGTTTGGCACCCTGAGACTTCTGGCTTTTACTGAAACTAAAATCTTCTTTGAAATGAAAGAGATTTTAGACCACCAATAAGATTCAGGAATATATGATGGGGCAGCTGATGGCAATCGGGAGAACTGTGTGAGGTCTCATGGTGCCTACTTTGGAACTGAGGTGTCATTATCCTGTGTATTCTTTTACCTTGTATTTTCTTCAATCATTGTCTCTATTTTTTATATTATATGGCTGGATACCCTCTGGACAGGCCATAGATGGATAGATATAGACATAGAGATATATAGATATATAAATATCTCCCATATAATGCTTTTCAAAAATGTTTGAAGGGCACATATTTGGAATGTGTTAGCATCTGGACCCAATGAGATTTAGATGATGCTTTGAAGTTACATATAGAATACAGATTTGCAGGGAACAAGAGTGAATATAGGAAAACAATGTAGAAATTTAGGAGTGTGACTGTAAAATCATAGAATTATTGAGTATAGAACATAGAGTAGAGAGATTTGGAATTAGGAAGTAGGAATAGGACTTGGTGAACGAAAGGGAAAAATTCACAATAAATTTATTTCCTGACTTGATTAACTCTTTGGAAAATTATGCCATTCATCAAAATAAGTATAACATGAGGAGTATACCTTTGGAACTCTATTAAAATTTCTATTATAGTTGATTTTTGTAACAACTCATTTTAATCAAATAGTACTTTTTAAATTTCAAATTCAGTGACTTAGACAGATTAAATATTACCCAGGTAAGCAGGTCCAGCCACACTGGACTTTGACTTCTTGGCAAGGATAATCCTCTCATATTGAATAATATAAATATGCTCATGGCCACAATATGAAGTTAAACAGTTCCTGCCAGACAACTGATCAATTCCCCAATTATTGTAATGTGAGTATAAGTTTTCTATATCTGACAAGGGTGTGTATAGGTTTAATCCATCCAGCTGAACTTTGAAAGGCTTAAATGTACCCTCAAAGTAGAACACATTTTTAAAAAACTATACTTGATGAACACTTTTAAGAAATTGCACTTGATGAACACCTTAGGATGATGAGATTTAAACTAAAAATGTTAATATCATCCAAAGAAATATTCAGTAACTACAATGAGAAGAGATATTGAGTTTTGAAAACATTTCATAATTTATTGAAAATAAGTATCTATAACTGGAACCCTATAAAAAGTAGTGCTTCTTTTCTATGTCAAAATGTTTTTGTAAACTTGTGACCTGATTTCTACAAATTCTTATGGTCACCATTAAACAGCACCTGCCTCCATGGATCCTGTGCGAATCCATGCACTTGTGTTTCCTCATGCATTGCTAACATGATGTTATTTGATGAAATTTGATTTTTAAAGTACTATCTTTGGGTTATCTTCATGCTTTGACCATTGAACTAAAATAAAATTTATTCTTATTAAACTTAAATAAATAAGATACATGTTACTAGTTATCAACTAAAAGATGAAACAGCGGACTCTATTTGTGATTCCCAGTAGAGGAACATCTGCATATTTCATGAATCATCTCTTGGAATGCAGTCATCTCTCATTAGTACTAGTTCTACTCCTTGTTTGTAAAAACTGTCTCTTGGGTTCAGAATTTCCTTTGTCCATGAGAGCTCTTTTATGCTTTCTCTTGTCTTTCCCTCCTTCTTGTTCTCCTATTCTTCCATCTAGCATTTATTCAGTCTGTCACACATGTACATCTGCAAAACACTATATCAGTTTCTGAAAAAACAAACATGAATAAAATATAATATCTTCTATCAAAGATATAATCACTCAGTAAATATATGTGAGTTAAAGACCATAATTAATTAGTAGTGAAATGTTAAAAAGTACAATGGAAACACATTGAGGGGAATAATTTACCCTGCAATGCAAAGTCAGATTCCAAGTGGAACTGAAATTTGACTTGTGTATTGTTAGAGAAGTGGATAAAAGTCATAACTGATACAGAAAACAACATATACAAAGGTATGAAAGAAATGTACTTAAAGACCCATGCTGCAACATAGTCAATGTTACAAGGAGTGGCTGGGATGTCTCTGGGAACTTAAGTGGAACTAGATTATAAAAGCCTTGAATGTCATCACAAGATGCTTAAATCCACTCCTAAGAAGGGGTAGAGTCAACAGATGTAACAGTATCCATATAAACTCAGATGAGAGGCGTGCTTAGTATGGAGGATTAAGTCCATGTTAAGAATATCTTGACAATGGAAAAGGAAAATGAATATGTTGAAGGAAGAATGTAGATGATTAAATATTGATAAAGTTGAATTAGATTGCATATGAAAGTAGCTGAACTCAGAATTGCTTAAATAATGAAAGAGTTTCATTGGCTTATAGTAAAACTTAAGCAGACTTCAGGATTTGGATTGAAAATTTTAAAATATTATTATTCACTTTCTCTGGAGACAAATGTATTTGAACAATAAAAAAATTAAATAAATAAAAACATACATACGTACATATGGACCAAAAGAAAATTACTCAAGGACCAGGTTTCTTTCTGTCTCCCACGGCTTTTACTTCCATGGTGCCAGTTGGCTTTGCATTGTGGTTGCATGATGACTGTTAACAACACCTTGAGGGTCTTTCTTCCTTATGCAAAGGCAATGATCAACCTAACATCTGGAGGATTTCAGTTTGCAGGTGAAGCACACCAGGAGTATTCTTTAGCTGTTGTTTATGTTTGCATTAAGAGGACAGTTGTGTTTTGAATTCTCACACATTGGTGTTAAAGCAGCTGGAAACTATATTGCTTTTAATAGAATAAATACACTGGTTATGGGATGTTAAAGTGATAGAAACTATGGTTCTGACCCTATTATCTGACTTGGAAGTTAGGTTTGAATTCTAATAGAAAACTGAAGGAAAAATAAAAACTTCAAATAATTCAGTTGCATAGACTGAGCACAGTTGGCTGGGTAAAAGATAAGGGGGAAGATAAGAACTGAATTCAATGCACAATATATGTCCTTCTGACCCTTAGTTGGTATGTATAAGTGCACTCAGAATTGAGAGCTCCATAACACTTCCACGTATATGCTGAAAGTAAGGTAAACACAAAGATAAAATTCCCAAAGGGAAATTTAAGTGTATACACTGCTTTAAGAATATAGATTGAATATTTCAAAAGTACAATTATAATTTTTAATTTACTATACATACATATTTAAAACTATATATTATACAAAACTAATAGTGAAACTATTTTATTTGAACTTGGATTTTCAACATAAGACTCACTTTATCAGACTGACATTTTGGATTGTGAAACACAGCTTTCTATGGAATATCTTTTTGATCATTGGTGTCATGTACAAGGTGTCCCATGTTGAATTCATTTATTAGGCCATCACTATAAATTTTATCCAAAGCCATTGTATCACAGGACATTTTTTCCTCACTCTCCTCTTGGAATATTTTTGTGATTTCTGCGACACAACTATTTTCTTTATTTCTTCTGTAAAGTATTTTACAAACTTGTTGGTAATGCCATGAGGCCTTTAAATCTGTAAGGACACACCCATAGGAAAAAGGACTAATTGGTGTTGATTTAATTTGCTTTTTTTCTTTTTTCTTTTTTTACTTTACTATTGGTGACCTCTATAAGTTTTCCAAATTAGTATTGATTGAAGTCATTCAAGGCTAATGTGTCATCTTTCAACATTACTTTGATGCCCAACATAAAGTAATTGAAAAAATAACTTTCTAATATGAGAAATTTGGTACAGATTTAAATACAAAATAGTTATTTTCTTGGAGTTTTTATTTTGGGGGGGAGGAGTGTGGGGATAAATCCTCTTGTTATGTTTAGGCACATGGGGTATTCAAATGAATACAAGTTTCCTTCTAAATGTTTAAAATGAGCCTCATTTTCAATATGGCCAAAGTAGGACTCAACGTCTTTTCTTCAAATATTGGCTTTCTTTCCTATAATCAGATTCTCAAAGATTAATAACAATATAGAATAGTTTCTCTTATTTCCTATATTTAATCTGTCTCCAAATCCCTCCATTTTTAGCTTCTTGGAACTTATTTTATTTTCCTTCCCTTTCCAATGTTCCTGTCTCATTTTAGACATTACCATTTAGTCCCTGAGCTATTGTAAAAATCCTCAAACTGCTACCCTGTTCCATTTCTTCACACTCTCAGACACATTATATTGTTGTTTGAGTTAACATTTTAACATGTACATTTGAAATGCTATTTCCTGATTTAATCATAAATAACTACCTTTAGTTCCTTGAACCCTTTGTGCCTTTTGACATTTGTAAAATTTTCACATGCTGATGTCTTTGTTAAGAATATGCTTCCCTGTATCTACTATAGGTAAATAAATGCCTAACCTGTGATGTGAAAATCACTATTTTAGAAAACTAAGGTTATATTCAAGCAAACATCTCTAAGGCTGTTTGTTGGAACTTTACAGCCACAATTTGGGAACAACTTTAATATACATCCACAGAGGAACCGATTAAAAATAATTTTGTATTCTGATTAATTGGTCTGTGATGTTACCTTTTGATCCAGACATTTAAAAGCTCCCCAGGTGATTCCAATGCCTTGCCAAGATCAAGAAGAGGGTTTATCATGGCTTTTGTAGAGTACAGGAATTATTAGTTAAGATTAGATGTACCTGGGTGTCTGCCTCTTTCTTAAGAATAGCATCCTAAAGTTCACTTTATTGTCCAAATACATTGGTAATCACTAATGTAGTCCAATGATGTATGTACCGTATTCTCAAAGAACTACCAATAAAAGCACTAAAAGCTACAAAAAAAAGAATATGCTTTCCAATATGTGTGCCAATGTGTATTCATAATCTATATAGTCTTGCTTTGTACAATTTTTTTGTGTCCATTTCTGTGTCTGCAGCATATGAACTACATAGCTCCACAAGCATTTACCCTGATGCACATATCACTACTTAACATATGTGATTTTTCACCAGTCTCTGAGACTTTCAAGGGGGAAAGGCATATTTGATTCTTGTTTCTCCAATAGAAAATATTGATAATTTTGCAGACAACAGAGTAAGCCCTTAAGTTGAATGAACAAATCAGTGAAGACCAGAAGTTAACACAGTGCATGTTGTTTATTTCTTCATGAAGCAGGAAAAAAAAGAAAAGAAAAAGAGAGCATTTGCTATAAGGAAAAACTAGAGATGGTGTTAGGAAATTTGATGAGACTGTTAAGTGTAAATGCCTTGCAAGAACTCCATCTGGAGAAAAGCATAATAACTGCCCAGCTGTAGTGAAAGTTCTAAATCAGAATGTAAGTTCTACATTTTAATATACTAGACAGTAGAATCTTATATTTTAGTATGTAGCAGCATTAGAGTACTGGGGAAGAAAAATGAGTTGAGAAATCAAGGTACAATATTTTCCTTGAAATGAGTCACCATGATTTCAGAATGAGAAACAGTATCAGGAGTGAGGATATTGAAAAGAGGAACAATGATTTTTTTTCAAGGAGGTTTATGGAAAATGAATGTATGAGAAAGGCAGAAAAATAGGACACTGTGGCCTGAGCATAGTTTTTTTTGCTGTTGTTGTTATTGTTGTTGTTGTTAATGAATTATGTTCAGGGCACCACTATGGGAGTGGATGGCTATAGAGAGGGAGGGATTATAGTCACTGAACAGGTCAGGGTACCTTGAGGTTCCAGATTTAGAAGCATTTTTTCATGAGATATTTACATTGTAGAGCTGATTTGATAAACTAGGGTGCCAAAGGAGACTGTGCTCCTGGTACATGATATCTGAAAACTGAAGATGTTGGAACCCTCTAACTTAGATGATGAGTGATCAGTTTATTCGGACACTGGGAGCTTTGAAAGAGAAAGGCTAGCTAGTTCTTCAAAGGGCCCATTTGTACATTCATAGCATTCCCCCCAAATTCCCAGTTTACTTACTTAGTTTTATTTCCATTTTCCTATATGTAATAAAAACAAAAAAGTATAATCTCATCAACATTAAGTGTATAGTTTCTCAAAAACTATATAAGGAGGAGACTCAAAAATATAATTTATTTATGAAAAATTGTGTATTTATTCTTACATGTTTAAACTTCAGTCACCTTCAAAGTATCTCCATTTGATACAATATACCTTTTGAGTTTTTTTTAACTGTTCAAAACTGTTTTCGAAACTATCAATTTTGATGTCCTTTTGTGCTCCTGCCATTTTTTGTTTCACTCTTCCACATCAACAAAACATTTCCCTTTAAGGACTTTTTCCATTGGGGAAACCTAAAAATGTCACTCAGGGCGAGACTGGGATAGGGAGGATGGGCCACGGGGGAATCATGTTGTTTTTGGTCAAGAACTGCTAAACACTCAGCATGGTGTATACAGGTGTGCTCATAATCACCCATCATGAAATGGGCAGAGGCACTGCAAGAGCCTTAAAAAAAATTCACTGAAGCTGAACATAGCCTCTCACAACAATGCCAGCTGGTGCACTGATACAGATGGGTACCTAGAACACTAACCTTGTGAGGGAGCCTATACTACAAGGTGCCCACCCAGCAGAAGATAATTCTGGGTTTTTTTTGTGGGTCCCCACTCGTATAAACACTGTACATAGGCATCATTTCTATTTGTTGGTTCTACTAGAAAACAATGCACAAGCATGCCTGCAATATACAAAACCATTTCTGGCTTAATGAGAGCAGTAACAGAAACGATAGTGTTTGCTTTCATATTTAAAAAAAATCACATAGTAGATGAACACAAATCACCTAAGAGAAGAAAAAATTAATATCAAAGAAGAAACTATCAAGTATCAAAAAATTAAATTGACTGTAACAATTAGTAAAAAAAGTATCTCCTTTAAATGAATGAAGAAAGCTAGAAGTTATAGCCAAGCAATATTAATGTATATGAATATTTATTTTACATATCAACTTTATAATATTTTTATTACAATAATCACTGCTATCTTGCTGAATTGATTCCAATCTTCACCTTGTTTTTTATATAAATATAAATTGTATTTCAGATGTATTATAAAGAAAATTCCAATTTACAGGTATGTTATTTCTAAAGATAAATGATTATAGTTGATTCATCTTTTTTATAGAATTATGCATTTTTAAATTATTGAAAAAAATTCAAGCTAAATTTCAAGAAAGTGTGCAATATTTTCCCCAAACCCTCTTATTTAAATGATTTTCATCGTTGACTTCCTTATAATTTTGAGGAATCTAAATATATATTCCATACATACATCAAGAATATATAGTGACTTTTCTACTTATGAAGGTCTATCATGAAAAAGAATATGCACATACTAGGTAAAAAATTCATATATATAAATGTGTTTTCTTTAAAAATGAATTATTTTTATATGAAACTTTCTTCCATCTGCAATTTCCAAACTCAGACTCAAGAGCATATCTAACCTCAAAAGTTATTCTATCCCCTAAAAAAAAAAAAAAAACCTAAACTAAAGAAGCAAACAAAAAACAAATTATAGTGATTTGTACAAATATAATCCTTTGTTCTGATAGCATTGTCTAACTCAAATATATATTATTTTTCATAGATTATATTTTTAAGTCATATAAACATCCCATTCTTTCAATGTCTGAACACCATTTTTTTCATAGATGTACAATAACACAACATTTAACATTATTGATGGACACTTATTTTAAAGATTAGTTAGAAAAGAAATCAACAGAGACAAGAGGGAAGGGGGGGGCAGGGAAAGGGAAGGGAAGGGGAAAGTCAAGGAACATATAGCAAGGACTCATGGACAAAACCAAAGGGGAAGAGCTGAGGGAGGGAAAGTGGGAGGGGGCAAGGGAAAGAGGTGGGGGGAAGGCAGAGACAAATGTATTTAAAAAGTAAATAAATTAATTAATATGCAAGAAAAAAAAACTCTAAAAAAAAATAAAATAAAGATTAGTTAAATTCTGCGTATAAATATTCCAAATAATTCTTGTTTGTTTTTACCCTTTAATTATCTTATTAATTATTATATTATTGCTCAAATTAATAATATAAGTTCCCATATGGTTTGAGTCATAAAAACACAAATATGTATGTTTATGAGCTTAGAAATTCAATCAACCTATATTTTCAAATCTATTTTTATATAATTATGCATGTAATTATCTTACTTTTTTTATCTCATTCACGTTTATTTTCTTCTTTACTTCCATTGTTATACCCTTAGCTTTGTCATTAGCTATAATTAAAAAATTTCAATCATTTTTATCTTTATACATTCTATCTTCTACCATCTCGTACTTTTTCAGCTAACTTCCTCTGGTCCTCTATGTCCACAAACTATCCAACTCTTTAATATCTTAAATAAATTGATTCTATAGTCTCTTTACTGTATCTTACCAACTACATGTGTTTCTTTCTTTCCTTTTCCAGTTTAATTTTCATAATCATCCATTATAAGCATATTCTTCAACTCCATTCTCTATCTCTTACTTTTTAAAATTTATTTAGCTAAACCAAATCTTAGTTTTTTCTAGTCTTCCACTTACTCTATATTGTCAAGCACTAAGTTAAATGTGGCTATAGAAAACATATGATTATGCTGATTATTTACATACTAATCGCCTAATCACAAACTTTAAGTGGGCATAGCAAGCATAGTTTATTTCTTTAGTATTTTGACATTTCCATTGTTCTAGTCAGTTATTTTACGACTTCGGCATTTTCTTCAAACATATAGCCTCATCTCTAGCGTCCATACTCTTAGCTGAAAGTCTGACTTCATTTTTTCTGAGAAAACAAAGCAACCAAAATAGAAGCAACAACTGCCCACCACTGTATATAGTCACTTACCTGCCTCTGAGCCCATAGGCTCTATTTTTTCTCCAGTTACTATAGATTGTGTGCCCTAGATCTCAGCCCCCCTTACCTGATTAAGGTCACCTACAAATTTGTTCCTGTCTTTTCCTTTATCAAGTCCCTGCCCAATGTTGTTTTTTCCATTAACTACAAAAATGGTATTAGTTTAGCAAACTTTTTTAAAAAAAGAATCTCTAGACCCTCCAGCTACCAACACATTACCTTTTTTCTTTTTTTGTGAAATTATTTGAAAAACTTGTCTTTACATTATCATTTCCTAGTTTTCTCCTCAATTTCTCCCTTGAGCCCTTTTCTATCAGACTTTTCTTAGTCATTACACTGAAACTGTTTTAATCAATGTCACATATGCTTAGCTAAAACCAAGAGACATTACTCTCAGCATATTTGACTCAACTTGTTTCACTTGACCTCCATGGCATTATACTAAGTAGTCTCTTCCCTTCTGAACTTTGTCATTCCTCATTATTTTCTACACATAGCAGCTAAACTTGAATTTTGTTCAGACTATATCTCTCCACTGCCAAAACCTCCAATGGCTTCCTATCTCATTTTAAATAAACCTCAAGTCCTTAAAATGATCTAGGGCATCACAGAAGACCAGGTTCTTTGTTATGTCTCTGGCATCATTTTCTGCATTTACCACCCCATGCTCAATTTCACTACTGGGATCTCTGTCTCCCTTGAACATACCAGGTGAACTCCTACTTCATGGAGCTGTTTGATTTACAGAAAACGTTCATCCTAAGATATGTGTTTTTTTACTCATACATTTCCTTGAGGGTTTTACTCAATTTTCCTTGTCAGTAAGGTCTTCCCTTACCACCCTATCTAAAAATTACAAACTTCTTCCTTATTTTTAGTATTTCTGATGTATTATATAGTTTTTTTAAAAATCTTTTAAATTTGTTTATTTTTAGAGATGGGGGAAGGAAGGGAGAAGGAGAGGAAGAGAAACATCAATATGTGGTTGCCTCTTGCACGTCCCCTATTGGGAACCCGGCCTGCAACCAAAGCATATACCCTAACTGGGAATCAAACCAGCAACCCTTTCGTTTGCAGAATGGCACATAATCCACTGAGCCACACCAGCCAGTGCTGATATATTATAAAGTTTAATACTTCATCTTACTGATTTACTGTCTGTTTCTCCATGCTCTGTGCACAAAGGGAAGGATTGTGTATTGTTTTGCCATGCTATGCTTCTAGAGCACACAGCAATGTTCAGTGCATGTTGGTTGCTGAATACTTGTTCCTGAAGGGAATTATGCTTTCTTTCTCATTCATAATGCTGTTTGTATTCTCTTTTCTTTCTCTTTATCATCATTTTTTCAGTTTTGCATATTTTATTGGTTGTTTCCAAATTTATATGTACTTTAATTTCAACTTTTCTACTTAGTATGGCTTTATACTGTTCTTTTTGTTTCTTTTCTTAGCTTCTTGAGTTGAATACCTATTTCACTGATGCTTTTCCCTTTAAGAAATTTTTCTCCAAGGAGATATCCCATGTAGTTTTCTTTGCAGAGATTTTTATTATGTTGATTTCTAAATAATTCTTGTTTTGATTATCCTTCATTGTTTAGAAGGCTATTTTCTTTGCATATTGGGTTTTGTGATTGTTGTTTGTTGGTTGGTTTGTCAAGTAGATTATATTTTCCAAATGGAGTATTTTGGGGTCCCCATTCATCGCTCATTTCTAATCTCTTACCTTGTAATCAGATAATATTTTTGCATACTCTCTACTTTCTCACAATTTCTAGGTCATTATCACACCTTTTAGGCTACTCTATCAGTGAGATTTCTCTTGCTCTATGTAGCATTATTTCACTTAACACAACATCACTGGCCATCACGTTAACATTGGTCTTACATTTTTTCCTGTTATCTTTCTTTGTTATATTTTAAAATGAATTAAAACAGTTATTGGGGGAATAACCAGATTAAAATTATTTGCCTCAGATCATTATGGGAAAAAACTTTGGCAGCTTTTCTCTAAGCTCCTTAATCAGTGAAGAGTAAAAAAATAGGATATGATATTTTACTATGTGACAGATATATTCATAATAAGAGATGTCGATGCAAGAGAAATGTTCAAATAGAAAAATTCCAGGTTTCATATTGTAATCATTTCAAAAATAGCACACACACAGAGGCAAGTTTTAACTAAATGAAAGCCTTTACCTGTGGGAATTTGTTCTTTTCACAGAAAGACGCATTTTCCCAGTGTGCCACGAATTGATTTTAAAAACATGTAACATAAATTGGGTCAATCAAATGATAAATCTCACTTACTTTCAGTCTTGAAAGTCCAAACACGGATCTATAGCTTTGAGTGCTGTGAGATGAAAGTTTTAGTTTAATTCATATTTTTTTCCTGAAGTCAGAAATTGTTTCCATTATAATTTCTCAAGGATTTACTTTTTTTATATTCTAAAGTAAAAATTCTATTTATTTGGTTAAGCTCAGTGATAAACTAAGTTAACAAGAACTTCCTATTTAAAGTGCCTGAGCACCAAGATAAATTTATAAATTAAATTTATTTTTTCTTTTAGAAACTTTATTTAAGAAAAGACTATAAAGACGCAACTTAAAGTCTTATAGATAGAAAGTGACTTCTATATGTATCTAATTCTAAATGACCTTTGAATGGAGTCTTCTTCAATGTGGAGGCATGGATCAATATTTTTCTGGGAATAAAAGAAAGACAAGCTGTAGGATTTACTTTTAAATAAATGCATTCAATTGAATGGAGCATATTAACTTTTGAGTTTAATTACCACCTCATTTTTTGTGTATATATTTTGCCTTTACCATAACTATGAATTATGCCTTTTAAAATTGTACTTACTTCTTAAAATAGAAATTGGTACTATTGTAGATCCTGAGCTGAGCCCCACCTTTGAAATCAAAATATTTGGAAATCAGGAGCTGGAGGTGTGTGAAGGGCAAAGGAAACTGATATTGACCTAAAAGTTCTTCTGTAAGTCAGCTTTTCTTTTATTGAGACACAATAAAAGGGCTTTTCTTTGTATGTATTTTACATGGAATTATGAACTTTCCACTCATTAAAATCCCTTCTAAGTTCTGTGAGCAGATATACATCTCCTGCTTTTACTCTTTAGAAACAAAATGTTAAAACTTATGGGTATAGTAGAAAGTAGTAGAGGAAAATTGTTTTTTACTATCGGCCCCTCAACAAATGGCTAACAGCTCCTGCTGTGAAAAGCAAAGCTTACTGAATTCTAACTGGCAATTCACAAAAGAGCTTTCCGTACACAGGAACTTAACATTTAACTGTCAACATAAGAAATTTAGAGTAAATTGAATTTTCTATGGCCTTCCAAGTCTAGCAATGGAAATCAACAAGCTGAAGAAGCCACACTTAGCTGTTGCTAAGTTACGGTGAGTACTCATTTAATGCACATGGATGTACATTAATTCTAAGAACTGTCATTATGCACTATGGTAATACAAAGAAGAACAAATAGATTTAAAATTATTTTTTAACCCATTCAATTAAAGACAAGCCATATCCTCTTGTTCATTTTTTCCTTTTGTCTTCAAGGTTCTTGTATTGTTGTTAAAACATAACACTAAAAGAAAGGAAGAAAATGTGGCTGTATAGGTAGTAATAGCAAAACTGTGTCTGCCTATAAGACAAGATAATAGAAGGCAGTTCTAAGAGAGAAATAAAATGTGCATATATGAACTATATAAATATAGAACATAATGTTCACATTTTCTTAGTGTTCAATGACAACACAGTTTTATATCTGAAGCTTACACAGAATGCATTTATTCTGAAACAGAAATTTATAATTTCTACCTGAAAATTAACAACTGTGGCTCAGTACTACTGAGTTCCCCAAACTAAGAGATAATTGTTTTATATTTTTTGGGAATAGAGTTATTTCCAGTGGAAATGGGGCCCCTTTACGGAGTCATAAGCAAAGCATTTCCAAGGACCCACACGTGAGAAGATAACATATAGCGGTAAGATTTACTGCGGTTGAAATACATGACTGTGCCCAGAATCCCAGTGTTTTATCTGCCCCCGTCCCACTGTGAAAGTTCAGCCTTGTCTTCATCAAGCCCAGAAAAAGGTCCAGGGTACAGAAATTCTGTGCCATCAGTTTAGTCCATGCCAAAGCTTAGTCCAGTTCAGTCTCTGTCCCCGTTCAGCTAGTTCGATCTCTGTTCCCAGTTGTGCTCCTATCAGCTGCTGGGTTGCTGTTAGCAAGCTTGCTCTTGGAGCCTACACTTGGAGTCCATGTGGTTGCTGGGCTTGCTCCTCTGCTATAGGGAGAGAACCACGAACAAATAGGCAAGCATGTGTTATAGAGAGAGCAGCCTTTGTTTAGCTTGGTTTATACTATCTCAGGCCTTCAAATTGGCCAGTCTCTTTCCCAGCTCTTCATGGGCTCTGCTGGGCCCTAACCAATATGGTCTTTCTCCCATGTTAGACACTTCCATTTTACGGTCACCATCTTGGCTGCTACTACACATGCCTCAAAGTAGAAGGACCTTCCCTTGCATAACCTTGGCTTCTACTGGGCATGCACCCAGCAGAGAAATTTTCCCTGCTGTTTTATTACTCCCTCTCTGTAATCCTTGTTTGTGGCCAGGAACAGATCCTCCTGCCCACTTTGGAGATTAAGTCCCCTTGGTAGAGGATGCAGCTAACCTTGGGGAGCCCATGAATGCTGCAACTTCATAGAGAAGCAGGCTTATTGTCCAACTCAGCTACCTAGTTTATTATGTTTAATGTTCATTCCCTTTGCTTTCTTCCTTTATTTATTACTATCTAGCTACTTAAGCTAACAGATGTGCCTTAAAGTCTGTTCAGTCTAAGACTCAAATCCTGGCATAAGTGCCATATCTTCCTTTAAATACCTAAAAAGATATTTCACTCATATCTTTAAAAGACAACAAACTTTTAAAAATTGATTGTTCATCATGTATTAATTATACTCAACATGCAATATTATACTCAATGTGCAAATTAAAGTTTATTTAAGTTATTTCTAAGTAATCTGTTATATGTGTCTTTTACAATATAATATTATATAACTATATCAATACTATAAGTAAAATTAATATATAGATAAATTTGATATTAACTTATAATCCCTATTTTTTGAAGGCCCATGCCCTTATAATTTTTTTTTAAATTTGGCAATCTGCTTCTCCTATCCTTTTCATCACTCTCCACAGCATTTCATACCTCTCCAAATTATATCTTAACTGTTTATTTTCTTAGTCATTCATTCAATCAAACATTTGAATATCTACCAGCTGCCAGGTCTGTGCTAGACACTAACAATAGGGAGAAGTGTCAGATAGGATTTCTGCCTTATAGAGCTGTACTAAGCACAACTATTAACTAAATGACAAGTGCTATATAGCAGAGTTTGAGCGTGCTATGAAGCTACATACCAGAGAAGTTTGTGTCAGCCAGGGACGTCAAGGAAAGCTGATTTAAAGACGTAAGAATTAAGGTGAGAGCTGGAGGATGAGTTAGCATTCAGCCAGGCAACGTAATTAGAGGTGGAGATTTTCAATCAAAGGCATAATGATATATTATATGATTAGGGAACAAAATTGAGGCCAATACAAAGAGTGAGTAAAAAACCTACGTGAAATAAAGATAATAGCATAAGAGTGAGTTCATATGGTGTCTTGAGCAACATGCTAAAGAAATTGGTGTTTATCCTAATAGCTATAGAAAGTTATTGAAGTGGTTTAAGTTGTGGTGGGTAATAGAGTTTGAAAAGTGGGAAGAATTAATACGGTATACCACTTAGGAAGGTATTGCCTTAACTAAATTTGGAGATGACTGTTTGCATTAAGTTGGTGTTAACAAGGTCTGGGAAAGTAGACAGATTTGGAAACATTTATAATTAATATTAATAAATAATGGTGACACACAGGAAGTAGAGTATAGGAGATGGAAGTGCTAAGGATTGCTAGGACGGTGGTTACAGTGTATGGTGGGAACTAAGGCAGTAGGGATATGATTTATTAGAGAGAATATGGAATGAGAAAAAGAATAGAATTCAGGAAAAACTTTGAAGAATTCCAACAGTTAATGACCATGTACTGGGTCATTTCCAAAAGAGAGTCTAAAGAGTAACCATAAATGTCAGAGGAGATTCAAGAAAGTCATATGTATAGCGAAGAATATTTCAAGGACAGATAATTCAGAAATGTTGAACATTACTAAGAGATCAATTAAAATGACTACTAAAATGTTTCTATTGAATTGAGAGATAAGGAGGTAAGTCATTAATGATCTAATAAAAGTCAGAAGTATGGACAGACTAGAGGAGGTTGCAAAGTGAATGAGAAGGTAAAAATCAAAAAAGAACATAGAAAATCCTTTTGATGAATTACTAGTTTCTTTAATTGTTCAAAATTCAGTCTTTAAAATGCTTCTAATCTATTGTTTTAGTTCATATCACAATTTTTAAATATATACATGCTACTCTGCAACACGTAGGTGGTACATTGTGTCTTCATAAACAATTAATACTACAGAATGTAATTACTGCTATATGTGGGCATATTTCACAGGTCTTACTAACAATGATCAAAAGAACAGTAGTTGGATTTGGAAGTAAGCACATGGCCTGCCTTAATTTTTCAGAGTTTTTATTTTTTGTTTTATTGTTGTTTCTTTATGCTTCCTTCTGTCTCTCTCTAACAATCCAGGTTTAAAAACTGTATACTTTCCACTTGCTTTGTAATTTTGACTATGCTCAGATTTCATGTGTTTTACACTAACTTAATTGCTTCCTAAATGCTGAGGGGAAATTAAACCAGTATTTATTTTTCTATTAATCTTAATTCCCCCATGTTAATTTTTTACCTTGTACCATTAAATGGAGAACACTAAATGAGGAATTAGGGTTGTTCATAGTCACTGGACTAAACACTTGAAAAAAAGCATTCACTGGTTTATTAAAAAAATAAAATAAAATGTCTTTACTTTGTGGCATGAGAAAATGAAGCAAGTTAGTAAGACATCCTTTCTTCCCTACTAATCCTTAATTTTATCCTCAGGTTCGCTAGGAAATTAAAATAGTGGTTAAAGAAACTCTCATCTTTACACTTCTGTTCTCCTTTTTGACCTTTGGTGACTACATAGTAACAGTTACTTGGAAAGGAAGAAAATAAATGCATCAATTGCCTCATTGGTAGTAGAGTGGTGTGGACTAGGTAGAAAATCCAGAGGAAACATCTGCAAAGGCAGCGCCCAAAGGCGAATTGGATGTTGGGATTAGTCTGCACTGTTTTTTTCCTATCTAAAGAAAAGCTCCTATATGATGTAAAGTTGGAATCAGAACCCAATGCTACCTATTTTCTGTAGCAGAATTAGTGATCTTTCAAGACAAGTTAAAGAAGGGTCTGTGGACAGGTTCACAGCACCTCTTGTGAAAACATTGGTACAAAGTTTGGAGAAACTAAAGTTGGTGGTGAGAACTGGGTTAGGGCCCATATGTTAGAGTATATTGATTCTCAAATTTCTAACCCTGTGTATGTGTAAACATATAAAATGCACATAGACTCATTACACATGTGTGCACACACACTTGAAAAATATTTTCTTAAAAAATTACAATTGATGTCCAGGTGTATAATACTGTGTTTAGACATTTATATAACTTCCAAAGTGATCACCTTGAAAAATCTAGCACCCATCTGACTGTTTTATTAATGCTTCCTGGAGGGGGAGACAAAAGCCAAAAACTATAGAGACTTGATTAAGATAATGTCCAGTATTAGATGAGCAGTTTTTGAATTTACTTATAATTTTTTTTAAAATTCAGGTTCTATGAAACATATATGAACTATTTTACTGAAGGTCATCTGTAGTTTATACGTCAAGATGCTTTTACATTTTCTTGAAATAATCTAAAATAACTATAGGAGAAAAACACTTAGATGTACAATTGTTTGTGCAATACTCAATATCACTTAAGTGACTAATGTGCCAATAAAGTAATTTATTGGAAAAAAGATTGAAAGCTCTGTTGTACTACCACAGAAATATAGTCAATCTTCCCTATTTAAAATGAAAATTGGATTAAAACTGGTGGATAGCCAACAGATTCTTCTGACAGTTAACTATAAATCTCATAAGATAAGTGCCCTCCAGCTTCTTCCTAAACAACAGAGCACTGTTTTTTTTGGTTTCTTTTTTTTTTTAGGAAGAGCTGACTTCACTCGCTGAGATACACAAGACCTCCCCAGGAGTCAAGCTTAATATAATGTAGCCTAAGGAATTGAGAACTGTAAGGTCTTTCAGCTGCCCCGAGGTACATCTTTGCACTCAATTGCCATGACTACACCTTTTCTTTGTGCCTAGTCTGACGTATGGAAACTTTTGGTACAAGCACACATCTCTTTTCAGTGAGTTTTAGAAATTTTGAAAGTTCATGTGAACATTTTAAGAAACAAATTATATGTTTTACATATAATCTTGCCTCTATCAAGTTGACATAATTTTATCATATAACTGAATTTTTGAAAATATTGAAATTAGAGGAAAATAGTTCACATTTTTTTTTGTTTATATTGTTAAATGCAATAGCTAATGTCAAGAAAGAACAGCGTTTCAGGCAAGAGTTACCATCCCTGACAGTTGAACTTCCCATAAATTTAAGCAGATGCTGTCAAATTAAAATAAATGTTTTGAATCATCAAACCTTTGCCTAGGTGATGCTATTTCTTCAGCAGGTGGATCAGGACCAGATTTTGTAAGAAACACAGAAACAAAGCATAGCTGTTATGTCACTACTATGCCTTACAGAATTGTAATAGTCATTTATGGCTTTTAAACTCAGCTTCATGATTACTTTTACCATTCCACCTCAAATTATGGCTAGTAAAACCTCAGATCAGCTTGGTATAATTAGTATTATTCCCATCTTGTTCTGGTATAGACTAATTTATTAAGTAGTTTTATTCCATATTCAAGATGATATTTATTTTCTTCCCAAACCCATAAGCATTCTCACACATACCCTTTTTCCATTAATACCCATTATTTCTATTTACTGACTTAGAATTTCTGGTGTGGGGAAAAACAGGTCCAAGAGTTGTTATGTGTTACAAATAATCCTTTTAGATCCTTGGAGGATTCCATTACAAATGCTCTTTGATCCTTTGGGCATTGATGTGCATAATTTCTTTAAGTGTCTGAGAGTTATGCAGGAGGGGAGAATGCCATTTCAAAAGCAACAGCAGCCTTTAAGAACACCCTTTCTCCTTCATTCTTGTTGACATGTGTTTTTCAATTTGTCTTACACAACCAATAATAAGACTACATCATTTATCTTTCTAATGAGGATTTCCACTTCAACCCTCTAAGGCAGCCAAGTTCAATTCTAGATGAAACCGACCAATGCAGATGACTGAAATTCTAGGATATAATAAAAAATGCCAAGAGAGCAGCTAATCTAACACTAGTTTTATTTGTTTAACCTCCTTCACACTGTCAAGCTTGACTTACTATTTCCATAAAATATAATTCTAGAAATTATAAATTATCCATTTTAGCTTGCTTTTCAGATATTTCTATTATTATAATTATTTCAATATTCCTAAATAAATATTTATTTTGATGCTTCCATGCTGTTTCTGAACCTGGGCCCATTGAGGGGGATGCCCAGATGCTATTCCCGGGACAATGCTCCCCCTTCCCTGGGGCCCCTCTGTTATAGGCCCATTTGCCTGCTGCCCTGGAATTTATGGCTCTCAGTGGCAGAGTTTGGTGAAAAGGGAAGGAACTGTTTATTCAAAAGTTATACAGATTTTGATTAATGGCTAAATGTCGCCCTTAAATCTCAAAATCCCTTTAAAACACCCACCATTTAAAACACCCACCAACACACATGGTGCTGCCTTGCCCCTTTTGCCTGGTTAGGCCAGTCAGGGGTAAAAGAACAGAAGTCTGGAGCTTAGCTAGGTAGGCCTCTCCCTGGTACCAGCAACATCTGCTGTGTTGCCATAATCTCCTGTTCTTAATCCAAACCCATGTGGCACCTTCTCATGGTCCACTAGGAAGAGACCTTTCTCCCCTTTCTTTCCCTCACAGTCTTCATATTTTTCCCTCGGGGAGTGGAGCAAACAATCTCTGAGCTCTCATGCATGCACAGCTGCCTGCATGGCTGCTACATCTTGCTTTCCTTTTTCCTAAGTTGCGTCCCACTCAACTCCCAAAACTGCATGGTCAAAAGCCTCTAGAATGGCTGCTGTGCCTGGGTCCCAACCCCAGTGGGAATCCTCCCCAGCAATCCCATCTCTGACTCCTTCAGCAGGTGCTGCAAGAAGGGGAGCTCCCTTTCTAGTACCATCTTGGGTTAAAGCTATACCAACTTTCTTGGCTTGTTGCTAGGCAAAATAACCATCTTTGCATGCGAGGTGTGAAGCTATACTGCTGTTACTGACATGCAAAATGACTCTCAATGGCCCTGCTCCTTGTCCTGTATGAAGTTAACCTGTTGTTGATATTCAAAGTAACTCACAATGGTCTTAGACTGTTATTGACAAACAAAATGACTTTCAATGGCCCTACTCCCTGTCTCCCATCCCCCTTGGCAGCCTTCCTTGGAGGGGGTGAGAATATCCTATATTTTTCTTGGACACCCACATTTCCGGACCCTGTTTACAAATTCACTCTGGGGGGGCTTAGCTGTACCCTGTAATAATGCTACTATAATCCTCATTGTAATATCAGTGCTATTTCAAAATATTGTGCGCTATGACTCATAATGTATTATAGACACAGGCACCTTCACATGTGAGTGGTGATTAGGAGAGCAATTTTTAAATATTTAAAGGAATCAGATTATTTCAGAAAATAAGCCAACAGTTTTCATATTCCTACAACTTATAATTGACTAGTGTTGATTTTTCCTCACTGTTCTTCTGAACTTTTGAAATTAAAGATGTAAAATATTTTATATATAAAGCATTCCATTATTATTCTACTTTCTATCTTTCTTTCTCTGATAAAGTTATCATAAATTTGATGTATAGCCTTCCATTCCCTGGATGTTTCTCCACAATCAAATTGTTTGGAGATTGTATTCTTTATTGTCTTAAGTGACTTAAGTAATATATTACAACTTTTATTTTATTCACTCAGCATTGTTTCTGTGACCTAACCATGATGATAAATATACATTCACGTAGACCTAATTCATAGATCTAGACTATACAATTATAACCCATGCTTAAGAAACAGCACCTTCCACAATTTATGTAACCTCTGTGTCACAGATGGACACAGATAACCAGGTTCTTGGTGACTGCGGACAAAAAATTGAACTGAACACACAGAGTTTATAGCAGAAAGTGAGAAAAAGCAGATTTATTAAGCCACACAGAACATGGGAGCAGGCCAACTCTGAGCAGAGCAGAGCAGAGCAGAGCAGAACAAAGCAGAGCAGAGAAGATCCTAGCAGCAGCCACAGTAGCAGCAGCCCCGAACTCAGGAACTAGAGGCTTTTTGTTCCTTAGGGTGGGTCTCCCACAATGCTAATTTATTATAATGCAATTATAATGAAGCAGGGGTCAGGTAGCATCCTCTGCACAGGTGCATTCCTGATTCACTAAGATTCAATGTTTTTCCAGATGCAGAAACTACCAGTCTTAGAACAGGGTCTCTGCCCTTTATCCATTTTCTTTATCTTAGCCTTGGGGCACCTCTGGAGTTTCCTGTTTCCTGACTATTTCCTGCCTCAACTGGAAGATGCAGTTGTTTCAATTTTTCATTATGATAAATAACACTGCAGTAAATGTGTGTCCTATGACACATGCAAAGAAGTTTCTCTAAATAAAAAACTACAGGTGAAAAACCTATGTTGTACCATACATGCATTTTTATATTTATTAAATATTGTGGAACTCCAGCAGAGAAAGTTTAGCTTAGCTGTAAGAAAATTATAAGGTCTTCATATACAATGTATTTGTTAACACACATTATAAAAACATCTATGGATCAGGATTAAAAAGATTATTATTGCAAGAACATATATTTAATAATTATAATTTGACCATTTAGTGAATTGCAGTAAATACCATGACATTATTTTCAAGGCTTGTCCCTATAAACGTGAAGCAAAAGTGAATAATACTTTCATAACTTTTAAATTGCTTAAACAATAGTCTTTTTTAGTAAAGTACTAATATAACCACCATTTTATGCCATAATTATCTCCAAAAGTCATATAAATTTAATTGAAACAAATCATAAAAATCAATGATTCATTTTAGCAATAAAATAAAATTTGGGCCAAACAAATTATTAGTACTTTTGGAAACCCTGTTTTTCCATATTCCCCAGGATGAATATGAATGTATTAACAGAAGAAAAAAAACTAGTGCCTAGATACTCACAGCTGTAATTTTATATACTACCTGCCATTTGTTTTTATGTGCATCTATTCTACTGCTTCCAGTATTTGGAATACTCATCAAATGCAAGGCTATACATATTTTTATTTTGTTTTTAAAATTGTGTAATCATTTATATTTTAAAAGTATGATATTGCAGGTGGTAAAATTATTTACTTGTATACTTAGGTATTTAAATGTAGATTTTATTTTCTGCAATAAGCTTCAGATTTGTGATTAAGACTAATCAGACAACTAAAATAGTGTAACTTTGGCTCCTAATCCTGTCATTTTTATTGCTCTATTCAGATAACATAGATTATAAACTCAAATAGTATTTTCTCCTAATTTGCCCTTTTCATTTTTACTAATATCATTCTGACTAATTAAGAAATATGGAACCAACCCTTACTATAGTACCAGTGCCCAAACCCATTATGATAATCCTCAACATCATTTGCAGAATTAGGTAGTTGATACTATTCGATCTATACCCTCTTCCCTTTAATTTGAGTTAGTGTAAATTATATTATTCATATAGAAGTCAAAACATACACTAGTTTTTTTTCAGAGAGATTTAATTTTATATTCTTTATTGCAATACTCATCACTTTACTTCTGCATGCCAATATTTTCTTTCAATATGTACTGACTCTGTTACAATAGTGGATTCCTAAAAGCTCTGAAAGAAATCATTTACTTTCTCTTTGCAATCACTGGCTACGCAGCCCTAGTGAAATCAATCTGTGTTCTGTAAATAAATTGTTAATAAACACACTCTCTTATTGGCATCAGCCACAGAAACAGATAAAATCCCCAGCCAATTATTCCACCATTCTAGGAATCAGGTAGCTGATTTGCAGTTAGAGATACTGTCTTGATATCCTACTTAGTTTCTCTGTGGGAATGCTTCCTGAACTGCATACCTATCACCCCATTGCAGAAAAACCCCAGAGCAATCTGATAGTCTCTAGTTTATGCAAAATCAAAGAGAAAGCCGCAAGGTGCCAAATCTTCCTTCTTCTTCCTAAGAGTGTAGAATTTTTTGTCAATAAAACAAACCCTTAAAAAAAGAAAAGAAAAGCAACTTGTGTAAGCAGCATATATAAATAAGGGCAAAGGAAAAGCCCCCCTTCTTCTACTTTTTCCCTCCCCCTTCCACTTTGCCTCTTCCTTTACTTCTAATTCCACCTGTGATAAGATGGAGAATGACATTCAACAGAATTCCAAGGGGATTGCCCTCCCTGAGAGTGATGTGAGGCAACAGGCTGGAGCACCGACTTTGAGAAGGGGCAGGAATGTAATCAGAAGGTACAGTTGAGGGGAAAGCTTAGGGGTGAGTAAATGTGCAAAGACAAAGATGGAGGAAGAAATATTTAGCACAGAAAGTAAAACTTTTTATTGGATAGTGCTTGGATATTGATTGATATGCTAGTTTTTTGCAGTATGTTCAAAAACTATTGTCTACCTGATACTGACTATTTGAAACATACCAGGTTTCTTCTGTACTTTGCTTACTACATTGTCAATTGTGTGTGTGTATTCCCTAGGATCCCCCCAAAATAGCTATATAGCTATTCTTTGCTTATTGGATTTAATGTGTGTGTGTGTGTGTGTGTATATATATATATATATATACACACACACACACAAGGTCCAGCAGAAGTAGTACCTACTTGGGTGTGGTTGGTAGGGTAATAATATGAGTGTAATAATTTATAGTTTTAATTTGAACATTTCACTTAAAATGTCATAAGGTGTGCTTGGTGTGGTATTGTTACATTACAAAATTACATGATTATGATTTTGTAATAAAAAAGAAGTGTTATTTGTACCAGACCCTGTATATTAATTTCTTATTCAAAGCTATAGTACCTTTACATATCAAAAATAATGGTAATCTCTCAGTGCCTGGGAGTAGGGATAAAATGTCCCACTGTACACTTTGATATAATTCTAGCTTCTTATCTAAGTTTTAGAATTTTTACTTTTTAAATTCCAGGCTATACATTTAGAGGCACATAAGACTATGATCTATTTTTTTTTTTTTCCTTTTACCAATCCATAGTGTTCCTCTTTAGAGCTTGTGATGTTTATAGTTTAATCTCACTTTTGGCCCTATGGTTTTCTTTGGTACAGATTTTACTATCTTTATAAACAAGATTTTATCTCTTTTTTTTGAGGTTTCAATATTTTATTCAAGTTTTATATTAAGTGATGTTAATTACAGCATTTGAAAGGGATGATCTAATTCCACACAATGGAAGACTCTACAATGTACCCATAAAACTGCTAAAAAATAAACTGAGTGGTGAGAATACAACAGAAGTCTGATTTAGGTTCCGAGTGTTGTCACCATGTGATTACAGTCACTGAGACTCTTCCCAGCTTTAGCTGGAGCTCTTAGAGGCTATTTCACACTCGGGTGCAAGGGCAAAAGAACCACAACATGAGAGGGAATTAAGTCCTGAATTATTGGCTTTATCACATCCACCTTCTCCACCCCAAAATGGCACAAAAGAAACAACTACCACACCCTGCAGACTACTTTTGGTGTAAAAGAGGTGATAGACTGGGGTGGAAACAGGTCATGAAGATCTGTCTAAAAAAGTCCCTTCAGATGAGTTTGTACACACCACCAAACTGTGGGCCTTTCTCAGTTAGGGTAGGAAGTCGAGGTTCCATTCTCGGGAAGTCACAATTTCATTCATTGAAGCAATCCAAATTTACAAAGTGCTTACAAATCATCAGCTCCCACTTGCAGCCATTTCTAGATTAAAAAAAGAAAAGAAACCTGACATCTCTAGAGGGGCTGCCAAGTCCCCCCAAGTCTACAGCTGAAAGGACTTTTTTATGGAATCGGGTGTCTTCTATACCTCTGAAAGGGTAACACTTTAAAGCTGAATCATCTTCACACCGGGAGGTCTTACATGATATTTAGCAATACTTGCATCCCAGACATACGACATTAAAAGGTACACTAAATTCTGAAGGTAGCTATGCTGCAAAATAGTTTAAAATTAAACGATTGTACAGTCTTCATTTATGCTTGAAATTCCAGTCCTAGACCAAGCTTGTGGCCACCAGCGTTGAGATTCTTGCCATCCAGCAGAGCTGACAGCGTCAGTTTGATACCTGGCTTTAGTGTCTGAGTATATCCGAGCCCGATCAGGCTGGAGTGGTTCACTTTAGCCGAGCAGCAGGCGTCGGGGTCGATCTGATACTTGGCTGCTATTCCGAAGCGAGTGTTACTGTTTCCCGCTGTCCAGGCGAGGTTAACGGCCGTGTCCAGCTTCTTGTTCACCTTCTGATAAATGGAGCCACCAAACTCTGTCCGGTCGTTTACGTTAGTGTGAAGCTGGAACTCATCAGTCTTGTAGCCGACTGCCAAGTGGCTCTGGGTCACTCGAGACTTTGTGGTGTCAACATGCGTCTGGTAGCCAGCCAGCCAGCCCTCGTGACGCAGCACCAGGGCGCCTCGGATGGAAGGCCCGGTGAGGTCGAAGTCCGCGTCACAGCCCAGGGTGATGTGCTCCCGCGTGTACCCTGTCTTGATTTTAGCATTTTTTTCCCTAGTGTTTGGTGGGATGAATCCAAGGTCAGCTTCAGTCCACACGCAAGCTGGTCTTCCACAGTGATCTGCGTTCCCAGCGTGTCGTCCGTGTGCCACTTCTCCGTGAACGTCAGGCCGTACTCGGTCCACCTGAACTTGGTTTCCAACTGCCCGTCCCTTTGGTGGCCTCGGTGTTGGCTGAACCTGAGTTTGTAAATTCCAGTCCACTCTCAGATTCTGTTTTCAACTTGAGTTTTATTAAGCCAAATCCATAGCCCTTGGTGAAGACGTCCCTGGCCGGTTTGCCAAAATCAACATACGTGGGCAGCACAGCCATCTTCTGCTCAGAGGCGGTGACGGGGGTTGCGGGGGCGGGGGGGTGGGGCTCGGCGGTGGTACGGCGGGGACTGCGGCCCAGGGAACCCAGCGAGCCTTATCTATTTTTAGAGATAGGGGAAAGGAGGAAGAAAGAGAGGGAGAAAAACATCCATGTGAGACAGAAATGTCAATCAGCTGCCTCTCCCATGCGTACTATCTGGGAATCAAACCAGCAGCCCAGGCTTGTGCCCCCGACCCGGCTTGTTTAAATAGGATTTTCTTTGAAAAATGGTATTAGCCTCTACATAGGTATCTAACATGAGGAGGTCTCCCTCCCTCTCTCTTTCTCTCTCTCTCTAATTGAGTTTTATGTATTTACATTTCTTATAATACTATTTTATGAGAGATTACTTCTTCCATCTTATTGGTGCTTAATGTATATTTTCCTATATTTTACTATATAAATCAAATTTTTGTTATACAGGAATTTTAAAAAGTTAGCTATAATCCACTCTAACTTAATTATCTCTAACATTTTCTTATGCTTACCAATATCTATGTGTTTCACTAAAACAATATGAGAGTTTAGCATATTCCCTTTACTGCTAGGCTCCTTAAACCAACCCCTACTCTCTGGAGAGTTCAATCTGGATGGAGAATACATTTAGTAGCTCCCAGATTTAGATGAAACTTTATCAAACTAATAAATTCCTATGCAGTGTTATTTTACTTTATCAATATGAAAATATTAATCAATAATCACCACGCATCCAGGAAACTGGTGGAAAGCCTGAGAACAATGAATACTGTCCCTTCATAGGTAATCTGCATTTTCTTTTTAAAGATTTTAGAATTTATCTTTTTTTAATCTTCTTAAATTTCCCTACAATAATTTTTTATTTTGAAATGTGCTTTTTTATTTTTATAATAATTTAAGATTATGAAAAATATTAATCTATTTAGATAAGTTAATAAAAATTTACTATAGATAAATTTTCAGTTGAGAGGCCCAGCATTTTTCTTTAATTCAAGGGGATGATTCTTTCAATATGTTCTTTTATTTATTATTTTTTTCCTTTGAGACTCTTTTAATATATTCTTTAGAGGGGAAAGGGAGAGGGAGATGGAGAACATGTCTTAGAGCAGAGCCTCTGAGGTAGCAAACTGTGTTCAATCACTCCCTGCCTCCCTGACACCAACAGCATAACCTTGAGGAAAACCTCCCAGAAACTTCTCATAGCTACCGATCTTTTATAAAGCTCCCTCTATCTGTTGTAATTTACTTGCCAACTAATTAGTTTGAGGGATTTGGGTTGATACAAAGGTAAAGCTCATAATCAGCTGGTGTGAACCATGATGATTATAGCAACTGGGAAAGTGCTTCGAATAGCTCCTGTTTTGAGATCCCCCATTTGTGCTGGTCAATCACAAACCTCCGTACTATCCAATAAGCAAAATGATATTGGACAGAACAGAAGGGATATCTATGACTATGACTCCGTAATACCACTTGCATCAGTCAGGAGTAGAGTGTAGCACACTTCCTCCCAGGTTATCACTACAGACATTGTTTCTTCTTCCTGGTTCATGACTATACCTTAACAATTATTTAATTTTTTTTTTAAGTTGAGGAAACATGATTGTGCAGCCATTTATCCTTGTTACTATAGGTTCCTTACCCCAGGGGATAATACTAGGATACTGCTGTTGTTTTCCTGCCTCAGTATAATGGAGCCATTATTGACATTCCTGGATTAATAAGAACAGAGAAAATGTCATAACGAGAAAAGCTGCCCTGCTGGTCTCAGTTTGAACATTAGTGCTCAGTCAACTTTAACCCTAGAACACTGTTCACAGGCTGACCTAACCACTTCAAGTATCTCCAAGGCTATATGTGAATGCATGGCTTTGTGTTGGACTATAAAAACATAGTCTCCCTTCTGTGCTTTTCCTGTGTTTGGATCTGGTGGAGATGGTCAACAGCATTTGTGAATAATCTTGTTCAGAACTAACTACACTGGATGTCAAGGGTTTAATTTTACCCCTGCCTCTGTATTATTGTCAAGCAATTATTTTCTATTTACTCTAATTCCCCATTTATTTGTTTATTTTTAATCAGACTGTAATATGTCTACTGCAATCAGATGTTTTATATTTTTAAATGACACTTTATAGTATAAGTAATCAGATAAATGATTTGGATTGTTTTAAGATTGACGTAAGAAAGATGAAATGTGTTTATTAATCTCAGTCCGTTTTTATTATACTTCTCACAATTATACTTCTTTGGTTTTATAGATGATCAAGAGTGAGTGCTTTTTTTCCACAGGTCACTTTTGTTATAATTCAAAGCCTCACATTTATAGGTGATTTACATAAATATGAAAATAATACTTTACCATCCAAGTAACTCTACTTAATTACAAGTGTTTTGCTACTTATTCACACATTAACATGGGTCAAGAATAAAAATGTTAATAATCCAAGAGAAATATTAGGTCAGTTTTTACGTACTTGTTTTAGATGGAAATGGCAGTTGCTAGTAGAATTAAGGAGATGAGGAAAAAGCATATTGAAGATTTTTGAAACTACCCGATCTAAATCATGGTACTTGACATATTGCAAATATTTTAAGAAATGTAGTATATGAAGAAAGAAGTGTGATACACTCATTTCTCATTAATCACCCTTGGATCACAGCTGAGACTAGGTATTTACACTCAAAGTAAATGTGACTGGTAATGAGTGTGTTAGGACTCATTTACTTTTGATGGAGATTGGCTAGTATTAGCTCCACCTTTACTTGCCCGTATAAAGGCAACTAATGAGTTACTCTTAGGTCTCCATGTATGATTCAAATAAGCAGGATGAAAAACCATAGAATTCCTTACCCATACTTAGCTTAAAAAGTCAAATTTATTTTTCGGTGATTACTTAACATTCCTAATAGAGTTTATGTTGGTCAGTACAAAGGTTCTGGAAAAATGTTATTCCATTTTGCTTATCTACAAAACAAAAACAATCACAAACATTTTTTAAAAATCCACTAAGAAATGATATTTAGGTCAACTTTAACTTTCCACAATTGTCATTATTAAAGGATAAATGCCTTGAAACTAAGGACCAATAAAAACATCACCTTGATACTTGACCATCTCATACACACATATGTCTTCTAATTACACAGGTATGGTGATTCCCAGACTATTTTCAGTTAAAATTACTCTGCAAAACTTCTGAGTCCTAAATCCCACTTCAAACTGGAAATATCTACCTGGATTTCCACTAAAAGCACAAAATTGCCATTTCCAAAACCAAATGACCTGAATACATTTTTACTACCATAGCCTCCCCAATGGACTCCCCTCCTCACTCATTCACATAAGTCAGAATGCTGAGTGAAATTCTTGAACTTTATTCTCCATTTTTATTCAATTCCCCACACAGTTCTATTGATTTTATCAATTGGGGATGTCTCAATTATGTTTCTTCTTCATCCTTTCTGCTGCAAAACTAATTTAGATTTTCATACTGTTTTGGATTTTCACAACAACAACAAAAAACATTTATTTTAACTCTTGCAGTCCCCAAACAATACCATAATCTATTTTCTTTTTAAGATTTGTTTTCAATTACAGTTGCCATTCAATATTATTTTATATTAGTTTCAGGTGTACAGCATAGTGGTCAGATAATTATGTAATTTATAAAGTGATCCCCCCCAGTAGGTCTAGTACCAACCTGACCTGGTACTATACATAGTTATTAATTGTTATGTTTCCTATGTTGTACTTTACATCCCTATGACTATGTTGTAACTACTAATTTGTATTTTTTAATCCCTTTACCCTTTTCACCCGTTTCCCCAACCTCCCTCCCCTCTGGCAACCATCAGTCTGTTCTCTGTATCTTATCAGTTGGTTTCATTTGTTTGTTTCTTCTATTTTTTAGAATCCACATATAAATCAAATCATATGGTATTTGTCTTTCTCTACCTGACTTATTTCATTTAGCTTAATACCCTTTAGGTCCATCCATGTTGTCACAAATGGTAATAGCAATGAATTTTCAATTCAAATACCCTCCTTTATAATCCCTCATTGTCTATATGAGAGTCCCTCCTACTCACACAATACCTGAAAGTTATAAAATTGTTGTTGGTACACATTGAAGACAGAATATGTATGTGAAGACATATGTGTTTGTAAAATGTTCAATATTAGATTTTGTTTTTGGGTAGTCATCATACCCATTAGTTTGTTATAAAACTTTGGAAGTCCTACATAAAGATGCACATTTAAATTTGTTTTCTCCTGCCTTAGAATTTGCTAAACATTTACATTATAGAACCCTCTTTTAAGATTTCTTGTTAGAATTTTACTGAACTATGTAATAACATTTTGGAAATCGTTGGCCTAGGTGAACAAATCTAAATTTATTAACAAACACATTCAAGGCCCTCCATGTTATGGTGCATGCATGGATTGCCTAAACCATTCCTTGTCACTGAATACTTTGAACAAGATGGAAATAACTGCTGTCTCCCTCACAGTTCTATTTTTACTACTTTGTTCATTCTTGATCTACCTCCTCCTGCCTAGAACACTGTATATTTTCTCTTTATCTCATCAACTAAGACTGAACACTGAAAACCAAATTCCTATCAAATTTCTTCCAGGAAACAATCACTGACTCATCCCTGGTAAGAAATTTGCCTTCACAATGTTTTTTCTGTAATATCTGTGCATATTTCTAGCCTCTACTTTTCATACTGAATTACAATTATCTTTCCATTTTCTATCCTGTTTACTAGGTTTTCAGCTCCTTAAGAATAGAAACTATCTTCTAATCTATAATATCACGTAATATCCAGGCATAATAATCATTAAATAAAAATTGTTAATGAATGAAAAGTTATTACATAGTCATATAAACATAAAAGAATATATTACCTGCTTGTTTATTTTATTTATAAACTAGAGAACATCTTCAATTAAATTGAGTAATTTACTAACTGTAAAACCCATGCTAGGCCTATAGGTGAACTAGGAAAGGAAAGGAGAAAGGAAAGGAGAGGAGAGGAGAGGAGAGGAGAGGGGAGGGGAGGGAAGGGGAGGGGAGGGGAGGGAAAAAAGATAGAAAAGGACTTAACTTCATTGAAATATTGAATGGCTTAGCTGTAGACAAGAAAGGAATAAAATTCATGAGTTAGTTTATAGCCCAAGATTTAGGACTTAAGCTTGAAATTAGATTTCAATGATCATTTGGACCTAATTTGTACCAGCACCAGGATAAACAGATAGAGGTGAGTTATTTGGAGTATTCTTTATAGAGGTATCAAGTGGAAGTTGTCCCAAGGAATAGAGTAAGGAAATAGAAATTAAAATCATCTGCCAAACTGTTTACAATGGAGCTGGGAAGTAGTCATGGACAGGTGACAGCTCCAAGCAGGTATCAGTAGCTCTTTCAGCAGTTTTTGTATTTATTGTCCCCTCCACCTTCACTCAGGTGTCATTGTCAGTTTATGATGTCAAGAAAGCCAGAGTTGTCTTAAAGAAGAAACTGAGGGAAAACTGCATAGTCAGGGAATTCATGCCAAGTTTCATAGGGTAAAATCAAAAATTTAAGTGATTATCTGAATAATTAAAGCAAACAAAAATGTCCTCTCCTGACTCTTGGATTTCAGTAGGAAAAATTTAGGAAGAAATCAAAGATCCCTTTCACTTTGCTTTATTTAGACAATGCATAGTAAAAGCAGTCAGTTTTAAAAGAAATTTAAGAAAAATTAATATTTGTATATTAATACTGTGTTGTTACAAATGTGACTATATAGTTTTAAACCTGATTATAAGAGTCAGATTTTTGGGAAAAAAAAATCGGCAATAAATATGACATATACAAGGTCTGTCCAGAAAAAGTTCAGCCATTATTAATATAATGAGAACAGTTTGTGTGACATCATGTAACCTTCAGCCAAAGAGAGTAGACTGGAACCAGCATGTGTGAACAATGATGACATATTGTACTAGTCAATGGGGGTGGTACACGCCACTGATTGAGCATGTAGCAGTCACATTCAAAATGATGGAACGAGTAAAGCAATGAATCTGCACTGAATTTTACATAAGCTTGAGCATTCCTCCATGGAAACTATTCAGATGGTTCAGAGGGCTACAGCTATGAGTAGCTGGTGATTGGTAGTTTCATCACAACAATGTGCCCGTTCTTGGATCATGTCTTGTGCAGAGTTTTTTTGTGAAATGTCAAATCACCCAGGTGATTCAGACTCACTATAACCCAGATTTGGCGCCCTGCAACTTCTGGCTTTTCCCAAAACCTTCGAAAGGCAAGAGATTTCAGAACTTCAATGAGATTCAGGAAAATGCAATTGGGCAGCTGACAGCGACTGGGAGAACTGTGTGAGGTCCCAAGGTGCCTACTTTGAAGGGGACTGAGGTGTCATTGTCCTATGTACCATGTTTCTTGTATGTTGTATTTTCTTCACTAAATGTCTCTATTTTTCATATTTCATGGCCGGATACCTTCCAGAGAGACCTCATATTTAATATATTTATAAATGTCTTTGACCTTTTGGTTCTCAAGCAATCACAGTTAATTCTCCTTGGCATGTCTTCAGTTATATCTACTAGAAAAAAAAAACAACTTTAAAACGTCTACATTAAACAATTATTATGGCTGGACTAATTTAAGAGCATTTTGGGGAGATAAGACAAAATGCCTGATGGTAAAAATTGCTGATTGGTTACCAGGGAACATCATGTTGTGATGGTCTTTTATGGAAGATTTAATTGTGTTCAACAACTCCAGATCCTTTGTAGCCCTCAGAAAAATATTTCAAGTGTAAAATGACATCATCATCAGTGAAAAATAGTAAATTAAAAAAATATTCATCAAACCATATGAAGTGGAATATATATATAAATATCTGTATCTCCATTACCAAAAACACAGAATTTAACATTTTATGCAGTAAAATTCAGTTTACTTACATGTTATCATAAGAATTGAATGTGTAACTATACACGTAGGAGGAATAAGACAAGAAATTCGAAGCTTTTGTTTTCGTTAATAATGTATTGAACTGACATTATTAGAGCATCTTGAATGGAAGATTTATGTTTACTACTGCAACCTGCCATGGCAGGATCTATGTTACCCTCTGTGCTTTGTTCTCTAGTTTTCTCTCATTGCCATATAATTTTACTGGGCAGAATTTATATCACATATGCCTCCAGTATGTTGCCCTTCAGACACTTTTTTTATTTGTTTTCTGCTTGACTGGTTCTGCATCATCAGATGCCTACTTGTGAGACAGTCAGTAGAGATGCTGCTTTTATTGCCCATAACAAATAAAAACTATCTCCCCTCTTTAAAGCTTATCTGTGACTCTGAGACACTGCAAGTTCAACAGTACTCAGAGACAGGAGGCCAAAGCACCAATAAGTAGATGAGACAATGAGATTGTGACTATTTGTTTAAAAGATTGAGGGTCTCCTTAGCCATAGCAAGACACTATAAATGCTTGATTTTCTTCCTTTAGAAGGACAGATAAGTCAAAAGATAGTATGAAGGCGTGTTATGAACAGATAAGACTGGAAAATCAGTAAGTAAAGGTTTCCAGGGGGTGAGAATTCAGAGAGCCCCAATTCTAAATATGAAATCAAGGATTGTTTGAGAAATAGGTCATTAAAACCACATGAAACATTTTACCTTAGTGTACTACTTTTTAATCATTGAAACCAACTAACTTTAGTGTATTTCAGAAAGTGCCTCTAAAACAACGTATACACTATAGATATTTTGTACATGATGATGTATATTACTGCTGTGTTCTTATGTGGTATAGAAGGGGAAACTTCTGATATTTATGGAGGAAGGTCACAAATTTGAATCATGGTAAGGGAAATATAGGAGATAAATGTGATGGTGAATTTGAGTTCTGGACATAAATCATTAGCTATAGTTCTCAACAGTTTATAATATATAGAAAATTACGACTCAAAAGAAATTAATTTCCTTCCAAGTTAGGGAGAAAGTATTAGCTTTATAAATACAAGTATGTCATCATTCTATATGCCAGGTTCTCTGATTACCATTTTACATCAGTCATCTGATTCAATCCTCATAATAGTGCATGAGTTGGGAGCATTTGTTATCATCCATATTTTACAGATTGGATAATTCAAGTTTAAATTGTTTACTCAAAATTATATATTGTTTGAGGCTGGTAGACCAGGAATTTCAATACAAACAGTTAATGGAAATTAAAAAACAAACTTCTGTAGGGATACATTTGATCATACAAAGTAGAGGACTTAAAGCAAACTTACAACAATTCAACATAAATGAATTTTACAGGAGTCCTCAGCACACTTTCTACAAATTTAACTTTGTTCAAATTAAAATAATAATATCAACTACAATAACCAAGGGGTATTATATGACATTTATGTAAAAAAAGTTGATTTCAAAAAGAAAAAACAATCAATGTAATTTCCTTAAAGAGTTAATAAAGAAAAAAATTATTTAACAGTCCATTACAGCTTACATAACTATATACTTTTTCCATTGTTGTGGCAGAATTAGTGATGCATGAAGGCAAACATAGTTGTGTCTTATTAAACAAAGAGTGCATGTGTGTATAAATGCATGCATACACACATGTATACATATATACACACACTGCACAATTAAAAGCCCCTGCTATGTACACAGAAGACCCCACAACTAATACAGTTATTCCTATTAAGACAGAAACTCTGAATTTCAAATTAAAACTTTTTATTGGAAAATTCTGGAGTTTTAAGATCTTGGTCACAGCCATAGCTCAAATGTAACTGTTTCAACTTAATGTTAAGAGAGGAAAAAAAACCCTGCTTCCCTCTTTGAGAAAAATATAGAGGTAGTTAAAATAATAAAGTATATTTTTACAATATCTACTTGAGATCACGGATCCTAACTTATTGTCATAATCATTTCATAATATATGTAAATCAGACCATCATACTGTATGCCTCAAAATGATACAGTGATGTATGTCAATTATTTCTCAATAAAACTGGGAAAAAGTAATAAAGAAGCAACATCAGTGCTTGAGATATATGTATCTCAGATAAATGTTTTTCATCATCAGTAATTGTTTCCAATCAGGTACACCTTGCATTTTTGCTGTTATTCCTTCATTATATTCACTAGACATAAATATCATTTTCTTAGCCTGGACCTCTAAGAACCTCTCAACACAGAGTCACTTGATATCAGTTAATTAGATTTGATGTATATCATTTAACTCACCTATCAGCTCTGTTTAGGTACATTTTGAAAAATCTCATATTAATATTCCTAGATTAATGCAAATGCATGTGTTCTTAAATAATATAAATATATATTCAATAGGCCATTTATCTAATTCTTGGTATTAATTGTGCAATTGTTTAAAGATTATTCAGTATTAATAATCTATCAACTTTATACTTAATAGAGAAAATGTAAGAAACTATCTCATTGACTCCATCCTTTGTACCAGTGGTTAAGTGAGATGATGAACTAGATTTTCACTTGTAAAGAATAAAGACAAAGAATACTAAAAAATGAATCCATATCCGTATGAATTATAGGAGTATCACAAATGTTTGCAATGAAATGTTTCAAACGTTTTAATTATTTTTTAATTTAATCTTTACTGTATTTTTCCATTACTATTTAGTCCCCTTATACCCCCCTCCACCCAGCAATCACAACACTATTGTCCGTTTCCACGAGCCCTTTCTCCTTTTTGATCAATCCCTCCACCCTCCCACCCCTCCCCACTAGCTGTCATCCTGCTCTCCAACTCTAAGACTATCCCCATTTTCCTTGTTAGTTCAGTTTGTTCATTAGATTCCACATATGAGTGATATCATATGGTATTTCTCTTTCTCTGACTGGCTTATTTCACTTTGCATAGTATTCTCCAGGTCCTTCCATACTGTCACAAAGGGTAAAATTTTCTTCTTTTTTTTTTTTTATGTCTGAGTAGCATTCCATCGTGTAAATGTCCCATAGTTGTTTTATCCACTCATCTATATTGATGGACACTTGAGCTGCTCCCACATCTTTGCTGTTGTAAATAACACTGTGATAAACACAGAGATGCTTATGTTCTTTTGAATTAGTGTTTTGGGTTCATTTGGGTATATTCACAGAA
The DNA here is from genome assembly GCF_021234165.1 of Pteronotus mesoamericanus. NCBI lineage: Eukaryota > Metazoa > Chordata > Mammalia > Chiroptera > Mormoopidae > Pteronotus > Pteronotus mesoamericanus. Next base: position 11,708,872 of record NW_026555247.1, on the reverse strand, counting down.
GTGGGATTGCTGGGTCGAAAGGCAGATCTGTTTTTAATTGAGGTTTCTCCACACTGCTTTCCCCAATGGCTGCACCAATCTGCATTCCCACCAATAGTGTAAAGGGTTCCCCTTTGTCCACACATCCTCACCAGCACTTGTTTGTTGATTTATTGATGATAGCTATTCTGACAGATGTAAGATGTTATCTAATTATGGTTTTAATTTGCATTTCTCTGATGATTAGTGATGTTAATATGTTTTCATATGCCTATTGGCCATCTGTATGTCTTCTTTAGGGAAGTGTCTATTCAGATCCTTTGCTCACTTTTTAATTGGGTTGTTTGTAGTTTTCATGTTGAGTTTTGTAAGTTCTTTATAAATTTTGGATGTTGATTCCTTATCAGATGCATTGACAAATATGTTCCCCAATTCTGTGGACTTTTGTTGTTGTTGTTGATGATTTCTTTTCCTGTGCAAAAACTTTTTAGTTTGATGTAGTCCCATTTATTTTTTTCCTTGCCTGGGCAGATATATCCGATAAAATATTGTTACTAGAAATGTCTGAGATCTTGCTGCCTATATTTTCTTCTGGATTTTTATGAATTTGTACCTAACTCTTAAGTCTTTAATCCATTTTGAATTTATTATTGTGTGTGGTGTAAGGACGTGGTCTAGTTTCATTTTTCTGCATGTTTCTGTCCAATTTTCCCAACACCACTTCTTGAATAAACTATCTTTAGCCCATTGTATGTGCTAGCTTCCTCTCTCAAATATTGACTATAAAGGTGTGGGTTTATTTCTTGGCTCTATATTCTTTTCCATTGATCTATGTATCTGTTTTTATGCCAGTACCATGCTATTTTGATTACTATAGCTTTATAGTACAGTTTGATATCAGGTAACATGTTTCCTCCAACATTGTTCTTCTCTCTCAGGATCACTGTTGCTATGTGACATCTGTTGTAGTTCCATATAAATTTTTGAAATATTTGTTCTAATTATGTGAAGTATGTCACTGGAATCTTGATAGGAATTGTTGAATCTATAGATTGCTTTGGGTAGTAAGGAAATTGTAATAACATTAATTCTTCCTATCCATGAAAATGGCATATGCTTCCACTTATTTGTATCTTCTTCTGTTTCTTCAGTGTCTTATAATTTTCCAAGTATAGGTCTTTTACATCCTTGGTTAGGTTTGTTCTTAGGTATTTTGCTCTTTTTGAAGCAGTTGTGAATGGGATTGTTTTCTTAACAATCCCTTGCTGTTACTTCATTATTGGCACATAAAATGCAACTGATTTCTGGATATTAATTTTGTATCCTGCTACTTAACTGAATTCTCTAATCGGTTCTAATAGTTTCTGGGTGGAATCTTTGGGTTTTTTATATAAAATATGTCATCTGCAAATAAAGATAGTTTTATTTCTTCCTTTCTAATTTGGATTCCTTTTATTTCTTCTTCTTGTCTGATTGCTATAGGTAGGAATTCCAGTAGTATATTGAATAAAAGAGATAAAAGCAGACATCTGTGTCTTGTTCCCAATCTTAAGGGGAACACTTGCAGTTTTTGCCCATTGAGTATGACGTTGACACTGGGTTTGCCATGTATGGTCTTTATTATGTTTGGGTATGTTTCCTCTAATCCCACTTTGCTGAGATTCTTTATCATAAATCTGTGCTGTATTTTATTAAATGTTTTTTCTGTATCTGTTGTTATGATCATGTGGTTTCAATCCTTCATTTTTTTTTATGTGGTAAATCACATTTATTGATTTGTGAATATTGTACCAACCTTGCATTCCTGGAATAAATTTGAATTGATCATGCGTATGATCTTTTTGATGCATTGCTGTATTCAATTTGTTAATATTTTGTTGAGATTTTAGCGTCTATGTTCATCAGAGATACTGGCCTATAATTTTCTTTCTTTGTAGTGCCTTTATCTGGTTTTGGGATTAGGAAAATGCTTGCCTTTTAAAATGAGTTTGGGAGCCTTCCCTTCTCCTGAATTTTGTGAAATATTTTGCGAAGGAGAGGTGTTAGTTCTTGGATTGCTTGGTAAAATTCACCTATGAAGCCATACAGACCAGGGCTTTTGTTTTTTTGGGAGTCTTTTGATTACTGATTCAATTTCACTAGGTATAATTTGTCTATTCAGATTCTCTGCTTCTCCCTAATTTAGTTTTGGAAGGTTGTGTGTTTCTAGGAATTTATCCGTTTCAACAGGTTTTCCAGTTTGTTGGCATATATTGTTCATAATATTTTCTTAAAATCCTTAGTATTTCTTTGGTGTCAGTTCCTTTCCTCTTTCATTTCTGATTTTATTTGGGTCCTTTATTTCGTTTCATTTGAGTCCGGTTAATAGTTTTCTAATCTTATTTATCTTTTCCAAGCATCAGCTCTTGGATTCATTGATCTTTTGTACCATTTCTTTTAGATTCTATTTCATTTATTTCTATTCTGATCTTTATTATTTCCTTTCTTCTACTCTCTTTGGGCTTCATTTGTTGTTCTTTTTCAATGTCCTTTAAGAGTGAAGTTTGATTGTTTATTTGAACTTTTTTTCCTCCTCCTCCTCCTTCCTCTTCCTTCTCCTCCTTGTCCTCTTCTTCTCCTTCTCCTTCTCCTTCTCCTTCTTCCTCTTCCCCTCCCCCTTCCCCTTCTTCTCCTTCTCCTTCTCCTTCTTCTTCTTCTTCTTCTTCTTCTTCTTCTTCTTTTTCTTCTTCTTCTTCTTCATCATCATCTTTTTGAGGTAGTCCTGTAATGCTATCAATTTCCCTCTTAGAATTGCTTTCTACATATCCCACAGATTTTGGATTTTTGTGTACTCATTTTCATTTGTTTCAAGTTTTCTTGTGATTTCTCCCTTGATCTCACTGTTGACCCATTCATTTTTTTAATATGTTATTTAGCTTCCATGTCTTTGCTTGTTTTTCAGTGTTCTTCTTGTGATTGATTTCTAGTTTCATAGAATTGTGGTCAGAGAAGATGCTTGATATGATTTCAATCTTCCTATATTTATCGAGACCAGTTTTGTGTCCTAACATGTGGTCTAACCTAGAAAATGTTCCATGTGCACTTGAAAAGTATGTATATTCTGCTGGCTAGGGGTGAAATGATCTGAAGATATCAATTAAATCCATTTGATTTAATGTATCCTTTAAAACTATTGCCTCCTTGTTGATTTTTATGTCTGAAAGACCTATCCATTGTAGTCAATGGGGTGTTAAAATCCCTGACAATGACTGTATTTTTGTTGATCTCTCCCTTTATGTCCATCAAGATATGTTTCACATATTTAAGTGCTCCCATGTCAGATGTGTAAATGTTTACTAGGATAATATCCTCTTGTTGCATTGTTTCCTTTATCATTATGTAGTGTCCTTCTTTGTTTTTTTCTATAGACTTGCTTTTAAAGTCTATTTTGTCTGACATAAGTACTGCTACTCCAGTTTGTTTTTTCTTTCCATTTGCATGAAATATTTTTCAATCCCTTTATTTTTAGCCTGTGTGTATCTTTCAATCTGAGGTAGGTCTCTTGGAGGCAGCATATATATGCATTTTGTTTTATTATTCATTCAGCTACCCTATGTCTTTTGGTTGGAGCAAGCCATTTACATTTAAGGTGATTGTTGATAGATATGTATTTAGTGCCCTTATATTATTAGACTGTTTTCTTCAGGTTTTTTTTCCCTCTATTTCTTCTTCTTCTTAAAGCAAGCCCTTTAACACTTGTTGCAATAATGGTTTGGTGTTAACAAACTCCTTTAACATTTTCTTGTCTTGAAGGTCTTTATCTCTCCTTTGATTTTAAATGATAGCTTTGCTAGGTAAAGTAGCCTTGGTCGTAGGACATTGCTTTTCATCACCTTGAATATTTCATGCCACTCCCTCCTGGCCTGAAATGTTTTCATTGAGTAATTGGATGCCACTGTAATTGGTGCTCCTTTGTAGGTAACTATCTGCTTTTCTTTTGCAGCTTTTAGGATTCTCTCCTTGTTTTTAAGTCTTGTCATTTTAATTATGATGTGTCTCAGTGTAGGCCTCTTCGGATCCAAAGTGTTTTGTACTTTCTAAGTTTCCTAGACTTGTATGTCTTTTTCCTTCACAAGATTAAGGAAGTTTTTGGTCATTATTTCTTCAAATAGGTTCTTGATCTCTTTTTGTTGTCTTCTCCTTCCAGTATTCCAATGATGCAGATGTTGTTACACTTTTTGTTGTCCAAAATGTTTCTTAAGCTTCTCCTCACTTCTTTTTAATCCTCTTTTCTTTTTGCTGATCTGCTTGAGTGCTTTTTTTCTACCTTTTCTACCAAATCACTGATTCAGTCTTCTGCTTCAACTCACCTACTGTATATTCTTTTCAGTGTATTATTTATTTCAGATATTGCAGTCTTTATTTCTGACTAGTCTTTTTTTAATGGTTTTTATGTCTTTTTTCATGCTGTTGGATATCCTTATAATTATTACTCTAAACTATCTGATAGAATGCTTGCCTCCATTTTTTTCTAGTTCTTCTTCTAGAGAATTCTCTTCTTCTTTTATTTGGGATCTGTTTCTTTGTCTTCCTTTTTTGGCTGCTGCTTTGTATTTTCCACCTTAGTTGTTAAACTAATCAATTATTAGACTGATCTATTTTTTTACAGTATTTTGCCATGTATAATGTGCATCCATGTTTTTGTAAGCATTATGCATGAAATTATTATACCCATGGTATGTTATCATTATAGACATGTAGAATGTGCATCCATATTTTTCCCTGAAAAATTTGGGCAAAAAAGTGCACATTATACGTGGCAAAATATGTAAATTAACCAAACTATAATCAGGAGCCTGTTCTAAGCTCCACAGGGTGGAGAAGAGTAATTCCTGTGTGTGGGGGCGTGCTATTGTTTCCCCTTAGACTGATGTCACTTGAAAGGGAGTGCTCTGCCTAAGCAAGGTGGCTTCTGCATTATGGGGAATGACTCAGCACAGGGATCCTGGTGGCTGTTCCCTCACTCCTCTCCCCAGAGCCACGAACACCAGATGCTCCTCAAGCGTCTTTAGTCTACTCTGCCCTCCTCCTGCTGGAGCCCACGGTAAGTGGCTGCAAACAAAATTTTGTGCATTGCACCTTTAATAAGCTCTCTGTGTTTCCTGCTGTCTCTCCCTGGCAGACAGTAACTCTACTGCTTTTCACATCTGGATGTTATTTGGGTTCCTTTCTGGCTCAGGTTCTGTAGGCTGGGGAGCCCAGCTTTAGGTTTAGACCCTACTCTTGTCAGTGGGACCCCCGAGCTGCTGAAATATCCCTCTAGAACTTCAGCTACTTCCTGTGGGAGCCCAAAAAGCCCTCTTGTGCATCCTCCACACTTCTTACTGTTCCCATTGTGGTGATGTGACTTCTGTCTATCTGTGGTTATAACCCTACTGTAAAACTATGACTATACAATGATTTCTGCTATTTTATTTATTTTTATATTTTATTAAATTTATAGGGGTGACATTTTTAATACAATTATGTAAATTTCAAGTGTACAATATTATAATACATCATCTGTGTATCTTCATTACCCAAAGCTTAGTCTCCTTCCATCACTGTATTTTGACTCCCTTTAACTTCTTCATGGTTTTGGCTTTTTTACAATAAACATTCATCAAGTTGTAAAAAGTACAAAGTCCTCTTAAATATTAATATTTATCTGTTTTCTTCAAGGTATCCTAAAATTGAGATAAATATTTATTGCTGAGTTAAAATTCTATCAATCTAAAAAGCTAAGAAGTAATCTTTTATGCTTAAAATGCAGGATCATCATCTTTGTATACTTTGATTTTTTGTATATCATGCAATTGTATTTATGATAACATTTATATGCTTCAAATTTTATCATAACTATTTCCATAACTACCAAGAAGGCAATTTGCATAATTTTAAATTATAATTTCATTGGGTTATTATGTTATAGTTTTATTGTTTACATTATTTTGAAATATAAAATAATTCTAACCTTTTTGCCACCTATTATTGAAAATAATTGACTAATCAATTTTATGACTGGAAGAGATAAAATTAATATGTAATTTTTAATTTTTAAATATTTCTTAAGAGAGAGAACTAGAGAAAAACACCTATTGTAGAAAACAGGAAAATAATGATTGTAATGATAGTATTAATATTTGTTTCTGTCAAAAATATTCCAATTATTTTCCTCTATTCATAGTAAATAAGACTTACTTTTAGACATTTTTGTCAAGTAGCAAGTTTTCATAAAAGGTTTATGAAACAATTATTGTTTAGTAACAACTTAACTGTAATTGTTAAGTAACAAGTTTTCCTAAAAGATTTATGAAACTATTATTCTCTATTTTCCCAATAATATTCTGCTCTGGACTGACAGTTGACACACAGAAGCAAACAAAAGGCAATTCATCCAGCAGAGCACTACACAGAGGCAATTTGTCTCACATGCAGCATTTGATTTTTTGATAGTTGCCTATCTACCAAGGGGACATGCCAGGTTCATCCTTTAGAAATGAGATAGGACAATACCCTGGCTGTGTGCCCTGTGACTCAGGGGTAAGATTGCATTAAAAATCTTATGAGCATGACATTAAAGAAGCAAATAAAGAACAGGCAGTTATTTACATTCTTTGAATAAAACTGAATCTGAAATATTGTATTAGACAAAACAAACCATTTGCTCTGTCATCATTTGTGCATTTGCAACTAGCCCATGAGTGGATAGATATATGGAGATAGATAAATGATAAATAGGAAGATGACAGATAGGGGGATGATAGACAGAAAGATAGATAATAGATGTGGCACCATCCCACCCTCTCTCCCAACTATCAATACCAAACAGTCTTGACTATTACTACCCTCCCCATCTGCAAAGTAAGGAAAATTGCACCCCTTTATAATGCATTGTTAAAATTAACTGTAGACTTCTTAAAACAGTACCTCATTTTTAATAAGTGTACTTACTACAACTGGTGCTATTATCATGATGGATTTTAATAGAAAAATTGGTTGTTAGACTAACAGCCCTCTGTTTCTATCAGTGCATATCTCAAAACTACAATCATAATACAAAATAATGGGTTGATTTTCTCATCTTACATTGCCACCCTTGTCAGTGAACTCTTTGGAGCAAATACTGTATCTTGCTCATCTGTGTGACATCCAGCCCCACTCAGTCTGTACCTGGCACAGGCTGAACACTTACTTACTTAGTGGATATTTGTAGTGTGAGTTATTGTATAAACAAATAACTGCTTTACATTTTTATTTATATTTTAACATTGTTATTTTGAGATTTTTCTTGCATTGTGAGTGAAGCATGAAAAAATGAACAGAGTGTTAATTTTAAGGTTGTTTTACATCAGCAATGCTTTCACTGCTTTTTTTTTAATTTCTCATTTATCTTTCTATAATTCACCAAATAGAATATAACCACTCCAATTTCTAGTGGGTTTTTTTGCCATTAAGATTTTTTTCCTATATAAATTTCATTTAAATTTCTGTGGAAAAGATCATTGGGGTTTTTATAGGGATTGGAATAACCTTCTTTGAGAATATACCTCACTCTAACAACATAAACCAGTGTAATGACCCACATCATATTGATTTTCCACTAAGAGAGACTTATACAGCATTTGCCTTGCTCTGTTTGACCTATTTTACTTAACATAATGCCTTCACAGTCCATTCATGTTGTCACAAAGAGCAAGACTTCTTTCTTTTTTATGGCTGAATAATATTCCATTGTGTATACATATCTATTGACATTAACAGAAAAAAAAGAGAAAGGGAATAAAACATTTAAATAGAAAGAAGAATGAAGCAAAAAGGAAAGTTAACAAGAGTGGAATAGAGAGACAGACGAATGACAAGGTTAGTAAAAATTATAAAATGATAAATCCTTCCCTGTTTATAATTACTTAAAATGTTCTTCTTTTGTTTGCTAATCCAATTAGACCCATTTAAACATTTTTACTTTATCTTTCATGTCTGTTAACGTTTCTTCCATGTTTTTAATTTCTTTGTTTTCATGTAGCATTCTGTTTATCTTTTATTCTTCAAACTCACTAATTCACTTTTTAGCAGTGACTAATCTGCTAATTAACTCATCTACCATGTTTTTATTTTTTAAATACATCTGAAAATCTATTTGAGCATTTTTCAAATTTCTTAACTGAAAGTATCTGAATTTTTATCTGTATGATTTTTCCCTACTGTACTAATGTTAAATATTGTTTAACCTACTTTTTATGTTGTATCTAATTTCTACATTTAAAAAATCCTTATTATTTTAATTCTGTTATTTGGCTCTGCTGAAACTTGTATGTATTGGCTTGTGGAGAATTTCAGGCTTATGCTTTTGAAAATTCATCTGTATGAGGTCTGTAAGACCTTACTGGAAGACAGAGTCTTCTTGAAGACATTTGCTTCTATAAATTTTTATCATCTGTCAGGCTATTTCTCAGCTTTGAATTTCTTGGGCTATTCATTTATGTAGTGTAAGTTCATACCACAAATATGTTTTAAGTTGTTTCCATTTTTTCTTAGGGTAGACCTTTTTTTCCTTTAAATTCTACACCGACATCGACTAGAATAGTAGCTATTTCTTTACTGGTGGTAAAGATTTCTCTAGGTCATTTATTCACTCATTTTTCAAAACTTTAAAGAGTCCAGCTTTTTTTGCCAGACTCAAATCTCCCTGCCTATTTTCAGAAGGCTTATGCTTTGTTCTCTACCTTTTTTTGTGGTCAGTAAAACTAAGAATATAGGTTGTGTAGCTGTTTAAATGCAGCCAAAGAATCAAAGCATCACCTGCAGAATATCTTTTGTTTTTCTGGGCTTTCAACATGTTTACATGTGTCTAAATGTATGTGTGTGCATGAGAGAGAGACAGAAAGGGAGAGAGTTGTGTCTTGAAGGATATTTGTTGTGGAATATCCAGCATTTCTCAGTGTTGTAAAAGTGGAAAGATTTCTCAGAATACCTTGTCTACCCTCATCTCACATCTCCAATTCCAATATAGAGCCAAGTCTCATAGTAGTGTTTGGAGCCTCCTGCACTGTGCTTACACTGAAAATATCTAAACAATTAGTAAAAACTAGTCCATGGCTTTATTTACTACTTATTTGTAAACAAGGCTCAGTGGCTTTGCCCCAAACTCTTATGAAGGCCACAAAGCCTTTCTCTAAACACAGCTATCAACAACAGCCTCAAATTTACGGCCGTTAAGTCTGCCACTGTCAATCTCAACATTATACTGGTCTGTAGCATAAAAAAGAGATGCATGAGATAGCTATGAGTGTGAATGAGCTTACCCTTCAATACTGAAAGAAAAAAATAAAAATAGATAATAACAAATACGAAAAAATCATTACTTTATAAGAATGATCTACAGTCTACTCCAGCAGGAAGAATCAGGAATCAGAGAGAGCCACAGCTTGGCTGAGTATAAGTTTTGTGAAGCTGCTTCACCTTTTTTTAACTCTTTTTTTTTTAATTTGAGAAGTGGTATTGAACTTATCCCTGAATTACTTCTCTGATTCTTTGTTTTTATGAATAGATTTTATTAAATACATATTCATATAAACAGAAAAATTTCCCCTAAAACTATATAGTCAACAAGCTTAGGCTCATTGAAGATTCTAAATGCTCCCATATTCCCAATGGCGTATTTACCTAAAACATACATACAGACAAGCTAACAAAAATCAACATAAATAATTTAAAAGAAGACCTCAATATTTATCACTATGTTCAAGTGATTGACTTTTTGTTTCTTAAAATAATTTCACAAATGTAACATGAGCCATATTTATTGTAATTTGCCTTCAGTATTTCTGTTTCTTTTTGCTCACCTAATAAACTATGAGGTGGGAGATCAAATACATCTTAGTAGTTTATGCCAACAGAAAAAAATATAAATTTTTATATATCATATGTGTAATAAGGAACGATAATGAAAACAATATAAAAACAGTTATAATTCTGATACACTGAAAGTAATTTTACATACTGTTTCTATGTGTTGAAATTCAAGTAAAAATACAAAAAAAATCTTTATTTTAATTAAAATATTCCATTTTATGAAAAATTTGTTAAACACTTTTATATACTGGGTTGCTGACAGGAATAATAAGGTATATAAAAACAAATCCTTATAATTAACAGGAGAATGCCATTTTTTTCCTCCATGGAAGTAGTTCAGAAAGTCTTTTAGAATAATTGGTATTTGAGTTCAACTCTAGAGTACAGGAGAATTTCAACCTAGGAAGAAAGTGGAGGAGATCATTGCACATGAACCTGAAGTTTGTGAAGGTGGAGGTGAAAATCCATGTTGGTTTGTTTTTATTGGAGACAGGGAATTCAGCAGTTGAAGTAGCACACAGATAACTTGGACCTCAGTGTGCAGATTACAGTGGTATTGCAAAGGGATCAGATAATGGAGCAGATCACATACATTAAGCAGGAAAGAATTTGTCAAAATAACACTCTGTTTATATCAGTTGCTTCTCGTTTATTTTCACACCTAAAACCCTGTAATTTCTCTCTTGTGCCCATTGAAAATAACTTTTTATTCAAATATACATTTGTTTTTCTTTTTTATTTTTCTTCAGTATTTGGAGGCTTATGTATCCTAGAGGATGAGAAACATTATTTTGCATTTTTATTTGAATGTAAGTAGATTGATTCTCCACTTTTCCCAGAAATGATAGAGACTAACATATTAGAAGATGAATTTAACATAAGCTTGATCTTTCTCTGCACTCCTGTGACCATACTATTTTTCATTTTGATTGCCACAAGGCTAGCATCACATCAGTTAAAACCTAATTTAATGAAAATTAATAATTTTAATAAGATGAGAGTTATTGTGTTGCAATTATTTAAAAAGACAGTGTCATTAATTTAGCTACTGCTATAAAGTATTCTTTCAAACCAAAATTAAAACTTCACGTATTCCCAATTCTTTGTCCTTAATGAAGCATAAAGGGTTTTGGTGTTCTTTTTAGAAAGATTAAGTAATATCATAAAACAAAATTATTTAGTAAAAAAGTGATATATTAAAGTTTCGCTAATGGCTGTGTATTTATCTCATGAAAGACAGTTGGAAAGGTAATTATAACATGCAAATTAGTTTCCATTGGGTGTATATTAAAATTATGTATTAATGTACAATAGTTTAAGTTATAACCTGTGCTTCGGCTTTTGCCACATAAACAAGTCATTGAAGCTTTTGTCTTAAGTTTGTGTTTCTTTGCCGATCATTCCTTTGTGTTATTTTATTTCAAGTTCTCTAATGTTCTTCTCTAAAGTTTATTAAAGAAGGGCTTTTCTAGCCCCCCAATTTTTGCTTCTCTCTTATGTATTCATCTGCTTCATTACTAAAATTCTCTTAATTTATCAACATGTGCAATATTGTCATTAGAGTGTAACCAAAATTAGGATATAAATCATCTTCAAAGAGTTCAATGATAAGAAATGTCTGTATAATCTTTTTGCTTACAATTATTCAATTTTTATGACCTGTTAGCATTTACCATCAGGTTATTGACAATTCTGAGAAAAAACAAAAACAAAATGAACCTGTGATTTAAGGATTTCTTCAACTCTCATTTTCCCATTAAAACTAATAGCCATTGATTTCATCCTTGTTGAAAACATTCAGCTCTCTCGTACACTCTGTGCTATATGCTTTGTAGTTCTTACCAGGAAATCACTGAACAGTACTGTTTACATAATACAGGCTTTGTCCTTGATTTCATTGTGTATGTTTTGTCATTTATTCTGGTTTGAGAGCAGATTTCCTTTTGGGTTATTAGAAAGTGGTACAAATGCTTTATTTCTAAGGAAGGGTCTGATTATTTCTTCACTTTACTGTACAGTGCATGCCTGCTTTATTAATAGCTTTAACATTTTGTAGCCCTTTTTCTATTCACCACCATTCCTCCATTAAATATGTCATATCTTTATCCAGTTCTTCAGAATATTTGGATAGACTCTGAGGATTTTTTTAAATGTGTGCACAAAAATGTTCAAGGGTATTAATATCTTTGGGTTTAGTATCCACTATTATATTTCATATAAAGAATACTCTAGTGTTTAATACCTAGACTTATTGAACCATGATATTTTTTAAAATTTTCACTAAAGATTTAGAAACTAGTAAAATATTACAAATATATAAGCTCACCTGTGTACCACATCTACTACCAAACATACAAAAAATAGTTCATTGTACCTACAAAAAATAGTTCATTTGTGTTCAATAAATGGCATGTATTTTTCATGACTTTCTTTACCAGCTCAATGTTATATATTTGAGATTTATCAACATCAATGAATGTAGTTTTCAGTCACGTAATTTAAGTGATTAATCATATTCTAGAAAGTGAATAAGCCAAAAATATTTAGTATTATGTTTATAAACATTCATCTGTTTTTAAGTTTTCATTATTATCAGAATGCTGCAGTAATACATGTCTTTTTTACTCATCAAAACTAAATGATTCTAATGATTGAGCCCCATGCCCACAGATTTTGTATAATTGGGAAGCCATGAGAGATTGTTGTGTTTAGAGGTTCACCAACTGATTTTGATATGATTCCAAGATTGGAATTACTGCTTTAGATTCTTAGGAATGGAATTGTTGGACTGTTGGGTATATAGATATTTAATCAATTGGATATGGACACTTACCTTTCGAAATTTATTCCACTTTACAAGCTCACCAGAAGTGTGTAAGAGTTTATAGCACCAATATTTAGTAAAGTTATATTTAATTTTGCCAAAATAACAGCACATTAGTGTTTTAACCTAAATCAACGTGACTATTTGTATGATCATGTTTGTTAGACAATAGACATAAGGATTTTCCTTTAGATCATTTTTCCCATTCTCATTTTTCCCTTTTTTCTCTGAAGCTGTTCTCTTTTTATGGTGAATTATAAGATTTATTTTTCTAGTCTGAATCTTAATCCGCTAACAGTTACGTTACATATAACTTTTCAATTATGTGTTTTTTAAATTTGATTTTAATATATTTTTTATGAAAATAAGTTTTGCTTTTATCAGTAAGTTCCATAACTTAGTCTATTATTCTGTGACTAACATACTTTCCAAATTTTTATATCTTTATACTTATCTTATTTCTAGGATACATCCTTGTCTCTTATTCTTTTTAGTCTATTTTGTAATAGCCATTCTTAAACATTCTATATACAATTTAAGATAAAACCATAAACTTTCTCACACACACACACATGAGATTTCAGCTAGACTTAGTTGAATTTATACATTATAGTTTGGAAGATTTAATATGATTTCTAAAATAAATTTTAAAATCTATGAACATGTTATGCATATTTATATCTATGTCTGTATTAGTAACTTGAAATAAAATTTTATATTTGCTGAATATATATGTTTTTATTTATTTATTTTTACTGCATTTTTACCGTTTACACTATTACAAATACCCCCATACCCCCCTCTTTGCCCACCTCCACCCAGCTGCCATCCCCCCCTTCCCACAGGCCACTGCCACACTATTGTCTGTGTTCATGGATCACAGAGATGTATGTCCTTTGGTTAACCATTTCATCTTCTTTCATCCAGGCCTTTTGCCCTTCCCTTCTGATAGCTGACCATGTATCTGTGTCTCTGTTCATATTTTATTTGTCATTTTATTTTGTTCATTAGATTCCACTTATAAGTGAAATCATACAGTATTTTTCTTTCAGTGACTGGCTTATTTTACTAGGCATGATATTCTTTATTATAACTAGTATAATTTTTAATTATTAAATTAAATTTTAATTTAGAATAAGTTTAGACTTACAGAAAAAAATACAGAGCTAGTATAGAGATCTGATACACTCCATACTGTTTTCCTTATATAAAATCTAATTAATTTTCTTATTTCAAATTGTTGGCTAAATATCTAAGAACTAAGTTCCTAGATCACATGGTAAGATTATGCTTACCTTTATAAAAACTACTAAAGTGTCTTGCAAAGTGATTGAATTATTTTGCATTTCCAAAAACAATGCCTATGAGTTCCTGTCATTCCGCACCTTCTCCAGAACTTGATATTGTCAATTTTTTAAAAAAATTTAACCACAGTTAGAAGTATGAGGTCAGTCTGTAAAAAGTCCAGCTATTATTAATATAATGAGAACAGTTTGCATGAATTCAATGTTACCTGGCAGCCAAGGACAGAGGGGATTAGAATGCTCATGCATGAACAATGATGACCTCACTGTACTAGTCAGTGAGGGTAGTAGATGCCATTGAGTGAGCATGTGTACGGTGTGGTCATTGCATTCAAAATGACTGAGAAAGTAGAGAAACAAATCTGCATCAGATTTTTCAATAAGCTTGCACATTCCTCCCTGGAAACTATTCAGATAATTCAGAAGGCTGCAGCTATGGGCAACCGGTGATTGGTAGCTTCATCATGATGACAATGCACCTGCTCACACATCATGTCTCATGCAGAGGTTTTTGGTGAAACATCAAATCAACCAGGTGACTCAGTCCTACTACAGCCCAGGTTTGATGTTTTGAGTCTTCTGGCTTTGAGGTTTTGGCTTTTCCCAAAACTAAAATCACCTTTGAAAGAAAAGAGGTTTCAGACCATTGATAAGATTCAGGAAAATACAATAGGGTAGCTGATAGCAATTGGGAGAACTATGTGAGGTCCCAAGGTGCCTACTTTGAAGAGAACTGAGGCACCATTTTCCTATGTACAATGTTTCTTGTGTTTTCTTCATTGAATGTCTATGTTTAATATAGCACACCTGGATACCACCAGGACAGACCTCATATATAATGATACCTCATTGTTGTTTTAACTTGCATTTCCCTAAAATCATGTGACAGACCATCATTGTATATGTTATTTTTATTTTTATATATCCTCCTTAAAGATGTGTATGGACAGATTTTTTTATTCATATGTTTAATTGGGTGAATTGTGGTTTTATTTTTCTTGTAATTGTCCTTACCATGCCTTGATTACATATCGTTTAACAGATGCGTGCTTTGTAGTTGTATTCTCCCAGTCAATCCTCCTCTTGAAAGGATCTTTCATGAAACATGTTAAATTTAATAAATTAAATCTTATAATTGGTAATTTTGGTAAAGTTTAAATGAGCAATTGCTTGGATCATACATTTTTGTATTATATCTCAAAACATATATGCAAACTCAAGGTCACAAAAATTTTCGTATATATTCTCTTCTAGAAGTTTCATAGTTGTGTATTTTACATTTAAATCTCTCATCCATTTTAATTTCTGTATGAATTGTAACATCTGCATCTAGGTTCATTTATATGTTTTTTTATATATTTTTGTTTATGGGCATCTGATTGTTTATATACCACTTGTTAAAAAGTCTGTCTTTTCTCCATTAAATTGCTTTAGTGTACTTGTCTATATCTACAAAGTAGTTTTCTGGGATTTTGATATGACTGACTACACTTAATATCTGTATTTGAAAAGAATTGACATCTTAAAAATATCGAGTTTTCCAATTATCACTCAATATCTCTCCATTTATTTAGATCTTCCCTGGTTTTATTCATCAGTGTTTTAAGTTTTCTGTAATCAAGGCCTGTACTTATATTGCTTAATTATAAATATTTCAATTTGTAAATGCTATTTTAAATGTATTGGATTTTTTAGTCTTCACATTTGAATTGTTAATTGTTAGTGTATTTGAAAGCTATGGACTTTAGATATGGACATTGTATACTAAGATGGTATATTTGGGAATATATTTGCTGCTCCCAAGGGATTTATTTGTATATTTTTGGGAATTTTCCACATTTCTTTTTATTACTTTTTTTTTCTTAATACACTTGCTGGGGTTTCTAGTTCATTATATAGGAGTAATGAAAAAGGACATCCTTACCCTGTCTCCAACTTTAGCGGAGAAATATCTAATTTCTCACTATTAAGAATGATGTTAGCTGCAGGATTTTGTAGACATTCTTCATGTCAAGGAAATTTTTATATCTTCCTTAGTGCTGGGAGATTTTATCATGAATGTCACGAATGAGATTCATAGCTTGCAAAAATTTTTTCTCAATTGATATGAGCTTATGGTTTCTCTTCATTATCCTGTTAGGTTGACTGTTTTTCAAGTGTCAAACCAGGCTAGTATGTCTAGAATAAATCCATTTGAGTGAGCTCAATAATTATTTTAATAATTTACTTTGTTCAATTTTCTAATATTTCACTGATTACTTGTATATCTGTTTTCATTAGATATGTTGGTATTTTTCTTATATTTTTTTGCATGGGATTTTGGTATTATGGTAATGTTGACCTTATAAAATGAATTAGAAAGTTTCCTTCTGCTTCTATTTGTTGGAAGAGATTGTCAAGAGCTGATAATATTCCTCCCTTCAATGTTTGGTAGAAATCAATAGTGAAACTAAGCATTTTCATTTCTGGAGAATTATGAATCATTAATTTCTATAACAGATAAAATCTTATTCAGATTATCTGTTTCTTCTATAAATATCTGTTGCTTGTATCTTTTATCTCTTTTTAAGAGATAAAAGATACAAGCAACCTATGTTATTAAATTTGTGAACACAGTTGTTTACAGTATTTCTTTATTGTCATCTTATTGTCAATTGGATCAATAGTTATGACCCTTTAAATTCTGATATTGGTAATTGTGACTATATGTTTATCATGTTTACTGAGCTTATAAAAAATGAGCTTTTGATTTCATTAATTTTTTCTATTGCTTTCTTGTTTCAATTTCATTGATTTCTGGTTTAATTTTTATTACTTTTTATTTCTGCTTGTTTTAGCTTAATTTAGATAAACTTCCTATTTAGCTTAATTTAGATAAACTTCCTATTTAGCTTAATTTAGATAAACTTCCTAAAGTGGAAGCTGAGGTTATTGACTCTAGGTTTTATTCTTTTCTAATATATACATTGAATGCTATAAATTTCCCTCTAGACTCTGCCTCTGACACATTTAGTTAAATATATATTTAATTTCTCTTGAGACTTTTTGAGCTATTTGATATTTAGAAATGTGTTGTTTGGATGTTTTCCAAATATCCTTCTGTTAATTTTTAGTTTAATTCCTTTATGTTCTGAGAACATGTATTTTGTATGAGTTCTATTTTGTTTAATTTGTCAAGTGTGTTATATGAGAAATTATGAAATTCACCTATACACTCTGTTTTCCAAAGACTTAAGCTTGTGATATTTTTGACAAAAAATAATGCACTTCAAAAAAGGAGTTCAGATCTGAAAATTCACCAGCCAGCTAACAGCTAGAACTCTATCACTGCTGGTTGGTGGAGTATCAGTGGACTCTGACATGATGTAGCTGTGCAGTTATTAAATCTCACTGGTAGTGAATTAGAATGCCTTTTTGGAGAGGATGCACTTGAGGATTCACTATGCAGGCATTTGAGAGGTTTGGGGAATGTAGTAATTATAAGAACTATGAAATTAGATGTTTGTTCCTCAGAGTTATTGATGGAGGAGAGACAAAAAAAGTGAAAGTAATTAATCATAAATTTGAGACAAATTGTGAAAACCAAAAGACCTTGTTGGAAACATAAAACAAAACTTTTGCTCTTTGCAGCTGGAAGGCAGAAAATAGAAAGCTGAGGATCTGGCATAGAACTTAATCAAAGAGTAACAGCTCCAGAGAAGATTAAACTCTCAACCCAGACAAGGCCACTCCACTAAAATCAGAACTGGAAAGAAGCGGGGTGATGATATTTGGAATAGTAACACCTGAATTCATGCACTTCTTGAATGATCATATTACCCTGAACTCTCTGTGTCTGCCTAAATGGTCACTTCTCCATGGAACACTTTGAAAAACAAGAGTGTCAAACAAACAAACAAAAAATACCAACTGTAGCCAAGAGAGACTATTCAACAAGAGCATTGCAGTAAGGGTATTGGAACGTTTGCATTTAGGGAGATAGGAGCTTACAATAGGGAGAGGGCTCCAAACATGACATCTATAAGTATTCCAAACTTCAGGCAGAAAAGAATGTTTCTTTTATAAGAAAGAGTAAACAAGGTTAGAAAAATTATTTGTGGGATGTGGGATGAGTGGGGGTCTAATCAGACAGTTGAGGTTTGACCCTGAGGTCAATGTTAAAGGGATAGGTGGGTCCGTGTTTCAAGGCTCAGGTTCACTTAGGGGTGAGTGAAGGTTTAGGGCCCTGTGAGCGGGAGAGAATTTGGTCAACTTAAGCATTTTATTCTGATTGATCAACACAGACAAAGAGTTCACCAGTCTTTCATGAGAAAAAAAGTGGGAATTAGGGGGATCTGTGTTGGGCCTTGTCATGCGTAAACGTAAGAGTTATTCAGGAGCTTTATCTAAGCCATATGGAGAATGGTGGTTGTTTGAAGTAACCAATTTTCCTAAACACAAGGTTAGGGTATTTCTTTAACCATCACTGTTGTCTAAGAAAGGACTGGATTATACTACTGTACATGAATGCAGTGATGATCCCTTAAAAGGAGCTATGACCATTTATTCAGGTAACTGTATACTGGGGGGAAAAAGGATACCAAAAACTGTTTGACAGAGGGATTAAGTTCATAATGTTAGTGAGGGAGCCAAAGAAGCATCATAGGCCCTTTGTTAGAGTGGAAGCACATGTAAGCCAGGTAATAAATGAATCCTTGGCATATGTGTAGTTCACAATAGATTCACTAGGTCTGTGAAACCATCCAGTGGTCATTACCCCAATCCTTAAAGTTACAGCTGACCTGCACATACTGGTTGGCAAAACTCCTACATCTATTCTTTGTCTTTAGAGTAAAAATTATAGTGGAAAGCCATGTAGAAGGAAATCAGCAACAAAATAAAAAGACAACCCACAGAATGGGAGAACATATTTGTTAATGCATCTGATAAGGGATGTATTTCATAGATATATGAAAAAATGCTCAATGTCACTAATCATCAGAGAAATGCAAATTAAAAGCACTATGAGATACCATATCACCTGTCAGAATGGCAACCATCAATAAATCAAAAAACAAGTGCTGGAGAGGATGTGGAGAAAGGGAAACACTTTTGTACTTTTAGTGACAATGCTTACTGATATAGCCACTGTGGAAAGCAGTATGGAGATACCTCAAAAAATTAAAAATGGATCTGCCTTTTGACCCGGTGATCCTACTTCTAGGAATATATCCAAAGGAACCCAAAACACTAATTTGAAAGAACATAAGCACCCCTATGTTCATTGCGGCATTATTTATATTCACCAAAATATGGAAGCAGACCAAGTGTCCATCAATAGATGAGTGGATAAAACAACTATAGGACATTTACACAGTGGCATTCTACTTGGCTATAAAAAACAAAAACAATTTATCCTTTGCGATAGTATAGATGGACCTGGAGACTTTTATGCTAAGTCAAATAAGCCAGCCAAAGAAATACCAATACCATATGGCTTCGCTCATATGTGGACTCTAATGAACAAACTGAACTAACAAGCAAAACAGAGACAGACTTATACATGGAGAACAGGTGACAGCTAGTAGGTGGGGGAAGAAGTTAGGAGGTGGAGAGATTGAGCAAAATAAGAAAGGACTAATGGACATGGACAACAGTGTGAAGATTGCTGTGGGGAGAGAGGTATAAGGCAACTAAATAGTAATGGAAAAAATAGTAAAGATAAAATAGGAAAATCATGAGAAAAAGAAAAAACACTGTCCTCACATCATAGCAAAAAATAATTTAAAAGCAATTATTTCATTTTGGGGACAATGGCAAGAATTAGTACCTCTCTCAAATGCCTAGCTATGCCTTGCTGGTGATATTCATCATACCACTATTTCATTCACTAGTCTGATCCCTGCAAATACTAAATAGATTCTAGAGGACAGCATGCACTACTGCAAATACAACCAATTACTAATTTATTTTTTAAGATTTTATTTATTTATTTTTAGAGAGAGGAAGAGAAGGAGAAAGAGAGGAAGAGAAACATCAATGTGTGGTTGCATTTTACACGCCCCCTGCTGGGGACCTGGCCTGCAATCCAGGCATTGCTCTACACTAGGAATTGAACCGTCAACCTTTTGGTTCACAGGCTGGCACTCAATCCACTGAGCCATGCCAGCTAAGGCTAATTAGTAGTTTAAATTGTAGCTAGTTGTTGTGCCAACTATGGTGTGTTTGCTAGAACAGGTGCCTCAGATGCATGACATGTGTAACTAATTTTTTTAATTTCTATCCAAAGCAAGAAGAAGAAATAGAAATTGTTCACATTCACTTGGCATGATTAGCTATGTACATTTATGGTTTTGTTTGTGGGCTGTATTAACATTTTCACTTACTATTATAACGAAATTCAAAGGAACACAAGCATGGCCTATCTGGACAGTCTATAGAACGTCACATTGGTTTTCTACTTTCATGACATTATATTAATCAGACCACGTAAGCAAGAAGTGGTAAGTACATTGGAAATTTTGATGAGACACATGAATTCCAAAAGGTAGGAAATAAATTCCATAAATATCCAAGGACCTACAACATGAATGAAATTCCCAAGGGTCCAGAGGTATAGGAGGGCATTTCCTTCAAAATAAAGAAATTTATACCTGTGCTTGAAAAAATAAAAAAGAAAGCACAGATTTGAATAATTCTCTTAGGATTCTGGTTGTGATTTGGATTCCATGCTTGTGATTATTTCTCTGAGTGACATGGAAATTTGCCAGACTTGAGTTCTGTCCATTGAATCTAGTCTGTCTACAAGCAACTCTGTTACTTTTCCATACAACCTGGTAGAACCTATGGTATTACAGACATCTGTTGTAGAAAAAGTGCTATGTGGAATCTGGTAAGCTCCAACAGAAGAAGCCCAAACTTGATTCTTGGTAATGGAGAATAAGACCATGCCATCTGCAGCACATAATTAGTTGTGATGTTATTAGGTCCTGATTCATATGGAGTATTTGTCTAGGAGACATGAAGTGACAATATGCCAAGAACCTACCTTGTTATAAGTTCAGGCAGACGTAAGAAGAATCCACTTTAACAGATGTGGTACACTCGTAATTGAGCATGATCAGGGCCAAGGGACACAATTATGCCTCAAGAGCAGCTGGACCAGACTCTCATGATATCCACCGTATCTGCACTAATGTCACTTTCCAAGGTCATATGGCCATATGATGAGACAATTTATGGCCAGCTATTAGAGGTAAAAATGTCAAGCTTAATTCATGGATAATTTAGCTGAGTATGTGAATGTAAGCCAAAAGTGGATTATGATTGTGATACCTTCAAGGGTGGTCTCAAAAGACAGAAGGAAGAAAATCTTCCCACTGGGTCATCTGCCTTGTTTGGGAAGAGAAGCAGGTATAAAGGTTATGGGCAGGGGCAGGTGGCCTTCCTGTTTAGTCACATATGTGTAAAGAGAAAATTATAAGATTAATGGCAAGGAGATTTGAAGAGGTATATGGGTAGATTGATGGGAAAGGCTATGAAATATAAAGATTTTTGTATGACATAATAATGACAACCAGAATAGTTACAAAATGACTCTTCCAATTGACATCAACCAGAGTCTATCATTGCTATCATTCGCCAGTCTTCCCTCACCCAGGCTAGCACAGCGGAGCATGAATGAAAAAGTCATGAGAGAAGGATCATTGTTGTTCCTGAGTCTACACTGCTGCTTCAAATGCCAAAACTGCTAGTAACAGAGACAACTGCTGAGCCCTATATATGGAACCATCTCTACAGAGACCCAATAACCACATGACGGTACTTTAATTACTTTCCCCATTTAAGAGGCAACAATTTATATTAACTAGAATATATAATATTGCACATGTGGTTTTCTTTTCCTCTTCAAGGGCCTACAGAGTGTTTAACCCACTGACATAAGATACCACATAACATTGCATTACAGCCAAAGAGGAGCATTTGACTGTGAAACTGAGTAGTTCAGTTACATTCCGTCTTGGTAGAGCATTAGCAAAGCAGTTTAAAAACACAGCCTGCTTAGAAAAGACACCCACAAGAATGGGGAGGTCCTACACCCTTTAAGTCAGTGATCCTTATGTGGCACTGTATCTGCAATGGGTAGAAAACAATGGAGGTTTAGAAATCTTGCTTCCCAAGAGGTAAAGCCACAGATGCCACCCAGTCACTTCAAATTTCTTTTGCATTGAAGCAAGGAAAAGAGTTACATTCTGCCTCCTGAAGGTAGGATGTGATTATATAATGGGAGGCGGGGAAGAATATACTTGTTTATCAGGTCATCTACTGAGCATCTGTGGGTAAATCTCTACCCAATTTTGACAGTAAATGGACAAGTGAAGTGACCATGACATGAGGAAGCACAAGAACAATACAGGTGAGGAAGTTAAGGAACTAGGAGTCAAGATGCTAGAAGAATATCATCACACGTGTTTAAATCATGATGAGAGTATTAATGCCATTGAGAGAAATGCCAACATCTTCAAGGCTAGAGAGATAGTGGCTTGGATGTTGGCATAGGACCAAAATAAAGAGGGATTGTTGGTGGTACAGTTTGATGTCTTAAGTTTTTAGAGAACTGGAGTGAAGATTTGGAGAATGGGTAAGAAACAATACAGTGAAGCGGCAAAGGGGAATAAAAATGATACTACACTAACCTTCAAGATTGGTGACAGAGAGAAAGCCATGCCAAGAGATTTGCAGGGGGTCCAGTGTCATAAGAGGAGAACTAGAGTCTATGCAGAGGAAGGAGAAACAATCCTCCAGAAAAAAAAGTTATCATAAGGAATTTCAATGATCACAGATACTGAGTTTCAGAGTGAAGATGCTTAAGGATATAAAAGTGTTGGGAAAAGTACATCAGGTAAAGGGATATACAGACTGTTTCAGTAAGAATTCAGGAAATGTGTGATGGCCTTGAATTCTTGGGCTTGGTGGTGACAGAGACACACTGGAACATAAGACATCAATGGATTTACCTTGGTGGTCACTTCCTGAAGCGGGGGGAGTGAATAGTTAGTTTAATTATAGCTTCTCTTTGAGATCTGGAATCTGGCAGATTGTGGTCCTAAATAAAGGAATATGTAAGTGGCAGGGACTTTGTGGGAGAATCTGAAGTTTTCATGGCATCCTCTTTATTCCAGCACTGAGGAGAAAGGAGGAGTGTGTTGCCAGGATCACGCAGTGCTTGGCACACCCCCTGTACATTCCTGCTGATAAGTATCATGATTATCATCATCTTGGTAGCAAGAAGCCACAGCAGGGAGGTTCGTATCAACACATTAATAGATTAAAAGAGAAAAACCATGTGATCTTCTCGCAGAGACAGAAAAATAATTCATGTAATTTAGAAAAATGTGCTCAACACACTAGAGATAGGAGGAAATTTTTCTTAACTTCATGTAAGATCAAAAACTTAGTCAATAATATTCTTAATGTTGGTTCCTTAGACGCATTTTATTAAAAATCAGGATGGTTGCACAAATGAATGTTACTATCTCTTCTTCTTACCATGAGAGTGAAGATCTTAGCCAGGGAAGTATGACAAGAGAAACAAATAAAATGCATGTGGAATAAAGAAAAAACAAAAATATTAATGTTTTACAGACTTTGCAAGATGATGTGTTTGAGACTGCATTTGTTATAAATATGTAAATATAATATTCATGGGACTTTCAATAATCCATCAAGTTAAGTAAAGATTATGAGTTACCACGAGGGAGAGAAGTTAATGAGGTTGGGGATGGTAACACAGGCAGCTTAAAAAATCTGTGCAATATTTTATTACTAAAATTAAAAAGAAATATAAAGTAAATGTTATAAAATTTTATAAGTTGAGAAAACTGTGGTGAATACATGTATAGATATTATTGTATTATTTCTTATAATGTCATTTTGAACTAGTTCTTAGTTTTAAAACTCTTTATCTATATATCTTCTAATCTTTTCATTGTATTTTAAGAATCATTTCTAAAGAGAATGCCATCTAACCCATTGTAAAGTATCATCCATAATCTGTCCCAGCAGTACTTAGAATTGGTAAATGTACTTTAAGATTCAGAGTAAATGTCACTTCTTTAAACTCTACCCTGTCTCACCCTTCTGGTTAGGGTTCTTCTACTTTATGCTGTGTTACCATTCAGGGCTTCTATCATTGCATCCATCATGCTGAATTGTAATATTCTTGTTACTTATGTGTATCTCACCAAGTACATTATAAATTCTTTGAGGAAGGAGCTATATCATTTATCTTTGTATATCCAGCTTCCAGGTATATAGCAGCATATATTAGGGAATGAATCGCTTTTACATGAATAAAGATCTACTTAAAGTTAAGAAAGACATGATTCACTAGAAGCCAAAATTGAGCAATGACGATGATATTCCTAAGAAAGAAAAAAAGAATTTTAAGTTTTTCTCTTGTATTCTGACCACAGAATTTTTTTGTCTCCAAAAGAAAGGTCAACTCTCATTTAAAAAAGCTAACCATTATAAAATGTTGGTTTTCCTGCTTAGATCATTTACTTGTGTGATAATGGCCAGCACTTCTTGAATACCCTGTAGCTATTATTTTGTGTGAAAAATCATTTGAAACATACAGAGTCTAATTCATCGTCAACTTCAAACAGCAGAAAGCTGAATGTTTTAATATAATTAATTTCTAATATGATGCTTGCAATAAAATGTTTCCATAATATTGTGTTTTTATTGGACTGTAGTTTCTTTTTATTGAATTTATGTGGGTGAAACTGCTTAATAATATTATACAGGTTTCAGATGGACAATTCCATAATGCATCATCTGTATACTTTATTATGTGTTCCCCACCTCGAATCTCCTTCCATCACTATTTATCCCCCCCGTATATATTAAAATGTTGGCAATATTTCTAAAAATCAGCTTAAGTTGCTCCATATTTCTCCTACAAGAAAAGAAAACCCTGTGGCTTAATGTATAATTAGCTAATGTAACTGCTTCAATGATACAAAGACACCTTTTGTACTTGTAAACCTCAGAATTTATAATGTCTTGTACTCTTTACTTATGACTCAGAGTACCTAAGAAAGGGTCTTTGGCGTAGTCTTTAAAATTTTTGAAATCAAATGACCCGGATTTAGGGTTCAATTACTAGTTACCAAACCCTCTGTGTGGCCTTTGTCAGGCCAATTATTGTAGCTCATCAATTTCCTGGTCCCCATTTGGACAAAATTACAGTTTTACCTGGTTTTCTGGTGCAAACTAATGGTGTTGTTATTGCTTCATGACGCTTAAAAAGTATATCAAAGAGCATTGTATCTACACATATCTGATCATTATTTCCTACTGTACAAAGATTAACCTATAAATATGTATGAGATTATTACTACCTCAGGCCAATGGCACAGAGGCCAAAACATGCAGTGGGCACTAATTCTGTTTATGCTATTGATGCTGCTGATGTAAATGCAAAAAATAGAACCCTGGAGAAATGTCATAGAAATGTCTGTGATGATATATTAGAAATTAATAACAATACCAATCAAAACATGAATAATTTATTTTAATTATTGAAACTAAATAATGAACTAGTGACAACTCAATATTTAATTAATACTCAGGTAAATAAAACATCCATTCCATCTGTTTATCTATTTACAGTATATAAAATAGGTTATTAATGAATAAGTAGAGCAGAGGTCAAATAATTCCTTTGAGAGAGGTAGCTGGCATGAAAAAAATTACTTACTATTAAAACATTATTATTTTTATATAGACCCTTTGGCTCCAATATGCATTATGTTTTATAATAATGACAACATATTCAATAGATCACTCATTTGGCACAATCCTTTTCATAACTAAAATCATATAGTTGCAAAAAAATTGGCTGAGGTTAAATGGAAATCTTAATTAAAACTAACAAAATCAAAGGGGTCAATAGTAGGACAAAACTGATTGTCTTTGCCTCATTAGCACTGAAGCCTAATCAAATGAATTGACTAGTTTTAAGTCAGCATCCACCAAGTTATGCCTTTTGAAATATTTATTCTTGCCATGGATATTATTTTTTAATGATACCAGTATAAAACCAAATATTGACTTTCAGGAGACTTTTTTACATGATTACAAACACCTGTATAATTCAAATTACTTAAAAATTTTCAAATTAAATGTTGATATTGTTTGTAATTGTTGTATCTAAAATAAAAGGTGGTTTAATGCTTTTAATCGGTGACTAATTGTTGGTTTCAGTGTATTGATTTATAACTTTTAAAATCTGCTATTTTTGCCTGGCAGTCACTTACTAACACAATTTCTAATTGGTTATTCAAATAAAGTGGGTTACTTTGTTATCTTCAAATTGTTTAGCATGTTTATACATACTATGCACATGAAATATTGAGAGTGTGTTTTTAAAAAGCTGAATAAGACAGCAATTATTCCAGTTTCTGTGAAATCTTTAATTTAATAAAGAATTTTTAAAAATTTTTTTATTGTTCCAATACATTTGTCTCCAATTATCTGCTACCACTCTCCCCTTCCCCACCTTGGTTTCTTCCATGTGTCCTTTACACCTTTACTTGATCTGACCCTTCCCCTTCCCCTCCCTGCTACCACCCTCCCCCTCTCCCCTCCCTCCTGTCCCTGTCGGTTTCTTTTTTCTTTCAATGTTGCTGGTCATATTTTCCTTACCTGCTTGCTTTGCTGATTAGGTTCCACTTATAGGTGAACTCATATGGTATTTGTCTCTCACCACCTGTCTCATTTCAGTTAGCCTAATGCTCTCCAGTTTCATCCAGGCTGTTGTGAAAAGTACTAGCTCTTTCTTTCTTTCTGCTGCATAGTATTCCATTGTGTAAATAATAAAAAGGATTTTTCAAAAATAAAAAATGAAGCGGGCAGTTGAAAACACCAACGTAACAATAAAGAGGCTCTGTCATAAAAATTTGCTTTCTGAGAAAATTTCTGATAACACTGTTGAAATTAAAATGAATAGAAGAAGGAAACATAAAAAATTTGTGTCATGCCCAAGAGAAGAAGGAATTTGTGGGGTGAAGGTGGTTATAGGAGCGAGGTAACACAGTCACAGAAAGAGGATACAAAAGACAGAAAGAGAAAAGTTAAACAAAAAAGAAATGTAGAGGATCTCAAAGCCAATGAATGAGACAATAGAAGGGAATTTAGAAAAACAAAGGCAAGACTATCCTATAATAAAAATGAGACAACAAAAAAGCTAACAAATAATTAGAAATTCTTCAGTTTTACAAGGATAACTTTTTTAGGGGATAAAATAAAGTTTAAAATAGGGGAACTTTAAAGAAACAAATACTTAAATTTATTTTTTTCTACAAATACCACATACCTACTTTGTTCAAGCATTATGTAAGACTTTGGATGCAAAGATAAAAAGATATGTTTACTCAAGGAATAATTATAGTAGCATAGTTGCTTCATGAAAAAACGTACAACGTTCTCTGTGAGTGAAGGGTAGAAAGATGGTCTAGTTTGTGAGGGGGACAACAGAAAATTTATTCTGAGACTGGGAAGTTAAATAAGCATTTATAAAATAAGATGACATAAATCTGCTCAGTGGTGACAGACTTAGTAGTGCAATACTAGAGTATGCATAATGATGTTAGTAAGTAGAAAATCCAAGCAAGCTCCAGATGAGTAACAGTCTTATGTGCCTGTGAAGGAGTTCTAGATTTTATGCTAAAGCTGAAGGGAAGCAGGCTGGGTAATTTTGAGTCAGAGAGTGACTTAATCAAATTTGCTATAAAAAGATGATTTGATGAAAGTACAAAGGAAGAATGAGATATGGAAATATTAAATGCAGGAACATTATTAAAAAGATAATTGAAACTTTACAGGTGAGAAATTATAAAAGCCTTAACTGGGGCAATGGTAATGGACTAGAAAAAGAGGAGATAAATATTTAAGGCACAGAGGTAATGGGTCTTACTGATTCTGATTCCATTATATTTTGGGGTTTCAGTGTTCCCAAGATCCCTTCATCCCCAATCCATCCAAACTGTGTTGTCCATTTACTCTGGTCCTCTGCATAATTATTCTCTCCTATGTGAATTATAATGTGAAATATAGAAGTCGGAAATCATCAATCAGTTTTATTAATGCTTTATTTTCAATAATAAAAAATGTTGTAGTTCCTAAAAGATTTATTTTCTGTTAAAATGAGTATCCATTTTTAATTAAAACTAGGGCAGCATTACTTCACTGCTATGTATTTCTGTTTTCTCTGGTCAAGATAGAGGAAACAGATATCAATCTGCTATCTACCATCTCCCAAATTTAGGAAATTCTTTTAAATTCATTATGCCCTACAATGTCATGGACATCTAACTATTCATCAAGCACTGATTTTAGATACTAGGAAGACAAACGTAGGAAGAAGGGATCACTGCCCTTCTACAACTCAGAGAATTGGAGAGAGAAATATGATATGAATATTAAGAGGAATTAGTACATAGTTATCAATCACCCAGTGCTATAAAAAAATGCAGGGGATCATAAGGGTTTTAATGTAATGATTTTAGTTCAGTATATGAATGGGAAAGGAGCTGAAAGGGTCAAGTTAAAGAGAGTGGAATGAAAGCTTATTCTACCAGAAGAAGTATGTATCTCATACAAAATGTTTCCTGTCCTTTCGATACTGATTAAAGGCCAGTGTGGTGTGAGCCAAGGAAGAATGGGATAGACCCGTGCGATAGACAGGTGGTAGAGGGTGCAGAGGAAAGACAATGCAGGGTATTTCTAACCTAAGGGATTGTGAGTTTATACTTAGACAGCGGAAGCACCTTTAAAAATGTTGAACAGAGAAGTGATGATCCAATTAATATTTTGAGATCTGAAAGACACTTAGCACACTGATAGAACATGAAAGAGATTGGAAATAGGGAGATTATTGAAAAAAACTTTTCCGGTGGACAAAAGTGAATAGATAGAAGACACATGATATAGATTACATGGATAGGATTGGGACAATGTAAGGACTCCACTCTAACTTTAATCACCTAGCAAATCCTGTCCTAAATTCATTATCAGGAGAGATTGGCTGAGCTAGTTTGCTCACACTTCCCTGGTCCTAAGTTTGGAACTGTTCATGTTAAAGGATTTTATACAGTTACCATTTTTCTTTTTCTTTGCTCTGCTCTTTCATTTTCTTTTCTTTTGAAAATCCAGTGACATCTTACAATTCATAAAAACTGAAAAAACACATTTCTAAATCAGTGCCTTCAAAGACTTGGTTTCACAAGTGTCACATATTATCCCACACAGATAGAAATAAGGTCCATTGTACGCCAAAATGTTTATTGATCTTATATATCCATGAGAAAAAATGGGGAAGACAATATCTTCCAAGAGCTAAAGGAACAATAGTGAACACCAGCTGGCCCTAAGTAATGAGATGTCAAAATGGGAGAAATCTGTAATTGAGTATAATTCTAGAGAACAATGGGGAAAGAATATGACTCCAAGACCTTCCTCCATGTTCTTGCTGCTTAATTGGAAAATTCAGTGTGAGCACTCCATTTGATTCCCCCTCAGCATGATTATCATTTCATTTATGAAAAGAGGAATAGAGAGAGAGAAAGAGAGAGAGAAGGGAAGGTAAAAGAAGGGAAGGGAAGGGAAAGAAGAGATCACCAAAATGGCCACAAATATTCAAATATTCACTGGCTAGGAAAGAGTAAATAAAATTTAAGGTGAGAGAGGGTCTAATGTTTTAAATACTTTGTCTTTTAATTGATTAACTGGTTGATGTGTATGTGTGTGTGTGTTTGTGTGTGTGTGTAAGAGAATACAATTACAAGAGAACACAGGAGTAGTGAGTAGCTGTATTTTAGGTTCAGTCTTGTCTTCCAAACTAAGGTATAAGCCACAGTCTTTTTTTTTTTTGCTTTTATTGTGAGGTATACGAAATGATTTGTTAACCTTTAAGGATATAGTTTATCTTGTTTTTTGTTGCATTCTGTTTCTTTGTTGATGTAACTTTTGGTGCTAGGAAGAAAAAGTTTCATTTCCTAATTATGGGTTGAGTTTCTGTGTTTTCAAAGAGTATGAAGATAAATTAAACTTTAACTAGAGAATAATTTGAATGACTCATTTGAACTTCTGATTCTTCTAACTTCACTATCTTATCCACCCCAAGAGACTTTTGTCTAATTATTTAAGTCTAAGTGTGGTGATGCACATTCATTTCTTTTGCATTGTACAAATAAGTGAGAAGCAAGAAGAAATGGTTGCTACAGAAATTATGTGAGTCTTTTTGAATTTTATAATAGTAATGGACAGATTCTAATCCCGGTCTATAATAGGTTCATTTCAAAAGCACAAATAGGCATATGAGAAGGTAATAAAAAGTATCCAAACTGAAATATAGATAAGAGAAATCAATGATAGAGAAGAGATTGCCATTTAAACTGGTTATTAAACTACAGAAATTATCACCTCACAATGATAGTACTTCATACATCACAGGCCATTAGGTTCTCTTTATAAAATACTTTTTTACACTTTTATAATAGTTCTGTGATGAGCATCTCTTTCTTGCTTTGGATTGCATTTGTCTTTTTTACACTTCTAAATTTAAATGTTATTACACTCTTTCCAGGACATTCTTCAATTCTTATTTATGACAGCACTAAAACTTCTGTTTTGTTAAATGACTGTATTTCTCCATATTGGTGATCCTTCTGCATCATTACAAGAGTTTGATTAAATAGATGGACCATGTTTATGAAATACTATTATTTTATAAGGAAACTTCACTTCTTGATAATGTTTACTATAAATTGGCAACTATTTTGTTTCTGTTCCTGTCAGCTGTAAGTTTCTTTGTAAGGTAGGCATACAGAAAATATTTTCCAGCTATTAAAAATCAGTGTTTGGCCCTGGACAATCTGCTTCACTTGGTTAGAGGATCATCCCACAGTTAAAGGGTCACAGGTTCAATTTCTAGTGAGGGCGCAGGCCTGTGTTTTGGTTGTAATTACATCCCAGTCGGGGAGGGCACGTACAAAGGACAACCTATTGATGAATGTTTCTCTCTCTCATGGACGTTTCTCTCCCTCCCTCTCTCCTTTTCTTCCCCCCTCTCTAAAATCAATAAGCATGTCTTTGTGCGAGGATTAAAAATATGTTAATTAATTTTTAAAAAAAGCGTTTGTCTTTCCATATACAGGGTGGGCAAATGTAAGTTTGCAGTTGCTGGGGAGGAAATTAACACAATATTAATAAATAATAATACAAGAATAAGCTCCACGTTTTGCATCCTTACATATGTAAACCTGCATTTGCCCCACACTGTATATCTAAAATGTCATTAAGAAGTATAAACAATATTGGTTATTTCATTCTGGGTCTCTCTTTTTATTATCTGTTTGTGTTCTCTGGTGTTCATATCATCACCCAATTTACTCTCATTTGTGATTTGAATTAATGTGCTGTGTACCTCTATGTCCAGACCAAAAATAAAATGTTAACATTCTTCTGGGATACTGAAATTGAATGCAATTTAATACCAATAAAGCAGTGCCATAATGTTTTTCAGAAATGGATTGACAGAATATTTCTACCTAAGGGAAGTGCAGCAGCATATTGATCATGAAAAGAGATTTGGAACTTCCTTAAAAAGAATCCCTTAAAGCTTTAACTTAATCTATTGTATAGATGCTGTAAAGAAAGATAACAGTATGATGGATGAAATTGTTATTTATTTTTTACCTCACCTGAGGATATTTTCTCATTGCTTTTAGAGGGAGAAGAAGTGGGAGAGAGAAACATTCATGTGAGAGATGAGTATCAGTTGGCTGTCTCCTGTACATGCCCAGATCAGGGATCAAACTCACAACCTAGGCATGTGCCCTGTCCAGAAATCGAGCCCAAAACACTTCAGTTATGGGACAACACTCCAACCAACTGAGCCACATAGGCCAATGTAGGTAAAATTATTTTCTGGAAGCACTTAAATTGAAAAAAAATGAGTACAGAAGATAATCTCCCATTTTATCACCATGAAACTTTTGAGAAACTTTAGACAGTGATGAGCATAATAAGCATGACACCTTTAACATATTAACATGAGAAATATAGAAGAATGGAAATTCCTATTCAGATTTTTCACAACTTCAAAGATAAGTGTATCCCCACTCTATCTGTGTTCCTTAGAATGCCTGATTTTATTGCTCTACACAGGTAGGTAGACTTTGATTTTCTATGGGAATGCCCTATATGAATTTCCTCATTCAGAGTGTGTAATACCTCAGAAATGACCCTAAAAGATATGGGATAAAATTCCAGAAGTAACAACACCTATCCATATGGCTGGAACTCCCATGCCTTACAATGCTGTTTGCAATTGTGACATACTTTATATTCTTCCAGCAAAATCTTATTGCATTCATGGTTTTTATAGGTATTGTGGTAATATAATTTTTCACTATTTCATTCTTACTGTGGAGGCAATGAAAGAGGAAGAAGTTTGGATTTTGTGGGACTAAAGAAGCATGACCTTGATTCACTGCCCTTCTGAAACACATTTATCAGCTTTATATGGTCAACCATAGCATACTGTGCTTTAAGCAGTGAAACAAACTGAAGACACTGGTGTATCACATAGGAGTGCTTTTGCAATAAAACTTTTTTCACTTTTTTTTCATGATTGATATATGAATATATACACTTTGTTATATGAATGAATTCAGTGTCCCTTAGATGTCTATATCTGTTGTTGTTGTTTCTTACCAGTTTTATTCCTCTTTATTTCTAAGTTTCATTTTTACCACCAAAAACAAGAGGAAATTTATATGGGTCAGTGATATTTATAGTTAATGTTAGGGAAACTCTTCAAACTTTGGATTTTTAAATAATTCTTTAAGCTGACTTTCTTTTTTAGTTATATTTTATTGATTATGCTATTACAGTTGTCCAATTTTTCCCTCTTTTCCTCCCTCCACTCAGTTTCCCCACTCCATCAGTTAATCCCCATATCTTTGTTCATGTCCATGGGCTGTTTATATAAATTATTTGGCTACTCCATTTCCTATACTGCACTTCACATCCCCATAGCTATTCTATTATTACATATGTGTACTTCTTAATCCCCTCAGCTTTTCACCTGTTCCCCCCACACCCCCCTCAAATCTGGCAACCATAAAAATGCTCTCCATATCCATGATTCTGTCTCTGTTCTTTTTTGCTTTGTTTAGTTTTTAGATTCAGTTGTTGATAGATATATATTTATTGCTATTTTATTGTTCATTGTTTTGATCATCTTTTTCTAAAATAAGTCCCTTTAACATTTCATATAATATTGGCTTGGTGATGATGAACTCCTTTCTTGTCTGGGAAGCTCTTTATTTGTCCTTCCATTCTCAATGATGTCTTTGCTGAGTAGAGCAGCCTGGGCTGTAGGTTCCTGCCTTTCATGACTTTGAATATTTCTTGCTAGTTCCTTCTAGCCCACAAAGTTTCTTTTGAGAAACTAGCCGACAGTCTTATGGAAATTCCCCTGTAGTTAACTAACTGCTTTTCTCTTGCTGCTATTAAAATCCTCTCTTTATCTTTAAGCTTTGGCATTTTAATTATGATATGTCTTGGGGTAGGCCTCTTTGCATCCATCTTGTTTGGGACTCTCTGTGCTTCCTGGACTTGCATATCTATATCTTTCACCAAATTAGGGAAGTTTTCTTACATTATTTTTTCAAATAGATTTCCAGTTTCTTGCTCTATCTCTTCTCTTCCTGCTATCCCTAAGATGCAAATATTGGCATACTTAAAGTTTGTCCCAGAGGCTCCTTACACTATCCTCATTTCTTTGGTTTGTTTTTTTTCTTCTTGTTTTTCTGATTGCTTGATTTTCTTCCTTATGTTCCAAATCATTGATTTGATTCTCAGCTTCATCTACTCTACTGTTGTTTCCCGGCAAGTTGTTCTTTATTTCAGTTAGTGTATCCTACATTTCTGATTGGATCTTTTTTATGTTGTTGAGGTCCTTTTTAAGTTCCTTGAGCATCTTTATAACCAGTGTTTTGAATTCTGCCTATGATGGCTTGCTTATTTCCATTTTGTTTAGTTCTTTTTTGGAGTTTTGATCTGTTCTTTCATTTGGGCCATGTTTCTTAGTTTCCTCATTTGGCAGCCTCCCTGTTTTGTGCCAGTTTTACTAGATAAAGCTTCTATGACTCTCTGTCTTGGTAGCCTGGGCTAATGCAGTAGGTATCCTATAGGGTGCAGTGGTACAGCCTCCCCTATCACCTAGTTGGGTACTCAAGGTGCACCTTCATGTGGGCTGAGTACACCCTCCTCTTGTAGTTCAGCCTTGACTTGCTGTTGACAGATCAATGGAAGGGATAAAGCATTCTGAGATGATTGCTACTTGTGCCGGGTTTAAAGTTTCCCAGGTGAAATGAAGCTGTAAAAATCTAGGTTGGCTGCTGCTAGTGCCAGATCTGGGGCCACTTAGCAAGAAGAATGAGACCTGGGGGCTCACTGACACCAACTGTTGCTTATTTGAGAAGATTTAGGAAGCTGTGAAGCTTGAGGCAAGACTAGCCATTCACATGGAAAAGTCACTGTTAACAGCTTGGGTTGGCCCATAAGTTGGAGGACAGAGCCTCAGGGGATCCTGTGCATGCCTTTGTGTTTGGGAGAAGGCTGTCCCTCAGCTCTCACCTTGATGCCAGACTCTTCAATTCCTCTTTGTATGCCACTGATGCCTTTCAAGCTGCTACTCCAGTGTTGGAGCTCAGAGGGAGTGAGTCTGAGTAAGTCTGTCTGTGGGTTCTTTAAGAGGAGCTGCTTGGGAGTCCAGAGTTTTCTTCCACTGATTCAGTCCCTGCTGATTTTTGCAGCCAGAAGTTATGAGGACTTCCTGGTTTGGAACCCTGGGCTGGGGAGCCTGGTGTGGAATAATATCTTTGCTCCTAAGATATTCTTCCCCAATTTTTATCTACCACACATGGATGTGGGACCAGCTTGTTCTGCATTTCTGCCCCCCTACCAGTCTGGATGGAGGTGCTTTTTTTTTAATTCCACAGTTGTCAGACTTTTATTCAACTCAATTTCTGATTGTTCTGAGTTATGGTTGTTCTATAGTTTAGTTGTAG
Organism: Pteronotus mesoamericanus; assembly: GCF_021234165.1. Taxonomy (NCBI): domain Eukaryota; kingdom Metazoa; phylum Chordata; class Mammalia; order Chiroptera; family Mormoopidae; genus Pteronotus; species Pteronotus mesoamericanus. The sequence continues at coordinate 11,673,767 of NW_026555247.1, read as the reverse complement.
TTTTGATATGGTTGTGCAAGGAGACAAGTCATGTTTACCTGTGCTGCCATCTTGATAGGAAGTTTCATCTATATGTTTGTATGCTATGCCTTTCCCATGTTGGGATTTTAAAGTCATTTTCTCCTATATATGTCTGCCTATTACACTATTTATTCCTTATTTTACTAGTTTATTCATTGATACAAATGGTAGACTGAACTAATATGGGAATGCTTGAGTGTGTGTGTATGTGTGTATATACACACACACTTGATTTTGAATATAGAAAATTTCAGATAATAATATATTTCTAAAGCCTTTTTCTCCATTCTGCTTTATAATAAATAACCAACTATAAAAGTCATTGTGTAGCCAGCAAAGGGTGTAAGACAACTTAATTGTTTCTAAGCTCAGAAATGTTCTTTCATGTGATAACATGCAACATGTAGAATTTGCCAACCAATAACTGGAGCATCCAAGAGTTGAAGGCCTTCTGAAGGGCAATCAGGGTAATTTGTGATCTGCTCATTGTCTTTTCCAAAAGTTAAAGCGTTATACACACAGCACGCCATCCTTAAAGAATAAATACTGAATAAATGAGAATGATTTTATGCATAATTTAACTCCCTTCCTAGAATTATCTGTCTTTGTCTGAAGAGATTAACTGTGAGAAGGATATGCAGGTCTCAGTACTTCTAGGAAATACCTTATAGGACAAGATTTATTGGATGAAAATGCTATCAAAATAATATCTTCAACTATTTAGAAAAACACCACCTACTTTAAATAACTAAGGTAATTTCAAGACTAAAAAGCTGTCATTAAATTAAGAATGATGAAATATATTGCAACTGGGAGACATTCTCTCATCATACATGTTACTTAAATTTGAAAATAAAGCAGAATGTGTACAAGAAAGAGCAGCAGGACAAAAAAACTCATGTCCTAGATATATTAAATAATGAAGTTCCATTTTCTTTGAGCTTGAAAGGAACAGTCAATTTGTATAAGATTTATTAAAGTTACAAAAAACATTTCCTAATTTTGAAACATTCAAATTATTTTGAATGCTGCTTATGGAAATGTATCAATCATAATTTTATGAAGCTCATATATATTCCATAATTTCTTCACTCAATGCCCTATAGTCATTCTCATATGTCTTCATACACATATCAAATACAGAGAAAAAAATACCAAGACATGGATTCAAAAGCTTACCTACACACTTGTAATTGGTTCTAGCAATTACAATTTAGATATCCCGCATTTATCTGAACCTACTGATTTAGCAATTACCAAGAAATTACAGATTTAAAAATTTGAAATTGTTTTACAGTCTCTCATGATAATAATTTTCTTTAATTTATGCAATTGTTATTATTTTACATAACAAAAACCTGCCTGTCTTTAGGTCATTTGAAAATAGAAATGTTGATATATGGCTAATGCACAGGGACCATCTATATGTACTTTAAAATATTTCTTTACAATTGTGGTGACTCAAATAAGAGCTTTACCCTTAAATGTAAATGTCTTTCCTACTTCAGCCCTTCTATCCCGTAACTTAAGTAAGCTGGTGGAATATTTGTGGGTCAAATGGGTTATGAGAAAAATTTTAGACGTCATTTCTAAAGTCCATGAAAGAGTATAAATATAAAACCTTATAAAAAACAAAATTAAGTTGCAAGAAATTAGTATTTCAAAATGACTGAACAAGTATAGTCTCAGGTTGTAAACCTTTCGTCATTGCCTGCAATGGCTATCTCAGGAGCTTCAGGTAATTGTTGGTTGTTCTAATCAGAAAAAAGGAGCATTTGTGTAAGCACAATGGAACAAGCTAAACACAACAATAGGTCTGTAAAATGAAGTTGACTTTTCAGACATCAGAGAGAAGAATTTTTTATTCCTCTTTAGCAAGAAGATCCCTAAATGTCCCAATTTGATTCAGAATGGAAAAGTAAATTTGCAATGAATATCAATGTCAAAATATGTATTTCCAATTGAATTACAGGATATGATTTTCATATCATGATAAGTAAAATAAAAAAGTTCTACCTAAATCTATGGCCCTGTGATTGTGAGTTCAGGGAACTGATCCCAGCTACAGTCTGGGACCTCCTGGTGATCATTGTTTCCTTCAGGTTATATATATTTATATCTGGTTTAAGGGATTTCTAGAACATGGAAGGAAGTCAAAGAATTTTTATTTAATTGACATTTGTATCCTAGGCTCAATACATGAACACACACACATACAGTGAAATACACGTAAAATAAAATTTACCATCTAAACTGTCATTACGTATGCAGTTTAGTAATGTTAAATATATTCACATTATTATGCAGCCAATCTCCAGAGCTTTTTCATCTTGCAAAACTGAAACTCTATACTCCTTAAACAAAACCTGCCCATTCCTCTCTTCCCACAGCTCCTGACAACCACCATTTTACTTTCTGTTTCTATGAATTTACTAATCCAGGAACTTTATATAAATGAAATCATATAGCATTTGTCTTTTTCTGACAGCTTATTTCACTTAATATAATGTCTTCAAGTTTCATTCATATTGTAGCTTGTATCAAAATTTCCTTCCTTTTTAAGGTTCAGTAATATTGCATTGTATAAATATACCACATTTTTGTTTCTCCGTTCATCTGTCAACATTTAGGTTGCTTCCACCTTTAGGTTATTGTGAATAATGCTGTAATGAAAATGGGTCTATAGATATCTCTTTGAAACCATGCTTTCAATTATTTTGGGTATATCCCCAAGAGTGGAGTTGCCATATCATATATGACAATTCTAATTTTTCTAGGATATTGGGCTAAAACAGTTCTGAGTTTGAGTGGATTCTTTGTTTTGTAATAGATTTATTTGCTATTTCTCTGTCTTGATTTACCCTCTTCTCTGTATCCAATAGCTGAACTAAGCTGAGAAGGGGGAGAACTCAGAAGACAAATAAAATGTCAGCAGAATTCATGTTCATAACTGAGTTTTCCTGTACTATGAAATTTGGTGTAATTCCTAATATATAAAAATTACACTGATAACTCCTCATTAGATCAGGCAATCAGGGTTCTATAAAAGGCTATGAATTTCCACATAGTTGTTTATGCTTTCTTGTGATAATGGCATGAATTAGATATCTAGGCTAGCTACAAAATCATAAATGTCACAATAAAGCTGTACTTTCTGCAAAATAAATGACTATGAAATAAAGATGACATGATCAAGAGAACTCTGATATTTTTAACTTTTGCATTTAGCCAATATAATGGGAGTTTTTGACCATAGAAAATCCATGAACTTTTTTAAACATTTCAATTTCCTTTAGGAAAATTATCCATTTGCTTCTGGAAGTAAACTGATGGGATTACTAATTATGTTCCCTGCCTTACACTGACCTAAAGGAAAGTAAGAGACCTAAATTAGGCCAATCAGATTCATACTCCCAGACTGAGAAAAAATGAATAGGTAATTGTTGGAACTTATTAATCACATCAACAGTCTGCAAACCAAAATATTAATAATATGAGGAGTTTTCCAATGTTCATGATGACTAATTCCCCAAAATTAATTTCAGTTGAAAAAGGGGAAATGACTTTATCTTTCCTCCAATATGTATATAGCAAGAATATGATCATATAAGCAGTTCTATTACAGATGACATTGTAATTATACAGAGATTACTGGGACCTAGTTCTCCTTCTGTTTAAGTATACTGCAATATTTATATCACAATGATGATGGAATCTTCTTAATAATGGGTTTTAATGTATTGATTTGGCTTATTGATTTTCATATTATAGTCACCATCACAAAATCATTGTGACTTATTATGAGTTTTCATAAAGAACATATATCTATAGTATCCACAGTGGGGAATTTTATTTTTTAATTTTAACTATATAGATTTTATAGGGCCATATATCAAACAGATTATATTTGTTTTATTATTATATGTTGTAACAATATATAACAATATAACTTTTTATATATATAATACAAAAGGATTATATATGATAGTTTTCTTCTTTATTCCCTCTTCATACAATGGTATATTTCATATTCTTCAAATATACAGGACTCAATATAAGTGACTATATAAGATAAAATAATTCTGGTTTATTTAGCCAATAGAGTCATATGCTGATCCATGTATTTACTCATTAAACCAACAATTATTGAGTACCTACCATGTTCCATCATGTTATTTACTAAGGATAACAAAATAAGTAAGAAATCGCCCTGACTGGACTCAATCATGCAAATATTCTTTAATTAAATTCCTTGAACTTTTGTGTTATTTATGGACAAACTTAGGATGATGTGACTTGAGGGTATATAATATTTTAAATGTTTACATCACTATCTGAAATAATTCCAGTGATAATTATGGTATATCTGAACATGATGGCTACTTGCTTCTTTCTATATTGCAATGAACTGATAATTAGGGCTGAAATGGAAATAAAGTGAATCTTTTGCAAGTTCTTCAAGAAAAACAAGATGGGCATCCAGCAAAAGTTTTGACAAGATTTCTAAAGATGCAAGAAATAATGTATTTTGAAGACTGATTCATAATGATGTTAAATAATTAACATTTTTAATTAGGTACAATGTTAATAAAATATATTGAAAACAATAAATGAGTGTTAAGGAATGGGTAGATAAATATAAAAAGAGATTTTTTTTAATAAAGATGGATACATAAATAAATAACTGATTGCTTGATGTATGGAATAAGAATAGAAGTGTAATGTATAACCTCACCTTATTGACATGATATCACCAAGTACCATATAAGAAAAAAAGCATACCAAGATTGTTGATTGAGGAGAAGATAAAGTGGTTAAGATCTAGACCTACAGAATAGAAACATGTACAGATTTTGATTTAGGTGAAGGAACTGCCATAAGTCAATAAATCAATATGAGCAATAGATTGTTAGAGAATTATGGAACACCTACAGTGTCAAGGGTTAAGATAGGGTGTAAAATCCACTGCTTTTATTCATTTGCGTATTATTCAATAACAGGTATATTATTCAATAAACACATTATCAGTTTTTTTTTACATGCCAGAAGTTGTGTGGGGGGAATAAAAGGTTATAAGAGAGTTTCTTTGTTTCTTCCATTGACATGTGTTCTACAAATATTTATTGCATTCTATACATATTTATTGTGCACTTACTATTAGGTAGTAGGCAGTCCCAAGGAATACAAAAATAAGAAAAATAAACAAAACACCCTGCCTTGTAGCTTCCACATTCTGATGGTGGTGGATTAGAAGGAGATGGTCTTTAAGAATAAAAGATTGGAACAAAGACAAAAACAAAAATAACAGAATAGAGAGAACAGAAGTAACAGTATAATTGAATTATTGTAAGTGAAAGTTTGAGTTCCATTAAGCTTTTTTAGGAATCATTAAATAGTATTGAAGACTAATTAAGTACTAATTTAATTTTCCAGAGTCATGAAAAATCTAAAACCCATCCTGGAAATGTGATTAAATTAGACATTCATAGAGAGAGAGATTGTTGTGAGTTGAGTAACACCTAAAACCTTGCTTACATTCTACAAGCATAACATGAATGCAATAAGTAGTTTAATGGCTGATGTCTGTAAAAAAATATCCAAGTTCTCTCAGTTGATCATCAACCAAAATAAACAGGACCAGGGGATTTAGGAGCCCAACCCCTGATTGTGTGTCCTTAATCCCAACTGATAGCTGTATATAAACCTGACCTTTCCCTATACCAGGAAAGGAAAAAAAGAAGAAGAAAAAAAAAAGGAAGAACATTAAATGAAAAATTTCCCAACAAATTTCAGATGAGTTTAGTATGGATGTAACCTTATTTTTATTTTATTGAGTCACTTTTACTTGAACTCAAGTGTAGTTTTCTGTTGTGTATTCTCGACACCTACACACAGTGACTCTGCAGGAACAAAGAGCTTTTTCTCTTCTAGAAAAAGTCAGATTCTGGTTTTGGCTAAAATCTGTTTTTTCTTAGTTAATTTGTTTTTAAATTTTGATCCCATTGATCTTCAGAACTGAGATTTATTAAAAACCATAAAGGAAGATCGTGTAGAATGTTCCAACATTTAAATCTCTAGACACCTACATGTTACTTTATATATTTTACATTAACCATAGTGTTTCTGAATTATTGCTGTAATATTTCAGTAATGGGATCGAAGCTTTCAAGGTCAGAACAGCCTCATAAGGGAGATGTGCAAAGAGAAAGAGTTAGATCTAAAAAGTGCAATTATAGCTCTTCTAAGGAATTTTTTTATTGAAGAAATGGACCAAACGATATCATATAGAACTTCAGATCCCACAAAACACCATGTGGTAACTCTGCTCAGAGATGAAAAGTAGGTTTTTGTTTTTGTTTCTTTTATATTTTAGCACATCAAATAACTGACACCTTTTATTCCAAGTAAAGCTTATATTTAATATCCATAAAGCTTAATGAAAGTGGTTTTTCTACAAAAAGAATGATTTAAATGACTTTAAATTGGATTTTTAGTCTACATATCATGGTGATAGAATTTGCAATGTGCCTGTAAGTCTGCAGGAAGAGCACTAGGCTACACAGATGTTGATGGGCTCAGCTTCCTCCAGTGTGTGCCTCAAGCATGTCCCATCTTGCTCTGGAAGGTCATGGTGAGTAACTGGGTACAGCCAATAGGAGCATAAGTTGGTGCTTACTCTTTTCTGACCCAATAAGAAACACAATGTTTTATCTATAAGTATTCCTTTCCCATTTTCAGTTGTTCAATCAGTGGCTAAGTTTCGGGTCATGGTATAAGTCTGTCTTCCTCATCACAGCACTCTGTTACTTAAGGAATAAACACACAAACAAACAAAGCAAAACTCTTAACAATAGATATTCAGTTTTAACCCCACAAACCATCCACATTTGTATGACATTCACAGTTTATTAAAGTCTTTTATCTAAGTTTAAAATATCTAAGTTTTATTTTGCTCCTCCCACTATTCTGGTAAAGTACAATTTACTATTACCCTTATTTTGCAACTGAAAACTCGGAAGTGCAAAAATATATATCATATAGCTCATGATTATTGAGTAGATAGATGTTAGATCTAGGACCCAAATCAAGACACCCTCATATTAGACTTTGTAATCTTTGACCTGCACTTAGACCTCTAGAAAGGTTCTTTCCCTGTACAGTACCAGGATCCCCTAAAAACTCAAGTGAGTTGGGGCCTACAAGGTTATGCAAACCTAGAAAAGACTGAAACATTCACCACATATTTTTTTCTTTTTCAAAGTCACTTGACTTTAAGCTTAAATACTGATTTTTCATTAAACTTTAATTATCTTGCAAAAACATTCTATGTAGGTGTTTATATTTTATTTCTGTATAAATAGTAGTTACATTAATAATGGCATAAGAAAGAATTTTTAAGTCATATTGCTTGTTTTTTTTTTCTTTTTTCACACTAGACATGAAATAAAGCCTTTGGAACTCTATCATTAAATCTTTTCATGCAATTATTTTGAAATACAAAAATAAGGTCACATTAATATTATTTAATTGTTGCCATAATTTACTAAGTCACTCATATACCTTGATCCATCAAAATGCTTTTTCAATGAAATCAGAGGGCCACAGAATTATTGTTCAGTTTTTTTCATCATTTAATCAGCAATGATTTTTACAATGTTTTACATGTAATTAAATGTGTCTGTGAGTCATTCATGCCATCTAACAATAAAATATCCATATTTTTTTATTTGACAGTAATAAAAATATGAAACATGAATGTTCTCAGGTTTTCTGAGAAACAAAGCTTTTCCTGGAAAACAATATTTTGCCACTCTGGGATAGTTAATTCTTACCCAAACACAAAGCTAATTACTGTGTTTAAATAGCATTTAGAGACTTCATTTTGGCATAGTGTGTTCAATATTCTTGACTGGAAGATTATTCTAGATGATCAACAGTTTCTAAAAATAAATCCATCTTCAATTTAGAATAATTACGAACTTATTCCAAGAAAAATTTCAAATCATAGTCATTATTAACTTGAACAATAATTAAATATCTTAAATAAGATTACCACAAGGCCAAATGAAAAGTTAGTAGTAACACAGGAACCAAAATCAATCAAAATATCTAAGCTTTCAAAATTGTGGATTTTTAAAAATTCTGTCTTTGTTTTTTGTCTCTGGGTTTGCTTTTCTTTTCTTTTTCTTTTTCTTTTTTTTTCAGGGTTGGGGGAGAGTTGAAAACCAAGATTCTTCCTACAGTAGAATGGCCAGAGACACCAATATTCTTCACATCCATTTATCTGTAAAACTATTGCTTATTAGGTCAATTGTATTCTCCCCTAAAAAAAAATTGGTAATTATTGAACAGAACATCTAAAACATTTAAGTAGTTTTTATTTACATAGTATACAAGGAAAGGCAGGTTTTCACCATATGGACTTGACTTCAAACACCAGTTCTTCCATACTTAGATGTTAGATTTCAAGATAATCATTTAAACTCTCTTAAGCTATATTTATTCTTCCTTAAGATAAAGAATATAGAAAAATATACTTCATATACTCTTATAGATTTCTTAGAATGATCAGATAAGATAGTATATCCAAAGCATCTAATAATTCCTAGCATATAAGGAATGCACAAGTAGTAGCTGTGACTTTGCATATATTTTTACATGGAGATAGCTGGATCACTTGTTTACAGTTTTTGAATTTATTAAACAATATGATTATTACATCCCTCTGACAGATTATTTTATTTTTAAATCATTCATTTACTTGTTAAACATTTACTAAACATGTTATGTATCAACACAAGGATACATAAATTAAGCATGCCCTTTGCCTTAAGAGATTCACAGTACTATTAGAACTATAACATCCCCATTTATAGAAAACATATCCTATGAAAAGAATTATGTTAAAAACTTTTAAGACATTATACTAGTTAATGAAAATTGTTCTCAAAGTTAAGTTTTGAACCTCTATTATAATCTGATCTTTAAGCCCGAGTTTCCAATTAATATACAACATTCTACTATGAAAAAAGAAAGCACATCTTAATACAATAAGAAAAGAGCAATAATTGATTTGCTTAATTTAAGAAATACACCCTTTTTGCCACTTATTTTTCAACTGCAAATTGATTTCAGGAGAGAAAAACAAGTGGGTTTTATTCCTTTATTTTATTTCTTTAAACAACAAATATTCTCTCATAGACCCGAATGCTGCAAGTCTGAAAGCAAGGTGTCTGCAGGGTATGCTCCCTCTGAAGCCTCTGCAGAAGAATGTTTACTTGCTCCTCCTAGCTTTTGTTGGTGTTAAGTATTTCTTGGCGTGTGGTACCTTAAATCCAATCTGCCTCTGTCCTCACATGGTCATCATCTGTGACTTTGTCCTCTCCCCCTCTCATAAGGTAACTAATCATTAGATTTATAGTCTAAATTCAGTATATCATCTCATAGTCTTTACTAACATGTCTGTAAAGACTTTATTTTCAAGTAAATTCACATTCTGAAGATCTAGGTAAATGTAAATTGGGGGGGCACTATTCTACTCACAAAATTTGTAATATGTAATTTCTTGAGAGTAACAGAAACTATTTAAAATGCAGCAGTATGCATTTATTTATTAAGCTGACACAATTTATTAAATTTCTGGGGCATACATAATATAGAATTTGTCTTTAAGTAAAAGATGCATTGATATCTGTTCTGCATATCTATTAACATAGTGATAGATTTGGGACTTTACCCATATCTATCACTGTCAATAGATATGGGTGGAGTTCCAAATTCATGAATTACCTTACAGTCTTACAATCTACTAAAGAATCCAAACATAAAACAACTAATTGCAAAAAACTATCGAGTTATACATGTAATATGGGGAACAAGACAGAAGACCAAATGCTATGAACACATATATCAGGTTCAATTTGTCAGGAAGACCTGACCCAATTTTGGGAAATGAATCTCTTGAGGAAGTAATATCTAAATTCAGATTTAAAAAGGACTAAGGATTAACTAATTAAAGAGCATTTGTCTATGCTTCTACTATGTTCTCTGAACAATGTGTAATTTAAAATCAGCAATTCCAACTGTCTGAGAATCATGTTAATTATACTCCTTTCATTTATTCACCCATAAAGTATAACCTAATATCCCCAAAACAGAAACATATTTATTGCACTGTGATTAGACAATGTAACTTCACTTTTACATTAACTTTTGGTGTCCAGACGCAGCTGGATAGAAAAAGTAGGATAACTTTAAGGATAGAAGTAGCCCTAATTTAACCTATTCATTCTGGATCTCTAAACTCTTTTGAAAAATCATTTTTTTAATAATAGCACAATTAAAGTTAAAATTCATCCAGTGCAACACTGAACCATAGACCCTGTTAGATATCAGAGAACTCCCACTTGTAAGGAAAAGCTTATAAATACTGCATTTATCCTAACATAATTGCATTTTACTATTTTGAATAAATGAATCTGCTGCTGAATTTACAAGGGGGGACAAAACAGAATTTATTTATAAAAATAGTATATTTCTTCTTACATGTTTAAACTTTAGTCGCCTTCAAATTACTCTCCATTTGATGCAATACACCTACTGAAATGTTTTCCATTGCTCAAAATAGCTTTTGAACTCACAATTTTGATGCCGTTTAGTGCTTCTGCCATTTTTTGTTTCACCTCTTCCACATTGGCACACTGTTTCCCTTTGAGTACTTTCTTCATCTGGGGAAACAACAAAAAAAGTCGGTGGGGGTGAGTTAGGTGAATAGGGAGGGTGGTGCATAGGGGCCATGCCATTTTTGGTCAGAAACTGTTGAACACTCAGTATAGTGTGGGCAGGTGCACTAAATCATGCAACATGAAACGGGCAAATGCATTGACTTCAAAAAAAGTTCACCAAAGCCAAGTGCAGCCTCTCACAACAGCACCAGCTGACACAGATGGATTCCTAGAGCACTCACCTAGCAGGCAAAGCCTGTAATACAAGGGACCTTCCCTTCAGGAGATAATTCCATTTTGGGGGGTCCCCTCAAAACATATATATAACCAGTAAGACTTCTACCACCTACAATGTATAAGAGGACCCCCAAAAATTTACTGCTTCTGCATAGTCTCCTATTCTTTGAACACCTATGATAATCTCGAGAAAAAGAGGATATTTTAGAACAAGTTCATTTTCTAAAACAAAAAAGGATTGAACTGAAAATCTCCTTGACTGAAGCATTCAGGTTTTATTAACTATATTAATGGTAGTCAAAATATCTGAGTAAAATTGTCCCATATTGAAACATGTGTACTTTCTGATAATATGGTCCATTTCTTTCTATAAATAGTTTTCCTCAAAATATCCTTGGAACTTAGGGAAAATGGACAGAATTTAATAAATAAACCTCTATCATAAACAAGACCTTTTGAGACAAAGAAGTTAAGAGGACGGTGCCAATTCAATCTAATTTAATTTAATCAAACCTAATCATATTCATATCTCTATTGTACCAAATCACAGCTTCCATTAGCTAGAGACTGTCTACACCTTTTTGGCCTCATCGATTACACAGTCAATTGAAACCTTGTTTCCAGAATGATTCAGTCATAACACTTAATTTAAAAGACTCCAGAAAAACTACTTTTTGTTGGTTTAGGAGAGTTTTATATGTCATTTGGAAAATATTGCATGTAATTCTGTTAAATGCATGATGATACTTTGATCTTTCTGCTTTCAACATTGAAAACCAATGTAAAAAAATACTTGATTATATCTTTCACAGCTTTTTATTGGGCACATTTTTCTCTTTTATTAGCATACCAACTAGAACTGGATGTACATTTTTTATACACATCTCTTCCACTAGTGTCTGAAAACCCAGCTTCTCACCTACAGATTGAAAAATTTATTTAAATTCTGATCACAAGTCATAAATCAAGGACTCTGTTCCAAGCACTGAGCTGGGATACACAGGTACACAAGTAAATATATATTTTCTACTAGATCCATCCATACCTTAGACAAAACAAGCATGCAGAATATTTTATTAGCAATGTTAAAATTGTTATAAAGGCAGCTGATATTTACTGGATTCTCATTCTGTACCTGGGACTGTTCTAAGCATTCTTCATGTACTAACTCATTTACTCATATATAATGTTACTGGGAAAATTTACATGGCAAATTTACGTAATTTGCCAAATACCACAAAATTATAAAGTGGGAAAAACACCTATTTTATGCTTCAAAGTATTAATTAATATGTTCATATATTGTCAGATATATTTATTGATCCTTCTGTCTATACTTTGATTCCTAACTACTTCCAATGTCTAAAGGAAATTGTTGTTTCTCATTTCTTTTATATACAACTTCTCTTTTAACTGCATCCTTCAGATTACCATTTAAGTATGCTTATCTCTTACCTAGCAACAAACATTAAATGTAAGAATACATTAATGTCTTTTCCCATGCTTATTTTTTTCAATATAAACTCTTTCTAGGAAATGCTACCCTATCCCAGAGCTTCCCTTATCATTGATATTACACCACCACCAAATGTCTATCTTCATTCTCCAACACCGGATAGCCTGACATAACTCACTCAGCGAATGGGATTTTTATCCGCACACTTTGCAAGCCTGAGTGCAGAAGTCACCCTCCCTTCCAAGCATGTCTTCTACTCTACCACAATGTCCTATAAATTTACTTTCTATTTCTCAAATGTATTCACTTATTGCTATCTCAATCACATGACCCTAGAGCAAGCTATGTCTCCCACTCTCCCCCCTGCCACCAACTTGGAAAAAAATAGCCTCAACACAGATTTTCCTTCTTTCACTGTGCCATCCTCCAACTTACTCCTAACTATGTAACCCAGGTGATTATTTCAAAACATAAATATAGAAAGGACATATCTCCCTTTTCAATAGCTTTAAATATCTCCTATGACAGAGGTCCTTAGCATAGCCATCGAGGTCTGATACGGTCTAGTGCCTTACTACTGGCCTGACCATGTTGTATGCTGCTATCTCTGTCCATCTCTGCACTGCAGTCACTCTTTCCTCTTTTCAGTTCCAAGCTCCTCCAGACAGAGGCTCTGTACATGCTGCTCCTCCTATGTGGAATTTTTCCAGATCACACCTTCATTTTAACCTCGAATAGTATGTTGCATTTCACTTTCTCAGGTAAATCATACTTTGAGCCTCAAAATAAGTTAGATCCCATTTACATCTTTTAGAAACCCTGGGTATATATCTTTTACTATAATTCTAATGAGTTCTAACAAATGTATATTTATACTTGTTATTCATATGTGTCTAACTAGAAATAAAGCTCCATGAGGTCAGCAAACATGACTTTTTAGAATGTTTATATCCCTATTGCTTAGAATATAAGTAAGACTTTTGTAGACGCTCAACAAATACTTACTATATATGAATAAAAAATACTTTTTTATTTTATAGTGCTTTGATAGATTTCCTATCTTAAATCTCACTCCTAGGTTTAATTTCAGTTTAAAGTAATTTTTCAGTACAAATTTCTAATTCTTTAGGTAAAAATTTTAGTTGAGCATCTCAGAAAGAACAACTGTTCTAACACACAAATTAAAACTCAGAGAAACTCAGGGAAATTTTTCACAGAATTTAGTCTATTATTCCTCTACTTTCTTCAGTTTTCAAAGAAAATCATTCTTACCTAAAACTCACTAGCACTAAGATTTAATGGACATAATGCATGTGACAGTCTTTCTCAGAAAATGAACACAAAGAAAATGAAAAAGAGTGATTGACAGAAATGTGAATACAAGAGGGCAGAGAATAAACTGTGAAAGTACATGTCTGGATAACTACATGACACTAAATGCTATTAAAGGTGACAATGGCTTCTTCATTTGTCTTTACTGTCTTTTATGCAAAATGCACTCAAACTAGACCTGCAGTGACCTCTCCTTGGGGTTTTTCAATGCCTCTTGAATTTGTTTTATAATTTATTCATTTTTGTGCTGACAGTGTGTCATGAGCATAGGTTCATGATATAGTCTTTCCTATAAGTCAGCCAGGCAACTGCTTGGCTAGCTGCCTGCTGAGCAACCGGCACGAAGGAATAGACAAGAGTCACGCAGAGTAACTATGTTATTCACTCAGCTTTTATTGAATGCAGGTTCACTCAAAGTAGAACATCGGCATACATTAACATCCTACTCATACTCCAACAATCTAAGAGAAATATGATACACATACACATACAGCAATCAATGGGGGATAATGAACCCAAGTTCCAGAGTCTCAGTCTGCAGGTCCAGGAGACAGCATGGTGGGCAAAAGGGTTGTCAGCATCTTGCAAGGAAGGATCTCTGGAACCAAGTGGGCAGCACAACAAAGTCCTCAGTTCAGCAGGGCAGAGCCTCTGGCGGCTGATGCTAAGAGAAATCAGCGTGGCATGAAAAAGCTCTCTGGTGTGTGGAGCTCAGCTGTCTCAGCAGTGGTCTGGAACCTGCCTCAGTTATGCCTTGAAAGTGCTGTACTCCACCCTTCTGGGTCTTTTTGATAAATGCCTTGGTACTCCTGATGCCAAGTGTGGAATTTCCCCAGGATCCTATCTATGGGTGGTTGTGCTCTACAGACTTGGCTAGTCTAATCACATGTGCAGATATCTTAGGTGTGCCTTCTTGTTGGATGTGTCTGCTCTGACTGAGGTCATTTCCTTCTTGAACCAAAGTGTCATGGCTGACTAACAGCCATTTTGGTTGACATAGGTGACTCCACGTTGTTTTATGTACTTTATGCTGTCTTGATCAGGCTAATGCCATTTAATTGGCCCTGCCTTCCACATAATGGCAACGGTATCTATATAATAATATAAAGATTGTAGACTCTTCCTGTGTGATATTTAGGTCATTCATGCAAAGTTCTCACTACTGTAGACAACTGTGAGTTTGCCTGCCTCAGTGTATGCATGGGGGACAAGGGCTGAATTAATAAAGAAGTTTCAACACTTTAGAAGCAACTTTTGGGGTCTCTGTTAGGTGAAAAGAGAATCAGTAATAATCATTTAAGGAGTGAAGGTGAATATAGAAGTACTTTCTAGATCATAGGTCATCCATCTTAAGAAATCCTACAGAGGGAAGAGAGAACATGCAATTGAAATGTTCTCTATGGTGTTTTCTCCTTCTTCCACCTATTCTATATTTTTCTTCAAAGTGTTGAACTATAAGCCTGAACTTCTTGATTGTAATATGAAGTTAAGTTACCCATATAGTTTTGACAGATATAGGATTTACAACCATCCTGACTCTGCAATCTAGTACTACTAGATTTTGTCTGTTTTTATGAAATGTTGAGTGCAAACTCTTGTTCATAGCAACTTCTGTAATTCCACATAGATTTGAAAACCCAAATGTCAGAGTTGTGTATAGCTTAGACTTAAACAAAATTTCAGTGCTGAAAATTGACCAAAATTATTTTAGACTTTCAGAACTAAATACATACCAGTACTCCCAGCATTAATTGGGGAAGAATTGAATTCAATTGATTATTAAAAAAGGATGCCCCATAGTTGCTATGTAAAGATGGGAAATAAAAGCTATGTTAGGAGTTTTCTGGCTCTTTATCATGATAGTCTTTAATCATGAATTGAACAACAAGATAAAGTTGATATAGAAAAACATGTTTAAGAACTTCATGAATGATACCTCATAAGAAATACAGTCAATCATATTGTCTATGGGCCAGGTGGGTACTGGAAATATCAGGAGAGCCCTTTGTAAAGTATATGATTGTCTAACCACTATACTGTACACCTGAAACTAATACAAAATAATATGGAATGTAAATTGTAATGGAAAAAATGTTAAAATTAAGAAAAAAAGAACCTCATGAATGAAATATCTTTTGTGTCCATATGTAATTAAAACCATGTTTTATTGTTTTATCTACTTAATAAAAATAAGAGCATGTATAATAAGAATTATTAAATTGATCTAAGAGAATAAGGTAAGAACAATGGAGACGCTCTTAGTAAAAAGTTCACTATGGGAAGAGAAGCACCTGGATGCTAAATGTACTTTGAGCCATGGGAGGCTGACACTGAGGCAAGTAAAGAAGATAGTGTTTCTAGTTGTTTGAACAAAGCATAAAGGCCACCGAATATGTAAAGTGCAAAAACATCCTAGCCGCCAAAGGTAAGAACAACTGAACAAGAAGAGAACAGCCTAATCTTTATTGGGAATGCATCACCCATGTGGTGAAAAAACAAAGGGAGACCCAAAGTGGAAACGGTGCCTGGAGGATCAGCAGAAAAAAAAAATCAATAATAAATTTGGTGTGTGTACTAAGGGAGAAAATATCTCTCCGCTGTGTTATTAAAATGGGATTCAGTTAAATTGTGAGACCCAGGACTTCGTTTAGAGTGATAAATGGCATACTGTCAGTGGACATATTTAGTTTTCAAGATGAAACTCATCTATGGTTCTTGGGAAGAGAGAACAGAACAGATGAACTTTTGCAGTATTTTTCAGCCTTCCTTCTCTTTTTTTAGGATAATTTTCTCTAAAAATTCTTAATGAAAATAAAAAATACAAAATCTTATAAACAAACACACTCACACACATTTGACTTTTGTCATAAAATCTAACAGAACAGTTCATGTGCATTACTGATATTTAGAAGCGTTAATCCATGGCCACAACAGCAGCTGGGTACATGACATCTGTTATGAAACACAGACAAGGTACTATGTTCTTAATCAAATAATGCAAATTAAGTCAATGTAATTAATTGGATACTGTAGTGAAAAAGAAATATTAAGCAATAAGCATCATAAGTCATAATAAATCATCTAGGATGCAGATCCAGAGCCACTGAGATGAATTATATCATGACTCTTGGTCATCTATAAATCACCATACAAAAGAGGGTGAGTAGCATAGGAAACACTTTATAGTTCTACTATAGTCTCTTTTTTTACCCTTGGTATCAGGGAGTGTACATGGATTTTTAGCTATAATCACCTTTTAATCTTACTGCGATCAGACAATATTGTATAAACTGGTACATTCTTACTTTCTTATATACCTAATTATACACTGTAAGTTGAGCACAGGATCAGCTGGCACTCATGAATAATTCAGTTTTATTAATTCATCTATATCAAAGAGGGTAAAGTACGTAATATGTGCAAGTTGACCCAGTGGAACTCATTTATACTACTGAACATGTTTACCTTATATTTTGGTATAACTAAATGCATATCAACAATAAAACATGGTCCTGTAGAAAGCAATGCCAGTGTAACATAAGCATTTCAATAGAGGTGTTGAAATGTTAACAAAAAGACAAAAAGAATTGTGTGGCCTCTTATTGACAAGATTGGAGTAAAATCTTTTAAGTTTATTCACTTAGTTTTCCATTAAACTTATTTATTCAATACATTTATACTTATTGGAACACTACTCTGGTCTAAACACACTACAAAGTGTTCGAAAAATAGTTTCTTTTCCTCAAGGTGTTTAGAATGTGATGGAAAAAATAACATTCAAATAAATTAGATGACTATAATAAAATGTGCTATGAGAAATAAAAATACAAGATACCATTGGAGCAGTCAGGATGTTTCAGATATATGACTCCATATGTGCAAAACCCTTAAATCACAAAATAACGTGCAATTACAAAGAAATTAGTGGTAAAATGAAAGTAAGAGATGTGGGAAGAAATAAGACTAGGGGGGTAAGGCCCAGTTAATGAAAAACTGTTTATCTAATTTGAGGAAACATAGACATTGATCTGTAGGCCCTGAGAGCCAATAAAACTTTTGAAGCAAGGAAATAATGCCATGAGATTTGTATTTAAGAAGGTAAGTTCTGATAACTGTAGAAAATGAATAAGCATTAGACAGGCTTGAAAGAAACAGCAGGAAGAAGAATGTTTCATACATTTACAGAAATAATAAAATAAAAAAAGAGAGAATAACACAAGTGTTGGAGAAAGAAACAGAACCAAGAAATAAAAGAAAGCAAAATCAATAGTAAGGGAAATGAAAAAAATCAAGAGTGATTCTTGCTTGTAGAGTTTAAGACTTGGCCATTTTGTGGATTGTTGTGCTATTCACAAAGATGGGAACACCAGAGACATTATAAGCTTTGGGAAGGTAAAATCAGTTCAGATTAGGACATGCTAGCTTGAAATATAAGTGGAATGTTAAAGTGTAGACACTCACTAAACAATTGAACATGTACTTAAAGCTCAGTAAAGTAGTCTGGACTGAAGATACATATTTGAAAGTCATTGGCTTATAGGTACTAATCAAAATAATGGGAAAAACACTATCATTCAGAATAAGTACATAGAATAGGGAGTAAGA
Organism: Pteronotus mesoamericanus; assembly: GCF_021234165.1. NCBI lineage: Eukaryota > Metazoa > Chordata > Mammalia > Chiroptera > Mormoopidae > Pteronotus > Pteronotus mesoamericanus. Next base: position 11,655,392 of record NW_026555247.1, on the reverse strand, counting down.
AGCAGATTGATAGTGAAACATTGAGGGACTCTAATATTTTGGGGCTTGAAAAAGAAAAATCAACACCAAAAATTAAGAGAACCCTAAGTAAAGGAAAAGAAGAAACTAGGGAATTTGTCTATAAAGCCAACCGGGGCGGGGTGGGAGGGGGGGGGAGATGAAGTAGTTTGATCACCAGATTCAATGTTGTAAGAGCTTAAATTAGGTGAGAAGAGAAAAAAAACTTGCCACTTTATTTAACAACTTTAAGTAGTTATAAAATTGGGGTATAAAATATTTAATGATAATTATGGAATCCAAATTTCAAAGAGTATAGGAGGTTTAAGATGTATTGAAAGTTACTCTTTAATAAGCTTGCATGTAGAAGACAGAAAAAAAGATAGTGCAGTAATTACAGGGCAACATGGGTTCTAAAGAATAATTTTAAAGAATTGAGTCATAAAAAAGAGTCATAACTTTCTGGGGCAAATTATTTAGGAAAAATAAATAAGATGGTAGTCAGAACCATGGCTGGCAATTAAACTTTAAATTCAAACGAACCATCTCTTCCACTCATAAAGGGGTTAAACAATGTCTCTAGATATCCACTGACCCACATGTTTTCATACCCGATAGTCTAAAAGTTCTCTGTAGAAAAGAAGGCATGATATTTTGATAACTGAGAAATTGTAGGGGGTTAGGTAAGATGATTAAGTGTGATAATGACTATTTGTAAGAGGTATTATAAGAATTGACAAGTTGAGCAAGAACAAGTAAAATGATTGCTTATAGAACTAGATGTCCAGTGAGTATGAAGAAAACAAATGGGTAGAGTCACCAGTCTGCAAAGATTATGATATTTCTCTAGAAACTTTCAGAAAATCCTAACAAGAGGAAGTAGATGGTTTGAGTAAATAAGAAGAATTTTTTATGGTACTTAAGCCAAAAATCACATAAACAAGCCAGGAAAACAATCCAAACAAACAAATCGAACAAGCTGCAAATAAATTGTTGGTATGATTCACCACTGAGACTGGGATTCATAGAAAATAAACCAAAGCAATGAAAATAGGAGAAAAGTGAGGGAAGAATTCAATACCCAAAGACATGATAAAGATGAAATACTACCTACTGAAAGTAGTGAAGTGAGACACTGAAATGAATGGAGGCTGTGGTCAGAGATTAATATTTTGTATTTTATTATATTAGAGGTAATGAAAATATGTGATGATAAAATCCAGCTGTGACCAGGGAATGGTTGTTTAAAGTAGGGCGGAAGTTGAGAGAACTAGAATCCAGGAAGTCAAGCACCTGTGAGAAGGTATCCTGTGGGCTAGACATATATTTTTGGAGGTCATTAAGGAGGCTGTTAGAATATGACATAAAAGAAATATTATGGTCCATGTGCCCAAGGGCCTCAGTATCAAAGAATGATAGAGGCAAAAATGTAAAGATAGGAGAGTTTTTGCATGAACTACATACCAATACTCAGGAAGTAGCAGTGATGATTAAGAAAAAGCAGGTTTCATCTATGACAACATGGTAAATAGAGTGGGAAAAATTAATGGTATCCCATTCAGGAGGAGCTGGCAAGCACAGGGGAGAGTCAGAGTGTAGCTGAGTCCAAACGTGCTGGATGATGATTGGAGCATGGTTGAAGGGCTGCACAGACACCGAAATGTAATCGATGGGGAAGAAATGCAGAGTAAATTAGGGATGCTATTACAGAAGAGGAAGGTTGATCAAGAAACCAGAATTTTACAAGTAGCTATGAATGATAAATTATAAAGTCCAAAGAACGACCATATGGCTGAAAAAAAAGTAGCAAAGTCTAAATAATGAAATGTAGTGGACTATGTTTGCAAGTTTTTGCTTTAGCTTAAGAACTGTAGGGAGAAATTGGATATTTTGAACAACAAAGTGACATAACCTAATTTGTAATTTAAAACATTATCCTGACTTCAGTGAGAATAGATTGGGAGCAAATGATGCTTGTGGTAGAGAGAATAATATAGGAGGCCATTGTAGGAAACCAAAGGAAGGATGATGATAGACAGATTTAGAGTCACTAAGTGGAATAGAGAAAAGTGGGTCAATATAAGAGATACTTCAGGATGGTTGCTGGACAAGATTGTCATTTCAAACTCACTATTTCTCAGATGATAGATGAAAAATACTGACCTAAGTGACACTGAAGCTGAGGTTTGTTAAGAGTAATTATGTAGGTTTTATATTTGCATTTCCATTATCAACTACCTGACCAATTTTGTGTCACAGAGTCTGAAAACCTAAAAGCTGTAGTATTTCCCAGAATCTTTGGTCAGCACGTTACTACTTTACATCGCAACGATGAAAGTGATGCTTTGAGATTCAAAAATCAGAAGAGAAGAGTATATATTTTTCCTCCATTGAAGAAGTGATTTTCAACCTTTTTCATCTCATGGCACACATAAACTAATTACTAAAATTCTGCAGCACACCACAAAATATATTTTTTTATTTATCTGATGAATTAATAGTTATAATTTTGATTCATTCACAACAGACAGCTATTGTTGTGTTGCCTGGTCATTTTTTATTTGAAAATCTAAGGGAAAACAGGTCCATGTCCCAGACTAAATAGTCAGGTATTGCATGTTTTAAAATTTTTTGTGGCACACCGGTTACAAATTTCTGCTTTAGAGGCTTCAAAAAAGTAGTCTAATGCACTACATCTATGAAGCTCATGTCAGTTTCCTAAAAAACTCCTTTGATTCTCAAACTTTAATGCTTCAGGGGCCTGAGATCATTAATACTGATTCCCTTCAACACTTGCACTTCCTAGCTATATAAAATCCAGCAGTGGTTTCCTGGCCTGTTCAGCAGTGTTTGGGATAGCTGTTCATATAAGCCTCTAAGTCCCTCTGAGATACCTGAAGTGATTTCTGTTTCTACCCAAAACCTTGACCAATGCAGGCTCTTGTAACATAAACAGCTCACAGTGGTGTTACCCACATCCAGGGCTCATGGGAACACCCAGCATGAAAATCAAGAGAGTTTACCACCAAAAAACAGAACTCAGGCAAGAGGTTGTTTACTGCTCAGAAACAACACCCAAGGAGAGAAAATGCTGCTCCTAAAGCAAACGCTGAGGAGAGTTTTAAAGAAGTTGAAACATGAAGTCAAAGTTTGTAGAGACAGGGGCCATTTAGTGCTTGCTCATTACAACTACATGTTTCTTCATGGGTCACATGTCTTATTAGCATGTTAAATCTCCACCCAAAGGTGACACCATTTTTTATTATTAAAATGAGGAGAAAGTCACACAGTGGCCTTCTTGGGCTGAACTATACATGCTCATGCATTCGGGTTGAGTCTTTTTGCCCAATGGCTAATGAGGTACCTTACGGTTGCTGCCTCTGCTCTGTCTGGTTGCTAATTGGGTGCAGGGTTTGAAGAGCGACCAAGTGAAATTCCAGTCTTATCAGGAGAGGTTCAGCCTGTCTCGGAGGGAAACCAGAATTGGTTGTCTGAGCCAGTGTTATTTGAAAACAGTACTGAGACTATTGCTAATGTAAATGAAATACTAGTAGACTCCAGAATGCCTGTTGTTGCCTGGAAAGATATGTTTCTTCAAATTATGGCTTTGATAGACCATGATGATTACTGCAATAGAAGTTAGCATGAAAATACGGCTGGTAAGTAACTATGAGAGTGTTACTTTTGGCTATGTGGTTAGATTACAAAGTTAACTTAAAAATCCAAGGCTTTGAATTTGGGTCTTAAGGCAAGACCAAACACACACACACACACACACACACACACACACACACACACGTCTATTACTGTTTAGTAATATTAAAGAACTTCTATTAAAGAACCTCTAATGCCCTGGAATCTCTCAGTTAATGTTAAATATAGGACCAAAGTTAAGAACTCAGGGTTCAAAATTATAATTATTTGATGTTGACAGAGTCATTCACAGACTGTAGGGTTCTTACATGAAACAAAAAGCACTGAAAGAGGGAAATTTGACACAGAAATTTGGAAAGGTGTTTTTACTGAATTCTTGTGATTATGAATACAAGGGCCTTAGAATTTCACTGTGCCCTCCCTGCCAGCAGGGCCTTGGGTCAGTGCTGTGACATCTGTCTTAGATCAGTTTCCTCTTGTTGCAAGAGGCTACAATGAGACAATTAGCTTCATTCAAAGGGTCACTGGTTCTCGTCCAGACCCATGACTATCAAATGTTAGTGCCTAAACCCTCATTAAAAAAAAAGTCAAATCCCAATTTATTCTAAAGAAATAAGTTTCTCTCCAGCTTGTTCTGGAAGAAGAAAACTTATAAGCCCAAATAATTGTAATCATTTTGTTGACTTATATGAAATAAACTTAGAGAATAAGTGTAAGGGTGGATTCTGAGGGAATATACCAGAAAAGAAGAAACAATAAAATGCAGGGGTTTTGATAAACAAGCTCTGTCTCTGGTCCACCATATTAAAGTTTATCCTGCTGATTGGATAGTAGAAATAGCAAATACCCTAATTGACTTGGTTGGAACCTTGCTTGTCCTTATAAAAAATGGGATGTCAGAGGCATATCACCTTGATAATATTATTAGTCATCTAAGGATTATCAAAGTATCCTTCCAAAATGAAAGACAAATTGCTATACTTATTCCTCCTAGCACTGAAAAAATGATAAGACTTGCTAGAACTCCTGGAATTCAGCAAAGGAGTACCATATTTGAGCATGGCCTTCACTCCTTACCACTTACCACATAGCCCAAAGCCAAAGAATTTGAGTGAGGATTAGAGTAAGCAAATGTCCCACAGGTAGTCGAGACTTGATTCAAGATGCTGAGCCAGTTGGCTCTTGTGAAGTGGGAAATTCAAAGATGCTTAAGTACAATATTCGTCACCAATCAGGATACAATATGCCATCACCATTCATTTGAAGCAAAGCATTGCCCTCTTCCACAAATAACGATTTTCCCTTTGAGAACCAACTCCTGGATTTCTATTATATTTTTACATATTAATTAATTTAATATTTTACTCTTCTCCTTTCCCACATTATGTTATATGAAGTATGTGTGTAGTATTTTTGTTTAGATTTCCATTTTTTCTTTAAATTATAGAATATAAAGGTAGTTTGTGACTGAACAAAAGTACAGCAATTATTATGCAAAGATGGATACAATAACTCACAAGAATTTGTACTATTTTTTATGTTAGGGGTGTAGATATATATAGTTTCATATATATAAAACTGCTAAACCAGTTTGAGGAATATATGCTACTGCTTTCATTATCTTCTAAGAGTTTCAGTATAAATACAAAAAAGTATCCCCCAAATACCAAAAATTTACAGAGGAGAACTGATATTAATATTTATCTCCATCTTTGTGATTCTAAACTCTTCCTTCTAACACAGGATTTAGGACCCTAAAAAATCACACTTTCCATGTTTTGGTCAGCAGAAGTCCAGCTTAGACCTTGAAAATAGGCATTTGTATGGAATTACATTGGTAGAAAGCAGAAGTCATTTTTCTCTTCCAATAATGGCTGATATGTATGTAACCAGGCAGTTGTTGTAACTTGCAGAGGCAGACTGGCTGCCTTCAAATCATTTCCCTCAGTTTAGCAGACAGTTGAGTTCATAGACAGTTTGCACTGATTTCCCCAAAGCCAGCAGTGGTTCTCTCTGACCTTCACTCTTCCAGCATTTCCAATGGTTTTATAAGAATCCAATTCTCTATATTATAACCTATCTACCAAATTATTTAGATTTCTGACTGAACTCTGACCTATATAATAATAGGGAAGAAAAGGAGCTCTAATCAATTTTAATAAAGAAATAAATAAATTTGGCCTAACAGTTGTGATACTTGGTTCTGACATAAATCTCACAAGTGTATCATGTGTTCACATTTGTGTTGTCCTTCATAATCACTCAATCATTTAAGGGAAGTGTCTCCAAATAACTTCGTGTATGTGTATGTGTGTGTGTGCACATGTATGTGTATTATATATATATATAAATTTGCTAACTCCGTATTTTTCTGGAATTAAATAAAATGCTACTAAGACAACTAATCAAACAAAAAACAGACTATTTTTGAGTAGCTGCTGAAAACACTTTAAAATTTTTAAATTATTAAAATTTTTAATGATATGCATGATTGTCACAAATCACTCAAAATAATCTTTCTAAAACTCAGTTTCCTTTTAAGCAACAGGAAGATGATACCTGATAGAGAAGGTATAAAAATAAATGAAAAAGTATATGTGCAAATAGCATTGTTCCCTGTAATTTACAGTATGATTGATAGTTACTGTTTTGATACTATTTTAATGTGTATCTATAATAGCTTTTTAACATTTTAATCATTATTTAAACAGATGTGACTTATGGCGATTTCCTCATGATAAATTTGCCATAATAAAAAGAAAAATGAGGAATATTTATGTAGCATTTTTTTTCTGGAAAGAATCTTTAAAGGAATTCTACTAATATCACTGTTGGCAAATAAGAGGTTTCTGAAAATGTATTCTAAATTGGTTTCCCAGCTGTTTCCATCTTATCACAGCCACTGCAAGATGCCAGGGACTGCTGCTCTGGGCTCATTCTCTCCACCCGGCCTCGTGGAACAAACCAGCAGAGCGTGGCTGGCGGGAAAGCCAGTAATTACACAAAATGTCCTCACAGTATATTCATGGCCACTAATCTCAAATGGGCCCTTGATGTTGCTGAATTTTTATTTTATATTTCCTTAATCTATTTACTCTCTTGATTGCCATTTCACACCTTTTCCTCTCTTGAAATTTTGACAACATATTATTCCATCTAGAAAACTTAGGTTTTATTTAACTTAAAACTATTTTTTATTAAATGTAAAGAGAATTTCTCTCAGGTGCCATCATATCTACACTCCTACATGCCTTCTTTCTGCCCTCAATTAATAAAATAAATTATTAATAATTAATTAATAATTATATAATTATTTATTGTATATTAATTAATTATATAATTAATATAATGATTAATTATATAATAATTTCTGTCCTCGATTAATAAAATAAATTATTAATAATTTATTTTATTAATAAATTGTCTTTATTCTTAAGGGCAGCCTTTCCAGTTTCTGCACTAAATATTGTATCTTTTGGGCTTTTTAATGACTGGAGTCCAGTACCGTTCTAAATATCAACTTATCCTTCCCTACTACATTATTCAGATGAGTATACAAACATGCTTTTTTTTCTTCCATGTTAAGAAGATTCCCCACATTGAATGGCTTAAATAACAAGATTTTTTTTTTCCCTAAGAGCTCTTCAAGTTAGAAGTTCAAATCCATGCTCTTGGCAGGGCTGATCCCTTCTAAGGGCTGTGAAACAGACTCTGTCCCATGCCTCTGTCCTACCTTCTGGCAGCCTGCTGCCAGTCAGGTGTTCTTTGGCTAGTAAGACACATTGTCTTCTGCTTTCATCTTCACATGACATTCTTCCTGTGGCATGCCTGTGTCCAAGCGTCCCCTTTTTATAAAGACAAGAGCATATTAAATTAAGGACCCACCCTAGTCTAGTCTTACCTCACCTTTATTAATTACATCCACATTGATCCTATTTCCAAACAAGGTCATATCCTGATGTACTAGGAGTTAAGATTTCAGTATAAGTTTTGAGGTGGCATAATTCAACTAAGGAGAAATTATTTTCTAAACACATTGTTATCAATGGTTTCTCTTTGATTGAATTATTATATATATATATGTCCTCTAGATTTATGATCTATATCATGTCTATACACTAAAGAGTCCCCAATTTATACCCCAAGCCAGATTTCTTTTCTGAGTTCCAGATTCATATATCCAAATATTTTCAATATTTCTACTTTGATATATAGCAAACTTCTTAAACACAGCAAATAGTCTTAAAAAATAAACTCTCATATAATCCCAAACCAGGATGATAATATAGACAATAACAAGCACATCAAATGCCTCCCAGATGTCTAATAATTATTCCCAGAAACATTATTTCCCAAAACATTATTTCCTCCCTCTCTCAGTAGTAAATAATATCCTGACTTTAATGACACTTATAGCTTTCATTTTAAAATTATGCATATCTAAATAATAGAGTCTAATATTACTATTGAATTGTATATAATTGAAATTATATATGATGTTTTTTGGCTGTGTCGTTTCTTTTATGCAAAATTATGTCTTTAAGATTTGTCGTGTTGTTACTTTTCACTGTGTTTCATTCATTGTAGAATAGTATTTAATAGTGAGACTATCTCATAATTTGTTTATCTATTATATTACAGCCAAACTTTGAGGCTGTCTTCATGTTTGGACCATCATCAACATTGCTGTTACGGACATTCTTGAACATGTATCCTAGTTCAATTAAGTATGAATTTTTATGGGCTATATTCACAGGAATAAAATTACAATGTCATACTTATGTTCACCTTCACTTTTACTGAGGACATTATGCTAAGTGAAATAAGATAGAGAAAAATAAATCCTTTATAATGTAATTCGTATGTAGAAACTAAAAATGCAGAACTTATAAAAACACAAAAGAAAATGGGAGTTCCCAGGGTCTGAGGGCAGAGGAGTGCATGGGTATGGTTTAAGAGTACAAACTTGCAAATAGCAGACGAATGAGTCCTGAAGATCTAATGCATAGTATAGTGGTTTCAGGCAACAATATTTATTATAAATATCAAATTTGTTAAGAAACTAGATCTGAAGTATGGCTACCACTAAAATATGATCTGGGGTAAACAGAGGGAATCTGGCTTCCTCACCCAGATGTCTGGAGAACTAAGATAATTAGCGTTCCCATAGCCCTGAGACTGGGCCTGATAAATATTCCCACCGCCTTGAATGGGCTCGCATGCGCAGAATCACGCTATGTTATACAATCTATTTTTGGCTCCCTGCTGGCTTTGTCTGTTTTCAGTACATAAGAGAATTAGGGGCATGGGACAGGGGCGACAAGAGAGGGGACAGGTGGCAAGCAGCGTGACTCGGGGGAGGGGCATGCAGCTTGCAGCATGGGTTGATCGCCTACCCCTGAATAAAAGTGTGTCGAGCTTGCCCACAGCTCTGCAACTTTTCTTCCGCCTGCCTGAGTCTCGAGTGAACCTGCCCGGCCTTGGCAGGCTGCAAGACGTGTGATAATTCTATAACATGGTAGAGGTGTTAGCTAATGCTACAATATATAAATATGTCAAATTAACATGTGAAACTCAAAGTTTATTTGTCATCAGAAACAGGGAGTGTGATGACATATTTAAAGTGTTGAAAGAAACAAAAGCTGTTAACTGAGGCTTCTGTATTCAGGAAAACCATCCATAAAAATGAGGTTAAATTAAGATATTCTCAGATCAACAAAAGCTGAGCGATTCTGTCACTAGTAGACCTGCCCTACAAAAAATATTAAAGGGAGTATTTCAGTCTGAAATAAAAGGATGTCAGTTACTGACAGTAACTCAAAGCCAGAAGATAAGATAAGTAATTATAGTAAAGGTGACTACATAGATAAACATAAAAACCAGTTTCTTTTTGGATTTTGGCTTGTATCCTCTTCTTTTCCTTTTCCTATATATTTTAAAAGACAAATGAATAAAACTATGTCTATATTAATGGGTACACAATGTTCAACAAAAATAACACTATAAAGGTGGAGGGAAAGACCTATACAGAAGTAGAGTTTTTGCACACTGTTGAAGTTAAGTTGGTAATAATTTAAACTATAGTTATGGACTTAAGAAGTTAAGTGTAACATCACGGAAAGCCAGTAATAATGTAAAATATCCATAAAAGGAAATGAGAAGGGAAAAAAATTAATACTTTACAAAAATTTATTAAATAAAATAGCTATAATGGGAAAAAAGGGAAACAAAAGAGATATAAGACAGAGAAAACACATTGCAGAATGACAGAAAAAATTGATTAAACCTTCCAATTTAAAGTTAGATATTAGCAAAATGTGTTTTTAAAAAACATGAGTCAACTATATACTTTTTGCAAGAAAATCACTTTAGATCCGAAGACATATAGGTTGAAAGTAAAAGGATGGCAAAAAATATTTCAGTAAGTAGCAACTGAGATGAAGATGAGGTGGTCATACTTATAGCATAAAAATTAGATGTTAAGAAAAAAACTGTGACAAGAAACAAAGAAGGACATTTTGTAATGATGAACATTAGATAGATAGATAGATGATGATAGATAGAGATATATATCATTATAGCTCCTAAATATATGAAAAAAATTACAAAATATTTCCAATCAAAATATGTGATTTTAACTCCCCACTTTCAATAATAGATATAGCCCTGAGTGGTGTGGCTTAGTGGGCTGGGCATCGTCCTGCAAAAGGAAAGGTCGCTAGTTCAATTCCCTGAATAGGATAACCTGTTTGAAAGACACAAATTTTTAGAAGTGCTCTAACTCAAGAAGAAAAAATAAATCTAAATATGACTGTAGCAAGTAAAGACCATGAATTAGTAATCAAACACCTTCCAACAAAGAAATATCTCTGACCAAATGACTTTACAAACGATTCTACTAAACATCTCGAACAGAATTAACACCAATGTTTCTCAAATTCTTTAAAAATAATAAATAAAAAGAGGAGGAACACTTTTCTGCATAATGTTTGCAAGGTTTTTCTTTTTGGGATGGTGAGAAAGATATCTGGAACTAGATAGTGGCTTGCACAACTTGTAAATGTATTTAATGTCCCTGGATGGTACACTTTGAATTGGTTAAAATGATACATTTTATGTTGAGTTAAATTTACCACAATTTTTTAAAAACCTCAGACTTTACATTCTAATTATTATGTCCTAGGTGGTGTGCCTCAGTGGATTGAGAGAAGGCTTGAGAATCAAAGGGTCTCCAGTTCAATTCCCAATCAGGGCGCATGCCTGGGTTGAGGGCCAGGTGCCCAGTACGGGGCACAAGAGAGGCAACCAAACGTTGATGTGTCTCTCCCTCTCTTTCTCCCTTCCTCCCCCTCTCTAAAAATAAATAAATAAAATCTTTAAAATAAAAAAATTCTAATGATTATATGTATTTTTATTTCTAAAATTTACATTTGGACTTTTTTCCAACTGTGAATAATCTATTTTTATTCTCTCTTTTCCCTTTCTATGTTTTAGATTCCCTCTTATTTTTAATACATTAAATACCAGTCTGTTATTAATAATTGCCATATCTAAAATCTTTTTATTTGATCTGGCTGAATATTATATCAGATGATTATCATTTATATCTCCATACTGCCCCCTTTGTTTTGTGATTATTTTTATTGGGAGTTCTTGTTTGCAAACAACTGTACTTGAGAGAAATCTATGTGACCAAAAGTGAAAGTTTGTTCCTTCAGAGAGTATTTGCACTTGTTTGTGCTTGGTGCCTAGAACAGGGACAACGCGTGACCACTTCATAGGATACTTAAAACTTTATTTTCTCTTGGGGTTGTCAGATCACACAGATAATGTGAACTTGGACACAAAACTACATGAGCACCAACTTGTAGTTGAAAATTGTGAAATCCAAAGCTAAAATAGGCAACATTTGAAACATTCTATCTTTGAAAATGATTACTTTTCTGTTTTATTTTTTCCCAGTTTTACTCTTTCACTAAGACTGTTACCCATGAAACCCAGCTTTGTGTGTGATCCCTGATTTGATCTTTCACTTTGTGTGAGCTCTGGGCACACATGTGTTATAAAAATCAAAGCTCTATATAAAGGGATGTACAATTTTTCCCAGGGAAGCCATGGAGTTCATTTCACTTATTACTGTAGATTTATTCTTTCTTCTTACTTTCTGCCTCTAAGGATTATGCTGACTTTATTGCCATCTTAGATATGCATTTTACATTATTCTTTTTAAAAAGATTCAACACTTTCTGGCATTATTGGAATAGGATAACTTGTGGCATCTATTCTGTCATATTGCTGGACATGATTTACTTTCATCTAGTTTTTGCCCAGAGGTAGAAGAAAAAGTTAGAACCAAACATCATATCATCATTCTTCAGATTATTCTAATAATTAAACAAATCCAGCAACTCTCCTTATCTATCCGTCTGTGGTGATCATTAGTGCTTCGACCAAACATTTTTAGTTCTTTAAATTTCATGCACAGAGTAGGATTGCTTGCCATCAATTTTAAGTTATGGTTGGCCATGTAGCTTTATTTGGCTGTTGTGAGGGAAAAAATAATATGTCACTTATACTCAGAAAATTTCAGAGATAGTGAGTCACTGCATACCACTCTTACTGCTGCATAGGTCAAGCACAGGTCAAGAGAAGGCCTTTGTCCATCTGAATCATCAAGGCACTATGATGCCAGAGACAGCGCCTCCCCATTGTTGGTCTGCACTGGAAATGCAGGCTGTACAAAATAATAAGTTTTGTTATCTTGAGCCACTGAGGTTTGGGGGAGTTTTTGTTACCCTAGCGTATTTTAGCCTGCACTATTGGCTATACTGTCAAATATTATTACTTTTTAAGTTCAATCCAATGTCCACTACCTCATAATGTATTCCTTGATATTGCTCAAAAAATAATCACTCCTTTCTCTATTCTATACTGATAAGAATAACAATAACAATGACTAATTGTGTTTTTTATTAGTAAGTTGTGTTAAGCACTTTACTCACATTGACTCATGTAATATTAGAACAGAATTACAGAGATGAATAATAGTACAGAATTATGAAGATGAATAAGTTCATCTCCAGGAAAATAAGACCTGGAGAACATTATGTTGAGTGAAATAAACCAGTTAAAGAAAAACAAATACCATATGACTTCACTCATATGTGGAATCTAATAAAGGAACTGAACTAACAAGCAAAATAAAGACAAAGTCATAGAGCACAGGATGACAGCAAAGGAGGGAAGGGAGTAGGGAATGAATGAGCAAAAAGGAAAAAGGACTCACAGGCATGGACAACAGTGTGGAGACTGGTGGGTACAGGGGGAGGGGGTATAAGGGGACTAAATAGTAATGGAAAAAATGGAGTGGAAAAAAAGTGGAACAAAAAAACAGCAAAAAGGAAACTAAGAAACACAGAATATTGCTCATGTGACCTTTGTCATTTGACTGAGATTACAATTATTGGTTTAATTCATGTATTATCACAGTTAAATTTAGAACACCTACTTAACTTCCTATCTACTAGTCCCAGCGTAGTAAGAAATACACAGTAAATACTCAATTTTAGAAATGTTTTTTCTAATTAAAAAGATACACTGAAAATTTAAAGATGAAAGAAAATATAAATAAAACAGCAAATACTGTTTATCACTCTTAGCCAGTCTTAATAAGAATTTTTGGTTTATTTCCTTCTACTCTCTCTATGCATGTATAATTTGTAGATTGTTGGCACAATATACTATATGCAAATTTGTAGACTAAATTTCATATTTAAATTCAAATAGTGCTTCATGCTCTTAACATCTATTTTAATGACTTAATAAAATGCAATCATATGGGTAAATTTACTTTACATTTTCTATGATGTTGTTAACTTCGGTTTTCATTTCAAAGATATTTATTGAGCTCCTCTTATATTTCATATACTCTTCTAGACACTGGTTACAAAGACAAAAAATAATCCCTGTTCACATACAATTTGTTTTCTAGTGGGAGGAGAGACAGATAATCAATCAATAAATATATAAGCACTGTGAAGAAATAAAAGTGAGATTAAGTGATAAAAAGTGATTGATCATTCTATATTTTAGGAAGTTTCATCAGATTTCTCTTTGATGAGGTGATAATGTTTGAGGTGTAAATGGAATGAAATGAGAGGTACAGCCACCCAGTTATTTGAAGGAAGAAAGTTCCAGGCAGATGGAACATCAAGTGCAAAGAAAATGCCTAAGGCAGGTGCTTGGCCTGGTCAGGAAGCACCAAAGTCAGGATGGCTGGGGGAACCCAGTGAGTAAAGAGGATATCATTGTGGATCAGATGAAGAAGGCAAATTTTATAAGCCATCACGTTGTTTGCATTTTACTTTGAGTTTCTAGGAAAGTAATTGAATTATTTTGATCATAAAAATGATATGATTAAAAATGTATCTTAATAAGGCTTCTCTGGTTGCTCTATGTAGGCTATCTGGGGTACAGGGATCAAAAATATAAGCAAAGGACCAGTTACAGGCTACTGCAGGGTTCAACCAATAGGAAAAGATGGTCGCTCAGAACAGAGTGATAGTGATGTAGATGATAAGATGTAAATGGTTTGATTATTTGGGGTATATTTTGTATTTATTTTTATTTTATTGGATGTATGTATGTATTTATTTAAATCCTTACATGAGGATTTTTAAACAATTGATTTCAGAGTGACTAGAAGGGGAAGGAAAAGAAAGAGAGAGACATCGACGTGAAAGAGAGACATCTATCAGTTACCTCCTGTACACATTCTGACCGAGGATCCAACCCACAACATTTTGATGTATTGAACGATGCTCCAACCAATTGAGCCACCCTGCCAGGGCATTTAGGACATATTATGAAGGTAGAGCCAATAAGAATTTAACAGACTGTATGTTAGGTATAAGAGAAAGAGTTAAGGCTAATCCCTAGCCCTTGTTTGGCTTTGATTTATGATATATAAGACTTCCAAATTATCTATAAAAATAATACCACAGTGGATGTTGTACATAATTGTTTATATTTATTAGATATGTCTACTTCCCTTAGAATATTTCCCTAGAAAAAAATTATCCATTATTGGGAATTTTAAAGAAATCACTTGTAAAAGCATGGAACATAGTGGTACTTGTAGAGGCATCTATTTGGTAACATTTATTTTTTCTTTTATATTTATGTATACTTTCTCCTTCTTAAATTAGTTTAATTAAATATTAACTCGTAAAATTTTCGTTGATATATTTGAACTTGTTTTACTATAGATCATGTAACTAATATTCATCTAGAATATTATCTGCTTTTATATGTAGTCATAACTCACTTGTTTCTAAATTAATTAATCTTATACCTGATTAGATATAGAATTTCCCTCTACCATGGCCTCAGTTAAATCTTCATATATGTTAGCTCCTTTTGCAATTATATTCATGGCCTTCCAATTATTTTTCTAATTTTACCTTGCAGTTTTTTCCCTAAGTTTTTGTACTTGATCTTTTATTTATTCATTCATTCTCATGTGTATGTTTGCCGGCATGTTGATGTGGACATGCAAATACTAACATACATCTGTAAAACCATGGAATTATTACTCTTTTATTACAGTTTCAGACACATTTAGAATATGTTCACATGCAATTTTCAGGTCATCTTTTCTTTCCAAGTCATATGTAATTTTATTTTGATTTCCTTATTGGTCCATTCATTTAGAAATATGTTTTAAAATTTCCAGAATATGTTGTTTTATAATTTTATTATTACCTAGTTTTACTACGAATGTAGAGATATGGTTTATGTAATGTCAAAGGTATATTCTTTGGATAAATCTTGTCTATTATATTATCCAAACAGTCTGTTACCCATAATAAGTTAAGTCCAGTGATAAGACACATGAATCTAAATTCTCCATCAGACATTCACTCTTGCTTCAGGCTCATAAGCTAATGGCTGAAGAGAGACTACAAGCAATGGAGCCCTGCTTATGATGAAGTCAGATCTGTCATCTCTCAGCTGGAAAATTTTCATGTTACTGATGTTACTTATGAGAAGTTCTTTATACTTACTAGGGAAAAAAAAAACCCAAACAAAAAAACTTGAAGCCTCTCTTTCATGCTCATTATATTCTGGGTCTTCATCTTGGATTTGTTTTGCCCTTAACATATGGAGAAAGGGCCTGGAAAAATTTTAAAAAAAATTCAAACAAATAGGAACATCTTCCCAATTAAAAAGAGAGAAGGGAGGTAGGGATGAAAGGAAAGACAGAGGGAGGGAGGAAAGGAAAGAGAGGGACAGAGACGGAGAGAAATCTCTTCCCCCTTTACAACACAACTAAATAAGATAACAGAAAGGGAAGGCAAAGCCAATCAGAGAGATTGAACAAAAGAGAAACAAGAGATTGTGACTTAAGGGTTCTACATGTAAAAAATAAAATAAAAGTTACCATTTTGTTTTTTCCAGTGAAGAGCACATCACCAGAGCCGTAGGGCAGTAGTTTGCCCTTGATCTGAATCAGAAATCCCCATTCACAAAAATGGAGAGATGGCTCAATGGTGATCATAGAGGACAGAAACCTTTGAATTTTTATAGGCTTCACTATGATAGGAACTCCCCAATTTAATTATTTTTCTCTTCTCCTTCTTGCTAAATGACTAGTTCACAGAGTAACATTCCTCCATTATTCAGAGAGGGCACTGTCTACTGACTGACAATAGCACAGCACAGAATGCCAGGTGGTTTTATCTCTAGGCACATTCTGGAGAGTACATGCTTGTTAAACATTTCCATTCAGGGAAGAACAGCTACTATATGAGCTTATCCCGTAATGGTGTTAGTCTTGGGATGAAGCCCAGGAGTGGTGGGTTTCTGCTTTTTGTTCCTACCAATGCTGGGAGGGGTCTCTGTTACTTTGGCTTGCTGCATGTAGAATATATCACTCCTAGACAAAGCCCTGCTGCTATGTTGGATTTCTGCTTCATGTGTCCACTAACTCCCTGGGTTATAACATAATCTTTTCCACTTACAGTGAAAGAAATAACTAATTATGCCTGTAAAACTAGGGAAAGGATTTCCAGAACAGATGGTATTTGAGCTGGCTTTTTGTAGAATGAATTGCAACCTGCTCTATGGAGAAGTGCAAGGAAAGAATTTTCAGTTTATGGGAAAAACATCTGCAAAAGCTGTGCTCTAAACTCGATATTTTTATATTCAAAGCCAAATATACAATGGTGTCTCTGGAATGCTCAGTTTATATGATTTTTCAAAGGAGAATTTATATGTTATGCCATCCTAAAAGTTGTATAGTATGTTGGTGTCAAAACAAGGTTACATGATTGTATTTTTTGGGTGATAATTGTGATGTCCTGATTATTAGATTAACTGCCAAGCCTCTGCCAACTTTCTATGTCTCTCCAGAATGAACAGAATACACTTAGACTGATCACAGCACTCATCTCATTAGATATTGTGTTTTAGAAGTCGTTTTAGCTCCTTTAAAGAGGTTTGAATCCCCAATTGATGCAGCAAAGATAAACAATAAACTCCCTGAATATTCTAAGTGACCACTCACACTTTAGGGTCTGGTTCTCAGCCAGACAACTTGGATTTCTTTCCAATTTTATTCTTCTCAGTCTTATCTTGGGAGATTCTTTCAATAATCAAAATCTGCCTGACAATCCCACCAACTATGATTCTCTAATACTCAAAGACCAGTAAATTTAGTCTGTTTATGTAAAGGATCAAATACTAAATATTTTTAGATTTTGTAGGTCATGTATTCTCTGTCACAACTACTCAATTCTACCATTGTGGTTAAAAAAGCAGCCACGGACAATAAGAAAAAGAGTGGGCATGCCTGTGTTTCATTAAAGCTTTCTTCATAAAAAGAAGCCCTAGGCTAGATTTGGCCAACTGGCTGTCATTTTTGATTCCTGGTCTTGACCTTCCTGACCTTGAATCTCAAGTCTTGCTTAGACTCAACTGAAGTTATATTCACTTGATTGCTTGGATTTGTTCCTTACATGTTGATTTCATCTTTGGGACCGTTTCCTGGCTCCCATTATACTGTGCTTACAAATGATCCTTTTCATTATTTCTGTACAGCAGCAGCATGGCTAACTTTCCCTCCCAAAACTCTGCAACTAATCATAATTATCATGTGGCTTTGAGGAAAGTTAATACTGCAAGAACTCAGGCAACCGATGATGAGTGCCAGCATTATAAAGGATGGGAATTGACAGATAATATTATCTAATATTTACGTGTTTACTATGTGTCAGACACTAATTATGTACATATAAAAACTCATTTAATCCTCATAATAATGCAATGAGATACTATCATCTCTCTGTTTAACAGAAGAGGGAACTGAAACAGATAAAGTGGGTAATCTGCCCCAGACCAAACAGCTGGTAAGAGGTAGAGCTAGCATACAAACCCAGGCAGTCCAGCTACAGGACCAACATCCTAGACCAACACTATAGTCTCCTGAGAGGTGCTGTGCAACGAGAACATTCTCTGAGAGAGAACAATCAGCACTCAGCAAGCAATTAAATGCAGTGAGAGTGGCAGAAGAAACTGAGGACACGTTGCAAATCATTGAATTGGGAGATTATTTAGAGAATGCAGGAGAATATTTGTTAACTATGTTAAATTTTCAGTTATTTGTTTTTCTCAATTATTTGTGTACAGTTTTTTACAAATTTCTAAGTAGGTTTCTCATAGAATTAACCACTTAGCCTAGGTTCCTGTCTAGAAATAGCATTAAATCATTTTAGTCTACCAGCACTTCTCAAAACATGTGAATCATCCAGGGATCTTATTGGTATAAAGATTATGATTCAATAGGTCAGGATTGGACCTGAGATTCTGCATTTTTAACAAGATCCCAGGCTGGGCCCTACTCACAGATGCGTGGCTGGTACATTTATACAAAGACCTCAAACTGATATAATGCTCTGTTCTCAGCATTAGAAAATTCTTTGTAATATATGAACAAAGAGCTCAGCATTTTTATTTTGCTTTGGGTCCCACAACCTTCATAGCCAGCCCCCCTATCAGGAACATTGCTGCTGCTGGTCTGTGGACCACGCTTTAAGTGAAAAGGGTATGTCTAGTACAGGGGTTTGCAAACTATGGTTCACTGCACAAACTCAGCCAGTTGCCTGCTTTATGTAAATAAAGATTTATTAGAACATAGAAACACCTATTTGTTTATATATTGTGTATGACTATTTGTGCCACAACATGATTTGAGTAGCTGTGACTAACAGAAATTATATGTCTGTCAAAACCTAAAATATTTACTCTCCTTCCTCTGGAAAAATAGTTTTTTATTTCTTTTCTAGTAATGATATTAGAAGCTATAAGATCAAGAATAGCATTTTATGCAAATAGTTTTCCCAATACTTATAAAACATTTCCTTATATTTGTTGTTTTTTAAACAATACATTTTTAAAAAATAGTTTATTTATTTATTTTCAGAGAGAGGGGAAGTGTGAAAAGAGGGAGAGAAACATCAGTGTGTGGTTACCTCTAAATGGCCTTCTTCTAGAATTTTTTTCTCATAGAGGATGTAGGCATTTCTGGTCTTATCCCACAATGACATCACTTTATACAGTAATTAAGTGATCATCACATAGCATTCTATATAATAGAGGGGATCCCAGAGGTACTTCGGAGGCCAGCTGAGGATGGGCAAGGTCTAGCAAGAGGGTAGACAAGCAGGCCCAGGGCACCTTACTGACCTGTTTTGGACCTTGTGTTACATTTAGTCTGAGGAGATATTTCCTCTTAAAATTGTTTTTGAAAACTACTTCAATAATTATCACTTCTTTTTGTTTTTTTGCTTAAATCACTCTTGACTCCCTGGAAGCAACTGCTTTTCTTACCTCCTCTCCCTCTTTCTCAAACAATGTAACACAGCTCTGTTATAACTTAATATATCATTATCTTTAACAAAGTTGTTTATCTACAAATCAAGTTGCTTAGTACAACCACATTAAAGCTTTATGCAAATTAGGCCTATTTTTTTTTCTTTTTTCTTTATGGAAGGAAGATTATTTAAGTAGAAGTAATAGTGAAGATTGATTAGACATTATATCTACTATACCAAACAATAATTAAGACAATGGTTGAAATTCTTACAGATATATGACAGAAAGGCATATTTAAGAAATGATGTTGAAACAAATGAAAAATGAACATTATATGGTTTTAGGGCTTTTAGCCAGGAAGAACATAAGATTAAATACGGCTGTGGGAAGTACCATAGCTGGTTGTAATGAAGACAGTAGAGTCACCTTTCACTTTTTTCATAAAAAACACAGAGCCTAGAGGAAAATGAACTGTCCTTATTAGTATTTGAAGGCTAAGTAGAGATGGGAATGTGTCTTTTTACCTCACAGTAGGTTTATCAGAGATTATTTTACTATTTTCCTATTAGTAAACAAATCTATTGCCTATTGAAATTGGCATCCAGCCCAATAGTCACCTAATTTGTGGTTTCCTATTTCCTAAAACTGGATCCTACTTTTACTTCTTCTCATGAAGGTCAATTCATACAATATTTTCAGCATAAAAGAGTTATTAGCCTCTCAGATAAAAGCATCCCCCACCAACTACCCAGTACACGGAAATCTAGTTGGTTTAAATGGGTAAATGTCAGAGACCTTTATTGGATGGGAAGTAGGTTAAGGTCAAAAGACCTTTCATAAATATGAATTAAGACTAAATCCAAAATACAGAGTCTGATTTCTGCAGCTTATTAGAATGTGTGTGTTTATGGGTGTGTGAACAGAGTGTTTGCTTTTTATTTGCTACTCTTTTGAAATTTAGGATCTCTAAAAGATAATATAAAAGAATACCATATGACTTCTTAAGTAAAGCACATTAAAAAAAGCAACAATCTTAGAGAAAAAGATCAATAAATTGGGTAAACTGTTGATGGATTAAATATGAGTTAAAAACCAATCCACCAATTGGTTTATATGGCTAACTTTATTGACAATGATGAGGAGCAACAGGAACTCTCAAAAGCTGCTGGCCAAAATCTAAATTGGATAATCAGTCTAAAAATTTTTTCGGAATTATCTATCAACATTATAGATATGGACTGAAAATACCATCACTAGCTTTAAGTGGGACTTAATGGTATGTACCCAGAGATGTGCACAAAGGTGTTTACTAAGTATTACAGTTTTATCTGTAATTGCCAAAATTAGAAACAGTAAAAATGCCCATCAACCGTAAACTAGATAAATTATGGTGTATTTATATAATAAAATTTTATAAGACAATGGAAATCAATTGTTGCTATATAGTTAAAACAATGTTGAGCAAAAGAAAGAAAAAATTAGACATAAGAATGCACTTAGAGAGGAGTTCCATTCATGTGAAAACAAAGTCATATGAAAATCATACCTCAGTGTTTAAAGTCAGAATAGTGGTTGCCTTAAGAAAGGAAGTAGGTACTGATTGTGAGGGGCATGAGCATGGTTTTTGAGATGCTGGTAATGTTCTTTTTCTGGCACTGGTGGTAGTTATTCAGGCTTTCACTTTATAATAAATCATGGATCTTTATATTTATATTTCATGTACTCATGCATGTTTGTGTACATGAAAAGGGGGAAGGTACAATGATAAGGTATAACATATATATTAAAAAATTATCTTTCCAACCTTGGTTGGTGTGGCTCGGTGGATTGAGCACCAACCTGAGAACCAGAGAGTCACCGGTTCGATTCCCAGTTGGGACACAGGCCTGGGTTGCAGGTCAGGTCCCCAGTGGGGGGCCCATGAGAGGCAACCACACATTGATGTTTACATCACTTTCTCCCTCCCTTCCCTTCTCTCTGAAAATAAATAAATAAAATCTTTTAAAAAATAAAAAATTAAAAAATTATCTTCCCCATTACGTCATTCCAGAATAATGCAAATTTGTGATGGATACAATTTTGTTAGAGTTTAGCAGAAGTGATTATTTGTCTTCCTAGTCTAGAAATATGTAAACATGTAAAGTAATTTGATTAAACTAATAATGCTATAAATAACTTGCAACAAATTATTTATATAAAACAATGGTAGAATGGATTTTACTATCTATCCATAAAGAGATATTCAAACTGATAACGTAATAAATTAAATAATTTAACCTTAAAAAGCAGAAAAATACCACTTTAATTAGCATTTGATATGTACATCTTGAAATTAGATAAACTCAACCTTGTTTCTGTCAGAGAATGAGGTCTTCCTTTTACAGAATCTTGAATCAATATTGATAAAGTATATACATTAAAAGCTGTAAAAAGAAGCAACAATGAATGTTACTTTTATCTAAAGAAAATATTCTTTAATAGGAAAAAGTAGAAAAAGGCATACTTGTGATAATGAAATAGAGTTGACGTGAAATGGTATTTTCTAGAATGTGTTTGATTCATCAGCCAGGCAACAGGCTATTTCACTTGTCCTCTAGGAAAGAATATGAGAACAATCTGAAAAAATAAGATTAATAAGTTCTAAGAAATTTATTTCATAGAGTAATGAACAGACTGGGGATTCAAAAACTCCAAAGGATTAGTTTTTAAAATGTAGGAAACTTATGGTCAATGTAAGCAACTGTTCACAAGTTGAGAAAATGGATATATTTAACAAGAGGCAGGATCTAAGAAAACAAGATAATTATTTAATTGCCACTTTGAAGAAATTCAGCTTAATTTTCAGTAGGCTAGCTAAACAGAAAATGATCTTATAGGAGGTAATAAAAGAGAGCCATTTCTACAAGGATCCTCACTGGAAGTAATGTCACAGGAGATGAACAGTAAAGGCAAGAAAGACAAAGCGGGAAATACTAGGCACAGTACAGAGATGTTGCCATCAAAACAGAAATAAAATGGAATATAACTTACACTATAGTTTGCAGAAAAGAAAATTTTGGTCTATTGTCTGGTCCCCTTGTGTGAATATTATTTTTAGAGTCCCTTATTTTCCCTGAGAGAAAATAAATACAAACCAGATGAATTTTCACTACAACCTTCAATCTGTGGTCAAAATGAGCAGTCAAGCACAGAGATTTTACGTGGCAGCTGGGAGACAGCAAAATTAAGTTTCTCAACAAGTGTATGGTTGTTGTTTTTTTTTTAAGACCCTTTGCAGTACCCAAATAAGGGTATTCTTTATTTGATATTGTAAAATCAAATTAGCATGATTTGAATTTTAGGAATATAATTTGCTTTTACTTCCTAGAATTTGAATCATATAAGTGCCAAAACAGGCACACATCAGAGAATTAGAGTGGGGGGAATGAAAGTGATTCTCTGAGTGTGTAGTACATACAAAGAACTATGCTATTTCAGGTAAATGATCTATTTCTCACAAGTCTTTAGTACTTTAACTATGTTACAGGTGTGCAGAATGAGGCCCACAAAGATTAAATAAATTGCTACAGGTCAGTTAATATTAAGCACTGGAGTAAAAAGTTGAAAACATGCTACATGAGACATCCCTTTTACCTCTATTACTTCTTACTACCTCCCTAGAGGCCAGAAAATGAGCAAACCTACTAGGCATTGCCTGATAGACTTTCCTGTGGGGTCAAGGAAACAGTCACTTAGGGGGCATAAAGTATTCTCTCCCATAAAACATTCGAACATTTTCTGAAGTTCCTGTTGTTTGCATCTGTATTTTAAAGTTAAAGGCATCAGTTACAGTGCAATATTTTCAAATAAAATAACCCTCACAGTAATTCTTCAGGCACTGGAAATCCAGGTTGCCTTAGGGAATTGCTGAGAAAAAGGCCTAAAGGACTCTTCCATCTCTTCCATTGTTGCCTGGAGACAGTTGTTCAGTTGCTACAGTTACAGCTTTTTAAAGTGTAAACATTATCAAGGACACACACCTCTTAACAAGTATCTCTGAAAATAAAAGTGTGATAAAATATTTTTGAGAAACACTATGGTTTGATATATTAAACCATTTCAATTTATTATGTATATTTTTATTTAATAAATATAAATGTGTGTGTATATATACATTATATATGTATGTATGTATCTATACACACACATACATATTCCAAAATGCCTGATGTATTATATATTATATCAGGCATCCTGGAATGTTCTTAGACCATGTAAATAAAAATAATTTTCCTCTGGAGCCTGCACTTAAGAAACTTAAATCTATCGGGGAGACAGACTATTCTTTGCACTGCAGTCCTACTACCCTTGCTTCAATTCCTTAAGCTTGACATCTCCCTAGAGCCACACCCCCTAATGAACAGCACTTGATTTTCACCCTGCTCCCACTTCTCTCCCATGTACATATATCCTTGACATTCTACCTAGAATATCACGTACTAAGAGGAGACCTTTTATATTTTCTGGTCTAAGTCATAGAAAGGAATAAATATTTGCTGGTTAGTTGAGTGACTGATTGACATGAGCTTGAGGAGAATTAATTTTTTTTTGGTAGAGAAGACTTTAGAATGGGAAATCTCACTACATCCACTGGGATCAGCATATGTCCAATTGTGGATGGGAAGGCTCTTAGTTTTGCTGGAAATTTATCTAAGCAACAGGAAATAGTAGCAGTGATTTCTAACCATGTAATACATCATAGTCATCTTTGAATATTTTATTAAGATATGAATATTTGAGCCTCACCATCAGAAATAATGATTTTAAAACTCACCTCCTATGTCATCTTCCCATGGAGACTTCCTTGACCCTCCATCCTTTGTCATTGATGTAAAACTCATGACCACTGATATCTTTTTGTTCAGCCCATTTCTCTGGCTCTAGTACTTAGAAAAATACCCAAAGACTTCCTCGATAGTTGGATGAGAGAATGAATACTCTTTTTAACTCTCCACCTGTATCAACTTATGAGTCCAAAGATTATTTACCAATTGTATCTTCCCTGTAAGTTTCTTGTGGACACAGTAAGCGTGTTCCAATCACTTCCACGTACTAATGAACCACAATAGCATGTATGTACATAAGTCATGTGTATTGAGTACACAGTCCTACTTGCTTATTAGGGAAGCACACACAGGATGCCAGGCACGTAGACGACGGATTGAGGAACTAGCAGCTAGAGTCTCTCAGAGCAGCAAAACATGATTACACTAGTACATAGAAAGTATTATGTGGGCATAAAATATATTAGCAATAAAAAGGGAGATAGAAGAAGGAAAGTTCGATTATTTTGGTGTTTGATTTAACAGAGATAAATCAAAAGGAGAATGGATTAATAAATATTTAAGATAATTTGCAATTTTCTAACATAGACAATATGCGTACCATTAGCCAAAATAGAAAATGCAAAAGGAAAATCCAGCTGAGAACAGAAAATGTGCCACTAAAATAATTTTAAGCAGAGATGGGATATGCAGGTAATTATATATTTAGACAGTTTGAAAAGGGGGTGTAAGTCCATTTCTCAGGAAACCTCTTTTAAATTTCTCAGGGCTGAGTCAGTTATATAGATGGGTTTGAGACATGATAGTTGATGCCACACAGTAAAGCAAAAAAGAATGAGAATAAGGCTAAAGACAAAATGCTGGCAAA
This sequence comes from Pteronotus mesoamericanus, assembly GCF_021234165.1. Taxonomy (NCBI): domain Eukaryota; kingdom Metazoa; phylum Chordata; class Mammalia; order Chiroptera; family Mormoopidae; genus Pteronotus; species Pteronotus mesoamericanus. Next base: position 11,630,177 of record NW_026555247.1, on the reverse strand, counting down.
TATTTGAATAAAAGGAGTGTGATGGCAGAGTGTTGCAATATTCAATTTAGACAATTTAGGTGCAATTAATATAGGGAATGGAACAGTGAGAACCAGTGTAAGAAATTAGTTTCAAGGAGAGAAGGATGATCTGCACAGCAAAGAAACCACTTGACTATTTACTGGACTTCACAAACGTTAAATAATTTTGATGACTAAGATTAGAAAGAAGGGAGAAAATTTTAATTCAGTTAAGTTTAGGCATGTTTGTGTTGTTTGAAAGGTAAGTTAGCTTCTGTAAACACCAAAAGAAAGAAAACACCACGCTTGTTCTGGAGGCATTCGGTGCGAGCAAACATAGACCGTATAGAAAGTGTGTGGTAAGAAGGCGAGGAAAGCAATTTGGAGCGGTCATTTGCTGCTGTCTTCTCTGAAAGATAGACTGAAATCTGAAAACTTCCACATTGCCTATATCCTGAGAGATATTATACATTTTAGGATGGTTGTTTCTGATATAATTTATAAAGTAAAAGTGTATTTTAAATAAATTTTGCAATCTGCATATGGGTTTGCATTTAGACAAGTTTTTCTACACGACAGATACTTTCAAAATATCCATTAGAATCAGTGAATTACCTATTTATAAGGAAGGTACAATGTGGACAATGTCTTCTTTTCTTGCAGTCTCCATGTCATTTTCCTGATATCAAAACCATGTAAAATTAGTTTGGAATTACTTTTTCATCCTCTAGTTATGCAATAATCTATGTAATAATATTTAAAATATTATTGAGAGTAAATTTATATATACACAAATAAACAAAACTTAACACATTTGACGGAGTTTTCTGAAGTGAGAAATTCTATTTCTAGACAGTATAATATAAATTTTACAAAATGATGTCTCTGACTTCATATGTGCAAATATGTGTCATTACTAATTCCCTTTCACAGGCATGCTAAATCCGGATACACTTAAAAAAATCAATCATATATACATTTTATATATTCCTACTATTAACCAGAACTGTTATTAGCAAATATGTTATTACAAGTGCGGGCAATGAAAGTAGCATTGAAAGTACAAAAACAAACAAAAAAGTCCACCTAATGATGATAGCTATTTATTAGCTGACAGATTTTCCTAATTTCAAAAGAAGAGGGGTGTGTGTGTGTGTGTGTGTGTGTGTGTGTGTGTGTGTATAAAATATTTTATTTATTTGAGAGAGGGGGAGGAAAGGAGAAAGAGGAGAAAAACATTGATGCGTGAGAGAGATACAGATCGCTTGCCTCTCACACACTCCAACTGGAGACCTGGCCTGCAACCCAGGTATGTGCCTTGACTGGGAATCGAACCAGCAACCTTTGGATCCACAGGCCAGTCTCAGTCCACCGAGTCCCACCAGCCAAGGACAAAATAAAATTTATTCCAAGGAAGCTACTTACAGAGTAATATGTACATGTATATGTTATATACGCTAATATAATGAACCAGTTGAAATTTCTAAAACAAAATTCTTTTTTGCCTTTTTTTCTCTGTAAAGTAACTCAATCCAGAAGAACTGTACTACAGTATCTATTATAACTACATCTGCACACCTTATGACTTAGAATATCCACTCCGAGGTTTGTAGTCAGCAAACATGTATTTTTAGGTTACCAAAAGGCATGTATAAGAATTTAGAGCAGTACTATTAACATTAGCCAAAACCTGAGAACAATCCAAATATTTATCCATAGTAGAATGGATTAAAAATTGTGGCATGTTTGTACAATGGAATACTATAAATCAAGGAGAATAAACAAACTATAATATATATGAATGAGTTTAAAACACATGCCCTTATTCATTTATTGTTAAATAAAATACAAGATGTAAGGCTAAATACAGAGAGCCATATACTGAATAGGCATTTATTTATTTATTTTAAAATAAAAATACAAGATGTAAAACTAAACAGAGAGAGCCAGATTCTGAATAGTTTTGTTGACGAAGGGGCTTGCTTGCCACCATGCAGCTACTCATATTTTTTTAAAACTCTTTTTTAAATTGAAGTATAATTGGCAAGACATTATATTAGTTTCACATGTATTACAATGTAAAGATTTGATAATGTGCATACATTACAAAACGATCACAGCAAGTCCAGCTGACATCCATTACTATACATAATTACAATTTCTTTTCTTACCCGAACTTTCAAGATCCACTCTCCTAGTTACTTTCTGTAGCGTGGGGGGGACAGAGCGCGTCTCGGGGATCGCAGGGCTCCAGAATCTGAGGATTCCCGTCCTGGGCCAGCTGAGGAGGGAGCAGGCTCTGAATCCTGCACAGCCCGCCCTGGGGTTGTCACGGATGGGGGAATAAACACTGGGGGAATAAACACGAGTCCTTGCAAAGACTTCTCTGTTAGCCAGGAGAGGGGACAGGGGCACTTCCCTCTTAGTCAAGAAGCCCCCCAGCCCCTTTTTCCAAAGGCTTTTACTGAAAAAGTTATCAGGGGGGTTAGGTAAGAGGAATGCACAGGTTATCTCATTACGTTAGTATGTTACTGTTCACAGAGAATGGGTGATGCTTTGAAGAAAACAAATGGCAGGCACACACCGATTTACAAGGGTCTGAGAGGAGACTAGTAAACGAGAGAAACGACTAAACGTGAGAGCATGGTAATCACAAGAGTGCCTAAGGGTAGAGGGTTAGGTCTGTGAATAATGTAAATGTCCTTCCCAGCCTGAGCTGCCTAGAACTTCTGAGGGAAGAGCAAAGCACACTTCCAAGAATTTACTTTTAGGCCACCAGATCCGGTTTAGGACTGACTCAGGTATTGTGTCGAGCCCGAGCCAGGCTGAGGGGAAGGAGCCTCCAAGAGACAAAGAGACTTCTTTCAGACAGAATGAGGACTCCGGACACGTCCAAGCCGAGCTGAGGGGCGCAGGCCTTTTTGCCCTTTCTCCATGTCCCCCAATTTCTTCTCTGATGCCAATACCTGATCAGTATCTGTCTTAGGTTGCCATCTCTGCAAGGGATAACTTACCCATCACGGATTACCAATCATCACAGGGCAAAGCAGAGGCAGGAGCTACGGCCATGCCAGGGAGGACATGTTATGTCTCCTCAGGAACCCGTTTTCTCCAAGGCCTCCCCGATTATTTTCAGCCTTGAGGCCCTCCAGCCTGTCGGTGGGGTTACAGTTCCTGAAACCAGACAGGGCGTTTCCCAACAACTTTCAAATAAGCAATATAGTATTATTAATTACAGTCACTATGCCGTACATTTAATCTCCATGATATTCATTTTATAATGGAAACTTTGTACTGATAAAAACATTTATTAAATGGAAGAAGCCAAACATAACAGAATACATGTGGAGTTATTCCATTTATATAAAGTTCATATATAAGCACAAATAATCTATAGTAATCCTATCAGGATATTAAGTACCATGAGGCAGGGTCGTGGCAAGAGAGGCCTCCAGGCTACTGGTAGTATTTTGTATCTCAATTTGGGTGCTGTTCAGTTTGTTCACTTGGTGAAAATTCATCAAGTTGTACACTTAAGATGTGTGCATTTTAATGTACGTAATACTCTAATAAAAAGTTTATATTAATAAATGTATGGGGAACTATAAAAAATATAGTATACAGAAGGTCCTTGAAAAATGTCATTTTATTCAACGCTATTTTATTATACACTTGATGAGAAAAAAATTGATTTCTGGCTGGAGACACCAGCTGGAGACGTATATGCGGAGTTTACACGTTCTCCCCAGGTTTGCATGGGCCGTCTCCGGTGCTCCAGTTTCCTCCCACATCCTAAAGATGTGCACGTTAGGTTAGCTGACGTGCTCCACTGTCCCAGTCTGAGTGAGCATGTGTGTGCGTGTGTGCATGGGCCCTCCGATGGCGGGTCATCCTGCCCAGCGTGGGTGCCCACTTGTACCCGAAGCTGCCAGGATTGACCGCTACCACCCGCAACCCTGAACTGGAATAAATAGGTTGGAAAATCATTGGCTTCTTTTTTATGAACCTTTCTTAACTTTACTTCAATGTTTAATATTAGAAGTGTTTTAAATCTTTATTTAGAAGTTTGGTAATATTTTTTGTGACCAGAAATATGCGAAACGAATTTAGCTCTTGTTCATATCAATTAGCCTGTGGAAAAACTGATTTCTTTGTATGCCATTTTGCTTAAAGTTGCAGTTTTCATAAACCTATCCACAGCATTGAGGACTTGCTGTATTGGCAGCCCCTCAGGAGGACCAGAGTTCTAACAAATATATTTCACCTCTTTAGCTACACTGTGACTAAATCTTCATCATGAGGGCAGGGTATGAGGAGAAGGGTCAACAAATATCTACTTACCATTTGTATGCTTAATTTCAGGGAGTTTCCCAAATTGGTTTACTTGTGTAACTATAGTCAAAGTCTGTTAATAGGGAAGTTTAGGAAGAAAAGAAATTCAGGTGTTTTGATGAGCAGATTGTGAATCCAGATGAGGCTCATTAGATATTCATTTGCAGCTCCCCAGATGCATATGAAAATCAAGATTTTTTGACCTTCTTAGAATAACATAGACTTTATTTTCTTGCTTCCATTTTCCCCAGGAAAGCACTGCTCTAATAGAATCAAATCTAAATTTACTGTTAAATTTTGTATGAGTTTTCTTCTGCTAGATGAATGGAATAATGTTTTGCTTAGGATAAAAGGCCATATTATTATGTCTGTTGTAAATAAAAGAACATCATGTTTTTAAATTATGACAGCAAACTATAAACTGAAAAACGAAAAGCTTGCATGGTACGAGGTGCCATATGGAAAGAATGAGTCAATCTGTCAACAAACATTTGTTGAGCATCTACTTTGAGCCAAACACCTTTACAGCAGAGAGAATACAGTGGCAAACAAAGCACATGTGGCATCTGCCCTCAGGGGGCTTGCAGCGGTAGAACTATGGCTAATCAAAAATACTGGCTGTAATGAAGAATCATTAAAATTATGCAAACAAAATTTAAGAATCTGATTTTATCTTTTATACATATGAATAAAACATTTTAACAATTGTTAATAAAACATACAATTTTTCCCTTATATATCCTTATTTTGGAGTTACACACCTTTGTTATTTATTTATTTTTTATGAAGAGCACCGTAAGATCTTTTATGATATCCAGGTTCATTTTCTTTGGGGAGAGCAGAAACTTAACCACACTTTCAAAATGGTCTGAATGCAAAATCCTCTGGCTTTTAACAGTTTTACCTTGGTCTTTCAGTTGCTTCTACAAACAAAATTCAAAAAGAAAGATAGTGGCATACCTTTCTTAATTTTTTCCTAAGCATTTAACCTAATTTTCATACAAAACAACTTTACTTACTTTGACACTGATATTTTATAGGATTATAAACAATTCAATAAATTAAATTATTATAATAAAAAATATAACTGATATAAACAGTTCTGGAAAAGAGTATAAGATTCTTAATGAACATACTATGCAATTGGTGGAAGCTAATGTCCTTGGAGGTACAATGGCACTACCTGTTTTTGCTGGGCATTTATTATCCCACAAGCATATTTTATTACAAAGGAATACAGAGACTGGTTCAAGTAAGTTGTTTAAATAGGTGTAGTTTAGAAGAACCACCATATCTCTGTTGTTTAGTAAGGCAGGCAACAGCCAGGTGTGGCTCTTGAGCTTCTGAAATGTGGCTAGTCCAAATTCAGATGTGTCATACAAGTAAAATATACACCAGAGATATTTGTACATAAAAAATGTAAAATACCTCATTTACTTTTTATACTAATTACATGTTGAAATAATAATATTTTGAATATATTAAGTAAATACATCTTTCAAATCTATTGTACCTGTTTTAAATTACATGTGGCTCACATTTATGGCTCTCAATAAATTCTACGTATTGGTCAGTACTGTTGTAGTGTGTGTGCTTGTGTGTGAATAAGAAAACTGAAGAACAGATTTGTTAAGAAATGTGCTCGACGTCACACACAGCGGGGAGTGAAGAGCCAGACTGGAAATGGGGCTGCTGTTTCCAAAAGCTATCTTCTTAAGAACAACTTATGCTGCCTCCTATTGACACATTTCTTGAGTCTAATATAAGAATTTTTATATGTTCCTCCAATAAAATGACAAAAGATTTCAATAAAGACCAGAGTTTAGGGAAATGAAGAAGGAAAGACACTTAGATGAGCAACATCAGGGAACGGAACTCCCCCTAGTGCTGAAAGCGCAGAGTAGTTTCCAGAACCTAGAGAAGTCACCCAGAGGGTTACAGCTAACTTACGGTGACTCTATAGGAAGAGTCCCAGGAGAATATATAGCCTGTCTTCTGAGTTTAGGCTAGTGCCTCCCATTGATGAATGCCAATAGAAAGCCAGAGGACAAGGGTCCCAGTAAGCAAACAATATGGATCATTTTCACAGACCACAATGGAGAGTGGAAAGAGGGTGCAGTATAGATCTAAGCAGACAGATGACATATCTAGCCCTCAAACACATTATGAGCTTATGTCTAAGCATAAACTCCTATATTACCTAGATAGAGATATACTTTCAATGCAGTAAAAGACAATCAGAAATGTTATTGCATCTAAATTTTGTGTACACTCAGATGGAGCTAATTTTTTTTAAGGAAGATGCAATAAATACAATGTGGCAATAGCTTAAAGAACTAGACTGACATTTACATATGGATTTTAGACTCAGATCCACAACTCAGTATCTCTTTTTTACATGTGTTAACGATTCATTTCATAAAGCAGCAAAAAATATTGGCCCAACTGTTTAAGAAGACTGCTGTAAGAGTTGATATTTCACTATTTGAAAGGTATAAAACCAAGAAGTAGTATAAATGTAAGACAGGTGTCATTTGGGAATATTAGAAAAGAAAGAGGCTAGTGCTTGATCTACTAGTCTAATGCCTGAAAAGTCCAAAGCACCCCCTCCAAGGTTGCTTAAAGTATACAGGGGGGCTCTGTTGTCCGTACACACATAATCCCCCTTTAGCCCAAGCTCTAGAATTGGTTATGTATTTATTGTCTCATTGATCTTCAGTTTATTTGTGTTATAATATGAAACAGAATTCCATCCTTCATTTTCATTAAGAAAATAAAGTCTCACTTGGAACTAGATTTGCAAGTGAAATTGATGGGGAAACTCAAGAGTTAGAAAATTTTAGTTTTAGGTAATAGGAAGCCTAGTAGTTAATGCATGTAAAAAGCTATTGTTTTAGGAACAGAAGGTAAGGCCCACTTTGACTCCAGGAGACCACAGGCTATTAGATCCTTGTGCTCCAGAAGAGACCATAAGCAATCAAGATGGTACCTGAGCCATTGTGTTCCAAGGAGAGACAGTCCACTGCGCACGTTACAGATAAAGAAAATCACCCAGGACAAAGAACACAGGACACAGATAAAAAATCACTGGTCAGCGGATAAAAAGATGTTAGGGAAATTGCAGGACTGCAGCTTTTATCTGATTAACCTCTTGCCTGGATCCCAAATCCCTTACCTACGCTTTTTTCCTTCTTATAAAAAAAAGGCTGGCTTGAAAGGGAATGTAAGATGGCCTGTGAGGGTCCACAACCTGCCATCTTCTCAGTTCGCCGGGCATCTGAATAAAGCCCCCACAAAGACTCAATGCATGTCTTTGCTTGTTGGTTGTGGTAGTAACAGGCAGCAGGAACGCCGGCTTTTCTGGTTTCAAAATGGGCTTGACTTTCAATTTGAGGGTAAATTTATCCTAGAAAAATGAATATAGTGCATCGTTATTATAAAACACTTTGCAATTTGGGGCATATTGCAACATATTTAGCTCTTAATACTTCATTTAAAAATTGCAGGGAAGGAGGGAGGATGGAGGTAGAAGAGGGTATGGGGGATAAATGGTAATGGAAAAAATACAATAAAAATAAACTATTCCAAAATGAATTGGCTAAAAGATCTTTATAATTTTTGAGAGCATTATATATAAATAACAATATAATCATATACTTATAAAAACAGGGTAATAGTTTGGTCAAATATATTCATTTCCTAGAGATTATGTTATTGTTTTATAGCCACAGTAATAAATGTGACCATGATTAAATTATGTATGATTATAAAGGAAGTAAATTGAGAATTTTTGAAAAATTATAATGTAGCTTCCAAATCATTTTTCATACTAAAACCAACTTTTCTTCTAAATCTCAAAGTGGATTGTCAATAGTGTACAAAACTACAAAATGCCTCAACAGTGCTTTCACATACAAAATAAAGTTTATACACCCTAACATGATACTTCTCCCTTACCTTTCCAGCTCTCTCCAATACATTCTGTCAAGATCCTCATTGTTCACATTCATGTCACATGAAATACATTAGAGACACATTTCCTCTCACAAATCCACATGCAGCCACGACTCTTCTCATTATCAATGTCAAGGCTGATTTGGAATTATTCCTTCATTGCATGCTTTTCCATTGTCAGTATAAAGTAACTATAGTAAACTTACTGTAAATGCAATATTACTGTGTTTACTTATCTATCTCCCCATTAAATTTTATGACACATCAGGTCAGAACTTGTGTTTTAATCACCCCTATACTATCTCTAATACCTCAAATAACTGAAAACTATAAGCATATGAAAAACTAGGCACTGACAGGAAAAGTATAATTATTTGTCATAAACATAAAAATTGGCAAGATTAAATAGACAAACAAAAAAAGAAACTCCAAGAAAAAAAAAAGAAAGGACAATTTATATTGATGCCTGGCTATATTTCTTTGACAGAGAAATCTGTTAGTACAACCCCAAAAAGCTTAAGTTTAGGATGATGGTTTCAAAACAAATTACAATAAATCTGAAGAAGTGAAGCTATGAATGAAAAAAAGAATCCTACTAAGTATGATTCAATATTTTTGTTAAACTCTTCCCTTTTGTCACAGAAAATAAAATATGCCCAAATACAGCACGGCTGTTTTCTTTATGAGCATGAACATCATATCCATTTAAAACGAATGTTTTCTCCAAGCCCACATATTTAGGCTTCTGTAGAGGGCCATTTATAAATGCCTAATTGTTCTCAGAGGGGATCATATACCTGAGCCTACCATCAATAAAGTTAATTGTAAATTCGCATCACAAGATAATTTTAAATACTTCTGTCAAAGAAAAATTTCACTGGACAAAGTTAAATAGTCAATGAAGACTTTACTCACAACTATTTTAGTAGGAGAGAGAGATTGTACTCAGCTCCCTAGAAACAAAAGGCAGAAGAGTTTCTAAGGATTTTGAGCTGGTGGGGAAATTAATGGAGGACATTAGGGGAGGGTTTGGTCAATGTGATTAGGCCATCTGTGTTTGCTAATTGACACTTATCAAAGTTAAGCTCTCATTCTCCCACAAACACTGGTAAATAGAGGTGCTATCTTTCTTGACGATTACATTTCAAAGGGATGGTTCCCAGGTCCTTGAAAAAGACAGCTCTGGGTATTACAATAAAACTGGCAGAAGGTTAAGAGATTTACACCTCAAAAGGTCTGAGAATTTACAATTGCAAGCTTTCTGAAATAAATGTTTGAATCAAAGGGAGGTCGGGAGCTCATAGTTAGAAAGGAGCCTGTCTAAAATGTAATGAAGCTGAGGGGAATTTTAAGGCTGGCTGAGTCACCTGAAAATCATGGCTTTCACAAAGGGGATCTCTTCTCCAAAGAAGAGGTATGCAATCTACCCCACTCTAGGTCAGATTTTTTGTCTTTGCTCTATTATCTGCACCATAAAGAACAGGTGCCAGGAGAAAAAAAACACAGGGTATGGATCTTACAACATCTCTATGAATAGCCCTTCCCTAAATGAGGCATGGCGTTTTCTTACACATAAGTAGAATAGGTGTTTGCTAGAAAGCAATTCTCTCTCTCCTATCAATCTTCTACACCTGAATAATCAAAATCACATTTACTATGTGCCTTCCATAGTTTAGCCCTTGGCTTAGAATAACCCTAACTCTTAAAATGTCCCGAAAATATATGAATATATCCACTTCACATATGAGGACAATGAGGTGCAGATGCAGATGGTATCAATCATGCTCAGCATTACCAGACATTCTAATACATTATGAATTTTGGTAAAACATGTGTTCTAAGCAATAGAAATATTCCTTTATTTTTTCCATATGGAAACCAGTTTTATGTCAATATTTCCCTATTTACAAGAAGAGCTAATTGGATTAAAAAATATAAAAGGCAATATATCTGATCTCTTTATATTCCACTGATAGATGGCCATAATTTGTTCAGTTACAAAGTATACTTAGAATAATAACAAAAAGATAGTCCAGAATAAATTAATCAAAAATTAGCAAATTGTATTTGGAAAAACTTTAATATACTCCTGAAGTATGGAAAAATAGATTTAAATAAGTGCAAAAACATTCCTTGTGTTTCAAGGTAGAAATATCTCAATATCATCAAAATTTTAGGGCTCCCCTAGAGCTGGGATGCTGAACACACAATACAATATGTGCATGATGTATTCTAGAACTGTACACCTGAAACCCAATTTTATTAATCAATGCTGCATCAATAAATTCAATTTAAAATGCAATGAAAAATAATAGATTTTAGGTTTTCCAAGTTAATTTATAAATGTGAAACAATCACAACAAAAATATCAAGGAGCTTTTTCTATAGAAGTAGAACAGTTGTCACACAATAATAACCATGGAAACACTGAAAATGAAAAACTATAGGGGAGACCTAGGAATTAATTCTAAAAGAAAAGAAAACAAATTATAAAACTGTTATAATTTAAAGAGTGTGCACTAGCACATGAAAAGACAGAGCAACTAATGAAACAAATTAGAAAGTCCAAAAATAGTCAAAACTACTCAGAGAAAACTATTATGTTTAAAAGTGGAATCTAGAGTCAAGTGAGGGTGGTTTTTTTTTTAAATAAAACATGTTGGTTTAACTTTTGGCTATTTTGAAAAAAGATAAAATTAGATCAGTTCATCACAATATACACAATAAACAAATAGATCAGGCATCTAACTATGAAAAAATCAAAGGATTAAAAGAAAAATAAGATGAATTTCTATTTAAGTTTCATGTTATAACTAAAACTACAGATATAACAAAAGATTTGACAATACTTTTTAAAATCATGACAAAAAATACATTTTACCACAATAAAAATATGAAAAATCAGATGACATGATGGAAAAATATTTGTCACATATATCATGAGATAATATTCTTAATATACAAAGAAATTTTAACAATCGTGCGAATCCCAAGAATGTTATATTAAAAAATGAATAAAGTACACGAACAATTTATACACACACAAAAATACACACATATACATTACTTAGCATAAACTTTAAACATACAAGATTAAACATAAAAAGGTGTTCAACTTTATTCATAATAGGAAAAATACAAAATAAAATTACACAGTTACAATTTCTCACCTATGAAACTGACAAAATATCTAAAGCTTAATAATACACATTTTGGCAAAGATGTAAGTAACCAGCATCTCTCATACGTCCATTGTTAGTGAGAATTCAGAAAGTGCTAAGTGATTCAACCCCAGTAGAAGGGAATTGGTAATATCCAAGAAAGTTATGTATGTATTTGCCCTTCTATCAAGGAATCCTACTCGAAGGAACTGGCCCTGAAAATGCCTCTAACAACATTAAAATTCATATTCATGAAGGTTATTCATTGTAATATGTTTTTATAATTTCAAAATATTGGGAACTACCCGAATTCCAAGTGTAGGAAAATGGTTAAATACACAATGTCATACCATTCTGTTGTTGTTAGAAAAAATGAAACAAAGAAAAGAGGCAAGTCTCTATAAACTGTTATGGAGTGATTTCTAGAATACAGTTAGAGTCAAAAGCAAACTGCAAAGCCAATATCTAATGTTTTACCTTTTTTATAAAAGAAAAAATACATCTACTTATTTTTTATAAAGAAATGCCTAAATGTATTAGTAAAGAATAAAATTTGTTACTTCAATAGATGGGGGAGTGATGCGGTCAAAAGGACGTGGAAGAAAAGGGAATGTCTTTGAGTATAACTTTTTTGTATTGTTTTGACTTTTGGAAACATGCTAACATCACACGTACTCAAAAAATAGAATTATGGCCTTTTTAAAACTCTTACAGAAATGGCAACACCTTTCCGCAACACCTACTGCACAGATTGCAGCACTTCTCACTAATACATTTTTATCCTTGTGAGGTCAGTTCTGGGCCTTCCTGTTTCCTCTAAAAATCTCTAAATAAGTGACAAATATATTGTGGGGTTTCTTCCATAGCCAAGGTTTAAAATCCAGGAATCAAGGGGTGGAAATGGGTGCATCTTTTTCTCTCTATCCGCTATTGCACGATTGGCTTCTCATTGGGTAACTTCAGGTTTTGCTAATCTTAAAGTCTCGGTTCCCAAGGTAAAAAAAAACATATGCTTTTTTAGGAGACTCAACTATTGAGCCATTAGAATGGAACTGGAGACTGCCGCATGATCAGTTCGGGGTCCTTATGTTAATGAAACAGCAGGCAAAAGGAGTTCTTCATTTAGGCTAGAGAGGCTGAGACTGAGAACTACATGGAAAATAGACTGATTTTACACGAAGGGGATAAGAGGTATATATCCGGCATGAAGATGATCCTGCAGTCATTTAATATTCTTATATCCTGTGATTAAAGGAAGTGGAAAAGTGGAACAACTCAATACCAATATGACTGCCAACACCCCAAACTTTTTAGGAATGAGGTTTTGGCTAAACCCACCAGTTAAAAACTATGGCTTGCAGAGTAGCTTGCTGAGAACAGAAAGGATTTGGAAAGGGTTTTGGGAAAAGGTAGTTATAAATACCAGAGACAACCATCTAACCAGCTGCAGGCAAAGACTGTAATAATTGTGAATATTTATTCCATATTTTGATACAATATGTTTGAGTATATGTTATTTATTTTCTCTTCTTTTACCCTACTACCATCTAGCATACTGTGCATTAAAAGCAGTTCACCTTATATTTCAGTATTAAAGTCCCAAGATATAAAAAAATAATGTTTCAGCCAGAAGAGAAATAAACATAACTAAAAGATGGAGAAACTTTATTTTGTGGAGAATATTTAGAAGGCTCTTGCTGTGCAAGTGACAATAGTATTAAGTTAGAAGTGTTTTTTTTTTTCACTGTAGTTTTTCAGAAGTTAGGTTTGATAAAGGAGGTAAATAGGGATGCCAAGTTGACAAAGGATAGATTGTCGTGGTTTATATATGTCAAGTTAGCTAAGCTGGAACTGTATTTCTCAGAATTCTCTTTAATGATTAGGTCCACTTTAATATGCATTGTAAGAGACCTCTCCCATGAGATTGGTAAGGCAGATAAAAGCTGAGGCAGGATTTTTTTAAGTAGAGATGATCACTGTCATACATGATGCGCATTGTCACTTATCTGCTGCTCCTGACTGACTTGGGAGCAACAATTAGGCCAAAAACTCCTCCACTCCCTGATGATCTGCTATAGCTTCTCCAACTCCTGGGCCAGGAGCAGCTTAGCTCTGTGATGAAGAGTACCAATGCAAGACAGCCCACCACTGAAGTTGGAGTCTTGGGAACAGTGAGAGACCAATTCAGGTTCTATTCTATCCATGTGGATTTCTCTCCGGCCTCACAAGTTACCTGCTCCTTGCTTCTCCCACTTCGTATCCATCTTGCTTTTCTTACACCCTGCCCATTAGCCTACAGTACTAGTCAATAATAACCTACTATAGACTGTTTAGCCAGGTCTTGCAATTACTCAAATTCTTAAAATATAGTGGTTTTGTTTCTCTATAAATATATTGATAGAGCTACCTGCATGAATTGTAGGAGAATGAGGTGAAAGGAATAGCACTTCTCTGAAAACATCTTTTTGTACAATTGTACCAATTGTATTTCAAATTAAAATGATAATTAAAAAGGAAGAAAAATAAAATGAAGCAAGAATCCAAGTAAACTATGAGCAAAGAATTTGTCTGTACAGGCTGTCTTTGACTATGTAAGGGAGAACTTTTTCAGTAGATTGGTTTTTTAAAGAGGAAATATAGACAAATCGATTTTGAATGTGTTTTAGATGTTTTATTTCATTGACAAATGATAGGAGTTGGGATTTTCACATGGAAGGAGAGAAATAAAAATATGGAAAGGAGAAGGGCAAGAACAAACTCTGTTGAGATGTACTGTAATTGGAAATATTCATATAAACTCATGATTTCCAGCCCTGGCCAAGTAGCTCAGTTGGTTAGAGCATCATCCTGATACTAAAGTTGTGGGTTCAATCTAAGGTCAGGGCACATACAAGAAGGAACAAATGAATGCATAAGTCAGTGGAATAACAATTTGAAGTTTCTCTATTTCCCCCCCTCTCGCTCTAAAAATCAATAAGTATAAAAAATAAACTCATGACTTCTAAAATATACTTACATCTGTGTATATGCACGAGTCTGCTATGTCTACTGAAAGGACCTGGAAGAAAAAATCTAAATGAACAGAACTAGACCCCAAATCCTACTTAGTCTCGAGTACCATTCACTCCCCACTAAATAAGACCAGTAATACTAAGATAAAAAACTCATTGATTTTGAAACCAGGAAAGAGGAGGTACAAAAAGATCTTGGAAGATGTTGCTACCCTAGAAAGCAAGAAAGTTCCCCTAAAACTAACAGGGCTTGTCACAAGAATTCAAGAGCCAGCTTGTGTGGCAATTTAAATACTAAAATAATTAAGCATAATGATGAATTTTTCACCACTGGAAAAAAATTAATGTGTCTGTATTGATAATAAGTAGGCAAATAAATGGGGAAGAATGCAGACTTTTTGCTTATAATAGATTGCCAACTGAGGAATGTAGTGAGAGTTTTGGAGGTAGAAAGCCAGCATTTTGTGACCATGGTAGTTATTAATTCAAGCAAGAATCATCAATTGTTCTTTATTTTGATGGGAAGAATATTTGTATTGACCTAAATATCAATAACAGACTACTTATTAACTGTAAGGAAAAATACATAAGTATCAATGGAAAAATTAAGAACCATTTTACTCTGATTCAATTTAAAATCACCATTGAGGGGCACATAGATATCAACTGTCTCCAAAAGTGATAATCTAAGAATGACAAATGATCATTTACATAGTATTGTATCTGGAAATGCATAACCTGGTCCAAATATGAATATACATCAGACAAATCCAAAATGAAGGTCTTCATATTTTCAAAAGTATTCTTTTAAATGTCAATTTCATGATAGATTGACCATGAGATCTTAAATGGAGAGTAAAGAGACTGACAACTGTGAAAAGTAATGTAAAAAAAGCCACTTCAGAATGGAATCAAAGCTACCATTCCAGAATTGCTTTGCATGTCTTAATTACTCAAACCTTCGGAATGTTTAAACTGGACGAAATAACCTTTGGATTGGTCCAACGCAGCATTGTATTCCCAACAACTGTTTGTAAGGATAACAGGAAAGCAGACATCCTGTCTACAGGACAGAAAATTAAAGACATTCTTCAGAATTAGCATCACCATATAGAGCTAGAGAAAAATTTAGCTTGTTTGCACCAATAAAAATTTCTCCTTTGGCTTATTAACAACAATAGGAATTCTTTCCCCCTGTTCATGTAATTATTTCCCTTCCCTTTCTTATTAAAAAACCCCTTGCTTTCACCCTGTAATCAGAACACCATTTGGGTTCTGCCTAAATGTTTCCCATAATTGCAATTCTTCTTTTTTTCAAATTGTTGTTCAAGTACAGCTGTCTTCCTTTTCCTCCCACCACTCCCTCCTTGCCCATCCCTCCCTACCTCCCATCCTTGATCCTACCTGCCTTGGTGTTGTCCCTGTGTCCTTTATATATGTTCCTTGATGACCCTTCCCCTTCTTTACCCCATTATCCCTCTTCCCCCCTCCCCTCTGGTTACTGTCTTTTTGTTCTTTATTTCAATCTCTCTGGTTATATTTTGCTTGCTTGTTTGTTTTGTTGATTAGGCTCCACTTACGGGTGAGATCATATGGTAGTTTTCTGTCACCTCCTGGCTTATTCCACTTAGCCCAATGTTCTCCAGAACCATCTATGCTGTCAAGAAGGGTAGGAGATACTTCTTGCTTTCTGCTGCATGGTATTCCATTGTGTAAACGTACAGCAATTTTTGATCCACTCATTTACGGATGGGCACTTAGATTGCTTCCAGCACTTGGTTATTTTAAGTTGTGCTGCTGTGCATAGGTTCTTTTGAACTGGTGATTCAGGATTCTGAAGGTATAGTCTCAGCAGTGGAATTGCTGGGTCAAAAGACAGTTCATTTTTGGTTTTTTGAGGGAATTACAAACTGTTTTCCACAGTGGCTGCACTAGTCTGCACTCCCACCAACTGTGTATTAGGGTTCTCTTTTCTCCACAGCCTCACTAACACTTGTTTGTTGATTTCTTTATAATGCCCATAATAACTGCTGTGAAGTGGTATCTCACTGTGGTTCTAATTTGCATTTCTCTGATGGCTAGTGATGCTGAGCATCCTTTCATATGTCTCTGGGCCCTATGTATGTCCTCCTTGGAGAAATATCTGTTCAGGTCCTTTGCCTGTCTCTTAATTGGGTTGTTTTTCTTACTGAAGTGGAGTCATGTGAGTTCTTTATATGTTTCAGAGTCAAACCCCTGTCTGAGGTATCACTTGCAAATATATTTTCTCATACGATTGGTTCTCTTTTCATTTTGCTGATGTTTTCTTTAGCTGTGCAGAAGCTTTTTATTTTGATGAAATCCTATTTGTTTATTCTTTCCTTTATGTCCCTTGTCCTAGGGAACATATCAATGAAAATATTGTTTCATGGAATATCTGAAATTTTCCTGCCTATGTTCTCCTCTAGGGCTTTTATGGTGTCATGACTTAAGTCTTTTATCCACCTTGAGTTTATTTTTGTGTATGGTGTCAGCTGGTGGTAGACTTTTTTTTTTTTTACACATGTAGCTGTCCAGATCTCCCAATGCCGTTTGTTGAAGAGCCTATTTTTAATCCATTTCATGCTTCTACACCTTTTGTCGAATATTCATTGACCATAGAGACATGAGTTTATTTCTGGGTTCTTGGTTTTATTCCATTGATCTATGTGTTTCTTATGCTAGTACCAGACTGTTTTGATTGTGGCCTTGTAATATAGTTTAATGTCAGATATTGTGATCTTTCCAACATTGTTCTTTCTCAAAATTGCTGTGGTTATTTGGGGTCATTTATGGTTCCATATAAATTTTGGAAATGTTTGTCCTATATCTGTGACATATGTCACTGGTATTTTAATAGAGATTGCATTGAATCTATAAATTGCTTCAGGTAGTATAGACATACTGATCATGTTAATTTTTCTAATCCATGAACATGGTATACGCTTCCATTTATTTGTGTCTTCCTTAATTTCTTTCTTCAGTGCTGTGTAATTTTCTGAGTACAGGTCTTTTACCTCCTCATTAGGTTTATTCCTAGCTACTTTATTTTTCTTGTTGCTATAGCAAATGGGAATTTTTTCCTGTTTTCTGTTTCTGATATTTCATTGTTGGTATACAAAAATGCCTTCAATTTTTTAATATTTACTTTGTATCCTGCTGTTTTGCCAATTCACTTATTAGGTTGAGTAGTTTTTCTGTGGATTCTATAAGGTTTTCTATGTACACATCATATCATCTACAAACAGTGACAGTTTTACTTCCTCCTTTCCAATATGGATGACTTTTATTTCTTTTTCTTGTCTGAACATTGTGGCTAGGACTTCCAATACTATGTTGAATAAAAGTGGTGAAAGCAGACATCCTTGTCTTCTTCCTGGTCTTAGTGAGAAACCTTTTAGTTTTTGCCCATTGACAGTAATGGTGGCTGTAGGTTTCTCATATATGGCCTTTAGTACATTGAGGTATGCTCCCTCTACTCCCACTTTGCCAAGTGTCTTTATAATAAATGGGTGCTATACCTCATCAAATGTTTTTTCTGCATCTATTGATATGATCATGTGATTTTTGTCTTTCCTTTTGTTTATGTGATGTATTAAGTTTACTGAATTGTGAATATCGTATCATCCTTGTGTACCTGGGATGAATGCCACTTGATCATGATGGATGATCTTTTTAATATATTGCTGGATGTGGTTTGCCAATATTTTCTTGAGGATTTTAGCATCTATGTTCATCAGCAATATTGGCCTATAGTTTTCTCTTTGTTCTGTCTTTATCTGGTTTTGAGATTAAGATACTGCTGGCTTCATAAAAAGAGTTTAGGAGTTTTTCTTCTTCTTGGATTTTTTGGAATAGTCTGAGAGGGATAGGGGTTAGCTCTTCCTTAAATATTTTGCAATATTATCCTGTGAAACCTCCTGATCCAGAGCTTTTGTGTGCCAAGAGTTTTTTGATTACTGCTTCGATTTCATCAGCTGTTATTGGTGTGTTCAGGCTTTCTGCTTCTTCTTCATTGAGTTTTAGAAGATTATATTTTTCTAGAAATGTGTTCATTTTACCCAGGTTGTCAAATTTCTTGGCATATAGTTGTTCATAGTAATTTTTTACAACCCTTTGTATTTCTGTGGTATCAGTGGTAATTTCTCCTCTTTCATTTCTGATTTTATTTATCTGGGTCTTTTCTCTTTTTTTCTTGGTGAGTCTGCTTAAAGGCTTGTCAATTTTGTTTCTCTTTTCAAAGAACCAGCTCCTGGATTTGTTTATCCTTTGAATTGTTCTTTTAGTCTATAGGTCATTTAATTCTGTTCTGATCTTGGTTATTTCCTTCTTTCTACTCACTCTGGGCTTTGTTGTTCTTCCTCCAGTTCTTGTACATGTAGGTTTAGGTTGTTTAATTTGAAATGTTTCTATCTTTTTTAGGTAGGCCTGCATGGCTATGAGCTTCCCTCTCAGGACTGCCTTTGCTGTTTCCTATAAGTTTATATAGGAAACTGTTATATGTTCATTTCCATTTGTTTCTATAAACTTTTCATTTCTTCATTCATCTAATTATCAACCCACTCATTGTTTAATAGCATGCTATCAAATCTCCATGAATTTGAGTGTTTTTGAGTTTTTTCCTTTGAGGTTGGTGTCTAGTTTCAGGCCCTTGTTGTCCATGAAAATGCTTGATATGATTTTAGTTTTCTTGAACTTTTTGAGGTTTGTTTTCAGTCTTATCATGTGGTCTGTTTTTAAAAATATTCCACATGTGTTTGAAAAGAATGTGTATTTTGCTTCTTTGGGATGAAAAGTTATATATGTGTGTGTGTATGTGTGATTTTAAGTATGGACTCAAAATCAGTTAAGTCCATTTGATCTAGGGCACTGTTCAATGCTACAATATTCTTGTTGATATTTTGTTTTGAAGATCTGTCCATTTTTTGTTGGTGGGGTGCTAAAATCTCCTAGTGTAAGTGTGTTGCTCGAAGTCATCCAAGATTTCCCTTATATATTTGGGTGCTCCTGTGTTGGATGCATATAGGTTTATAATGTTTACGTCTTCTTGATGGATTCTTTCTTTGAGTATTATGAAGTGTCCTTCTGTGTCTCTTTTTATGGTCTTTATTTTGAAGTCTATTTTGTCTGATAAGTATTGCTACACCAGCTTTTTCATCCTGCCCAATTGCTTGGAAGATTTTTTCCAACCCTTTACTCTCAGTTTGTGTAGGTCTTTTGTTCTGAGGTGAATCTCTTGTAGGCAGCATATGTGTGGATCATGTTTTCTTATCCATTCAGCTACCCTATGTCTTTTGATTGGAGCATTTAATCCATTTACATTTAAGGTTGTTATTGATAGATACTTACTCATTTTTCTCTCCTTATACCTGTGTTCCTCTATCTCTCATTCTTTTTCTTACTCTTCTTAGAGCAGTCCTTTTAGCATATCTTCAGTGCTGGATTTGTTTGGTGGACCTGTATTCTTTGAGTCTACTTTTATCTGAGAAACTCCTTATTTTGCCTTCCATTTTAATTGAGAGACTTGTTGGGTAGAGTAACCTTGGTTGTAGTCCTTTGATTTTCATTACTTAGAATATTTCTTGCCATTTCCTTCTGGCTTGTAGTGTTTCTGTCAAGAAATCAGCTGCCAGCCTTACTGGAGTTCCCTTGTATATTACTTGTTTCTCTCTTGCTACTTTTAAGATTCTTTTTGTCTTTAAAACTTGGTGTTTTAACTACGATGTGTTTTAGAGTAGGGCTCTTTGGGTTCATCTTGGTTGAGACCTTCAGTGCTTCCTGGACTTCCTTGGCTTTTCCCCTCTTCAGGTTCAGGAAGTTTTCTGTCATTACTTTTCAATCAGCATTTCTATCCCTTCCTCCTTTTCTTCTCATTCTGGTATTTCTATGATCCAAATGGTGTTATGTTTCATGTTATCTTGCAATTCCCTTAAGCTCTTTGTATTTTTTTTTTAATCTTTTTTCATGTAGCTACTCTACCTGGGTGTTTCCTTTCTACCTTGTCTTCCAGCTCATTAATCCTGTCCTCTGCTTCATCCAGCCTGCTTGTAATTCCTTCTAGTGTATTTTTTTTCCAGAAATTGTATTCTTCATTTCTTCCTAGTTCTTGTTTATAGTTTCTATTTATTTTTTCATACTGTTGTAGTTCCCACTTAGTTCCTTGTAGCTGTCTGTATCTTGAGTATCTTTATCACCATTCTTTTGAATTCTATATTTGATAGTTTGCTTGCCTCCATTTCATTTAGTTTTTTACTGGAGAGTTTTCCATTCCTTTTGATCATGGGTTCTTTCTTTGTCTCCCCATTTTAGGTGACTCTTTTTGTTTATTTATGCAATTCCCAATGCTCTGTTTTGCCAGCTGTCTTCATAGGGTTAGTTTCTTTGGTAGTTCTGTGGGATTCAGTGGTATTGTCTTCTTTGATATCCTTGTCTGGATGTTCTAGGGTTGCCCTTTCTTCCATTTGTGCAGGCTCTCTTGCTGTCCTTGGGCTTTACTTCTTGCAGGCTCCTTTGTTGGTAGGTTCTCCTCTCCAGTGGGTTTTGGGTATTCATAACTCCCACCTTGTCTTGTATGTGATCAGGGCCAGGGGGAAGGTGAAATGCGGTAAAACAGAGGGAGACTCTTCTATGGGATTTAAAGTACTAAAAAGTAGAGAACAGATAGGGGGTCTTTAGAGAAGTATAGCAATAACAGTGCTATTTCACCAAACTAGCCACTTTTTATAAAAGGTGAAAAAAAGATAAGACTCTTATTAGAAGGGAGAAAGAATGTGAGCTGACTTTATAAAGCAGAGCACTTATGTGAGGTTAGATGGTGAGATGTAGTGAGATTAAGGGATAGAAACTTGGTGTAGTATGTGAAAGAATAAAGTTAACCACAACAATAATAAAGCTCAGGAAGATGGCAAAATGGATTAAGACCAAGAGAAGGCTCTGTGTGGGATTTGGAATAACAATAATATGATAAGAAATACATAATCTGAATAAAAAGAATAAAAAGTAAAAGACCAAGAATTGTGTGTTATTGGAATACAAGTGAAGTGAAAGAAGAAAAATTAGAAAGCAATATGAAGGGGAGAATAAAGAAAACCAATCAGACAATTAAATCAAATAAATCAAGCAAATAAAACACCACTAAATGGAAAAAGGAGAAAAAATAAAATTAAAATTAAAAATAAAAAAAACCCAAAATATAAAATACAAGTTCTGAAGGCTAGCAAAGCAAAACTTGTCTCAGTCATTGATGTTAGCCTTCTGGCTTCTTTCTGAATCTGTCTTTGCTCTTCTCACAGCTCCAGGTTTATTATCTTACACTTGGGTGTAGGGGTTGGGGGTGGGGAAGCTTCCTGCTGACTTTAAACTGCCAAGAGAGTTTTGCTAGTTTTCCTGGCTGCTTCAGGGAGAGAGTGAGGTTGGGCTCCAACTTTTTTCCTTTCCTGGTGTTCTGCTAGGATGGGGGCTCAGCCTGGGCTACAATTTTCACAGGTGTCCAGTTTCTATCCCTCACCCTCAGAGCATGTGTGGCCCACAATGTCCAATGCACATATGTGCCAGGCTGGCACTGATAGTCCACCTCGTGCCCTGAGTGGGAGCAAGTCACACCACCCCCTCTTCACTGACCAGGCCGCTGTATGCAAGAGGTCGTTGCAAATCATCTGAGAGCCTTTTTTGAGTGAATTCCCCTTGTTTGCAGCAGGCCCTTACAAACAAGCACCTGGATTTCCACACAGATCAGCCCTCTGACCAGTCCAGAGACTATCTGGGTTATGGCCAGTCATGGCCCATCTCTTTTCCCATCACCAGGTGTCACCTGGCTCCCCAATTTCTCTGGTACTGTCCCAGCCACAGACCACAGTCCCAGCCAAGGTATGCTGCCAGCTGTGTGTCTCTTGCTGCGTTTTTACCCTCCCAGCAACTTGAAGCATCCAGGTCTCTCCTGGTGCGGGTCTGTAAACTCACCGCTCTAGTAGGGGAGGGAGGTGCCAAGTCATAATCACTGACCAGGCTCTCATTCAAAGCTGCCACGGCAGCCACAGTTTCTGACTCAGAGCCTGGGGAACCTCCTGTTGACCTGCAAAATCTCCTTACTGTCCATTTTTAGACATCCTCTGCAACCTTTGGCTTTCAAGTTTCATATCAGCTGAAATTCTGTTGGCTGTTCACTCAGTTTCTCGGAAGATCAACTAGGTGTTCCATTTGGGTGCATGAACAAGTGGGTTCAGCTCCCATATACCTCGCTGCCATCACCCCTCGCACTCCCCATAATTACAATTCTTCTTGATCTCAGGTAAATGCTTGTTGCCTCTCATTCTGGCCTTTTCTTTTTTGGTTAACATATCTGAACACAATAGTTAATTCTAAACTGAGTCCTGTGCTGGAGGGGGAGATAATTTTATTTGGAGCAAATACCATATGATTTCACTCATATGTAGAATCTAATGAAGAAACTGAACAAACAAGAAAATGGGGACAGACTCATAGACAGAGGTTGGAGGAGGGGAGAGGTTAAGGGGTAGAGAAGTTTAACGAAAAGGAAAAAGGACTCATGGACAGGGACAACAGTGTGGTGATTGCAAGAGGGAGGGATGTATAAAGGGACTAACTGGTAATGGAAAAAAATAAAATAAAGATAAAAATAGAGCATTATTGAATCAGTTAGCAAAATTGAAATATGAATAGTAGATTAGCTAAAAATACTATTTCCATTTAAATTTATTGAATTTTATAATTATACTCAGATAATGTAAGAGAATATTCTTATTTTTAAAAATAAATAATGGAAAGGGATGAATACAATGTCTTCTGTAATAATTCACAAAAAAATGTGAGTGTTTGTGTGCAGGTGATTATATGAGGAAGAAAATAGGGTAAACTGTTAACAATAGTTGAATCTGGTACTATTTGCA
Organism: Pteronotus mesoamericanus; assembly: GCF_021234165.1. NCBI lineage: Eukaryota > Metazoa > Chordata > Mammalia > Chiroptera > Mormoopidae > Pteronotus > Pteronotus mesoamericanus. The sequence goes on along the minus strand of NW_026555247.1, from coordinate 11,606,795 downwards.
CTATTCTTATTCTTGCAAATTTTTTGTAACTTTCAAATTATTTCTAAATAAAACATTTTAAGTATACTTGAAATCAGGAAATAGTTGCTGCCTAAAAATGTGTCTAAACAAAATCTAAAATGTCCTTAATTCAATGACATGAATCTTATCGCATGAGATGAGTATACCAGAAGCATACCTATCTTAGCTACATAAGAAAAGAGAATTGTAAAGTTTATACATAATTACCCCTGGATAAACGATTTTTTATATGTAAGCATTGATGTTTTTACTAGAATTAATTTCTACTTCTTACATCTTTCTTTTTTTCTTTCTTTCTCTGTTTCTTTTTCTTGAGAAACTTGAGTTGGGAATATATAGGATAAAATGAATTGATTTTTTTCAGAAACATGATTTATTTTTCAAGTTTTTACTGGATTACCGGAAAATTTCAAGAATAGATTCCCATTCATACTCTTCCCAAAGGTCTTCAAAGAGTCGGTGCTAAGCCAGGATCTATGATGATCTCAGAATTCTTTTCCTTGTGTGCCTGAGACTAATACATCAAATCCTATTTGGAAGTAGTTTCTTTGTAAGTTGACTTTGAAATGAACCAAGTCATCCCCAGATGAATGCATGCTTAGGTGAGGCAATCACTTAGTGCTTAAAATGGCTTGCCAACTCTTGATTCATATTGACTAAAACTATTTAAGAGTAAATCATTGCCAACATAAGCTGCTTGTTTTATGACAGTTTAACTTAATATAGTTTATTTTTCACTTTGCTATATTAGTATCTATCTGAATATAGGTTAAACAATGTGAAATTTTCCTGAATGTCAACAAAGATGAAAAAGAATCTTTGCAAGTTTTTAGCAAAAGCTACTTTGGCCAGTTGCTCTGTTTCACTTGAGCTGAAGAATCTATGAAGTCAGATCTACCATGTACTATGTTCTTATTCTTTTCTTTGGCCAGGACCCCAGAGTTCTGATAAGACACAAGGAAAACATTACTTTCCTCTTCTCAGTGACTGTGAACATGCAGGCACCACGACAAGATTATTCTTTAAGCAGGGGTACATTTTTCTTTCACAATATACTAGTAAATCTCTGTGGATCACAAAAATCATTCTGCTTGGATAATAAAACTAATGCAGTTCTATTAAGGTTTAATATTATAATAGTGTTTTGTCCAGAAATCTTGTGAACACCCAATGTTTATCTACAGCCTATCATTCTATTCTGCAAGGTTCCCAAGGGAAGTATACATACAATGTAAACAAAACAAAACAAAATAGAATTTTATACTTTCCTTTAGCCATAAGCCCTGAAGTAGAATTCCAGGAAACTGAACTGAAGCATATGAAAGAGTACTTTATTTTAAAGGTAGATATGTTAGTTTGCTATTTAAATCTAAAAAGAGGGGCTCTGTTTCCTCCATGATCCCCAGAGTCCAGCTCCTGATCTTTGAATTTGTCCCTTTAATGGTACAAAGGGGACCATGGCTTGAAGGACTACAGCTTCCAAGCCTAGAAAGACATGGCAGTATGTTGGGACTATTAAGATTTATTATGTCATCTATAAAGTGTAATCCAAAGAGCAGCCTCACTTCTGACTAATCTAGATAATTTTCCTTGTTTTGGAAGTGCAATGCAATGTAACTAGGAGGACTTCTGACTTATGGTGATTAAGTAAGCAGGTGGTATATGAAAATATTTATTTGTCTCTATGCATGAACTTAGAGATGTAGGAAACTTCACACTGATACAAACTTGTGTTCTAGAGACATTATGGTTTATTGGAACTCTAATAGTTTTAGGGAGAGTTTTCAATTCAGATTCTGGTTCCATTACTTACTGACTCAGTAAATGTTAGCAGTTGTTCTAAACTTAATCCCCATGACTAAAATGTGAATAATAATGTCTATTTCAAAAGATTATTATGAGGCTCAAATTCCCTGTAGCAACCATGTATTGCATGACAGGCTCTATTCAGAGCACTGAAGATTCAATGACAAATAAGATATATGAGATAAACATTCAAGGGAAATATCGATGATTTATATGTAGTATAAATAGATATGTACATAATTTATATGTAGTATGATAAATACCATTATACTGTTATTCATAAAGGAATAGGTGCACAGAAAAGAAGCATTCAACCCAATTCAGAGGCTCAGCAAACACTGATTAAAGAAGAAGATGGTTATCCTGAGCTTTGACTGATTTGTAGGATCTACCCAGGAGAAAAAAGTGAAATATGTATTGAGGGTGTTAAGAGGAACAGAACAATGTGTTTGGAGAAACATGAGGAATTTTGTATATCCTAGAACAAAATACAAAAGGCAAAGATCAGAAGATAAAACTTAGGAAGAAAGTATACAATCTTGAGAGATCATTATGTTAGCTTAGGAAGCTTATAGACAGTGGTAGCTTTTTAATACACACACACACACACACACACACACACACACAAAATCAAACAAATACAAGAAAACATTGGAAGCCTGAAAATACTTCACTATTTCAATGCTCACCTCTCTCAGAAAGCTTTTTGAAAAGACAAAAATATAATCACTGACTTGGAAGCAATAACGTTCATGGCTGATTTGTATTAGGAGGACTGGAATCATTATTTTATGCATGAAGCCAGTCCCAATCCTGTTTCCAAGGAGTCATTCTTCCAGTGGCCAACTAATCTATGCCTCATCCTAAGTGTAATATGCAGGTCTCACTATAAAGGCTGAGAAAGGAGAAGTAGTCACAATTCAACACATTGAAAAAAATGCAAGCAAAGATGCAATTTCTGACCTGCATGATTAAAGCTAAAGGAATCCAGATAAAGAAAAGAGGAAGAGTAGTTATAAAAACTGAAATTGGGTAGACATTATGACCTAGTTGTACAAATCATCAGTGGAAATGTAAAATTAAAACAACTTTCTGCAAAGCAGTTAGATATTCTCTCTCAAGAGCTCTAAGCATGTTTCTACCTTTTGACCCAATAATTAAACATCTTAGAATTTACCCTAATAAAATATTCTCATGTTTGTACAAAGATATATGTATACAAATTTTTATTTGATCTTTATTCATTAGAAAAAAAAATTAGATTATTTTACAACAATGTACATGTTCCTAAGTAGAAAATGGTTAATTGAGAGCATAATCAAAGGATGGGAGATTATAGCTATTACAAAAGAGCTTTTCAAGGAATATTTGATGAAATGGAAAAGTGCTCAAATTAAAATTTGCTCTAAGAGCTTACTGTCTTTTAATTTCTTTGTAGTGGTTACTGTAGACATACCTCATCCTACTTCATACTCAGCCCCTATTCTCAAATACCAGACCCCTGTGGGTCTATTGTTCGGTCTGGGTGTCTCAATAAATGGAACTTGACAGAGACAATGGCCAGATAGACTCAATGGCAGTCAATATGGAAATGTATAGAAGACTAGGAGGATATGAGACAATCCAGGGTGAAGTCAGAAAATCCACACCAGAGGTCCTGGGAATCCCTACTGAGGAGTCAGAAGTAAATAGTCAAGGACCTTTTTAATTGCAGATGAAAAGTTGCCTCAAATGTTATAACTGGAACGTGGAAAAGCTCTTAAAGGCCTCAGCTTACACCACCATGGTCTGCGATGTGGTTTTTCATCTATCTGCTTACTTGAGAGTCCTGTGACATTAGAAACCTCCCTGCACCAAATCATTTTCTTCTTAAAATAAGTTCTGTCCTTGATTACTTTAAAATCCCTGTGATTCTACAATTCTAATATTGTGTTTTTTCTATAGAGATTAGAAAAAAAATGTTTGTTAGGATAAAAATGGGATAAGGTGTACAAGTGACTTTAAAAACTATGTTAGTTTATAAACAATATAATATTGGGATTCATAATAGTTGCTGCTGAAGGAATAATCTAAAACCATATTCCTTTTCTGACTATGTGATTAATTTTACTATTAGTACAAAACCATTTAAACGCACATCTAAGTTAAGTATCAAAGTCTTTATGTTGGTTTATGTGTAAGGAAGAGGTTAAAATTTTACACTGGCCTCAAATACTTAAATATTAGAGGAGGAGTTCAAAAAAGACAGCAATATTTATAGTTGTGAAATATGAATATAATTAGGTGTCTGAAAACTTCTTTTTCTGAAGTTCAGATTGTGATTACATAGAAAAGTTGTATTTCCACAGTAGCCAAACAAATAAATAGACACAAAGTGCTTTTATAACTTGAAGGCAAAGTCATTCCTACTGGTATATAGGTCATCAGTTGTTTTCTGGTTCTGTTTTTTTTCCAAATAAATACTTCTTTCACTCATCATCGACCATTAAAGCCCACTACCATTTTTTAAGTGCTATTTCGAAAATTGTTTTCTATCAGTGAAATCTTGAAAATCTTTCAAAGCAGAGTTTAGAGTAAGCATCAGTTGAATAAAGACAACTTGAATGGCAAGTACAAGGGGCTCAACAGAAGGGAAGGTGGCGTAGGGGTGATGAAGTGTCACGCTATTCTCTAGCACAGATGGAACAGACAGCCCTACTCAATGTGATTCAACAGCCTCTTAAGCTCTTGCTGTCATTAACATTGCTCTCCTTAATCTGTTTTAATTCTTTCTTCCCCACTAGCTTGGTCCAGAATTTTTATTTTTAGATTCTCAGTGATTAAGAATATAAAGGTTGAATAATCTCTTTATGTGATAGCTTTGTACAGTGGTAAGGACATAAATAATTTCTGCAATCAAACTCCTTTTTGAATCTTGACTCAACTTCTAAAACTTACCTGGATCTTTCTTTTCCCAAATGTGAAGGTGGTGAGGGAGAATATGATTACTTCTTGTTTAGGGTTGCCTTGAGGACCAAATGATATCAATACTATATATGACAATGCCTTACAAACCAGTTTTTACAATGTCATTGCATAAAAATTAAGCCAGTTTAAAACAGGTACTTTATCTAATAGGAAAATAGACAGTAGAGGGCCCTCTGCCTTCTTTTGCTGCACAACTATCCCTTAGTAGTTGTTCTACTCAGTTCATTGTCACCATCTAAAAGAAGGAGGTGATTCAAGACAGGTAAATAGGATCTGTGACAACAAGCTAGAAAAGCTCTCCTGCCCTACTCCAAGGGGATACCAGTAGCCAGTGGACTGACTCATGAAGATCAAAAACCCAGCTCCTTTGCTTCTGTGTGAAGAAGCTTGAAAGTGAAATATACATTCCAGAGCACCTTGTGGGAATTAGCTATGTCAGTAATTTACCTAAAATCACACCTTTACTATCTCTTTACCATTCCTGTCTTGCTCTACATCCCACTCTTCCCCCTAACTTGTTTCTCCTGGGAGAGCATCCTTAATAAATCACTGCAACTCAATTCTTGGCTTACAGTGTGCTTCTAGAAGAAACCAATCTAAGAAACCCAAGAAACTATTTTTTTCATTAATTCAACAAATATTGAATATCTTCTAACTGCCAGCACTGTTCTCTTCCAGAAGGCAGAAGTGAACAAAGCAAACTCTCTCCATGCACACTTCAGATTTTATTGGAAAGAATGAGAAAATAAATAGTTGGATAGGTGTATAATATGTTTTGTGTTAAAATCATGATAAAAATGCTATGACAAAAGCAAGCTGGAGAAATTTAGAGAGGGAATTGAGAAGGACAGAAGATACAATTTGAGAAAAGAGGACAAAGTCTGTCTGAGAAGTATCCATTGAATATGAACAGAAACCCTCAGCCCCAAAATGTTATTTCTTCTTATGTTTCAGTATTGAGAATTACATCAGTTTATGCCATTGTAAGAACTTAATATGTCCTGGCATTCTGGTTGGTCTTTGGAAGGTACTTCCTCACAAAAAGAGGAGGGGCATGTAGGGCCAAAATCAGGTTGAGGCTTGTGTAGCGGTAAGTGGAAGATGACAAGTACATTTCCCACCTCAGCATCCTAGCTGCACTGAACAGAGGCAGGGGCACATTTGGGGATGCTGAGATATGTTGGTTATGCTGAGGAAAGTCTGACTTGCTAGAATCCAAGAAAGAGTTTTATTCCATTGCTCTCTTGTTTTCCTTTTAGGGAAGAAATGTATTCTTATAACACTGTATGTTCTATAATGATGTAAATGCTTTCTACACACAATAAGGATTCTTTCAATGTCACTTATTTAGAGATGTGTGTGTGTGTGTGTGTGTTTATGCAACATGCACATATTTTTATACACATGGAATAATTAGCTAGAGTTCACTTCCTGAAAATAATGATTCTCTTTAAACCACTATCTAACCTGATTAAAGTGAATATAACCATGGGATATACAATTAAAGTATACATAGCTGCTAATAGAAAAATTGTATGTTATTACTCATCTGCTTTTGTATATATAGCCTTGTCCTTTTTTGTAACTCTTATTCTAACAATATAATTTTTTTCCAAAACTTTTGACTTTTCCTGAAATTGCAATATGTTCATGCTGAAACATAGCTCATATATTATATAGCCTAGTCTCCTATCTATATCAACCCTTGGAAAAAAATCAAACCTGAAATGTAACCCATGACTCATTCTTTAAAAGTCAAGTTTCCTATAATCTTAATGAAAGCTCCTCAAACTAAGCATCCAGAAAGGGTTATTTAGTAAACAAGTAGTGCTGGCTTTGTTTCCCAGGAGGAAAGCCTAAATGGAATATTTTGAGCAAGTCATAGTTGCAAATGTGATCCATTACTTCAGTATCTCTGTGAATTTCAAGAATATCTGTTCACTGGGCTGGACCAGGAACTAGTCTAAGATGAATGAACCATTTGGACTTAAAGTTGATCTGGATGACAGCAATTCACTACAAGTTATTTTCTCCTGTGAGATAGCATTCCTCTTTTACTTTTTCTGTGAAGCAAGAAAAAATAAATAGGCCTAGCAATGCAATTTCTTATTGTATTGATCAGACTTTTGGCATTAAAAATGTCTGCCCTTTAACCTTTTCCTTTCCAGAAATCTTTCAGTGACCCCAATGTGCATGACATGAATATGTACCCCAGGAGACACTATGAGCAATACTTTTTTTAAATAATGATGATGTAAAAAATGAATGTGTTTTAAACCCTCTACAAACTACTATTTAAAAACATAATACATGATTGATCACCAGATGGAGCAGTAAAAATGAAAACTGGGCAATAAAGATAGAATACAAATATTTAATCATAAATGAAAAAACAATAAAAATCTGAAGATAACTATATTCTGCTTGCAGATAATAACCTTTCATGTGAGAATGAGTCACTTATAATGCCTAACATAGACACATAAATTCAGTTGCATTATAAATATACATTTTTGCCTACAACAATCTTGTTTATGACCAAAAGCATTTTGTTTAGCTATTTTAATTCAGAAAAGTCTGATATATTAGAATTTTTACATCACATCAGTCAAGAGACATTACTTCTCCTACAAAAAAGTCATTTTCTTCTGTAATTCAAAGAAAATATGACAGTATGTTAAAATATATTGAAAGCTTTCAGACAAAGGATTTGGGTCCATAATAGCAGAGACCTTATACAATATTTTCTTTGAAATAGAAATATTTTACTTCAGTTCTTGTGTTCCCCAGAATGTTGATGAAATGACAATTTATTTTAAGATATTTAACAGATGGCATTGCATTATTTCTTTATGCAATTGAAGTATTTAAAAATTACTTATTCATAAATGCATTAGACCATAATTTAAATCATTGTATCAGAAATTAATGACCAACCTTATCATTTGTGTTTAGTTTAATAATAAAACACTAATATTTAAGTTCATTATACAATGATAAATGAGTATATGAATTTTCTGTCACCGTGTAAATTATAACAAACAAAAAGCCCACTAAATTATGAGACACAAGTTATAAGTTTTCCAGCACTTAGCACAAGCATTAAAATGTAGTGTTTACTTAAAAAATATTTTAACTTATTCACATTACAGCATCTTGTGTCCATGTCTTCTTTTCATTAATTTCTTTTCCACACCGATGGTACCCAATGAAGAACACTGCCTTCTGTAAAATCCACTCACTATCACATTGCCCATATTGTAAAAAGCCCTGCCTTTGAAAGTTTATGACTGGGCATGTATCTGAATGCACTGTAACAAATGAAAATATTTACTGAGATAAATGGTAGTCTAGGGATATCTTATATGATTGTGCTGAATATGAATTTTATATTTGTTTCTATAATGCCTGATGGCAGATTGTCCACCAATTTTGGCCTAATTTTTCAAGTCTACAATTTTATGTATTTAGTACACACCCCCTGGTTCACTGGCAGTGATGAGTCAGAGAGGACAGAGCAGTAACTTCTTGTAAGACACCCAATGTGAGAAGTACACACTTTTCTTGTATAAGCATTAGTACTTAAGAAGCATAAATGGCTAGATTTTCAAAGATAAAGGACGTTAATACTGGCCTTGCTTCCCTACTTTCCCATGAAACTGATCAAGCAAACACATTAATGAGAGTTCAACTGACAGAAGAGAAACAAAGCAAGTTCCTCCATTTTCGCCATCTTAAAGTGAAGGATCAAAACTAAGCCAAATAAAATATTTTAGCCTTAATTTATTCTAGTGAAATGATTTCCCAGCTCAGTGCTAAGCATTTTCCCCAACATCATCTACTTTTGACCATGCCAGTACTTTTGTTATTTTAATTTTGAATTGCTTCTTTGTCTAATTTAGACCAAATTATATACCTGTGCAATAAATTCACTGGATGACATCAAGTTAGTAACTACCTTGAAAGGACCACAGCGGTTCCACCTGTTGTGTGATATATGATATATTGTCTGCCTGGAAAAAACCCAGCCATTGCTAATGCAATGAAAACAGCTGGTGCAACATCGATGTAACCCAGCGGCCAAGGAGAGAGGACCGGAATGCGCATGCATGAACAATGATGACTTCCCTGTACTAGTCATGGGCGTATTAGATGCCATTGAGTGAGCATGTGTACTATGTAGCCATCACATTCAAAATGACTGAGCAAGTAGGCAACAAATCTGCATTTATAGGGAAAAAATTAAAATTTAAAGTGAAAAAAAGGGAAGGAAGAAGGCAAAATGGAATAAGAGAGGTGAACAGTAAAATCTGAGATTTGAAATACAAAAATATTGAATATCTAGAAATAAAATTGAAGAAATGCAACAACCACCACAATATCCACAACCAACGAGCACAGGTTGATAAAGGTGGAGAGAGAATAAAGGTATTTTAAGAATAAGAATAGGAATGTGAGATAACTAATGGCAAGAAAAATGGCTTTTAGAGGCTGGAGTGGGGAGAAATAGTGAGAGTGTGAAATGGAAACAGGTTGTAACAAGAGAGAAAATAAAACTTAAAACAAAAATAAGAAGAGGAGAGAAGTAAAATGGAGTAAGAGAAAGGATCAGCAAAATATGAGATTTGAAATAAACTCTAATATAAAAACTAGTAACCTAATAGGCACAAACTTGAAGGGCAAGAAATAAATGTTAAAAAGCTATATAGGAGTATTTTTAATTTCTTCTCCTTCTGTCTTCACAAAATCACTTCTTTCCTCTAGGCAATTCTTAAGTGTTTCTTTCTTTCTTTTTTCCCTCTTATTCCCGTCTCATCTATATTAATCTTTGCTCATTTGTTAATAGTGAGGTGGTGGATCTTTTCCTCTAATTTAGTTCCTATTTCTTTCTCTCTCTTACTATGTAAATTTTAACCTCTATTTAAACCTAATATTCTGTGCTTCCCTTCTCATACTCCATTCCACTTTGTTCCTTCTCTGTTTTGTTTATGATTTAATATTTACTTTCCTTTCTTTGTTTCTGTTCCCTACTCTTATTTCTCCTCCTTCTACCCTCTCAAAATAATTTTTCTTTCAGTTAGTCATCTCATATCCATTTTTCTTTTCTTATAATAATCTTAATCTCTTTACACCTTTATTAATATTGGCTCATTTGCTGTTGATAGGGTAACTGTGGGTGGGGGTTATTTTTGTGGTTGTTGATCTGTTCCTAGACTGTATGGTTTTTCTCTGACGGCACCTGTACAACAACATACAAGACATGGTGAGTGGAGTGATTCTCAGCCAGCCGGAGGCAAGGACTCACCAAAGAATGAACCAACCATAACCAAAACCAAATTACAATCAGAGAGCCCACATAAATGAAGTAAAGGGCATTCCAAGAACATCAAGTTCAGGAGATCAGGGAGAATGAACCAATGAATCCCACAGGACTCCTACCACAGAAGTTCACACCACAAAGACAGGGAGGCAAAGCAGATCAATATAAAAAGCAGACATAGCTCTGGCTGGTGTAACTCAGTGTATTGAGCACTGGCCTGTGAACCTAAGGGTCGCCAGTTCAATTCCCAGTCAAGCACATGTCTGGGTTGCAGGCCAGGACCCCAGTAAGGGGTGCAGGACAGGCAACCACACATTGATGTTTCTCTCCCTCTCTTTCTCCCTCCCCTCCCTCTCTCTGAATATAAATAAAGAAAATCTTAAAGAAAAGAAGCAGAAACAAACAAGAAGAGTCACCTAAAATGGAGAGACAAAGAAATGACACCCATTCAAAGGAAAGGAGGAATCTCTAGAAAGAGTGCTAAATGAAATAGAGGCAAGCAAACTATCAGACACTGTGATCAAAATAATGGATATAAGGATGCTCAAAGAGCTCAGTGGGAACTACAAAGAACTCCAGGGAAGCTATAAGGAACTTACTGTGAACTACACCAGCATGAAAAAGGACATAGAAACTATTAATAAGAGCCAGGAGGAAATAAAGAATACAAAGCTGAAATGAAGAACATGGCAGAAGTAATTAAAAGCAAGGTAGATGAAGCAGAGGATCGAATTAACAAGCTGGAGGACAAGACAGAAAAAAATTCCCAGACATAGCAACAAAATGAAAAAAGGCTCAAAAAGAAGGGAGAGGGTTTAAGGGAGCTGCAGGATAACATGAAACATAATCATATCCATATCTTAGGGATATCAGAAGGAGGAAAAAAAGAGAAGAAAGAGATAAAAAACCTGTTTTAAAAAGTAATGACAGGAAACATCTTTAACTTGATGATAGAAAAAGTCATGCAAATCCAGGAAGCACAGAGAGTCCCAATTAAGATGAACAAAAAAGGCCCACTCCAAGACACATCATAATTAAAATGGCTAAATTTAGCCCTGGCTGGTGTGGCTTAGTGGATTGAGTGCTGGCCTGAGACCCAAAGGGTTGCCAGTTTGGTTCCCAGTGCAGGGCATATGCCTGGGTTGCCAAGTCCCCAGTAAGTGTCTTGAGAGGCAACCACACATTGATGTTTCTCTCCCTCTCTTTCTCCCTTTCTTCCCCTCTTGAAAAATAAATAAATAAAATGTTTTAGAAAATAAAAAATAAAATGGCTAAATTTAAAGACAAAGAGAGAATCTTAAAGGCAGCAAGGGAAAAACAGCTAGTAACATACAGGGGAGCTAACATGAGGCTATCAGCTGGTTACTCAAGAGAAATGCTAAAAGCCAGAAGGGAATGGCAATAAATATTCCAAGTAATGAAAATCAAAGGCCTGCAACCAAGACTTCTCTATCTAGCCAGGCTCTCAATTAAAATGGAAAGCAGAAAAAGGCATTTCCCAGACAAAAGAAGACTAAAAGAATACACCTCCACCGAAGCAGCACTGCAAGATGTTCTAAAGAGACTGATATAAGAAGATGAAGAAAAAGAATGAGAGAGAGAGGAACACAGGTACAAAGGGAAAATGAATAAATACCTATCAATAATAACCTTAATGTAAATGGCTTAAATGCTGCAATCAAAAGACATAAGGTAGATGAATGGATAAGAAAACATGACCTGCAAATGTGCTGTCTACAAGAGACCTACCTCAGAGCAAAAGATCTACACATACTGAAAGTGAAGGGATGGAAAAAAATATTCCTAAAAAAAGGGACATGAAAAAACAGCTGGGGTAGCAATACTTGTATCAGGCAAAGTAGATTTCAAAACAAAGGCTATAAAAAGAGACAAAGAAGGACACTACATAATACTTAAGGGAATAATTCATCAAGAAAACACAAGCCTTCTAATCATATATGCACTCAATATAGGAGCACCCAAATATATAAGGAAAATCTTCGCGGACTTTAAGAAAGATATAGATAGAAACAAACTCATATTAGGGGATTTTAACACCCCATTATCAACAATGGATAGACCTTCCAAGCAGATAATCAAGATATTGTGTCATTGAACAACACTCTAAATCAAATGTACATATTTGATATAGATAGAACTTTTCACCTCAAAGAAACGAAATATACATTCTTTTCAAATGCACGTGGAACATTTTCAAAAACAGACCACATGTTAGGACACAAAAGAAACCTCAACAAATTCAACACAATTCAAATCATATCAAGTATCTTCTTGGATCTCAATGACTTGAAACTAGAAACCAACCTCAAGGAAAAAACTCAAAAATATTCAAATTTATGGAGACTGAATAACATTCAATTCAAAAGAACCTATGCACCCCAATCTTCATAGCAGCATTATTTACAATATCCAATAGCTGGAAACAACCTAAGTATCCATCAGTAAATGAATGGATCAAAAACTGTGGTACATTTACACAATGGAATATTATGGAACAAAAAGAAAGAAGGAACTCCTACCCTTCACAACAGAATGGATCAGCATGGATGGAACTGGAGAGTATTATGCTAAGTGAAATAAACCAGGCAGCAAAAGGCAAATACCATATGATCTTCCCTATAGGAGGAACCTAATGAATAAAACAAGCAAACAAGCAAAATAGAATCAGAGGTATGGAAACAGGGAACAGATTGACAGTAACCAAAGAGGAGGGAGCAATGGGGGAGGGGGAAGAGGAGAGTAAAAAGGGAAAAGGTCCTTTTTCAAGACACAGGTATAAATGAACCATGAATTACATGAGGATTGACTGTGGGGGACAGGACAGGGGAGAACAATGGTGGAAAATTGGGACAACTGTAACAGGACAACAATAAAGAAGAAATATTAAAATCAATAGTCTTCAATAACAAGAACAAGAAAATGACATAAAGATTTACAAATTTTCTCATGGAAAAGTCCAACGGTAAATGGAAACTGGAAAATATATTTAACACACATAATACAAAAGAAGAGGTAGGTTTCATGTGACAGAAGGAACTGTTCCAAGTCTTTCCAAATAAAAAGTGACCAACCAATGTAAGAATGAGCAAAATGCACAGACTAATTATATATATATATATATATATATGACTTGTAAATAGAAAATAGAAAAAAATAACCCCACCCATAATTTTAAAAAATCAAAATGAAAACAAGTATAAAATATTAGTTCCCTTAGATTTCTAAAGATCTAAATATTTCATCACACATAGAAGAAGAGTCACATACACAGAATAGAGGAATCTGTGAGCTAACAGGATCCCTCATATATTATTGATTGAAGGGTATATTGATGGAATTAGTTTGGAAGGCAATTAAGAACATTTGTCAAGTTAAAAAATGCACCTATCCTTTGATCCATTAACTATATTACTCAGAATTTATCCTGTAGATATAACATGCTAAAATATATATACATCTGCACATAAGGATATTTATTACAGGTCTGTTTATAACAGCAAGAGTGTAGAAACACTCTTTATGCATCCATTCAGGTAAACACTTTAATAAATTCTGTACACTGTTAAGCTGTTCGAAGAATGTGGTGGATTTATATGTACCTATAAAAAAGTTTCTGAGATATATGGTTAACTGTACAAAAGCAGAATACAGAACAGTGTCAGTCCTATGTTCTCATTTGTATAAAAGAAATATAGATCAACAGATACAACTTTTATATGAAAATATACAGAAGATATGGTTAACAGTGAATGCCTCTAAGGAAAGGATCTGGTTGTCTTGGGTGGTAGGGATATATTTTATTATGTGTGTGTGTGTATATATATTTGCCTTGTTGAAAAATATTACCATGTATATATGCTACTATTTTAATAAGAGAATATTGTTAATAAAAAGAAATAAAGTCATGGGACTTTTGGATTAAGAACCAGACAGAAAACATTCTTCTTAGTATGTATATTACCTGAAATAAAAGAAAATAAATTTACAGTTATTACCTTGAAACGGCAGAGGAAGAATGTGGTTTAAAAGTTTCTAAAAACAAGGGATAATACATGGAAATTAATTGTATTGATGCTGTTATTACTAACTGAAGATTTCTAGGATATCATTGGTGCAGTCTCTGTTTAGTTGAACACTTTTATTTTTTAACTACTGAAGAATGATTGATAAATATTATTGTATATATTAAAGTGATGATTTGGTAAGTTAAAAAAAGTGGTATACATCTTTGATAAATATGATATTTAATAGTAATAAGCTTTGCATAAGTTTAGTTACCTAGTTTCTTGCATGGTTTTGTAGATGTTTAAGGAATTATACTTTAGAGAAAGAACTTTGTTTTTAGGTAGAAATTGAGCCTAATTGTAAAATGGTTTAATAATACCTATTAAATTTATGAATATTACATAGAATAATGCATGCAAGTTGCTAAGACTTGACATCTAGTTCAGTTAAAAGAGTTCAGTAAATGTTAATTTTCATTATTATTAGTACTCAGTATAGGCGAGGCTGCTCATAAATGGCACTGAGAGTAAAAATCAAGATATCCTGTTCAGTTTGCAACAGCAGCTCAGTAAAGTGAGTCCAAAAGAAAATAAAAACAGAAGAGAAGTTAAAAGTCCTTGCTAATTTTAGTTGATAGCATAACATAGGTGATAACTGTTGCCACCTTTATCTTAGAAAGTTGTCCAAATACAGGCACAGTTGTAACTGAAATTTCTGCTCAAATTCAAAGTCATCATGAGATAACCTGAGCACCCAAAATCTTCAGCTCTGACCCTTACCTGAATCTGTTTCTCCTGTATTTCACCATACTCTGGAGAACCTAAAACTAAATGGCCAACGTGAGAGGCCACAAGCTTTTGAATGCAAAGAATAGCTATTGCATGAGCACTAACACAACCAAAAACCAAACCTGTGTTCAGATTAGGAGGTGGCAGAAAGGGGTGTATATGAGAAAGGGAAGGAAAACAATTACATGAATAAAAGGAAGGAATTTCTATAGATGCTAAGATAATGAAGGAATTTCTGGAGGTGCAAATAAGCTCACACAGTGATGCTAATTCTAAAGAATGTCTTTAATTTTCAGTTCTGTTGTCAGGATGTCTACTTTCCTGTTAGCTTTGCAGGCAGAATCCAATGTTGCTTTAGGCCCAGTCCAAAGGTTATTTTTCCCAGTTTTAACATTCTGAAGGTGTGCGAGAAAGCCCTGGCACGGCAGTTCCTCTGGAATGGATGTTCCTCTGGCAGTTCCATTTTGAAGTAGCTCTGTGTATATCATTCTTTTACACTCAGTGTTTTTCAGTTCTTCCATCTGAAGTTTTCAGTTCTGTGTATTATAGTTTTGACTGGAATTTTTTGTATCAGCTAGATTATCTGATGTTACCTAAGAGAAAGTGCTGATGAATAAAAAGTGGTTACTGTCTCTTAAGAGAGAACATATTTGCATTTTAATAGTGTTCTGTTGTTGGCTTAAAACACACAAAAAAGTGACAAGGGAGGATCCAGGATCCTCCACTTCCACCCTAGCTTCTCCGACTCTCTCTTCCCCAAAGAAACCCTCATCTGGTGGGTGAAACTGTGTGACCTCGATGCCTCTTCTCTTACTGGGTCCCGTAATCACAGTTACCACTCCGTCAAGAGGCCATCCTATACGTACACTCTGTATTGCAGGAGTCGGCCCTCGCATTCTGGACGCAGAGGCAAACTGAGTGACTGGCGTAGGCAGAGGCGAAGTGTGGTTCCAGTTTGGGACTAAACTACATTTTCCAACCCAGTTTTTTATCCATTTCAAAAATTGATTTCTTGATCCTCCATCTGACTCCCTTGGCTCATTTCTCAGTTGCTTCCAGACATGGAGAGGAAAATGGTAAGATTATCACCCAAATCATTGATATACATTTCTTAAACTCAGGGGAAACAACCTATTTCTTTGAATTTATGAGGGACGAGTTTATAATTTTCTGGACATATAGTAATCTAGGAAAGAAAACAAAAACTAGATGTTTAAATATCACTATGTAATAATGATAGAAGAGTTGACCATTCAGAAATAGGAAAGATATATCTAATAGAAAAGATATATCGAAAGTTGAGTATCCATCATCCTTCCAATAATATATGCTGAGTTTCTGATTCTCAGGGTGAAAAGCAGACATGGATGGTAGGTTTTTATCAATAACTCCAGGTATGAAGATTGTTGCTTTTCACTTTCTTTTCTATTCACCAACATTTACACTGTTTTTGAAAGGAGGCTGAACTGAAGATATCCATGTGGGAGCTTAGTATTTATAACATTGAAGTTTCTTGCCCTTATCCTCTACCGGTCCTTATTTTTTTTTTTTAATTTATTTTTATTTTTATTTTTTTTAATTAATTTATTTACTTTTTAAATACATTTGTCTCTGCCTTCCCCCCCCTCTTTCCCTTGCCCCCTCCCACCTTCCCTCCCTCAGCTCTTCCCCTTTGGTTTTGTCCATGAGTCCTTGCTATATGTTCCTTGACTTTCCCCTTCCCTTCCCTTTCCCTGCCCCCCCTTCCCTCTTGTCTCTGTTGATTTCTTTTCCTTTCAGTGTTGCTGGTCATATTTTCCTTGCTTCTTTGCATTGTTGGTTAGGTTCCGCTTATAGGTGAGATCATATGGTATTTGTCTTTCGCCCCCTGGCTTATTTCGCTTAGCATGATGCTCTCCAGTTCCATTCATGCTGTCGCAAAGTTTAGTACTTCTTTTTTTCTTTCTGCTGCGTAGTATTCCATTGTGTATATGTACCATAATTTTTTGATCCAGTCATCTACTGATGGGCATTTAGGTTGCTTCCAACACTTGGCTATTGTAAATTGTGCTGCTATGAACATTGGGGTGCATAGGTTCTTTTGTATTGGTGTTTTGGTGTTCTCAGGGTATAGGTCCTTATTTTGACTTTTATTTTGTTAAAGTGCTACTACTTTTTAATGAAAATCAAGTTAATGAGAATAATTGCTACACCGATATCCTTTTATATTGATTGAAATGTAGAGTTAAATTCTACTTTCAAAAAAGAAATATCACACATATTTAAAATTGAAAAGTATTCTCAAGAGTGAGGAAACCACTTTTTGTAGCAGAAAACATTATATTTTATTCACAATGAATAGCCCTTTTTTTTTCCTTGACAGCTACATGTGTTGAACCTAACAATATTATAATAGGTGTTCATGGAGAAAGAGAAAAATGTATTTTGTAATATTACAGGTTATTAGTTGTTGTTATTATTACTTTAATATTTCCTAAAGTTACAGAATGGTTAACAACACATATCAACCTTGAAGGGGTCTTGATTTTCAAAACAATTCTATTTGTTCACTAATGTTTGTTTCTTTTTCTTGTTTTTTCTTATGTTCAGTTGATGGGAAAATGAAAGCATTGAATTTTATTTAGTGAATGAATTGCTTGAAATATTATTGTGGCTCACAAGAAGAAATTGGTCTGTCATTCTTTTACCTGATAGGTTTTTAAAAAAGTAGGATGTATTTTGAAGTTTGTCATTTATCATTGAGAGCATAATAAAAATTGCACTTATTTTGCAGTTATAAACATTGTTTGAATATTCTTGTACATATAGCATATCAAATGGGACAGTAACAGTATGTCTATTGCACAAATTCCCATAAGCAGAATCACTGGATTGAAGAGTACATGCATTTATAATTTTAATAAGTTGCTAAATAAAATCCATAGGGATGGGATCTTGTTACACCGCAACCTACACTTCTGCAACTCAGAAAGTTAGGGCACTTGAATTTTTGTCCAATAAGATCATAAAAAAATAGTACATCAGTGAAGTCTTTGGGTTGTTTTCTAACTATGAGTGAAATTAAATGTATTTTAATGTTTAAGAGCCATTTTCTTATTTTCTATTCTGTTCTATTCTATTCTCCCTCTCCCTTTTCCTGTCCCCTTCCTTTCTTCCTCTCTTTTCTCCTCTGCCTCTCTTTCTTTTGCCCATATCTCTATTAATGTGTAGATCTTATCTTTACCCATATTTGTAGGAGCTCTTTACACCTTAGGAATATTAACCATTTCTGTATAATATGAATATTATTTTCTTGAGTTATAATTATTTTGACTGTTATTTAGAATTTTTTAATTGAATGGAATTAGATTTAATATTTTTTTAAAAAATCACATCTACCATAATTTAAAATAGTGTAAGAGATGTTGTCTCATATAAGGTGATAAAATAATTCTGTATTTTCTTCAGGTGCATTTATGCTTTTATTTTATGTATTTGAATGTTGCAGGTAATTGCAGTTTATTCTTGTATGGGATGTGATGTGTGGATTCTATTAATATTCTTATCAGACCACTGCCTACTTGCTCCCACATCATTTAATGCCTAATCTACCCCCTCTCATTTATAAACTGGGTCTATTCCTGGGCTTATTATTATGTCCCAATGAACTACTGTTCTTTCATGTGCCAGCAGCAGCACCCTATTTTAATTATTATTTTAAAATTTTGAAGAGCAAGTTTGACTTTTATGCTTTTCTTTTTAAGTTTTCTTACCATACTTTCTTGTTTATTTTTTCACGGAAGTGTTGATTGATGCAGCTTGTTTACTGTCCTCTCCTTCTCAAAAAAAAAAGACCTAATTGTAGTTGCACTTGATTTACATTTAATATTTATTTAAATTAATTAGAAAAATAATTGACTTTATGCAATAGAATCAGGATTTAAAATCCAGCCAACTCCAAATCCAGTGTGTCTGGCCTCTCACCTACAGATGTGACTCATTCTTTATAGATTATATAATATATGGTATAGTAAATATATTGAGAAGATTGCTTTAATCATAGCCATTCTCCTGTTCAACAGCCGTCAGTGGAGACATTTGGCTTTTCTCAGTATTTTTCCACTAGCTAAATGGGCTATTAAATACTGTACAAAACACTTTGAAATTTTGTCATTGCTCCCATTTTCCACCCTGACCAAATGTCTTCTTTTATTATTGACTCACACCCTTTAGGAGCTTGTAACAATGCTGCATGACAGCTTTACCAGCCACCTCAATCAAGAGTGTTTGTTCTTTGCTTTGAAATCTGCTTACACTTCCTCTCTGTGTCAATTATTTGCTTCCAGCCTTTGATTATAACGCTAATTACCACTTTATGCATGGCATCTCCCTAATTAAATAATAAATTCGCAAAAGAAAGGAAATAATTCTGAACATTTTTTATGTTCCTTATACAGACAACAATATGTTTATGTATTTACTTTTTTCCTTGACTTTCTTAGGATTCTTCATGTCCACTCAGTAAGGGTTTCTTCCCAGCAAGTCAGAATAATCAGTTCACTCTCTCCTATTCTAAATAATGAATTAAATACATGACCTTGTTCCAATAAGCAGACGGCTTTCCTTATGGCAGGAATACATAATTCAGAATCCTGCCTTCTTGTCATCTATCCAATTTTTAATCACTGACAGAATTTTCCCTCTTTCCCTCTGTTGCTAAGAATTTATAGGTTCTTGGGAATTGACCTGACACAAGAAATGGATTTTTCTAGGGGCGGCAGCAAACCCTGCGGTCTCTCCTAAAGCTGGCCCTTAGCCTGGTCAGACGGCAAGAAAGGCTTGTGCGCATTCTCTAAATGCAGATACAGATTCTCATTATCAGGTAAGAGGATAAAAATATCTCTTAAAAAGCATTGAAAATCTAAATTGAGTACATCTGGCAAGCCTCCTTTATTTACTCTTTGTTAAGCATCATAAAGTACCCTTTCAAGGCAGAGAGGAAATGATTGACATTTGCAAAGCCCAGGCTGATTTATTCCTAACAGATTTTGCTCACCCAGATGATTTGTGCTCCACCTTCCAAGATCTTTTAAACTAGTTTTCCAGGTGCAGAGGTGAGAGTTGCCAGTGTATAATTTTTGGATTACCCTTAACTTCATTCCACAAGATGTTCAACACTTTGGCTACACTCCAATCTCCCGCTATAGTCTCTGCTTGAAAGGATAAATTACATATTTTTGTAATTATATAGAAATAAAAACACATTTTTCCAGTGAGTATGCCAAATCTGCCAACTCTCTTAAAACATCTTTATTCTCATGCACTCAAATCTAAAAATAAACTCTATTTCAAATTAGATCTCTTTTGCAGAGTTTTACCAGCTTATAATGAATCTTTTTAAAAATGTCCTAAATTTAAAACACATAGACTTAGATAGTACAATATGAGTAATGATCATTAAGGAAAGACAGCAGAGAAATTGTTTGAGGCACCAGACCCAGACCAACCCTTGGAAGAAGCAATCTTACACAGCTATTCTAGAGGGACCTTCTTTCCTCTTTAATCTTTAGCTTACCAAGACACAGAAATAAATCTGTGATTCTCAACTTATCCAATTATAAAATACATGGTTCCTAAAAGTTTTTACTAGTGCTTACAAAATCAATAGAAGGTAGATATTGCACGTGTAGAAAATGTGTTTAAAAGGTGGGTTTACCTTTGATGGTCAGAATAACAATATTTAGAGAGCTTGTCTGCACAACGCAGACTTATAAAACTCGCCAGCAGTAGTTCTTTAATTAGTCAGCATCAGTGCTTTAGTACGTTTGAGCAATAAAGTAATGGAACATTATCTTAGGATCATTTGGGCAGAGAGAACATGTCTCAGCATGTTTAACTGGCACACCCAGAATGAGAACTTTGCATTAAGATCTGAATCTTTTCTTAATTTTATGCAGAAAAATAATGTTATCTTTCTGTGTAAAATCATTGAGATAGTCAGATAACAGAAAATTATTAGTAGAAAGAAAATTAAAGCCAATAAGAAATTAAAATCACATGCGTTAATCAATTATAGGTAATCAATAATATTTAATCTATAGTAGAATAGATATTCCCACAAAAGAAGTAAATGAACATGAAGTCTTATTAACTTTAATTGATCGATGTGTAAATGTGTACCTAGGCCTGATTCCTTTGACAAGTACATTATTAGCCTTTCCCTACTAAAAATCCCAATCCATGACCTTGCATTTTAAATGGTTTATCAAAATGAATATAGACACAGAATACTTGGTATTAACCATTACTCTCTCCATGTGTTCATATAGACCTGTGTATAGATATCAATATCTAGCCTTGTTTATATTGCAATTATCTTTTTAAGTATATTTTATGCAAGTAACATAAAAGTTTGAAAAATCAGATATTACCAAAGAGCAAGAAACAAAATTAACAGTAATACTCTCTCAATATCTCATATCCATTTTCCCTACTCAGAAGCAACCATTTAAATGCATTTCTAGATTTAATTAGTTTGATGAACACCCCCGGAGTTGTAAGAAGCAAAAAATAAATAAACGAATAAACTTTTGCTCTAATTTATCAGCTTTACACATTATCTATTAAACTCAATCTAAAAGACTATGCTTGTAAATCATAACTGCTCATATTCCTAAACCCCTCCTCCCCAAATGGTTATCCCATAATTCTGTTGCTTCATCTATGGTCCCGTCTGCAATTTCAAATATAACAATGTTTTATCAACCTTAATTATTATGTCCTCACAGACTTTGTAAGATGAAGAAGATATAGGTGTGCCCCTACTCTCCAACTCAACTGTATTTACTCACTGTATCTTTGCTTTTTATATTCTTTTCTTAAATCAAACTTAAGTCTCTCATAGTTTGTCTATAAGTTATTTAGAAAAGTATAGTGCAAATGTAAATTCAGAGTTCAGAGTAACACCAAATACAGTTGACCTTTGAACAACGTGGGTTTGAATTAGGCAGGTCCACCTATACTCAGATTTTTAAAAAATAAATATACAGTCTACCCTTCAAATCTCTGGGTTGTGAATCTTCTATTCAACCAAGCATGAACTGAAAACAGAGAGATGGATGTATGCATTGCTTTCGCCAGTTTACACAAGTGACTTAAGCATCCACAAGAGAGTAGAGTATCTGCAGGGGCCTGGTACCAATCCCTCACCATACTACGTAGGCAGAGGGATTTATCAATACTTAGGCTTTGGAAAAGTCAAAAGTTTAAAATAAATTTTCAGCCAGGGGTGTCTGTGACCCTAATCCCTATGTTGTCCAAGGGCCAACTGTACTGTGTTAATTACATGTTTTCCTCTGTTATTCTTGGGTTAATAAAAAGACTATATGAATTGTGAATATTTCTTACATATAGTTCTTATATATATTTCCTCCTGATATATAACAGACTTTAAGTTGACTACAAAATTATATTATTGGAACTTCCTTATCCTGTTCTCTTATATTTATTATTTCTTGAATTTCACATCTTCCTCTGTCTTAGTTTACTCTTTTAATTTGCTGTAATATATTCTTAATTAATATCCTAAGAAAGATTTTATTTACCAAGTAAACTTTCTGAATTCTTTCAGGTTTTGAAATATTGTATTTATTCCTTACATTTCAGTGAAAGTTTTCCTGAGAATATAAAACTACATTGAAAACCATTTTCCCTAAGAACTTTGAAAGTATTTCTCCATTTTCATCTATGATGCTTCGTTAATGATGGTTTGATTATCTGTCATTTATAGGTGATTTTTTGGATCTTTGATCTTTGTTTTTCTTATATTTTACAATATTATCTAGATATTATAAGACAGAGTGCTTGCAAAGCTTTTTAATTAGATGCATTTCTTTCTTTCGCTTTGAAGAACGTTCTGGTACTTGGTCTTTGATCATTTCACCACCGTTCTGTTCATCTTCTCTGCCAAGAACTGCTGTTCGTCAAATGTTAAACATCCTGAACTGGTCTTTTCTCTTGCACAGAGCTTTGTTTTTATTATAGTTATATCAAATGAGCAATTACCTCATATTTATCCCCTAACCTTCCTATTATTCTATTAATGACTTATAATTTCCAAGATTCTTTTCTTCCTACATTTTCCTCCTCTTTCTTTCTGCTTCTCCTCCTCCTTCTTCTTCCTTTTAAGCATTCTGTTAGTTTGTACATGCAAAACTTTCTCAAATTCATCTGATGATATTTATGAGATTTTTAAAATGTATTTTAGTTCTCTAAATTACTCCTGTCTCATCACTGTTAGTTTTTATGTAGTGTACATTTATCATTCTTTTTCATGTTGCAGTATTTTCATAAACTTCTGGTGAGTCATGGTAGCCAATTCACACTTAATGAGAAACTAACAATGCTGACTTGAGAGACTTTACATTCAATGGGAAAAGCTTTAGAGGGAGAGATTTGGGAGGTTACTCCTGTATTGAAGGACTCATGACCCGGTAAGAACGATTTCATTCTAGGTCTCTATTAGTTAAGCTAATCTTCCTTATTTTTTCTTAAACAGCTTTCTTAAATTTGTATCTGTGCCTGGGATAAAGCATCCAGCATGAATTATAGGAAGAGATGTAGGTGGTTTACTTCTCCCATATACACCCTTCATTAATCATCTTGCTCTCAGATCTATTTCTTCCCCCCACCCATCAAAGCATCTGCTATCTCGTAGTCTGCGGCCCCTTTGGAGTTTCTGTCACATAAGTCTGTTTTTCATCAGTTACAACTCCCTCTGAAAGTGTTCTAGATTGTGTCTGTTATTTGATTACTCACTCACCCATCTATCTGTTTTTGTGTACCAGAAATTTGTTGAAATCTATCTTTCACTGATATCCCCTCTTGCTCTTACTGCTGAATTTCTCCTTTACCTTCATTTTAATTGCATGTTGGGACCTGAACAAAGAAGTGATAAATGGAAACGCTCTGTCTACCATCTTGCCATGGCAAACGTTTTTTTCTCCAAACTAAACAGTGAGTCCCTGAAGTGCAGTAATCAGGCCTTTGTGTCATTCTATTTCTATTGCCTACCACAGTGCCTGGAATGTATTATGTGTTCAAAATATGTGATAAAGAAAACAAAGTAAATTGTATCCTAGGCAAAGTGTGATATCTGTAGAAACGCTGTTGAATTAGATGCTTGGAATGTATTATGTGTTCAAAAATATGTGAAAAACGAAAACAAAATAAATTATATGCTACGTAAAGTGTGGTATCTAAATGTTGTTACATTTCTACTGTACAGTTCTTACAGAAAGCAAGGCTATGCTGCATAAAACAAATGCCTCAGGGAAGTGTGCTAGT
Source organism: Pteronotus mesoamericanus (assembly GCF_021234165.1). Taxonomy (NCBI): domain Eukaryota; kingdom Metazoa; phylum Chordata; class Mammalia; order Chiroptera; family Mormoopidae; genus Pteronotus; species Pteronotus mesoamericanus. Next base: position 11,582,543 of record NW_026555247.1, on the reverse strand, counting down.
ATTTCACACCATTCCTATGAAAATTCCTGAGTTAACATGTTATACATTGAAGAAATGGTCAAGTCCCTTAATAAGAAAAATGGTGAAACCATGAGCTTGTTAAATTAATAAGATTTTTTTAGAAATGAAATAAATTTACAATGGGAAGCTCATTCAGGGGAAGCCTTAATTTACATGAAGTCCTTGCACAGAACAGCAGTAATAAATAAGTTTCAGTTTAATGGCATGTACTCATCAAATACTCATGTTTGTGCATCATATAAAACATTTATACACAACTTTGTTTGTCACCACTGCAGACTGTTTGTTGATCACTCAGTAGGTCATTCTACATTATTGCTTCAGAACAATGGTCTTTAGATATCACCCATATGGCAGCTCTTGAAGGGTTTAAATGGATAACATTATAATAACTTCTAGAGTGTTTATGGAGAATATACAATTTAGTTTAACATCATAGTGAAGTGCTGTCTTTTTGCAAAAGACAAAGCACACCAGAAAGTGTGTTTTATTTTTAAAACTTAGTGAATATTTTTCAAAATGCTACATGAAAGAAAAAAGATAAATTCCTACCTATAAGTCAACTGATACTCTGATGCTATACAATTATCACCCCAGTAATCTATTTTTTTAGATCAGAAAACACAGTCCTGGGGATAGTTTAATGTACCCAATACTACAAAGTTATTTCCAGTGCTAGAAATAAAAATCAGAGGCCTGGGTTTTAGTGCAATCTATTACTCTTTATATCACACAGTTTGTAGGACATATACCCATATGTGGGGAAAAAACAAGGAAGCAATTTGAAATATACTAGCCTAGATAGACTTTGTCTTAAAAGACTAGACTCAGATCCTAGAAGAATTGGGGTTTAACTCGCCACAAACACCTTCCGTAAAAAAATTCCAGGGAACAAAGTATCCAAAACAACCTAGGCCGTGGAAGAGAAAACTAGAGCTGTTTGGTGGTTTCACATTTTGAAGTTACTGAAATAACTGAACGTGGATCACTGTCAGCCCTGACTTGTGTCATCTTGTTAAAGGACACATCTATGTTGTTATCTACCTACCACACCTATTGACCCATGTCTAGATGAAAATCACTTGAAGAACTGTACCTTCTTAGGTCAGAAGATGAAAAACTTGGGAGCACAGATGGTGCTGTCATCATTCTGTCTTCCCAAGAGTTAGGGCCTGAGAAGGAAAGATCTAAGATGTGAACAAGGGACTGTGCAGATGGTATCAATAAACAGGATCTTGATTCCTGGGTAATGGAATTACATGTCAAAAATATGAGATCATAGCCTGGGGTGGTGTTCATCTCATGAGGATAGGAAAAATTATTTTTTACCAGAGCCTGGAAGACCTGCCCAAGAGGGCTTTGAGCTAAATATAGATAAGTGAGGCAGAAAAATGAAATAAATGTCAAATGAGCAAAGCACAAAGAAAGAGAAGATGAATGGTTTAGGCGATATTGAATATCATCACAAAATGTCTAGCTGGGGTTACCTGGTTGCCCCTCTGGCCACTTGCCCAAGAATGTACCTTAACAACCATATATTGACTTTGCTCTGAAGCTTTAGTGGCTTTGTAAAAACACTTGAAATACTGGTCTGAAAAATGTAACATGATTAATAAAAGAGCAACTGCTATTGGTGTCCATATGGGTTATTTTAGTCCGAGGGCTGCTATTTTCTACAACAGAAAGATTCTACTCAAACATTATGAAGCATTTTCTGAAACTCAATAAGCAGTGGAATGCACTGTCCTAAAAGATAAAAGCTAATATTATCCCAAATATTTCATTTAAGTGGTACATCATCAGTAGATATGGTACTGAATGGAGACACTAGGATCACCAGGTAACCTCTATACATCTTTTCCAGCTCAGTCTCCTTTCAAACAGTGATGTGCATTAGTGATACAAAGAGCAAGAACTGTGATATCTATCTCATTGTAGAGAGGATGTGTCCTTTGAATGACTGTAACATGTAACTATTTTTGAGCCCTATATGGTGATACCCTGAATTTTTACTTTGGCTTACCTTTGTCTGTACTTGGAAGACTGATATTTAGCTCTGTAATGTTTCAATAGTCACAGATGTAATAAATACATTACATTACTTAAGCTCCAAAAATTTTGTCCTCTAGTGGTATAACATTGAAAAAAACGATCCAATCAAAAAATGGGCAAAGGACCTGGGCAGACGCTTTTCCAAGGAGGAGATACAGAGGGCCCTGAGGCATTTGAAAGCATGCTCAGCATCACTAGCCATCAGAGAAATGCAGATCAAAACCACCATGAGATACCACCTCACACTGGTCAGAATGGCCATCATAAACAGATCCACAAACAACAGGTGCTGGCGAGGCTGTGGAGAAAAGGGAATACTAGTCCACTGTTGGTGGGAATGCAGGCTGGTGCAGCCACTGTGGAAAGCAGTGTGGAATTTCCTCAGAAAGCTGAAAATGGAACTGCCTTTTGATCCAGCGATTCCCCTGCTGGGACTATACCCTGAGAACACCAAAACGCCAATACAAAAGAACCTATGCACCCCAATGTTCATAGCAGCACACAATAGCCAACACTTGGCTATTTACAATAGCCAAGTGTTGGAAGCAACCTAAATGCCCATCAGTAGATGATTGGATCAAAAAATTATGGTACATATGCACAATGAAATACTATGCAGCAGAAAGAAAAAAAGAACTACTAAACCTCGCGACAGCATGGATGGAACTGGAGAGCATTATGCTAAGCGAAATAAGCCAGGGGGCGAAAGACAAATACCATATGATCTCACCTATAAGTGGAACCTAAACAACAATACAAAGATGCAAGGAAAATAAGACCAGCAACACTGAAAGGAAAAGAAATCAACAGAGACAAGAGGGAAGGAGGGAGGGGGGCGGGGAAAAGGAAGGGAAGGGGAAAGTCAAGGAACATATAGCAAGGACTCATGGACAAAACCAAAGGGGAAGAGCAGAGGGAGGGAAGGAGGGAGGGGGCAAGGGAAAGTGGTGGGGGGGAGGCAGAGACAAATGTATTTGAAAAAATAAAATTAAATAAAAAAAAAGAAATATTTCATTATGAGAGAAAATGCACTCACGTTCATACATAAGAATGTACATAAAAATTACCTTAAAGGGGCTGGAAACAGGGAATAGATGCTTGCCATGGAGTAGAGGTCAACTTGCACCAGAAATTCAAGATCTTTGCATGCAACATGGTATCATATCTTTTCCCTCTTGTGAAAAATAATTAAATTAAAATTTTGGTATTTGTTGCTGCATTGTAAATGCAAGAGCTGCAAAAAATAATAAAAACATGGGAAAAGAGGTATTGGAAATAAAAGTGATATAATTTTAAGAGGATTGAAGAATAGGAATAAAAGGTTATTCACATTATTCCTAAATGGATCAATAGTGATCTCCATTTTCAAGAGATTGGTGCAGATTAGATGAGATTGCTAATTCTTGGCAAGCACAAACTGCTAATGCCACATGTGATTGTTAATTTTATGTGTCACCTTGGCCTGGCCCTGCTACTCAAATGTTTGGTCAAAAAACAGCTTAGATGTCATTGTGAAGTTTTTAGATGAGCTTAACTTTTAAATCCGTAGACTTTTAGTGGTGAGAAGATTACTCTCCATAAAAATGAGTAGGCTTCATCCAATTAGTTGAAGGTCTTCAGAGGAAAACACTGAGGTCCCCAAGAAAGAAGGGATTCTGCAGCCAGATTGTCTTCAACCTCAAGCTACAAAATTACCTTTCCCCTGTGTCTCTAATCTACATGGTCACCTTGTAGATTTTGGTCTTGCTAGTCCCCACATTTGTGATGATGTGAACCAATTCTTTAAAATTCTTATATCTAGATTTTAGCTCTAGATACAATATTGATATAGATATCTATAAAATATATATATATATATTTAGAGAGAGAGAAAGAATACATTCCTTCAGTAATTATTTTGCATTTCAGTGTTTTTATCACTTTACGTACATCAGTCTTGACATTGGAAAAAGAAATTTCCATCAGCCATTTCAGACACTGTTATTAGCCCTTCTTGCATAAGGAAAATACAATTCACATGTGTTACTGATTCACTTATTGCTACCTAGAAAATTTATGTCTAAGGTTTAAAAACTATATAGCTTTTTTTTCTTGAAAATATGTAAAAAAATAAAAAGATTTTTTTTCTACAAGATCCACATTCAGAGCTTAAAATTTGTGTCCTTCAACATATTCTTAGATTCCAAAGTTGACATAACTTCTTAACACTGAAAAACTGCCAGCAACACTGCCCTTGCGCTATAAAATATGTATCTAAGCCTTAATTAAGTACAGGAAAAAAATATATATACAGGGTCCAGCAGAACTAAGGTCTGCTTGAGTGGGGTTGGTAGAGCAATAATATGGGTGTAATAATTTATACTTCTAATTTGAACATTTCACCTAAAATGACATATGGTGTGCTTGAGTGTGATATTGTTACAGAATTACATGTTTATGATTTTGTAATAAAAGATTTTGTAATAAAGAGGGCATTATTTGTCCAGACCCTGTATATATATTTATATATATAAAAAATCTTCAATATATGCATGACATGGATAAATTAAATCTGAGACCAAACCATATTCTTTTCTACAGAGGAACTTGTTTTTGAAAACTATCAGCTGTATGTTTTTCCCTAGTCATTAAAACAATATACTGAATGTGAGCCTCAAAGTGTCACAAAGTGCCTTTGTGTAGAATGCCCAGTGTTGAGTATCAAGCAGTAAAAGGTTGCCAGCGGCATTAGGGGAAAAGAATAATTTTCTAAAGGAAAAATATTGTGCAATTTAGTTTTATTCTATATTTTATGAGATTATTTCAATAAAGTACTATCTTAAGTAATACAATAATAGCAAACAAATATCCAAGAAATTTTTGATGCTTAAAACCTTTTTTGTTCTTTTTTAGAGTAAGGAACATCTAGGACAGAAAAGAAAAAGTGATGTTTTTATTTCCTTCCTAATAACAGATTGGAAATTTTTGAGTCTTACTGTAAATGTCTGGTGTTTTATTTACTATCCTTGTGTGTCACTGCAACCACATATAAAACATGACATGCTGTAAAAGGAAAAAAAATAGTACCCACACGAAATATTAGGGAAACAGAACTTTCAGCCAGCCAGCCTGGCCTTTCATCTTGCATTAGTATCTCTCAGAAGCCTGACAGATGTGGGTTTGCCTCTTTAATCCCATACATCACCACAGGCCATTTTTATGAGGTCAATAATGCAGTTAACATTTCAATTCACCTATTTCAAGGGCCCAGAATGCCAACTATCATGAAAAGATCAAGGCGTGGCTGATCCATTACAATTATTTTTGATCTTGAAGATTGTCAAAGAGTTTAAGTATCTGTTATTCCTAATGATAACTGAATATCATTCGAAAAGGGCCAGCATAATCTGCAAAAAGAGGCTTCATATCTAGAATCTCATGATGGCTTCTCGGAAGATCAATTGCACAAGCCAAGGTGAGTGGACTAGCCTCTGGTTCGGGAAAATATCACATGGTGATAGGATACACGCATACCAGCAGATTTTGAGGATTTGATGTTCTACGCAGAATTATTTTTGGATGATTTATCTAGCAGCAGTCAGTATTTGATAGACTATTTGCAACTCCAAAAAGTTTTGTAAAATTTAAAGTGGTCAGAGGGAAGAAGGTGAATATGTAACATCCTTTAAAACAGAACTTTAATGAAAAAGACAGCAGTTAGGGAGTATTCAGAAAAAAGAAAAGGAGACATTTAAGAAATACTGGAATAAGAGGATGAACAAAGTGTGATCTAGTGAGAACAAGAACAAGGAAGCTCCACTCGCCTTCCTTCAGAGAATACAAACTCCACTGGCTTAAGGGAGTAACATTAACTTTTCAGCACAGATATTGAGGGGCAAGGCAATTCTACCCAAACACAACTCCGAGTTAGCTTCAATAAAAGTGCACATGCTTTTGATTTGAATGTTTCTCAAACTGACCACCAGCCAAAAGAGTAGATAATTTTCATGAGACAAAGCTGCTACCGTGATTCAGTCATATGTTTGTAAGAATGTCTCACTCCAATTGATTATATCATAGTAGATACTGCTGCTGCAGAACACTCCTGTGACCAGGGACACATGAGATAATAGATGAACTGTTCAGCAGGGAAGTCATAGGTAAGATTTCTGAAGAGAGAGGGAAAAAATGTAAAAAAAATTAGAAGGTCCTCTACCTTTTACCACTGAGATCGAGATGATGACATTGATGTTGCCTAACTATGAAATACACTATACCGGTGAAAAACATAATTCGAGTGTATAGAAATAGCCCTTCTTTTTCAGTTTCATATTTTATTAACCAGGCTTTTTAGATTGAGATTGCAAAGTCCGCTCCCTCTAGTTTAAGCAGAAATTGGTGTATTATAATGGGACATTGTAATAGCTTACAAATTATACATCCAGTGCAAGAAAGCCAGAATAATGCCTATCTTAACAATTTGGACTGTTTTAGCACAAATACTACTGCTGCTTGCCAGTCAGCTCTGCAAAGCCAGAATCCATGTCATAGCTGCTACAGAAAAGAAAAATGAAATGCATCCAAGACCATGTTTGTCAGAAAGACACTGTCTTTCCAATTACTATATGGACACATCTTGAAGGAAATTTTTAGTAACTTGCAGAATCCTAGCTGCAAGGGAGCCTGGGATATATCGTCTTTAGTATTTCAGGCTGTGAATGAAAGTATCCAGAGTTTTGACCACCAGCACCCATAAGGATAATTTAAGATGAAATGGCCATGAAATGCTGAAGGGAAACTAGAGAGCTGTTAAAAAAGGTACTAGGGGAATTAGTAATAGTTTCTTCAGATGTTTCTAAGAGTTTAATGGAATTATCTGTCATAGATCACATAAAGAAACCACATTACTTCCAGTCCAACAATTATGCATTTTAGACTGCATTGTATAGTTGTCCTTTTACTCTTTTAAATATTTTTCTTAAGGATGTGATATGAAAAGAAAATTGAAAAATATTTATGTTAATATTTTATCTTCTTGTGTTAGAGATTATTTTCAGTCAATTGGTAAAACTGCTAAATTCTGATAAACTTATCAACAAGTCTTTATATAAAATAACTGTTTAAATTACTTTCATATAAGAATGACGGTATTTCCATGCTGGACAACATGAGGTCATTTATAGTCAGTTTATCTCATGCCATTTACAATCAAACAAATGACAACACTTTCACATTCAAAATGATTTGTTACAGGAACTATGCAACATAATCTACAATATGATGTGAAGTATATGTCACAAATTTTAAACTTTATAACAGATTAGTAAACATTTGAGAGTAAGCCAGTTTAATTTCTAAAGTTTAAGAAGAAAATAAATTTGTGAAATACTTATGTATAAAAAAAATCTCATGGTAGGAAAATCAGCTGAATTACTCATATTTTCCTGCTGCTTATAACCACTCTGCCGTACAAACATTATTCTTCCTCTCACATATCGATTATTCTCTGTGCCATTCACCTAGAACTGAGAGCAGGGTATGCATGCATTCTCACTTCTCTTTCCAACCTCATTTTTTTCAACAACAGATAACATTGTTTAGACTGAAAATGTTTCTGAAACTGATGAAATGCAATTTGCATTTGCTTGCATAGAAGGAAAAACTCTACTTACAAAACTGAGGAGTGAAACACTACAGAATTTTTTTCCCAAATTGTAATTTCTTGAGACTCAGGCTCCTCCTATGTACCTAAAATGATATTAAGAAGACAGATGGACAGAAAGAAAGAAATGAAGGCGTGTTTATGCTTCCTAATCTTATAGTTTCTTTGTTAATAAAGGTCTTCTTTTAAAGATTTACCTGGCACTGGATTTAAACAAATGGCCTATCTTCTATTTAGGGTCTATTCCCAAACTGATTCCAAAAACAATTTTGCTTTCAAAAGAATTCCTCCTGGTAGTTGGAGAGAAATAGAGACTGGACATATTTTTGTATTAAAGGATTATTTTTACTTTTTGAAAAACCTCACAGAATGTTGTGTTTTACAATATATCGAAATGTAAAACAGCTTCCTTTTACCAAGAAGTGTAGCTGTTGTTGGTTAACACTTCATCTGTAAATTTCACAGATGTTTTGCTTCCTTTCCTCACACTAAAACCTTGTGTTTTTAGTACTAAAGATCTTGGTCCTGTCACGTTAAACTATGGCAGGCCGTGAGCTATCCAGCTGATATGGAGGCTCAAACAGCTTTATTTACTTCTGAACATACTGGGGGAATTGGGGAGTAAGGGAGACCATGAAAATTTTAATTTGAACCAGCTGTGAAGCTTCCAGAGCATCCCTCTGCAGCCAGTGCTGGGCTGCGATTAAAGGAGGCAAAATGCCTGAAGAGACGCTGAATAGATTTGATACAAATTACATTGTCCTGCTGGTTCGAAAGTGCATATTACTGGAGTCATTAACCATAATCATCCTCAATTACAAGCACTGTAAGTGTGCATACATCAGTCCAGTAAATGGAGCCATTGTTTGTCTGTGATATCCCGAATCCGTAAAGACGTCGCCCCTCCTCACTGGATTTGAAGCCACCTTCTCTCTGCCCATAGCCTCTCTCCTGCCCTGTGGTCCGAATTTTTCAAGCTTTAGCTCTACAATAAGGACATCTGTTAAAGTACTTTTTCCTCAGACAATTTAATATTGTTGAAGATATTACTTTTCCCCTACTCCAGGCTACAGAGTATACATTAGTTATAACAAGTGTTAGGGTTGCTCTAGTAGCTTGGTCAATTTAAAAAGGAAATAATTGTCTAATTATTATGCAATAAGCCCATAAACTTCATATCACAAAGTGGAACTAAATGAGGAAAACAAATAAGAAATGCGCTTTACAACCACCACATAACCTTTCATTATCAGAATTTATATGCTTCCAGTTAAGGCTGAACTGAGTAAGAGTTTGGGGGTTTATATTAACTTTTATTTTGAAATAATTTTAGGCTCGTAGAGCAAAAAGTACAAAAAGCACAGAAATGGTACAAAGAATTTTTATATACCTTTCACCTACATTGCATGCATGAGCATTAACATTTTTTCCACTTGCTTCATCATTCTCTTTCAATTTCTGTGTCATTATCTATCTATATGTTTATTTTTCATATTTTTCAAGTTTCAAATTTCACATCCTAATACTAAATACTTTAGCATATTTATAAGTTCAGTATATTTCTAAAAACAGAACTTTATATAATCAGAACTTTATATAATCAGAACACAATTATCAACAAAGAGTAAAACAATGTTGACAATACAGTATTAACTAATCTGTAAACCTTATTCAGATTTTGGCAATTGTACCACTAATACCCTTTCCTATTGCAAGATCCAGTCTAGGATGACACATTACCTTTGGTTATTATACCTATAGGACTTTACATTACATTACATTATGGAAAAGTTTAGGCCACCCATTTCCTAGAATTCATTTTGAGTTTGTTACCAAACACAGTTCGTCCACCCAGCGCTAGCAGAGCCAAGCGCTGAACACCGACAGTTGCCGTGGAGAAAGACCGGCTGTTACGAATGGTGCCACACAGGGGAAGGAAAGTTATTGCGCACAATTCCAAACTCCCTGATCATGAGGTTTTAAGGGTATGGGGCAATAAGTACGTGGAAGTGCTGGTGGGGCAAGTTTTAAACGGAGGACTTTGGAGCTTGGCCGTTTATGATAAAGAGCGACAACAACAGATCTTCCTGGGAAACGGACAGTTTGTGGTCCTTGGCTTCCACGTTGAGTGTGGTCGGGGAGAGACTGCTTTCTTGAGAAGCTGCAGGTCCACGTTCTCTCCTCTGTCCATTCTGTGGCTGCATGACTTGCGGTTTTGATCTCTTGTCTCTTGAAAAGCTACTTAGTTCTCTGTATCTTGTTGAACAGGGTAGAAACATTTTGAGCTGGTTCTGCAGTTACAAGTTTGACTATTGGTTCCATATTATTAGATGCTGGTTATATAATTTTTGCAAAGAGAAGAGCAGATGATATTGCATCCTTCTCAGTATATCATATCAATAGGCACCTGGTATTGATTTGTCTCATCACTGATATACATTTCTGTCCATGGTTAAGGTTGTGCCTGCCAGGTTTCTTCACTGTAAAGTTACTAGTTTCCCTTTGAAACTAATAAGTATCTGTGAAAAGATACACTCAAGGCTATGCAAATTTTTTATTTCTCATACTATTTTGCCCACTAATTTTAGCGCTCTTTGATTTGTCTTGCTTAAAACTGCATTACTTTAGTTGCAAAGAGATGGTCATTTTTTTTTAAATTTTATCTTAATTTATTTTTTCAAATACATTTGTCTCTGCCTACCCCCCACCACTTTCCCTTGCCCCCTCCCTCCTTCCCTCCCTCAGCTCTTCCCCTTTGGTTTTGTCCATGAGTCCTTGCTCTATGGAAAAGAAATCAACAGAGACAAGATGGGGGCGGGGGGCGGGGAAAAGGAAGGAATGGGAAAGTCAAGATGGTCATTTTTTAAAAAATTTATAATTCTACATTTATTGCTTGGAAATGTACTTTAGTAACTCTCCATTCTCTTCATTTTATTCATTCATTTCTTTGTATAAGTACAGAATTTTTTACTCCTATTTTATTTTAAGGGTTATGATTTTTATTATCATCATATTTTTTTTACTGGGGCAATCATCCCAGATTCGGCCAGTGGGAGAAACTTCAAGCTGGTTCTTGTGTCCATTTGATATATGCCCATCGTTTTCTGAGCATATCTTTACTTCTTAATACCTTATAGTGTTTTGAGTGCACCTTCTATTTTTCATATTTTTGTCCTGAAATCTGCCATATCTACACAAAGCTCTGTATACTTTTTATTAGAGAATGGTCTTTAGAAACAAAAATCTTGGCATGAAGTTTGTTCATTGGCTGTGGGGTGTCACTGTTTTTATAATTTCCCAGAGCTAGGAAATATGCATATATACATGTATATTATATGTATGTGCATAACTACATTTCTATATATATCAGTATACATATTAAAATCCATAGTTTTATGCTAATTCTTCAATTGCAGTCTAGCATCATAGTATTCATTTTCATCTTCCCTCTTTCTGTATTTGTAATTCCTACAATGGGAAGTCTGGCTCTTCTTACAAGTTGCTATATATTTCCCCAAATAGTTTCAGAATTACTCATCCACAGCACCATAGAAACAGGCCTCATAACAGGTTCTGGGTTTTGTTTTTTTTTTCTGTTTTACATTTCATTCTTAAGTTCTAGCAAATCTTCAAAATTTGTTTTAATTTCTAATTTTGTCTTACTGTTTCTTCTGCTTCCCCCTACCACTGTCTTTTGGGGAAAATCTTTATTGACTAAGATGTTTCTAGTTTTCCTCATATATTCTTTGTTAGTAACTTTTAATAGACATTCGCTTTTCTTTTATTCATTTTATAAATTTGGAATTGTTTACAGGATTTCTAGTTCAATGACATCCTCTTCTGTCAGTGCAAAAAAAATCCAATTTATTTACTGCATATGTGTGTATGAGGAGGGTTGTGTGTCTTACTTAATGGCTCTCTGTTGTCTTAAAAGATCCTACATTTTCCCCCTTCTCTTTATTTCTCTTCATCCAACTGCCAAATGATACTCTTCCCCATTTCCCCTTTTTTTCTTTGCCCAAATCTCTATCTTTTGAAATCAGCTACATCGTATTGCTTTTCAATATTTTCACTTTTTTAGTATTTTCAATTTTTAATAGACTTTTTCTTCCAGAGAGTGGTTTTAGAGCAATACTAAGCTTGTTGTTTTTCTCTTTAGCATAATATTTTTCTCCGAATACCCTAGCTCTTGGTGGGAGTATAGCTATCACATGTTGGAATTTGGTGTTCATTTGTTTTAGAAATATAATTTGCAATTTGGGATCTTCTGTATTTTGACTACATTATTTTTGTGTAATTTTCTTCAGTTTTCTTGTTTTTTGAGGAACTGTACTTGGGGTAACATGTATTTAGGTGGCTGCTATTGTCCATGGCTATGTCAAAGCGTGAGTGGGTCTCTTTTAATGGGGAAGTATTTAAAATAATAAGTGTAAAGATGACTATATTTTTCTGGTTTATGTATTTTGTGCTTGGAATTCTTTTAGTCAACACATACCATGACTATAAGAAATGCTTGAGATTCTTGCCATTTGAGGAAAATAGTTACATTTCTTATCTTTAAGGAAAGAGCAGTACAGTGTAGGACAAGCAAAAACTGGTGTCAGGGATATCAAGAATCACATAAAATAAAGGCAGTTTTACTAGGTTTTACTGTTTAGTCATTTCTGTGACTTTTGTTTAGGACCCTGACAGTAAATCTCATTGGATTTCCTGCTCCATTTTAGTCTTTCCAATGGGAAAGTTCCAGGCTACATGGGAAGTTCACTCAAACCCAAGTGGATTCAGTTTTGTGTGTACAGTTGTTGCTGAGATTTCTTGCCAACTTTTTTTCAGCCAAGCTCAGCAGTATATGAAATTATCTTGAGCTCTTTGAATGACTCCGATCAAGCAATAAGAGAAATATTAAGGTTTTTTTTTTTTTTGCCAAATATACTGGTATATCTGTTATGAATTCAGTTAATAAGTAATTATTTTAAAGAATGTTTTTAATATTTTAAAATATCACTGTAAGTTTAAAAATTAAATTATGTATTATTATTTACTAAATTTTTCCCATAATTTAGCAGGAAAGGAGGCTATTAATGTGAATTTTATCTAGAGCTTTGCAAGTGTGTTTTTATGCTACTTGGTATTTTAAAAATTTTAACATTTTTTTTAGTAAGGAAAACAGTATTTAAACAATTCCCTCAGATATGGGGCACAGAATCTGTTACTGAGCTTTTATAGTTTTTTATCTGCATGAATTAACAGTGGAAATACGTCCCCATGAAACATCCTAGAATTCAAAAGCAATCAACAGACAGAAATAACTAGCTGTGAAGTTCATGTTATGGATTGAATGCTCCCTCTCCCCAACTTATATATTGAAGTACTAACCTGTAATGTCATGGTATTAGAAGGTGAGACTTTGGGAAGGAATTAGGTTGTGAAGATGGAGCTGTCATAAATGGGATTAGTGGTCCTGCAACAAACATCCCAGAAAGCTGTCTCGTCTCTCCTGCCATGTGAGGCTATAAGAGAGTGTGGTGGTCCACAGTGCAAAATAAGACCCTTACCCGAACCAGACCATGCTGGAACGCTGATCTTTGACCTCCAGTTCCAGAAATATGAGAAACACATTTTTGCTGTCTGCAAGCCACCCTGTCTATGGTACTTAGCCTAAACTGACAATAACACTTGGTTGAGTAATTTATCAGTCTGTTATTTAGAACCATTTTTTTAAGCTACTAGCAAGACAGAAAACCCCACATAACATGGAAAAATCTTCTTTCAGGACAATTAAAACAAAAAAAAAAAAATCTAAGCATATTTTATTTCTGAAATGTCAAACAATAAGCTTCAGCAATATTTATCATACCCTGAGACAGTTAAAGTTTCCCACTGCCATCTCCACAAGTACTTCTTTGAATCCCCTTTTGCAAGTGATTCTAATAACAATAGTTATCTACTTTAAATTAAAAAAATCATTATCATCTTTATAATGTCCTATGAAGTAGATTCTAATACCTTATCAGTTTCTAAGGTGAGGAAACTGAGGCAAAGAGTTTAAGTAACTGGACTAAGGTTATCTAACTAGTGAGTGAAAGAATAAGTCATCATATAAACAAGTATATGATATACCAAAGATGACCTGTTATTGAGAGACCTTTGGGTTGTACCTTCAGTGTTCATTCCTTTTGACTAGCAACAGTAAAAACTATGATGTAAAAATGGGAATATGGCATATTCACATCTGACCTACTCACATTTTAAATGGCTATTAAAATCCCTGACAAAAATAATTCTGTAAAGCAACTTTGCCAATTCATTGTTGAATATTTAAAAATTATACATTTTAGCTTTCAGTGTCTGATTGTTAAAACTCACACTTGGAAAATTGAGATGGTGCATGTACAGTATGCACTGAAAATAGCATTTCCTACCTTACATTCATAGGTGAAATGTAAGCTGCAATCTTTTGAAGAGCCAGGCTATTGAACTTACAAATTTTGATATTTTTAAAACCATGTGATACCCTACAATCTTACCAGAATGATACAAATACAATTACAACGCTATAAAAACAAGTTCAATTACCTGTTTAAAAATTACTCAAATACTATGCAGTGGTTCCATTGTGAGTGAGAAGCCTAGGTAACGGATGGGAAATTCCAGGTTAAGATCTCACAGCCTTAGTAGTTGCCTTTGGCTGCTAAAAATGCAAAGTGACATTGTAAGCAAATCCTTCTACCCTCAGACCCCTAGAGGGGGAAAAAAAGCCACTAATGACTAATGGGGGAAATGTTTGAAAAAAATTATATTTATAATTAAAAAGAATGTATGAGCAAATTAAAGTGGAACACGTAATTAGAACTAGTTGTAAGGAGTTTGTCCATTGCTAAGCTACTTTAGAATTATTTTTCTTCTTTTCAAGATTTTTTTTTTACTGTATGCAATAAAAATTGTGAAAGTTTTTAGAGTTTATAATGTTTATAAAAATGTAACCCACAGGATTCTTGCATCAAATCATTTTGGGTATTTATTAGAAATTCAACATTTTAGATCCCTTCACAGAGCTACAGAATAAGAACCTCAAATGGTGGAGTCGAGTGGTGCTGATTTTAAAATATCGCAATTTCGGGGTCACTGGAATAGAGACTATGTAGGACCCAGGGAGCCTAAAATAGCATTGTTCTTATTCACGGTTTAGGCTCAGTATGTGTTGTGTGAAACCATAATGGTCGAAACTGCATGCTAAGAGAGGCAGGTATGGCAGCGGCCCTGCACTTTTTGTGATGCACCATTTTGGCATAACGCTCTCTCCCTGTGCAGTATCAGCATATTCAAGTCACAAAAATAGTATAGAGGGAGGGAAAGTAGAATAGAGGAGCAAAATGTATGAGGGAAAAAGAAAGAAAAAATATATATATTTATAAATATATCTATATGTATTCAAATCTAAACTTCTGGGTTACAAAAGTAAATTACAAAGTGATAAAGCTATCACAGTAATACAGAAAAATGTACTGTGCATCTTTTTTTCAGGCTACTAGCTGAAAAAGGGGAAATGAGAGAATACATGGATTCTCTAAGACGTTTGACCTGGCATGGTGGCTCAGTTGGTTGTAACATCACTCCATATACCAAAACTTCGCAGATTCAATCCCCAGTCAGGGCATATACCTAAGTTTCAATTCCCAGTTGGGCCACATATCGGAGCCAACTGATCAACGTTTTTCTCTGACATCTCTCTCTCCCCCCCAACCCCCTCTTCTTCTCTCTCTAAAATAAACATATCCTTGGGTGAGGATTAACATTTTAAAAATTAATTAATTCATTTTAAAAAGGCATTCACATATTCCCCTTAATATAAATGATAACAAAACCCAATGTTCTCTTCCTGAATTCAACTTCCTCATCCACATTGACTCTCGTATTAATGCCCAAACCAAAGCACCCTTTCTCACACTATCCACCTCCTCATAAGTAAATCACAGAAATTACATGGGACTCACCACATCTCCTTTCTGAAAGCAAGAACCGGCAAGAACAAAAATGTCAGATAGGGCTCCTACCTCTGGAGTCCTAGAAGCTCTCTTTTATTTAGGTCCTCTGGGGCCTCACCCAGACATTGCCGTCACTCCCATCCCGTCCTGCAGTCACTGGCTATTCTTACACTGTTGACATTCCTCCTGCAGCTGTGTGTCAGAAGAGTCCCTTGAATCCTATTACTTAAGTTGAAACATATTTTTGTATCTGGATGCGAAGCCTTTGATGAACACATAAGAGATAATAAACCAAACACTATCGATTGAGGAAAATTTGGGAAGGAAGACAAAATTTTCATTCTAGGCCAAATAAGTCAACATTCAGGGAAACTTCATTAATTAATATCCTATAAAGAAGCATACAGTGTATTGTTCTTTGATGATTGTTCAGTATTTTGGTGGTGCAAGTTTTTAAAATAATAATAACAGCTTGTATTTATATATTTTTGATAGCTTTGAAAAACTTATCAAATACATTTATTTATTTGCTTCAAAATAGAACCAAGTGAGAGAAGGGAGATATGCATTATCACTATTTCACAAGTAAGAAAAATGAGTAGTATAGTCCTCTTGGTTCACATGGCTAATAGGGATAATTATTACTTATTTGAAATGAGATCCCAAATCTAGAAACTTTCATTCTAATTCATATTTTAATTGCTGACTCTCAGGACCAAAACAGAGGTAGTAATCAAGATAACCACAGTTGAGACAAATCAAGTTTTGGCAAACATTCTACTAACTCTTTCTGATGTCACATGAGCTGCATTAATTGTTCACTGACACTGAAAAGTGGTTGTTAACAACTTTTTTTCCAGGGTATGCTTGAAGTCCACACAGAATTAGTGGATAAGATAAATATCTTTCTCACCTGGTCTCTTTGAAACAGAAAATCCACTAGATAGATTTTTATCCCTATGTAATGCGCTGTATTTGATGCTTATTGGAAATGTAGAACCAAAACAAGTACTATGTTAAGAGGTGAATATTTTGAAGCTCAGAAGATAGAAAATATTCTAGCTTTACCTATACCATGACCAAAAGAACAATATAAGATGACATAGATATAAAAGCTTATCAAGATATAGGGTTTAAAGGCTACTCAGGAAGAAAAAAAATGAGACTGTTCTACATAAAGATATTTTTATGTAATCAAATACTTTCAAAAAGCAATGACTTAAAATAGAGTATAATTCAAGAACAGTAGGAAGTTGAGACATAAAATGTTTTATACGTACAAATCATTCTTTATACTGCTACTTCATCTCTAAAAAAGATAGAATCAAACCATATGAAAACTGTAGAAAACTAGATCAAGGAATCTTTTTTAGAAATGGCACATATTCAGCAATATGACTGAAATACTTTACAAACTCAGCAAACCACCAAGCTTTCCTCTTTTTTGTTTGTTCGATTTAGTATGAGTGTATTCTTTTATTGATGGAAAATTGTACCACTGAAATACTTAATACTACAGTCTACTTCAGAATCTCTGCAGGTTTAAATAACCTAAAGTCATTCTTTGAAGAGTAGCAATTGACCTCTGAATTGGTCTTACTTTACATTGTTCTACACTTCCAAAAGAAATCAGAGCACTGGAAAGATTTAGAAAGTCAATCAATTTTTATAGAAAAATAAAGCAATAATTTATCCAATATTTTATGTCAATAGTCAAAAACAGGATATGATTTATGTCAAATTTCATCTGAACTAGAATAAATGTATGATTCTCAGCTTACAGCAAGGCTAACCTTAATCATACATAGCCACATTGAAATAGTATGGAGATCTATGGATTTAGATGCACATTGTGACAGTAGAATCTTTGTAAAATCATATGAACATTTTCATGAAGTAGAAATGATATTGTATCTCTTAGAATTTTATCAGCCCCACTTGCAAATCCAAGTAATCCATTTCTTATCTTATGTGACATTTATGATAGGATTTTTGGATGTAGGGTAAGGGGATCCAAAGGTATTGAAGTATTTGGCAAGTGACATTTCAAAGTAGGAAATGAAATTACAAACAGGCAAAATATTGCACCATAGAACCAAAGGGTTTGGCAGCAACAGAGGCTCCAAAGTCACTTTCAGGCTATTCTCAAAAGTCTAATTTCACAGTTCATGCAGAAAACCCAACATTTCAGTGGCAATTAACAGAAGTTAATCCCAATGACTGTGGAATAGTTTTTAAAAGCTTACAGAATGTGCATTAACACTCCAACATGAAGGAAAAAGGACTATTGTAGAAGTAAATTCATCACACTGTTAAGGGAAATAGAACTGTCTATAATTACACTGATCAACTGCAAAGGCACTTCAGCAAATGTCATACAGAATGCAGAATGCAGAATACAGAATGCGTTGATCATAAACACCACATACAATGTTTATAATCAACATTTTGTTTCACAGGTTTAAAAAACTGCCTAGCCAACTTGTATCTTACTTCTGTAATACCCATCAGAAAGGAATATTCTATCATTGACACCTTCATGTTTTCTATAATTTAGGCCATACATGCAGCTCTGTGTTTTCTAAATTAATTTAAAAACCAACATAGTTTAAACCTATTGGAACTTTAATGAAAAAAATGTGAACATACCCGTAAAGTTACATCTATATAAGCAATAGAAATATTTTGTCAAACATGTTGGATAGGAATACATGCTACATGGAAAATTTCTATTCATCATTTTCATGATGTATCATAAACTCCAAATTCATATTGATAAAATATTACTATGTTTACTTTGTTAACCTAGAATCTTTCCTCAGAGTTAAAATTATATGATTCTGCTTTCAATTAACTGCCCTATCACCTGTTTGTCAATTCAATTTCTTTGTTTTGGTTTTGTCAACTATGAAACAAGTGTATGGGCTTAGATAACTTCAAAGGATACTTCTAGGTATCTTGTGCTAAAAGCTTTTGATTATTTCAACTATGATCAATGCATTTCTCTAGACCCCAGTTTTATAAACAGATTTTACCTTGAAACGCCTTCTATTGTACAAGGTACTTATAAAATATTAGTAGAAAATATAATGTGCATTTAGGTTAACAAATTGGGGCAAAATAATTAATCACCAAGGGAAATGTTCTAAATCTGTCACATGTTTTAACCTGCAATAAGTATTTATACATCCACTAATACTTTTTATATATATATGCAGTGTAAAATTTTCATTTTGAAATTAGACATAATATTGACTAGTCATTATTGAATGGTATTTTACTTCTCATTTATAATCCTCCACTGGGTACCCTCCTCATTCAGAGTAAAATCCCAAGTCCTTACCATGTCTATAGGCATCCCACATTCAAATGGTTTCACCTTCTAGTCCTCTACCGTCCTCTCCAGGCTTGCTGGCTGTTTGACCTTCTTACCAATTTCCAAGAACATAACGCCCCCTGGGTTTTGAGTTTGCTCTTTGTTTTTCCTAAAACACTCTGTCCCTCTCTTTGCACTGCATCTCTACTTAAATAACTTCTTATCTGAGAGGCCTTCCCTGAATATCCTGTATAATGGACCCTCATAGCGCTGTACTCTATCTTCTCAGGCTGCCTCATTCTTCTAGCGCATCTAAGCTTACCTGTCGTGTATGTATTTATTCCCTTGTGTGAGATCTGAGTCCCTCATTGAACATGAGCGCCAAAGGGCAAGCATTTTGTTTTGTTCTTACCAGGCACAAAGTAAGTACTGCATATGCATATTTATTGAATATATTATGAATTCACATAAACTTCATACTTCATGAAACTCATTTTGGGAACTACAACTGTAAGCAGTTTTCAAAAGTAAATAAAACTATTTTAACCTCATTTTATTTAGTCATATTTTCACTAAATAAACTCCCCATCTTGACTAAATAGTCTATTGGATATATATGCAAAAAAAAAACAAGAAAAAGTGTAAATATATACTAACTTTGTTCTGAAAATGTTAACAGCTCTGCTGAGTCTCTTATCCATATCCAAATATATTTGTATGAAAGTATTATCTATTCTTTAAAAAATTTAAAATCTTGTTTAGAGTAAAATTTGGTGATATTTTAAAAAGTACAAATATTTTATTTCGAATTTAATATTACTAATAAGTCCTACCACAGGAAGATGTTGCTTCCAATAGATATATTCCGAAATCTGTTTTAGACATAAAGCTTCTAAGCACTTGACTATTTTTGAATATTCAGTCTTTTCACCATGTTACTGTCTCAAAATAGTTTAATTGGAATAGATTTTAGCTACCCAATGTCATAGAAGGGAATAATAATTTAAAGGCATATTTGCACCCTTAAATACATTTCCCCTCATTATGTCCTCTATTTGATATTGCATTAAACTACAGAAAAGGTGAATCAGATCTGCCATTAAGGTTGTCAAGGCTTAAAATCAGTAGAGTGGATAAAAAAGGTATTATTCAAGTGTATCAAAATGGAACCCAACCATGCTTACTCTTAATAAGTCCATTATAAGCTGTATTGATTAAAAAAGCTTGCCAATCATGACAGGACATATCACTAGAATGTTTAATGTTTTCAAATATTTTAAGATATGAACAACTGAAATAAGCTGTCAGCATATGTTTAAATTACAATCAATCAACTATTGTTTATTAGGTAAAAGCACTGAGTTGAGGACCACTAGAAATATAAAGACAAATAGATGTAGTTCTTGCTTTAAAGGACCCAGAACTCAAATTGAGATATAGGATGTGCACACTTGTATGAGTTGTCTATGTTGGCCTAAGTTTCTTTATTTGTAAACAAAAAGGTTAACCTAATTAATTTATAAGCTCTTTTTTGCCTTTTCTTATTTTTTATTTCATTTTTGAACATACATGCCTGAAAAACCACAAAAATATAGATACAAAGCATTTAGAAGTTCCTTAAAATATAACCATGTAAGCAACATCATTATTAGTTCCTTATATATGGGTCCATGTAATTCTTCTATGTAAGGCAAGCAAATATGAATATGTATTCTCCTACTTTTTTAACAAAAGGTATCATATACATATATATGTGTATACTGTAAATAACTGAATTTTTCAATTAAAATGTTATATAAATACAATGCTTCTCCAGTTTTTACAACCACTGCATAGTATTTAAAAAATATTTATTATGCCAATCTTATTGTGAACTCTTAGAGATTTTTTTCTTTTAAATGTTTTTTGTAACAAATAATATGGCACCAAATATTTGAGTGCTTATAAAAGCGCTCGTATAGCTAGATCTATTTGTAGGATAAGTTCCCAGAAGTAGGACCACTGAGCCAAAACCAAATTCAAGTGTTTCATTTGCCTTTAGACAGTTGGCATTATATTTCATTCCAAGTAATAGAAGCTTAATTATACTTTCTAAACTAAAATATTAATACTATGTGTTTCTTAAAAAAAAGATTTATCATGGCTAAAATAGAATATATTTGTGTTAAGAAAAAAATACATTGTTTCCTTTTTATAGAAACCCAATGGCATGAAAGGGATGTTTAGTCATAGACACCAGTTTTGGTTCTCATTGCAAAAGCAGAAGAAAACTTGCTCTTCAACTGAAGGCAAAGGCTCACAATTCATCCTAAGGTGTTTTTCCCTCCTTTTTGGCAGACTACATTATCTCCTAACAACTCCTCCATCCAAGTTAGCCTTTCTCATGTGTCTAGTTAGCACTTTTGTGCACCCAGTTACAAAACAAACAAAACTCTCTTTTTAGTTAGTAGAAATCCTTTTTTGTCCCATAAATTTTCAGATTTGACCAATAAAAGACTCTCTTGATTCTGAAATCCGTTAAGATTCCCCCAAATAAAGAATATTTTTCTGTCCAAGTGTTTAAGTGATCATGAACTCTAAACACGTGACTGCTCAAAAGCTATTTCATTCTGCGGCAAACACTGTCAGGAGCATCATCTCATTGTCAAGACTCTGACAAGTCTCATACTTTTACCTGACTGTATTTGTGAATGACAGGAAACCCCAGACACGGCAGCTGCAGAAAAAGGAAACGTGGGCAAGATTAGAACAGCCAACGAGATGACAGGGGAGTAAATTGCTGTAGTCAGATCTACATGAGAAAGATTCTTATTATATTGCTTTCCTTTATTATTTAATTTAGGAAACCCTTTTTTAGACTTCTGTGGGTTGCCGAGTCTTTGAAGAATAAAGAGCTCCTACTTCCTCAGTGTCAAAGGACATGGACCAAGTGTTCTAGAATCTTTATATATTCTTTAGCACCTTGAATACACCCCCAAAACTTAGAAGGTATTATTTGCACCATTTTAAAATATAATGGGAACATAGGTAACAGAGATGAAATAATATCTAAAAATTAAACACCTAGTAAGTAGCATTTTTGGATTTAAAATTTAGTTTTTATATCATAGCTTTGTTCTTCCAGAAGCAGAAATAAGAGGCTGCCTCATATTTTATATATGAGGCACACACACACACAATTGATTTTTATTATTCACTCGAATTATGGTCTATAAAGTCAATGCAAACACTAAATTAGCAAATACTGAACCTTTACTGCTAAGGATTAGGTTCCTGTAAAGCTGGGCCACAGCATCTCATTGACCAATCAAAAGCCTTGTTTTATGTGTGTTTCTGCTTAAAGATAGCTTATTTAATATATATTCCTGATTCATTAACATTGAATGCACAGCCAACAACACTGTAACTCAAACCTGAAAGAAGCTCATCTAACGCATGTATTTCGCCTACAAGGCATATCGCAGGTTTCTTGCACTTAGGAACACTAGTTATCACTTCAACACTGGGCCTGAGGACCATGTTAAACAAACAAACAGAATTAACAAAATGCATAAAAATCAAAAAACTAAATAGACCCCATAAAGGAGAGCTGTTTACAGTATGGGAGCTGGCACAAGGCACAGCATCACCTTGTGCCAGGGACATGTGCCAGGCGACTCTCATCTTTTTGCTCTCTACCTGTTCAGGAATAACCATGCACTCACTTTTGAGTATTTTTTTGGGGTATTAAAATAATTTTTAAGCATGCGACCTCCCCAGTGTGGGTCAGCATCATCTAATCCATTGAGGGCCTAAATAGATCAAAAAGACGGAGGAACTTGCCCCTGTTTTTTGCCTCATTACTGAGTTGAGACACACATCTTCTGCCCATGGTGCTTCTGGTTTCCAAGCCTTCAGGCTCAGACTGAAATCTATACCTGCTAGATTTGGTTCTCAGCCTACTAGACTTGGACTGAATTACATCACTAGATTTCCTCAGTTTCCAGCTTGTAAATAGCAGATTGTGGAAGTTGTCAGCCTTCATATTTGTATGATCCAATTTATTATAATAAACCTGTGTCTCTTTTCTTTCTTTCTCATTCTAATATATATAATATAACAGATACATTATATATATTATGTATATATATCTTGCTGACTCTGTTTCTCTGAAGAACCCTGACTAATCATATGCTACAATTAAGATAGAATATTTATTTGCACATACACATATACAAACATATATGTAAGTATTAATTTTAAGCTTCTATTTCTTAATATACACAAGGGAAAAAATACTAACAAGTGTTAGCATTAACATTGGTGTTTGAAGGGCCTGGTTGTTAGCTCCTTTCTAACAGATTGAGTATGGAAGTATTTAAGAGAAGAACTAAGACAATATGCAGATGAAAGTTAAAACATTAGCTTAATTATTGACAAACTCTCACCTGGAAGAAGTAGTTTAATTTAATGCCAAAATGGTCTCCCTAATACTAAACCCCCCAAATTAGACTTACCAACTCAACCTGGCAGTGCAGCCTCAGGTAGAAGCCTGATGCAATAAAACTTAAGAGCATGAAGGTACAGAGTAAAGAAATGTTCCAGAGTCAAGAAAGTGAATGAGGAAATAGACACATGCTGACAGTAATGTGTGCCTTTCATTTCATAAGCAAGCACAAGATTTAATAAATTAGTGCCCCTGTCTATTAAATAATTATTACTGTCATTTTATAAGAATCTACCAAGGTATATACATTTTTATATACATGATCTTGTGTAATTGTAACTTAATTCCGAGAGACATATATACAAAAATTCCTATTGTATAGGTAAGTAAATTGATTGTCAGAAAGATTAACATTTTGACCTAGTTGCTGGCCAGGTGGCTCAACTGGTTAGAGCATGGTCCTAATTTGTGAAGTCGTGGATTTGATCACCAAACAGAGCACATATAAGAATCAATTCTCCCCTCTCCCTCTCTTTCTCCCTCTCCCTCTCTCTCTCTCTTCCATTCTCTTCTTTTCTCTCCTTTTCTCTCCTCTCCTCCCTGCCCCTCCCCTCTTTCTCTCAAAACATTAAAAAAAATAATTTTTTGGCCCAAATTCCACAATTAGAAATGGTAGAGGTTGAATTTTTATAAAAATCTATATAACCCCAAAGTCCACAAGCAGAGTTGCTTTACTGAAACTATAAAAATTCACTCACCCTCTAAAATCAAATAAAATTCTGTGAGCTGTATTTTATATGAATATGATTTTTCGGGTCAATCTTCAGATGTCTGGCTCAATTTATTCAAATTCCTTACAGTGGTAATCCTGGGTTCCTTGATGTCACTTGGAATGTTTATTTTCACATCATTTTATCATTTCATCTTTTGATTGACATTTATACTTTAGTTTAAGCCAGATAAACAAGAACCAGAAATTGAGAAGTCCTAGTTTTTAAACATATTCCTAAATACTATTTAACTTGGTAGTAATATGATATTCCCAGAAAAGTAAAAGTCAAATTCAACCTCATTTAAGAGGTAATTATTATACTTTTTGTCCTGTTTCCTACTCATTTTACTGCTTCATTGATGGTTCTCTGAAGTACATTCTCTAAATAATTTGGTAGACCAACACCTTTTAAATCCTTCCAATACAATAAAGAGTCCCTCTATGAAGTTGCTACATCTAAATCGCTGCCATGGTTATTTTCCTTACCTCTAAAAATACCCAAGCATTCTATCATTCTATGATGAGTGAATTTATATATATATATCAAAAGTTATCTGGACATTTGTTACAGATCATCATCTAACTCACTGAAAATAGTAAATTTACATTTAGTAAAAGCTATGCTTTATACATGTTTTCATGACTCTTAGGTAGGAAAAAACAATGAGTAACTGAGTCTGAGGGAAGGGACAGGGTCTACACTGGGGATCTGGGTCCAATGCTAACAAGACCTAATGGTTCTTTCAGACGTGTTCATTCTTTCCTCAAGGAATCCCTCCACTCTCTGATGTCTGGGACAGCAGTTACAGATTAAGATAAAATCTGAATACGTATCTCTAAAATACCAGAGCTCTTGCTTGTCATTAAGTGGAGACCACCATCATCACTACAATCATTGGGTCACTGCCAACCAGGTCACCATGACAGCAGTGGACAAGAGCTGTCCTAAGTTGAGAAATAACCTCCACTAAGAAATTCAGCAAAAAAGGAAAGGCTAAAGCAACCGGTTTCCCTGCCTAGTTCTTGCTCCTCGAGTTTGAAAGTTGGTCGTACCCCTGAGAACGAAGTCAGATGATAGGGGCTGTCTTAGTCAGCTTGGACAGCCATAATAAAATTTCATGAATTTACAATATATGTAGACTCTTCTGTGCATTTTTATTTTCTTCCACATAATCTTTCCATTCACAATTACCACAGTCAGCAACTCTATCCTTTGAAGAGCATTTCTCTCTCACTGGGTTGTGTGGAAATACAGGAAGATTACCTCTCAGAAAAAGTGGCAACTTCCTGAAAGCCAAGAATGAATAAAATTTCAAAAGAAAATCAATCATATTTTATAAAATCTTTTGATTTTATAAAGTATATGAGATCTATATATGTGAAAATCCACATAGATGTTTAAAGTATAAAGTAAGCACCAACATATTGTATATGATTTAAATTTAAAAAATTTCCACCAGGCTTCATACATCCTAATATTTTCTGCATGGTTATTTTAAAAGACCATAGAATATGTTTTTGAAAAGCAAAAGAAGAATGATAAAAATCATAGTAAATAAAATGTCACTTAAAATATCACTGAGACAGCCAACCATGTCAATCTTATTTTGTAAAAACCATTATCTATACTTATATAAACAGGATTTTTTAATTTATTCAATATCCTGTTGTTAGTGTGTCACTGGAATTAATAAAATGTCATTAACAGCAGCAGAAATTTCTTTATTTCATATGATTACTAAAAATTTCAAATTATGTTTTTAAACTTGTTCATAATAATTTTATTAAATGAAGCAATCACAGGATTTGCCTTTTATATGCTTCAATTTTGTTAAGTCTTTCTATAAGTATCCTGCTGGGGAACTGTATTTATACATTTTCTATTCACACCTTAAATATCACTTCATAAATCTAAAGAGCTGCTATGTATTCTGAGACATGTATGCAAGCAAATTTAGAATGCAAGGTAAGACCTCTGTTACATCTGATATCAAATGAATTTTAAAATATTTTCCAGGTGGTTTTGAAATTTTTATAAGCTGATCATAATACAGAAGCTCTATTTTTAGTTCCCTTTGGTGTCTTTGAAGTAAAAATGACAACACGCACAGACACACATGCACCTTTACATTTATCCATTAAAGTATTTAAGATAGATCATAGTTCAAATATGTCCAAATGGCCAACAGGAAATGAGCGTAAGCCTGCAAAAGTTGACAATATATTTTTCTCAGACAAATATAAAATATATTTAAAATTTTGAATGTATACAAAATAGTGGTGGACAGCTTCTAAAATGATTCCCCCTTGATCCCTGCCCCAGAATGTTCAAACTCTTGGGTATTCTCTTTCCTCCAAGTGTAGGCTGGATGTGGAGACTTGCTTCTAATGAATAAAATACTGCTAAAGAGATGTGATGCCACTTCCTATACTAATTATGAAAGATGGTGTCTTCTGTCTTGTTGTTCTCTTCTACTTGTTCTGACAAAGCCAGTTGCAGTGTTTTGTGCTGTCCTGTGAAGAGGCCCAATGGCAAGGGAGTCAGAGCCGCTTCCTTACTAAAGACCTAAGCAATACCCAGTAAGGAATTAAGGCCCTAACTCAGTCCAACAGCCTGTGAGACACTACATCCTATCAACAACCACCCTGAGAGCTTGGAGCTGGATCCTACCTGTGTTGAACCTTGAGATGGCTGTGGCAGGCCGAAAACCTGAGTGCAGCCTTGTGGGAGACCCTGAACCCAAAGACCCATTAAAGCCACACCCAGGTTTCTGATCCTCAGAACCTGGGAAAGCATGATGTGGTGTTGTTAAGATATTAAATTGAGGATAACTTTTGCAACAACAGATAACTAACCTCATGTCAGTGCACTTTTTTTTTTATACTTTAGAGCAATAATAATGTTCTACATAAAATGGTTACCTGTTGTTATGATTCAGTGTTTCTTATTCTCTACTTGTTTGTTTCCATGTCTGCAAAATGAGAACACCAAGAAATAATATCTCTCCTATTGTTTCCAGATCTAAATTTGATCTAAATTAACACCTAGTTTGGATGTCAAAGTTGAAAGAATTGTAAAGACAAAGTTATATTGTACATGGAAAATCACCCAGCTCAATGCTGCTGTTCACTGTGGCAATGCTCGGAAGGTGTGGTAAAACAGATATTTGCTCAGAATGGAATGCAGGGAGACACACCTGGACTTTCAGTTTAGCTGTTTCTTGCTTAATTTGGGATTTTCAAAAGGGGTTGAGAAGAATAGTTTGGGGTTAAAGTCTTGATTGAACGATGGAAAAATTTTAGTCCTTCAGCATCTTTCATAGATATATATTTTATTTATTTACTTATTTTAATCCTCACCCCAGAATAAATTTATTGATTTTAGAGAGAGAGGAAAGAGGAGAGAGAAAGAAACATCGATGTTAGAGAGAAACATTAATCCGTTGCCTCACACATACATTTCTACTAGGGATCGGACCCACAACCTAGGTGTGTGCCCTGACCAGAAATAGAGCGCGCAACCTTTTGGTGTACAGGATGGTGGTCCAACCAACTTAGCCAACTGTCCAGGGCACTTTCATAGATGTGTATTTTAGATTGAGTTACTTTTTAAGTATTT
The DNA here is from genome assembly GCF_021234165.1 of Pteronotus mesoamericanus. Classification (NCBI taxonomy): domain Eukaryota; kingdom Metazoa; phylum Chordata; class Mammalia; order Chiroptera; family Mormoopidae; genus Pteronotus; species Pteronotus mesoamericanus. Next base: position 11,554,711 of record NW_026555247.1, on the reverse strand, counting down.
TTAAGATCAACTCAAATTTTCTGTAAGAAAATGTTTAGAGTGTAAAAATAAAAGTGTGAAATACACATTCACAACCTTACTTTTCAAGTTTGATATGCACATGATTTTAACAGGGATACAAGTTGAGAAGCTGAAAAAGGGTGGGGGAATGAAGAGGGAATAGCTGATCTGTGTGATTTTTATATTTTAAGATTCAAAACTTTAGAAGTACTGGTTCCCATGACTTTTATAACTTCTCAGAGACACACTGGCTAGGATCCTTCTGTTGAATAGTTATATGAAAAGTCAACATGGCAACATTATTGTAGTAGATTAAAGATGGTTGCAAATTCTTTGCTTGTTTTCCTATTGAGAGGTAGAGGAAAAATTCAAACTTGCTTAGCAAATAGAATGTGGCAGAAGTGATGTTGTCGGAATTTCAAAGTCAAGTAGCCTTTCAGCTTTTACCAAACCACCTACAATGCATTCTTTGGGTGAAATCAACAACCACATAAGAAGCTTAGCTACCCAGAGACCACTATACTGGAGGGGCCACATGCATGTTCATTGCTGAACTGCGTCCAGCCTTCTAGCTGTATCACCAGGGACCAAACATAAGAATTAGGCCATAAAGGACCCTACTACACCCATGAGAAACAAAAGAATTACCGGGCCAAACTGTCCCCTAATTCTTTATAAACTATAACAAAATGGTTGTTGTTTTAAGTCACTTAATTTTGGAGTAGTATAATACGTAACAATAGCTGGAAACATTATTATACTCACTTAGTTTTAACCTAAGTGTTTAATGTTCAACCTAATGCATAGTCTTAAAATGTAAAACGCAATCTGCAACATTATCCTCAAGTGATAATTTAAGCCCAAATTATATGGTACAAGGGTGTCATTGGACATCCAGAGGAAAATCATAAAGAAAAAAGAATAAATAAAACAGAACCAGGGGAACCAGTATGCTTCATACTGGAAGCATACTGGTATTTTATAGAAATTGTGTGCTTCTAATTAATTTTATGCTTCACTATGGTACAAAATAAATATACATATAAATATATGTATACATATACAAAAATAAATATACAAATAAATATACATAGGTATCTGTATGTGTTTATCTTTACATGTATACTTACATATATGTATATACTAATACACATACATATATACCTACACATACTTTTTATATAAAAACTTCTAGTTTAAAAGCCTTCCATTTATTATTTTACATAGACAACTAGGTTGAATGAAAGTTACTAATTTATTGCATGCAGTAAAGCTTCTGATATCCAGAAAAGATAAAATCAGGAAAAGAATGCTCCTGAAAAAACTGTCTAGAAAAGGCTAATCACTTTTTCTGTACCATATTCTTTAGCACAAAAATAATTACTTACCTCCTCTATCCACGGGGAGAGAAACATTTATTCAGTTTAATATTAAAAATGTAAAGAGTGTTAACTTGACTAACAATTTGTTCTGAATTTACTTCTTCAAAATTATAAGTTTACAGAGATTCAGTTTGTACACTAAGTAGGACCCTAAGATAAATGTCTTCAGTTGGTAGAATACTATTAATCATTTCCCATAGTGATACATGAACATGGTTTTCAACAGCAAAAACAATAACAACAAAAAGGAATGAAAAATCAAGACAAACAGAAAATTTAATGAAAACATGTATCTGATAGATGCCTCAGCTATAGTTCTTTTTATAGGAAGCCACATTTACTTTTTCGTTTATCAAATTTACTTCTTTCTCTCCAACTCAGAAGTATTAAGCTTACACTACTACTTTATGACTTATATTCATTAGGTACTAATAAAATTTAGTTATATTCTGTTGATATTTTTCAATGACATTCAACTATGAGAAATAATGACTTAGTTCCTATATACCTTTGTTGCTCCTTTCCTCTCTTCTTAATTCTTCTTGATTCCTTAATTCCACTATTCAAATTCAAAGTGTATGCTTAGCTTTGTACACCTTACACAAATAATATAACACTTCACTGCAAAAATATAACAAAATCCTGATTAACTTTTGATTATTCAATATAACATTAAATGATTTTTGTGAGGATGTGTCAGTTTAAACATTAGTTTTCAAATACACTTAAAATAGAACTAAACATGTTATGACAAAAGAAATTGAATGAACCTATCAAATATATCTATTTAATCTGGACTGTTCCTTTTCAGCCCCAGGTGTAAGTTCTTCGGTTTGGCGGGGGCGGGGGGGGGGCGGTCAGTTAACATTTACTTTTCAAAAGAATCATACAGGAAAAAACAATGAAAGGGATTTTACACTGAAAAAACTATCCTTGATACAGCTTTTTAATGTCATTGAGTCTCCTCAGATCCCCGAGGCTGACAAATTTTGGTGTGATACCTTTCTTGCAGTTCCATGAATCAGTGAGATGCCTCAATACAGGGAATCCATAATGACATTGTTGTGTTCACCAAATGCCACCAGAAGGGTAATTGTTGACTTAAGCGGGGGTGGGGGGGGCATGCTTTTGTTAGGAAAAAAAATGAAATGTGCTTAAATATTTATCCTCCAAATTTTATAATTAGTAACAATTAAAAGGCTTTAAAATATCTCTGGAGAAATAGTAGATACTGCAGGTAGGTAGTGAGAGGTTCCTGTTCTCTGTTCTAGTTTCCTTGTTTGCTGCCCTGGAGAAGCTTCAGGGAAGCCTATCTGTAAAGAAGTATTCTGTCGTTCAGTGTAAGAACTGTCATTTAACTTTTAGTAACTAAAGACTATGCCAGACCTATGTTCATTCAGTCGTTTGTCTTTTATTGCAAAAAATAGAAGCAAATATTTCTATTCATTCCTCACCAAACGAAGATGAAATTCCATTGTTAAATTGTCCTTCTGAAGTGTTTAGTGTTCAGCTAAAGAAACTGTCTTCTTGGAGAAGTTTTAAGTGCTTGATTACAAAACTGTTGTTTCTTTTCTGTTTATGTTTTAGAGCAGGACTTTCCCTTAATTACTTTCGTTACATTACGGTTTCATAAATGCTTTATAAACAAAATTTCTGGTCTTAAATTTAGTGACTAGAACTTTATTGCTGGCAATAACACAGATTAGATATCCTAAATATACTAATAATTAAAAACACCAAAATAAGCTGAAAATGTAGAACAAAGAATTTAAATGTGTAATAGAGGTTATATGTCATTAAAGTAGTTATATTCTGGGAGGAGTCACAAAGATTCCAAAGGCTAGTAAACAAAGACAAAGATAAAAACCCACCTCCTCAATACATGATACTAAAACTGTGAAACACAGAAGACAAAAAGGATATCTTAAACATAGAGAAGGAAAAATTTCCAGAAGCAGTAACAAGCTTCTGACATTCATTTAAAGAAGAGAGTGATGCCCTGTCCAAGTAGCTCAGTTGGATAGCATTGTCCCAATGTGCCAAGGCTGTGAGTTCTATCCCTGGTCAGGGCACATAAATGAAGCAACCAATGAATGCATAAGTAAGTGGAACAACTAAAGATGTCTCTATCTTTCTTTGATTTTTTCTCTTTCTTTCTTTCCTTCTCCCTTTTCCCTGTCTCTCTTTCTTTCTCCCTTTTTCTTTCTCTAAAACCAATCAAAAAATAAAAAAAAGGAGAGAGTGGAATAATACCTTTAAAACTATGAGAAAATAATAAATGGGAACCTATAATTTTATAGATAACTAAGGTATCAATATAGTAAAAGGAAAAAAGAGACATTTTTAAAGAGAAAAATTCAAATCTCAGATAAGCCTCAATGATGTATTTCAGTAGAAGGGAAATTGAATAAGGAAGGATAAAAAAGACCTATGGAAGAATAATCTCCAAGTAAATTAGTAAATATGTAGGTAAACATATAAGTTATTAACTTAAAATAACAATATAATAATTAATTTGGAAATAAGCAATAGAAACCTAAAATGCCGGGCAACCATAAAATGCAAGATTAAAAAGGAGAAAAATTTTTCAATGCTTTGAGATTCTTGTATAGTTTCGTTGGGTGGTATAGGTATTGGTTTATGCTACATTTTTGTTAAGTATGTATGTAAAATGCTAGATGCTGTATGAAAATAATTATAAGTCAAATGCATATTAGAAATAAAAAAAGTTGAAAATTAAATATTTAACAATCAACTTAAATAAAAAAAAACAAGATAAGCTGAAATAAAGAAGAAAAAGTAAAAATAAGGTGAGGAAAATTTTTTTTTTTTAAATAAAGAGAATTAACAAACCTAATAAAGTAGATTCTATGTAAAAGCTAAACAGGGAAAGGGAAGGGAAGGGGAAAGTCAAGGAACATATAGCAAGGACTCATGGACAAAACCAAAGGGGAAGAGCTGAGGGAGGGAAGGTGGGAGGGGGCAAGGGAAAGAGGGGGGGGAAGGCAGAGACAAATGTATTTAAAAAGTAAATAAATTAATTAAAAAACATTAAAAAAAAAAAAAAAGCTAAACATATGGACATTCTTCTATCTAGATTGATACAGAAAATTTAAAAAAAAAAGTATTGAACATCATCAGGTCCAGAAAAAAGGCACAATCTTAACAATACAGAAGAGATTGAAAATAATATGAAAATATAATAATTATTTTTATTTAAATGAATGTAAAAATTAAATGATTTGGAAATTTTCCAAGAAATGATGGTAATTTAAAAACACTAACTCAGGGAAAAATGTTTAAAATAATTATTTAAATATTCCATCAAAACTTCAAGACCTATCCCCAACAAACATACACAATTACAAAATAGCACAAATATTATTTTAATGTTTTAATCATTAAAATACTCAAAAAAAGCTAATATATACTTTTAAAAACTTTTTTGAAGAAATAGGAAAAAACTATTACTTAGCCTGTTTCATAACCAGAGTACCCCAGAATAGTTGTATTCAAAGTAACCAAGTCAACTGTTTGTTATTGATCAGCACTGAGATAAAGATTTTGCACTGGAATGTAAATCAATGTATTGATTCCCTCACTGGAAAAGATGTGCATTAAAAATGTTAGCTGAATTAAAATTAGGTTAGTGATGTAGTTAATTTATATTGTGGACCAAGGTTCTTATTTCATGTGATCCAATAATAAACAGTTCAAAACCAGCCCCAGTCCTGGCTGGGTACGTAAGTTGGTTGGAGTATCGTTCGGGGAACCAAAAGATTGAGGGTTTGATTCCCAGTCAGAATATGTGCTGGAGGTAACCAATTGATGGTGAAGACAAAAAATAAAAACAAAAAACTAACACCATAAATCTGGCACCAGTTCATATATCACTCTTTGAATAACATTGTTCTTGAAACCAAAATGGGACCAGGATAGACATGAGAAATTCAAACCACATTTGTTCATTTAGAAGTGCTCAAACCAATATATTCTTAAACTGAATTTACTGAGAAATTAAAACAAGCTACAACAAAAATAAACAAACAAATAAATAAATAAAGTCAGGTTTATCTCAAGGATTTTATAAAACTCAACACCAAAGCACAATAAAAGAAAGGGAAAATAAGAAAACTTGGGAACTTTCTTAGTAAAATATAGAGTACTTAAAACAAAATAACACAATTACATGATGGTATTACAACTTCATTGTAAAAATCATAATTCACTCTTTATCATCTCAAACTAAACAAATATGATAATCATAATGATTTGTAGTAAATATCAACTAACTTAAAAAGACAAAAATAAAATAAAAGTTTGGAAATAAAAAAATGACTGGTACAATTACATAGAAAATTTAGTAGGTTCTAGAGAAAATTGTGTTAATAAGATTAAGATTGTACAATACAATTTCTGGACGTTATTTCTATAAATCAATTCTATTATGAATGCAATTTTTAAAAGATTATTTTAATTGTAGCCCCAAATAAAAGATATATATCTATATATATATAGATATAGATATATATATAACTGTATCTAACAAACATGAGTAAAAACTCATGCACTTATGGGAACCCTTGTTCATTGTCAGTGGGAATGCAAACTGGTTTAGCCACTGTGGAAAACAGTATGATGCCTCCTCAAAAAATTAAAAATGGAACTTCCTTATGACCCAGTGATTCCACTTCTGGAAATATATCCTAAGAAACCCCAAACACTAAATTACTTATTTATAAAGTGCCTAATGAACTCAACACCAAGAAAAGCAAATAACCCAATTAAAGATTGGACAATGGACCTGAATAGACACTTTTCCAAGGACATACAGATGGCCCTTAAACACATGAAAAAATCTTCAAAGTCACTAATCATCAGAGGAATGCAAATCAAAATCACAATGAGATACCATCTCACACCTGTCAGATTGGCTATCATCAATAACTCAACAAACAACAAGTATTGACAAAGATGTGGAGAAAGTCGAATACTTTTGCATTGTTGGTGGGAATGTAGATTGGTACAAACACTGGAAAACAGTATGGAGATACCTAAAAATATTGAAAATGGCCTTGGCTGGTATGGCTTAGGGGATTAAGCACTGGCATGTGGACCGAAAGGTCACTGATTTGGTTCCTTGTCACAGCACATGCCTGGATTGCAGGCCAGGTCCCTGGTATCTATCACACATTGATGTTTCTCTCCCTTTCTTTCTCCCTCCTTCCTGTCTCTCTAAAATAAATGAATAACACCTTTAAAAAGATAAAATTAAAAATGAATCTGTCTTTTGACCCAGTGATCCCACTTCTGGGAATATATCCAAAGGAACCACACACTAATTTGAAGGAACATAAGCACCCCTATGTTCATTGCAGCATTGTTTAAATCATCAAGATAAGGAAGCAACCCAAGTGTCCATCAGCAGATGAGGGGATGAAACAACTGTTGGACATTTACACAATGGAATACTACTCTACTGTGAAAAAGAAGAAAATTTTACCTTTTGTGACAGTATGGATGGACCTGGAGAACATTATGCTAAGTGAAATAAGCCAGTCAGAGAAAGACAAGTACCATATGATTTCACTCATATGTGGAGTCTAATGAACAAAATTAAGTAACAAACAAAATAGAAACAGACTCATAGATACATGGAACAGACTGACAGTTATCAGAGGAGAAAGTTGTTGTTAGGGGGTGGCTGGGTGAAAAAGGTGAAGAGATTAAGGAGAAAAAAAACCCAGTACATGTACATAGACAACAGTATAGTAATTGCCAGAGCAGAAGGCGGGTGGGGGAAGGTAGAAGAGAGCAAAAATGGATTAAGAAAAAAATCTGTAAGAAATGCTGAAAACTTGTATTAAAAATTTAATGAATAATGAATTTTTAAAATATTAATGAAAAGTATATGATAATAAGGCTAAAAATATTAAAGATACCACTTCTCCTCAAATTAATTTTTAAATTAAGTGCATGGCCAATGAGCATTGTGTCTTAAGGAACATGTTTTAAGTAAGGTGGTTCAAAATAGGTATATGGGAAAAAAGACTAAGAATTGCAATGGTGATTCTGCTGGATAAAAATGACAGATGAGGTTTTATTTATAAAGATATAGCAATTTAGAAATAATCCAGATAGTTTTGTATTGACCTAGCCATGAAGAATTGAATAGGACAGCATAGAACAGTATTTGATAACCTACATTAGGACAGATGAGGCTAGAATAAGATGGAATATGATATACAAGAATAGAATAGAATTGAATTTGATAGCAAAATACTTAGTAAAGTATCTATCAATGTATGGAAATATTATTTTAAATAAATGTCATTGTTGATGAGGGATAAAACAATGACATATTTAATTAAATATATTAACATTGTCACTCATATAGAAAAAAATCAAGTCTTGATACAAAAGCTTTAATCTGAAAATAAAAACTTTTAAATTTTGATATAAATATGGAATATATGACCTCAGGATCAGGGTGGACTTTTTTAAAAAAATAACACAGAGTACAAACCTTTTAAAAAACTTTGTAAGATACTTGTGTAAAATTACATATACAAACAAAGGTAATCCAAAAGTGGGAGAAATGCAGTCATAAAACAGACAAAGAACTAACATGCTGACATAAACAATGATGAATCCAGTAAAGTAAGGAAGACAAGGAAGGGAGGGACAGAGGGAGGCAGGAAGGATGGAAGGAAGAAATGGAAGGAGGGTAAAAATCCAACAAAATGGACAAAATACAGCAATAAGCAATTCAAAGGAGAGGAAGTATGATTGGAATTTTAAAATGCTTCTCCTCAGTGACAATGAGAAGAAAGCAAGTTGAAACTACAATAAGGAACGATTTCATAATCAGAGACTGGTAACATTTAATTTTAAAGTACACCATTCTGATGAGAATGTGGAGAAAATAAATTTTTTATAACCTTCTGGTGGGAATTTAAATAAGTACAACCAATTTAAAGGGTAACTTGACAATATACAGAAAATTTGAAGATGTTTGTATTTATGACCCAGCAATCTTTTCTCTAGAGAGAAAATCACATACAAGTACATAAGAAGATATATATATATATATATATATATATATATATAAAATATATGTAATAGAGAAAATTTAGAAACAACCCAAATGTCCATGAAAGGAAAACATATACATATATTGTATTTATTTATTAGCTGTGAGATGGATGTATATAAGTTATATGTTCCAAGGTGACATTCTCAAAAATATATCAAACAAATATAAACAATTTGTAAAACAATGCAGATAGCATATAACTTCAATAGGCACTCATAAAATATAGAATATATTTTAAAGATAAGAAATATGTTATAAAATATAACACTTGCCAAAACATAAGAATACCAAATTAAGTCCAGAGAGTACTTACAGAAAATATTTCATTGGAATTGCAACATTTTATTTCTTAAGTAGATGATAGAAAGGCAAATGTATAAGAGGTTATTCTTTCAAATTTTTAGGTCTAACTCCCAAAATGATATCTCTACTTCTGATCTCCAATATCCTGCACACCCTCTGAGATGATAAAACTCACTCTTCGGGAAGACTCTTAATGCATTGAGTTCAGGGTACTTACAGCTATGTACCACTGCAAGTCTTGCATTATTCTGTTTGACACTCACTTTGATTATGGCTGCCTAGGTTGTACCTCTTAAGAAATGCAGTGGTAATGGTAGGTTATAAAATTTGTACTTCAAGTTTTGCAGTACAAGTTTTTTCAATTAATATTACAGCAAATATCCTTGATGTATGTTTAAATTTATATTTCAATTAAAATAATACCTTTTAGTAGTTTAATTCCTTTTGGAGGAATTTGGACATGAGAAAAAAAACAACCAAATTAAGAATATATATATATAAACAAGTTTATTAGTTTATAATAAGTTAATATACAAATAAGTATAAGTTAATAAATTTGTTTATCAGTTCATTAATTAGATTTATTTTATTTAATATGATACAAATCTCATTGAGGTATGTAATCAATTATTACATAAACACAGGTAAAAACAAAGAAAATATCCACCTTAGTTGACTATATCTATATCTACAGTGTGATTATATCTGCCAAGTATATAACTATTTTAATAACATTTGTTCTTATATTTAGCAATCTCAGCTTTCAAATTTGATTAAATGATACTGATCTTTTTAAAATCACACACACGCGGAAGCACACACAAAAACAAAGCGGTATCACAATGTCAATGTACTAACAGGAAAACCACACAGGAACGCTTTATTGTACTTGAAGTTTAGATGTCAACTGATATAGCTCTGATAAAGTATTTGTTCAGGGTCTGCACTTTCACATCTCCTTCAATTTATCTGATGATTCAGAATATCGCTACTGCAAAGGTCACAACTGGATAAAACTCTGCAAAGTACGAAATACACTCCACACAGTCTTCCCTTTGACTTATTTAATGGAACCGTTATATAGTTTATTAGAGATGGAATATGTTAGTATAGAGAATACAAGTTAATTCAATTGAGAGAGCTGCATATAATAAATTTATAAAATTTCAATACCTTTCTGTTTAGGGGAAGATACATATCCTCCTGCTGAACAAAAATTCTCATAGCAGCTTAAAAGATTCATACACGTTTGTATTTCTAATTTATTAAAGTAATTTTTAGTAATTTAGACACTATATGGGCCTGGGTCCTATTAACAATTTAGGGATTTAGGGAAGAAAGCAGGAAGATAATAAATGTCTACTGAATTTCTCAGCAAATAAAGATAAGGATATGTTATTTTTAATATTATGATGGTAGTTCAGAAAAAAATAACAAAACTACTTAGTAATCACTAAATCTGTGAAAGAAGTCCATATTTGAAAAAAAAAGTGAAAATGACTTCTGTACTGCTTTAGCATTTTTCTTATGCATTTATTATTATTTATATGTAATTAATAATACATTTTATAATTTAGTAAAGCATTTCAGAGACTCAGCTAAATATTTGTTTAATATCAGAAAGCATAGCTCATAATCAATAAACTAAAATGAAAATTCAGCATCTTTGGTTCACATTCTCCTGAATCCAGATTGATAATGATAAGCAAATCTAATTGAAGATTTAATTTTCAGAGGGTGTGTTTTGTGTCTACTTTATCCTGGTGGACTCACTGGATTGCACTTTTGCACAAAAGTGTTCGTTATGATGGAAGCAGACAATTAGCTACTCCCACCTAAAATATCTCCCAAGCTAACATAATGTCTTATCTGTTTGTGTTACATAGCCTTAGGTTTCATCAAAAAATTTTTTGAAAAACCAGTATGTATCACCAAATAGTTGGGAAACTATTGTCTATGCCTGTTGGTATTCTTGCATTTAACCTTCATATTAAATGGGATGGCTCATCTAAACTTGAAAGTAGTTTTTAAAAATTATATAACAAAATGTTAAACTTGACAACTACATTTTTTATGTAAAATATTTTTCTTTTTAAAAAAAATATACAGAATTTCTCCAGTTTAGACATCCACCAATGTAACCATTAATTGTGGTCTATTTCTCATCAAAAACTTCATTAAAGAAAAGCTTTTTAAAGTGGAGGGAAATAGAATAGTATAAGATGTGACAAGGTAGCTGATAAGATAAGAAAACAAGATCCATATATATACTATCTTCAAGTGATCAACCACAGAGTGATTAGCACAGACTAAAAGAAAAGAGATGGAAAAAGATATTTCATGCAAATAAAGAGGAAAAGAAAGCTGGGGTAGCAATGTTTGTATCTGATAAAATAGACTTTAAAACCAAAACTATAATAAAAGACAAAAGAGGACCCTGCATAAAGATAAGTGGAATAATCCAACAAGAGAATATAACCCTAATAAACATTAATGCACGCAATATAAGAGGCACCTAAATATGTGAAGCAAATCTTAATGGACATAAAAAGGAGAGATTGACAAAAACACTGTTATAGTAGGGGATTTTAATACCCCATTCCTTTAATTGGTAGGTCTTCCAGACAGAGTATCATTAAGGAGACAGCAGCCTTAAGTGACATAATGGATTAATTGATAGTTTCAGAACATTTCATCCCAAAGCAGGGGAATATACATTCTTTTCAAGTGCACATGGAATGTGTGCTAGGATAGACCACATGTTAGGACACAAGACAAGTCTCAATAAATTTAAGAAGATTGAAATCATATCCACCATTTTCTCTACTATCTAGTATCTCTAGTATGATTTCTAGTATCATAATACATAATCACAAGAAGAAAACTAAAAGATGCACAGACATATGGAAGTTAAGTATGGTAACATGTTATTAAACAATGAATGAATTAACAATGAGATCAAGAAAGAAATCAAAAGATATCTTGAAATACATGAAAATGAAAATAAAACAACCCAAAACCTGTGTGACAAGGAAAACAATTCTAAGAGGGAAATTCATAGCATTACAGGCTTATCTCAAGAAACAAGAAAAAGTTCAAATAAACAACCTAACTTTACACTTAAAAGAACTTGAAAAAGAACAAGCAAAGCCCAAACTGAGTAGAAGTAAGGAAATAATGAAAATTAGAGCAGAAATAACTAAGAGTATAAAAAATATGAAAAGTCAATGAATCCAAGAACTGGTTCTTTGAAAAGATAAACAGATTGACAAACCTTTAACCAGATTCATCAGGAAAAAAAGAAAGAGGATCCAAATAAGTAAAACCAGAAATGAAAGAGGAGAAGTAACAACTGACACCAAAGAAATACAAAGGATTATAAGAAAATATTACGAACAGCTATATGCCAACAAATTGGACAAAAAGATTTCTAGAAACATATAGTCTTTCAAAACTCAGTCAAGAAGAATGGGGTTATCTCAATAGACAGATTATAGCTAGAGGAATTGAAACAGTAATAAAAAAAAATCTCAACAAACAAAAGCCCTAGACCAGATGGCTTCACAGACGAATTTTACTGAACATTCCAAGAACTAACACCTTTCCTTCCCAAACTATACCAAAAAATTTAAGAGAACAGAAGACTCCCAAACTCATTTTATGGGGCCAGCATTATCCTAGTTCTAAAACCAATGAAGACACTTCAAATAAAGAAAATTATAAGCCCACATCCCTGATGAACATAGATGCTAAAACCCTCACCAAAACATTAGCAAACCAAACATAGAAATACATCCAAAAAATCATACATCATGATCAAGTGGGATTCATATTAGGGATACAAGTTGGCTACAATATTCACAAATCAATAATATGATACAACACATCAACAAAAGGAAGGATAAAAACCAACATGATCATATCAATAGATGCAGAAAAAGCATTCACTAAAATTCAGGACCCTTTTATAATGATAAAAACAAACAAACAAACAAACCTTTCAGCAAAGTGAGAATATAGGCAACATATCTAAAGGACATATATAACAAACTGACTGCCAGCAGCAAAAACTACAAACGTTGCCTTAATATTGGGAACAATGAGGGGATGTCTGCCTTTATCTCTCTTTTTCAACATAGTACTAGAAGTCCTAGCCACAACAATCAGGCAAGAAGAAGATATAAAAGGTATCCAAATTGCAAAGAAAGAAAGAAAACTGTCATTATATATTTGAAGATGACATGATACTGTACATCGAGAACCCTAAAGATTCCACCAAGAAACTACGAGAACTGCCAAATGAATTAATTAAAGTGGCAAGATACATAATTAATATCCAGAAATCAGTTGCATTTTTATATGCCAATAATGAACTAACAGGGGAATTAAGAAAACAGTCCCATTCACAATTGCTTCAAAAAAATAAAATAGCTAGTAATAAATTAACTAAGGATGTAAAAAACCTATATGTGGAAAATTATATGACTCTGAAGAAAGATACTAAAGAAAGCTACAAATAAGTAAAGAAGATACAAATAAGTGGTAGCACATATTATGATCAATCCTGGTCAGTGCACGTATGGGAGGCAACCAATCCATGTTTCTCTCTCACATCAATGTTCTTCTCTGTCTCATTTTCCCTCCTTCTCTCTCTAAAATCAATGAAAATATTTAAAAATAAAATTAAAATAAGCACGTGAAGTTTGTATAATACATATACAATGTACTGTTTTTTAAATAATTGTTCCAAATTAAGACAAACCTTATACATTTAGTTTTAAAAGCTTAAAATTTTAGGTCATGTTTCAGATAATGTGAGAGTTAACATACAGGGATGGGCAAATGTAGGTTTATAGTTGTGAGTTTGTGAAACAGAGTTTATTCTTGTATTACTATTTATTTAACCTACATATCTTATTTTATACAAACAACAGTAAACCTACTTCTGCCCTCTGTGTATTACTTTATTAATAGCCAGTGGAGTTACCAAATCTTTTCTCCTCTTTATTATTTTTCAAAAAAGAAACCACAGTTATTGTCTTTGTGTTATGATTTTGGGTAAGTCCAATGATAAAAACAAAACAAAACAGATATTTCACAATGGTCAAATCCTATACTGATTTTTTAAACCCTTCACATTATATACCACCTAATAAACAGCTTTAGTTCCTAAAATACACAGTGGATGAAAGCCCACTTTTACCTCATAATCTTTTTCAGTTTTCCAGTCCTATTGCTATTTTGTTTCCTGAACCGTCATTACATTTAACTCTATCAACACATTACATTAAACTAGTATTTTCAAGTTACATTTAAAAAACTATGTTTTAAAAGTTTGATCATTCTCTTTGTTATAGGCAGTAAGAGCTCCATGTCATAGCTGTCTCTCAGTTAAACACTCATTCAATGCCCAAGTGACATGGAACTCATAAAAAGCAGGGAAAAAATGCTGAAATAGATGCAGGAAACAAAGGACTGTTGGTATAAGTTTTCCCAATAAAAAATAGTATTTTAAAAATTTCAATTAATTTTTTTAGAGATATCTGAGACAATACCTCCCCAAAAAACCTTATCCTTTTGCAATGTATGTGGAAACATTACTCATACAATGGGATACATTCTGGTTTTAGAGTCTCTTCAAGTTATCCACTGTTATTTACACAATGTTCAGGTGTCCTCAATATTCAACCAGTAGTGCACCATAAGTTTGTAATTTCCTGCTGAAAAGTCATTTTTTGAATAACATTCTCCTTTATCTTTCTGCTAGTGAATGCCAACAACATGAAGGTTCTGGTATATAGTCATTAACTTGTTCACAAGGAAATTTGATTAAACCCTTTTTTTTCCAGGTAACCTTCAGTAGAGAGGGAGTGAGTTATAGATCTGCTGTCAATTATTTCCTATTGTTGTACTATATTAAATTTGAGATTTCTGTTCATAAAAAGAAACAGCTAAAAGAGAGATTAGGCAAAACACCAACAGGAAGTAAATATTTATTTACTTATTTATTTATTTATTTTTATTTTTGATAGTATTGCAATAAGAAAATATTTAAAATAAAAACAGCTACCAAAACTTTATATTCTGAATATTTGAAATACAAATCAATAAAAAGACAAATAAAAAAATTAAACAAGCAAAAAGTTCTATTAAATAGGAGACCTAATGGCTAATAACTTGATGAAAAACACTCAACTACAGAGAAACACAAACTAAAATGACAGAGATATGATTACACACTCATTAGAATAGCTAAAGCCAAAAAAACAAAAAAATCAGTGAACATATAGAACCACCAGACTTCTCATAAACTGTTTATATGAGTCTTTACTACTGCAACCACTGTGAGGAATTTTTTACAGTATTTATTAAAGCTGAATATGTGCATGTCACACAACCTCCACTCTTGGTAATATACCCATCAGAAATGTGTGCATGTGTTTACCATAATGGCCAAAGCAGTACAACCTATAACAATCCAAAATTTAAAGTTTTCCAAATGCCCTATCAACCACTGAATGAATAACCAAAATTTCTCCTACGATGGAATATTATGCAGCAAGAATATTTGAGTGATCTACAACTATGCACAACAATTTAGGTGATTCTTACAATGTTGAACAAAAAAACCAGACACAATACAATACTTGCAGTATAACTGTATTTATATTTAGCAAAACAAAAATAAGCAAAACTGGCAAAACTCATGTGTACCAGATGTGGTCCAAATGAATAGAGGTGAGGGAGGAAGTGACTAAAAGAAGAGCACAGGGAGCCTCTGGGGCTTGAGAAACATGCCGTTTTGTAATCTGGGTGATATTTATACTCTGAACTTTATACCCTACTAATGGTGGTGTGTAATAGTCTGTCCAGAAGTTATCCAGCCATGGAATATGAAAAACAGAGACATTTATTGAAAAAGATACAAGATACAAGAAACATTGTACATAGGAAAATGGTGTCTCAGTCCCCTTCAAAGCTGGCACCTTGGGACATCATACAGTGTTCTCAATTGCTATCAGCTGCCCCATTGTATTTTCCGGAATGTCATCAACAGTCTGAAATCTCTTCCCTTTCAAAGGTGATTTTAGTTTTGGGAAAAACCAGAAGTCCCAGGGAACCAAATCTTGGCTGTAGCAAGGCTTAGTCACTTGAAGTTTCACTTGAAGGTGATTTGAAGTTTCTCCAAAAAATTCTGCATGAGATGTGATGCATGAGCGGGTGCATTGTCGTGATGAAACTGCCAATCACCATTGCCCATAGCTGTGGCTTTCTGAGTCATCCAAGTAGTTTCTGTGGAGGAATGTTCAAGATTAATGCAAAATTTGACATGGATTCGTTGCTCTACTTGCTCAGTCATTTTGAATGCAACAGCTACAGAGTACACATGCTGACTCAATGGTGTCCACTGACTAGTACAGTGAAGCCATCATTGTTCATGCATGTGCATTCCAGTTCCCTCCCCTTGGTTGCCAGGTCATGTCAATGTTGCACAAACCCTTCTCATTATATTAACAATGGCTAGATTTTTTCTGGACAGACTACATGCATCTATCTGTATTCTACCTCAATGTGAAGTTTTGTTTTCTTTTGTTTTTAATTAACACACCAACATGGTAACACACACAACAAAAAAGCAAAAGCTTCTCTTCCTGCCTACTCCTCTCTATTCAACCCAAAGTCTTTTATCCCTAAGTGTTATAAAGTTGAACTTAAATTCATGTAACACCTTCTCACATTAGAGAAGCTCTTATTAGTAAGGTGGCACACAAAGGATACAAAGGTCACATTAGTATGCACCAGTTTAAATTAATTACAAGATAATAACTGGTTTCAATAAAACAATGAAATTACTGGTTGTTTTTCCATAGGATCTCAGTTTGACTTTCTATTAAAATCTCTAGGCGGATTTTTGTCGTTGATACCTTCCTATGAGCTTTATCAATCTGTAATCCACTGTTTCATCTAGGAGCAAATAAATGTTATCTCAAAATAAAAAAGAGCAGTAACTCAAAGAGTAATGTTTTGTTTTTGTTTTAATTTTGAACAAAATATAAAGCCCTCTAGAATATGCTGTGTTTTAGATGTCTACACAATAAAAAGCTGGCTTGTAGTAACTCTGGGCATCAAGAAGAGGATATTTGGCCAATGTACTCTGATTTACTTAAGCATCTAATGTTATTTTTTATCCTTGCAGTCTGAAGAGTGGCAATGACCCTGCTCTAAATAAACAGGCAAACTCTTATCTGTGAGACAATTCAGAGCTGAACTGAGCAATAATTTTCATAAACACACCCTGACTAGAGACATATTATTACACTACTAATTGAAGTATTTCTTTAAAACTGCTGCTAGAGAGCCAATAAAATCTCTACTGAATTATACCCATGCTTGTTGAAAAATTACTTTCAATCAGAATGGCAATAGAGCTATTAATAATCTTTCAGAAGCTGCTTCATACTTACTGAGGTAACCAGGGAGCGCTGTGAAAAGAGGAGCTCAACTACTCCTACCCCCATTTCTTTACTATGACAGTGTAATTCGAGTCTCATTAATCTACAATGATAGCTTCCTATTGTCAATATGATTGGCAGAAATGGCTTTAGTCTAGGCTAGTATTAAAATGAGTGGTCTCACTCATTTCCAAAGAGCTTTATTTGCAGCACTGTAATATGTGCAAGTGAAAGCTTGACTTTTTCGTTTTTTAACTGAGAATTATATTTTATTTGGTCATTTTTGTTTATAACTGAAACTCTGGGAAATCAAAATTAATACCTTTGCTCATGAGCTTCTTATAGACGCTGGGAAAAGTTTCAACCTTGTGCTCCACACTGGTCCGTTGGGCTTTATACAAATGAACCTTTATGGGTCAGCTGCCACCCAATTTCACACAGATTCCCTTGCCCACAGTTTCACTGGGGAAAAACAAGTCCTCCAGGGTGGCGTCGTGCAAGGCTGTCAGACTGAGGATCCTGGGGCGCTTTTGCTTATTCTTTGTATGGCTTTTTTGAGTTGGCTTAGGCCACATTCTCCTCTGAGTGGTAAGGGCAACATGCTTCCCACCTAACTTTTTCTCCAACTTGCGTACCTGCAGAACTTGGGTTCTCTGTAAAGACTTCAGTTGTGGGACTGGAAGAAAGATTATAATAAATTTCCAGCTGCCACCAACTACAGCTCCCTTGGCCGTTGTAGCATTCAGCTCCTGTAGCTGGGCCTTTAAGTCCAAGTTCATCTCTAACTCCAGCAGAGCCCGGGAGATGCTGAACTTGAACTAGTCTAGCTTCTTGCTGTTGGGGTTTATGACCGTGGTGCTTCGAGCTGAACATGGCCTTCTGATTGGTGAGCGCTGGCCGAAGAAGAGGCCTCAGTCTCACGAGAGCTCGTCAAGCCTTGACCATCATTTATTAAAAGAAAAGACCTCTTATCAGTGCCCAAGGCAGAAATTTGGTATGGCATATGAACAGTCATTTAGCATTTGCTCATCATTCAGAAAGATCAAGTATTACAATATTTATTTTGAACTGCCCAAGTTGTATCCACAAAAGAGAGCCATCCATCTTTATCATTTAATATCTTTAGTTCCTAACATTGTTAACTGGCTATTGCTTACTACAGGCAGCCACTTTCTGAATTCTGAAGAAGTAATAATTTTTAATTTGATTTAGACATTTCTTAATATATCTTCATCATTTCTTTCTTTGAATTCAGTACATTCTTATTTTATGACTCCCATTTGTAAGCCCCTGCTGAATAAGCTGTAGTAACTGCAAGTTGTCTTCAAGTGAGAGGAAGCTCTGCTGCTTCATTGCTCAACACTGTAGGGGAAAGATTGGGTAGAAGAGTAGAATGATTTTTACTGAGTTATCTTCACACCTCAACTTTCAGACTCTCCATAGAATCTTTGCTTTCTCTAACAGTCTTGTGCCAAAGGAACAGTGAGGAAAGAAAGGGAAAGAATTTGTAAGCAAAGATTAAATTTCTAGTGACCATGTTACCAATTGAATTTTCTTAATCTATTTACACCTCCCTAAATTTTCCTCTTTCTGTGGAGGGCTGAAATTTTGTGCCAGGGAACTGCTACCTTTGATGTTAATAATTTATAGAAGTTGGCAATAGATAGAATCACTTTAAGTGTTACAGGAATCGCAGCTGTGAATAACTTAAATATCTATGAGGCTTGGGGAAAGAGAAGTAGCATTCCTATTATGTATTCAGAGTATCTTTATTTACAGTGCAGAATTAAATTTGCTGCCCTAAATCAAACCAGAAAATTGTGATGAATTTGGATTTCACTGTACTGACAAAATGGACAACATATGGATTTTAAAATTAAATAGATAAGAAAACTGATCAATATGGAGAGAAAAAAATAACAAGTACTTCATAAGACAAGGAGATGAAGATTATTATGGAAGATTGTGGTGAGATATATACATATATTAAAATGCAGTGAACTCCATTTTGTGAGATTGCTGGTTTCACAGAATCTATGTTTTATCAATATTTGCAGCTTTTATGGTAAAAACTCTAAACAAAGAAAAATAACACTTAACATTAATCATTTAGCTTCATTTCACTTTCAAAATATTCCTTTTAGTAATAGGTAAAGTCCTGTTTTCCAGGAATTAATGTTTTCTGTCCTTAAAAATTTAAGGTGGTATCTACAAGTATACGTATTCATTGCCCTATAACATAATGGCCAACTTTGTGCCACTAACACTCCTTGGAAACTCTCCTTTCTCTCCTTTCTGTATCAATCTGAATCCTGCCCAGGGGATCTAAGGAAGAGGCCTGAAAAATGCTCAGAATCTTTTCTATAATAACCCCAACCTAAAATAATTTTTGTTCCCTGATTTTCATACTTTTTTTACTCAAATAAATAGTTTGGTTTGGTGATTGAATATTAGTTCTGAGACCTTACTGCATAGGCTCAAATCAACAATTCCACCTCTTGGCTGTGTCACCCACTTTAAACAAATTACTTCACATCTCAGTGCCTCATGTCTTCATCTATAAGACAGGAATAATAATAGTACCTTTCAAAAGGATGATTTAGGGGTTAAATGAGATAAGAAGTTATATACGTAAAATTCTTAGAAAGGCGCATGGCACACAGAAAGCAAATAATAATAATAATATAAAAACAACTATGTTAGCAACAGTATACATTTGAGTGACTTTCTCTACTAGGCACATTTCTATGTCGATTATATGTATTAACATATTTAACTCCAGTGACAATCCTATGAAACAGACACTAGGATCTCTATGCAGGAACCCTTGATTCTACAGCATTCAAGTAGCAATATGTTGGCTGCTCTTGGTTATATTAGAAGGTCCTCTATAGTCTGGCCTTTGGTTTTTTCTTTTGTATCTTAACAACTTGAAGGTGAATTATTAATGTGACTTAACCTGTGATAATCCTTATGTATCTAGATTCAGATTTAGTTAGTTGACTAAGTTCCATGTGTAAGTTAATGTGTTCAGGAATGTCCTCATAGTCATTTATTATTATGTGTTAGGTACCAATTACTGTCCCAGGAAACTCTTCAAATAGTAAAATTAGAAACTGATCACCAGAGAAATCACATAATGTCCCTGAGTCACTGAGATGGCAGATAGTATAGTCAGGATTTTAACCTAGGATATTCTAGCCTTCACATCCCTGACATGTCTCAGGAAATGGATATTTAGGACATCTGCAAGGTATGACATTAGTTATAAAATACAAGCTTACTATTGCCAGGCAAAGGGAATGATTTTGCAACACAGGAGTTTTTGCGTATCAAAAAATTTTGTTCAAACAAATTTAACCTGAAAATACTTTTATTTGTTCATTTTTTGCTTTATTTTTCATGTATGTATTTATCACAAAAATCCCAAACAGTTTCTAAAATGCAGCTCACTACAAGTGTGCAAAGATCTCAAACTTGCATTATCGAGTAGAAGGCATGAGGGAAGCTAATTCCTGAAATGACAATTATTCACTCACCCTTATCTCCTCTCCCTAGAAAAATCCCACTAAACTTGTAGTGAAGTCATATAAAGGCATAAGTAAGATGATAGAGAGACTAAGAGAAAGGGAAACATAGAAAAGAAAAATAAAGGAAAACTGAAGAAGTCTGGTAAACAAATCCAAAATCTCATAAGACCTACCAAAAGCAATAAGATGCAAATCTACATTACAGAATCTTAAAGTCTCCAGCTTTTTAATTCCAGTCAGCAAGAAAATGGAAAGGTTAGATTACTATGTGAAAGACAACTAACCCACCTAGAACTACACACACTCACTCTCAGAAACATACATGCACTAATACACACTCTAATATATATGCTTCTGCTTGTGTGCAGAACACTACAGAAGTCTATCCTCTACTAAACAAAGAAGTAACAAAAAAAAAAAAACTAAAACCCCAAAAAACAAAAGACAAATAGAGTCTCCTCCTCTGGAATAAGAACAGGCTTATCAATCTGGCATTTAGGACTTCCCAAGTGAAGCTCACTTCTTGCCCAAACACTCAAAAGTGAAGTCCACTTCTCAGCAGTTGCTAAGTTATTAATTATTCATTTAATTTTGAATGTGAATTAATAAGATAAGGCACATAAGATATTTGGGGAATTCTAAGTAAAAGAGAAAAAGATAAATAGATAACATTATTTCCAAAGAAAGAAGTATGTGAAAAAAATACTTTTAATACAAGATACACTGTGGTAGAAGGAATTAGAGGAAAAGATTGCTTTTATTTTTATTTTTGAAATCTAAAAATAAAAATAAATATAAAAGTTAAAAAATATATGTAGACCATATTAGTGGCTATGTAAGCTTCACTATGAATTTCTTTAAACTGCTCTATGTTGGAAAATTTTTATCACAAAATGTTGGATAAATCAATAGATAAATTATAAGTTTCCCTCAAAGAGCTGAAAACACAGGAAAAGAAATAGAAACATTGTAAAAGGAGTAAAGAACTTGAAGAAATAATTCAGAAGCCCCAATATACAACTAAGAGATGTTTCAGAAAGCCCAGAGAAATTGGAATAAAGAATTTTTAAAAATATGTAAAAGTATTGTTTTCCAAATTAAGACATGTATTTCTAGATCAAAAGAGCTCATCCAGGACAATGAGTGAGGAAAATGTGCACTTAATTACAACACACAAAGTTCCAGAATTATAAGCATAAAGATTGCATATGTTGGGAGGGGTGGTTGAAAAAAAAATCTAGGAAATGCAGGCAGGGGAATGGACCAGAATAGCATGACTCTCAACAGCAATCCTGGCCACCAAGACAAGAAAGCAATTCCCTCAAAGCTCCCAAGAGGAGTTATTTTTACGTTAGAATTCTACTCACACCCAAACAATCAATCATGTATGAAGAAAGAATTCAGCTATTTTCAAATATGCAAGATTTCAAAAAATCACTTCCAACAAACCCTCTAGACAGTTGTTTGAAAATGCATGTCTTTTGCTCTGGCAAAATTAACAAACAAAGAATGAAGATCCAGACCAAAAATGGATTCAACCCAGGAAAGCATAAACGGAATCAAATCCCCAGGATGACTACAGTTCAGAAGGTTCCTATGAAGTTAGTCTTTGCAAAATTTGAGAATATATGAAAACAGAAAAGTGAAGTAAGGGAGGAAAATGGTATTAGAAAGTATTGCAAGTGAGAAAGTACAAAAATTGTGTAAAAGCCAATGCATCAGTTATGACTTGGTTCTACAGTGAATATTTATATGTAATTCAAGTCAAGCAAACATCATTTCTATCAACTTTATCTACCCCCAAATTACAAATATATAAAAAAGAATAGGAATGCAGTTAAAGGAAAGCACAAAGAGTACAAATATATGCATCTTACAAAGTACGGAAAAAATTATTTGATGGAATAAAAATTAAAGATACACGGTTATAAAAGGTAACCAACAGAGAAAAAAGGGGACAAGGAAGGAAGGAAGGAAAGAAGGAACGAAGGAAGGAAAAGAAAGAAAAAAATGATATGACTATTGTAATGGGGTTGCCAAGTGAAACATAGATTACGCAGTTAAATACGGTGTTTACGTAAAGAATTGTTTGGTATAAGTATGTTCCATGTTATCTTAGTCTGTTTGGGCTATTATAGCAGGATATTGTACACATGGTGGCTTATAAAGAGGGAAATCTATTTCTCATAGTTCTGGAGACTAGGAATCTCAAATCAACGTAGTGGCAGACTGCGTGGTGAGGGTCTGCTTCCTGGTCCTCCCATGGCAGATGGGGGTGCAGAGCTCTTTTGGCCTTTTTTATAAGAGCACTTATCCCATTCTTGAGGGCTACACCTTCATGACCTAACAACCCCCCTTAGGCCCCACCTTTAAATACCCTCACATTAGGGATTAGATTCCATCATATGAATTTGGGTGGACACATTCAGTCTATAGAACATGTAATATCTGAGACATACTTTTTGAAGACATTATATTTTTGTTTAGGAAATTCTTAAATTTGCTTAAAATTGTTTAATCAAATAAATTAAAACATTGTGGAAAGATAATATTTAGGAATATTGAAGTATCAGAAGAAAAAATTAAGAAGCTAATAATCCAGGTTCTGGGGATACACTTGGATGTAATACAGTTAGCTTAGTTACATGCCTGTTAGTTTAATAATAGTATAACCTTTAAAAAATAAGTAATTAGTGGGCCACACTTCAATTACTACATTAAAGAGAAGCAAAACTGAAATAATAAAGATGAGCAAAAAAGTCTTGATAGTAAAACTCTGAATAGTTGTATGTAGGGAAATACAAAAAATAGTAAGAATCACAAAATCACTACTCTGAGTATACTAACAGAGACAATTATTTTTTTTAATTAATTTATTTACTTTTTAAATACATTTGTCTCTGCCTTCCCCCCACCTCTTTCCCTTGCCCCTTCCCACCTTCCCTCCCTCAGCTCTTCCCCTTTGGTTTTGTCCATGAGTCCTTGCTATATGTTCCTTGACTTTCCCCTTCCCTTCCCTTTCCCTGCCCCCCCTCCTTCCCTCTTGTCTCTGTTGATTTCTTTTCCTTTCAGTGTTGCTGGTCATATTTGCCTTGCTTCTTTGCATTGTTGGTTAGGTTCCGCTTATAGGTGAGATCATATGGTATTTGTCTTTCGCCCCCTGGCTTATTTCGCTTAGCATGATGCTCTCCAGTTCCATCCATGCTGTCGCAAAGTTTAGTACTTCTTTTTTTCTTTCTGCTGCGTAGTATTCCATTGTGTATATGTACCATATCTTTTTGATCCAGTCATTTACTGATGGGCATTTAGGTTGCTTCCAACACTTGGCTATTGTAAATTGTGCTGCTATGAACATTGGGGTGCATAGGTTCTTTTGTATTGGCGTTTTGGTGTTCTCAGGGTATAGTCCCAGCAGGGGAATCGCTGGATCAAAAGGCAGTTCCATTTTCAGCTTTCTGAGGAAATTCCACACTGCTTTCCATAGTGGTTGCACCAGTCTGCATTCCCACCAACAGTGGACTAGGGTTCCCTTTTCTCCACAGCCTTGCCAGCACCTGTTGTTTGTGGATCTGTTTATGATGGCCATTCTGACCGGTGTGAGGTGGTACCTCATGGTGGTTTTGATCTGCATTTCTCTGATGGCTAGTGATGCAGAGCATCCTTTCAAATGCCTCTGGGCCCCTAACAGAGACAATTATGATATGGGACATAGAACTAAAGCAAAAAGGTAGCTGCCAAATTTAGACAAGTATAAATTTAAGACCAAGAAAAAAAAAAAAGTATTCCCTGAGTTGTATGCTAACCATTTACCATGCTACTAGCAAGGATAAAACAGGAAGCTGCATGCTAACCATTTACCATAAAACAAGGATAAACATGATCATAATGAGTTGGACTGCTTGTAATTAGCATACAATTTCCTTTGTTTGGTGTGGGTTCAGTTGGTCACTCTGTAATCTGCCTGTATCTTTACATAGCCCTGAGTCAGCATCTTGATGTCTGGGATCCACAAATCAGGGAGGAGGTGTCCTTTCAGAGACTATCTTTATCAAAGCTATGTTTGAGCTATTTATAGGTGGGAGATATTAGGAAACATCTTGTTCTAGTTTCATTAATAACCTAATAAAAAGAATATCCTCAGAGAGAAAGTGTCTGACAATGCTTTGTGCAGTCTAAGGTCTTAGAGTCTGGGAGGAAAAGTTGGAAAAAAATCATTGCAAAACCTGCTTATAGTTTAGAAATAATTGGATTAAGTTGTTAAACACAAGAATAGCTGTTCTTAGTGACATAAATTCTAATGAATTTCAAATCTAGTTTTGGCATGTTCTTCATCCTTATAATACATCATTAATTTGGGATGAAAAAAGCCACTTTGTGCAAGGTAAGAACTACATATTTGTAGATGCCCTTCCTTCTTTTCATGGCCTGATTGGACAACAGATGACCAGATTAAAATTGGCAATGTAAATGTCACTGAAATTGAGGAGTGTTCTAGAAAAAAATGAACAGTAGCTGTACTATCAACTTTATGTTCCCTTCGGATTACTCCAGATTTATTCCTAAATGAGCTAATTTATAATTAATGCTGCACATCTAGAATGTGAAATGACAGTATTTCAAGATCTTGCTATAAAACGCAAGGGCCAGATCAATCTAACTTCCTTACCCACAGGGCAGATGATAGGACATTAGAGGCAAGTTTACATTATTTCCGCGCAATATTGGTGAAAAGTAAGAAAGACATTTTAAGGAGAAGTAGTTAAGAAAACATACCCGCATGCCTTTAAAAAGAAAATTCTGCAACGTAAAATTTAACAATATTAGCCCCAGAGGAAGTCTTCTCTTGCAATATATTATTTGTCTAAAGACAAGTTAAAAAAAATAGCTGCAATTTTATTTTCTCACTGAGATAAAACAAAATCATGTGCATATTAAATAAGACAAACTTTAAAGGGCAACTATGGAGCCACTTTGAAAAAGAGTTTGGCAGTTTTTTAATAAAATTAAATATAAACTTTCTGTATGACTCAGTAACTCCTCTCTTAGTTGTTTACCTAAAAGAAATGAAAATATATTTCACACAAAGACTTGTATGAAAAAGTTTATAGCAGCATTGCTAATAATTGAAATAAGAACTTGAAACAATCTAAATATCCTTCAATGGGTGAATGGATATACTCTGGAACACTTACAAAGTGGAATATTATTTAGCAATAAAAAGAGAAAAGACTATCCACTCAACTCACACATGAGTGACTCTCAAATACATTATATTAAATGAAAGAATCCAGTTTCAAAAGGATACATACTCTATGACTCGATAACAGAACTTTTCTGTATTCTGTCTATGCTGGTTGTTATAAGAGTCTATTGACATGTAAGAACTCATATAACTGTACACTAAAAAAGTGAAACTTGTTGCATGTAAATTTTGCAAAAATAACATACAAAAACAATGTATATCAAGGTGAAATGAAAAGGAGCATGCTGCACAGATTTCAAAGGAAATAACACACTGCAACACTCAATGCTGGCTAGGATGTTGAAATATGGGGAGATAGAAATATGAAACGCCTTTAAGATCATGTTTAGGTAAATCCAACAAAAATTAATCTCAACCCAAGGAAACACAGCTGATCTTAACCTGAGATAAATATGGGTCCCTACCCATATATACATGTATGTATGAAACCTCCTACTGGTTACTAAATGCTCTAAAACAGAAAACCCAGGGAACCAATGGCTCCAATCAGAAGGAAGCATGGCTTACGCATTGCCCAGTTTGTGGGAGATGTTCATGGAGATGCTTTCTAAAATGTTGCTAAAATCCTGAAAGCAAACCATCACCCATAGAAAATAAAAAATAGAAAAGCCTATTTTAGTTAGAAAGCACTCTACACAGGACACGGTGCTTAACAGACTTTCTATTCAGAACACTACTCAGAAGTGAAAGGGCACACCAAATGATTAGCCGCTCTTTACGAACATCCCAGAGAAGGGCGAGGAGAGTGTGGAGCAGTTGACAGTCAATATAGTGAATAGTTAATGTAATAATTTAGGAAAAAAGAATTATATCTTTAGCACCTGGGGAAATAATGGTCTTAACAGAAGGAAACTTCTTTTTTGAGACTGATATCTCTGCAAGATATGTGCAAATGTCAAGGGGCAGGGATTGAAGCGGGTACCTTATTTTCCCAAGGAAAGGGGAAGCTAATCGTTATGATATGTGGGAGAGAAATCTGATATATTTCAAAACGGAATAATGTGAGATGGAGGTAGACTACGAGAACATGTTTAAGCCGTTCATGGAGACGGAGTTAGGGAAGAAAGCATTATTTCATCGTTATATGGCAGAAGAAGAAATTTAAAGAGAAACAATGTGTAGGTGTGTAAAAACTGAGGTATTATCTTGTGGAAGAAATGCAAAACTACCACCAACACTATCTCTATCCACAGCTTCCTTGTGCACGCAAGAGTTTCTCCTACAAAATATGCACCACAACTCACAAATACATAACACACTGAAAGGCAGAAGAGACCAGGTCTCCCCGCAAGTTAACACAAGGTTAAACAGAGTTGGTCTGTGGCAGCTGGGCTACAGCTGATATTTGAGTTACCTAAATATGTGAATGGTCTCCAAATGCTTTCCAAAAAAATCAATAAATAAATGAACTGCTACAACATTTCTGTAAATTACTTTCTGCAGCTGTCCCGATGGATTGCAGGAAGCGAAACAAATAACCTCAGTCTTGTGGAAGGTGAAGGTGGATGGAGGTGCTTTTCCAGGGTAAATTTCACATAGAAGATTGTCCTGTTCCATTTAAAAATACTTTTCGTCAAGAATAGTTCTGTTTCACCAGCACACCACTGCATGTCTCTAGCTACAACTTGAGAGTTAAGAGGATTTTTTTTTTTGGCTTGTTGCTTTGCTCAGAGTATTAATCTGTGTTTTTAGTTTATATCGTTTGCCCTTTTCATATTATGTTGCCTCATTTGATACTAACAAGAATCAAAATAAATTAGTAGAGCAGGCCTTCTTATTACCAATTAAAATATGAGAAAATCGAGGGTCAAGTATCAATGTGTGCAGAATCACACTGCTTGTAATTAGTAGAGGCACAAATTAAATTCAAAGGGTTTTTTTTCTTTATTGTGGCTGTTTTGTTTTATTCAAATCAAGATAACATTAAGTTATCACAACAAGCTGGAAAAACTTAGAAAATAAGTTCAAAAGAGAAATCTGAAGTTTCCAAAGTGAAAATATTGGGTGAGGGGTTAACAATAATTTCAGATATAAGAATAGCAGCATATCTTATTCAAATAGATCCAGGGTATGAAAAAGAGAATAACATAACACATATAGTATTACATTCTTGAGTTAACAATAAATAATTGCAAGGAAAAATTATTGCTTTCAAATAAGGAAAAATACTTCCTTTGCATCTTCAGTGAGCATGTGCATGTGAATATGTGAGTGTGTGTGTGTTTTGTTGTCGTTGCTGTTTATTTAATATTTCAAAGATTTTTTGGGGGAGACAGTTTTAGGTTCACAGCAAAACTGAGAAGGAGGTACAGAGATTTCTCACTTACCCCCTGTCCCTACACATGCATAGCCACCACTGTTACTAACCGTCCCCACCACAGTTCATTTGTTGGAAAGGATGAACCTACGTCGACAAATTATAATGTAAAGTCCATAGTTTGCCTTAGGGTTCACTCTTGGTGGTATACATCCTGTGGGTTTGGACAAATGTATAACACCATGTGTCCATCATCACACTATCATACTTTTACTTCCCTGTAAATCTGCTCTACTCTGCCTATTCCTTTCTTCTCTTAATCTCAGATCTTTTTACTGTCTCCATGGTTTTCTTTTCAGAACATCATTTGGCTGGAATCTATAGCATATAGACTTTTCATAATATTTTTCTTTATTTAGTCATATGAATTAAAGACTCATCCATGTCTTTTCTTAGCTTGATAACATTTCTTTTTAGTGCTGAATAATATTCCACTGTCTGGATGTACCATAGTTTGTTTATCTCCTACTGAAGGATATCTTGGTTCCTTCCAAGATTTTTCAGTTATGAGTTAAGGTACTATAATTATGGGCAGGTTTTCATCTGGACATAAGTTTGTAAATACCAAGGAGTGTGATTGCTGGGTTGCATGGTAAGATTATGTTTAAAAAAATTGCCAAATTATATTCCAGAGTGCACTGTGCATTCCCAGAAGCAATGAATATGAGTTCTTCTTGCTCAACATCCTAGCCAGCATTGGGTGTTACAGTGTTTAATTATACATTTTGACTAATCTAATAGGTGTGTATTTTGGATACAGTTCTTTATCAGATATGTCTTCTTGCCAACCTAGCATTGGGTGTTACGGTACTTTTAAATTAATAGGTGTGTATTTTGGATACAGTTCTTTATCAGATATGTCCCTTTTTGTTGCTTGTGTTCTCATTGTCTTGATATTGCCTTTCACATAGAAATTTTTAATTTTGATAACATCCAGCTTATCCATTATGCCCTTCATGGATCATGTTTAGTGTTGTATCTAAAATAGTCATTGTACTACCCAAAGTCATCTATGTTTTTTTTTTCCTGTTTATCTTCTAGTTTTGTAGCTTTGCATTTTATATTTAGATCTGTGATCCATTTTAAGTAATTTGATTGGTTTCATGTATATGTGTTTCTTCTGTATGCCTGAAAACATGCACACTTTTGTATCTGCTAGTTTTTTATCATGATGGTGTTTGAGTTAATTTAGAGATGGTTTGGGTTTGAGATTTGTTGTTGCTATAGTCATTCTCATAGCACCACCCTCATCAAATCCTTCTAGCATCACTTTTGATTTAAGGTGGAAGCAAGGTTGCAAGAGTTTGTCTTACGTTTGTTTTACTCCTACCTTTAAAAATTCTCCTTTCACTGTGCCTTAGTTTTTGACTGTCTTTGCATTCTTGAACTCTTCTGACAGCATTCACTATTATTTGTGACTTGATGCTGTTAGGCTGGTGATGATGGTTTGTTTGGGGGAGGATACAATTCTATTGCGTTAATTAAGCCTCAGTATTAAGCAGGCAACGTGTCTTTGTTTGTCAAGACTGCGATCACAGTTCTTCTAACCCTCCTTTAGTTGTATTTCTGTTCCTTGCATATGTGTCTTGCCCTCTCCTCCCCTCTACCCCTAAAATGGGTTTCCGTGTTTTGTTTTATTTTTTTGTTTTTCCTTTTTTTCCCATTACCTTCACCCAGCTTCATTGGCTTTCCATGAATACTCTAAATGTGACAGTGTTTGATAGCTTTCCTCAAGTACAGATTGACTTTTGATCTGTAAGAGAGACTGGGGAGAGGGATTTAGATGATTTCATTTCCCTCCCATAGCTGTTGCTTTTCCCCTCATCCAGGTCTCCTAAGAAGGGACACTTTATCACAATTTTAGGCAATTGGGTTTTATGAAGAAAAAACTTAAAAGAGGATAATGAACTCCTCTTAGGTCTACAGTCCCCAGTGCTCCATTCTTTCATCCACTTACTCTTGGCCTCCACCAATTGGTTAAATTCTCTAGCTCTCTCCCCCTCTCTCTTTTATTTTTTTCTACTACTGTGTAGCTACATCAGCTTCAAGGCTGACACTGCTTCTTTCCCAGCTGATATCTGCATTTCTTCTGATTTCAGGCCTCTTCATTGCACTATGACCCCAACTCTCTGATGGACTAAAAAAACTTCATAAACTTGCAGCTTGTCCAGCTACATTTTACGAAGTGTGGAAGTGATGCTACTGCCAGTTGTCTGCATCCCTAGGGCAACCAGAAGTATACTTCAATTCTTTTATATTTTGATTTTTAATTTTAAACAATTTCCTAATGACTAAAAATGCCAACTGATTTAACTAAATTAAGCAAAACTGTAATAATATCAACTTCTCCCTTCTGGAAATGTCAATATTCCAGTATAAACAATCTCAAGAATGATATTTTGTTACAATACACATTTTAAAAAATATCCTGATGAGCAGCACTAAGAGAGAAGATAGTATACTTTGCAGTTTAACAAGTTATATTTTTCCCTACCAATTTATTTGGTGTACTCTCTTATAAATCTAGGACATATTCCTTAATCTCCATAACTCTGTTCTTACCAGTCCTTCTGGTTATAACTCAGCTTTCAAGTATACTTTATTCTACTGAGACTGAAATCTTTTACACTACCTGTATTAAAAATTGTCGTAAAATATCCAAAACACAGCCACCTGTATTTTCAGTCAGGAGTGACAAAAATACTCTAGACATAGTTTATAATTTTGTCTCTATCAAGATAAAAGAAAATGAAATTAAAGCAATTCAATGAACTTTGTATTCTTTGTCACTAAATCCATAATTACTTTCTATTTCTCTTCTTAATATTTACTTCTGCCCATCATGCAGGTCTTCAATTTTCTTCAGCCTTTATCATTTTCCCTTTGTTATACCTAGTAGGAATATTATGTCAGTCATTTAGATGTTAGAGAAAATTAATTTCAAAGAAGACCATTGTTTCCCTTTTGGTTATGTAGACATCCCTGGAGCCATACCAGGCCTACATACCCTGAGGATGAATGTCTTAATTCTTTTGTCCAACAATAGTTTAGGGACTATCATTAAAGAAAAAGCTCATAGAAGATGAGCTTTGTAATAGTTGAATGTCAGCTCATTACTGAAAACTGCTAAGGGTTTGTGAATGAGCCCAGTGTCATTATTTTTTATGGATTTTTTTCAAGATCTGAATCATGTTATTTCTTAATTCAACAAATATTGTGTCAAGAACTGGCCCTTCATTAAGAATGTTGTAGTGATTATGATGAACAAGGTCCCTACTGTTTTTTTTTGTTGTTGTTGTTGTTTTCAAGAGTAGCAAGAAAATAGATCTTACATAAGTAAATGAATATCCAAGATAATTTAAAATACTGGTGATTACGATATTGACATCATTTGCTCAGCTCCCACCCCAAAATTAATGTAATAAATTGCCTCTGGGAAAGACTCAGGGAAAAGCTTGGCTACTTCACAGAAAACAATCAAGAAAGTACTTTCTATGAAGTTGCCAATGGCAATGAGCCTGCATAATCAGAGAGAGCACCAAGTAGTCCAACAGAAAAGAGTCTTCCTTTCTTCCTTTTTCTCCAGGGACAGCAAAAGCAAAAATCCTTTGAGAATAAACTCAATGTAGTAGAGAAACAAGGACCAAGCCAACGTGAATCCTGGGAAGAATAGAATGACATATGTACGGGGAGCAAAGCAAGGGGAAAGATCTTTTAAGATTTTATAAATCAAGATAAGATCTTTGGATTTTTATTTTCTAAGAAGAAAGATGACAAACCATTGGAAGCCTTTAATTAGGGAAATAGCATAATTTCATTTACATTTTAAACTATCACCCAGGTTACCTTACGAAAATTATTTGGCAGATAAGAGAATTGGAAACAAGATCAGTTAGAAAAAGATGATGGCATGAACTTAGATAATAGAATGGAAACCAAAGAAAAAAGAGGTCTGAGATATATTCAAAATCTGTCATAAGATGGATTTAGTAGCTTTGGAGTCAAATATATATTGACTTAAATTTTCTTTAACAATTGCCTAGGTGTGGAACTTTGACCAGGTAATTTAATTTCTGATATTCTATTCAGGCAAATGAGCAGTTATGAATAGTACCAACATGTGACAACATGTGATAAATTGTAAAAATGATGACAAATTTTTTCTCATCCCTATACCTATATTCTTTGTAGAGTACCCGGAGGCGGTCTGGCTCCCTCACTCAGATGCGTGGGTAACTGGAGGGAGCAACTCCTCACACCTTGAAAGGGTCTGATAAAGCAGTGTTCCCACAGCCGTAAGCCTGGGTCTCATGGCCTTGAGCCCAGGTGCGATAAACTGCCCTGTAGCCTTGAGTAGGCTCGCATGAGCAGCTCAAGATAGTTACTTCATTTTCTGGCCTGTAGCCTGTTTTGTTGAGGGCTAGTATTTAAGGAATAGGAGATTTGGACAAAGTGGGGAGCCGGGCGCCGACTTGGACATGGGCTTTGTGGCCTGTGTCACTCCTTCTACGTGGACTTGTGGTCTGTCTGTGGCGTGGACATGAGCTTTATGGCCGGTGAGATTTCCCCAGACCCGGCCTTGTGCTTGTGTGACTCTCCCAAATAAAGGCATGTCAAGCATCCCCAAGGCTCCACACATCTTCTTCCATCTACCTGAACCCCAAGCAGACCAGCCCAGCCTAGAGAGGTTGCAACACATTCTTGTTAATGTGATTATGCAGGTCTTCCTATCAAGAGGTGGAATCTGTTAATTCACTCCTTAAATCCATGTTGGGCATGTCAATTCCATTGGCCAGTGGAATATCAGCATTATGATGCAAGCAGAAACTTAAAAGTTGTTTCACAGTAAGGTTTTTCCTCTATGTATGCTTTTTGTGTTCCTGCCACGATGTGACAAAGCCCTGGCAAACATGTTCTTTGATGGGCAACATGTGACCCACTCATGTCTGTCTCACAGCCTACAGCCAATTAATCCCAACTGAAAGGCCTTTCGATTGTCTGGCAGGTGACTGTATTTACATAAGTGACTTTGGTTGAGACCAACAAAGCAAACCAGCTTGGGCCAGCCTAAATTTCTAACCCACAGAAACATGAGTAAAATGATTGTCTCAGACTTTGGGGTAGTTTGTTATAAAGCAATAGGTAAAATATATAAAGTCAGTGAAAATTAGAGCTAAAGAGTATTAAACACTAATTAGAGTTTGTGAATGGAAACACTGGAAGTGTAAAATTCTCCCTGATGATTTACAAGATGCATTAGAAGCTGACAATAATGAGAAGGATCAAGTCAAGAAGCATGTATAAAGGACTCATGGACAAAGCCAAAGTGGGGAAAGACTGAGGGTGGGAGGTGGGAGAGAGGGTAGAGGGAAGTGGTGGCTGGAAGATGGAGACAAATGTACTTGAACAATAAAAATATTTTAAAAATTAAGGAAAAAAGTTGACAGTAAATCATTATTTTTGGTTTGAAAGTCAAGGGAAATAGCTCACCTTAATTATAACAGAAAAAATAAACAGTATTCTTATCTTGAAGGAATTTATATGCCATACTAAGGATACTGAAAAATATATTTTTGGTGCCAGTGGTTTATAAAAACCAACATATAATCAAGTCAATTGGGGTTCTTACTTATTTGTTTGGTTATTTGTTTATTATTGTTGTTCAAGTAGAGTTTTCTCCATTTTGCTGCCACCACTTCCCTCTAACCCTCTCACCTCTACCTCCCACCCTTACAGTTCCTATCTCACAGCCACTGATTTTGGAATTTTGGGGTAGTGAAAATTGTAGACACATATTCTGGAATGTCAACTTAGAAATTTACTAGAAAGTTTATCACTGTGACAATTTAAATTTATAAAAAAATCATTTTAAATTTCAATTTATTCTTCTTAAAAATTTTCCAGTCCTCTTTCCATTTGCAGAAGGAAAGATCTGTGTTTGGCATGAAAACTTTTATGGACTTCTCTGGAGTAGTAGCTCTCATAAGTAAAATTGTACTTCTCATAAAAATATAATCCAAATTCCCAAATTCCAGAAAACCAACTCATAAAATATCTTTCATAATAGAAGTATTAATTATGTATGTATGTGCAATTCTTATATATTTTATATATATATTAGAAACAGAAAAAAATTGTCTTGGCTTCTAGATCTAGGTATTACCTATTGTTTTGGCTTAATCAAATCATTCATCTGCTCTGCCCCTCTGTTTTCACTGTAAAATGAGAGTGTTGAATTAGGGTCTCTAAGGTACCTTTTGATTCTAAGATTTTATGATTTATGACCCAGGGCCCTATTTTCAATTTCATATAATCTGATATATACTAATCATTTAATGTAATCCTGCCACTACTCTCATAAGTATTTCTTGTTTGCTTATGTAATTATGTACACATAAGAGGGCTAATTCATTAAGCCACAATCCACTTTGTGGATATAAGTAGTGAATGGCCCCAGACATAAACTTATCCCATCTATTCAATTCAAGCTTCTTGAAATCAATATTATGTGGTTACCTGTCAGGAAATTGCAACCGTGACTGATCACCACAGGTGCGTCTTCAACCTTGTTATCGATTTGCCGTCTTTGATGCATAAAATATATCATGATTTTCAGTTAATGTTATTCAGTTATGTTTGATTGCTTCAATATTTGAAGGGTTTCATTATTGATTTATTTTAATAGCAATCATATTAAGCATCCAATCCATGCTATTCCATTCCATTTTTTTTTTTTTTAGAACATGTGTATATATTTCTTGCATTCAGTTTCTTAAACTATTCTTATATTGGAACAAAATGCTACACCACTTCTATTCATATATAACACTGATTATTTTATTGTTTTGTGTTATTTAAAAAAAGATAAACATTAAATTACACTGAGGAGAGGAGAATTATGGTATAATACCAAAAAACTGAGGTAGACTTCTTAAAGAATGTGATCTCTAAAAGTGGTAACAGATTAGCTCTACACTGAGGCAGAAAAGGAGACCTATTTCTGGATCTGACTTGAAGGATCCAAAAATTTTAATCAAAATAATATAATCACTTTAACAGTTTAGTTCACAACTTGGAATCCTCTTTACTAATGTAATTTTGAACATGAATACATCTAAAAGCTCCAAAGCTCCCCTTGGTTTCTCCTGGTGATGCACCCTCTGTTTCCTGTGCCTGAGTTCAGGATCTGACTCAGAATCTCTAGGATAAGAACTGGAACTGTTGTGTTTTTAAGAAGATCCACAGAAGGTTCAAATTTTCAACGGAGTTGGAGAACCACTAATTTGAACTAATTATTACCAACAAGTTAGAGAAAAATGATTCATGAAAGGCTGGATTCTGGGATTAAATAAAAATAGAGCTCTTTATTAATATAGCAACTTTCCATGGTGTGCTTCAGAGGAGTGAATACAGCTTTAAAAATCCAAACCACAGCAAGACAATATTAAATAGGAGTTTAAATGAATAATTGAAATGCAACCAGAGGCAGGTAATGAATATGAAAGAAAATAGACATTGTTAAGAAGTAAATAATATGAGTTGGTAAAGAAAAAAGAAGGCAATTTTTTGTTAAAAGTTAAAAATAAACATATAAGCCCATACAAATGATCAATGTATTTAAGTGATTCTCTGAGTATTCAAGACTATCTCAATCCACTTTTAATCCTAGTTGGAAAGATAGTCTTTAGTATGATAGTCTTTAATATAATGTAGTAGTAAATTATAATTTATATAAAATAAATTAATGTAATATACAACATAACTCAAATTCATCAATTATTTGCCACTTTTTTGAGGCTTTTATTTGTTTTTTTGTTTTACATGTTATTATAGCAACAATGGAAATTTGTCTAACACAAATTGTATCTTTGTGTCTTGCAACTGTTATCAGCCAAGCAGTTTTGATGTAGTTGCTAATAATTTTCTGTGCTTTCTGGTAGGATTTAAAAATCATTTAGAGTCAATGAATCTCAAATTTTTACAGTCATTGCCACCTCCTTGCTAGCAAACCAAGACCATTGGATATACCACCAAATAATTTATTCATTGTAATTTCATTAGTATGTTTTTAACTATACTTCTGTGAAAATTATTTAAGGCTGAGTTTTGTTTCTGTTTTTGTTTTCTTGATAGCTCATTACAATTAAAAACCTGAGTCCAAATGAAAACACTAAGGAAAATCTAGAGTCAGGTATCTTATTTTCTTTTATTTATTATTTTCCAAGTTCTCAAAGTTATTTGAAAACTCTTAAGACTGAGAACTTGTCTAATAATAATAATAAAATCATAGAATACTTGATACAAATATAAACTTTCTGGACCTTTCCCTGGAAATTCTGATTTACTTTGGGGGAGAAATCTATGCTTATTTTTTAAAATAAGATCCATAGGTGATTTTATGATTAGGCAAATTGATTAGATTTGTTTATATGTTTCCTAGTCGGTGAGTGACAGAGAAGGTTTTAATGGGGTGACGAAAGAAGAAATCAGTTTAGTAAAGGTCTATATTGATGTATCTCCCACAGGATAGTTGACTTCAGACAACTGGGAACTGGGAGCATGTGTGTAAACTTAGAGAAACTGCTGGACAGGTAAAGGTGGCTATCAGTAACTTAATGCAGTCACAAAGTCTGAGAATACAAAACAGCCAGGCTGTCTGGCCTCACTGGGTAAAGGGATTTAGTATTCTAATTTCAAAATGGTAAAACCCAATCATCCAATTTAGTTTGATGCTGCATGACCATAGGTATTCAGGAAAATGGAAAATGTTCAGGGCCCAGTGCAGTAGAGCAGACAGTACCTCTTCCCATTTCTCAGATCCCCAAACAGATAGCAAATACTTTCATGACAAAAGCTCTTCTATGTTTACCAATAAGAATATGTAGAGAACCAAGAGTACAGTAGATTTCCATTATTTGTGGATTCCATATTTTCAAATTTACCTATTTAGTAAAATTTATTAGTAATCTAAAAATCAGCACTTTAGGCAGTTTTAGAGTCATTTGTGAACCTGCACAGAGGGACAAAAAATCTGAGTTGTTCAATATGCCCATTTTAGCAAAGGTTGAACAAGGCAATACTCTGCTTTCTTTTTTCAGATCTTATAGTATAAACAGTGCCCTTTTCATAGTCCATTTAGTGCTACATTTTTGCATATTTGTGCTTTTTAATTTGTAATTTTGCTATTTAAAATACCCCACAATCAGTTAAAATGGGGAGACTTCTGGTCAAGATGGAGGCATAGGTAAACATGGCTTGCCTCCTTGCACAACCACATCAAAATCACAATTAAATTATAGAACAACCATTACTCAGAACTGTCAGAAATAGAGTTGAATGGAAGTCCAACAACTACAGATTTAAAGAAACCACATACATCCAGGCAGGTAGGAAGTGAGGAGATGCAGAGATGCTAAACAGGCTGGTCCCACACCCACATGTGGTGGGTAAAAATTTAGGAGGGATATCTCAGGAGCGAAGAGTCCCAGTCCCATACTAGGCCCTTTAACCCAGAGTTCCGTTGCCAGGAAGAACGGTCCCCATAAATTCTGGCTGCAAAAACTGGTGGGACTGAGTTAGTAGAAGGAACCTCAGGAGTCCCAAGCAGTTCTTCTTAAAGAACCCACACACAGACTTCCTCAGACTCACTATCTCTGAGCTTGAGCCTCGGATAGCTAGAAAAGCACCAGTGGCATACAGGGAGGAGCAGAAGTGTCTGGCATCAAGGCAAGAGCTGGGGGATACATTTTCCCAGACAGAGAGGAAGGCAGAAGCCATTGTTCCCTTAGTGAACCTTCCCACACAGGCCCACAGAGCTGGCAGGAAGATGCTATATCTGAAACTCCATCCACCTGACTAACACTGTTTTCTCTGATATGGAATTCCCTGGAATTTACCTCCCTCAAATTATGGGCTCACCCAAGCTCTTAATAGTGGCTTTTCTGTTTGTATGCCTGGTCTTGGCTCATGCTTCACAGCTTCCTAACTTATCTCAAATAAGCAACAGCTAGCCTCAAGAGGCCTCAGCTCCAATACCTGTTGCTAAGTGGCCCCAGGCCTGGCACCAGCTACAGCCAGCCAAGGTTCAGAGCTTGGTTTTGCCTGGAAAACTCCAAACCCAGCAGAAGTAGCAGCCATCTGCAGACTGCTTTGTAGGTCATGAGGATGGCCTCAGACAGGACACAGGTGGGATTGACATTGGCCTGCACCACATGCGAAACCCTAGAACCTGTGCACCCAGTGAACCACAACAAGCCACATTGGAGCACCACTACCCTGCCCCTGCACAGCTGATCCTCCATAGTGGGCAGAGGTGGATGGTCAGTGAGCACAGCCAGTCTTTGCAGTTGACTGGCTTGGCTAAATACCCCCATTTAACCTGTCAACAGCAATGAAGGCTCAACTATAAGAGGAGGATGTATTCACCCCACAAGTAGGGAGCACCTTGTGCCGCTGGACCCTACAGGAGACCTACTACATTAAGTCATACTATCAAAACAGTGAATCATAGTAGTTCTACCTAATATATAGAAACAAATACAAGGAGGCCGCCAAAATGAGGAGACACTGGCACATGGCCCAAATGAAAGAACGGATCAAAACTCCAGAAAAAGAACTAAACAAAATGGAGATAAGCAATCTATCAGATGCAGAATTCAAAACACTGGTTGTAAGGATGCTCAAAGAATTTAATGAAAACCTCAACAGCATCAAAAAGATCCAATCAGAAATGAAGAATTTACTAATTGAAATAAAGAACAATTTACAAGGAAACAATGATAGAGTAGATGAAGCCAAGAATCAAATCATGATTTGGAACATAAAGAACCAAAACACGACCAATCAAACAAGAAGAAGAAAAAGAATAACAAAAAAATGAAGATAGTATGAACAGCCTCTGGGACAACTTCAAGAAGTTCAACACTTGCATTGTAGGGGTGCCAGAAGGAGAAGAGAAAGAGCAAGATATTGGAAATCTATTTGAAAAAATAATGAAAGAAAACTTCCCTAATTTGGTGAAGGAAATAGACTTGCAAGTCCAAGAAGCACAAAAAGTCCCAAACAAGATAGATGCAAAGAGGCGTACTCCAAGACACACCGTAATTAAAATGCCAAAGGTTAGAGATAAAGAGAGAAGCTTAAAAGCAGAAACAGAAAAGCAGTTAGTTACCTACAGGGGAATTTCCATAAGACTGTCAGCTGATTTCTCAAAAAAAACTTTGCAGGCTAGAAAGGATTGGCAAGAAATATTTAAAGTCATGAACAGTAGGCATCTACAGCCAAGATTGCTCTACCCAGCAAAGCTACCATTTAGAATTGAAAGACAGATAAAGAGCTTTCCAGACAAGAGAAAACTAAAGGATTTATTTATTACTAAACGATTATTATATGAAATGTTAAAGGGACTTATTTAAGAAAAAGGTCAAAACTATGAACAATAAAGTGGCAATAAGTACATACCTATCAACAACTGAATGTAAAGAACAGTCTAAGCAAACAAGAAGAACAGAGACAGAATCATGGATATGGAGAGTGTTTTGATGGTTGCCAGATGGGAGGGGGTTGTGGGGAAATGCATGAAGATGTGAGAGGATTAAGAGATTAAGAAAGTAAAAGGATTAATAGGTAGCCATGTGGATGAAACCTGCAGTATAAGAAATGGAGCAGCCAAAGAACTTATACACATGAACAATGCACATGACCAAAAGTGTGGGGATTGCCTGTAGGAGTCAGGGCTGCTAGATGGAGAAGGACCAAAGGGGGAAAATTGGGACAACTGTAATAATATAATCAACATAATATAATTAAAAATAAAATCAAATACCCCAGACAAGTAGTGCTGAAGTGCTACTTAATGGTTATGAGTAAAAGAAGGTTGTGATATATACCTTCTAGAGAGAAAATACATACTAGATGATTTGTTCAGACATGAGTTACACTGATTTATTTGTGAGTTCAATGTTTAATAGTCAATTTTATATATTAAGTAAGATATCGCTAAACAGAAAAACACATTAAACAAGATTTACATGCATCAGTTGATGAAAATGTGACCAGAAGTTCATAGGAAACTTACACTCCATTTCCTCTAGAAACTACATCCTGGGCCAACATGAAAGACAGAATGCTATCACTCAGTCATTCTATGAAAACCTAATTATGAACTCTAGAGCATTGAATCCAAGATATAGGAAGTATGTCTTAACACCAAGCTCTCAGAAGAAAGGAAGGAAGAGTGATAAAGTCTAAAATATCTATTGCTATCAATAAATTACTCCTAAATTTAGAAGCTATGACAACAAACATGTCTCATAATTTCTAAGAGTCAGGAATTCAGAAACAGCTTAGTATGGATGGCTCTGGATGAGGGCCTCTCACAAGGTTATAGTCAAGCTGGAACCCAAGGCTGAAGTCATCTCAAGACTTGACTGAGGCTGAAAATCAGCTTCCAAGTTTACTCAAGCTGTTGTGCATAAGCCTCCATTCTTTGCAGGCTGTTGGACAGAGGCACCGTTGCTCTCCAGGAGGCGAATAATGACACTCAGCACAGGCTTCCTGAGTGTCTTTATGATATGGCTGCTTACCTCCCTGAGAGCAAGTGGCCACACACACACAGTAAAGGAGGGAGGGAGGGAGAGAGATAGAGAGACAGAGACAGAGATAGAGAGAGAGAGGATATTAAGATAGAAGCTATAATCTTTTAGAACTAAAACTTGCTAATGATATACCATCACTTCAGGCCATATTTTATTGATCAGGTGAAGAAACCCTATACAATGTGGGAGGAAACTACACAAAGTTGAGGTTGCAAGGTGGAGATCAATGGGAAAAAATCTCTGAGACAGGCAACCACAAAGCAATTTTGTACATATTTTGGTAAGAACAGACTCAAACCTGAAGGTGGGACCATCAGTGGGAAGTGTAGAAAGAGGTCCTCATATACAGCACAGCAATACAACAGAGAGAATATCCATTGACAAAACTTTTAGTCGGTGACATAATGAGCCTGAGGAAAAGTAGTTGTCTGAATTTCACCGTTGAAATGGAGAAGAATGAGAGAAAAAGTGAAAAACAACAGTATTTGTATTTGGGGAAAAATCTGATAACAGAAAATCACTTCTACTTGCCAAGCCCAATTAAAAAAAAAACAAAAAACAAACCAATCAGAAAAACCCAGAGGTTGTCTCTCTTAGTAATTGAGTAAATCATTTAATATTCTAAGCTAAGAGATTGAAATCAATGATAAAAGTGTTTTTCTTAATTAAATATTTCTATTTTTATTTAACAACTCATTACATAATAACCATACTTACCCAAACTAGTTAACCAATGCTTATATTAAGAGGTTTCCCATTTCTGGACTCTCCCAAAGGTCTGAACTGACATTTGATACCATCTTTTGTGCTCAGAGAGGAGGCGTGCAAGATGTATTGACTTTGACAGAGTACATTGGATAATATCTGGTTCCCACTTCCTCACCTGAAATTCTCTACCTTCTTCTTTTATATCAAGGATAAAAAAATATTTTCCTTGCTCAATGGGGACTTTGAAAGGGTGCTTCCTGAATACTCTTACAGAGCTATGACAAAATAATCAGATGGACAAAATGACACTTATTAAGACTTAGAACACGCCCAATACTTAGTTCCACTGCCTCATAAGTTATAAGCTATCTGAATTTCTCGAACTACCAGGGTTTCCTAGGTTGTTTTCCAAATTCATTTTCAAAAGGAAGCATTGTACTAGCAAATGGCCTGATTCTGCAAAATCGTCCATTGTTGAGCTTTTACTAGATGACAAACATTGTGCTAAATGATAGACAAATATTTATATGCATGACAGCCCAACCAGGGAGGTATAATTGGTATAATTTGCCAAGGACTTGTGTTTACAGTCTTGGCTTGAAACATGGCTTGAAACTTCTCTGTAATGTCACCTAGGGCATGGTGATAGCTTGCTCTGTTGTCGCTCAAAATAACTATATGTTTTAGACGAAGTCAGTGTTTCTCACCCTCACGCATCACAGAATTGGAGCTTTTAGAGGTCAGGAACACCATTGACTCTGCTCTTTCTTTCACAGCATAATAGTATATAGTAGGTGATCCACAAATATTGAGTAATTGCCATAAACCTCCCCTTCCCAATCATGATACTAAGTGCCTCCAGTAGCATTCGATTCAAATCAATTTGATTCATGATCATGTACTGACAACTTCTCATTTTGCTGGCATGAAACCAGTTTTAACTTGAGCTTTCTCCTCCAAGGCAAATTCTAAAATATTTCACAAAATTGAAAGTAAAACAGCTATCAGACCCTTTGCCAGTGATCAGCTGGAGCTAAGCTGGAATTAGCAGTAACACTGAGAGCAGCCCAGAGAGTCAAGAAGACTTTGCTTTCTTTGAGCTAAGGTTCCATTTCTGGCATTTTTTCTCCTCACTACTTGTCCAGGCAGAAATAACTAAGCCAAGGTATTAGATTGGCTAATACTGCAGCCTCTGCCAGATTCTGGTGAAATGTCTCTACTGTATATCAGAAGTAGATGTCACCTATTGAGTGAGATCTCTGATAATTACTATTTTTACCATGGTTATCTTTAGTAGTTTGTATACTCTTGGACAGGATTAGATATGCAAATAAATATCTACAGGGTCCAGCAGAAGTAACACCTGCTTGGGTGTGGTTGGTAGGGTAATAATATGGGTGTAATAATTTATAGTTTTAATATGAACATTTCACCTAAAATATCATATGATGTGCATAAGTGTGATGTTATTATGTTACAGAGTCACATGCTTATGATTTTGTAATAAAAGCTTTTGTAATAAAAAGGGGCATTATTTGTGCTGGGCCCTTGCTTTATGCTCATAAATAATGACTCTGAAAGCCATTGGTTATTTCAATGATGCTACCTTTTGAAAACTCTTCTTCCCAAATTAAATTCAGAACTAGTTTATGAGTTGCAAAAATAAAGTAAAACAGGCTTATTCTTTGTTATTAACCATATAAGAAAATCAGTTTTCTTGCTCTACAATCACAGTTAACTTATTTTCCTTAATGACAATTGCCATGCATGATTCTCAACCTTATTGAACCACCTTGACTGACAAACAAAATTTGGCTTTAAAAAATAAAAAATAACAGCAAAATTGTTCTCAAAAGATGTATATTTTGGACATATCATTGAATAGTGTTTAGTGTATGGCCATCTATTTATCTCTTGATCCTCATAGTTGGTGCCACCAGGGGAGACAAAGCAGTTAGAATTTATACAAATTTAAAAACTAAGCATAAAATTGAAAGAAAAATCAGAGAAAGTGAAAATTTAGTTAGTTTAGGGCAAAAGAGTAAATCAAGAAAGCCATAAGTGATAATTCTTAGAATCAATGTGATGGAATCTACTAATTACACCTTTGACTACTAGAGATATCAAGGAAAAAATCAGTCTTGGCTGGGATTAGGGCAGAGACAAACAAATAATAATTTCTCAAGGACTAGAAGAAAGATGACCTAGTACAGGTAACAGGTTAGACGTGTCAATACAAGGCTAGTCAGTACAAAAGTACGAAAATTGTTAGAAGACTACAGGTTAAAAGATGAACCCAACATGAAGCAGGGCAACTCTGCACTGGAGACTAACAAGAACCATCACAGAATGAATGGAATGATTTATCAGAAAAACACCCAGAGCAAATAGTGTTGGTTCTGTTCTCTCCTTCTGTGCTTATAACCAGTGTGACCACACCACCCTATTTACACCACTGCTTGAAGCTGAGTTTTCCTTTCTATTCCCAGCACAAAGGCCTGTCATATCCAAACTGGATAACTGTAATCTCCACTCCCTTAGATTTCCTAGTGTGAGCAGATGCTGTGATATCTCAAATTGTTATCTGTTACAATCAGAAAAAATATAGTTTATGAAATATACTTTGCTGAGAAAAATAAATCCCAGTTCCTTTACTTTACCAGCCAAAGAACTACACAAAAACTGGGACCACTGGCAAATCTTACTTGAGAAGACTTTTAGAAAATTCAAACCTCATATCTGAACACTGATAAATAATCTAAATTATGAAAGAGATTCATATAAACATAAGTCTATTCATAAGTGTTTACAGGGATGTTAAATTAGGGAGGGAATAAAAAGTCACATTCAGACAATATTTATTGAGATTCTATCTTTTATAGAAAGAAACATCAATATGAATGAAATATCATTCTTGCCTTCAAGAAGCATTCACTTTAAAATGAAAATAATTGAAAAAATATATATTTTAAAAATTCTAAAGTAACTTATGATTTCACCTAATAGGTAATGAAAATTTTATCAGGATACATCTGAAAATAGAATTTAGCTTTTTCAGTTGTGGGAGAAAAAGGTAGATTCGATAAAAACAATACCAACCAAAATGTCAGAGTGCTTTATGAATCTATTTCTGAAGAAAAATTTTTCAATTGCCTTGTATATTTTTTACCATAGCAGAGAATGCTTTGGGGCCAGCTATGTCATATAATACAGAGAAGTGTGCAGAAGACAAGAAAGTAAATAGAAAGAAACCTAAGAAAAGAAACAAATGAATTAGACT
The DNA here is from genome assembly GCF_021234165.1 of Pteronotus mesoamericanus. Classification (NCBI taxonomy): domain Eukaryota; kingdom Metazoa; phylum Chordata; class Mammalia; order Chiroptera; family Mormoopidae; genus Pteronotus; species Pteronotus mesoamericanus. The sequence continues at coordinate 11,509,783 of NW_026555247.1, read as the reverse complement.
TCTTTTTTCTTTACTTTTGAAAAAGTGCTAAATGGTAAAATAAGTTTACAAAGCACAAGATACACTGTTCCTCTACCCCTTCGGGAATTTAATGCGTGCAGCATATTAAAATCTCAAGAACCATAAACGACCCTGCATAGCCTCTGAAATTTTGAGAAAGAAGGACAAAGTAGGAAGAGTCACAATACCTGATATCAAACTATATTACAAGGCCACTGTAACCAAAAGAGTCTGGTACTGGTATAAGAACAGACATATAGATTAATGGAACAGAATAGAGAGCCCAGAAATAAACCTGTGTCAGTATGGTCAGTTAATATCTGACAAAGTGAGCAGGAACATAAAATGGAGTAAAAATAGTCTTTTCAATAAATGGTGTTGGGAGATCTGGACAAGTACATGCAAAAAAATGAAATTCGACCACCAACTTACACCATACCCCAAAATAAACTAAAGATGGATAAAAAACTTAAATATAAGTTGTGACACCATAAATGTCCTAGAGGAAAACAGAGGCAGGAAAATTTTAGATACTCCACGCAGCAATATTTTCAGTAATACATACCCTAGGGCAAGGGATATAAGGAAAACAATAAGCAAGCAGGGCTACATCAAACTAAATATCTTCTGCCCAGCTAAAGAAAACATTAGCAAAATGGAAAGGGAACCAACCTCATAGGAAAAAATATTTGCCAATGATACTTCAGACGAGGGGGTTTGATCTCCACAATATATAAAGAGCTCCACACCAAGAAGACAAGCAATCCAATTACAAAAGGGGCAAAGGACCTGAACCGACACTTCTCCAAGAAGGGCATACAGAGGGCCCATAGACGCATAAAAAAATGCTCAACATCACTAGCCGTTTGAGAGATGCAAATTAAAAGCACAATGAAATACCGCTTCACACTGGTCAGAATGACCATCATTAATAAATCAACATACAAGTGCCGGTGAGGTTGTGGAGAAAAGGAACGCTAGTCCACTGTTGGTGGGAGTGCAGACAGGTGCAGCCACTGTGGAGAACAGTATGGAATTTCCTCAAAAAACTAAAGATGGAATTGCCTTTTCATCCACTCTTCCCATAGCTGGGACCATACCCTAAGAATCCTGAATCATCAGTTCAAAATAACCTATGCACCCCAATGTTCATAGCAGCACAATTTACAATAGCTAAATCTGGAAACAACCTGAGTGCCCATCAGTAATTGAATGGATCAAAAACTATGGTACATTTGTACAATGGAATACTACGCAGCAGAAAGAAAGAAGGACCTCCTACCCTTCTTGACAGCAGGGATGGAACTGGAGAGCATTATGCTAAGTGAAATAAGCCAGACGGTGAAAGAAAAATACCATACGATCTCACCAATAGGTGGAACCTCATCAACAAAACAAGCAAGCAAAATACAACCAGCGACACTGAAATAAAGAACAAAGTGACAGTAGCCAGGGGTCAGGAGGCCATAACAGAAAAAAGGGGAAGAGTCATCGAGGAACATGTATAAAAAACCCCTGGACAGAGCCAAAAGGGGGAGGGATTGAGAGTGGAAGGTGGGGATGGGCGGGGTGAGGGAAAGTGGTAGTGGGAAAATGAAGGCGACGATACCCGAACAACAATAAAAAAATGCAAAAAAATAAAAAGAAGAAGAAGAAACTGACATTGATCAGAGTGGAGAGGAGAGGGGGATAATGGGGGAAAGAAGGGGAGGAGAAGGCAAAGGAATATGAATAGAGGACTCATGAGCATGGAAAACATGGGGGCATAGCCTGTGGGAGTCGGGGCACAGGGTAGGGTGAGCGATGGGGAAAAAGGTGGGACACCTGTAATTGAACAACGATAAATTTTAAAAAAGAAATTTTAATAAAGAAGTCAAATAGGTTTCTTGGATCCTATATATTTTGCAAACTCAGAGGAAGATAATTTTCCTTTATTCTGTCTTTATAAATGATGAAACTGATTTATGCAGAGCATACAGGGTTGAGATCCCAGGCCCAACATTTATTAGCAATTTGACTTCAGAACTTTTCAAAGTCTCAAGCTTTTGTTCCTTTTCTTTTCAAAGGGTAAAAATAGAATCTACGTTGGGTTGAGAAAGGGTGCTGAGCTCAGTTCCTGTTACAATGAACACTGATTGTTATATTAACAACACATGAAACACTTGGTATTATGTTAATTTAAAAGTGTGTAAAAGTCTTGTAGAAGCCTGGCTTTCTGGAAATAGTACTGTCTTTTACACTTGCACTGAGCAGGAATGAGAAAATCTGGACACTCTCCTGCAAGCCAATGAGAAAGCTGTTGGAGTCTGTCTCCAGCAGTCGCATAAAATCTCCATCACCACACTCCCATTTTCACAGTTACTCCTCGGTTGTATACTCTGTTCCTATATGAATTCTTACCTTGGAGCTTTTTCTTAGACGCTTCCTCTCAACAAACCAAACTATTTAAAAAAATACTTCTTACACGCAAGCCACGGTAGTCACAATACTGAAGACAGAAGCAAGGAAGAACTGGGCTATTTCAAACCCTCCTGATTGCATGAAGTCTGGCCTCCCTGGGAAGTGGTGTGTGGTGAGCCCTGCTGCTAGATCCAGGATCCTTGACACATCACGTTTCAATGCTGGAAAAGTTATTTACTGTAGGTGAGCTGTAGATTCCTCACATATAGTATAAGTTATTCACATTCATCTTTCAAATTCATAACAGATGTCAATTCCCTTCTGAATGTCTTATTAGGAAAATAGTTGACTTTTTCCTTAAAAACTTGTGCACTAATTACTGACCAGAGATTCCACATCTAAAAATTCTGTACTTGCATGTAAAATTGATTCTTTTGATTCATAATTTTAAAAATATATATATGAGGTTCTTTATGATGATGAAATATATTTGTGGATATCAAGTAATGCTACATTGTCTTTTTGAGACTATGAAAATCAGGGTAAATGACTGCTTTTCTTTGAATATTATAGCACCTGAACTGGTATCATACATTTTTGAGTCTTTTGTAAAGGAATGGGAAAATTACCAAAATAGATACTTTTTAAAAGCTTTTAAAATTTAAAACATTATTCAGATTTTTTGTTTGAGTTCTTATTTCCTATTTATTTAATAGAGTTCTTATTTCCTATTAAAAGTTGAGCTATTAGACCTGGCTGGTGTGGCTCAGTGGATTGAGTGCCAAGCTGTGAACAAAATGGTCGCCGCTTGGTTCCCAGGCAGGGCCCATGCGGGGGTTGTGGGCCAGGACCCCAGCAGGGGCCACACAAGAGGCAAACACACAGTGATGTTTCTCTCCCTCCCTTTCTCCCTTTGCTTCCGCTCTGCATACAAATAAAAAAATAAATAAAATTAATTTTTTTAAAGCTTTAAAAAAAACAGGAAAAAAAATTGAGATATTAGCCTTGGACGGTGTGACTCAGGTGGTTGGAACATTGTCCCATACACTGAAGGCTGAGGGTTCGGTTTTCACCAGGACACAACACATGCCTGGGTTGCGGGTTCAATCCCTAGCTGGGAAGACTAGGTGGGGGAGAAACGAATCAATGTTTTTCTGTTACATTGATGTCTGTCTCTCTGTCTCTCTTCCTCTCTTTCCTCCTCAATCTTCTCTCTCTCAAAGCATGAAAAAATGTCCTTGGGTGAGTAAAAAAAAAAAAAATAAAGTTGAGATATTATAGTAAATTAAAGTAGATTCGAAATTGTAATTCAGATTTTATTGTGGTAGAAAGTAATATATGCAACATATTAAAATGTATTATTATTTTAAAAATATTTAGAATATGTTATAAAATATAGTCTAGCTTTAGGCTATCTAAAAATAATCTTGTTCCTGTCATTGTCCATTATTAAAAATACAACTTCACTTTCAATTATGAATTAAAACAACTTCTTTCCAATTATTCCCTTAATTCTTGGATGAATAAAATTCATTAATTATTTGAATAAATACTTTTGAAGGTGCTAAAAAACATAAGAACAAGAGTAATCATAGTGTGAACATTCACATGTTGTGCTTATTCAATATACACAAACTCTAGAAATACTCAGTTTAAATTTAGAAATTGAACCATCAGAAAATATTACATTTCTAATTTTCTCTTACATAAAAAATACATATAGGTGTGCATGATAAAATGAAGATACGTTTTAACAAAACTCTTGCAGAGTAATCTTTGCTCAGAACAGTATTTGACTTGTAGTTTAACCAAATAATATCCCCTGAGAAAAAGGAGGCATTTAAAGAACCAAACTAAACTGCTTCTTTTACAGATTAAACCCAGAGAGGCTGCCCAGTACCCTTGGTAACTGGTTCCTTGGACTTGGAACTGGAATTCGGTCTTGGTTTCATAATATGTATGCTATACTGTGCTGCATCCTCTGCATTTAAACTTTCTACCTATTGATATATCTCTTCAACTCCTGAAATAATATTTTAGATGGTGCAGTTCCCTCATGCTTCAGGTTTTAATTTACAGGGCTGTAAAAATGTAACATATATCTCATTCAGCATTCCCCATTGGTAGAACTCATGGTACTTCTCATTTAAATACAACTCTTTGTAATAGCCAAAATATTTATTATTAAAAAACATTTCTTACTCCACTCTGATATTATATTCATACATTGAGGTTTTTCTCCTCAGGCAAAAAGAGTTAATAATTCTGATACAAAGAATGCAATTTGGGGCAGGGGAAAGTGGTGGCGGGAAGGTAGAGGCAAATGTATTAGAACAATAAAAAAATAAAATAAAGTAATCTAAAAAAGAATAAAGAGCATTTAAAGTGATTTAACTTTTTTTAAATGTTCAGTTTAAAAATAAAGGGGAAAAATTCATTCCTCAAAACTAGTATTTTAATCAGGGCAAATTGGGAATTTTACCCCAACTATTAGGAAAAAAGTTCCTGTATACTGGCAATAATGTTTAAAAACTTTCTGTTCCTAAAATGAAATATGTCACTGTATAATAACCTAGAAAAATGGGCTAAACTCATTAAAAGAGCATCTCTCTCTTCCTCTCCCTCTCCTCCCTCTGTCCCTGATTTTTTCCCTGTCTCTCTCTCTTCATCTGTCTCTCTTTTTATTTTATTTTGTGTGTGTGTGTCTACTTCAGCTATTGTGAGCTGATCATGTACACAAGTTGTGCATGAAATGATGCTCTTTGGTTTTGCAATGAAATTAATTCTCTTAGTGACTTTCAATAGTGCTTCCTAAGACTGGCAGCTTGCCATTTGGAAAAAAACCAACACTTGGCTCCCCTGGGCCCACTGAACAACATTGCTTCGAGATAGCATTAGTAGCTGAAGAAAATGGAAATGGGAAGCACAGACTACTTGAAACATATAAAATAGCACAGCTAGTACGCTTTTAAAGTAGAAGAGGGGGAAACAAAACAAGAACTGTTGGCCTTTCAAAAGAATTTTTATTCAACATCTATTCTCAAAGAGACATTTTAGAATTCAAAAAAGAATGAAACTATTCACTTCTAATTTAGTTGGTAAATGAAACAACTGAGTACTTTATTAATTAGAAATAATTGACACTGACCAGGGTAGGTATAGTGCAGTTTAAGATCATATCAAGAACTGTGGGTAGTTCATTGTTTATTTATACCATGCAAGGCAAGTGATAAACACTTAAATTTTTATTCATTAGTTGAATGACCTTATACAATGTTGTTTTCATCTTTTGGACTTCCAAACAAGTTTTAATTTTTCATGAATCGTTTTAATCAAAGATAAAAATGTACCATTTAAATACTTCTTTAAAAAAGATCACCTAAGATTATAACTATATTATATTTAAAATATGCAATAAATTTCCTGTCTACTTAAAGCGAACAAAAATGAAACAGAACAACTCTTTGACAATCAAATTAAAAATTCTACAAAATGTATTATTTAAACATAATAATATTTTTGGCCCACTTAATTTCATTCAAAATATGTTTATTTCCCAGACTTTGCAAAAACATTCTTATGAATAACTGTTGTTTATACTGTTAAAATTAATTCAATTATCAATTCTCCTTTCATAAAATACTCACTAAAAAAGAGGCAGAAATACTATAATATGTAAAATACTTTATTTTATCAAGATGTAGAGTATGGACTTTGTATCTGGGCTCCAGTGTTAAAAGCTTGTTGTTGCTTTATAATGCTTTAAAGTTAACAAGCCATTTAAAGATATCTAGTTTTTATTAAGCACTTGTGATATTCTAAATTCTTAAAACTGATGAAATCAATTTCCCCATGATCCCATGACATTATAAATGGTATTGTAATCTAACTATAGAAGAAAATATGACAAAGAAGAGCTAAAGTAACTCCTAGAATATGTAAGGAATGAATAGTCAGAAAAAAGATCCAAGCCACATAGTTTGTCCTCTGACTCTTTTTAAAAAAATATTTTATTTCTTTTTAGACAGAGAGGAAGGAAGGGAGAAAGAGAGGGAAAGAAACATCAATGTGCGGTTGCCTCTTACACGCCGGAGCTGGTGACCTTGCCTTCAACCCAGGCATGTGTTCTGATTGGGAATCATCCCTACTCTTTTTATATATGTAACGGAATGCCTGCTTTATAGTTTTCCATGTGTCCCTTCTACCTAGTTAATTATTTTACAAATGAAAAAAAAATCAGTTTAAGAGCTACAAACACTAAAGAAACCAAAATCTCCAAGGAGTACCACCTTCTGAGATTATGTATTACACTCAAAATTTAATTTCAGATGGTTTCCAATTTACAATGGTTTGACACACGATTTTTATACTTTACAATGGTGCAAAAGCAATACACATTGAGCAGAAATTGTACTTCCAGTTTTGAATTTTGATCTTTCCTGGGCTAGCAATATGCGGAATGATATTCCCTCATGATGCTGGGCCGCCTTAGCGAGATGAATTTAGGCCAACATAAGTGTTCTGAGCACATTTAAGTTAGGCTGGGCTAAGCTTTGATGTTTGGTAAGTTAGGTTTATTAAAAGCATATTTTGACTTCTGATATTTTCAACTTATGATAAATTTACCAGGACATGGCCTCATCACATGTCAAGGAGCACCTGTATAATTTCCCAGTCTAGTGAGTGCTTGGATAATTTTGGCAGGTAAAGCTTTGAGGATGATGTCTAGAAAAAGAATGTTTAATGAGCTTATGTTTACTTTGAAATTAGGTTTTACTCATACTCATTTTTTACTTGCATTTTAAAAACCATTATGATAACTTTGTACAACAAAAAGGGATCATCCCTTATTCCAAATAACATTACACAATGTATATTAAATAATGACATAAGTAATTGAGTACATTCTAGATTATAGAAAGAGTTCTGGCTCTGTCAATTCTTAGATAAGTCCCTGGTGGTGTATTGAAATTACATTAGGGAATTAATTATTTATAAAGTTAAAGGACAAAGATTTAGTGATAGGTTAATATTGATAGAACAGATTCTAATTCCAAAGTAAAAGTCATCCTACCAGAAGAGAGGGTGGGCAAGGGGGAAGTCAATTGTTATAGCAGCTGAAAATTGCTTTCATGTTAACTGTACAAGGCTCAAATGAAAAAGGATGACACAAAATATTATATGAACACTTTAATTTATGCCCTCACAATCTTTTTCCCTTGGGTAATATATTTATCCCAAACATTTAATTAGGAGATTTATATCATGGGAGTATGATAGTAATGAGACAGACTGGGAGTGTTGCTTATAGATCTGTGACTAGGAATACCTCTGCTGCATCATAAGAAAAGGCACATCATAGGAATACGTGGCTCTGAAAGACACCTACTGATTTTGGGGAGCCTCTGCTGCACCCCAACCCCTTTTACAATTGCCAAAAGATGTGGCAAATATAAATTGTCTTACAAGCTTTAAAATGCGTCTTTTAATGCCCAGGGTGGTTAGAACTCTCAGTCAAGAGGGTCCTGATGCAGAGGCTCAGGCTATATTGCTTAAATAATATAAGCCACTAGACATTTACAACATGGTTTAAACAATGAATAAACATACCAGTGTTGATCAGTGGAAGACAAATTGTAATGATATGTAGTCCTGATTCATTCCCTCCCATTCAACACCAGAGATATAGCAGCAAAGAAAAGCCTTTCATTGTTTCATGGAAATAATTGCCTCGGTGTACATGTGATTCTAAAGAACCAAAGGATGAAATCTGTAATAGCTACCTGGGGAAAGTCTTTTTCCAGAAGGTGCAGACTGCTAGAGGAAAGAGGGCTGTGCTTTGCTTGATATTTATAAAAATGCTGTCACAGTCCTAAGACCTCTCTTGTTTTGATGTCATACTTTCACTTAACTGCCAGCCTCAATGGGCACACGCAGTTCCATTTCAGCTTCAGTCTCATGCCTTCCCCGTTTTATACTAGACACATCTGAACCTCCCCATAATCTCAAGTAGCCAACAGCAGGCCCTGTCACGCAAGCAGTGAAACTGTATGTTTGAGTGATTATCACAGTGGTCCATTATTTGTTCAGTGACAGAGACTTATGATGAAAGCTTCTGAAATGCCATTTGAGATGACAGGGAATGAAAATCCCCAAGTCAGAGATTGTAGCTCCCAGGGTCTCCAGAGCAGCGTTGTTGTCAGTGAAGCTGGATGTGTGCAAAGATGTTGCACCGTGGACAGCCCCCAGATCAATTCATCATCACAGGCCGGGAAACTCACTTGTGGCAAAATCGATATAGAACTTCAGGCTCCCCGATACAAAATCAGAGAGAATTTTATTTAATCTTTTACTTTGCAAATGTTAGCTCTAAATCCAATGAGGAAAACTACATGTTGGACTTTTCTATAAAGTTGAACTATAACAAAAAGATTGCCCAAATATTATTAAAGAACTAATCTAGGATGTTACCAGGGCCTAGAAACGTACTATTTCACTCTGATGTCATTACAGGGAAATAAAGATAAATTTATAATGAATAATAAAATAATCCAGATAGGTAAAAACTGCATGGTTCAAATAGGTAAAAGGTCTGAAAAGTAGCATTTATATAAAAATGAAAATACTATGTTGTTATTTAACATTCAGGGATCTCAAGTACTTAACGACTACAAAATAGTTGTTATAGAAGGTAAGGAAAATGTAGTATGGGAAGTTCTAATTTCTTAAAGAAGCTTGTCATTGTAACAGTGTGATTAACAATAGCAAAAACTAACTATATTTACTTTAGAGTCAAACTTTTTTGTTTTTTGCCAGACACAGTGCCAAAGTCTGTAGAGGTAACTATAAATTAATATTTACAGTAACCAATGAGTTAGACACTCAATAATTTCATTTTACAAAAGAGGTAATTGAAAGACAGAAAAAGTAAGTAATAGCACAAGGATGCAAACCTAGTATGTACTTGATCTAAAATAGGAACCCAGGTAACCCAGCTTGGGAGTGTGTGCTTGTATACAGTGGCATACTCCTGAAAATGAAGCCATTTTTTTCTTCGCCAATGTACTAGAAGCCTTTTGTATGAAAACTCAAGTATTTTAGGGAAATTACGTAGAAAATGGCCTGACCTTCTTCTAATAGTCTTTGCTCTCACTCTTGAAAATACCACTGTAGCCATAATCATACTATGTGTTAGCATTGTTAGCTCCTTGAAATTGCACAAGTGGTAATGAAATTAATAAGATTCTCTAAAGCAAAACATTTATATCTAGGACATAAACTATCATCAATTCCTGAAATATTCCAAACCATTCTCCTCCAAGTCTTGGCATCTTATACTAGTTGGAATTCCAGTGGAAATTAGGTTAATAGGGGAAAGAAAATACCAATGTGCTTTAATTTTAATAGTCTTTGCAATTACACACACATGCATGCATACACACATTGAATCCAAATTCAAGGGTTGATCCGACAATGCTATATAAGTTCCATTGTCCAAATTAATCTAATATTGATTTGTTATTATATTACTACCCTCTTTACTTTGAAGCTGACAATATAATTATAGTTGTTTACTAAATTAAAAGCAGTTTTCATAAAGGCAGTGTTTAGAAAACAGATCTATACAATACAAAAAACACTTAAGATTAATTCTGATACTCTCTACAGAGTAAATAAAAAACACAACATAAAATGTAGATTATTCTGTGTATAAAATAATCAACACATTTCCCATCATACATCAGTCTGGACTTGGTAGTCAGAGAATTTTCACAGAGTAAATATCTTTTATCATCCTAACAAATGGTTTTGGAGTATTAGAAGAAGAGTGTATCAGCTTTCGAACTGAACATGCCCCTGTATTCAGAGGTCTAGCTTTCTCCTTAAAACTACTCCAGATTGTGTAGAAATTCAAGCACTGGGCATCAGTCCATTACTAAAAAAATGATATTTTTATATCTTGACAGCTTGCTAGTAATGTGTGGAGACAAAAGAGCGCTACTAAAGTCCAATTAATTCCTACCTCGTGTTTTATAACACAAGGCTATAGCTGAGCAGAATTTTAAATCCTAAAGTCAAGAATATATTTACTCTGAACAGATTTGAGGAATAAACAATTTATAAACTCACTGCTGTTTAAATTTCCAGTTCTTTTAGGACAAGATTCAACCACAGGTTTTTGTTTTACTTGTTTAATTTTATATTTAAAAAATGGAAAGTATTTGTATAGTACATACATAGAGTGAATTCACTGGGGTATGACTTCTTTTCATAAGGACATAAACAAGAGGGTTCAGGAAAATGTAAAAAAAAAAATCTCCTCTCTGAAATACTCTGTCACTGAGAATCTAAGTAAAAATACATATTTTTAATATTTTCTATTTACAGTATAAACTTTTATACCTTAGTATGTATTGTAGAATAATTAAGTAAGAGTATCATTACCTCACCCTCTAATAAATGTAAGTGGATGTGCACTGATATTTATTTGCTTTCTTTCCTCCTAAAACCTCAGGTCAAGTGCTCTTGACAACTCATCTGCAGATCCCCACTGGTAAGGCAGCATAAAGACTGCTTCTGTTATTTCATTTTAGAATTTTTCCTGCAGCTGATATGCTGGTACCAGCTGGGGATCATGTATCCAATATCTGCCTCCTCACATATTCCACCTAGAATGGCGTTAATTCTCTTCAGGAATAATTTATCTTAGTTATTCCCAGTAAGGGGTCCACTTCTCCTGCTTATATTCATAGTTTATCATCAAAGGTTAAACTTGATATAATGAAATATTAACATGTTTTTAGCTTCTCTGTTGCTATGATCAAAATAAAGTGCATTGGTAAGATCTGGACATAGAATTAGTCCAAAGCTGGGCGAAAGAACAAGACTGATCATGTTGGCTTAAAAGTTTCTAAGTAATTTATGTTATATCAAATATTTTAACCATTAACTAATAATTTTAGCCAAATTGCTGAGACAAAAATAAATGCCAGAAAGCTATAGATAATATATTCTTACATATAGAGAAACTAGCCATGAAAATCACATGAATTTCTTTAAAATATTTCCCATAAAGGATAAGTTGAACAATTGTGCATATACAATTAGATTAGGGTTTTAGTTAATTGCAAGCTTAATTAGATTCAAGAGTATTTATGATGTGACCACCAAAAACAAAACCAAAAAATTAAAGCCATTATTCATTTATTTTCTCAATGTGTGCATTTTATGTGTTTCATAAAACAAATGTAATTGAATATTTACTACATATGGAAAGTTTCTGAGGCACTGGGTATATACTAGTAAACATGATAGATAGATTTCCTGCTGGATCTTGAGGAGTATGCAGTTAAGCAAGGAAGACAGATGGTTAAATCAGACACTGTATTGATAGATAGTAAGCTTTAAGATAAACAAGCACATGTATTATGAAAACTCCATGCTGGAGGAACTGTCATAATTAAGGAGGATATAAAATAAATAAATACATACATGCATACATACATACAGTTTTTGAAAGAAAGAATGCTAGTGATAGAGTTATCTTTGGAAGGGAGGAGAAATGAATGATCTGGAAGTAGAAAGGTTTTTTGTGGTTTTTTTTTTAAGTCCCAGAAGCTAGAGAGAACATGGCATATTCAAGAAACTAAAAGAAATTAAGCATAGCTGGAATATAAAGTGTGATGTGAAAATAAAAATGATATCAAGAAGAAGGGATAAGTAGTAGCAAGAGCTGGGAAATGCTCATAAATTTGAAAATGTTTAGCTTTATCTGAGAAGTAGCGAAAAGATGATTCAAATTGTTTAAACGCAAGTGTAGATCTATATAGAAAAATGATCACAATGTTTTATGAAGATCATTTAGACTTGGATGTAGGCTTTAAGAATCTCTAAAAATTCAGGATTCCCAATTAGGAAGAGGTAATGTAATCTTATATTGGAGTGTCGTAGAGAGACTTAAAGGTAAGATCTAGGAAAGACATTCTATCCCTAAAATAACAAAATAAATAAATAATTTGTCTCATTATCTCTGGGAATTTGTCTCTGTCCTAGAATTCAGGTGGGGAAAAGAAATTTGTAAAAACTAAGGTTATGTCAGACACAAGAGTAAGTTCCAAATTTACACAGAACATGAACCGTAAAATCCTAAAATGATCACTTATATTTTTAATCATCCCCCAGGCTATGAAAACCCTTGAGTATGCACAAGAATAAAAGAAAAAAATGAATTCACTCTATAACTTAAAAAAATCTAACTAACCTAAAAACTAGCTCAAAAAGAAAAAATCACACAAGAGAAACATCAGGGAAGAGGCAGCACACATAATAAGAAGTATATTTAGATTCCCAACAATTTCATGTAAGAGTAATTCTGTAAAAGATTACAAAATACATACACTGAAAGTGACTGATGATGTAGAAAGAGAAGTTGGAAAATAAAAACAATTAAGGGAAACAAACAAGCAAGTTTAGAAAACATCAAAATGAACTTGTGGAAATGAAAAAGAGTCTTAAAATTAAACACTCAATGGGTAAAAGATGGAGCTGAGAAAATTATCCATATGTCAGCAAAAGAAACAAAGATGAAAAATATGAAAGATCAATTAAGGTAGGGAAACTAATATGAGAAATTACTGCATAGATTAAATATGTAGTCCACAGAGGAGGAAAAGAAATAGAAGGAAAAATTATAATGAGAAAAATTATTAATGAGAAAAATACAAAGAATTTTCCAGAAATATTGAAAGTAATAGTTTATTAAATAAATCAAAAATATAAAATAAGAACGGACAACAGTGTAGTGAAACTATTACAAATAGTATAGCACACAAGAAAACCTAAAGAGTAACACTAACAAAAACACAAATTAACTCCAAAGAAACAAACAATGGTATCGGGAGTATTCTTCCCAAAAGCAACAAAAGAAGCCAAAGCCTTCAACTGTCAATGCAGAATCCAATACTCTATAAATTTTCATTAAAAATAGAGGGCAAATTGAATTTTTAGGTAAAAAAGAAGAAAAACCCTATGTGTTTTCAACTTATAAATTCAGTCACATACCAAGTAAACACAAAATTCTACAAAAAAAGGAAACTACACTCAAAACAGAAAAAGCAACAGTAAGGTAATTATGAAAATTTACAAGTAATTGAGGAGCATTAAAAACATGGATCTAAAATACAAGATGAGAATATCATGGAACATACAAGGGGTGTAATCAGAGCTAAAGTGTTCTAAGATCCAACAATTATGTTCTTTGAAGAACTGTAGAAATATTGGTAAACTTTAGATTTCATCCAGTTATATAAGTTAGAAAATTATATTCACTATGAAATAGAAATAAACTGTATACCCTCTTAATTAGCATAAAAGAAAAAAGGATATAAACAAAAATTGATACATTTAATAGAAGAAAGTAAAAGCTAAGATGTAGCAAACAAAACCCACCATAAACAGAAGATAGAAAATAAAATCATAGAATTGGAGGATAGGTAAAAAAAGGTGAAAGTAATTAAGAAGTACAAATGCCAGTTATAATAATAGTCACAGGGATGTAAAGTACAGCATAGGGAATATAGTCAATAATATTGTAAAAATTGTGTATGGTGTCAGGTAAGTATTAAACTTACTGGGGTAATCACTTCATGAGGTATATAAATAACAAACAGAAAAGAAAAAATGGTAGAATAAATTCCAAGTATATCAGTAATCATGACAAAGGTGAATTAAGTGCATCACTTAAAAGATAAGAATTCTCAAATTGAATTTTCAGTAATCCACATTACACTTTTTATAAATGTCACATTCAAACATAATGACAAAAATGCTGAAATCAAAAGGATGAAAAAAATATGAGATATATTAACAAAGAAAATAAAACAAAAACTGAAATAGTAGTGAAAACAAAATAGACCTATATTAAAAACAAACAAAAGAAGAAAGAACAAAAACATATTTAGGAGAGCCAGAGAAACCAAGCATTAAGATGTTTCTGAACCTGGAGGCCTGAAACTCGTTACTTGCAAAATCAATGAGCAAAAACCATGAAGGTGCACGTGCACGTGGCAATTCCACTTCTGCAGACGTGCCTACCAGATAGTGTTACACCTATGCTGAAGGAGATGTGCCCAAGGTTGCTCATGTTAACAGTGTTTGCCCAAAACTATAAACAACTTAATTGTCCACATCTAGGAAAATGGGTAAAGAAACGATGGTATATTTATAAAATGTAAAACTAAATTTTTAATAAAAATAAATAAAATAACATGCTAGTTCTAATAGATGTCAATATGAGTAAATCTCAATAATGCTGTTGAAGAAAAGTATGTTCATTATAATATATCTGTAACTTGGAAACATATAACACATACTGTATGTTGCTCATGGACACACACATAGGTGAGGATGGAAGGGAAGAATATACAACAGCTCCAGAACGGTTGTTACGTCTGGAAAGAGTAAACTGTATTGGAGAGAACTGCAAGCCACTGAATTCTTGCTGAACGTTTTTATTATATCTCACATTTGGACACAAAACCTGACTTTTTTATGAGCCTCCTTACTCAGTACAGCTGGTCCGTGAACAAAGTTGTTTTGCTATAATGTTGATGAGGTACCTTAGGAACCCAACCCTTGTTTAATATCAGATTATGGCAAAGTTGATCTGGTTACACAGCATGTTGTTTAAAGTCACAGAACCTATGGGCAATGTCTATTGTGGACTTATTGTGAATCTTACCTTTTCAAAAATTTAAAGTTAAAACTAAAACTAAACTTTTGAAATCTTATTTTTTTCCCAGGACTAATTGTAAAATAGCCAATAGTGGAGACTACGGCAGTAGTCAATGAAATGCCTCAGGATTTACATTATTACATCAGTTTTCTTGAGGTATCAAATTGATAAAAAAAATTTCCTTTATTAGGGACAATCCTGCTTGCTTTAAATCACATTAACATTGATATCCTTACAAGTGAACTGATTGCAAACCTAATCAAATTTAAAGGACATTTAAAGGATAGTGAATATTTTCATTTAGCGTTTAGCTTCATTATCCTAGCAAATAATGAGAGAGAAAAAAAAAAAGACAGACAGAGAGAGAGAGAGAGAGAGAGACTCTGTCCCTAGGCTTTAGGCAACCAGTTGCTCCCAAAAGGCTTTGGGAGCCTTTTTCGTCTCATCACAGTCCGCAGATTCTACTCAACATGAGTCCCTTGACAGAAGAGGTTTACCTTCTCTTATAGGTATAAAGCCATTTCCACTTCATTTTTAAATAAAGCCTAGGGGCTAATGGTTTGGCAGAATTAACAAGACACTTTCAAAGTTTAGTGTTTCAAAAATTTGTCCCAATCGTATACACAAACAAACAAAAAAAGAAACAAAACTAAACATGGCAATACAGTGCTGCCTACCTTTGCTCTGCAAAAGCTTTATTCATCGGGAAATGTCTCAGTCAGACACAAACACAACAAAGGAGTTCTCATTTACTTAGTGCTGATGTAGAGTTTGCAGGGAAATTTTCACAGTTAGGTGGATTTTTCTGCACACTCTAACTTTAGGACTTTTAATTGATTTTTTTTTTTTCTTTTAAAGTTTAGGGCACCTTTTCAACCAACTGAAGGTCCTTCATGATTTGGTTGAACATGTCAGGAAGAAATTTAATAAAACTCTGTGTTTACACCTTTGTCTAACACCTGTAGGTGAGGAGGTAAGTGTGAGGAGAAGGGAAACATTGCCAGTATTGTGTTGGAAAGATTTGATTATGATAGAGTTTTAACATTCAAAGAGTTCTCAGTAACTACAATCTAACGCTAAATTCATAGAGAATATTGTCATATTGTTATTACATTAGCTTATCTTTCTACTTTTATGTTATGTCATTTTCTTTCATCATCTGACCACCAAATTTATCTGTTAAAAAGTATCATTTTGTTCCACTTGTCTGTTACCCCCCAAGATGCATGACCTATGTTTAGTTTGTTTATTATTGTAGTCCCTGGTATTGGATATCTATCTGTGGGGGTAAGTGGAGCAAATAAAGGAACAATCAGAGGATTTGTGAATGAAGACACTTGATTCAACCATGGGCATGCTGAATTAGAAAGGCCTAATGGAGACCTAACAATGATGCTTAGTAAGTACCGTAGCTTGCAATGTGTTTTGGAGTTAAGGAGAAAGCCACAACTATCTGTAAAACTCATAGTCATTAGGAGCAGAAGTGGGACTGGAAATATGGGAATAAACTGGTCAGCTAAGAAAACTTTAGCACAAGAAGAGGCCTGAGATCAGAAAGCCTAGCAAATATCAACATTTGATAACTATTTTCAGGAAGAGGAGAAAAATATTAATAAAGTACTGTTTCATGAAACAAACAGGAGAAAGAATGTTATGCAATTGTCATCTTGCAAAACTAAGGGCAACTTTAAGTTATGGGACAAGTCATAACTTGATGGGGGCAGTAATGGTAGATAAATTGAAAATATGAATCTAAAAGGGTGGAGTTAAGGGTGTCCTAACTAGAAGCACAGGAGTGGAGAGCTGACGGGGATTAAGGGACACAATATACGGCCATGAGGCAATATAAAAGGAATGTGGAGATCTTTGCTAAGACCCCAGTCGTAGAGTGGATCATAGCCTTATCTAACTTTTTAACTTTTTGTTTTATCTAAAAGGCACTCCAGCATGATGGAAACATTTCTATCTTTAATTCTGAAGGAGGAGATATCATGTGTCTAACAATAACTCACAGAAAATTCACTAATGAACAAAAGAACAAGTCATGGAAATGTTGTCAAAATAGGTTTCTTTTAAATTATTCATAGGATCATACTTTTACTTATATTTAATATACTAGATATTATTGTATATTTAGTACACAATAATAATATAGTATATTTAATATACTATATTAAATATATAGTTACATATGGAGTTGTTAGTAAAATATAAATGTATTTATTTCACTACTACTCTGTGTAGTGTTCACATAAAATAATGAATATGATTTGAAAGAGTGCAGTTTCTTTCAGAATGTGTCCTTATTTAAAAAAAATACATTAAAAATGACTATAAGCATCACTTTGGTCAAACAAATAATGAATTTAAATAACTACAATTAGTTTGCTGATTTTTAGTTTACCTTATATATATCCTTTTTTTTATTTCCCTAATGAGCTTCTTCAAAAGTATCATTTTCAAAGTCACTTTTGTACTACATTAAAGTTTTCAGTAATGCACCATAATAATTGTACATTTTCCTATTACTAATTATTAAAGCATTTTAATATTTCTCTAATCTAAATAGCACACTGAGGATCTTATGTCGTGTGTCACTGTAATTGGGTGTTTACACTGCCCATCTCCGCAGTGAACGCTCCCTCATCCTCTGGCGCCCGCGACACAGCACTGCATCGCCTCATCCGAGACGTCTTTTCTCCCCGCCATAAAACGCCAGCCTTTACATTCATTCCTGTTAACCAGTGGGATATCTGACCACAACCCTCTCATCCCTGCTGTTTTAATTAAACTCTAACTCTTTCTGAGGTCATCCATCATGCATTGCACCTACAACTGGCTGTTTCCTGAAGACACTAACCTTTAACCTCCTTTCCAATGCAGAGCTCACATTCCCATATTTTATTGGAAGAGGAGGACATGAGGCTTCTCAATTTTAAATACTACTTTCTAGAAATAAAGCTACTATCTTTCTCATTTCCCTCATATTGAATTACTGGATAACACAATTTTCAAAAATTTTCATTACCTCCCCATTGTATTTTTAATGTGATGAATTAGAAGTAAAATGTCCCATAAAAAGTTCCAGAAGTTAATTGGATGAACAGGTAAGGCATTCAGGAGGGAGATCTAACATTATAACTTAAGACTTTTAAAACTTCTTTTCTCAGTTTTAATGGCAATTATCTTCCTGACACATCTGTTCCAATCAACTGTATCAGTGAATGGTACATTTTCGATTGTCTGCAATGCTTTGCTTATGCCAACCCCACACCTTTTGCACTCCTGCCTCTACTGAGCTGTCTTTATGCTTGAAGGACAGCCTTTGATTATCTTGATTAGTGATATTTATGTTCTTTTAATTTCTTCCCCATTGATTGAGTTTCTGGCTAAAAAAGAGAAAAGAAAGGGAAGAGGAAGAAAGAGGGGAGGAAGGCAGGAAGAAAGGAAGGAAGGAAGGAAGGAAGGAAGAAAGGAGGGAAGGAAGGAAGGGGGGGAAGAATGAAGATGGGAGGAAGGAAGGAAGGAACAATACACACACAAAATACATGTAATGACCTGAACCAAAGCCACGTGTGGGTCACATCTCAGTTGTCCTACTGGATTAAAAGCTGGAGAACAGAGGCCATGTCTATGCATCTCTGTGCCCTGAAAGGACACAGCATTCTGACTTGCCACATTAGATGCTTTTGAGTAGTTCTTTTCATCATGTTTTTAAACATGGAGATATTGACAGGCAAAAGTTTCTTGTGCTTTTTCTTTTCTTTTTCTTTTTGGCTAGAAAACTCTGTCCCCTTACACTCTTGTGAATCCAAGCCGCCTCATCCTCTCCAGACTCCTTAACTCAGGGGAACCCCTGAGAGTCCCCTGAGATCACCCCTTGGTGTTACAGCCATGAATGTTACATTAACCAATAGGCTGGAGAGACTGTATGTATAAACTCTTTTGTTTCCAACATCTTAGGGATTATTGTCTTCAATTACCTATTTCCAATATCTTGAAAGCCATTGTTTCTTATGTTTTTTATTTTTGTTTTATTTTATTTTAGTTGTTTCAGGCTGGAAGGTAGATGTGGTCCCTACTGCTCTATCCTGGCCAGAAGTAGACATCTTGTTATTTGAAAAGATTGCTTAATATTCCATATAACTCACCAAATTAAACATACCATGGAATATAACAGGTGCTCCTAAAAAATACTACTTTAATGCTCAATTATCACAGAGTCTGTTTAGAAAGTTCATTGATATATTTACTTAACAGAAAGCCACAAATGACACAAATTACATTACATTTTCATTAATAAATAAAATTAATTTCTCAGTGTCAATACTATGGAAACATACTCCTATAGGTGTGATTGTAATGAAAAGTATGGTGAGAAATCCATACCAATATCAATAAATATCAATATTTGATTAACTTTAAGTTTAGGTTAATAATATTTTTGTACTTTGAGCTTTTTTAAGTACTCTGAAGTGCGCTAGAATCAAGAAAATTTGAAAAGATAATAAGCAAAAATAGATTTCTTATATTTCTCAAATAAGAAAAAGTCTTAAAATCAGAGTATTTTAGGAACTTTATAGTTATTTCATAAAATATAACAAAGAAATACATAGTTTGATAAATTTTAAGGACAAATTTTGCTATTCAAAATAAAATGGAAGACCTTCAATTTCCATCTTTTGTAACACAAGAAGTCTTCTAGACATAAAGATAACATTTTTGTCATATATTGATTACTTTAATATCACTATATCAGGCAGTTATCTTTCAATTGACTACTTCAATTAACAATAAATGTGTAATAAATGTATAAATGTAAGTAAATCATTTTGTAGGATGTTGGGTATTTTTGTTGAGCTAAATAACTGAGATTTTATTTCAGGATAGATAGATATGTTCAATGCAACTCAGGAGGAGCATGACCCTAATGCTTGACTTCATTAGTGTCTCCAGTTTATGAAATTAACAAAAATTACAGAATTATGAGATTGTCAGTTACTGTCTCTTTTAATTATCCTTTTTAACTCTTGTTTTCTCTTTTAATTATCTCTTAGTTTGTAGTGTCCCACATACTGATCTGAAAATTCAAACTGAAACAATTAAATATTTGATCAAAGTCATATGCCTAATAATTATTTGAAGTTATACAAACCAAATTCTTTTGTCTCAGAAACCATGTATCTTTTTTCCCTCTGAGGCACCGAGGTCCTCATTTCTTTTTATTATGCATCAATATCAGCATAAAGTTTAGTGCTATGACCTTTTTCCTATGTATTTCATTAGTTGTAAGTTAATTATATATAGCCATACTCATGTATTATGTAAGTATAAAATATACAAATATAAAAATTTAAAATACAGAAAAGTACAATTTTTAAAAGTTCTAATATAGTCTCCTTTCTTTCTATTAGGTCTCTTGCAAACTGCTTAGAGTGCATGTGCCCATTTTACTGATCACTGCTCAGGATAGTGAAGGGTCCAGCACTCTCCAATGTACCTGTGTTTAGGGTTGCGCCATTATATTTATGATCTCATATCTACCTCATAAGAAATCTCTGTGTGCTGAAATGTCTACTATCTTATATGAACCAATGTTTATCTTGGATAATAACTGGAATAGAAAAAGAACATTAACTAACAGTTAAAATCTGTGTAAAGTATGAGTTTTAGTTAAAAATAATTGACTGATTCCTTAATTGTGACAAATGTACCATACCAATGTAAGGGGTTACCAATAGAGGGCACTGGAGGTGGGCTATATGAAAACCTTCAGTTTTAGCTTCACACTTTTTCTGCAAACTCTATTCTAAAATAAAGTTTATTAAACAAACCAATCAGTGACAGGTGCATGGTTTCTTTAACTGATAGATTTTATGTGAAGCTCTAAAGGAAAAAGTGAATGGAAAATAGAAAATACAGCATTTTCCCTTTAAACTGGAGGAGGAGGAGGAACTTTTTCTGAATGCCGAGTAAATCTAAAAGTACAACAAAATAAAAACAATAAAGAAGATATTTTATATAAACCACAAAGAATAAGTACTAAATATGCAGATAACTGAAAATTCTGATGAATATGCAAAGGATAGAGACAGTAAAAAATAGTATTTCAGGATAAACATGATTTTCCGATTTATAAATGGATCTTGACAGTAATCATCAAATATCTTTATTGAGTACTGGATATACAACGGAAGGTCCACAACCAGAAATATCTATGAAAGATTTTGAAATAAATAAGAACATACAAATCCTATCAAACTCAAGCAGAAAACAAACTTTGAAAAGTTGTAAAATGAAACAAAAGGCAATAGCCTTATTTTTTACAACACCGAATACATTGAAAACTCAGAACTTTATAGCCATACCAGTTGCCCTATATGTGTAAAGGCAATGAAAGTATTTACATATGTAACTTTGTGGAAAAGAAAAAATATACTTCAAGACATGTAAAAACATGGTTAAGAGCTCAAAATGAATGTCATGAGGTAGACATTAAAAGCAGTTTTGAATCAAATTAAAATGAAAAAATTGCATAGATATAGGAGTAATATCTATAAAAATGTCAAAAATTATTGAAGGACAATATGATAAATATTGTTAAAATCAATGACAGATGTAACATATAAAATATCAGATTATATTAATAGTTACAAAAGAACAAAAGACTACAAAATTACTTGCCCTACATAAGTAGACTGGGAAAATGGAAAGATGTTGGTCGAGGGTACTAACTTCTAGTTATAAGATGAACACGTTCTGGGGGTCTAATGTATAGCATGGTTATTGTAGTTAACAATGCAGTATTATAATCGAAAGTTGTTAAAACAGTATGTCTTAAATATTCTTACCACAAAAACAAAATGGAAATTATGCCCGGTGATAGAGGTATTAGCTATTTCTATGGTAGTAATCATTTTGTAATATATATCAGATCAACACATTGTACAGCTTAAATTTACACAATGTTGTATTCAATTACATCTCTATAAAGCTAAAGAAAATGAATAAGCTCCATAAAAATGATAACATTAAACAATATAGTACATAACATTAATGTTAATATTAACAAAAATAAAAATGCTGTGATGTCAATATTAATTACACACAAAGAATAACATTTGACTCAAATTTATTAAGAAAATATAGAAGAAACAAATGGAATAGGTTATTTTAAATATATGCATGAAAAGTTAAACACCAAAATTAAGATTAACATTTTGAAACTATATTATAAGCTAAGAATATGTGATAGAAACACACATAGACATTAATGGTATTGCCTGTAATTTAAAAAAATATTATAATGTAATTCTATTAATCAAAAAATTCATTACCACATAGATAAAATCACAACAAATGCATTTTATTTATAAATTGAAACTAATGGTTGTAAGGATTGGAAAAAAGGGCATGAGAATAAATTGTAATACTATTTGAGACTCTAAGTCATGCCTAATCTGTAAGGAATCAGGGAATAGACTCATAGAAAGAGCTTGTTGCATGAAGTAGGGGAAAACAGAGATTCACATATGCCATGTGGCCAGTTAGAGCTAGGAGGCTACTTCATCTGTCTTTGGGTTGTCAATGCACACTTGAAGAAGAGATTGATTCTGAAAGAGAGAAAAAAAATTGGCTTCAAAACTATTTGTCTCTGTCAAAGCCCAACACTCCCCCGTAAATTTAATAACATAAGAAAGAACATTTACAATATATCTAAATACTTAAGACTTCTGTCTTAAAGGAATTGATAATTAATGACAATATTGATTAAGGACCCCACTCTCTACCAGCACTAATATATGTATAGACCTCTCTATATAAGTATAAGGAGAAAAGGAGAACTGAGAGCAAATGACATACTATCGTTGACTATGGCATCTAAGATCCTGAATTATAATTACTATAGCTAGACTTCTTACCAACTTTTATGTTTGTTTAGTCTCTTCTCAATTTCATATTAAAAGTGCCTTCTTTCAATTACTAGTATCTTATTATCTAAAGTTTCATGTATTCACTCCACTTCCTTTTGCATAGTTCAAGTAGCCAATGTTGAAAACTATCTACATCTTTCTCATCGAAAATTCTACAGAATTTTCTCCATTACCACCCTATATTAGTTTTCTCCTGATTATTATTATCCCTTTGCTGATATTCATTCTTCTCAAATAAATTAATAAATAAAAGGTTTAAAATAGTACATAAATTATAATTTGCATTTAATAAATTTTAACTATTATTTGCAGCAGTAGCAAAATTTCTTCCTTTTTAATAAAAACTAGTGTCCTATCGCTTCTCGGCCTTTTGGCTAAGATCAAGTGTAGTATCTGTTCTTATCAGTTTAAAAACTAGTGTCCTTTAGGCTCAGAGACTTCACTTTTTTGTGTTTCAAATAACAAAGAAATCAATAACTACCATTTTACTTCTTCACTGGAAAGCTCATTTCATTGTTGTGAATCTCTATTCATTAATAAGTAAATTAAACAAATTTTGCATTTATTGAGTTAAATTTAATTTCCCTTGAATTTCTGTCCATTTGTCCTACTTACAGCCTCTGGCATTATATATTAAGCTATATAATCCTTTTCTCATATGACAAATACTCTTTTTTATTTAAAGGCAGACATTATATCTCTGAATCATTCATTCAATTTGAACACCAGCAGTATATACATATTTTCTCATGACTTGTAAGAGAGAAATTTGTCAGATTGTTAGCTTTCAAAAAAACATAGGGTTCCTGCAGATACCTGAGGAATGGATTTCCTCAATCAATGTGATATCTCGTCTCTGCCCCTTCTCTGTTAGGGAAGTATCATGAATGTCTTTTTTTTTTTTTTTTTTTTTTTTTTTTAGCTTTTTACTTTGTACCTTACTCTCACATCCATACATTAGCCTTCACCCAAAATGTCTCTACTTGCTTCTGTTAAAGGAGTCAGTTGTGACAAAGCTCAAAGCTGCCCTGCTCCCTACTAAGAGGATAAGCTAAACTATTGCTGATGATTCCAAGAAGTAAGATGGATGCTTTCACTCATTAGATCTCAACCACTGACTCTGACACACAGGGACTCTAACACATTTCACAAAACACAGAGCTAGTGAGAGAGACGGGGGCGGGGGTGGGGGGGGTGGTGAGGAGGGGAGGAGGGGGAGAGAGTGAAGGAAGGATAGCTCAAGGTCCAAAGCTAACTTTTAGAATACAACTCATTTTATTCAAACAATAACCATTTACATATACATTTATAGGCACACATCATTTCATCAAGTAGGAGATGTGATTGCAATTACATTAAAGGATGCGCTTCATGAGTTTAAAAAATGTACACTTATTAATCTGAAGTATTCCTAGTTTGAACTTCAGTGTTTTACATAGGAAATATTAGCCATAAATACTATATTGCTTTTCCCAGCTCCTCAATAACTCAGCCCACTGAACACTCTGCTTGCTGGACAGTTGGACTTGGTTTCTAAACTATTCCTGACTAAATCAGGGAGAAACTATTACCGAACAAAAGGACCCGTGGGGCGGGGGGTGCCCAGATGCTATTACCGAAACAATGACACCCTCCTTCCCCGGAACCCCTCGGTTGTGGGTCCTTTACCTGCCGTTCTTGGAATTATGGCTCTGAATGGCAGAGTTTGGTGAAAAGGAAAAGGAACTATTTATTCAAAAAGGAAAAGGAACTATTTATACAGGTTTGATTAATGGCTAAATGTCACCCTTAAACCTCAAAATCTCTTCAAAACAGACACCCGCACACACACCGTCCTGCCTTCCCCGCTTTTGCCCAGTCAGGCCAGTCACAGGTCCCATCCTTCAGAAGAAAAAGAACAGAAGTCTGGTGCTCGGCTAGGCAGGCCTCTCACGGGTCTCAGCACCGTCTACTGCGTCGCCGTGATCTCCAGCTCTTAATTCATAACCATGGGGCACCTTCTCATGGCCCACGGGCAAGAGTCCTTTCTCCCCTCTTTCTTCCCGCATGGTCTTCACACACTGTTCCCCAGAGTCTGTGTCCCTTTGTCTCTCCTGCAGGCCCCTGTCTCTCCTCCCTCTCTCCCAGTTACATTCTGTATAAAGTCTTTTAAACCTTCCTCAGCTTTGGTGATATGCAAACTAACCCTCTTTGCATATGAGGAATGAAGCTATCCTGTTATTGACATACAAAATGACTCTCAATGGCCCTGCTCAAGGCTCCCATCCCCCATGGCAGACTGCCCTGGGGTGGGGAGAATATATTTTTCTTGGACACCCCAATCTCTGGACCCTGTTACAAATACCCTTTGGGTGGGGGCCCTGGCTGTGCCCGGTTACACCATCATAAAATGGGCAAATGCATGGAGCTTTTGGTTTTTTTACTTCATTGAAATGGAATGCAGTCTCTCACACACCACCAACTGGGACCCTGATACAGATGAGTTCCTAGGACACTCAGAGGAGGAACCCTGTACCACGACGGGCCTTCCCTGCAGAAGATAATTCTGGTTTTTGAAGGATGTGTACATATGTATTTCATATTTCTCTATGTATTTTCTTCCTTACACACTAAAAACTTAGAGGATATCATAAAATGTATTATAATTCCTATGTAAGGAGAATCAAAATTTTAAGAATAAATACTTAAAAAAATCTGCTGACCTTTAGAAGAGTTATTCTTGGAAAGGGACCAAGTGTGAGCCCATATTAGGCTTGGTAATAACTAATGTTATCTGCTTTTCATTTTAAAAATAACAAGAATTGATTGAATGTACCCTTGCAAGAAAATAGTACAATGACATATATTTATAAAGGGAAAATGCATGTAAAATTCTTAGTTCAGAATTAATGAAGCTTGGCTCTTCATTTTTATATTAGATACCCAGAAGAAGTGTGGAAATATCAGTTTCTCTTCTGAAGTTTCTTTAATAGCAAAAGTTCATTGTTTTACTATCTATCTGACAAATGTAATGCCACAAGAATAAAAAGCCTGTTGAATATTTTACATAGATTTAGCCATCTGTTACATGGAACCTAGGATCTCTATTAATCTATGAATTTAATCTGAATTGTTTTAAAAATAAATGTCATATATTTAAGCAATAAATCCAGCAGTGAAGACAAGCAGAGAAATTGGTGGAGAACATTAAAACCATTGTGGCACTACTAGGTGATGGCAGTACTTCATTAAGTGTCTCTGTCAATCTGGAGACATCTAAAAATGTGGTCAAAACTGATCTATATTCCTAGGAGGTAGCGTGTGTAGCAATGCAGAATAGGCAATAGGGAATGGCAGGACCTGTGCTGAACTGGAGACTGCATGTACCATCTAAAAACAATTCGCAAATAGTCAGTTGTTAGATTGTTTATTTGTACATTTATTCATAAAAACATGAACACAGAGACACATGCCAATTATTCTGACCAAACAAGATGCAATAGATTGGCATTTTGATTGGCATCAAAAATGAGCAGCGAACGTAAATTAACAAAGCAGTATTTTCCACTGTAAAGGCATAGGTCCTTCAAAAAATTTGATTTATTAAAACATAGATGGAGCAATTAGATCTGGCCAATTGTGATATGAAAGTCATTTTCCTCACAGAAACAAAAAAAAGTCAAAGAAAATAAAGAAAAAAAATGAACACCAAAAATGTTTGAGTCATTTTGTGATTTGATCCAGAAGCAAATATGGTATAGATTTCAATTTAAACATATTTTCTCATTAGAAATAACCTCAGAATGTATCAAAGCAACATTGTAGAATTATTATTAAACTATGTTACCATTTCTTAAAGTTTCTGTAAGAACAATTATATTATGAAACAATTATGCATGTGTACATGAGCGTGTTAGTGCACCCACCCATGTAAATGTATATATGCAGAGATTCTAAGGGAAGATTTATTTAAAAAGTATAAACAATAACTATTATTTGCATCCCTCAAATAAGAATGTAGTTATTTCCTTGCTTGTAGAATTAAACAGATGATAAAGATCTTTGTAATGCTGTAACTATGGTACTTTAATTCTTTGAAATATTCTATCTTAAATGTATAAAAATGCTGCTTTTTCTGAGTAATTCTCATAAACCAAGCCATTTATATGAGGTGAATCAGGAGGGCGGGGCATGGGGGTCATATATAAAGGTCAACAAATAAATGTTCAGCATTATCTTATTCCACAGATGAAGAAAATAAGCATTTGAAAGAATATGAAACATTTCAAAAATCACATTGTTAATAGAGAGAATAGTTTGAATTTAAAACATGACTTTCCTGATTTCCAAGTGCATGTTCTTTGCCTATTCTGACTACCTTATAATATTTTGTTTGATATTCATTATATTAACTGATTTTTGTGGTGTATTGATTTTTCTTTCCCCTAGATTGAACTAAATTAGGAATTATTTGCTCAGACAATAGTAATCTTTTTTTGTTTGTTTTTATCTTTCAAATCTAATTAATTGGACTGGCTTTGACTCAATATCTTGTCATAGTTTATCATTGTTTACACTTTATATGAAGTCCCTGTATTTTTGCAATAATTAAGTAGCAATAATTAACTTCAGAATGTTGAAGCCAGTATTTAATAATAGGATTATATAGAGTCTGTCAAGGAATGGAAAGATGGCTTTCTCTAGGAACAGATATGTCAGAATCAATGCAAAACTCCTCATTTCGATCATGTGTGAACAAAGCACAAATCTAAGACTAATTTATCTGTACTATTTTATAGTCAGTTCAGAATGTTGGAATCAATTGCTCCTCTCTGATTATGCCTATTTTTAGAATTCATCTGGGCCAGCTATTAAGAAATTGTTTTCTTTTTGTTGGCACTCTGAACACATTTACTTCAAGGTCGGCTCCTTTTTATAATAGGACTGCTGATTCTGGTTGGTCAAAAGAGAAAGCTGGTTCTTTCAACATTACTGATGAGTGTTTAAAAACTCCTAAATTATATTTAAAGATATTTCAAAGATGGGTTTTTACCTCACGAGACTAAAATTCAACCTGACAGGGCAGATGTGACCTCCTCCCTCAATCTCCTTGTGAAGAACAGTCTGACTAAGGTAGACAAACTATATTCAGGTTCGAGAGCTTTAAAGTTTTAAATTTCCTCGGAGTTTATGAATTTCGAATATTAGGAGTATCATCTAATTATGGGAGAATGACTTTGCAAATAAATTGGTGTATTGTCTTGCATTTTTGAGTAAACAAACATCATTGAGTTATACTAACTTTTCTATGTTTTCTATGTTCATTTAATCAAGAGAAGAGCAGCAACACTCGCGCTCACCTCTCCCTCCCCTCACGGTGCTCACAGCACGCAACAGGGCCTTGATCGCAGCAGGTCAGAAATACTGCTGGTTCATGGTCATTTCTTTGCATTTCTGCGAATAATCTCAGAGTCTTAAAATTGTTTCAGAAATCTGCCTGCTAAGACCTTCTGAGTGAAGGGTTAGAAATGTAAAGAAAATTAAAAAAAAAAAAATTCTTCAAAGCTTCTTGACAACTCTTCCTTAGACAATAACTTCAGGCATAATTTGTAAAGCACTAATACAGATGTAAACACTTTTTCCCCCCACAGGCACATAACTTGAGAATGAATATTTAAAAATAATCTCAACCTAATCAAATCACATCTTTTTTGGGTCAATATAATTTAAATAGAATCTAAGAAGGGAATGAATGGGTTCAATTCTCACTTTGAAAATCATGTTACACCCACTCAGGCATGAATTTCCTAATTGGACAGGGAATTATGAACACAGTTTCCCCCAGGAAAAAAAGTAAGATAGATAGCCGATATTTCCCCCCTTTTCATTATTTTTATTCCTTCCATAATCTTATCCTGAAAGGCTAAATGAACTTCCAGGTTTGAACTTGTTATGTTTGTTAATATATGATTAATCACATTTAAATCTTAGTTCTACTTGTTTTTTAAATTACCATAAATTTCTATATATCAACTCTAATTTTTTAGAGCCCAGAGTGCTTACAAACAAAATGGTATCAAACCATATATGTTATATATTTTAAATTATTTTTTTCTACGTAGTCAACATTTTTCTTTCTAAACCAATTGTATTTTTTTAACTTTACTTATATATTTTTAGAGAGAGGAGAAGGGAAGGAGGAAGAAAGGAAAAGACACATCAGTTTGGTTGCCTCTTGCACACTCCCTTCTACGGGCCCAGCCCTCAACCCAAGCATGTGCCCAGATTAGGAACCGAACCAGCGATCCTTTGGTTCTTAGGCTGGCACCCAATCCACTGAGCCATACCAGCCAGGGCTAAACAAATTGTTTTATTTCATGAATGTTAATATTCTTAATTATATTGTAGTTTCAATATAGTTAAATGTTTTATCTTACTCATTTGAAGATCAATTTTCCTAACATATACAAGAGTAATAATTTTCTTAAAATACAAAAAAGAATTACAGCCTTTCATTAACACACTAAGACAGAATGAAACATTTCTACAAGTATCATGTAAATCAATAGGTTAAAGAAATACACACTTAAAAATAAGAAAGTTAATATTTGTTGGTTATCTCAATAAATATCCATGTGTAAATTATGGAAATACTATTTATATTGTATAAAGTATTGATTTATAAACCATTTGGAGAAAGGAAGAGTTCCTTTATTATTTGTTCTAGACATTTCAGAAATGGTTTTCCACTTGAATGGTAACAGCAGTGGAGAAATC
The DNA here is from genome assembly GCF_021234165.1 of Pteronotus mesoamericanus. NCBI lineage: Eukaryota > Metazoa > Chordata > Mammalia > Chiroptera > Mormoopidae > Pteronotus > Pteronotus mesoamericanus. Next base: position 11,479,960 of record NW_026555247.1, on the reverse strand, counting down.
GTTGATTTTATTTTCCTGTTTTCTGGCATTATGTGCTGTATTTACCTCTTGATGCATAGAAATGTAACTGGACAGAGCTATTTGACAATCACTTTTGTAACTTGTAATGCAGTAACACATTTTAATATGAAGGGAGGTAAGAAATAAGAGTTAATATTTCACGTGTCTGTATGATTCAGCAATTCCTATGAAAAAAGATAACATGAATTTCAAAAAAGTAATTTCAGAAACTAGTGACTAAAACAGCAAAAAGGAGAAGGAAAGGATTCAAGAAATAAAACTCTAAAAGACCTGCAGTAAACTATAGCAAAATTAAAGTTGAACTTGTACAGAAGCAGAGGTATATTTAGTCCTAGTTAAAGATATTTAATTTCTGGAAACTCTCCTCATATAATATATCTGAATGTTATCATGAATTTCTTAAGACAGATCTACAAGTAGGTAGATAGGTAGGTAGACAGATAGATACACATGTATATTCATACACTTAGCAAATATTTTTGAGCTCCTATTATACATAAGACATTGTCCTAAGAACTGGAGATATAGTAATGAAATCAATGAGTAATTAAAATAAATGAATAATAAAAATCTGAAAATGTGAAGAGGAAATGAGTGATAATATCCACTTGGCCTACACAAAAATTTCAAACCAATGTGCAGACTTAGGGAATAATTTATGTATATAACTTTTTTATTGTTTGATTTCTACTTGCTCTTTCAAAGGTATAAATATCATAATAAGAGCTTCCATCTTAATAACTCATTTGTACTGAATTCCTCAGAAAGTTCTATTCCTCAGCTACTGTTCTTTAAAAGACAATATTTCTTTTATACCATAAATACAGGATTGCTTCTTCATTGCTAGATATAAAAAGAAAAAAAAAAAAGGTCTTTTTAAAAATGCTGCTCTTTATAAAAAGTAAAAATAAATTTTACAGTTTATTTATTTATTTTTTAAATCTTTTAAGTACAAGCTAAATCTAAAACACAATTTTTAAAAGACTAAGAATGCCCTGACCAATGTGGCTCAGTTGGTTGGGTGTTCTCCCTCAAAGCAAAAGGTTGCCCGTTCCATTCCCTGTCAGGGCTCATGCCTGGGTTGCGGGTTTGGTCCCGTCAGGGCAGTACAAGAGGCAACACATCCATGTTTCTCTCTCACATCTGATGTGTCTCACCCGCTTTTTCTCCCTCCTTCTCCTCTCTCTAAAAATAAATAAATAACTAAAAATAAAATACCAAGGAGTGTCATCCTTCCCCTCCCAGTCAGGGCACATACTTAGGTTGCTGGTTGGATCTGAGATCTTGGCATACACCATGTCTCCCGGTCTGGTTGCGTTTGGGAGGCAACCAATCCATGATTCATTCTCTCCCGCCCCCCCCCCCGCTTCCTCTCTCCATTCCTCTCTTTCAAAAGCAATGAAAAAATGTCCGGGTGAAGAGAAAAACATAAAAAAGACTAAGAATGTTCAATTGCTATAAATTTGGAAGATCCAGGTAAGTAATCATAGGTTTCCCTTACACCAATAGATAAACTCTGCTGTGTTTGGATATGGAAAGCATTCCTTAAAAACTTTTAAGCTTAATGTTCAACAAGAAAAGAAAAAGAAATTAAGTAATTAGAGCTTTATCTATGGTTCTCTTGTCAACGCAAATATGATTTTAAAATCCATGTTAGGTTCTCTAACTTCATTAGTGACCGGTTCATGCCAATAAATGGCGATGTGTGGAAATTACTGAAATATGTTTTAATTTTACAAGTTGTATTTTGTGCCACTATTCGCATACAAACAATGCTTCTCCGGAGTGAAATTTGGAACCCAGAGACATAATCAGTAGTATTCTGGTAAATTTTGACAGCCGAATCTCAGGAAAGGGGTGGTGATTTTTCATATTTGCTCATTTATGTGGTGTTAAAGTTTCACCATGTCTAGCTTTAAACCACCAACTTAACGTCACTGGGCATGGTGTTTGAGGTGAGGTGTGCATACTATACTTCAAGAGCCAGGAGGCTCTGGCTTCAGCATATCCCTGGTTAATTTGATCAAATATAAGATGCTGTTGATTGCATATAATTTTAGTTACTAGTAAGAGTATAGTAATGTTTCCAATGAAATTATGACAAAAAGTTTTCTTATCATTTTATTTATTTTTTAATTTTGAAGGTAATGGAAAACCTCTTTTGAAGATCCTCTGGCCCCAGGAGAGTTTTCTATCCTGCCTCAGATTCTGAAGAATGAGACACAAAGATATATATATATAGATATATATATATATATATCTATATATATATAGTATATTTAGAGAGAGAATAGACAGAGTTCTGAATGAAGTACGATAGCTAGTAGATACTAGATCTGGGTTCTGAACCAAAGAAATCTAATTTGTCTTGCAGTTAGCTTATGCTTGACATAAAAGAGTTGGTAGAAAAGTGTAAAGTTGGAGCACTGTGCGGAGTGCTCCTGGATCTGAGGGTTACTGTCTGGAGCCAGCTGAGGAGGGAGCGGGGCTCTGAATCCCACAGAGCCTGTCCCGGGCTGCCACGGATGAGGGAATAAACACGAGTTGTCACAAAACACTTCTCTGTCTGCCAGGAGGGGGGACATGGCCCTTCCCTCTAGTGGAGAAGGTCCTGAGCCCCCGCGTCCAAAGGCTTTTATTGAGAACCATATGTGCAGGGATATATAACAAAGCTCATCAATCAATGTCAAAAGGCTATGTTTACAGAAAACAGACAGAGGTCATAGATAACAATTGAAGGAACACAAGAGATCTGCCTCAGGTCAAGGTCTACGAATAATGTAAACCTCCTTTCCAGTGTGAACTGGTTATCATATCTTTTGAGGGAAGAACAAAGCATGCTTCAAGGAACTTACTTCTAGGCCTGATTGTCCCCCTAGGAACCACCAGATCCAGTTTAGGGTGGTACCTGCCTTCAGTATTGTTTCAAGTCTGAGCCAGGTGGGTGGTACAGAGCCACCAAGAGATAAGACTTCTTTCAGATAGAATGAGGACGCCAGCCATGTCCACGCTGAGCTGAGGGGTGCGGGCCTTTTTGCCCTTTCTCCATGTCCCAAAAGTCTTTGTCTGCTGCTCATACCAGCCATGTCTGTCTTAAGCTGTCCCTCCTCATGAGGAATCTTACCCGTCTTTGACTAACTGACCATCACAGGGCCAAGCAGGGTGATGTGAAGGAGGCAGAGGCTGTGCCGCTGCCAGGGGGACAGTTTTCATCTCCTCTGTGGCCTATTTTCCCAAGGCCTCCTTGATTATTTCCAGCCTTGGGGTCCTCTTGTCTGTCTGAGAGGCTACAGTCCCTGAAACCAGACACGGTGTTTCCCAACAGAAAGGAACGTCAAAGGTAGGTCCTGGGAGGAGACTGCATAGACAGGACCTGAGAATGTGTGGTGGAGAGAAGACAGTTGCCAAAATCTAACCCTTAGAGCAGCTGTGCTGCTTCTTTGGTGGAGGTAGGGTCAGAAGGAGCAGAAATCACATGCAAATGAAATGAAAAACACCATATCATGATTGAAATCTGAAAAAAAACACATCTCTAGAATCAATAAGATATGATGTACTAAATACAATAATAATAGCTAAAAATGATAGAAAATGCTATATGTGCAAGACTGATAAACTCTCAGCTTCTCACTCAGTAAAAGTATGCTTCAGAGGTTTGCAGGTCCTGGTGTCCGGCTTGTAAGGAACTGGGAAGTTGTCACTCCCATCTTCAAAACAAGGAAAAAGATGAAGTAAAAATCAAATACCCTTCTTACATTTATCAAAGAATTGAGGTCACTGGGCCAACTGCTGCTCCCAACATTGAGAAACAGGTGGTGCAGAAATTCACAACTTACCAGAGCAAAACTTCCACTGGAACAAGTACATGGGTAGGAAAACTTAAACTGTCATCGGCAAATTGCCAGAGGCTCAGACAAGTATGAGAGTTACAAACTCCAGGGGTTCCGGTTTTAAGAGAGCCCTACCTTTTTGTGAGTTTTGTGTCCAGGAACACTACCAAAGAGGAAACAGAAGGCAGAGAGGAAAGAGCTGGTAGGAAGGAAAAGGAGGGGAAGGAAGAATGGTGGGAAAGAGGAAAAAAAAGACAGCAGAACAAAAGAAAAATGAGGCATAAAAATAAATCTGCTTCTGGTTCTGAAACCAATTCTAACATTTTGGCTCAAGCTGTGCAGGGCAATTGCAGCAGAAGTGGAATGAGAGTATGGCCTTAAAGGTGGTGCATGTAAGCAATAAACATTTATTTAGATAAGTTTTCACATGACTAGCAATATAATTCGCCTTTTGTGCAATTTTCCTCCTATAGGTTCAAAGGAAATAATCATGAAAAGGAAAAATAAGGAACATTTCTTTGCTTTATTTCTGCTTGTTACTAACATCTACGTGCTTCAGAATGCACAACAAAAAGTGATCACTAGGTAAATAGCAAAATGTTGTCTTAGTTACTTTCACAGCTTTGAGATTTAAAATAAATCAGCATCTAAAGGACTAAAACCACAAAAAAGAAACAGAAACACCAACATGGACGCTATAAAATTAGAGAACCCTGGAAAGCAATTTAATCTAAAGAACATTTAGAATCTTGAGAAAAGTCATTGTGTACTCCTCAGCACAGACACCATTATATCAATGAGTTCAAGTTCACCTGCCGCTGTCAGAACAACATTGTCTTCAGGGAAATTTTAAGAGACCTATTCAAGTATGCCCTAAAACAATTTCAATACCCAGACTTCAAAATTATGATGATGAAGATTTGAAAAAGGTAAAAATATGTAGTACAGAGATGAAAGAGTTTAAAATACTGCTGTCAGCTTCAAACCAAGGGGCAGAGACAAACTGCAGCACTCCAAAGAATTGCTAAAAAATAGCAGATTAAAAAAAAAGGCTTCTGGAGAAATGTTTTATTTTAGAAAAAACAAGTTTAATTTTATTCTTATGTTTAGAGCTTTTACACTATTAGCTGTTTTATATTTTAAATGCACAAAGATGTTGTAGGTTACTTTGTTCCATTGTTTTTGTGTTCTCACCATTTTAAGAGTTCTCTCTTTTCAAAATGTTATACATCCTTACAGAAAAAAATACACAAGTTTGTGAGTGCTCTGTATATATCCCTACATTGTGCCCCTTTTTTAATTAGAAGAAATTCAAAACAACAAAATGCACAGAAAAATATAAGCCTCATTAACCTTTGAATATGCAACTACTTCTAAGTATAACATAAAATTAATTAGTTCAAGTTAGCAGATGGAACAGGTTAAAGTAATAATTTAAATTAAAGCTGAAGTCTGAAAGACCAGGAAATATGTTATATGTTAAACAGATATTATAAAATAAAACACTAAAAATTGTTGAAATCAGGTTGAATGCACATAACTTATAGTCTAAGTCAGACTTTTCCAAGCAGTTTTTTGAAAACCATATTTATAAAAAATGGTTAAACACATTAACTGAATGTGTTTTTTTCAAAGTCTGTATTAAACAGACCTCTAGCCAAGATGTGAAAGGCAAAGGGCTGCACCTAGCTCATTAAAAGACGTGGTCCCAGTGCCAGCTACAGGCATTGTACTGTGGAAATAGCATCCATCACAACAACACCTAAACATAGGAAAAGAACAAAGAAATAGATTCACTAGGCTGGAGGGGGTCTTCACAGCCCATGTACTCCCACCATGCCTCACCCTCACCCGGCTGCATCCTCACCAGGTCAGAGAGGTAATGCTTAACTTTTTCTTTAAAATTTATGGTATGCCACCAAAGAGAAGAAAGCAATCTACTGCCTCTCCTAATCCTATTTCCTGGCTTTAGACAACTCATCATTCTTAATAAATTCTAAATTCATTATTTTTTTCTATATGCAACTCATGTTAACTATACAGAAATTTTTGTTTCAAGATTGGTATAATATGCCAAAAATAACCATAACACCTTTGGAAGAAACTGGATTAGTTGATTGTCAAATTTTGGCCATAGCTGTGTGTGTAGGTGAACCCTACCTGTAAAGAAATCACAAGACAATATTTTCGTTATTAACTTTGAGAAAAGATTGTCTCGGTTCTTGGGAAATGTAAGTAGAAATATTTCCCCAATGAAAGATAAAAATAAGATTATTCCAGAGGCAAGTTAGAAAGATTTCTCTTTCAGGAAATGAAGGTACCAAGATCTTCTTTTAGCAGGAGTAATACTTAAATGCTAATCACTCAGTACATCAGATCAGTACTGATGAATACAGATGCCTTCTCTGTCAGAACATGTGCTGGCTAAACACACCAGTGACTGTACCAGTGGGCACCATCTGACCTTCAGGTCAGATCATTAGCTCCAGAAAAAAACCAGTTAGTCATCTGGACTAGACACCAGCCCACAACATCAAAGGGAAGTAGAATTCACCCTCTGGGATACAATGAAATCACTGCGTGAAGGTTTTTCCAAACCCTGGTTCCTGGACTACTTCCCTAAAATCATTTGAGGTGCTTGTTAAAAATTCAGATTCCTGAGTCTCACAGCCAGAGCTGTAGAGTGAGAAACTGTGGAGTTTCTTTAAAAAATCAGAAATTTTACTACACATTCCAGATGATTTTGATATTCACTGAAGTTAGATAACCAGTATACTATACGTATGGATCAACTTAATGGAAGCATTCAGAAACGAAATTTACAGGTGAGTTATCCTTGCAGAGCAATTGACATCATTTAGGCAAAACTGATTGTAACCATAGCAGAACCAAAAGGGGCAAGTGATACATAAGTCTAAAAATGAGTATTTACACTAGAATGATAAGAATGAAATTACATAGTGCTCCTGAGGTTTTTCAAGGTAAGGGAACCTTCTATAAACTTTGCTTAGTACAAAATGTATCCTAAATTTCAAGGTAGGAACTTAAGTCAATTAAATAATGATCACTTACTAAATTATAGAGATGTAACCAATGTGTGTGTTCTAAGCATGTTCTCTTTCCAATCTTCACCAAAAATTGAAAATATACATTTAATCATTCATTAATAATTTTTCTGCTTTTTTCTGCTACAGTTAGTGGACAAAGAACTTTCTAGTCAATGGAGATACATGCTCTGTTGTAACAATGGGTAATTTATTCTAGATAGAAAAAGAAAAGAGCTTCCCTAAAAGTTCTACTTTTTAATGTGTACCTAGTAACTCCATATTTACATATCCATTTTTTATAAATTCTCTGATGCTGGGAAAGTAATATAAAACTACTCATTGGTATGTTTTATGTATGAATAACCTGGAGATTAATTTGTATTAATTTCATTACATTAACCAACTTTCAGCAGCTGGGCAGTAATCATGTTTCTAGACTCTTAGTTTAGAATATCAAGTACAGAGGGATAAATGGTGATGAAAGGAGACCTGAACTGATGTGGTGAACACACAATACAATATACAGGTGAGGTATTATAGAAATGTGCACCTGAAACATATAATTTTATTAACTAATGTCACCCCAGTAAATTCAATTAAAATATAAATGAATAAATAAATAAATAAATAAAATCAAGTCCGACTGATGACCCAAGAAATATACTGTTCAGGAATAATTTACTCTTTTTCACTTAGTATCTAGGTGACATCATGACATCAATAACTCTTCATTTTTTTAAATGTAGTACCTTTTTCACTGCCCAAGAAATGGATAAAGGTCTTCTTGGTAATAGCCTTTAATAGTACAAGATCAGAAATAGCAACTTGAAAATACTGTTATATTGGTCCCCATGCTGAGACACTACTGATAACAAAATGAAACTTTTCAAGAGGAAACCATTCCTTTTCTCGTATCTTCAATTAACAGTGTGGTGTTACCTGTTTGCCAATATTTTAAAATTTATCTTAAATGTTCTATGAAGTTCTGAGATGCATTATTTTATTATCATTCTACTTTCTAGCAATAGGAAAAAAGTAATGAGTGTGGTTCTTAAATCTAAAGAACATATATTTTATCTGTTTGGCCTTGTGTAATTTTCTTGTTCCATCATGATGTACTTTAATATTTAGAATCTAGTGGCTATCTTATTTATACATTCATTTCTTTTCCAGTAAACATATTTAAGCACTTACCAGAATACCAGTCCCCACGTACTGAATAAAACTACTGGTGAGAACTCCCTTCTGTGTGAGAATTCACAAAAGGAATAATACTGACTTTTAATATCTAAAAGCTAAATTTATTCATTTCTTCAGCCAAAAGCATTTTCTGAGTCCTTATAAGACTTCAAGGTGGAGCTGTGTTACAAAAGATACAGTAACACCTGCATGATAAGGTAAAAAACAGACAATACAAAGGTGTCCTTACTCCTACCCAAAATGCTGCCCTTCTATAAGTCTCTGCGTCCTCCAAGACATAAGGCTTCTCTGTGGAAAATTCAAGCTCTTACTAACAATTTTTCCAGCTCCTTAGGCCTGAAGTTGAACTCAGGGCTTCAATTGAACAGGCATGCATGGTAAATTCTGCTCAGAGTGCAGCATGGGCTTCAAACTATGCCCAGAATACCTGAGGGGATGAATTATTAAATAACACACCTATTATAAATGCATATTTTTCAGAAACCACAAAGTCTAATCTCAGATCACAGATTCTAATCGGATAATGTAGTTACAATTGCCCTCCATGATTGCACAAAGCCTTATTGGGATCTTTCCTGCTCATTTCAGGACCAGTGCACCATAAAAAAATCGCTCAACCAAGCTTTCTGTTGCTTTGCTCATTTACTCAAGCATACATTGAACAAAAAGAAATTAACTGCCTACTATGTGGCAGAAACTGTTTTAAGCTGTGGGTGTCAACAATATCTAGAACATATTAATGCCATAGTCTTAGAAGAAATTTCTTTGGATATCAAACAAGAAGAGCTACCAAGCCTTACAGGTACTAGAAGAGGCTGAGCTTGGAAAAGAGGCTACAAATGCAAGGTGAGAGGAACATCAGGAGAGTGTTATGGCATAGAGACAAAGGGAAGAGCTTGTGTCCACATTTTTAAATGTAGGTGAAAACTCTAGCAAGTAAAGAAATGGAAAATTTTCATTACTGATCTAAAGATTATCAATGACCTTGGTGAGACCTGTGTGGCGATGTGATGGGGATGGTGGTGAATCTAGATTGAAAGGTACTGAAGAATAACAGGAGATGAAGAAGTAGACATTGTGAGTATAGTAAACTCAAGGGCAAGGGAGGGAGACAGCACTGGAAATGTGAGGCTAGGTTAATGTATTTGTTTTCTAATTACATTTAAAAAGGGAAGATTTTCACATATTTGAATGTAAATAATGGATTGTTCTCTTTGCATTTTTGGGAGGGAGTGAACGCTGTTCTCATCAATTCAACCCTTTTGATTCAGAGTCTCACTATTTTTCTACCAAAAGTTTCTGATTAAATGGTTTTGATTTAATAGTCTTCTCTGAGATTAAGAGGGTAGTGGGAACATTTCATACTCTCTAGGAGAATATTGGAGAGACAAATCTTATTAACACATTTCATACTCTCAAGGAGAATAGTGAAATGACAAATCTTTAAGTCCAAATGAATTTATATTGTATTAAATGCTGAGATGGAGAAATAAATATCACCCTATGTCAGCAGAGAGGAGGGAGCATCAATTCAAATTGGGTCAACATAAGTTTCCCAGAGAAATTTCTCTTTAAAGACAAGTACATTTTATAGCCAAGAATAGGGCTGTTCTGGGAGAAGATTGTATGTATAAAGGCACTGAGACTTTTAAAAAATATATATTTAGAAACTGGAAGTAGGTGGATGTAACTCATGCAAATCCCTATATAGTGTGGAGAAAGAAAACATTTGGAAAGAAAGGAGGCAAAATACTGTTAATGCTGGATTTTATACGTGAGCTATGGAGTTTGACCTGTATCTTGAAAAATCTGGGAACCCACTAAAGGGTTTCAGAAGAATGACATCATTGTCATCATCGGTCATCACTGTCACCATCATCATCATCAAAGCTAATTTATATTGAGATCTTATTCTGTGTCATGCACACTTTTGTGCACTGTGCTTGTATTATCTCATGAAATCCTCTTAACCACCCACACAGGTAAGTACAATATATATTTTATCCCCAAGTTAGTTATTTTGGAAATGAGTCTATTGATTACAGAACTAAAGTTTGGAACTGAATGCCAGAATCTTCACCAATGCTCCCCATAAAAACCAGCCACCTTTACCACCATACTTTCTCAAAGATGGTCTCTGTGGGGCCCTGTCTGCTTCTTTTCACTGATTTCTTCTGCAGCAAAGTCTCACATGTGAAATTCTGGCTCCTGGACTGTATTCTTGTGCCCACCGCTATGAGGAAGACTGGTAAAACCACGTGTACCTCTTGTCTTAAGAAGGCCAGATTCACCAGGAGGAGCAGTTAACAGAGTATAGCTTTACAGAATATCCTGAGAAGCCAAACTATGTAGCAAATGGTCTCTAAAGCCCTAAACGATGGTACAGAAACATAAGAACTTGGCATTATAATATCTTTCTCTCATAAGAAGGTGAAATGGTATTTTAAAATGTACATTTGGCTCTTTTTCTTCCCTGGTTGTTTGAAGATCAGCTGCCATCATGAATGACATAGTAACTGTCCAGACCAGGAAGTTGACGGTCAACAGACAACTGAGCAGAAACAAATGGGCATTATCCTTCACTCTGGGAAGGCAACCCTATCTAAGAGAGAAGTTTGGGAAAAGCTAGCCACTATGATAAAACCAAACCAGATTCTATCTTTGTGTTTGGATCCAGAACCCATCTTGGTGGTGGAAAGACAACTGGCTTTGGCATGGCTTATGATTCCTTGAATTACACAAAGAAAAATGAACCCAAACATAGACTTGCAAGACATGGCCTACGTGAGAAGAACAAGACCTCAAGAAAACAGAGAAAGGAATGTCAGAACAGAATGAAGCAGTCAGGGTGACTGCAAAGGCCAATGCTGGTGCTGACAGAATGTGAGCTGGAGACCGGACAACAGGAGTAAATATTCTTCAGTGACTTTAAATGTCGTGTGATTGTGCAGATTTTTTTTCTTGAGAGGGTTAATTAACTAAGAATTTTTACGGGAAAAAAATGTATAGTTGAAGTTAGATGTCCCAAGGTGGGACCCTAGTTCTGTCATGTAGTAACCAAGTGACTTCTAAAAGTTCACAATAATTTACAGTGACATGTGTATGTATAGATAGGACTGGAGGAAAGCTGCCGATTTTTAAAAAGCAAAAGTTTCTGCATTCTAGGGTCAAAGCTGAAATCCGTCTTGGGTAAGCCCTTCATGTGAATTTTCAGTGGTACAGGGGTTAGGCAAAGACCTACTTTTCTTTTAATAATATGAATATAAAGAATAACCCACATGTACATACTTGTGACAGGACTTTAGGAATTCTTATTTATGATGATTTTTCTTTTCCTCTGAAAAGGTAATAATTTTTTAAAGCTTTTCATAGTGACTTAAAAAGGGCTTGTTTAATGTGCCAAGTAAGAAGAGGATTCCCGTCTTATTTGGAGGTGGCGGGAAGACCCCAAGAACTTGGAGGCAGAGCAGAGAGAGAGGGTGGGTGGGTGTTGCTCTAAGGAATGGCAGAGTCATAGCACTTAGGAGCCAGTTACATTTTCCTTACGAAGAAAAAAATCTTTGTATTTGTATTGTTATCTTAAAGATTTACTTAAGTCTGTTTACTGCACAGCCTGTGTCCAGTGTGCTACTGTGATTACAGAGAAAGCCCGTGCCCAGCCTCAGGGCGAAGCTGAGTAGGGAAGCAGTGTTACAGCTTGGAGTCTCAGTCACCAGATGGTCAGGAGAGCAGACTGACAGCATCAAAGGAATCCAAGTGAAGGGACAGGAAACAAGCAACAGCAGGAATAGACAGATCCTTGCGGGGATTGCTCAGAAATAACTAAGGGGGAACCAGACCTTCTGTGCTCAGGCAGATGGGCAGGAGCCCACACTGGCGGTGCCCGCCCAATGCCCTCCGACTGGTGCCCAGTCTCTGAGCAACTGTCTCCCAGTTCAGGGCACTTCGTCGCTGACTGTACCTGCTACCCCAGAGAACTGGCTGCCTGGCACTCGCCCTTACGGAGAGCCAAAAATAGGGGGATTTATGCCCTCAGCCCAGTAAGGATACCTAACAATGACTAACTAGGATGAGAGACAGACCCTCTTCTTTGCCTAAGTGTCATGACAGTGCAGAGCTTATATGCAGCTGACAATTGCTAATCACATCTTTTATCACAGACCCTCTCACTTCAAGTTACTGTACGGAGACTTAAATTACCAATTTCTGTTCTCTCAATAAAATGGTCAGTTTTTGGACTGAGTTACTGTTTAACAGAAACAAAAAAGAGTCTATATTTCTTTACTGTAAAAAAAGGACATTTATAAATGTGAATATTTAAATCATATTTAAATAGATTGTAGATGTGAAAATATTTTAGAAATAGAAATTAGAGGAATGATTTTTTTTTAATTCAAGAGGATTTAAAAACTCAAAACTCCATTTTATAGTATTAAATATATATTAGTTGTATTTTTACTTATGATGACCTTTGTTTGTATGATAACTATATGAACATCCAGACATAAAGTTCTTATTATTTCAAGGAAAGCAAATATGGTGTTTGCCAAGGAAGTATACACAACACTTTGTATAACATATTATACTAAATACAGACATTTTTTCTTCCTTCTTGCCAACAAATGACTGGCTCTTGTATTAATTGTTTTGAGTATCTTTAAACAGTTACTATATATGTATATATTTTTATAGATGGATTTATATTAACTGCTTTACAAAACTGAATTTTAAAAGTAGTATCATTAATATACCAACTTCCAAATTCTCTTTTTTCATGTACACCATTACAAACCTATTAAATAGAGACGCTTTGAGTGATGTAATATTCTTCTTTCAATATGCTTGTTTACTATTATTATCAATTCAATTATTGACAAAAATGAAGCTTCCATTTCTTTTTTTAAGAGATTTTATTTATTTTTAGAGAGAGAGGAAGAGAGGAAGAAAGAGAGGGAGAGAAACATCAAAGTGTGGTTGCCTCTTGAGCACCTGTTAGTGGGTACCTGGCCTGCAAGCCAGGCATGTGCCCTGACTAGGAATCAAACTGGTGACCCTTTGCCTCCAATCTACTGAGCCACACCAGCCAGGGCTCCATTTCAACCTGATTATCATTCATCATCTCATGTGAGTTGCTTTGTGCATAAATATTCTAATATTACCAGATTATGGCAAAATACAGTCCTCTAGTTTTCATCATCCTGGAAAAATAGACATAACTCAAGAGTTTTCATAATAAAAGTAAAATTTACAAATGAAATTATGTGTATAAATGTTACAGTGATGTTTAATAAACCCACAAGTATATCTTACATATTGAAAGTTTTTTTAAAGGCACATAAGGATTGCTTTGGCATTCCCTATCTTTTTAGGGTGGAGTAAGAAGGAAAGACATCTGTATCACTACATATGATATTAAGTATTTAATACAATTACCTGTGATACCCAACATTTAATATCACTACCTGTGATATAAAATTCTTGTTTTCTCTAGCTGTGGCATTAAACGTTCCTGGCCAATGGTGCTACCACAAAAGTATATTAGCTGGCTTTAACAGCAGTTCACGCTGTTCCTAGAAACAACAGTTGCTGGACTGCCAAAATAACACATGGCTCAGTGATGGATAGAATGGACTTGACAATTAAGCCATGTATTTGCTGGCTCCTCTGATTTTACTACTTCTTCCTCTGCTTTGCTGCACAGCTTAAGCATGGTTACCATTTGGAAGGAAGATTAGACAAGGAGACTAATCTCTACCATATTTCCTCGATGGTTTTAACTAATAACTTCCCAAGCTGAAAAAAAAAAGAAAGATTTGGACATGGTATTTTTTTGCCAGTCTCCTAATGCTTGGAAGATGTTAAATATGTCTAAACAAGCCAATACACATAGAACAACACTAGACTGGGAATTCAAATAAAAATTCTTTTTATAGGACAAAAACTCCTGAGTCATTTAGATCCAATTCCACTGACGAAATGTCTGTCTGCCTCATGGAACAATTTCAAACCAACTGTGACTAGAAAAAACAGTTAGAGAGAGAGCTCCTCTTATTTTCTCTTCCAATTTATTTTTATATTTTGGACTAAACTACAATGAAAGAAAAGAAGACTAGAAAATATGTTTAGTTTTTTATATCGACTTTCTGAGAGTTAGCAATATGATGCCTCAAGGTTGAATTTAATATATCTCATCATTTTTTCTCATGAGGTGGAATTACTTAGCCAACTGACTATCTTTTCTTTAAAACATTTTTCTAGCCCACTGGCCTGTTCTCTGATTGTTCCCATAGCAGTCAGAGATGTACTCCAGAGTAGTACCTACCAATCCATTGCAATTCAATAATTTGGGGCTCTGAATATATATTGATATAGAAGTTAAGGCACACTTACCACTTTCTCTTATGCATTTTGGCAAAGGAGAAGTTCATGGGCTTTGGAAAAACTCTTTGGCTTTAGTCATTGCTTGAAAATTCAAGAATATTTTTAAAATGTTTATTTACTTTAAAGAGAATACCACAAGTACTTGCATTACACAGAACAAAAAATATTTCTGTACTTCAGTAATGATAGATTTCAATGCATCATTCAATACATTAAATCAGTTTGAAACAATTTAGTGTATCAAATTGGTATCGATACAAAATCAATTTTAAAGGGATTTTATAAATTAAATTAAAAATAGATTTCTGACTATTATTGCATGATTTGGAAAACTAGAAATATTTATATTTTATTAATTTAGACCACAAACACTTAATAAGTACCTACTCTGGTTTACAAAGTTACTCTAAATTTGAGAGAGAAAATAAATTAGACATAGATGCCTTCCCACCTAAAGAGCCTAGACATAGTCAAGCAGTAGACATAATATTGGTTTATATTAAAAATGCAAGGTAGAAAAGGAAGAGGATGTATAAATGCTAACCTGGAATTAGCATAACAGTCTATTTGATTAACTTTCTCCTACAGTTCAGAAGTCATACATAGTAAATTCTTTTATTTTCTGCACCAACTATGCAATGTGCCTCTACTCACTGTAAGAGAAACTCCATGTTCTGTGGAGATTCTAAGATAAAGTTTGAGCTGTGAGTTTGAAACCTGTGAGAAGAGAAGCCTTGTTTCATTTGGTTGTGGTTAGGTTATTTCCAGAGTACACAAAATTTATCTTTAGCTAGGCTTTATTTTATTATCACAGAAGATCCTTCATAACATGGAAAGAATAATGAAGAACACACAGACATGTGTACCTCACTTGTAAAAATAGTTTTCCCCTAAACAATTTGACTACTACTTTTTGACTATTGACTGTCAAAATATCTACAAGAGCAATTCACATTTATTTACAAATCATGGACAAATTAAAAAATAAACAGATGAGCTCGAAGAACCAGACACAACAGAGGGTTTGCTGTATGATTCTATTTTTTTACAGGTTAAAAGCAAGTAAGCCTCTTTGACACTAGATATTGAAGTAGAGGCCATCACTGCTAGAGGGGAACAGTTAGTGGAGGGCCCTGTCAGCATTTGCTAGAGGTTTGGTGATGTTCTGCTTTCGGACATGGTACAAGGGGTACATTCACTTGGTAAGTTTCACACAACTGTATAGTTATAATTGGTGCCATTTCCAGGAAGAAGGGAGGAGAGGGAAAACTGCACCAATGTTTCCAAAAAATTTTGACACAATAGCATTGTAGGACTTTAAAAGGAAGACATAGTAAATTTAGAGTTTTTGTGATTTAGATACGTATGTCTACGTTTCATTACCTAAAGCACTAAAGGCAAAATGGAACATAAAAAATGCTAAGTTTTATAGTCATAAAAATCCACAAAGCAATAAATAGAGAGTCATATATTTTGAGAAAAGAAAACATACTCCATGTTTTTCATAAAATGTGTGCAATGAACTTTGTCAGAGATGATTGTAAATTAAGTAAGTAGCAAAACCATACATTATAAAGAGTTAAGTTTATTTTTTAATTATAGAGGAATATGGGAAGGATGATCAAACACTTTCAAAAAATTTAAAAATTCTCTAAATACTTCAGGCTTCTACAGAATCTGATACTATTTTAAAATATTATTAAAAATTCACTGTGCCTGAAAATATCCTAGTTTAGAATGAAATAATCCTAATTATAAATACTGATCTCTGGAAACAAGTATGAGCTTATTTATAAATATCTGAATGACTGAAAATTCATTTGTGCATACAG
Source organism: Pteronotus mesoamericanus (assembly GCF_021234165.1). Taxonomy (NCBI): domain Eukaryota; kingdom Metazoa; phylum Chordata; class Mammalia; order Chiroptera; family Mormoopidae; genus Pteronotus; species Pteronotus mesoamericanus. The sequence goes on along the minus strand of NW_026555247.1, from coordinate 11,463,649 downwards.
ATATTTGATGTCATGTTGACTAACAGTGAATGACATGAGGTTTTCTTAATAACATAAGAAAACTGAGCAATAAAATAATCCTTCAAGAACAAATGCAACTTGTTTGTGATCAAAAGTGTTTATTTTATTTAAAAGATTTTATTTCAAAACTAGAGGTTATTGGAGTGACCCAACCTTCTTATTTTCACAAATGTGAAGTCTTATATCCAGAAGTTAACATCAATGAGATAAATAAAAAATGAGCTGGTTAACTCAGGCCTTCTAACAGCTTGTCCAATAAACTCATATGCTTCCAAAGAGAAATGGTTTAAGATATTGAAACAAATGTATGTTATACCATGACATTTTTCCCAGTGATACAACTTAACAGATAGCCACTGAATTTTCTTTTTTAAAATTGGGGTAGAGTTGACGTAGAACATTATAATAGTTCCAGGTGTATTTGATATACATATATATTACAAAATGATCACCATAGTAAGTCTATAAGGAGAAAACCTCCCCAAAATGGAATTTTCTTCTGGAGGGCAGGCCACTTATTATACCCTGCTAGGTGAGTGTTCCTGCTAGGAACCCACCTGTATCAGTGTACCAGCTGGCGTTGTTGTGAGTGGCTACATTTGGCTTCAGTGAACATTTTTTTGAACACTCAACATTTTTGCTCATTTCACGATGGGTGATTACGAGCACACCTGCCCACACTGTTCTGAGTGTTCAGCAGTTTTTGACCAAAAACAGCATGACCCTTGTACCCTACCCTTCCTATTCACCCAGGCTCCCCAAAAGTGACATTTTTTTTTCATTTCATTACTGAAGGGAAATGTTTTGCTGATATGGAAGAGGTGAAGCAAAAAACAGAAGAAGCACTAAAAGGCATCAAAATTGACAAGTTCAAAAACTGATTAGAGCAGTGGAAAAAATGTCTCAATGGGTGTATTGCATCACATAGAGTACTTTGAAGGTACTGAAATTTAAACATGTTAGAATAAATACAGTTTTTTATAAGTAAATGTTGGGCTTATTTTGGGTTCCTCCTCATAGTTAATATTCATCATCATACATAGATACAATTTTTTTTCTTATGTTAAAAATTTTTGAGATCTACTCTCTTGGTGACTTTCAAATATTCAATACAATGCTATTAACTAGTCATCATGCTGTACATTTCAGCATCATGACATGCTTATTTTATAATTGGAAGTTTGTACCTTTTGACACTCTTCACTCATTTCATGCCCCCCTACCCCCGCTTCTGAGAACCATGAATCTATGAGCTTGGTTTTTATTTTTGTTTTTAGATTCTACATAAAAATGAGATCATATGGTATTTGTCACTCTCTATGTGACTTCTTTTACTTAGCTCAATGTTCTTAAGGTCTATCCATGTTGCCACGAATAACAAGATTCAATTTCTTTCTTATGGCTGAAAAATATTCCATTGTGCATGTATACCATAATTTCCTTATTTACTCATCCGTCAATAGACACTTAGATTGTTTTCCTATGTTGGGTATTGTAAAGAATGCTGTGGTGAATATTGAGATATGGTATATTTATCTTTTTAAGTCAGGTAAATAGTCAGAAGTAGAATTTCTGGGTCATTTGATAATTCTTTCTTTATAATTTTTGGAAGAGCCTCCACACTGTTTTCCACAGTGGCTGCCACAATTTACATTCCCACCAACAGTGAATGAGGGTTCCTTTTTCTCTACATCCTCACCAACACTTGTTATTTCTTGTCTTTTTAATTTTTTCTCTACTTACTATTCTAATTCAGGAGATTTAAAGGTTTTGTGTTCTTATTTCATTTTTTTAGCTCTCTGTTTTAATAAAATTTGACTTGGCAGCTTGGTATGCCCTGGGGCAAGGCAAGCTATCTGTTTACCAGTCATAGCCATTCATGGTACTCATAGAATCACTAGAATTTTTCTTCTTTTTAAATTAGAGAGAGAAAGGGACTTGTTTTTCCATTTATTTATGCATTTATTGGTTGCTTCTTGTTTGTGCTTTTGACTCTGCAACTTTGGCATATTGAGATGATGCTCTAACCAACTGAGCTACTTAAGCAGGGCCTTTGCTTCATCTTTGTATGTGCCCCGACCAGTGATTGAACCTAAATCCCTGGTATATTGAGACAACATTCGAACCAACTGAGCTACCTGGCCAGGGCAAATCACTAGAACTCTTAGAGCACAGTTAGAAAACAAATTTACTCTAAAAGTAATTGCTGGGATTTTAGTACTCTAAGGAAATAAACTGATTAGCAGTTGTAATGTAACTCTTTCAAGCAAAGAGAATAAGAGCTTATTTTATTCCAGTGCATACTGTATAAATAACAGCACCATGGTATAATTAATCACCAAAAATGACACCTAATAATTAATCTGTTACACTTTAAAGGAAAGCATTATGTAAGTCCATCACCAACCTAAATGGTAAGCTCTTATTTAGATTCACCCTCAATAAGTGCCAACTCTTTTTTGTTATATGTTTTTAATCCAGGTAGTTTGCTTGGTTGGCACCTGATCCCTTGTTGCTGTTATCATTTTTCAGAAAAGACTGGTTGTGAAAAAGATTTTTAACTTGTTACTGGAAGTTTTTACTACACCTCTTACTAAAGTTATACAACCTAGTTTTAATATCCAAATTAAAGTAAATAAGGATTTAAAAACTCAATTAGATCCTAAATTATTCCCCCAAAATTCACACTCAAAAGGCTAAATCTAGCTCACAGATACCTCCAAGACACACTTAATAAATGTGTATTTAGATTTCCAAAATATTTGCAATTCTTCTCAAGGCCCAGTAAGTTCTATAAAGGCTCCAAAGCCATATTTTGAAAAAAACTTTCATGGACTCAGAAAACATCAAAATATACTAAAAGTCCATATTAAAATACAATTATTTTATCCTTGTGAACTTCTGGGGCCAACCTGATTCAAATATAAATAAGGTTGCTTACTAAAAGTTTTTCCTTTGTTGCAGAAAATGCTGTTATTATTTATCTGGTAGACAAATCTAAGACTCTGCACTTTTCTTTGCATTTTTATTCTAATTAGGTTTTAGAAGATTGTTTATTGTATCTATTTGGAGGAATGTGTTTCATGCTGTGTCCTTCATTAAAAAGATTAAGTACTTGATCAATCCTTAACCTCTTAGTGTGTCTCATTAGTTTGGTAATTTATTCATCAAAAATACACTCTGAGATGTGTTGGGATTGAGGATCTGGTGTTGATCCAAGAAAGCATGCTGTGTAGTGTCATGAACCTCATCACTTAATGTGCCCGCACAAGGAGAAGGAGTGGAATTCCTTTATAATATGAGAAGCATAGAAATATTTATTATGTCTTTATGCTACCAATCCAAATAAAATTTTTGAGATTTTATCTGTAAATTTGTTAGAAGTAAAAAATGTTATAAAGCTGCAGCACATGAAGAGTTAAACTTATTGTTGTTTAAAAAGAGCCTTACTAGAAGTTAAATCAGTAATTTCTTAAATGGGTTTTTTTAAATTATTTTTTATTGTTCAGTTACAGTTGTTCTCATTTTTCTCCCTTTTTTCTCCCTTGCCCTGCCCACCTCCCACCTCCCATATTCAATCCTTCCTCCCCACCACCCGTTGTCCTTGTCCATGGGTCCTTTGTACACATTCCTTAACTTGACCCTTCCCTTATTTCCCCCATTATTCCCCTCCTCTTTCCCCTCTGGTCACTGTCAGTTTGTTCTTTATTTCCATGTTGCTGGTTCTATTTTGCTCACTTGTTTTGTTGATTAGGTTATGTTTATAGGTGAGATCATAATGGTATTTTTCTTTCATCTCCTGGCTTATTTCACTTAACATAATACTCTGCAGTTCCATCCATGCTATCTCAAAGGGTAGGAGCGCCTTCTTTCTTTCTGCTGCATAGTATTCCATTGTGTAAATGTACCACAGTTTTTTGATCCACTCATTTTCTAAATGGGTTACTTTTATGGATTAAAAGAATGTAAAATAATTCTAGAGCATATTCATTAAAACTAAAACCATCTTAATATTTTTAATATATTGAATTGGCCCTCAATTTGAGAAGGGAGTTGTATACTTTATATATAATTGTGTGCATCACACACACACAAAGGAATTACATATTTCAAATTCAATGGAAACAAAATTCATACACACAAACACATAGACATGCATATACATCAACATAAGAAACATCCCAGCCTGTAGAGAATTCTTATGAGCTTATTTGAGCCAAGCTGATGACAATTGCTAAATCTCAATGGATTGAGTAAATGCTCTAGAGAATGTCATTTTACCACTTGTTTTATACACCGGAACCAAAGGAGAAGACCTAAGAGGATTCCAATGAAATCCACTGGTGATATATTATGGAGGTAGGAAAAAGCAAAATGGGGAAATCTCTAAGATTGGATAAAGTGGAAAACAAATAAACAAATACTTCTTTTACATTGGTGGGTGTAGGATAGTTAATAATTAACATTTACTGCACATAGAGCTGTACATGGGGGAACAAAATAACTACAAGAAGTTTGGCGCTCTGGTGGGAGATTGTGCCCTGAGAGGTCTGGAAAAATGGGATTACTCTGACATCCCAGTGGTATGTTGTTATAGATGTAAAAAAGATAATAGACAGGTTTAATTAAGGTAAACATTGACCTTTGTCAAGGAAGACACCAACCTAGGATATGACTACCCACCATGACTGGTTTTTAGGTAAGAAGTTTCTATTTTAGATCATCCTATATGGTATTTTCAGTCTCTGAGTTTGTAAGGCCCATCATGCAGGCCTCCCCTGAGTTTGTCAAATTTAGTATGTGGCCCCTTTTGGTCCACATATAAATATTTTTAATTAAATTGCAGTATTTTGGGCCTCTTTAATATGAAGAAATTTGTAAGTCAAATATAAATATATACACACACAGATATATCTTTATGTAAATTGATAATGTTGAAAAACAATTATGCTGAGGAGCTTGTAACCAGAAATCTCAAATCCAAGCTCTCCTAATGATGAATCCAAATTAAACTCTTCTATCATAACTGAGTGCTGTGTGGTCCTTAAAATGCTATTCAGCTCAGAGGCATTATCTTTTTAGTATGCAATTAATCTTTTCTTTTCTCATTTTAGTAGACACATGCCCATCTGCTACTCATCATTCTTACTGTTTAGCAAGACAAGAGAAGTGTCTACTCTATGTTTCAAGCTTCACCTTGAATAAAATCTGAGAAACCCTGTGGATACAAATAAAAATTAAGAAGAAAGGAAAAGAGAAATAGAGGTGAAAAGGAAGAAGAATTGAAGACAATGACTAAGACAAAAAACAAACAAGTAAGGAGATTGATTTTATTCAGGAAATTGTACTAGGAACATCCAAACCTCACTGTGTGAGCATTGCAGTTTTGCCTTAGACTTTCACAGGAGGACTAGACATGGTAACAGTGGGATGATTCACAACTGGGATTTTCCCCCCCTGAAATCTGGGTATCTGGCGTCAATTAGCTCAAATGGAAATGTTTATCTCTGTGTCTAGTTTCAAAGGGGACAAACAGTTCATTCATGAGACAAAGAGTGGAAAGTAGGAGGGTCTATACCTGTCTTTGCAAGTGGATTCAAGCAACATAAAAATGCCTGTGTTGGGTCTTGTCACAGGTAAGCAAGGGAGTCAACTGAGAATCTTGTGGGAGTCATAAGAAAGGGTAGACAAGGGTATCTTATCTGATTCATGTAGGGAAGGGTGGTTCTTTGAAGTAAGCTATTCCCTATAACACAAAAAGGGAGATTTGGGGTAATAAAAACTTAGGGAGATTTCTTAACCATCACTTTTACAGGGCACAGCACTCAGGTAAATTTCAACATTGTCAAGAAAAAGAAAGAAAAAAAAACCCTCAGATTTTTATTTAGAAACCTAACAGTTCTCTCTGTGTTAAATTTGCTCAAAATTAACCTCATTTTACCAACTAAAGCTTTTTCTTCAAGTGTTCCTGTTACACAGTGGAAAGAATTGGTCTACCCTGCAGTAACAGAGTCAAACACTAAACATTGAGAATTGCAGTAGAGAAAGAAAAGCTATTTTATTATAAATGGCACCACCCAGGAGAACAAGAAGCTCACACTCAAACTCCTGATCCAGGGTTCAAGGCTGGTTATAAGGGTTCAGGAAGAAAAGGTAAGGAGGACTGGTGGAGCAAGTTTTAATGTGGTAAGGAGAGACCACACAAGATTTTCCTGGACAACAAACCCTTGCTTCTGAAAGGGTTCTGGTTTTTGAGTTCAGTTTTTTCCCAGTCCTTTGGTTCATGGAGCAGGGGCTGAGACTTCATTCCAGCCACAGCTGGAGGTCAAAGTTCTCTCCTCTGAGCATGCTTCTCCTGCGTGACTTGAAGTTTTGGTCTGCTTCTGAAAATCAAATTGGTAACGCAATAAGTAGGATAGAACTATTTTGAGCTGGTACTGTGGATACATTCCCTTAATTTTTTAGATCTCCATTAATTTTTCAACATGATTTTTCAATTTTAATTTGACATTTTGTTTCTTTTTCATATTTCACATATAAATCCATTACACATCCTAATACCAACAACAAACTAAAAGCATCATGTTTTGACTTGTTAAATTTTTAACATTTTTTTTCAGTTGTAATCAAAATTACTATAAGTATTTTCACAATTAAAGCTATATTAAACCTTTATAGATGTGGAAGAATTTTATTAATCATCTAGTCCAATACCTTCATTTGGTCAAATAAAATCTTTCGGCTCATAGAGTTTTACTAAGTTTATACAATTAGTCCTTTGAATCGCCAGGAAGAGAACTCAGTTCGTCTAACTTCTACTGCAATTCTCACTGCAATGCAACGCACTTTGCAAATGAATAGCAATATTCTCTTAATATGACCATTAGAACAGAATAAAACTAAAACAGAAGAGTCCTAAACAATAAGAAAGTTATTTTTGGTTAAAGGAGTTAGGAGCAAAACATAAAAACCAATAACCTACTGCAAATATGGAAAACAGAAAAACATACAACTAAAATTGTAAATCACAATAATAGTGACAAAAACAAGAAAGCCAAAAGTTTTATCACTCTTAACAGATTACTTTCAGCTTCAATTCCCTAAATGCTTATTTGTAAAGTTCTTACAATCCATACTAAAATTAACTATTGCTCACTTAGTGTAACTCAAGAGTGTGAAGCTAAGGTGAGACTCAAAATTAAATTCTCGCTCGGACAAGATTTGGAAGGCAGCCATGTTATTGGACTAAAAGGATCCATTTGCCTGTGCACAGCAGAGCCTGGTATGACACGAACAGGAGTTAGCAGCAAAGAAAGTGAGGGTTTATTTTTAGGAACTGGCCACTCCGAGAGACAGGTTAGCAAATGCTCAAAGACCTGGCTCCCTAATGGGTTCCAGGGGATGGGTTATATAAAGGAAAAATCATTAATCTTGGTGACTGAAGGAGTTAGGGTCATGGTCAGGGTTGTGGGCTCTACTGATTGGTCAGCACTAAGGTAGGGGGTCATTAGTCATTGCATCTGGTTTCCTCGATTTTCTGGGCTTGGAGCTGAAACAAAATTGAGGCCTAGATGTTATTTGTAGTTTACTGAAACTCTGTCTCTGGGGTCAACAGACCATAGGCTTTGTTCCTAAGATTATTGTTGTTGATCAGAACCTCATTGTCCTGAGGGTTTAGGGTTTAAGGGAGTGGTCTTACACCTGAGTAGGCAGGTGAGTCAGGATGCTGGATGAAGCCACTTTGAACTAAAGAGAGAAGGTTGTATTTAAGAAATGAGGTTTCTACATGGTTATAGCTAGAGTTAATGTAGTTCTTGTAATGGCTTTATGTACCTAATATTAATTAGGCTTAGAGTCAAGTAAAGAAAAGGAAAGAGTTTTCTTGGCAAATCAATTTCAGCTCAAGGACAGCCTTTGGTTAATTTTTTAAAGTGTAACTGTGCAGAAACCTTATTTCCTTTAATCTGGCCTTTTATTTATTTATTTATTTTTTATTTCAATTCAAACTGGCCTCACCTAGCCCCTTCGCTTACTCACCTCCCTTTCCCTTGCTTAATCAGTCATTAAGCTCTCTGGGCAATGAGGTTTTGTCACAGGGCAAAGTGGGATTCACAAACCATACTATTTAACACATACTACTACCATACACAAACTTAACACAATAATTGGTGGGGGAAAAAAAAGGTTTTTTATTAACAGTGTGCCCAGTTTGGAGAAGTAAGATCTCCCCTTCTCCAAGCCATTCTCTTCTGCAAAACACAGAAGTCCCCTTTACTTGTTCCCCAGAAGACTGAAATCCATATCCATGCCCAGAGAACCCCCTTCATTCTTCCCTGAAGTCTAAGGTAGCTACAAGGATAGGTCTCCATCTCACTAGTTCCTCCAAGCTTTCTCCCTCTCTGGAGCATGCACTTGTGAGGTTAGCATCTTCATTGTCTCACCACATTTTTACCCCTGTCCCAGGGCCAGGCTGCACTGCCAAATCACTGTAGATAGTGGTGTGAGGGGCTCACTTTGCTGGGCCTCAGCATCCAGGGCGGCTTGCGTCCTCGGGAGCTGGTGAACCTTCCCAGCTTATGCATCTGTGCACTATTCTCAGGGTGAGAGATTGGGAGCAGTCCAGGATGCATGCTGGGTGGTGTGGGGCTGCATCATCCAGCCAAACCTTGCCACTGGTAAGGTGCACATCCCAAGTGAGCCTGCTTCAGACCATGTAAACAGAGCAAGAGTGTATGGGACTCAGCCTCCATGAGCTGGCTTCCAACCATGAAAGCAAGGCAAACACAAAAAGGGAAGGGCTTCTGCTCACCCTCCACTTTAAATCTTTCCCCCTAAATCCTACACACTGTGGGAGCGTCCAAATTCCAAACAGTTCAGGCCAACATCCACCACAAGTAGCCTGCACTGTGTTTCTTCCTCCTCTCTTGCTGCCAAATTCTGGAAGTGAATAGTAGGGTATTCTAGCCACACTGGGGCACCACGTCTCTGTCCAGGGCATGGCATCACCTTGTTACACATGTGTGGTGACCTTTTCCAGTCCCCACAGCCCACACAGGCTCTGTGCAAGTAGTATCGTGAGCTGCATTCCTGTTTACCTTCCCCTGGGGATATGGAAACCTATCAAACTCCAGCTCCAGTTTCAATCGCAGGCTGCCTTTGGCACTTCCCAGCCCCCTCTCATGAATTGCTTAATAAAGCCAATTGGATCTTCAAATTTACTCCAGGGAAGTTAGTTTTTAATAGCAGAAAATTAAAATCAACCACAAAATAAGATTTCTCAACTTATTTTCAGTATCATTGAATTTGTTTTTCCTTCATGCATAGGTTTTTCTAGAGATCGAGATTCAAGAAACATATTATTTTAAAAATAATCGATGTACATAAACATGAAATATCGATATTAGGATAGAAATGCAAAATTAATTAGTATGTTTTATTGTGTAGGCCTCATGATTTTGATAAATTTTCCATATAAATGATAAGGATTAGGTTGCTGTTTCCTTTTTTATTAAATGAACTATAGCTAAACACTGTGCAACTTCCCTACAACAGTGACTCATTAGAAAAAAAAATTGGGTTCAATTGAGAACAAAAACCACCATACTTTCTTGTTTCTATGTTAATTTATTCTGGAACAAAGCATACTACCAGTTTTGTGCTAAAGAATTTAAGCAAAACAAGAATCAGGTCAAAATAACCTGGTTACTTTTTCCAAGAAATACTTGATCCTGAAAGATATTGTGGAGGAAGAAGAAGCTTTCTTCTACCCTCCAGGTTCTTTTGGTTTGTCTAATAATCAAATAGATCTCAGACAGATTAGTAAGAGAAAATAACCAAATTGAGTATATACATATGTATGGGAACCATGCAAGAGTTGGAAATCCTACATGCAGAAGAGGTACAAAGAAAGAAAGCATATATAAGACATTCTGAGTTAAGGATGAGTTAAGGTGCCTTGGGAGCTTCAAAGTGTCATTACAGAATGGTAAGAGTGGATGTTTAGTAAATAGAAGTTTGCCTTGCCCTGTTGATAGGTCAAAAAAGATTACTCTGATAATCTCTTACTATAGGCAGGGACCCTAATTCAAATTCTTCTAGGTGGATAAAGGAGGGACAAAAGTTTTTCTTGAGCTAGATGTTAAAGTTGCCTTTAGATCAAAACAATCACCATATTACAGAGGCACATCCCAAGGTGACTCATTCTGAACCACCACAACATAACAATGAATTATTAACAGGGCTTAGTCATCCAAAGACACTTGAACGTCTTCTTGTTAGGTCAGCCAGTCCAAAGTTACCAGGTCACAAACACTGCCGATCCCCATCAGCATTTCACCTTGCAAGACCCACCCTAAAGCGACCCAGCCTGGGTCTTAAACGCTTAAAAGTATTTAGCCAAGGCCTAAACATGATAACTATCTTCTTTAGATATCTTGCTTCTGAAACACTTTAAAGACACTTTCAAGGGGTACACTTACAGCACCTTCACACTTAGCCTCTTTAGATCAACTTATTTTCCTGGTTATAGTTTTGGAGTTATCAATAAACCCAGCAGTACTACTTACCATACTTAAAATATCTAAACCTCAATTTCTTTTTTTAAAAATTTTTATAATTGATTTAATTTTGTCTGGAAATCATTTTTTATTACTGTCATTCCATCACAGTTGTCCTACTTTTTTCCCTTTTGCCCTCTTTGGCCCAGCCCACTCCCACTCCCACATTCAATCCCACACCATTGTCCATGTCCGTGGGTCATTCATACATGTTTTTCAATTAATGTCTTTTCTTCTTTCCACTGTTATCCCCCTCACCCAAACCCTCTGGCAGCTGTCGGTCTGTTCCATTTTTCCATATCTCTGGTTCTATTTTGCTCATTAGTTTATTTTGTTCAATAGATTCTTCTTGTGAGTGAGATTATATGATGTTTCTCTTTCCCACACTGGCTTATTTCACTTAGCATAATAATCTCCATTTTATACCTTGCCATTGCAAAAAGTAGGAATACTTTTTTCTTTTTTAATTAATTTTTATTTTAAAATTGTTTTTATTCTATTACAGTTGTCTCAGATTTTCCTCCATTGCCCTCCTCCACCCATCCCACCCTGCCTCACTCTCCCACAGTCAATTCCCACTCTGTTGTCCATGTCTATGGGTCAATCATACATGTTCTTTCGCTAGTCCCTTCCTCTTCTTTCCACCATTGTCCTCCTTCCCCATGCCCTCTGGTCTCTTTCTGTCTGCTCCATGTTTCCATGCCTGTGGTTTATTTTGTTCATTAGTTTATTTTGTTGAATAGATTCAACTTATAGGTGACATTATATGGTATTTGACTTTCTCCGACTGGCTTATCTCACTTAGCATAATGTTCTCCAGTTCCATCCATGTTGTCACAAAAGGTAGGAGTTCCTTCCTTCTTTCTTTTTTTTTTAAAATGCAGATTTAATTTATTTATTAATTAAATGTCAAAGTCCACTATAAAATATTAAAAAATTTAAGTCCATTATAAAGTCTCAGCAATTAAAACAACATGACACCAACACAGAAATAATCAAGTAAATCAATGAAATAAAATGAGCATTCTAGAAACAAATGTATATCTTTGTCTAACAATGTAAGATATGAATAAATTGATATTTTAAATCAATGGGGAAAATAAGGCTTATTCAACAAAAAAGGTGCATGGACCACTATTACTTGAAATAAGACAAATATAGAGCCTTATTTCACACATTATACAAGAAATGTTCAGGTGAGTTAAAATCAATGTGTAAAACCTTGGAGTTTTAGGAGAAAATACAAAATATATTTTTCTTACCCTGAGGTAAAATACTCAAACCCAAAAGTTATAAAGTAAAATATTAACAATATGACTATATTAAACATTTAAGACTATACAGTAATATACATATTTAAAAAGTTAAAGGACAAGTAATAGAATAAGGAAGTATTTGCAAAACATCTAAAAAGGGGTTAATAGATTTATTATTTTAAGGGGAAAATTTCTATGAACATTGCATCAAAAAAATGGATGAAGAAAACCAACAAGTCATTTAAAGCTTTTTAAAAATAATAGAAATAGGCAAGAAATATACAAAAACAGGTTTAGTTTCAACAAATAATAAAGGAACAGTTAAAATAACATCATTGTCACAATCAGATGAATAAGTATTAAAAATATTGGTAATATCAAGTATTGGCAACTCTGAAAGGAACTGTGTATTCATAGACTCTTTTTCTTCGTCTTCTTAAAGGAGTTCCTTTAGCATATTTTGCAATGCTGGTTTGGTGGAGGTGTATTCCTTTAGTCTTTTTTTGTCTGAGAAGTTCCTTATTTCATCTTCCATTTTCATTGAGAGCCTTGCTGGGTAGAGCAGTCTTGGTTGCAGGCCTTTACTTTTCATGACTTGGAATATTTCTTGCCATTCCCTTCTGGCTTGTAGTGTTTCTGTTGAGAAGTCAGCTGCTAGCCGTATCGGGGCTCCTTTATATGTTACTACCTCTTTCTCCCTTGCTTCCTTTAGGATTCTCTGTTTGTGTTGATATTTTTCATTTTAATAATGATGTGTCTTGGAGTGGGCCTCATTGGATTCCTCTTGAATGGGACCCTCTATGCTTCCTAGACTTGTGAGACTTTTTCTCTCCTCAAATTATTCCATCATTAATGGTAGGAGAACACTGTTTTTACGTTTTCTTTCTGGATCTGCTTCTGGTGTGGTCAGATGTTGACCATGTCTGAACTTAAGCATTCTGTTAGAGACTTCCAGGAATCTACTGTCTGTGGCTGTCTCCTTCAGCTGTTAATCTGGTCACTCTGCACTTAGCAAGCTAGCTTAGACAGGGCAGGGCAGAGTCTCTCCTGAGGGCAGAGTTATTAGGTCCTCTCATATGTTGCCACTCAGGGGAGTGGTCTGCCTGAGCAAGATGGCTGTTGCCACATGGAGGATGAGTCAGCATCAGGATCCTGCCAGCCACTCTCTCAGTTTTCTTCCCAAAGCCTCCTTCCCCAGTCACTCCTCAGGCACTTCCAGCCCACTCTGCCCCCACCTTTGCTGGAGACCAGGGTAAGTAGCTGCAAATAAAAATTATGCATTGGTCCTTTAAATGAGTCCCTGAGTCTCAAGCCACCCATCCCTGGCAGAGAGCAACCCTGCTGCTTTTCGCAGCTGATTATTATCTGTGTACTCTTTGGGTCCTGGTAATGTAGGATGGAGATCTCTGCTTATGTTTTAGGCTCTGCTTAGGGGGAACCAACTGGCCGTTTCAATATCCTTCTGCTGCTGCCTCCTGTGGGCCCCACCTACCTTCTCGAGTCTCTACACACTCCTTACCAGTTAGATTGCGTTAAAGCTGATTCTTCTGTCTGCCCGAAGTTATAAGGCTCCTCTCCCACTATTGTTTAGTTGTTTGTTCAAGGTGATTTCTCCACAATTTAGTTGTAATTCCAGATTGGTCCTAGAAGGAGGTCAGTGTGACTTCCAGTCACTCCTCTGCCATCTCGATTCTCTAAAACCTCAATTTCTTACATGAAATTGGGTATTGAAATCATTCTTTGTGTGAATAATTTGTGCCTTGGTATATTTTAAACAAAGATTAAAATATTTTCAATTCAAAAATTGTATGAGTTCACAAAGTTTTAAATTTAAAAACTTTTAAAAACATACATGATTTTATAAATTCTTATAAACTCTTGGCTTGTGTTTTTTTTTTTATTAAAAACAAGTTCCTAATATAAATTAATTGGGATGTCACAATCACAATCAAGAAACAGTTTACAGACAAATAAAATATTTAGTTTCCTTTATTTTCCCTGTCTTTAACAAAAATGGCTTTAAACACCTTGAAAGAATGTTTTCTTTCCTGTACAAAAAATCAACTGCAAAGGTTTTCCCACCAGGCTTTTCTTTTTTTGTCTTTAGAAACTGTCTATATATCCAATTGAAAATTGTGTGTGTGTGTGTGTGTGTGTGTGTGTGTGTGTGTGTGTATAAAATCAGCTAAAAGCTAGTCAACAATAACAGAAACTCAATGGCTCATCAATGGAAATGTTCAAGCCAACCTCAGACAGCAGGCTTTAAATATGTTATAGAAGGGATTCAAGAATCCATTAGAATGTAAACTCCAAAAGAGCAAAGGCTTACTACGTTTTATTCACTCGTGTATCTCAAATGTTTAGACGAATACTTGCCATATAGCCAATACATACTTGGAGAACATATGAATAAGTCAGCCAGGAACTTAGACAAGGTAATGCTTAAGTTTTAAGAGCTGTACACATAAAATAGCTTCAGGAGTCTTTGCCATGGTCTCTGTGCTTTATCAAGTCCTGATCTGGCCTTCCTCTAATCAACTTCTTCTCACAGAATGAGAAGCCCTCAGGTTTAGGTCCCATAAGACTCCCTGGGAGAGCACATGGGGGCTTCCATACCCAAGTAAAGTAGCCCCGTGCTCACTTCTAAGAGTTGCAAGGGTCTTTTCCTCCAGGGAATATGTGAAGCTTGAAGACTGGCTGTAGCCAAGGAGTAGCTCTTTGTGTGGTTAGGGCTGATGGAACCTCCCTTGTAGAATGTGGTATCCACTTCTATCTGAATGAGGCTCCTCAAGGTATAAGGCTGGGCAGGCTGAAATAAGGAGTGGGCTCTGGGCTGGAGGCTGAGGGCCTGGAGCTGGCTCTGCCTGCTTCACTGAACACCAACAAAGAACATCAAGGAATCCAAAAATTCTATATTGCAACTGGCTTCCCAGAACATTTTAATGGAATGATTATCAGAGAAGGTGAAACATTTTACCTAACAAATAGCTAGCTTCATTTATCACTTTAAAGTATTTAGACACAGAGCATGGGCATCTTAAATATTAGAGGTGGGCCTGTGCCTGATACTGATTGCTTCCATTTACCCTGAAGATGAAGATGTTACTAGGTGGAAATTCAGTAAGTTGACTTTCACTGCCCATGGGTTTGGGACAAATACTCGAGTTTCCCTTCTATTAGTCTTTTTGGGTTTCTTTATACTGAAGGGATAAGACCTAAGCGCCACAATTAGGGGTTCTTGGGGAAAAGCTCTCAAAACCATTCAGGGTGCTGTAGCGCCTTAGTACATTGTTGAAGCTACAGCTTCCCAGATGCCACCTTCAAAGACTATGATTCATTAGTGTGTGGGATGGGAGTGAAGGAGATAGAGTGTGCATATGTTTAGCATGTATTCCATATGATTCTGATGTCTATTACCTGTGGACCACATTTTAAAAAACACAATTGTAAGAAAAATAATAAATGGTGATATTACACTTAAGCTTAGTTTTGGGCTTAGGCAAGATCAGTCACAAATATCCTTGATGCTAACATATAGCCAAATGAGATCTTCAGTGTGAGACACCACATCAGAATTAGAAACCAAATTTTTAGTCAGATTAAAGTGTATACTTCTCTGGAAGTTCATCTTTGGTCATTTTTGGAAAGGGCTGTAGAGTTTAAGCAGTGGAATGTCAATATCACAGTATAGGATTTGGGAAGGAGGAAAAAGACATAACTGAATATGAAGGGCAAAGTCAAATGCTGAGCTAATACTGAAGAAATAACATTTTCCTGGGTTATTCGCTGTGTTTTAGTTATTGCTCTTAAAGTTTATGATTTTTGCTCACCAACCCTACTATGTTTTAGAGCCAAAAATTTCCAGTCATATTTATATCAGGGTGTGAAAATCAGGTGAGAGAGCCTGGGGTGGGGAAATCAGATCTTTAGTTAGTGAGGGAAAATATATAACAAAGACTATACCTTTAATTTTTGCTGCTTCTGTTTTATACCCAATGACTTATCAAATTTTATCTTAACATAAATTTTTATAAAAGGGTACTATTTGAAAATATGGACAGAGTGATCCACTTGAATATGTAATACTTCCTGGTCATGTTTGTGATTTCATCCTTTTATATTTTTCCTATCTAAATATTTGTTAGTCAAGACTTTAATGTGGGTCACTTAAAGTTTCTGAAAAATCAAGTTTTGTATATTAATCACTTTTAAGAAATGTTGAAGAATACAAAACTCTCAGAATATTAGACCAATCATTCTGCATTTTCCAAAATCAATCCTTCTATCTGCTGCTCAAATCAATTATATCTGACTCTCAATTTAGATGCTAAATTAACTTCCTTGAGGTTCTACAATGATGTTATGATAATATAAAAAATTATACTGTTATAATATCTAAATAATTATATTATTAAGTTACTATACATAAATTAAGTGCCAGACCTGTCCAGAAAGTAACCAGCCACATACTGTGCAAAATAGAGATATTTATTGAAGAAGATTTAAGATACAAAAAACATTGTTCATAGGACAATGATGCCTCCATCTCCTTCAATGTAGGAACCTGGGAACCTCGCATAGTTTGCCTAATTGCCATCAGTTGCCCTGTCCTATTTTCCTAAATCTCATCAATGGTCTGAAATATCTTCTCTTTTAAAGGTGCTTTAAGTTTTTGGAAAAGCCAAAAGATGCAGGGCATCAAATTTGGGCTGCAGAGGGGCTGGGTGATCACCATTTACCCGTAGGCGTGGCCTTCTGAATCATCTGAACAGTTTTTGTGGAGGAATGTTCAAGCTTAATGCAAAATTTGATGCAGATTTGTTTCTCTACTCACTCAGTCATTTTGTATGCAACAGCCACAGAGTACCTACACTCACTCAATGGCATCCACTGCTCCCAATGACTAGTACAGTGAAGTTGTCATTGTTCATGCATGCACATTCCAGTCCACTTTCCTTTGCTGCCAGGTTATATCAATGTCATACAAACTGTTCTCGTTATATTAACAATGGTTGGACTTTTTCCAGACAGACCTCATATACAATAATTTAATACAAATTATTATATAAATATAAATTCTAATGAGCAAAGTAAACTGGCAAACAAAATAGACCAGAAGCATGGATACATAGAAGAAACTTACAGATACGAGAGGGGAGGGGCATGAGGAATCTGGATAAATGAACATGAAGAGATTAACCAAAGAACATACATGCATAGCCTATGGACACAGACAACTGTGTGGTGAAAGCCAGGAAAGGAGGGGGCTGGGTAGAGGTGATCAAAGAGAGGGAAAATAAGGATATCTGTAGTAGAGTCAACAACATAAAGAAAAAGAGAAATAATTTCACCACAATCAGGGAAAATACATTGTAAGTAACATACTATACTAAAAAATTATGAGAAATCAGTTATATTATATATAATATTATAAAAATATTAATTAGTATACTATTTAAGTTATAATAATATAATGCAATATTATATAATAATAATTTATAAGATAATGTTATAACAATATATATTAATTATATCATATTATACATCATATATAATAAAATAAGTTGTAATATATAATACTAATAAATGAAGTTGGATTTTTTGTTCCATGAAAAATAACCTGACACAACGTAGAGTACTTTCACATTCAAATACTGAATAGATTCAGGTGAAATCTGCATAATATGATACAGTCTACAGTGTCATATCCTTCAGGTCTATAAACTGCTCGCAAATCTGTAAAACTCTCACATCATTTAAAGGTGAGTTACAGTGCTTCCCATTTTCACCACTAGGAAGAAAAGTAAAAATTCACTATGCTTTAGTAACAACAACAAAAAAAGTTCCCTTGGTGTTTGCACATTTAATTTATCTTTTAATCTGCTTTTGGGAATCTAATTAATTGGCATGAAAATCCTATACACTATACTGTCTATTTACTAATCATACAGTTGTAATGGATTCTAATTCATGTTATATAACTAATAACTTATTTAAAGAATATGAGCATTTTGGGAAAATTAGAAAATGCATACCTAGAATTAGTAATCTACTAATCAGTTGTTATTGTTTCTAAAACTTTAAATACATAAGTACATTTTTAACTGCTTATTTCTAGTGTCAAAAAATTGACACTAAGATTGTTAAAAAATTCCTATCATAAAGCAGACTCATACTTCTAATAAGAAGCAGAATACAATCCTCATTGGTAATATCTCTGACTTAGAGAGGATTTTCATTTGAAGATTCATATATTTCATTTGAGGGTGTGAACATAAGATGTGGTTTCTTACTAAGGTCCTAAAGTTTTTCATTCCAGTAATTTTGAAATGTTCATTATCACAGTCATAATTAACATTGAATGGGAACTACCTATTCTGGAATCACTGGCTAAATACACTTTGCTCAGTCTAGAGGAATATTTTAGATTCTGAAAATAATTAATGTATCGCTGATTACTCTTTAACTTTTTAAAACAAAGATGTGATGGAAGTAAAACTTGAAGACAGGCATACATACCATAAGCAGCACACACAGTCTAGGCTTTTCAAAATAAAGATAACTATTTCAGCAACATAAGATTTTTGGTACATAAGTAAGAATTCGAGGAGGCTCTTTAGAACTGTGAAGCAACATACTGTCAATGATATAGGAATAGGACGAGCCTAAATACCTCAATTCTCTGATTAAATAACCTGTTCATAGCACTGTAAAAAACTGACTCTGAAAGATGATATTTTAAAAATTAAATATTTTCCTTTATTCCCAAGGACATTATTTTACTGAGAAATATAACAGTAAGAATAAAAAGAATCTCAAATTTTGACAAAGAGAAGTGGAGTAGGATCTTGGCTTTGGTTTCTGTTAATAATTAGGCTATTCTAATATTATTCTTGAAAACAACACTATGTTTTTTGGTAAACAGCCAATGTTTTCAATAATTCCATATAGATTTATATTATTGCATGTGGCACATTTCTAGATCTGACTATAGCTGATGTTTATGATTAAGGAATAAAGATCATTTTAATTTTTGCATAAAAGCTAGCTTTTTATAAGAGGTGACTGAATTTCTAAAAGCTGCTCTAAATAGTCAAGCTATTCATATTGAAGATGTGAATTAATGGGTTTAAAATCTCATTTTTCCATCAAGATGCTCTAAGAGCTTTAGTAGTCAATAAGGTAACAAGTGGAAAAGTGCTGTAAATTATTAAGATTTAGTTCCTACACAGCTAATAAATTGAATAGATATTCAGTTCACTGCTCACAATTTAATCTAAAATCTTATCTATTTTATGAGATACTATGAACAGTTTCATTTGACTTCATCCTTCACCCCTTCTGATAATTGTAAAATGCAGTTATGTTGTTTTCTGTTTTCCTAGGCTCAAACCTGTAATATCCTTCTAAGTGAGGCATTTTAAAATCAATAGCCCTTTTTATGATTCTAAATATTTTAGAAAAAATTAAACGTTATAAACATTGTTATAATAAAAATACACCTATAAATTTATAGTAAAATGAAAGGGATTTGTTGTATTAAACACACATTAAGCTTCTAAGAAGTTAATTCCCTATCACATACCATTGGTGGTTTTTACAGTAAATTCATAAATATGTTTATTTTTCAGATCAAACCCAGAACTGTGCTGCTGCCTCACTCACATGGCATAGCTCAGAGACACCCTGTCATTAGAGACTGGCAGTGATGGGTGACTATGCGTGCTGTGTGACACAATGCTTACTAAAATGGCTGTCCATGCCTTAACTTTTACTAATGGCAAAAGAACACTGAATATATTAAAACATTTTTGTGTTATTTTCTTTTTAACAGAACACTTTCAGGCTAGGACATTTTGTATCGATAGTGCTTGTTCCACCACTTCATTCAGCTCTCTGCTTAGTTGTCAGCTTATCAGGGATCTGACATCTGATCTAACTAGCATCTGCTCATTCCTATCTCCACCAGGATTCATATCCCCGTCTGCTTTATTTCCTAATAGCACTTATCACCTAAACTGTTATCTTCTAATTTGTTTACTTCTTTCTCTCTCAACTAGACTAAAAACTCCATGAGAACTCTCTTCAAAAACTATAAACATTATAAAGTGTGTAGGGGACACTCAATAAATATATGTTGAATAAGTGAATGCATAAATTCCACATCTATAACATATTTGTTTATTTCTTGGATTTTTGTTTCTCAGTAAAAAAGGAGGATTAGCCATGTAAGTTT
This sequence comes from Pteronotus mesoamericanus, assembly GCF_021234165.1. NCBI lineage: Eukaryota > Metazoa > Chordata > Mammalia > Chiroptera > Mormoopidae > Pteronotus > Pteronotus mesoamericanus. Next base: position 11,443,580 of record NW_026555247.1, on the reverse strand, counting down.
AGCTCTTACTTTGGAAGTAAGTTATCTTAACGAGCTGTATACCACCAGCACTGATTGGTTATGCCTCAAAATGTTCCCTGAAAATTACAGGGAAGTTTGGATTACAAATAACTAAGATGTTGAGAAATGCTGATACCCTAACATTATAATATTGGTTCACATTATCTGGTTTAATTATGTTTAAAATAGGGTACTGCGTCTGAAATTATGGAAAGAAGTCATTGTGATGTACACTGTAGTGGGTGCTTTTGGGGGTCTGTCCAGATCCACCCTCACCAGTGGTGCCCTGGTCTCCCAGCTGCTGTGCCTGTTGCCTAACAACAAACCAGGTACTTCTCCAGAAAACCGCACACACTAAACAGCATCTCAGGAGGTATTTCTCTCCCCTCAAATCAGCTACTGACTGACGGACAGAAAGTCTAAAAGTTGGTTCCCCTTGCCTCAAGATGGGTGTATCGCTGCCCTGTAATTTTGTCTCTAGTGTATCCCTTACAAGATAAGAGTATAACTAGTCTCCTGCTGAACCTACATGGTGCTTGGTTTCCTTCCTCTGCTATGTCCTGCCTTTTTCACTCCTTATCTGAGAGCAGTCCCTAATAAATAAATCACTGGGACAAGAATCACACAGAAAACTCTACTTCTGAGGAACCTGATTCAGAATATCTACAATTTCAAAGTTTTTGACTGATTTTAAGTCCTTTGTATATTGACCGAGAGTTCTTATGTTCTCTTGATTTTTTTTTTAAGTTCTCCTATGATCAGGATTGATTTAAAGCATATGATGAAGTTAGACCTATAGGCTAGATAAAGATGGTCAATGAATCAGACCTGCTCTTCAGTCTAGGAGAATTAGAGTATCACTGTAAACCAACAATTAATTGAAATTTGTCCCAGGATGTCTTTCATGATGCTAAAAGTGTATTCACTGTATTCACTACCTTTCCCATAAACTGGTGCAATGCCTGGACCCATATAGGATCATATCCATGACTACCAGTTTATTGGACAATAGTTTAGTTAATCTGTAAATTTCCTTTACTTAGTTTGTTTAATGATCATCCACTAGGAATAGAGGTTCCTAGTGCTGTAAGCCCCTGGAGCAGGGCCCTAATGTGCTCTGTCCCTGCGCCTTCTGTATAGGGTACGATTCCTGTGGCCATGTGAATAACAGGCAGGAATCCAGGTGTGGTAAATCCCTACACATTTTCTTGAGCTTGATTCTGGTGGACTTTCTGGGACAATAGCTTCAGATCAGTGCATATTAGATTGCCATATATTAGAATCCCTTGGGGAATGTTTGGGTCCATCACCAAAATTTCTGATATAATTTTTCTAGACTATGATATAAACATAAGTATTTTTAAAAAGTCCTGCAGATGATTATAACTATGCATTCACAGTTGAGATTCACTTTTTATGATTGTTTTCATTCAAAAGCATTTATATCCAGTTCCTATAGTACACCAAGATTAGCATTACTTTTAAATAGGTAGAATTTTGTTCTTTTAACTTTATTTACCAATATTCTGCAGTGTGTAATTAAGATAGTCTGATAATTTCATTGTCCAGAATTCTCTCCTTTGTTTGCAATAGTTGTTCTCAAAACTATTAAACAGATTACACTAAAATAACAATAATATAATTAGGCATTCAGTTATTTTATGACTTTCAAACTTCTGTGCAATGATTGGTGGTGCTATAATAAATATACATTCAAAAGTTCCTTCTTTAGCCTACTGAAAACTAATATTTGGATCCTTCAAACTCTCTGAAGCATACTTCAATGCGTGGTCATCTCTTTGATTTGATTCAAGAAAGAAAGAGTAAAAGCCACTTATAATGAATCCTAGATACAAAGTAACCAACATAAAACTCTTCAATGTGCCCTCATGTAATCTTTAAAACGGGTAATATATTCAGGTTTCAGCAGGAAATCAACCCATTCGTTGTTGCGGTAGTGAATGTACATCACATGCGTTGCTCAGGTCTTCTAGTCTTCTCCACAAGAGACCAAAGTATACATAATCTATGTATCCTTGCACCCTTAATTTGCAACGCTCTGCTTATCCAACTGCATGTATTTGTACCGAGTCTTTTAATCAACTTCTACCCTGCCTCCTCTTCCCAAAAACCACCAGCCCAGAACATGTGGTTCAAGCTGGACGAATATACTCTACTTTATGGATGATGTGAATAATGACTTAAGGGACAAGACCAGCACACGTGAAGACCTTTCTTTGGGAGCCAGATCCACATGGCATGTCTCTCTTCTCAATTCCTCATTCCTGTGATTAATGCCATCTTTCCAATAAGATATATTTTTATGTTAACATAAGTCAGAATCTTGGTAGATTTCAGTGTATGTTTTAGGATAAAAATTTTATATAGAGTTATGTATCACTTTACCAGCTGTGTGAACTTGCAGAGGTTATTTACTTCCTCTATGCCTCAACTTTCTCATCTATAAAAGGGGAATGATAACTACCTTATAATGCTGCGGTGAAAGAAGCTATGTAAAGTTCTTCAAAAAGTCGTGGCACACAGTAAGAGCCAAATAATTTGTCATTGTTGCCATTATTAAATAAATAACATAAAAAGTTCTCTGTATTTTGAAACTAGCTTCTTAACTGAATTATCTTAAAAATTGAAGTATTTTGGGAGTTTATTCTCTGTGAGTTTCCAATTTGAAAATTATATTGTGTTATATATATATATATATTTTTTTTACCTTTCCCTCTTTATTCACACAATTTACCATGCTATAAAAACATGTCTATTTTTTATCTTTTTATTCTTTTAATAATAAATTCTGGAGGATATCTATTGCAATATGCAGAAACTTTCCTTCCATCTTCGCAGCTGTACACTTCATTATTGTGACCAATACTTTATTCAACTACCTTAATATAGGATTTTATTCAGTCTATTGTTATTATAAATAATGCTTGTGAATATGTTATTTATATTTTTGATACTCAATCTTTGGAGCAGATTCCTAGGACTGTGAGTGCTTTGAGAGAGGATGAATTTATATGTAATGTTGCTAGTACTTTATTTTTATTTTTTTGGACAGCATAGTTTTATTTTTTATTCTTTTATTTTTATGTGATATGATATCAAATAATTCTATTTTTTTATTGTTAAAGTATAGTTGTCTCCATTTTCCCTCTGCCACCTTCCCCTGCCGCACCCACCCATACCTCCAGCCTCAATTATTCCCCACTTTGGCATTGTCCATGGGTCCCTTAAACATGTTCTCTGACAACCCTTCTCCTTCTTTCCCCTGTTATCACCCTCTCCCCTCCCCTCTGGTTACTGTCAGTTTGTTCTTTATTTCAATGTCTCTGGTTATATTTTGATCGCTTGTTTGTTTTGTTGATTAGGTTCCATTTATAGGTGAGATCATATGGTATTTGTCTTTCACGTCCTGGCTTATTTCACTTAGCATAATGCTCTCCAGTTCCATCCATGTTGTCACAAAGGGTAGTAGCTCTTTCTTACTTTCTGCTGTGTAGTATTCCATTGTGTAAATGTACCATAGTTTTTTGATCCACTCATTTACTGTTGGGCACTTAGGTTGCTTCCAACACTTGGCTGTTGTAAGTTGTGTTGCTGTGAACTTTGGGGTGCACAGGTTCTTCTGAACTGGTAATTCACGGTTCTCAGGATACAGTCCCAGCAGTGGAATTGCTGGGTCAAAAGGCAGTTCCATTTTTAGTTTTTTGAGGAATTTCCAAACTGTTTTCCACAGTGGCTGCGCCAGTCTGAATTCCCACCAACCAACAGTGTACTAGGGTTCCCTTTCCTCCACAGCTTCGCCAGTACTTGGTATTTGTTGATTTCTTTATGATGGCCATTCTGACCAGTGCGAAGTAGTATCTCATCATAGTTTTAATTTGTATCTCTCTTATGGTTAGTGATGCTGAGCATCCTTTCATATGTCTCTGGGCCCTGTGTGTGTCCTACTTGGAGAAGTATCTATTCAGATACTTCGATCATTTTTTAATTGGATTGTCTTCCTGGAGTGGAGTTGTGTGAGTTCTTTATATATTTTGGAGATCAAATCCTTGTCTGAGGAATTACTGGCAAATATATATTCCCATATGGTTGGTTCCTTTTTCATATTGCTGATTTTTTTTCAGCTGTGTAGAAGCTTCTTATTTTGATGAACTCCCATTTGTTTATTCTTCCCCTTATGTCCCTTGGTCTAGGGGACATATCAGTGAAAATACTGGTGCATGGAATATCTGAAATTTTTCTGCCTATGTTCCCTCCTAGGACTTTTACGGTGTCATGACTTATATTTAAGTCTTTTATACATCTTGAGCTTTTTTTGTGTGTATGGTGTCAGTTGGTGGTCTAGTTTAATTTTTTTACATGTACTTGTCCAGCTCTCCCAACACCATTTGTTGAAGAGGTTATTTTTACTCCATTTTATGCCTCTGCCTACTTTGTAGAATATTGATTTACCATAGTTACATGGGTTTATCTCTGGGCTCTCTATTCTGTTCCATTGATCTATGTGTTTGTTCTTATGCCAGTACCAGACTGTTTTGATTACAGTGGCCCTGTAGTATAGTTTGATGTCAGGTATTGTGATCTCTCCTACTTTGTTCTTCTTTTCAAAATTGCTGCAGCTATTTGGGATTGTTTATGGTTCTATATAAATTTTTGAAATGTTTATTCTATATCTGTGAAATACATAATTGATATTTTAATAGGGATTGTGTTAAATCTGTAAATTACTTTGTGTAGTATGGATATTTTGATGATGTTAATCCTTCCAACACATGAACACAGTGTATGCTTCCATTTATTTCTGTCTTCCTTAATTTCTTTCTTCAGTGTTGTGTAGTTTTCTGGATACAAATCTTTTACCTCTTTGGTTAGGTTTCTTCCTAGGTACTTTATTTGTCTTGTTCCTATAGCAAATAGGATTTTTTCCCTGATTTCTGATTCTGATATTTCGTTGTTGGTATACAAAAATGTCTTTGATTTCTGAATATTAACTTTGTATCCCACTGTTTTGCCAAATTCACTTAGCAGATCAAGTTGTTTTTTGGTGGAATCTGTAGATTTTTCTATGTACACTATCATGTTATCTGCAAACAATGACAATTTTATGCTCTCCTTTCTAATTTGGATACCTTTTTTCTTATTCTTGTCTGGTCACTGTGGTTAGGACTTCCAATACTATGATGAATAGAAGTGGTGAAAGTGGACATCCTTGTCTTGTTCCTGATCTTAGTGGAAAAGCTGTTAGTTTTTGTCCATTGAGTATGATGTTGGCTGTAGGTTTTACCACATATCGCCTTTATTATGTTGAGGTGTGCCCCCTTACCCTCATTTTGCTTGAGTTTTTTTTTATCATAAATGGGTGCTATACCCTATCAGTTGCTTTTTCCACATCTATTGATATGATCATGTAATTTTTGTCTTTCCTTTTGTTTATGTGATTTATTAAGTTTATTGAGTTGAGAATGTTGTACCATCTTTGCATCTCTGGGAGGAATCCCACTTGATCATGGTGTATTATCTTTTTAGTGTATTCCTGGATGCAGTTTGCCATCCAGAAATATATTTTGTTCAGGATTTTAGCGTCTATGTTCATTAGCGATATTGGCCTGTAGTTTTCTTTCCTGGTTTTGTCTTTATCTGGTTTTGGGAGTAGGATGATGCTGGCCTCATAAAAAGAGTTTGGGAGTCTTCCTTCCTATTGTATTTTTTGGAATAGTCTGAGAAGGACAGATGTTATCTCTTCCTTAAATGTTTTGTAAAATTCTTCTCTGAAATAGTCTGGCCTAGGGCTGCTGTGTTTTTTTTTTTATTAGTGCTTCAGTTACACCAGTTGTTCTTGGTCTGTTCAGGCTTTCTTTTTCTTCTTCATTCAGTTTTGGAAGGTTATATTTTTCTATAAATGTGTCTATTTCACACAGTTTGTCAAATTTCTTGGCATACAATTGTTCATAGTAAGTTTTTACAATACTTTGTATTTCTGTGGTGTCAGTTGTAATTTCTCCTCTTTCATTTCTGATTTTATATATTTGGGTATTTTCTCTTTTTCTTGATAAATCTGCTAAAAGGCTTGTCAATTTTGTTTCTTTTCAAAGAACCAGCTCCTGGATTTATTGATCCTTTGAATTGTTCTTTTAGTCTCTATGTCATTCAGTTCTGCTCTGATCCTGATTATTTCCTTCCTTCTACTCACTCTGGGCTTTGTTCGTTGTTTTTTCTCCCATTCTTGTAGATGTACGGTTAGGTCGTTTATTTGAAATGCTTTTATCTCTTGTAGGTAGGCCTGTATTGCTATGAACTTCCCTCTCAGGACAGCCTTCATTGTGTCCCATAGGTTTTGGACTGTTGTGTGTTCATTTTCATTTGTTTCCAGAAACTTTTTGATTTCTTCCTTGATCACATTATTGACCTATTCATTGTTTAATAGCATGCTGTTAAGTCTTCATGAGTTGGACAATTTTTGAGTTTTTTTCCTTGGGGTTGGTTTCTAGTTTCAAGCCCTCATGGTCCAAGAAAATGTTTGTTATGATTTCAATTTTCCTGAATTTGTTGAGGCTTGTTTTGTGTCCTATCATGTGGTCTATCTTTTAAAATGTTCCTTGTGCATTTGAAAAGAATGTGTATTTTGTTTCTGTAGGATGAAAGGTTATATATATATATATATATATATATATATATATATATATATATATATAGTCCTTTTGGTCTAATGTATCATTCAGTTCCACAATATCCTTGTTGATATGATATTTTGTTTGGAAAATCAATCCATTTTTGACAGTGGAGTGTGTTGCTATCTATAGCTTTCTTGAAGTCCTCCAAGATTTTCCTTATATATTTGGGTGCTCCTGTGTTGGGTCCATATAGGTTTATATTGTTTATGTCTTCTTGACAGATTCTTCCTTTGAGTATTATGAAATGTTCTTCTGTGTCTCTTTTTATGGCTTTGTTTTGAAGTCTATTTTGTCTCATGTAAGTGTTGCTTCCTTGGCTTTTTTTCCCTGTCCATTTGCTTGGAATGTTTTTTCAATCCTTTACTTTCAGTCTGTGTAGGTCTTTTTTTCTGAGGTGGGTCTCTTGTAAGCAGCATATGTGATTGTTATGTTTCCATATCCATTCAGCTACCCTATGTCTTTTGATTGAAGAATTTAATCCATTTACATTTAAAGTTATTATCGATAGGTGTTAATCATTTTTTCTCTTTGTCTCTCTCACTCTTTTTCTTCATCTTCTTAAAGCAGCTTCTTTAGCATATCTTGCAATGCTGGTTTGGTAGAGGTGTATTCTTTTAGCCTCCTTTGTGTTATAATTAGCTTTATATTGTGTTATAATTATAATAAGAATTTAATTCTTTTTTCTTTCATGTCTTACAATTTCTTACACTGATGATTTTGGGGGGTATTTTATAACTCATGGCTCTCACAGATTTTTAATATCATGTTTGCATAGTTTTTTGTAAAATCTAAAATTCTAAAATTTCAAGTTTTCCTTAAACTCTTTTAATTTTGTAATTAATTATTATTATTTTTACCCCTCCCCCATGTAAATTATATTAAATATGTTGCCCATCTCTCAATCTTTCTCTTGAACTTCTTTCTAGATTTTTTTTAATTTTTGTTTTCCTTGTTCTAAATTATTTTGTTTATCTTCCAATCTAATTAATTTTGTGTCATGTGCAATTTAATCCTCCATTAAACTTTATTTTGAAAACGATGTTATCTTAATTCATTCTTTTCTGATTGGCAATTGTTTATGTTTCATGATTGTTTTATATATGAGGGGCAACCCGAAAAACAACTGGAATTATCTTCTGGAGGGTGGGCTCCTTGTAGTGCAGGCTTCCCCCACTAGGTGAGTGTTTTAGGAACCTGTCTGTGTCAGTGTACCCTCTGGCATTGATGCATTCAACTTTTTTCTTTTAAGACTCTTTCAATGTGCTTGCCCATTTCATGATGGGTAATTTATGAGTGCACCTGCCCATACTGCACTGAGCGTTCAGCACTTTTTATCAAAAATGGCATGACCCCCATGCCCCGCCCTCCCTATTCACCTAATCTTGCCCCAGGTAACATTTTTTTGTTTCCCTAGATGAATAAAGTCCTCAAAGGGAAACACTTTGTCAAAAAGGTAAAACAAAATACAGCAGAAGCACTGAAGGACATCCAAATCAATGAGTTCAAAAACTGTTTTGAGCAGTGGAAAAGTGTCTTAATAGGTCTATTGCATCAAATGGAGGGCTTTGAAGGCGACTGAAGTTTAAACACGTAAGAATAAATACACAATTTTTTATAAATAAATCCCATTTGTGGGGAGTGGGTTCTCCTCTTATTTGATGCCCTCTAGCAGTCAGTGAAAAGTCAGAGCATTTACCATTGTTCAGTGGAAATGAGGCCACACTCTGAGAGTGTCAGTGGAGGCCATGTGGGGAGCAGTAACAAGGCACTCCAGACCCTCTCAGTTAATATTGTACTAACCTCAGTGGCCCAGTGGGAAGCCAGTCTTCCCACATCCTTCTAGGACTTGTAGGGAGAGCCTCCTTATCCCTAGTGTCAACCAAGAGCAGTTGAGGAATCTACATGTTTACCCCAAAGTGGATGTAATGAGGGGACACTCTCCCCCACCACAACACTTCCTGTGCAAGAGTGGAGTCAGAGAAGAGTCAGAGAGATCAAGAGGAAGATTTAAATTAAATTAGGAGTCTATGTACATATTACCCCAAATATTCATGTTTTAATAGAAAAATCACTTGTCATTCCAGGAACCATAAAAGATCTCAAAGGAAGATCTCAAATAATTACTAATACCAAGTAACAGTGCATATCACTATAGTCCCTACAGCCCTCCAAAAGGAAAGAACGCAATACTATTGACAATTCTACACACATAAATTGGAAAGCTGAGATGAAATAAATTTTTCAAAAACTCAACAACCAAAACTCACTCAATATGAAATAGATAATTTGAATGGATCAGTAACTATTAGAGAAATTATAATTTATAACTTTTAGAAAAAGAAATCCCCAAGCCTAGATTGTTTCATTACAATACTACCAAAATGTTAAAAGGAGAAAGACTAAATTTCCCCCCCTGAGAGTAGACATACTTCAAGAGTATCTACTCACACTAATCTTATATAACACAATAATAGAAGATTTTTAATAAGGTAACTTTAAAAGTAAATAAAAGATATGGGGATTACCTGAATTAACAAAATGAGCAGAGGGCCTAAAGAGGCATTTCTTTAAAGAGAAAAAGATGGCTAATAGACATATGAATAGAAGCTCAATTTAACTAATCATCAGAGAAGTGCAAATTAAAACTACAATGAGATATCACCTTACTTATTAGAAGGACTATCTTAATAAATCAACAAACAATGTGTTGGTGAGGATGTTATAAAAAGGGAACTCTTGTGCACTGTTGATGGGATTGCAGATTGGTGCAGCCACTATAGAAAACAGTATAGAAGTTCCTCAAAGAATTAAAAATAGATTTACCTTATGACTAATTCCAATTCTGGGTACATATCCAAAGAAATTCAAAACACTAATTTTAAAAGATATATGCACCCCTATGCTCATTGCAGTTTACAATAGGTAACATATGGAAGCAACCAAGTGCCCATCAATAGACAAGTGGATAAAGATGTAGTACAGTAAAAAAGAAGAAAATGTTTTCTTTTGTAATAGCATGAGTGGACCTGAAGAGCATTATGCTAAGCGAAATTTGCCAACTAGAGAAAGACAAGTACCTTATGATTTCACTCATATGTGGAATCTAATGAAAAAATAACAAAATAGAAACAGACTCATAGGTAGTGAGAATAGACTGACAGCTGTCAGAGGGGAGAGGTGTCAGAGGGCAGAGCTAGGTGAAAAAAGTAAAAGGATAAGAAAAGGAAAAAACCCTCATAGACACAGACAATAGTATGATGATTGCAAGAGGGAAAGCGGTGTCAGGCACACAGAAAAGGGTTTAGGGGGAATAAATGATGATGGAAGGAGAATTGACTTGGGTGGTGAATACACCATATGGATGATGTATTAAAGAATTGAAACCTATATAACATTATTAACAAATGTTACCCCAAAAAATTCAATTAAAAACTAAAACAAGCCCAGTGTGGCTCAATTGGTTGGGCATCATCCTGCAAAGCAAACGTTTGCCAGCTAGTTTTCCTATCATGACATAACCTGGGTTGTGGGTGTGGTCCCCCGTTGGGACATTTGCAAGAGCTAACCAGTTGAAGTTTCTCTCTCACATTGATGTTTTTCTCCCTCTCTTTCTCCCTCCCTAAAAAATAAATAAATACAATAAAAAATTTAAACAAACCAAACAAAAACGATGTGGTACATAAATATAATGGAATATTGCATGGTGATAAAAATCAATGAAATCTTCCCATTTGCAGCAACATGGATTAACCTAGAGGATATTATGTTAAGTGAAATAAATCAGACCAAGAAAGAAAAGTACCACATTATTTCACTTATATGTGGAATCTAAAGAATAAAAAAAATGAACAAACAAAACAGAAACAAATTCGCAGATACAGAGAAAAAACTGATGGTTGCAAGACGGGAAGGGTGTTGGGGACAGGGCAAAAAAGGTGAAGGCATTAAGATATGCAAATGGTAGTTATAAAATCATTACTGGATGTAAAGTACAACCTAAGGAATACAGTTAATAACACTATAATAACTATATATGATGCCAGGTGGGTACTAGAATTATTGGAGGGGTCACTTTGTAAATTATATAAATGTCTAACCACAACATTGTTTAGCTGAAACTAACATAAAATAATATTAAATGTCAACTTTAATTGAAAAAAAATTTATGGGTTACTTTTAAAAAGGACATATTTGCATATGACATGATTGTCTTGTAGAAATCTCTAAGAAACCTAAGAAAAAAATTCCTGGAACTAATAACTTAGTTCAGCAATATTTCAGGATGCAAGATCAGCATAAAAATAAATTATAAACTAGTATTGAAGATAAGGGCACCAAAATTAAAATACAATGCCATTTATATGCTTTTAAATACATGCTTTTTAAATAAATGCTTTTTAAATACATATATATGCACATATATACATATATATAACAAAACATATATAGGACTTTTATGCTACAAACTGCAACATATTGATGAAACAAATCAAAGATGACCTAAATAAGTGGAAAGACACACTGTGTTCTCAAAGATTGAACACTCTCCAAAATAAAGATGCCAATTCTCCACAAATTGATATACACATTTCACAAAGTTTCTATCAAAATCCCTGAAATATTATTAATGAATATAGAAAAGGTTTTAAAAACATATGGGAAAAGATAAATGAACTAGGATAGCTAACACAATTTTGAAAAAAACAATAAGGAAAGAATTGTCTAATTTTCAAACATAGCTGCAGTATTCAAAACTGTGTGATATTGATGAAATATAGACATGGATCAATAGAACAGAATACAAAACTTAGAAATAAGATTCAGAAAAATAGACCCAATTCACTTTTTAACTAAAGTAAAAAATTAATTCAACAGAGAGAGAAAAAAACATTTTTAACAAATGGTATTAAGACATTTTTACTTCCTTAGGTAAAAAAACAAAATGAACTTTGATCTCATACAAAAGTTAACACAAAATGTAACTCAGAAAGCTATAAAACTTTTAGAAAGAATGTAGTGGAATACCATTGCAATCTAAGGCTAGGTGAAGTGTTCTTATATTTAACATCAAGTATTTATGCATACAAGAAAAAATTGGGAAATTAGACTTCATCAAATTTAAAACATTCCACAATGGAGATTTGACTCACAGCAGTGAACACTCAATGCAGTGTACAGATAATGTATTGTATAATTTTGCACCTGAAACATATATACTTTTATTAGCCAATGTCACCTCATTAAGTTAATAAAAATGAAAAAATAAAAAATTAAAACATTTTGTTCCACCAAAGATCCTGTAAAGAGGATGAAAAGACAAACTACACAGTGGGAGAAAATATTTGCAAACCACATACCCAACATAGAACTAAAATATATAAAGAAGATAAATAATACTTTAATTAGATAAAAGACAAAAGTCATGGAGAGACATTTCAATGAAGAAGATATACAAATGACAAATAAGCACATAAATATATTTAACATGATTTGCTATCCTAGAAATGCAAATTAAAACCTCAATGAGAGATGACTATGTACTGGGTGGGGCAAATTAAGTTTACAGTTTTTTTGTATGGGAAATAATAATTAATAAATAATAATACAAGAATAAACATTGTGTTTTGTGTATTCATGACTGTAAATCTACTTTTTCTCCACTCTCTGCTTATCAGGCTGCCTAAAATAAACACCCATGACAACACCAAATGCTACTGTAAGTACAGAGAAAGTATATTACCCATACCTTACTAGCAGTGATATAAAATGTCACAGTCACTCTAAAAAACAGTTTGGCAGTTGCTTAAAAATTAATCATGCATCTATCATAGGAGCTGGTAATTACACTCCTGGGCATTTATCCCAGAAAAATGAAAACTTATGTTAATGAAACAACCTAGATAAATCTTCAAAGAATTATGCTAAGTGAGAAAAGCCATCCTAGAAGTTACCTCACGAATTGTTTTTAGACAGTTACCTCCTAACATAGGATTTTATTTACTTAACATTTTAAAAGAATTGTGACATACAATAGAATCTTATTCAACCGTAAAAAAGTGAAACCTTGCGATTTGTGACGTGGGTGGACCTCGAGGGCATTACACTAAGTGAAATGTCAGAGAAAAAAATACCATATGATCTCTCTACATATGAGGAGCCTAAAAAGAGAAAACATACTGATGATTGCAAGAAGCCAGAGAATGGAGATAGAAGAAATGTCATTGCTGTTTTTAATTTATATAAATTGAGTTAAATTTTTTTTGGAAATGAAAACTTACAGAGCTGCAGAAAAGAATAATGATTGTCAATGGTTAAGTCTCGGGGGTGATTTTGGCTATAAAAGAGCAACAAGAGGGGTCTTTAAGGGGATGGAAATGTTTATTTTGACTGCATCAGTCCCAATCTGTTTATCATATTGTTCTAAATTTTTTTAAAATTGTTTTCTCTCTCTTTTTAAAATATTTTTATTTATTTATTTATTTATTTATTTATTTATTTATTTTTATAGAGGGGAAGGTAAGGAGAAAGAGAAGGAGAGAAATATCAATGTGTGATTGCGTCTTGCTCACCTCCCACTGGGGACCTGGCCTGTAACCCCAGCATGTGCCCTGCACTGGGAATCGAACCGGTGGCCTTTTGGTTCTCAGGCTGGTGCTCAATCCACTGAGCCACACCAGCCAGGGCATGACGTTTTTCTGAAATTTTTAAAGATTTCACCATTAGAGTAAACTGGGTAAAGGATACATGAAATCCCTGTCTTATATCCTAAAACTGCATGAGAAGTTACAATTATCCCAAAATAAAAATAAAAGTTCAGTTAACAAAAATAACTGGCCTTTAAAATTTTTGAATGACTAATAATGAAAATTATAATTTCCCTAAGAGTAAAGCCTTGGTGTTATTTATCTCTCAGGCACACTTTAGTGAAAACATAGTTTCATATATTACCTAAAATCCCCAATCTAATGAATATTATTAGAAGTGGTTTACTCTCTAATATGATAAATTTATACCATAGCCCCCAGTAATAGACTTTGGTAATTTGGTTACAATGAGAAATTCTTTACCACACATTGTGAAACAGATTATGTAGGATTTATTCTTAACTAGAGAGGAGGGAATCACTGTTCCAGGATTTTTCCCCTAGCTTTGTATCTGAAATTCCACAAGAGTTACCAAAAATAAAGTGTCAGAACCTAAAACAATAACTTGATATTTGATAGAGGAAGAGGGTAAGGTTGAAAGTTTTATTTCATCTATCAATATTACAGACAAAAAATATAATTTTGCCTAAGAGTACTGCAAATGAAAAAATGATATTGCTGTCTCATGAAGCTTCTTGTAAATTAGCTACATGAGCTATAGCTAATAAAATTAATAAATTATAACTAATTTTTAACTATGGTAATAAAAACCTATAGCATTCTCACATTTTGCAGAAACACATTACCAACAACCTATTGGGTAAAAATGGCTTGTGCTTCAAGAATATAGATGGTTAAAACAGTTACCAACCCCGTAATGGAGAGGCATGGGAGAAACTGGGCTTATAAGAAATAATGTCTGAAGGAAAGCATTCAAAAACATAGTTAAGATATCAAAAATAACTGATGGGAAATATGAGGGGGGAGAAGAGTAGAGAAAAGTAAAATGGGACTCATTTTTGTTGTAAGCAGTTTTCACAAAAGGAGCACAAAGTTGCCATCTTGACTGGAAACATTTATCTAAAGGAATAATATAGACATCTGCACAAGGCAAAGAAAATGAAAATGCTTTTGCTACAAAAAGATTCTAATGTGTATTTAAAGTTGACTGTTTTATACCTGGGAGAAAGCACGTTAAACAGAGAACATTAAGCATATTGAACTTCAAATAGAGACAATGGAGTAACATCTTTGCACACATGTGTAATGAATATTCTCATTGTAAATGTTTAAATTATTTTAAATGATCAGCATATCAATTGTATATCAGTCATGCATGCTTCAATGGCCCCATTCCAAAATTTTATCATTAATTTTTTTTCTAACCCTTTTAGTGGCATCAACCAACAAGAAAACTCAGGAATTTTTCATAAAGATACAGTACTTTCTAATTTTATATAAGGTTTTATTTCCTTTATCAACCAGTAATTAAAATACTGTAAAACTGTTTGATATTCTTTATTTTCAAATAATTAGCGGTTTTTTTACATTTGGTTTCTAAATAAGTTTGCATTTGACCTTCAGTGCTCAAGCTTTTGCATATATATTTTTCAAGTGCCATTATATTTTGCTGAACTATTTCTAAACACAAATACATAAATTAATTTGAGTTCTATGAAATTGTACACAAAATATCTCTAAATACGTATAAGTGCATAACACTTAATCAGAGAAGGATAATTTTTTTCCAAATTATTCATTCATAAAGGTTGAAATGAAATACATCTATTTCCACAAGATATTTCTAATAATAAAAAATTATTTTATTATTTTTCCTGCTTCACACTTTCATTAAAATATGAAATATTTTTATGCCTCTACGTTGATCCCTGCTTTGTACTTACAGGGTACCCTTTGTTCTCCTTAATCATCTTTAAATCCAGTCCTAGAAAACTATCTATTATCAGTTTTCTCTCAAGTTACAAGAAAGGGTAAATTAGACTAGGCTCTCAGCAGGGGATTACATCATTTTTCAGCTAGTTCATACCAATCTCTTACCAAATCCTTCACCCAGTTTTAATATGTATACAGACTACTTTGATGGAAGAAATGATGCTGGCAATGAGATGAAATGCCATTTATGAAATATGATCACTTTATGCACTGGCTAGAAGACAAAGCTCCAAATGTAAGTTTAAAACTAGGGTATTATCTCTGCTTCTTAAAATGCTGAACAATAACTACGTTTTCCTACTGAAAGATAAGCCCAGAACAACTGAAATTCACTCTTTCTGTGGAAAATGTTCAAAGAACAAAGCATGCACATACAGGGAGAAATTGAGCCTGATTATACCCTCTAAAGTGAAAAGGAAAAAAATGTCCAAATCCTGCACAAAGAAAGTATGTAGTCAGATAAGTATAACTGCTGGCAAAAACAATTTAATCAACCTTTCTTCCTAAGATGTTTATGTGACTTCTGAGAAACAGGGTGCTTTTCTAACAAAGATTAAATTGCTTCCACTGTGAGTGGTACCAGCTAGTCATATCCTGATGTGTCATAGAGAACAGACAGGGACTAAGACCAATACAAAAGGGAGGAAGAAAAAATGGAAGCATTGCTGATCAAACAGCTAGTTGTTCACAGCAGTGATTTAAAAAAAAAAATCCCCTTCTACATCTAAGCAATAGAATGATTTCTAACATTGTGCAACAAAAACACTGCAGAAAATTGTTTACCTTGAAACAAACAAAGAAGATTATTCATTTCAAAGCAAAACTGCAATGCACAGCATTCTACAGCAAAACTCAAATAACCATGTAAGCATTAAAGAATCCCTTTGCACAATAGAAAAAAAAATTAGCTAGTGAGTTCTACTTTTGGTCTACTAAGGCTAAGCACGTATTAAAGGCAAGAGGGGAAGAAATATTAAAAAGCAGAGACCAGCAATATTTGACAAGAGCTAAATTCTTTAATCCAGTTCCTGTAAGATCCCATTTAGATTTCCACATGAGACATAAACAGCCTTGGAAATGGTTTTCAAAACTCATTAGTTCTACAAAATTTATGTACAGCTTGCAAAATTTGCATTGACCAAGTCCTCATGTGTCAATTCACACTTACCTCTTTTACACATGCTAACCAATTATAACTTCCATAACTGCCAATGCAATTAAATAATATTTATATACAGTTTACATACCAATAGACAATAGCTTAAAACTGTTTCATTGATTTAGCATAAACAAAATACAGCATGTATGAGTGCATATATGTATATACAAATGTATACATGTGTATACACACTGCTGTATCAGAATTTGTACTCAATTGCAGTGTGAAATATTATATACATGTACAAAAGATGCATAGATACATGGATATGTATTTATCTAGTTTGTATGTGTGCTCTTTCTCTGTATATATGTCAATGATATGGTCTTTCCACAAAAAGTCCAGCCATCATTAATATAATGAAAATGGTTTGCATGATACTCTCCGAGGAGAGTGGATTGCAATGCACATACATGAACAATGAGAACTTCACTGTGCTAGTCAGTAGGGGCAGTAGATACCATTGACTGAGCTGTGTACTGTGTGGCTGTTGCATTCAAAATTACTGAGCAAGTAGAGCAATGAATCTGCATCAAATTTTGTGTTAAGCTTACACATTCCTCCACTGAAACTCTTCAGATGATTCAGAAGATTGCAGCCTGGGCAAGTGGTGATTGGCAACTTCATCATGACAACACACACATTCATGCATCACACCTCGTCTTGTGCAGAGTTTTTTAGTGAAATATCGAATCACCCAGGTAACTCAGCTCTACTACAGCCCAGATTTTGTGCCTTGTGACTTCTGGCTTTTTCCAAAATTAAAATCATCTTTGAAAGGGAAGAGATTTCTGACCATCGATGGGATTCAGGAAAATATGACAAGGCAGATGATGGCTGTTGGGAGAACTGTGTTAGGTCCCAAGGTGCCTATTTTGAAGAGGACTGAGGTGTCATCATACTTTGTACAATGATTTTTGTGTCTTCTGTCTTCTTCAATAAAGTTTCTATTTTTCACATTTCATGGCTGGATACCTTCTGGACAGAAAATATATATATATATTTATACCACCAGTCACCAAATCCAGATATATTTTCCTGATTACAAACTCATCATCCATACTCAGGTAATAAAATATACTTTTTATTCTCTTGTTGCTAAAATGTTGATAAAAATTTTTCATTGTGGTTTTAATTTGCATTTCCCAAATGACAAATGATATTGAGCATAAATTCATATGTATATATGCTATTTGTGTTTCTGTAAATTATCAGCTGAAAACTTACTTTACTTTTAATTGGGTTGTTTCCTTATTATTGAGTTTTATATACTTGTGTCTTAGTCTGCTCAGGCTGCCATAAAAAAAAATACCATACACTGAGTGCTAAAACAAAAATTCATTTCTTACAGTGATGGAAGCTGGAAAGTCCAAGCTCAAGGTTCTGGCAAGTTCTCATCCCTGGTAAGAGCTCTGTTCCTGACATGTGGACAGCCACCTTGTCCCTGTGTCCTCACTAGGTTTTTCCTTGGAGGACATGTGCACGGTGAGAGAAAGCTCTCTTCCTCTCCTTATAGGATCACTAACCCCATCATGAGGGCTCGGCACTTGTGACCTAATCTAACCTTAATTTCCAGCCACACAGCCCATCTCTAAATAACATTACATCGTGGTTAGGGTTCCAGTGCACAAATTTTGGAGGACACAAAAATTCAATCTTTAGCAACTTGAAAACAGAATTGTATATATTCTGGATACCTTCCAGCCCAATGCGACTAGTCTTCTCTTTATCAGAATGTTATAAAGAGTAGAAGTTATTGAGGATGAAGAAATCCAATTTCTAACTTTTTGATTGGTCCTTCTTTTGGTGTTACATGCAAAATAAAAAAAAATCTATTACTTAGAGGATCTATCTATTTAGGACTTCTTTAATTTCTCTCAGCACTGATTATAGTATTTATTTAGTTAGTTAGTTGGTTAGTTAGGAAGGTAGTTTCAAGCTCAGTATCCTGCCCACAACCAGAGAAAACTATATAATCTGACATTTGTAACATAAGAAAAGTGAGGGAGCATCACAAGAGCCCCCGACTATCACAAGTTATGCAGTTGAGTTTCCCACATTTGGGAGAACCGTGGGGGTGGCATACGCCGGAGTGCCTTGCTCTGGGAAAACTGCCTTCATGATTGTAGGGTCTCCCCTGTCAGTTAAGTTTGGTTTTAGTTTTTAATGTACAGTTGCACACAGCTTCTGTCAAATTTATCTGTATTTTATCGTTTTTGTTACTATTCTATATGAAGTTTTGCTTTATTCCATTGTCCAAATATTTGTAATCAATCAATAAATAAAATGTATGTTTGTATATTTGTCTTGTAAATTCTTCCAACCTTCCTAAGCTCACTTATTAGTTCCAATAGCGTTTTTGTAGATTTCATATGATTTTTCTATATAAAGGATTATTTTCTCAGTATGTAAAGACAAGTTTATTCTTTTCTAATCTGAATGACATTTATTTATTTTTATTGCTTTATTGAACTGATTAGAAGCTCAAGTACAATATTGACAAGTGGGGAGAGTAGACATACTGTCTTATTCCTAATCTTAGGAATAAAGCAATTAGTGTTTCCTTTAAGTGTGTCAACTTGTAGGATTTTTACTGATACCTTTTATCAGGCTGCAGAACTTTCCTTCTTAGTTTTCTAAAACTTTTCTTAATGATGAAAACTTTTTCCTCGTTTTTATTTCACTTCAGTAAAATGTTTTTTCTGTGTCTTGAGATGATTTATGGTTTTTATTTTTTATTACTATAATAAATTACAGTGATTTATTTTCAAATGATAAACCAACCTTGCATGTATGAGATAAACTCTACTTGAACATAACATATAATCTTTTTATATATCATTGAATTTTATTAGTTAAAATTTTATTAAGACTTTTTTTGCACTTTTGTCCATGAGAGATGTAGATCTATACATTTTCTTCCCTGAAATATCTATACCTCATTTTGGTATCAAAGTAATATAGCCTTCATTAAGTAAATTATATTATAGTGCTTCCTCTTTAATTTTGGAGAAAAAAATAGGCTAGAACTGGTATTATTTGGGTAAAATTGTCAAATGAAGCCATCTGAACTAAAAAAGTTTTCCTCAGTCACTTAAAAAAAAGGTTTTGAACTATAAATTCAATGCCTTTCATAAATACAGGGCTATCCAGGTTACTAATTTTATCTTGAGTGTGCTTTGACTATTTGTTTCTTGCCGAAAAACTGTCCATTTTACAAGAATTTCCATATACATTTAGATAAGTTTTTGTAATTCTCTTGTATTATAATTTTTACTATCTGTACAATATCACTTTTTTCATTCTTGCTATTGATAATTTATATCTTTTCCTTTTATTTCTTGATCACCTGACTAGACAGTTATCAATATTATAGCCTTCTTAGGACAATCAAATCAGATTTCTTTTCTATTTTGTGTGTGTGTGTTTTATATTTTCATTTTTCACTGATTTCCATTCTCCTCTTTTTTTATTGGTCTGCTGATGAACTTTGTTTTATTATTTTTTACTTTATCTTTATTTTGTACATTATTACAGATATTCCCACTCCCCACCACCTGGGGGCTGCCCAGTTACCCTGGCCCTCACCCCCTTTCCCTCTGGCCACACTGTTGCCTGTGCCTAAGGCCTATGTGCATAGGTTCCTTGGCTAAGCTCTTCACCTTCTTCCATCCAGTCTCTTCCTCTCCCCTCCCCTCGGACCCTTGTGAGTATGTTCTATATATCCATGTCTCTGTTTCTATTTTGTTCATTAGATTCCACAAATAAATGCGATCCTATGGTATTTGTCTTTCACCAGCTTAATTACCCATATTTTGCCAAGCATGATGTATGCCAATGTTTTTGTGTGCATTATACATGGGATTATTATACCCATAGTATATAATCATTATATCCATGTATAATGTGCATCCTTATTTTGCCCTCAAAATTTGGGCAAAAAATGTGCACATTATACATAGCAAAATATAGTATTTTGCTTTGCATAATAGTCTCCAGATCCATTCATGCTGTCACTAAAGTTAAGAGTTCTTTCTCCTTTATCACTGCATAGTACTCCATTGGATAAATGTACCACAGCTTTTTCATCCATTCATCTACTAATGGGCACTTGGGCTGATTACAGATCTTGGCTATTGTATTGGGTTGGCCAAAAAGTCCATATTTTTTTTTCTGTAAAATAAAAGATACATTTCGCATTTTAACCAATAGTTTCATTGATTTGGATATTTTGAGTATGTTAGCTATCTCTCACATGGGAGATTGTTCTCAATTAATGTCTCAATTTTATCGCTACCAACTTTAACTGGTCCACCTGACTGTGAAGCATTGTCCAATGAGAAATCTCCAGCACGAAACTTCACAAACTGCTTTTGACATGTTTGATCAGTCACAGTACCTTCTCCATACACAGCACAATTTTTTTTTTGCGTTACAGTTGCATTTTTACCTTTCTTGAAATACTAAAGCATATATTGAAAATGTTGCGCATTTTCTTCCATGTTCAATGTTAAAATGGTTATACAAAAATTCACCAATTTTGATAAGTTTTCTTTTAATGAATGCTGATATGACAGCTGTCACAATACAATCTTACATAATTGTTTGGAATGAAGTTAAAGACAACTAAGTTCTACTAGAGCCATCTTATGGGAAAAAAAAAAAAAGAAATTTTTGGCCAACCCAATAAATAATGCTGCTATGAAAATAGGGATGCAAATATCCTTTCAAATTGGTGTTTTGAGATTCTTTGGATAAATTCCCAGAAGTGGGATTTCTGTGTCAAAAAGCAGTTTAAGTTTTCATTTTTTGAGTAAACTCCATGCTGTTTTCCACAGTGGCTGCACCAATCTGTATTCAACCAATAGTGCATTCTTTTTCTAATAGATGTTTAGTGTTATAAATTTCCTTCTAAATACTGCTTTACATGTAACACACAAATATCGATATGTTTTGTTTTCTCTTCAGCCTGTTCAAAATATTTTCTAACTTACCTTTAGTTCTTCTTTGACTCATAGATCCAGAAGAAGAGATTGTTTGAATTTTCAAATATTTGAGGATTTTCAGAGTCTTCCTGTTGTTAATTTCTAATTTAAGCCTATTATGTTCAGAGAACTTAATTTAGTAAAACTTATTTTTAATATCTATTGAAAAAATTTTAATAGACTTAAGTATGTACATGTGTTTTGGCAGTTTAAAATGGATATGTGTTCTGCTATTGTTGGATGCAGTAGTCTATAATATTGAACAGGTAAGTTGGTTTATAGTATTATTCAACTGTATTACAATCTTGCTCATTACCTCTTTATTTCTTTTATTGACTGTTCAAAGAGAGATATTATAATCTTTTACTTTATTGGCAGATTTGTCTTATTTTTTCTTGTCATTTTGTTAGTATTGCTTCCTGTACTTTGAATCTCTGTTATTTAGTGCATACACAGTTAAGATTCTTATATCCTCTTTAAAAATTTCTTGAATTATGGTATATTCTTTATTTTGAAATATACATTTTTCTGATATCAATATAGCAGTTTCAATGTTCATGATTAATGTTAACATGGTCCATATTTTTTCCCTTTCCTTTCCTTTTCACCCATTTGTGTTTTTATATTTAAACTGAGTGTATTGTGGGATGCATATATAGTTGGGTCTTGCATTCTGTTCAACCCAACAATCTCTGCTTTAATTGAGATGTCAGAATATTAATATTTCATATGTTTAACAATGTAATTGAGTTTAAATCTACCATCTTTCTATTTATTTTTATTTGTCCCAAGTATTTTTTTCCTTCTTTTGGATTGTGTAATTTTTGTGATTCAATTTTATTGCCTTTGTTAGCTCATTTTTATAAATTTTCATGGTTATTTGCTGCAGTAGAATTTATTGTGTATATATCTGTAAGTTATTTGAATGTGTGTTAAAGTGATATCATGTTACTTTACATACACATAACTGTTTTTCATTAAAGCTGGAAAACTGTGGCTTACTCTTTCTTCAAATATTTTTTTCCTTTCCTTCTTTCTCCAGGATTTCATTTATGCACTATACATTAATCTAGCCCCCTCCAGAAGACAGAACTCTTCTTAATAGTTTAACTCTCACTACTATTCCATGAATTATAAGAATTTCTACTCTGGTTGTGGGGGACAGGTAATATGCTATGCCGAGTGTTGCATGACCTTTGGTTAGCAGAACGTTGGTCCTTTCATGTCATTCTTTCCCAACCTCAGATATTTTTCTCACATGTGAATGCTGATCAGTACTCAGCTAAATACTTGAAGGAACACCCTGCCAATCTTTCTAATCAGTTCTCTCTTCTCCCATACTTTGTTCTGTGAACTCCCTGTTCTTGTTTTGTTCTTGGCTTCCCTGAACTCTAAGCTTAATCTTTTCAACTCAGGACTGTCTCTGCCTATGTCCTGCCCCATTCCACCTCTGTTGGCTCTGCTCCCATAGCCTAGAAATTTGATGCATTTACCTGTAGAAATGATAAATATCTTGTTTGTGTCTTGTCTCTTAGAAATCACTTGTTCTCAATGGTGGATGTCTAATGGTTTTAGAATACTGTTACATGTATTTCTTTCCTGTTGTCTAGTTGTTTCAGGAAAGATAATAAATCCAGTAATTATACTTCTGTTTTTGCTGGAAGCTGAATTAAATACATTTATATTTTAAGTAATGGAACTCCACTTTATATGCCATTTCACATTGTCCTCTACACTTTTATAAAATTTCTTTGAAGTTAAATCTGATGTATTGATTTTTCTTGTGATGATTCTTAAAAGAAACTTTACATTCCTTTAGAAAAGATCATAAATTCACTAAAAGGTAAGTTTTTCATGTGTGTAGTACCTGGAAATAGAAAAATAAAAGGCTTTAAAAACAAAACCTATGAAAAAGTCAATAGACAAACCTTTTACTTTACTGAAACACTTCTGAGAGCCACTATACTCAATAAATGCATATCTTTGTCATTTTCATATTCCTTTTGTAATCAGTAATTTAGCATGTAAGGCATGAACTCTAAGGGGACCAAAAGTTTTGCCTTTTGAGATACTAATCTTAAACTGGTTATCAAGAAAAAAAGGTTCAGAAAGAACCTTTGACTCTCTCCACTTTTCTTACTGAGAGATTCAGGCAGAAAATACTGCTGCAGGAAAGAAATCTTAAAATGTTCACCTAGACTAATTTGAATATAATATGGTAAATAAGAAGCCTTCAGGCAAGAGATTGTTAGCTACATATCTTCTGTATCTCATTGTTTCTGGGTGGCTTGAAAAAACTTCCTGCCACTAGTGTTCATTAGTTCCTCAACTGCCTGTAAATTGCCCGTCCTCACTTCTGAAATCTAAGACCCTGTTAACCATTTTTTCTCTATTTTCCAAAATGTGACATATACCCAATGCTACCTGTCTTTGGAATTTTATGCATATATGAATTCCCCATGTGCATGTATTAAAATTTGGTTTTCTGTTAATCTGAGCTACAAGAATTTAGAAGGTAGGAGAAAGGTATTTTTTTAAAGCCCCTTCAAATCCCTTTCCACATTGACATACCTGTGATTAGGGCCTAACTGGAGTTGCACAGACTGGAGATTAAAGAAGCAGTATCTCCTACTATTATATACTTGGAGTTCATATCAATACAAACAAAAACCTTTTAAATTCATTACTACTTCTTCATGTGAGTTAATAATATTGTATGCCAGAACTGTAAAGATTAAGTCACTCATTAATTCAGCACTGGAAGGAGGAGAGCAGTTACATTACAGAGGAGATAACTCAATGGCTATGTTTAAAAATACATTGTATATGGATAGCATATATTACTGATAATCTTTTAAAGTCAGAATAACTCAGATTTTACTTGGAAAATATTTAGTTAACAAATATCTATCTAGCCTCTATCCATTTATCTATCTTATTTGGTTTTGAATGCTATAACAAAATAACATAGACTAGGCAGCTTATTAACATAAGAAACTTATTTTTCATATTTCTGAAGACTGTAAGTCCAAGGTCAGTGTGCAGGAGGGTTGAGTTCTTGTGAGAACCCTCTTCTAGGTTGCAGACTACTAATTTACTGAATCCTGCTAATGCCTTTACATTGAGGAATAGGGTTTCAACAAAGAATTTTGGAGGGATGAAAACGTTCATTCCATAATTCTTTCTTTCTATCTATCTATCTATCTATCTATCTATCTATCTATCTATCATCTATTATCATCTATCATATATGTACCTATCTATTATCTATTTATTTTCTATATATCTATTTTCTGTTTGATGTCAGACCTTATGGGTTCAAAGCTGACTTTATGGGTTCAAATTCACATTACTTATTAACTGTGTGCCTTTATGGGAATGATGGAGGAAAGTTTAGTTTAAGGTAATAGTTGATAAGCCTCGTAGTTAATGCATGTAAAAAGCTTTTGTTTCAGGAACTACAGGCATGGCCCACCCTGACACTAGGAGACCACAAGTGACTGATATTTGTACTTCAGAAGAGACCATAAGCAATCAAGGTGGTATCCAAACCATTGTGTTCCAAGGAGAGATGTCCACCATCCAGAATACAGGTCACAGGATATAGATAAAGAAAATCACCAGTCAGAGGATGAAAGGATGTTAGAGAAATTGCTGGACTGCAGCTTTTATCTGATTAACCTCTTTCCTGAATTCCACATCCCTTCCCTACACTTTTTTACCTAAACTTTTGCCCCCTTATTAAAAAGCTGGCTTGAAAGGAAATGTAAGATGGTCTGTTCAGGTACAAACCTGCTGTCTCCTCAGATTGACCAGCCATCTGAATAAAGAGCCCATAAAGATTCAATCCCTGTTTCTGCTTATTGGATCTGGTAGATGACAGGCAGCCTGAATGCCAACTTTTCCGGTTTCAGGAATGATTTAATTTCTTTGTGTTTCTATTTTCTTATTGTAGAATATAAAACTAATAATCTTTCCTCTCCATAGAGTAAATAGATTTGAAAATTCATGTAGGTCGATAACACAGTGTTTGGCCTTTTCTCTTCATAGATGTAAGGTTTTAATTTCTATTTCTGCTGAAATCTTGATCTTCATCACTTCTAATTATTAGCAATTTTTCTCTCTGTGCTGCGTTAATCCAGAGCTGAAGCACAGGCTTGTTTGTTTGTTTGTTTTGTTTTATCTTCCTTCAATCCAACCTCACTTAACACAAGATGATTTCATGTAAGCATGCTTAATTAAAATCTTGAGGAAATAAAAAGGCATTATATTATAACAGTGCTGAGCAAACATTTTTAAAAATTGAAATATCACTGACTCTGGTATGGCTGAGTGGGTTGGGCATCGGCCCACAATCTGAAAAGTCACCTTAATGATACATGCCGGAGTTGTGGGCCAGGCCCCCCAGTTGAGGGTATGCGAGAGGCAACCGATCAATATTTCTTTCGCATATTGATGTATCTCTTCCTTACTTTCTCCCTCCTTTTCCCTCTCTCTAAAAAATAAATAAAATCCTTAAAAAACATATCACTGGTCATAAAAATCTGTAACTATTGTGATCTCTGGGAATTCATCACAGGTAGGTATGGCAAAGCAATTGCTCAGGTCCTCTTTTCTATCTCCCAGCTGACTACCTACAAAAACATACTGTCAAATTCTTAGTAGAGCAGCCTAGCCAGAGCCAACTCCCCTCAGTTCCCTCAGCTTCACATTCGTGGTGAAACAGCTTTATTAAGTGTGTTTGTAAACAATTCCTGAGATGAAGACTGTAGTTAGCTTTTAACTGGTTTTTATCTTTCTTTTTTTAAGTTTTATTTATTTATTTTTTAAAGAGAAACATCAATTTTGTTGTTCTGCTTATTTATGCATTCTTGGTTACTTCTTTTATGTGCTTTGACCTTTAACCTGCAACCTTGGCTACCCTGCCAGGGCTCTAGTTTTTATCTTGTGGAAAAGGAGGAAGGAGGAAAGGGAGCAAGGGAGGGAGAAAGGAAAGAAAAAGAAGGAAGGAAGAAGAGGCAGGGAAAAGAAGGTAGTTTTAAGAAGCTAGCCCACTTTGTAAACAAGAACATTTTTAAGGAACCCTCTTCATTTATCTCAATAATATAATATAAATGCCGTGTCTTCTTGTGAAAGGCACCTCATTCAAAATAATCCTTGTCACTGATTAAGCAATTTCACCTGATACTTGCTGTATGCATTGTCATCAATTAAGTGCTCCGGATGCTGAGCTTCTGTTCAAATTACCAACTGTGTGTGAATTTACAATAGGCACAACTTGATAATGTTGCTTTTTCCCAAACAACTCATTACATGGTAACTGGATTATCTGATCTTTAAGGTTCTTTCCAAACCCGAGATTTTAGAAGGCCTTGATTTCCTCATGTGCATGTGAACCTCACAGAAAATTTAAGGATTTTATTAGGTCCTATTTCAGTTAACAGAATAGGCTAAATGCTGATTTCTGAATGGTTTACCAAATGGATTTATAAGCTGTTACCAAAGATATAGCCAGTCTGTATTTATTGACTTGATGACTCTTATCTATGTAGACTTCTCTAAAATATTCACTACTATATTATCTAAGGAACTCAAACTTTGAAGGCCATTTAGGTTCAGAATTTATCTATGTGTGATTGTGTTTGTCCCATTAGCTTAGGTAATGATCACTGGAAGGCTTAACATGTCTCTTGGAACACAAATTCTCTCCTTGAATTCACCTCCCAAATGGTAAAATAAAGATACAGTCACCTGGTTAATCTTGACTCAGTTAGGATTGCACCGATGCTGCAGTATTTGGGTGCATACACAACATTCATTTATGTCTTTCCCAGGGCTTCCTTCACTAACTGTTCACATTTTTCTTCCTTTGTTATTTTGTGCCCTCTGGCAGAGCTCAGTCAATCAATAATTGCAGTTGGGGCTGATGCTGCAGGATTCAAACAAAGGCCCACTAGCAACACAGAAATAATGGCGAAACCAAGTTGTAGTCCGTGCGTCCCTGGATCAGCTGATCAATCCATGATTGAATTGTTTTTAATGGATGTCAATTTAAGAACAGGGTTCAGTGATATATCTGAGGCATGAAAGAAAGGGGGAAGTGTGATTTCAAAACAGTTTTCTTCATAACAGTGTAGAGCTGACCTTGCATATAAAGATAGCGGATAGGGGGAAGCTACATGAAAGTGTGGGCAGTATGAATAAGTGCTGTTTATAGGAAGCTGTTTTAATACCTTTGCCAAAGCTGAACAATACAAAGACACAAAGCTCTGAAAAATGCATGCCTTTTCCTGTGATTGATTTTATGGATACATTGCTGCCCAAATGATAAAAAGCATTTACAGGGCAAACAAGATTTAGTGCCTTCATTTTCCCCAAATATGAGAAATGTTCCTTATTTATAATTTGGCTATTAAAACATTTCCTGTAGTACATTTCCCCCCTCATTTAACAATTTAAAAAAGATTTGAACTTTTTAAATGAAAAGCTAGAATTCCTTATAGAAACATTTTTGTTGTGTTTTGTTTTGCTTTTTTGTGTGTGTTTGCAGTTAATGAATTCATTCTTGGCACAATGATACCTGGAGTGATGCTAAAAATAAAATAGATTTTGAAGTGAGACAGACCTTTGAAATCTAGCTGACACTCGTGAAAAAACACCCACGACAATTACCACATGAAAGTAAGTACTCAACCTACATCAATTCCCAGGTATCCCTCTTTTAAACTGTTATTTCTAGGTTTACCTAGGAAAACATAATTCCACAATAGGAACACATTCTGTATTAAGTAGGGAAATTCACATTTATTTAACATTGACATTGTGTCAGACAATGGGCTAATTGCTTTCACTTATTGTATCACTCATTTCTCATAATGATTCTTCAAGTAGCCCCCACCATCCTGTTTAAATAAACCATACTCTGGAGTTATTAAAAACATGTCGCCTGCATGTGGCTAAAGGGGTTCTGGCTTTGTCACCCCAAAGTATGCCACTCTGGCTTAAGAATTGCTTCGATCTAAAGGCAATTAAAACCCAGCAGGCTCAAGAAATTCTTTTTCTTCTCTCTTAACTACCTATAAGAATTTAGAAAGGGGGCTTGGCCTAGAAAGAGAGTTTTACCAGAGAGAACTTTTTATCCGAAAGACCTCTCTCTATGGCAGGGCAAACATCTAATTACCAAACATTTGCTCTTACAGTGTTATGAATTGCCCTCCTGCCCTTTGAGACCCCAAGTCCCTGTCCCATTCCTTAGTTTAGGATGGCATCTAAACCTCAACTGCCAGACATGCTCTTTGGCCTCGTTCTTTGCATATTTTTATGGGGTTTGTATATGTACAAAATTAAATTTGTTTTTCTCCCATCAATCTATTTTATGTCTATTTAATTATTAAGCCAGCCAAGGGACCTAAAAGGGCAGAAGGAAATTTTGCTTTCCTTTACAACATAGCTTACAGATGACACAAGTGAGATGTGAAAATAAATTTGGTTAAATCCAAGGGCCTATTTTTTTCTCTCCATTAATGGTTCTCAAATGGTAAAGCAAATCAGAATCAGTTGGAGGACTTGTGAAAACACAGATTGCTGGGCCTCATCCACAGAAGTTTCTATTTAGTAGGTCCAGGTGTGGCCTGAACACTTTAGTTTCTTACAAATTCCAAGGTGACGCTATGCTACTGGCCTGGGAACCACGCTTTGTAAACTCTACTCTATACTGTGCTGCTTCTCACTAAGAAGTCATACTTGGGGTATTTTACATTTCACTACTGGCAAGATTTACTATTCAAGATGAAATACTTGAGAATCATTTGAAAGCTGAAATATTACATACTGATTAATTAAATTTGTTAAATTCTTGTTTCACATGCATCTAGAAATTACATGCATTGGAAATGAAAATATTGACTAAAATATCTTTCCTGTCCTCCAATAGCTCAGCAACTAGTTGAGATTACAGTCATAAGTACATACTTAAATTTATTATTAACAAGGCAGACACAATAAATGTTTCAGCATGAGACTTTAAAAAAAAAATTTCTAGTGGCTTAGTTGGTTGGAGCATTGTCCTATACACCAGAAAGTTTGCGGGTTTGATACCCAGTCAGGACACATACCCATGTAACGGGTTTACCCCCAGCCAGGGTGTATATGGGAGCAACTCATTTCATGTTTCTCACACGATGTTTCTATTCTCTCTCTCTCTCTCTCTACTCTTCCTCTCTCTCTAAAATCAATGAACATATCCTTGGTGAAGATTTAAAAAATATACTCTGGGACTATGAGGTAGGAAACTCTATTAAAAACCAAGCACAAACAAGTCTTGACTTTTATCTTGCATTATCCTCAAGTCAAAGTCAATTCCTCCCTCTGTCTCTTGTTTTCAGGAAATATTAAATTGCAGTGGGAAAATTCACCATAACTTCCTAATTGCAAAAACCAAAGGTCTGGACACAGCTTTATGTTTTGGATGCATTGGACACTATTGATAATCTCTGCCTTGCCAGTGCCTACCTTGGCCCAGATAACCCCATTCTGCCTCCTGCTGCCCTTCCCACTGGCTCAGACCTTTAAGCTCGCTTCTCTTTGTTGTTTTAAAACCTCTACTGCTTCCAACTAGTCTTCAAATGTGCTTTCTCTGAGTTTTTTCCTAGGCCTTCTTTTCATACCTTACAAGCCTTTCTGTACTTCACAAAGGAGTGATTTTTATTAACACACGTCTGTTTACCTGACTCGCCTTTTAAAAGGTCCACTGAACCTCAGCTGCCTAAAGGCAAATATGTCTTCTCATCATCTGGTCTGACTCATTTTTTTCCCGATTTGTTGCTTCTCTTTTCATCACTCCATTCGTAGGCCCGTTATTGCATTGTCTTTTCCTAACTTAAGGTAAATTTTGTTGAGCTATTTACATTGTCTACCTTCAAGAGGCTTCTTTTTTAAGGAAAACCTCATTTCAGTCTTTTTTCAGTGTCTCTTTTATAGCCACGCTCACACACAACACTTTACTTGTAACACTCCTGGTCACCAAATATGTGGGGAGTTTTCTCCCCACCAAGCAGTTCTCAGCCACCAGCTAGGAGTCTTACAATTTAACTCAGTTTTGGCAAGTGAGATAGCATCAGATCCCACAGGCTAAGGGCTTAGTCCTGCGAGACCCCTCCTCCGTATCCTTCCCCACCACACGTGCATTTCAGACTCCAGTTGCAATCACCTGTGCTTCTCACCAACTGCCTGTAGATGGTGGTTCCAACAACCCCCTCCTTGGGCTTGATTAGTTTGCTACAGTGGCTCACAGAACTTGGGAAATATTTATGTTTACCATTTTATTAAAGAATATGATAAAGAATGCAAATGACCAGCCAGATGAAGAGATATGTAGGGCAAGATATGTGGGAAGGGGCATGAAGCTCGCAAGTGCTCGGTGCCTGCCGCTCTCTAGCCCCTGCATGTGTTCCCCAGTCCAGAAGCTCCCTGGTCTCTGTGATTCTGGGATTTTATAAAAGCGTCATCATGGAGGCATGATCGATCATTAACTCCGTTTTCAGTCCTCCTCCCTTCTTAAGAGAATGTGGAGTGGGGCTGAAAATTCCAAGCTTCTGTTCATGGCTTGGTCTTTCTTGTGACCAATCCTCATCCAAGAGCCATCTAGGAGCCCACTCAGAGTCACCTCAAAGGACACTCTTATCACTCAGGATAATAACAAGGGGTTCAAAAGCTTCTTGTTAAGAGCTGGAGACAGTAACCAATATACAAGTGTATATATCTTTTATATTTTTTCATACTTTTCCTTTGCTTTTTTTTTTATCTTCTATTCATTTGAAACTTTCCTGTCACCTCTATACTTTAATGGTACTCTAGTTCTTTTTTTGCCAACAGCTCTCCACACTAATAAATTTAACATGTGTCTTTCCATCCCATTTTAACTATAATTAGTACAATATATGTTAACACTTGAAAGCCACACACTGTTTTTGTGGTATTTGGTTAAAATATTTTAACTAATCTATTAATTGCACTTTTTAATTCCAATTTGCTTTGCTTAATATAAAGAACTTGAAATTTATTTATTTTTCCACATAAAATTCTATTCAATTTTACAACAAATTTTCCTATTTTTCATTCATGCTTAATTTCCATTGTTTGGTAGTCCTCATGTAGATAATTTTCTTTTTTGATGAAATGCTTTCTTCAAGGTTGCTGCTTTCAAAAATAAACTTTTTGATAAAAATTATAAGGTCTTATCATCCAGAATATTTATTCCACCTCCTATTTACATGATAATTTAACTACATACAAAAATCTATGCTTAAATTTTCCTGGAAAATTTGAAAATATTACCCTATTATCATTTTAATCTTATATTTAGAGGAAATGTAGATTTTATATTCAATATACTATATACAATATGGAATTTCTTATATACTTATATAAAATAATTTTATAATTTATAAATAATATAAAATAAAATACTATTATATAATTAAATACATTAATATGTATTATATAAAGTATAACATATTTTATATTATATACATAATACATGTTAAATACATACAAAGAAATGTATAATGCATATGTATGGTAAAAGAAACAACAATGGAATAAACTTTAATGTATCTGCTACAGGCTAAGAAATAGAAATGTAGATGTGTTTAAAGTCCTGCCCCTGCCTATATTAGGGATATGAAATCCTGACTTTGTGTTTTTATTACTTTTACTTTTACTTTGTGGTGTTTGTCACATAATGCATTTAGTTTTCTACTTTTTGACATTCACATAAATGATATTAGCTGTATAATTGAGTGACTTGCAGTTTTATCCTACTTTATATTCCTGAGACCTTGACACCTAGAGATGTATTTTATTTTCATTTCTCTGTAATACTTATAAGAGTATTATAAAATGACTTAATTTTTATATCTTATTGACAGCATCTTGTTTTGAAGATTTTGTTTTCACAAACAAAGCTCCCATGAATATTCTTGAGCATGTCTTCTGGTATACGTGTTAAAGTTTCTGTAGGGTAATACCTAGGATAAATGGCTAGACTTTACTGTGTGCACTTCTTCAACTTTAGATGATGAAAAGTTATTTTTCAAAATGATTGTTCAAATTTGTGGTCCCATCAACAGTCTTTGTTGCTGAATATCTTCATTAGAACTTTATGTTTCTTGATATTTTTTGTCAATATGATGATAACATTTTATTTTATTGTAGTTTTCTGATACCAATTTGCCAGTTAATTCTTAAAACATTTTTGGTTGAGGACATTCATATATCTTCTTCCTGGAAATGCTTGTCCAATTATTCTGACCACTAATTTGTTTATTTTTATCATTTCTATGAATATTTTATATCTTCTATAATAATCTATTACAGATATATATAGAGATAATAACCTATCATGGGTATACATGTGTGTGTACACATATTAAAAATATCTTCTCCAACTTTATTTTTAACTTCTAGTCTTCTGAATAATAGATGTTCTTATTTTTAATGCATGTTTAACGCTTAAACATTTAACTTGTGTTTTATGCTCTATGTATCTTGTTTAAAAAAGTAATTTTTCCAATCCAAGATTGTATGGTCTTCCATGTTGTCATCTGAAACCTTTACAATTATACATTTTACATTTAAAATTTTAGTTCTTTTGGAAATTATAATAAAATCAGAATGATATAAGGATTCAATATAATTTGTCATATAAATAGTCTTTTACCACAAAACATTTAATAGTCCATTCTATCTAAAACTAATCTGTATTGTTACCTTTGTCAGATGTAAGCTGCCCACATATATATGAGTGTGTTTCTTTACTTTTACTTTCTTCATTGTTCTGTTTGCCTTATTTTGCCCAACGCAAAATCTCTTAGTCATTCTAGCTCTACAGTAACTCTGTATATCCGGTATGGTAAGTTTCCCCACCTGTTCTACTTTGACTATTCTGTATCACTTGTTCTTAAATAAAGTTTTTAGAGTTATTAAATCTCACATCAAATTCTTTAAAATATTATGTAATTTTACTTGAAATTGAAGTAAATACATAAACTAATTTGTAAAGCATTTACAAAATTATACTATTATCTTCTCTGTATAAACATGGTATATATTTCCATTTAAGTCTTTCAGGAACTTTCTTTGTAATAGGCATTTTATGCATTGTAAGACTTTTATATTTGGTTAATGACAGTAATATTTTTAAATTACATAAGTTATATGTAAGTAAAAAGGTTTTAGAATAATTATGTATCCACAATTTGGCTAAAGTTATAAATTTTCATGACTTATTTACCATTCACTATAGGTTTTCAACTTCAACAATTCCATAACCTATGAAAATTAAAGCTTATTTTTTTCCTTTTAAATGCACTTAGTCTTATTTATTTTTCTTGCCTTGCCATTCTGATTAGACACTAATCTTCATTGCCTTTTCGATGATCCTTTCCCATGAAAAGGATTAAAAATATTTTATTATTACATATAATGTGTATATTAGGCACTTGTGAATGTCCATTATCAGATTAAGTAAAATTTCCTCCATCTGTATTTGCTGGTTTTTGAAATCATAACTGGATGTTCATTTTTACTTAATAATGTTTTCTGCATCACTTGAGATGATTAAGAAATCATAGATAAACCCCACGTATAAGGTTGAATGATTTTTTTAAATAAAATAAAAATAATTTCTTAAAATTTTTATTATACATGCTGGATTCATGGAAAATCAGGACCTATGAAAGAACTGAAGTTAGATGTAAATTATGTTCAGCTGAGCTGGTTACAAGTCACACTTAGCATGAGAACAGTAAAGCTAAAGCCTTCTTGTCCTTGTAGTTGCCTGTTTTCTTTATTTTAGCAATAGCTCTTCCTGGATTCAGCCCCTTGGGACAAGTAATCATGCAGTTCATGATGATGTGAGCATTGCACAGAGAGAAGGGGTGCTTGGCCAGATGCTCCTCCGTGAGGTTGATTCTAGAGTCAATCATCCAGCGATAGGCCTGCATAAAAATCACAGGTCCCAAATATTTGTCTCCACTCTAACAGTTGCTAGGGCAGCTGGTGCTGCAGCAGGCACAAAGGATGCACCCATGCAGCCTATACAGTTTCTCCTGACCTTTTGCGCACTGTAGACACCATTGTCTGCCCTCCTGGGATTCATCCTTCTTCAAATAATGCTCAATGGATTCGTTCTGAAGATCGAAGTTGCTCTGATCAGGAACAAGATCCTTTAGTACATATACATGTGGAAGAGGGTAGATTTTTGAGACTTGGTTGAAGTTGGTGTCAATCCTTTGTGTACAAGTTAGAGTGTTGCCTCCATTGATATTCATTTCACAAAAGCCACAGATACCTTCTCTGCATGATCTTTGGAAGGTCAAGGTAGAATCAATTTAATTCTTAATTTTATTAAAGCATCCAACACCATAGGACCACGTGTATTCAAATCAATTTTATAAGTGCACATGAGGTTTCTCTCCAGTCTTCTCTGGGTCCCATCAGTAGATGGAGCTCTGGCTGCAGCTGTCTGGGTTCCTGGCAGGTTTACAGGCAGGCTCGGTCCAGGGCTGTAGCCACAACAGGTGCCTCAAGGAGACTCTGACCACTGCTGTGACCTTGGCTCCTGACCAAGGTCAAATGATTTTTGATAAGGAAGCAAAGATGACTCAATTGAGAAAGGATACTTTTTTCAACAAATGATGCTGGGAAAAAATGTATATCCATACACTTCAAAGTGAAACTCATTTATACCTTACACTATATAAAAAAATTAACTCAAAATCAATTATATTCTCAAATAAAAAACCTATAGCTCTAAAACTCCAGGTTCAAAGAATTTAGATATAATACAGAAAATGTGGTTTACAGAGGAAAAAACATGATGAAATATACTTCAGTAGGAATAAGAGCTTCTGCTCTTGAAAGAGACCATTTAGAGAAAATACAAGCCATAGATGGGGAAAGTACTTGCAAATCAAGTATTTAAAATACATTTTTTTTTAAACAAAGAAGCAAAGCAAGTGAGATTTATTAAGCCCAAGATAGGGGTGCAGACATTTCTTTTAAAATACATTAAAAGGTGTATATACAGGGTATATAAAAAGCCCAGAAAAAGCAATGACAGTAAAAGAACAATTTACTTTTAAAATAATGGACAAGAGATTTAACAGACAAATCATCAAAGTTAATGTATAGTTGACAATCTAGTATATAAAAAAGATGAGCATTATCACTGTTCATTAAGGAAATGCAAATTAAGACTTCGAGGAGTTTCTATGGCATACCTATTAGTATGGCTAAAATTAAAAAGAGTGACATACCATGTGTTGGCAAAGATGAGAAGCGAGTGGATTCTTATACATTGATAGGAATATGAAATGTATAACCACTTTAAAAGACAGCTTGTGAGTGTCTTTACAAGTTCAGTACACAGCTACGTTATGTCCTAACCAGTCAGTTACTAGGCATTTACCAAACAGAAATGAAAACATGTGTTCACATGAAAACTTATACATAAGAGTTGATAGAAGTTTTGTTTATAGTAGACAAAAACTGGAAACACCCACATATCTTTCAATAGCAGAATGAATGAAAAAAATTATGATATATCCACATAATAAAATATTATTCAGCAGTAAAACAGTATGAACTATTTAGACATGCAAAAATGTGGAATGATATACAAGTAATTGTTTTGAGTGATAGGATACAGACAAAAGAATTGCATAGAATATTCTATTTAATTTAAATTCTGGAAAATGCAAACTAATCAATACTGACCAAAAATAAATTTATGGTTGCTTAAGGATAAAAGATGAGAGGAATAGGATGAGAAAATTTTTGAGAGTAATAGATATATTTATATTAGTTGTATTGATTGATGACTTTCCAGTGGTATATGTATGCCAAAACTTGCAAATTGTACATTTTTGTGTATGTCAAAATGTGTATATTTACATATTATATCATTTATACATCATTACTGCTATAATTAAAAAACTGGTAAAATTTTGAATGCTCTTGCTTGAAATTTGGGATCAGAGCAAGATGTTTACTCAGAGTGGCTTCTATCAGCACTGTTTCTGGTCATAGCCATTGGTAGTAAGAAAAGAAAAGGAATTAAAAGGTCTGGATGCAATTTAAGGGAGAAAGATATAACTTCATGATATGGTACTGGATCAACAAGACAGTATATGGGGAGAGAAAAATGAATCTTGACGGTCACCTACACCGTGCATAAATATTAATTCTAGGTAGATTAATTAATTAATTAGATTAGATTAATGGATTTGAAGCAGTCCTATTAAAAAGCTAAAGTACAAAGCACCTAGCAGATAGCATGTAGAATCTCTTTGTGAAGTTATTTTAGGCAAAGATTTCTTAAAGAAAATGAAAAAAAAGCCACTCCAGATTTAAAAATTTATAAACTCTTCTTCGTTGATATTATGAACTTCTGCTCCTCAAAAAACAGTTGCGGAATAAAAAAGTGAGACATAGAGTGGCTGAAAATATTCACAATGCATTTATCTGACAATGGACTGGTATACTGACTATATAAGGATTCCTATAAACAAGTAATGAAAAATAAACTTTCTAAACATAGGCAAAGACTCGGGAAAGCATTTCACAAAGAATATCATAAAAATAACCAACAAGCACATGAAAAGATGTTTAGCATTTTGGGTTTTCAAGGAATTGTAAATGGAACCACAAGAACCATCACACAGATAGTGAAATAGCTACAATTTAAAAGACTGCATAATACCTAATGCTAGAAAGGAAATAGAGTATGTAGAACACTCCTATATTTTTGGTGGGACTGTAAAATGATACAATCAATTTATAAAATCACTTGGCAGTTTGTAATAATGTTAAACATACACTTTTGATAAGATTCAGCCATTTGCTCTATAGTAGTTTTGGTTCAGTCAGAGGAAAGAAACCATGAGCAATTTGAACAGGCAAAGTTTAATGTAAGAGTGATTAAGTATAACAAGAATTAGAGATTAAAGAAACAAAGATTGTGCTAGAGATAACAGAAATAGCACAAAGAAGTAGTAGCCAGTACTTGCAGATTTGAGATAGAGCACCCAAGCTAGAGGTGCCCAGCTGACCACACAGGGTGCTCACTGTATGGCAAAAAAGTGTTGTGGTGCTGTGCTGGCAGAACATTCTGGAAATCAATTCCTTAAGAGTTTTAGGTATTTTATTTTATTTTGCTTAAAAAAAACTCATAGACACAGACAACAGTATAGTGATTACCAGAGGGAAAGGAGTAAAAGATGGTAAAGGGGGGATAAATGTTGATGGAAGGAGACTTAACTTTGGGTGGCGAACACACAATACAATATACATATGATGTATTATAGAATTGTACACCTGAAACCTATATAGGTTTATTAACCAATGTCGCCCAAATAAAATCAATAAAAAGGAGTCGGGTAAATTCACAACAACATATGGTTATTTTATTTATCTTATATAGCTGTGACTTTATACCCATTCACAACTCCCTATTTCCTCCTTCCCCCGGCCCCTGACAACCGCCATTCTATTTTCTGCTTCCACAGATTTGACTGTTTTAGATGCCTTGAATAAGTGGAATCAGGTTGTATTTGATCTTCTGTAAGTGACTTATTTCAATTAGCATAGTAGTTATGTCTATTTACCTTGATAATAGTCGTGGTGTCACCTTGTATTCTTATGTTTATATATTAACCATACTTCAATAACATTTAAAAAAAAGTCTGAGTGCAGCTGTCTGCCATACACTGGGAATCAGGTGCTGGAGAAGCTCCTGGGGTAGTGGAAACCAGAGGCTGGAGACATGGTTTCCTTTGCAGAAACATGCAGGAAGTGATCTGGGACCCTGATGCACAGCTCTTTTTTCTCTTGGGATGTTTATCTAGCGCCCTCTATTGACAAAATTTTACATGGTGCCAATGGACAGAGGAAAAATTATTTAAATAACTCAGCTTCATTTTCATAGAGCAGGACACATTTGTGATTTTGAAACAGAGAGGCTACAAATCAATAGCTGGCACACATTCCCAGGTATTTAATTTCCAAAGTTATAATTTCCATATATTTATTTTCAAAGAATATTAAAACCTATTCATCATAAAAACTTTTTTTAAGGATGTTCATTACAGCTTTATTCATAATAGCAAAAAAATGGAAACACATATACACATTATCAGAAGATTAGATAAACACAGTGTGGTATATTCATACAAAGGTACACTACACAGCAATTACAAAAAAAAAGATAGCATACAACATATGCAAATATCAAAAGCATTATATTAAGCTAAAGAAGCAGGACACTAAACTGCATGTATAATTCTACTTACATGAAATTATAGAACAAGGAAAACTAATCTTTTGGATAATAAGAATACTGGCTGAATCTGTGGTGGGAAATGGAGATTAGAAAGAACTGGAAAGGCAGAAAGGGAATTGGTTATTGTGTTAGTAAAGTTCAATATTTTGTTTGGATACTGACTAAATGACTATATATATTTATCAAAATCCATCAAAATGTATTCTCAGTAAGTGTATATTTTACTAGGTATAATTTTATGACAATTTAAAAAATCTATACATCTGATAAGACCTGAAAATTTTAGATAAAATGAGTTAAATAAGGTTGTAAAAATGAAAAATCTGTACAATTGTTTTCTTACTGAAAAATGATGGCAGAAAGGACTCTATTAAGATTTAGTTTTATTTTATTTTATGGCCACATGGTTTCCTAAGTCAAAATACAATATAAACAAAAAATTTTAGGACAATCAAAATAATTATTGTCATATATACTTTCTGATATGTAGCCTCTCTTAATTAACTGTTATTTTCCAGAGGCTTTTATATCAGCCGAAACAAAGAAAATGGGGGCACATATGTAAACCATTTATATTTCTGTTGAAAGATTTATGTTTTAGTCATCAAACAATAGACAGTAAAAAGACATGCTGACAAATACAAATTTCTCTAAAATATGAAGTCGAGCAAACTTCTTTTTCACATTTTTTTTTTAGTTGTGTGAGGCACTATAAAATGAATCAGAAAAAGTTACACAGTTTTTGCTACGGGTGTAAAAATGAGTTAAATCTATTTGAAGATATGGCCAATGAAGAGTTTTGAAAAATTGCTAAGCTGATCACTTTGAATACTTTTATAGCATTAATATATTACAGACAGTGTCAGCATAATTTTTACAATATTATGATATGGTCATTAGAATTACATGAATCTGTCCAACAAATATATTTAGAAGAAAATTCAACACACTGTGTGTTCTGCTCTATTCACTGATGTGCAAATTGCCAAAGTATACTCTTTGTAGAGCAGAATATGAAGGAAAGTAGGCTACCAGATATGTGATGTAAGTAAGGTAGTCAAATCAAGTAAAATCTGATTTTTTGTTAAAATAAAGCAAAAATTAAAAAATGGGGCTGCAAGTCTTAACATTCTCGTATTTCCTATTTTCATAGTAATGTATGACCATGACCTGGGTTTCTGTGGCAACAAGCAGGATGAAATCAGAATCGTGATGTAGATAAATGACTCCTAATATATCATCTTTCTTGTAATCATAGAAGGGTATGTGTCAGAAATGAAGTTATAGCTATAATTAAAGAACAAAACAAAAACTATATACCACCAGCAGACCTATGTTCCTGTCAGCATAAAGGTGCTGACTCAAGAGCGCCTGTAGAATGTAAAACACAATACAAATGATTCTGACTGTTAATACCATGTGACAAGTAGTTATTTTGTACCATTGTCTTTCAGAAATTATAGCATGGCTTGAAGACATCTCTATTAAACTTCATACTGAAAGGGGAATGGATAAGGATACTCAAAAGTGACTCTGTACAAAATGATGATCAAAGTCCACATTTTTCTTTTTATTTTCAGTAGATATTTTCAATATCTGAGTAAAACAGTGCATATATAATATACATTTTTACATATCTCTATTAAGCTCTTCTTTGATTATAAAGTGAAATAAGAGAATTACTTGGATTTTGTATTTTTATTCATAATAATATGTATAATTTTATTCATAACAAAATTATTTGCTTTTGTAATTAATATACTCTATTAAAATATATTTTGCTTGTAATATACAATAACAATTTGTATCAAAAAGTTACCTTAAGTCCTAGCCATTAGTTTAGTTGGTCAGAGCATCATCCCAATATGCAGTTTGAGGGTTCGATCCTCAGTTGGAACACGTAAAAAAAATCAACCAATAAACACATAAGGAATTGGAACAACAAGTCAATGTCTCTCTCTCTCTTAAAGCAATAAAAAAACTTTTTAAAAGTTACCATAGAAAAATCCATATATAATATTGTATATTTAAGTTGTTTTAATATTCTTGTCACCTTACTATATCAGAAAAACCTAAAAATGTTATTCTAAATTCTGAGCTTCCAGGTAATGTCATGAGGGGAAAAATAAATAATTTCAATTAGTATCAAAATGTTTTATTATGCTAATAAAGAAATAGAATACTTTGAAAATACATATTAATCCATTTTGAGTAAACACAATTTCATATCAGTTATTCACTTATTACTAATTATAATATCATTACCTTGGTAAAAATTAGAAAAAAAAGTATGAAATTTAATGGAAATTATTCAAAACAAGGTACCTGTAAATACATTAGAAGTCATATAGGTAAAATCTCAAATCTCAAGAGTGTTAAATTGTAGGACACCCAGTCAGTGCCCACCAAGAACTGGGGAATTGCTTGGTGTGGAAAAACTCACTCATCTTGTGTCAGAAGTCGTGTGAATAGTATGAAGAAAAAAGTGTTCTCTTTTTGCAAATATTGTGAATTTCACTTTCTTGAGTGCTGCTGATACCTTTTCTTTCCTATAAATGTTCTCGATCATTTTTCTCAGATGCAGTCAAATTACCTGAAAGTAACTCGATCCTTTCTGGTTTTCTTATTCATTAATCGGGATTAGAGAAACATGTAATCTAAGGCAAATCATGCCCTAATACTAAAGTTAGATTCTTCTAAGTGTTGTGTCTAATATCAAGTTTCCTAGACTGGCAAGTGTCAACAGACATTATTTCTGTGAGTACCAGAGTCGATTCCTTCTAGCCTTTCCAGGTGATTCTCTCCCCAGTCTCTGGCCTGTTCCTCACATGAGTGCACTAATCAGCACTCTCCTGCATACTCAAGGTGCATACTCTGTAGGTATCAGGGTCTGCTCTCTCCAGCTCTCTCATCTCCAGTAGTCTTTCTGCAAATGATAGCGTCTTTGGTCTCCTGGACTCAGCTCCATTGCTTAACTCAGGGAGCCCACTGGGCTATGACTGGGTTACCTCTCTTTGCACCCCTCCCAGAAAACTCTTTCAAGACAATGAACTGTGACAATGAGAGAGTTCATTTCACTTGTTTTGGTCTCTCAGGGATCACTTCATTGTTTCATGTTTAGTTTCTTAAAAACCACCATTTCGTATATTTTGCCTTATTTTTCTTAGTTGTTTCAGGAGAAATAATACCTCAATCCTTGATTCACATCTTAGACTGAAGCAGAAAACACAACCTACTTTTTGTTTATTGTAAATTAATTCTAAATCACACTCATCTCACATTTCATTTCTATAGTACGTTTGAGTGCTTAACTTCTTATGATTATGTAAGTCGTATTTTTCAAATAAAAATGCCAAAGTAGATGCAAAACATAAAATATTGCTTACTTCACCTTATTTCATATTACTGCTAGGTAGTAAGCAGAGCTTTATTTCCTCAGTTTCAGCATAAATACTGAGCTAATTGTGCTCTTATGCCAGTTTGAATTAAGTGTTTAGGAAATTCTAGAATTATATAATAAATGTTCAATTCAAGTGGGCCAATATCTGTCTTTGCTGAATTTACCTTTCCTTTAAGTGGGTGTACTCATTTGGATGTGATGATCTATGTGATATATTATCTACAGTTCTACCTCCTATGTGTGCTCTTCATGTATTTCATCCATATGCATAATTTTTCAGGAAAATTATATTTCCATTATTAAGAAAAGATATTTTCTTAGTAAAATAAAT
Organism: Pteronotus mesoamericanus; assembly: GCF_021234165.1. Lineage (NCBI taxonomy): Eukaryota > Metazoa > Chordata > Mammalia > Chiroptera > Mormoopidae > Pteronotus > Pteronotus mesoamericanus. Next base: position 11,401,078 of record NW_026555247.1, on the reverse strand, counting down.
CCCGGAGACATTGAAAATGACACTAAGCCATTGTTTCACTTAGAAGAGATAGTATTTAGCCCAAGAGACCTTTTTTCTAAATTAAACAACAAACACAGAATGTCTCAGAGAGGATTTAATTGACCAAAAAAAAAAAAAAAGGACTTTTTGGATACCCTTACAAGAAGTAGATGAATGTGAAATACAAAATAAAAATTTATGAAAATGTTTCTAACTGTGATTTTTTTCAGACCAATTCAATAGCACAAACCCGTGTTTTAGTTCTTCAAGTCACCATTAATTAGACATTTAAAATGGCAACATTTACTTCTGAATATACAGCTCATATGTCAGCTCACTTTTTTTAATTTCTGAGTAGTCAACTACATAAAGTCTTAAATATTCTGCATAAAAAATACCGAGATTTTCATTCTCAATTACATGGCAGACTAAATAACATAACATTTCTTCTTTCTTCTTCAGAAAGCAATTTAAAATGGTGGATAAATATACTTCTTGCACTGGACATACACCTCCAGCCCAGAATAACAAATGAAGTTTCTAAGTAATTTTTATGTGTTTACCTCAAACAGAAAGGGCCATTTAAATTATGTAAAGATCTTCATTTTGTACCCCCGAGAGCTGTATCGCTTACTTGAACTTATTCTCCTGGGACATCCCTATGCTCTATAGATTCTGGATCTAATTAATCTTTTATACAGAAATATCCTGCTACAGGCATTCAATAGATCAGTTCTATTCCTTTGAAAATATATCATTAGGCACTTTCCTGAAGGTCTGACAAGGACATTAGCTGGGTCACTTTCTTTCCTTTCCCCAGAGGCATCCCCCACCCCTCACAAAGAGAAAGAATGCGTACAGGCCAACAGCTTAACTCCCCACAGTGTACCAACTGTGGAGGAACATACATTAGAGTTGTATCTTCAAAGTGAGTGTTGTATAGCACTTTAAAGTGCTTTCATATTCATAATTTTAATGAATAAATATGCCCTTTGCATGTGTCTACACAATTAAATCTCAGAAAATGCTGATACATGATATATCAGATAAAAGGGCTCCTCCATGGCTTTGAATTAGCCTCTGGACATTGTGTCCTCACGGATCCACAAATGTACAAAAAGCTTTCTCAAATTCTCACATTTTTAAACAAATATTTAAATTCCATTCATTGGGTACAAAAAAAGATCAACACGTCAGCCTGACATCTGAGTTTTTTTTCCTTCTCCAGATGTGTATATTTCCCAGTATCTTATTCTCATCACATATATGACTGTTAAATATTATTCAGATAAATTTCACACTCTTTTAAGCTTATTTTTATAACAAAAATTAATAAGTATTAATTAAGAAATTATTAGTTTATTGTACAGAATAGGAGAGATAGAGATGCACCCTAAAAGTAAGGACATAAAATCAAAATAAACAAAAAATCCAAGGTTTGTGGGGATACAGAGGATATAATCTATAATATGGATATTAAGGAAGACTTTGAAGAAGAGGAACTATAAGGTAAATTTTAAGGATGATTAGAATTTTAACAGGAAGAGAAGAATGAATTTCCAGACAGATTTAAGAACATTCCTGAGTGTACAAGGTATGTAGTACATGGTATGACCTGGGAACCACAGTAATATGGTGGGTTGTGTTTGTAAACAAAGTTGTAAAGCTGTCATTATTGATAGTGTAGAATCATGAATATGAATCTAAAGAATGTGAGTTTAATTGTGTATATTATATGATTTCACCAAAGTATTCTGAATAAAATGAGCCTTTGACATGTTAAACTTTAGAACTGTTGCTTAAGAAAAGGAAAGAAATCAAAATAACATTTGTTGAGTGTCAATCAATGTTTCTCGCACTTTCATTTATTCAAACACATTTCATACTGGCCCTAATCCTAAGTTAGAAGTGTAATATGTAATTTACATCTGAGGAAAAAACATTCATAAAAGCTTTATAATTTACTCAAAGTCACAGAAGTAGTAAGTAGATGGACTTAAAATTTACTGATGAGGGGAAGCCATAGAGAGCTATGACTACTTTGACACCCGAACAACAATTAAGAAAATGAGGAAGTCAGCAGGAACTAAATTGTGTCTCAAGTCTCCATTTGGCTTCTCCACATAATGCAGTAGAAATTCAGGCCTATTCTAAGAAGCATGTTCTGTTAAACCCTTATTGTTGTTGATCAAATTCTTGAACTTACTTGAACATACTTGGAGTACTTATGCTATGAAGATAACAAAATACACATAGTGTGGAGCACTGAATCTTCCCAGTAGTTGATACTTAATAAGGTATATTATTACTACTATAAAACTTCAGTTATTCAAGCATTCTTTATTATCTAGCCTAGAAGAAGAGATGAATTATAGTAATTTAACTTCAAATCTGGTTGGCTGACCTTAAATATCTGCAGACGATACATTAGGAATTTTTCTGGTTACTAATTATTTGAGCTTGCTGCACAGATAATTTACAAAATAAATATATTTATAATGTACAAATGGACCTTAAACTGGCCACTTTTTCTTTTTTGGTTTTAAGCTTTGGAAACACCACACAAAATTAACTGATGACCAAATAAGAATTATGGGACACATTAGTGATGGGACAGAAAGTGACCATGATTCTCAAAGTAAAAGATAGGACTGATAAAGATGGACCTGAGACTTCCGGTGAAGATGGAGGCATGGGTAAACACGGCTTGTGTCCTCATGCCACCACATCAAAATTACAACTAAAATATAGAATAACCCTTACTCAGAACCATCAGAAATCAAGTTGAATGGAAGTCTGACAACTATGGAATTAAAGAAACCACATCCATCCAGACAGGTAGGAGGAGTGGTGATGTGGAATGGGCTGGTCCCACATCCATGTGTGGTGGATAAAAATTCAGAAGGGATATCTCAGGAGTGAGGAGTCCCAGGCCCACACCAGGCTCCCTAGCCCAGGGTTCCAGTGCCAGGAAGATAAGTCCCCATATCTCCTAGCTGCAAAAACCAGTGGGGACTGAGTCAATGGAAGAAACTTCTGGAGGCCCAAGCAGTTCCCATTAAAGAACCCACACATAGATTTACTCAGATGCACTCCCTCTGAGCTCTAGCTCCAGGGTAGCAGCTTTAAAGGCACCAGTGAACTACAGCGAGGAACTGAAGTGTCTGACATCAAGGTGAGAGCTGGAGGATAGCTTTCTCTCAGACAGAAAGGTGGGCAGAGGCCACCATTTCTTTTCTGAGTCCTCCTCGCCAGAGCCACAGACTGGTGCTGTATCTGAGACTCCATAAATCTGGCTAACACTCTTTGCTCCACTCTGGAGATCCCCTGAGACTCTGACCCCCGCAACCTACAGGCCCACTCAAACTGGTAACTGTGACATTTCTGTATGAATGGATGGTCTTGGCTCATGCTTCACAACTTCCTAAATTCAATCAAACAAGCAACAGCCAGCCTCAGTAAGTTCCCAACCCCCGTATCTCCTGTTAAGCAGCCCCAGGTCTGGCACAAGCAGCATCTAGCTTAGATTCACAGCTTGGCTTTGCTCGGGAATCTCCAAGCCCAGGACAAGTAGCTGCCATCTCAGATTACTTGATAGTTCACACAGGGCCCTAAGATCACAGGCGGGAGCTGACCTTGATCTGCACCTCCCCAGAAACCCCAGAGCCTGAACACCAAGTAGACAGCTACAGACCATGTCAGAGCATCACCACCCTGCCCCTGAACAGCTGATCCTCCTGTTCACCATGTTTAATCTTGAACCATAAACTGTGAAAAAGAGTATGGAAATATGCTTTTTGGTTAAGCCAGAAACAGCTCATACTTAGAAGTGAGTGTTCTCTCCCATCTGAATGTCAGAACTGGAAATTTTATGGTCATTTTGAAAGGAGGAAGTAGAACTGGATGCTGGCGATGTAAATGACAATGCTCTATAGCTAATAAATTTAGACTAATGATGGTTCTTTCCTCATATGAGAAGAACCAAGAGACCAAAAATCTCCCCTCAAAACTTTTCTGCTTGTAGAGACTTTTCTACATCCAATAAATAATTATATTTTGTCATAGAGTGTTAATAAATATGATATACTACATTTTCATGTAGGAGCAAATATTGTTTTTTAACTATTATATACTAATGATAGATAACAGTATGCATACTTTATCTTTAGACTTAAATTTAGAAATAATAAAAATTTAAACAAATATATAGCAACACATATCATGTTGGCTAAAGATAATAGGTAATATTATTTTTTGAATTTTATTAAATTTATTGGGGTGACATTGGTTAATGAAATTATATAGGTTCCAATTCCATAATACATCACCTGTATATTGTACTGTGTTCACCATCCAAATCAAGTCTCTTTCCATCACTGTTTATTCCCTCTTTATCCTCTTCTACCTTCCCACACTCACCTCTCCCTCTTGTAATCACCATACTGTTGTCTGTGTCTGAGTTTGCTCTTTTGCTTAATCCCTTCACCATTTTAACCCAGTCCCCTAACCTTCCTCTCCTCTGATAGCTATCATTCTGTTTTCTATACCTATGAGTTTGTTTCTTTTTTGTTTATTGTGTTCATTAGATTACACATATAAATTAAATCATACGGTATTTTTCCTTCTCTGACTGGCTTAATTTCACTTAGTGTAATACTCTCCAGGCCCATTCATGCTGTTGCAAAAGGTAAGATTTCCTCCTTTTCTATGGCAGAGTGGTATTCCATTGTATAAATGTACCACAGCATTTTTATCCACTTATCTACTGCTGTGCACTTGGGTTAATGTTTGTTTTTTTTTAATCATTAAGAGTAATGTAAGTTTGTTGATGTTTGTCGATCTTTGAAATAATTCTACGTATCTTTATTAAATTTTTATTGCAATCTATGTAAACTTTATGCTTTATAAATGTCACAGAAAAGCCTTGTTTCACTTGTGCTTGAACTTTCTATGGCCAACAATTTCTTCTATCAACACCTGCTGGAAATAACTTCACCCCTAAATATAACAGGTTTCCCTGTTTGTATTTTGTTTTATGACCCAATTAACTCTAAATTAATTAGCCTTTATGATGAAAGAACACCATTAAGTTGACATATAATGTTATAAATAGACTCCCAAAGGATGAAAAATAAAATGTGTTAATGCAGCCCATTTTTAAAGCCAGCTCTGTCCTGGCTTTTAAAAATGTGGCTTAGTGGATTGAGTGCCAGCCTGTGAGCCAAAGGGTCACCAGTTCAATTCCCAGTCAGGGCACATGTCTGGGTTGCTGGCTGGGTCCCCAGTTGGCGGTGTGCAAGAGGTAATCACACATCAATGTTTCTCTTTTTCCCTCCCTTCCCCTTTCTCTAAAAATAAATAAATAAAATCTTTAAAAAATTAAAAAGCCAGCTCTTACAAGCATGATATAAATGGCTTTGTTTCCAAGTGGAGTTTCCCATTATATTTGAAATAATTCAAATTATGATAAAAAAATTAATTTTAGTTTTCCCTAAAAAAACATAATTTTTTTTTCATCAAGTGCCATGTGCATTATCCAACTCTAACTCACACCTTTGGGGATTGTGGTATGACCAATTTCATGAGTCTTTAGTTTTATTTACACCATATACTTAGACTAGATCAGCTAGAATTACAGGAGTTATTTTGAAAGAAATGTTCTCTCCCTTTGGAAGGAAAGTTTTCAATACATACCTATTTTTTTGTAAGTAAAATTTATATATATACAAACACATAATTAAATAAACTTTAAGTTTTAGAACTTTAGACTTACAGAAAAATTTTAAAATAGTCCAGAGAGTTCTTGTATATCTCACACTCCTATTTTTGTATCTTATTTTAGTATAGTACATTTGACATAATTAATGAATGATACTGATACATTATTACTAAGTCTATAGTTTATTAGCATTTTCTTAGATTTTACATGTTTGTTGTCTGTTTTGAGATCCCATTTTAGATCTCTTATTATGATTTATAACTATGACTTCTTAGGCTTCTCTAGACTATGACAACTTCTTCAGACTTTTCTTGTTTTTAATGACCTCAAATTTTAAAGAAATACTGGTCAGGTATTTTGTGGGATGGCTTCCTATTAGAATTTGTTTGATAGTTTCCTGATGATTACACTGAGGTTATGGGTTTTGTGGAGGAAACCCGCAGAGGCAAATGTGCTATTTTTCATTACATCATATCAAGGGTACATACTATCTATATGATTGATGACTGTGGATGTTGAACTTGATTACCTGACTGGGGTAGTGTTTATCATGTTTTTATACTATAAAGATACTATAATTTTCCCCTTTCATATTGTACTCTTTGGGAAGAAGTCACTATGCAGACTAAATGAAATTTTTATATCTATCTTTTAAATTCATACCTTTTTTACATTAAAGGAAAAGTCCACTTTTTCCTTTTACATAAAGTCTAACTTTACTGGCTAGAACCTCAATCAAATAGAAGTGTGATAGTGAGCACCCTGTATTGTTCAAAATTTTAGGTAGAAAATTTTTAATATTTTTTCTTTCTTTTTGCTTTTTAAAAATATAGTTTATTAAGTAAAGAAGCCACCTGCAATTCTTAAAAAGTCTGGTATAGTTGGCCCTTTGCATTTGTGGTTCTGCATCCATGGACTCAACAAGCTATGTATCAAAAATATTTTTAAAAAGCTCTATTGTTGTCCAGGCTGGTGTGGCTCAATTGGTTAGGCATCATCCTAAAAACTGAGATGTTAGCAGCTTGATCTCTGGTCAGGGCCTGTGCTTGGGTTGTGGGTTTGTCAGGCTGGGACACGAGCAGAAGGAAACCGACTGATATTTCCTCTCCTGCATTGATGTTTCTCTCCCTCTCTTTCTTCCTCCCTTAGCTTCTCACTAAAAATCAAAATAAAATTAAATTTAAAAATATTTGAAAAAGTTATACTGTTGCTGACATGCCTTATGTAGTTAGGCCTACAGTAGTTGTGTTTGTATTGAGCATAAACAGACTATTTTCTTGTCATTATTTCCTAAACAATAAAGTATAACAGCTATTCACATAGCATTTACATTGTATTATATATTATAAGTAACCTAGATATGGTTTAAACTATGCTGGAGAGGTGTGTTTGTTATATGCAGATAATGCACCATTTTATGTAAGGATCTTGATTATGGGTGGCTTTTAGTATCTGCATGGAACGCTGGAACCAATCCTCCATGGATACTGAGGATGATTGTTGTTTTGTGTTATAAATGGATGTTCAAATGTTATCACATCTTTGTTTTATGCCTAAAGGTATTTTCATATGATTTTTCTCTTTATTTTCTCTATATGGTGAATTACATTAATTTTTCAATTATTAAAAAATCACCTCGTGTGTCTCAAGCTTACATATGTTATAGGTCAACAATTTCTCATTAAAACTGGGGGAAAAATGAGGATTGTGGATACTTAGATGAAGTATTTACTGGGAGGGGACAGATTAGGTGAATCTAGGGTGCTGGCACTGTTCTGTTTCTTGATTTGGGTGCTAACAGCACAGGTGTGTTCACTTTATGAAAATGCATGAAACAATGGTACATTTTTCTATATGTGCGTTAAAAAATCTTGCATTCTTGATAGAAGCTCAACCCTATGTAATATAGTTATGATCTTTCTGTATATTGCTGAATTCTATTTCCTAAAGATTTGATTTATTAACTTAGATAGACTTTTCTTTCATATTCAAGAGAACAATTGGCCTAAAATTTTAATATTAAATTTGAAGCAGCCTTGTAAAACAAGGTAAGTACTGTTTTTCCCTTTTAAAATTTCTGGTCAAGTTTTGTGTAATAGTGTTTTATCTATTACATTAATATTTGAAAACTCATCAATACAGCCAGTTATCTAGTCTATAGATTGTATTATGGGACATTTAAAAATTACAGATTCATTTTCTTTAATAGTTAAAAGAATATTTTAATTTCCATTCCTTTTCTTTGTTTTTTTGTATTTTTTTCTATTACCACCTATTCCCTTTATTCCCTTTTCCACCTCAGCCGCCCCCTCCCCTGCAATCGCCACACTGTTGTCCATGTCCATGAGTCCTTTTTCTTTTTGGCTTGATCCCTCCATCACCCCCTAACCACCTGCCAGAGTATTTTAATTTTCTCTTCTAAGGATTTGTCCATTTTGTCTAAATTGCCAAATTTATCATCAAAGATAATGTATCTATTTTTATGTCTTTAAGATTTGTGATAATCTTTCTTTTACCATATCTCATTTGGTAGTGTTTGGTCCATTTTTCTCATTTTTATCAAATTTCAACATTTCAATTTCTACTATCTATTTAATTGAAAAAATGCTTAGTTTTGTTGATTTTACTCTATTTTATTTATATTTTCTATTTCAAAGATTTATCTATTTTCCTTCCTTATATAGTCTTTGTTTTAATTTTTAAACTTAACTTCCTCAGATAAACACCATAGATTTTATTCTTTCTTCTTTCCTAACATTTATTCATAGCTATAAGTTTCTTCCAAATATTGCTTTTACTACATCTCATTTTAATATGTAATATTTTTATTACCATTCACTCTAAAATATATTTTAAATTCATTGTGATTTTTTAGCCCAGTGATCAGGTAGAGATATATTGCTCAATTTCTAAACATTGTAGAATTGTTCCTATATATAGATTAGTACCTTAAGTCCACTCTAATCAACAGAAAAATCTCATTTTAATCCTTTGACAATTGTGAGTTTCTTAATGTCACATATTATAATCAATTTTAATAAAAATTTTATGTGCACTTGAGAGAATACATATTTTGCTGTTGTCTCATGTAAAACTCTCTATATAAAAATCTTACGAAAGGTTTTGCTCCATTATTTATTTAATGATGTTTTATCTAAATCTTATATTAGTAAATTACAGAATTGTACTGACGTCTCCTACTTTAATTCCTTTGATTTTTTTTTCAGGTTGTGCTTTATGTACTTGAAACTTGTTAAATATTTTGCCTTTGAGTTTATTTTATAATTAGTCCAGTATTAACATAAATGCCAATTTTTAATGTTTTTATTATATTTTTCTTTTTCAGTCAATTTGTCTTTTTTTATTGTTAATGCATATACTTTGTCATCAGAACATATTTCTTGTGTTTAGTTTTATTCTAGTCAGATAATCTTTACCCTTTAATTTCAGTACTTAGTCCATATGTTTTATTGTTTCTTTATTTTGATTTAATTATAACAATGATTTTTCTATTTATTCCAATTAAAGGATTTAAATTACCTAATTTTGACAATTGCATTATGGCCATGGAATTAAAAGCCATTTTTATAGAAATGCATACTGCTATATTTAAGAGCCGAACTGGATAAAAGATATAAATTTCTGTAAATATTTCAGAAATATATATATTTATGAATATATATATATTCAGAGAAGGAAAGAATAGGAAAGAGAAGGAAAGAATATATATATTCAGAATTTCCACAGAAGGAAAGAGACAAAAGCCTGGTAAATCCAAGGACAATATGTAAATAGTTAATACACTTGGGTAATGAGTATGTTGTGAGCTTGTTAACTTAACGTTTAAGTAGAGCACAGGATGCCAGACGACAAGGCTCTGTTCAACAAAAGACCACGAGAGAAATTGAAATAACAATTCATTACAAGTCCTGGAGGAAGTGCGTGGCATGCTTGCCGGGCCGCACAGGAAGATCAAGACAGAGTGCACATAGAGAGACTGGCAGGATGGGGCACATGCTTTCCCAAGGATTCCTGGGAAGAATGTTTTGGGGTTCCTGGGCTGAGGCGGAGTTGGTCAGTTAAACCAAAAATGCAGGGGTTTTTTTGTAAACTCCACGGGAATCTTATCTAATTGACAGCATACAATGGGAAAGCACGGGAGACCATCAATCCCAAGTGCTACCGGGAAAGTCGCCAAGAACTTGCGTTTGCTTGTGACGGCAGGCATGCGTGAGCAGGAAGAGCCAAGAACCAAGACCCCGAAGGCTGCTTGGCTGCATACAATGACGCCATGGAGGAGCAAAGCCAAACTCTTGACATGCTGTATGGGATTTTCTTGGATTACTCTTACATCTTTTCTGTACATTTGAAATTAAATAAGAGTAAAAGTTACATAAAAAATAAAATAAATCCTTCACCATAAACAAAAACAGGCATTCATAATTTCAAATATATTTTCTAAGTTGCAACTATGATCTAAGCCTATTACTGACTCTTCTGGATATGAAAGTCAAAAAAGTAGACTTGCTCTTTTCCCTAATGCAGTTACTATGCTATGAATAAAACAGACAAAAATGAACAAATAAATTAATTAATTAAATGTAAATTCTGAAAAGTGTTGTGAATTAAACATAGAAGGTAATGAAATAGCAAAACTGGCATGATGGTGCTTGATGTCACGTTAGAAAGAATAGTCAAATTTCTCTTGCTGGCCTCCACTGGGTCTAAACCTAAAAGAAGAACAGAATTATTAATAAGGTCTCATCTCTGAGATCCAGGGACCTAATGCCTATTTAGTGCTAAAGATTAAACAGAATACAGCACCACTACGCTTACAAGTGTTAAATAACAAGTAACATTATTCTGCTAATGGAATGAGATAAAGAGCGTGAGGAAGACTTTTTTTCTGTGGCGCAGGTGCAATGGGACATGCAAGCTGAAGGCAAAGATGATAATGAGAAAAACTATCTGACAAACTAGCCCCCATTATCAATACAAAGTATGTCTGCATACATTTGAAACCCATGCTAAATCAAATGCAACCAAAGTAACAACAAACCCAAATCCAGTTCAACATCCACACTAAGAGCTAGCAAAAGATGAGTGACCGATTACATATACTGACAGAGGTGAAATTTATCATATATATTATGCCTTCATTTTAAAAAGTAAGGTGAAATAAAGACATTTTCATTTAGATATAAGCTGAAAAATGTTCTTTCTATTAAACTTGCAATCCAAGTTAAGTTAAAAATTGTAAGATTAAAGGAATATGAAACTATACAGAAAATTCTAGAGGATAAGTCAAAGAACATAAGAAACTATAAAGATGGTGTTTAACATAAAGGCCTTTAGAAGTCATTTCATATGTTTACATATATTTATGGTTGTATGTAGGAGCATGTGTGCATATCTTTAATCCTCTTTAAAAAGTATTGAATATTGAAACAATAACAATGTAATGAGGGGTGTATAGCATAAGTAAAAGAAAACTATATGATGAAAAGAAAAGATAAATTGGTAACATAAATATACTATTGTAAATTTCATACATTGTGAAATAGCAAAATCATTTTTAAATATTAAATGTTTTAAATTTTAAATGTTTTAAAGTAAATGTTAGATAAGTTAAAATTATATATTTAGCAACCACTAAAAATAGAACAAAAGGTATAACTATAATGGCAATAAAGGATATCAGATAAAGTATGAAAATGTTCTTGACTAAATTCCCAAAGAACAGAAAAAGTGGACAAACAAGAAGCGGATGAGAAAAACAAAAATAAAAATGTAAAAAAAACACCGCTTATGAAATCAACAGGCAAGTGGAAGACTGGAGGGAAACAGTGACACCCCCCTCCAAAAGACAGTAAGATACATATCCGCAATATATAAAAACTCTCAAAATCCAATAATAAAAAGATAATGACACATGAAAAGTCTGGAACAGTCACTTCACAGAAAAAAAAAAAACAAACTATATGGATGGCCAATGGTGCATTTGAATAAGAGTCTAACATCATAAGTCATCAGTGAAATGGGTTTGCAAGTGAGGTTTAGGGTTTGGTTGATTTGTCTGGAGCTCATTCAGTGCCTGAGTTCTTCAATGTCAGGGACTGGATCTCCCGCAACTTTTGACATCAGTAACTAGCACACAATTGGGATGCAATAAATATTTGAATGAATGAACTACACAAAGTCAAAGATAGCTAAACTGAAAAAAATAATAAAAGGAAAGGAGAGAACCTAAAAGGAGAAAGCAAGTGCTGTCTGGGCAGAAGAAAGCAAACACTTTCTCAGGACCTCTGAGAACTCTGAGAAGCCCAGAGGTTGTCAGGGAGACAAGAACGCAGCCCTCAGCCCTGTTTTGTTTGGCACTGTACATCTTTGCTCTTATATTTGATGAGTCACTGAGTACATTTCTTCCTCTTTGAAGAAGGTTCTTGCTTGAAATTATCCTTAGAAGGAGATGTTAAGTAGCTTTAAAGCTCTTCAAACATTTTGTACAGAAACTGAACTCCTTTTAGAGCTACAGGTTCACTTTCAGCTCTATCACCAATTCTTACTTTCTATTCTTGCTGAGAACTATGATAGCATTATGTTCTTACACCAAGTTTTTCTTCAGGTTTTCAAAAGACAAGTCTAAAACACCCTCTTCATAAAAAGATCTGTACCATAGTTTTCTTTTTGCCTCTTGATAGAGATTTTATTAAATGCTCTCCATGACTGATTTCCAAATCGGAACTCTCTTTCTCACACAGTTTTTACTACATTTCAGCCTGGTTTAGCTCTGTTGATTTACCTCACAGAGTTTGCCCTTTTAATAGTAAAATACCCTAATACATTATTACGTGAAAATCATAAATAACTCCAAATTAATTTCAAAACATGAGACTTATTTTGATATCAAACACTTAGAGTAACATGAAAATTTTATATATTTAATAATTATCATACATGAATCAATATATACAAATTGTTTCAGAGCATGATGAGCCCTGCAGCATTGTGGTCTAACATCTTTTTTTAAAAAATTAGATGTCTTTCTTTTTGCTGATTTATGATTTTCTATGTTAAAATTTGAAACTCAATTCCCTCTGCAGTTTTTCCTTCTTCATATCCTTAAACAATTTGTTTACTTTAAAATAAAGCTACTTGCTAGACATCATGATAAAAAGAAACACAAAAAAGAACTTTGGACGAGGAACTAAGCCTCTCTTGGTAAGCTTTGGTAAGCATAAATTAATTAAAAAGGACTTATTAGCTATTTGCTATGTATTAACTGATACTTTGTTTTCTACACTAATTTGGAGATTGATATAGGATAGATACTTAGGTATAGGGTCAAGCTTTGATACTTTATTCTACTTTTTTTAAAGAATAAACTTTAAAAGCATACCCCTGGTACAGGTTAAAAGTAAGATAATGGGGCATCTAATTATTTTTTTCAAGAAAGTTTATACAAAGAGATAAATTAACCTCAGAAACTATTTTTCACCTTGTTTGGGAAGAAAGCAAGAGCACAACAAATATTTCTCCAACTTATGCTGAATGTACTATTGCAATCGCTATGATATGTTAATAAAATATTCTGTAGTTTTCAAGAAGCAAGAGCTCTTCTCTGACCCCAATTTTCCCATTATGTAGATCTATTGTTTTGAGAGACCAAGGTGACTGATGATGGCTGGGTTTCACAAGGTGAGAATGGATTTGATTATCTATGAATTGGGAGGGAAATGAATACTCAGGGCATGTGTCAGTTACTTTTTTGTTGGCTTCATATTTGCTCCAAATCCAATAAAACTTTCAAGCCTCTAATAATTTTTAAATGGTCATTGAATGACAATTTTAATAAAATTCAAATCATAGACAAAAATAGAAGTTATAGGTAAGTAAAAAGGAGTCTTCTATATTATTTCTGAACCATGTCATTTTTATATTCTGGCTCTAAACCAAAATGTAATAAAATATTTCTCAAGCATGGAAAGGGTTTTTCCACAGATATCCTGGGGAGGTTTTCCATGATATCTCTCCTGCGAAGAACTTAAACTTAGCCCAACTAATATGAATAATAATGTTAGAAACATGTATACTCACAGATTTTTAGATATTCATAACATTAATGAAAATATAAATTGCTTAGCGTTTTTTTTTACTATGAATGAAAAGTGATCTTTTTCATTCATAAGAAGGTTTCAAAATAACAAAATATTACATTGGAAAATGACAAGAAAAATTGCTCTTTAAAATTTTGGTTCTCTCCTTCCATGAAAGAGCACTTGGAAGAGCACTCTGGTAGTCACCAGAATATGTCAAGCAACTTACATCAGGTTCGGACATTCTTTCTAACTCTTCTTGCTCTCTTCTGTGTTCGGTGAGCAATACTAAATTTGTAATTTGTCTTCAAACATGAATTGTCCAATGAGGGAAAAATCCTCTTAACACTAAACATGAAAGATACAGTTTATTTGATAGCTATAATTCTTATGGTAAATTATTTCACTGACATCATCATTTATATGATAGTCGTTGGTATGCTTGGAATCCATGTAAGAGTGATCTTTGAGCACACTGACACAATCCACTTTGTGGATGTGAAAAGTGATGATCATGTCTTGGATTGTTGTTATTTCAACCAGGTACTATAACTCTATTAGTTCTGCCTGAGAGAAAATATTTGGCATATCTTGATTTTATCAGAATATTATTGCAAAAATCTATTTAAAATTTATATATAGGATTTCCAGTCAAGATGGCAGAGTAGGTAAAGTTGGTACTTGAATGCTCCCACAATCACATCAAAATTACAGCTAAACTACAGAACAACCATCATTCAGAATTGCCTGAAACCTAGCTAAACAGAAGTCCCCTAAGAATATAAAGGAGAATCCACATGGAGACTGATAGGAGGGTCGGAGACGTGGAATTGGCTGGTCCCATACTCACCTGTGGCAGTTGAAAATCTAGAGAAATATTTCAGCTCTAATATCCACCCTAAGGAGTGAAGGGTTCCAGTCTCACACCAAGCCCTCTAGCTCAGGGTTTCAGTGCCAGGAAAAAAAGTCCCCATAACTTCTGGCTGTAAAAATCAGCAGGAGTTGTGGCTGAGTGAGACTGAGGGCTTCTGGAGTCACTGGCATTCCTCTTCAAGGGCCAGTGCATGGGCTTACTTGGACTCAGTCCCTCTGAGCTCCAGCACTGGGACAGCAGCTTGTAAGAAATCAGGGACATACGGGAAGGAACTGAAGTATGTGGCATCGGGCCAAGAGCTGGAGAGGCAGCTTTTTCCCAAACTGAAATGCTGGCAATGTGAGCCCTTTGTGGGCACAGTATCTGAATCTCCAGCAACCTGATTAACACTGTGTGCCCTGCCCTGGAGATTCCCTGAAACTTCTTCCCATCTAATTTTCAGGCCCACCTTATCATTCCTGTTGTCTTTTCCATACAACCTACTTGTCTTAGTTCATGCTGCAGACTTTCCTAAATCTCTCAAACAAGCAGCGTCTGGCCTTGGCATGCCCAAAACATTTTCCGAAGTAGTCCCACCTGGCACTAGCAGTAGCCAGCCTTAGTCTGCACTTTGGCCTCTCCTGGGAAACTCCAAAACTGACACAAGTAGCAGTCATCTGCAGATCACTTTGTAGCTCATGCCAGGTGGCCCCAGGCAGGGCACAAGTGGTGGCTGACCTTGGCCTGAAACTTCCCTGAAGGCCACAGAGCCAGCGTACTCAGTGAGAAGTTTCAGACAATGATGAAGCACCACCCAACAACCTCCACAGATTATACATCAAAAGGTTGACTCAACAGGCACCGGAGCCCTGCTGGAGTGAGTCCTGCACCATGGGGTCAGCCCCTGCACAGCAGATCCTTTCAACTGTTGCTGCCAATCCTTGCAGCTGATCAACCTGGGCATAAATCCCTCCCACTGACATGCGAACTGATATAAGGGCTCAATTATAACAGGAGCATATATATGGCACACATGGGTGGAGGTGGGCATACCTGGAACAACTATATCATAGACAGGGAAAGCTGTGCCAATGGGTCCCACAGGACACCTACTCCATAAAGTCATTCTTCCAAGACCAGGGACATATTAGCTCTACTGAATACACAGAAACAAACACAAGGAGGCAGCCAAAATGAAGAGACAAAGAAACATGTCCCAAATGAAAGAATAGAACAAAACTCCAGAAACAAAATGGAGACAAGCAATCTACCAGATGTAGAGTTCAAAACACTAATTGTAAGGGTGCTCAATGAACTTCAAAGAAGAGTATAGGAATTTGGTGAGAACTTCAACAAAGAGATAGGAAGTTATGATAATGAAGATTAAAAAACATGAAAAAGAACCAGAAATAAAGAACACAGTAACTGAACTGAAGATTACATTACAGGGAATCAACAGTAGAATAAGTGAAGGAGAGGATCAAATCAGTGATTTGAGAGATAAGAAAGCAGAAAACCACCAATCACAATAGCAAAATGAAAAATGAATCCAGAAAAATGAGATTGCATAAGGAGCATCCGGGACAACTTTAAGCATACCAATATTCACATCATGGAGCTGTCAAAAAGAGGAAAGAGAGAGAGTAAGGAATTGAAAACCTATTTGAAAATTAATGATGCGAAACTTCCTTAACCTGGTGAAAGAAAGAGACATACAAGTCCAGGAAGTGCAGAGTCTTAAACAAAATTAACCCAAAAAGACCACACCAAGACACATCATAATTAAAATGCCAAAGGTTAAAGACAAGGAGAGAATCTTAAAAGCAACAAGAGAAAAGTAATTATTTACTGTCAAGGGTGATCCCACAGGTCTGTTAGCTGATATTTCAATAGAAACTCTGTAGACCAGAAGAGATTGTCACTAAATATTCAAAGTGATAAAAAATCAAGGACCTACAACCATAATTACTCTACCCAGCAAAGCAATCATTTAGAATCAAAGGATAGATACAGAGCTTCCCAGACAAGGAAAATCTAAATAAGTTCATCACCACCAAATCAGTATTACATGAAATGCTAAATGATCTCTTTTAAGGAGAAAAATAAAAAAAAATTAAAAATGAATAATGAAATAACAAATACATATGTATTTGCAATTACTTTAAATGCAAGTGGATTATATTCTCCAATCAAAAGACATAGGGTGGCTGAATAAATAACAAATAAGAAGCTTACATATGCTGTCTACAAGAGTCTCAGTTCAGGTAGAACGACACACACAGACTGAAGGTAAAAAATAGAAAAAGCTATTTCATGAAAATGGAAATAAAAGACCTGGGGTAGCAATACTTGTACCAGAAAAAATAGACTTTAAAACAAAGGCTATAACAAGAGATAAAGAAGGACTTAGTGATTCTTCTGGGCATTTATCTGAAGAAACCCAAAACACTAAATTGAAAAACATGTATATCCATTTGTTCACTGCAACATTATTTACAATAGCCAAAATATGGAAGCAACCTATATGTTTATCAATAGAAGAATAGATGAAGACAAAGTTGTGCATATATACAATGGAATATAATTCAGCCATAAAAAAGAATGAGGTCTTGCCATCTGCAACAACATGGATAAACCTAGAGGATAATGTGCTGAGTGAAATAAATTACACAGAAAATAGACAAATGCCAGATAATTTCACTTACATGTAGAATGTAAAAAGCAAAATGAACAAACAGGCAGAATAGAAACAGACTCATAGATACAGAGTACATTTAAGAGCTGCCAAATGGGAGGTGGGTTGGAAGATGGGTAAAAATGGTAAAGAGATTAAGAAGTACAAATTGGTAGTTACAAAATAGTCATGGGAATGTAAAGTGCAGCACAGAGAATATAGTCAGTAATATTGTAATTACTATATATGGTGTTGGAATGGCACTAGTTTTATCAGAGTAAATTATATAAATAACTAATCACAGGACTGTACACTTGAAACTAACATCATATTGTACATTAACTGTAATTGAAAAATTAAAAAAAATGTTTAAAAAGAAATAAATCTATACATAAACTGAGATCACTCTATCCTGTTAAGTATATTCTTTCAAAAATATTTGCTTCATATTGCTTCATAAATTACCCAAAAAATGTACACTAAAGCATTACTCAATGTGTGTATGAGAACAAGGGAAAGAGTGAGAGAACATAATTTGAGAAATTCTGAATGTCTATGCCTCTCAATTGACATATTCCCACCAACAGAATATGAAGTAGAATAGACAACAAAAAACAAGATATATGGGCTCAGAAAAAACTTGATAAAACAAATAGCAGTGCTATGGTCTAAATCTTTGTATCCCCCCAAATGGATATGTTGAAATCTTAACCCTTGAAGATGATGTTTTTAGGAGATGGGGCCCTTGTTTGGTTCATAGGCCATGAGGGTGGAGCTCTCACGAACAGTATTAATGTCTTTATAAAGGACGTGCCAGGGAGCTTCCTTGCCTCTTCCAGCATGTTGAGGACACAGCAAGAAGACAATGCTCTTGACCTAAAAAGAGAGTTCTCAACAGAGAGCTCAACAGAATGTGACCTTATTGGCACCTTGAGCACGGACTTCCCAGCCTCCAAAACTGTGAGAAATAAATTTCAATTGTTTATAAAACTACCCAGCCTGTGGCATTTTGTTACAGCAGTCCCAATGGACTCAGATAAATAAATAGTAAATACAAATAAAATGAAATAACTCCTCCCCATTAACACATGGACAGGAATTGAATGAGCCATCAATGAGGTAGTTTCAGGTCAGACCAAGAAGGTAAAGTAAAACGAAGTGATTTAGAGTGTAGGTTTACACTTGGATTATCTGGTTTGAATCTCAGCTCTCACCTTGGAGCATTTACCATAGTTCTTTTTGCCTCAGTTTCACATCTTATGATGGAAATGACAATAGTGGTTCTAGGGTGTTGTGAATATTAAATGAGTGCATATAGTGAAAGCACTGGGCAAGTATTAAGCATTAAATTAATGTTAGCTCATTATGGCAATAGTATACCCTTATAGTTTGCATCTTTAAAAGTCATCTGGTTACAAATGGCAGGTTTGGGTTATTATGAAAACTGTTGCTTTCCTGGAATAACTTGGAGTCATCTTTGTTTTAAACAAACAAAACTGTAATAGTTAACACCAGCAGTGTGGAGAGCAAAGGCAAATCTTGTCTGTCTTGAGCTTTTTTATGACAGCCTGCACATCTACATAAATGATAAGCCCATCTTTAATGAGAGGCTCCACTCACCTACCAAACTGTCATGTGTGACAATAACTGGTAAAAGAATGTACTTACTGAAATAGAAAATGTCTCTATATGTGCAAATCTTATATTTTCACATTTTTGTGAGCTTGTCAATAAAATAAAACTGGTGTTTTAAGGTCTTTTTTTAATAGCAAACTTTCGGTATGGAAATGTTTTCACAGCAGATCTTGTGTTTCTTTGATGTTTGTGACAGTTTATTGTAGATTACAAGATTCTCTGAATACATGGAACAGTAGATATATTAATGCAGTCCAATTTCTTTGCACAAGCAATCTATCATCCAAAGTAAAATAAATGGCTTTCAATGTGAGATTTAATCATAAGCTAAAGAGAAATGGAAGTTTTAAAGACAAGATCTAAAGAAAAGAAAAGAAGCCATAACTAGGGAGGCAGATGGTATGTGCAGAAGTGTATCCTGCCTGATTTTCCCACCTTAGACTTTCTCTACAAAGACCCGGTGTGCAAAGGATTGATTAGCATTTCTTGCTCACTGTCTTCAGCTAGTTGAATTAAATTTATTTGTTGAATTAATCCCTTTCTATAAGTAATTATTCCCTAGAAGTTGGTATATCTATGGTGGTCAAAAAGTAGATTTTTTAAAATATCAATTGGTTACACCACCAAATTCTTATGAATTAAAGAAGGAAAGATCCATCTCTGGATCATGAAGGGAATTAGAAATAGAAGATCCCAAGATTTCTCTAATTATTCTACAAATGCCCAAATTAAAAAAAAAAACAAAAACCCAGTGCATCTTTACTTAAGCAAATCTATGTCACAATGTCCTGTTTTCTGCCCTTGGAAGAGCCATGAAAACTTCAGGGCTTACAATTTCCTCCAATATTCCCATTTATTTCTCTGAATATTTTCTAAGTTTGATTTGAAAGTAAGAAAACAAAAAACAAAACAAAACAGAAAAAAAGACTGCAGAGCTTAAAACTCTTTATAAAAATGCATGTGTCTGATAATTATGTCCATATATTTTCTTTCATATAGTGGGTTACTGTTAGTTTTAATTAGAATTTTTCTTTTTTAATAATTTATTTACTCATTTTTAGAGAAAGGGGAAGGCAGGGAAAAAGAGGAGAGAAACATCGATATGTGGTTGTCTCTTGCACACCCCCAACTGGTGACCCAGCCTGCAACCCCAGGCATATATCCTGAATGGGAATTGAACTGGAGACCTTTTGGTTCTTAGGCCAGCACTCAATACACTGAGCCACAGCAGCCAGGGCAGAATTCTTCTGAATAAACATTCAAATGCTATACTTGCAATATAATGGTGGAGGCTCACTTTATAGAATTCTTAAACCTTTTTCCTCCCAGCAAAGTATTATTAAGACTAACACTACCTATACCAGGTAGGAAGAAAATAATTCTTCTAAAGGATATACTCTTCAAAATTATTTCAGTGGCTAACCCCCAACCACACTATCTGCCCTAAAATGGTTGATTATAAAAATCTGTTACTTTGTTCTAAAAAGCTTCCTTTGTCCAAACTATAGTGATACCTCTTACTCAAAAAAAAAAAATCTGTATTTTTTTACCAAAACAACTCTTGGAATCTCAACTTCTTTTAAACAGTAACAACTTCTTGTTTTTGTAAGGCTGTTACTAAAACTGCAATACCATATTCAAAGGTCAAAGGTCACTTAAAACTTCCACTGTGCCAATCTAGTTATGGAATGCAAAGAGAAATTTCCCTCTTAGAAAACATAGTTAAAACCTGATATTAGTTTTTCCTAAAGATGCATGGGTTTTATCAAGCTACTGACAGTTTCACCCTAGGTCTTCTTTTTTTTAAAAACTATAAAAATATTTTATTTCTTCCATCGTCTTTTCAGTTGGTCTATTAATATTGAATCAAATGTATGTGGTTTCAAGAACTATGACTGAATTAACAGAGAAAGCTGCCAGCTTAAGCAGTTTCTATGTGATGTTTTAAGAGAAATTCATACTGTACAAAATAATTTTTATTGGAAAAATTAGCTTATACACAGTGATATAACTTTTGAATAGGGAACAATATATGCTGCAAGAATACACTATTTAATGTTAAAAATGGCAATAAATTACCATGTATTAGAATACATGCTGCACTGTATCTTTTACCTCACATATTTTTGTCTGTTTCAAATCCCTAAACTTACATAATACAGGAAAACTGACATTCAAAGCAATCTTTAAGAACAGTTTTTTTGTTTCATAGCTTCCAGATAAGAGCTTCCATTCGCTGCAAAAAAAAAGAAAGAAAGAAAAAAGAAAAAAGAAAAAAAAGAAAGAAAGAAAAGGAAAAGTATGTCAACAGAACCCACTTGATCAAAGTGTTTTTTTGTCAGTTATTAAAAGAAGGAAAATCCACAAATTTGTGATTCTATGTTATCTCTCCCATTTTCTCTTTGCAGCTTATAGAATTTTCATGCTTTCAAACTGCAACAATAGTTTAACATTTTAAATACATTTCTGGCACATCATTTGAGGAGATTTTTAGGGATATTTGCAGATTACGTACATTTGCATTTTTTTCTGTTCAGCTGCCCAGTGATGATTTTCATCATCCCTTATTGCCCCCAAGGAAATGTAGCCTTGCCCTTGACTATATTCGTCTCCACAAATTTCAGTCACCTTAATTGATGACTGAATTGGCGTTGAATGATTTACTCAGCTGAGGTGAATAATTCTCTGCTTTGCCCTCTCCCTGCCAAGCAAAGGTGCCATTGCATTTAGGCAAGAATCAGTCTGTTTAAGAAAATCCTAAAATGTTCACACAGTTGAAATAAAAACTATGTTCTGTGGATGACCTGAAAGATGAAATACCAGTGTGATATGGGAGAAAGATCTGAAAGCTTTTTCTGGCCATTTTTTCTACAAAGTAACTAGAATGAAATAATATGCTATGCAGGTTAAGTAAAAATAATTATTCATGAAAAATAAATTTCTTTTTGAAAACGATGGTGCTCTTTCTATTTTTCATGCTGAGAGTATTGTGGTCAATTTTAATCACTTTGATTAGTTCCCCCACATCATTTTAAAATAAATCCTGATACACTGATGGTTCGTTCAAATATCTAATTTTCTAATCATCATCATGTATTACAATTTCTAGAGAAGACCTGGCCTAAGAAAGTTTAACTGTCCTCTGCAGCTTCTCCTTCAGTCCCGTGAAACCTGTGAAACCTGACCCGTTTAACAGCTCTTCAATATCATCTGTCACTCAAAAAATCAAATCCAAGCTCTTTGCAATGGATCTTAAGGCTCGACTTAATTTGTCCCATACTGTTTCTAAGTCTATACACTAGTCACACTTGTAACATTATTTCTTGGCCTGTCTCAGAGAATTTGGTTGTCAGAATTCACTATCACCTCATCATTTTTACATGTGGTTCCTCTCTCTCACTGGCTAATTGTACCTATTACTGTTAATATTTTAATTTAAATTTTCATTTCCAGCAATACAATACATATACTTTATTTAAAAATATAATGAGATTATATGAAAAACAAAAGTTTCCCTTTCCCTATCTTCCACACACCTTTAAGTCTTGATTCCCTAGAGCACAGCCGGCTACATTAATTGGTACAAAATGAAAATACAGGAACTTTTATTCTAAAAGTAAGAAAAAAACTCTGTTGCAGTTACTATAATTTAAAGCTCTTTTCTTTCTTGTGCAGTCTCTTAACCTATTGTGGTTTTTATTTAATACATTTTTAAGTAAAATGTTTAAAGTATTATGCAATGACAATATTAAGCGCAAATACAAAAATATTTAACTTGTATATAGAATCACCAAAATGACAAAATTTATATTTTATAGCTTTTCTATGAATATACATTTAATTATTATCAACACTTGACATACCATACAAAACTAACTTAATTGTTTTTATTTCATTTCTTCACGCATACACAGGCTACTAGCACTCTCTAGCTCTGGTTTATCTTTCTCTTTCCTTCTATCATCATTTTAACTGTAAGTGGTTGACTAATTCTGGGACATTCTACTTCTACTAACTCAGTTGTAGGTGTAAGATGCACACTTCCCACTCAGTTGAACCTTGTTGAACTCCCACTTCCCTTGGGTTCACCAGAAGTTTGCACTTATACGGCATCTCAAGCATTATATACAAATATGCTGATAGGGATATTTGCTTCCACACATGCTCTATTGTCCCATCAGACTTCACTTACAATATCTGAGCTCAAAGATACAATTATTACAAATTTCAAGACTGCAACAGCAGAGCATTAAACCAAGCATAGGGACCCTCAGAGTCGGGGCTTTGTGTCATTGCACAGGCCACATGTCCATGAAGCCAGCGCTGCCACATAAGCAACCACTTTTAACTACTTGAGCCGTCTCGCCTGAAAGGTCCAGATAATGCGTAATAAACTCATATTTTATCAGTATTAAATATTATTAAATACACTAAAATAAAATGCAAGGACTTAGCTTTCTGTCACTGCACATACATAATTACATCCTCCCAGTGTAATTATATAATAATTTTGTTAATTAATAATCAGTATTTGCATTATGACTTTAAATCTTATTTACCATTGCGCTGGTAGTGTGTCAGAATTATATTGTCATTTCTTCTATAACTTCCTGTTTTCACTAAAGTTCATAACCTTCTTACTTATTTGCTTTACTTTCTCTTAATTGAACTTCAAAATTTTCAGATTTTCTTTTTAACATGGAAGCTAATTATCAGTCTCATTTTTTCCCCCTATCTTTTAGAATATAATGCAATATATTACCAATGAGTTCCTAAGGATGGAAACATTCTTTGGAAGAATGATACAAACTTTTTGAGGCCTTACATGGCTGAAAATAACTTCCTTTCACCTCCAAAATTGATTAGTAGTTTGGGGAAAGAATTCAAAGTTAGAAATAATTTTCAATTAGAACATTGAAGGCAATGTGTCATTGCCTTCTAACTGTAGATGTTACAGTTAGAAATACAATGTCTTTCTTAATACCAGTTATTTGTATGGGATTAATTCTTTTCCTTTCTGAAAACCTCTGAGATAACAGCCCCCCCCCCAATATTTTGCTAACATTGTTTTGACAATAAATCTTTTATCCTTTTTTGTTACTTTGTATTTAGCATGTATTTTTACTCTGACTGTCTTAAAATTTTACTTGTAGCATTGGTTTTGAGAAATTTGACAATGACGTAACTTGGTCTAATTTTTTTTCTTCTTTTTTAATGTTTAGGGAAAAAGACATGTAGAACTCCAGGTTCAGTGAGATTTGTGAATCTATGGTTTTTTAGTTTTCATCAAACTTTGAAAAATTTTAGCTATTATTTTTTCAGACATTTCTTGTTACCCCACTCCTTTCAGGAATTCCAATTATATGCATGTAGGTCCCCTTGAAGTTGTCACATATCTCACAATTACTGTTCATTTTTAAAAATTCTTTTTTCTCTCTATGCTTCTCTTTTCTCTTTTGCTATATCTTCAAGTTCTTTGATCTTTTCTTCTGCTATTAATCTCGTTGAGTTTATTTTTCATCTTAGATACTTTAGTTTTCATTTTTGGGGGTTTGATCTTTGTCTTTTTTATCTTTTCTGTCTCTACTTAACATTTTAAACATGGGGAATGTAATTATAATAACTGCTTTAATGTCCTTGTCTCATAATTCTAAAATCCAAGTTAGTTCTGGGTGAGTTTTGATTAATTTTTCTCCACATTAGGGGCCTTATTTTTCTATTTCTTCTTATGCCTTTTAATTTTTTTATTCTATACTTCACAGTGTGAATTTTACCTTTTCGGATATTAAATATTTTTATATTGTAACCATTCTTAGTCTTTGTTCTGGGATACCATTTAGTTACTTAGAAAGATTTGGTTCTTTTGGTCTTGTTTTTAAGATTTGATAAGTGGAACTGAAGCAAAACACAATCTATGGCTAATTTCTCCTCAGTTCTAAGGCAAGACCTTTCTGTGTACTCAGTCCCCCACAGATCATGAGGTTTTTCTGTCTGGAGTGTGGGAATGGGTGCTAGTTCCCAGTCCTGTATGAGCATGGGGCACTGCGGCATCTCATTCTTTCAAATGAGCTTTACTCCAGCTGAAGCTCACATTAATCGGGATGCTGCTGACCACATGAAGGTGACTATCTGTAGATCGGTAGGGGCCTCTCTCTCAGCTTCTCTCTCGTCTTCAGTCTTCAGTATACTGCCCTTGAACTTTACCTGCATCGTTCTCCCCGGAGATTGTTTTCTTCAGGTCCATTTTTTCCAAGTCCGAGGTCTTCCAGGCTCTCCTTGAGTACCCCCTCTCTGTGCCACAGCCTGAGCCCTCTCCCAAAGCAGTAGCTAAACTTATTATAGGGTCAGTTTGTTTCTCAATTTTCAGATTATAGTCCTGTGTTGTCTGATAGCCAATATCTTTTCATCCATGGTTTCATATATTTTGTCGGGTTTTTGTGTGTTTGAAGCAAAATAAAAAACTTCTATTCCTTGTCACTCTAGCTTGAAAAGAAACATAAGCCCCACCTATTTTTTCCTTTTTCTTGAATTTATTGAGGTTTCAGGTACACAATTCCACAACACATCGTTTTTATACTGTATTTTGTGTTCATCACCACAAGTCCCCTGCCACTACCATTAATCTCCCCATACCCTCCTCCACCTCTCCCCACCTGCCTTCCCACAGTCCCAACTGTGTTTTTAATTTCAGAGCACTTATTTGGGGTTTTCTTTTTGACATTCTTTAAATTTTTAAAAATGGAATCAATTCCCTTTGACTTATCTCTTATCTTTCTGACCCTTATTCGATCATTTCCTGTCTTGTTTTTGCAAGTTGCCTTTGGACATTTCTGGTCAGTGAAATGTGAGCTATATTATGTGTGGCACATCTAAGCTGAGATAATAAAAAGCCCTGAGTGAATCTCCAATCTCTATCTTCTTGTGCTTGGGAAACCAGCGGCGCTCCTGATGGCCCAGCATCTCTGAGACTGAATCTCTGAACGACCTCCTAACTTTGCATGAGTACGAAATACATGCTTATGGGTTGAGCCTGGAAAGACAGAAGTTGTTTTCTTTGTAGCAGAAGTCTAGTTTATCTTCACTAATATTCTGACTCCTAAAGAAGAGATTGAGTGTCCATAGTATCTTTACTTCCTTAAGGTTTTGCTTATCAGTCTATATTGTAATGTGTTCCTCCACTACAATTTTTTTTCAAGATGGAGGCACCACAGTTACTCAAAAAGTATTGGCTGAATAGATGAATGGCAGAGGTTAACTATTTTAGTGTAACATAGTGAGTGTAATTGATGCTTATAATTATACTAACCATATGGATTCAGACAATGTAGACACATTAGCAGTAAAATAAAATATAATAATATTTTGCATTCATATATAATATTTGGAGAAAATCTTTAACTTTTCTTTTCTTGCCTTTTTCTAATTCATTTAAGAAGTAAAGATTTATTGTATAACTTGTGATCATATGCTGTACTTCTTTCTAGGATATGGTCCTAGGAATTAAGAGAGAGTATTTGAATTGAATTCTAGAACTTACAACCTTATCTGGGGTTTGGAAAAAAATGCGTAATAGATTTTCTGTATTTAAAAAAAGTATGGCTATATCAGTTCAATATTTTCTGGAAAGGTTTAAATACTATTTTCTATATTGGAAAGATTGTGTTTAAATCCAAAAGTATTTGTCTATGATCTAGTTATATGGAAACCTAAAGAGAGATATAGGTCTACATATGTTAGCTCCAAAACTGTAAGTGGCAAAAATGTTTCTTTATTTCTGTCTACCTTCTCTATATTTTCCTCTCTCAAGGAAGTAAGTTTTTACTCTAATAAAATACCCATTTAGTTATCAATATGGAGTCATTATTAATGCTTGGTTGGCAAATTTTGACAATCATATTTTGATTCAATTATATATATATATATATATATATATATATATATATATATATAATTGTGGTTCTCTGAGGACAAAGATCATATCATATCTTTTGTTGTGACCAACATGTAGCTGTATACATAGACAATTTACATAGAATTCTTAATGTATGAGCCTAGAAAAGTCTTGATTAAACTAGTCCATCTTAGAATTTCTTATATTCATTTTATACAATCAATATTTTTGAGTGCATATTATGTGCAAGTCATTTTTTTAGTTCAAGGGTCATAAAAAGGGAAATGTAAAGGTAACCTTCCACTGTTGTGGTGTTTGCAATTCTAAAATATGACGATCGTATTGCGACCAGAGCTATAGGCAAACATAAATCTGGAAAGGAACACTAGAGTACTGGAGGATGGCAATACAGTGTTTTTCATGTTTGATACTCCAAGGTTTTAAAATACAAATATCTAATAGGCTCTGTAACATGTTGAATAATACTTTTCATCATAAAAGATTGAAGTTTATTTTCCTGAGAATGCTATCTGCCTTTTCTTTTGATTTCTGTCCTTTAAATCATGATAAATAAAAAGTGACCCATAACAAAAAGTAGTCACTGGCTTTAAAAGGGACACACACACACACACATATATATACGTGTGTGTATATATATATATATATATACACACACGTATATATACACACACACACACACGCACATATATATATATTTAATAGTATGCATTGGATATTTGAAATCTAAATAGTTAAAATGATCAAAGCAACATCAAATGAGTTAATGTTAAATCTTGAAATAGAATTCTTATCTTTTAATTTCAGTAAGTGTGCCAAGCACAACTTACACGTGATGAGGAAGGTGCTTTCTGAGTGCTACACGTGTTATCTGGTATTAGAAAGTATACATTTTTTAGGTTATATAAATTTCTATACTGCTATTTCATTTAACCTGACTTGAAGTGATCAAAATCTGGAAGAATAAGTTCACAGATATTTTTCTCAATTATTATATTTCTGCATGATTTGGTAACATGTCTTTTTTGAACAAAGTTTTAACCTCAGGAGATCTGATGTTTGTTTTCAACCTAATGATTTTTGACTGATTTTACCCAAGTCATATAACCTCCTGCTTGAGTTTCCTTATCTGAAAAACAGAGATAAGAATAGTTTCTTGCTGTTACTATTAGGAGGAAAATGTGAATAACTCTAAAGTCTAGTTATACAGAAGAATCAAGGCATCGTAAGGCAGTATAACAGAGCACAGTCATTTTAACCTGATTCAGTACATGGGTACTTGCCCTCTATTGTCAAAGTAATTTATCCCACCAGCCATAACTATTACTTAAAGCTTGACTTTTGCAAAGGTCAAATTTAAGTCACCTGTTACGTTAGGTTGGAATCCCACTTTCATCCATTCTCTGAAAATTTAAAATCAACAGTAAAAGAAACAGAAGAGAGGATTGTTGCATTATTAATAACAAAATTGGCTGTGCATTCTCTCTCAGGCTCTCTGTCCCATCACCATTCTGCATCTAGCATCTGTCTCCACACTCAGATGAACAGTGAACTATGAGAGCTTTTAACACGGTCAATTTCTCCATTCTGCAATGTACATGGTTAAAATACATGGTCCCTTTAATTAAGGAACTCAGGGTCAAAAGGGGAAGACACTGATAACATGGAAAACAGCAACAAATTATTCAGAAATAGACATTAAGGCTCTCTGATACAGAGGATAACTGATGTAGGAGTTGTAGGTACACCTTGTAATTAGGTAAATTAGAACAAACTATATTTCTAACCATCTCAGCCATCCCTTTGAGTTAATACTGTACATACTGTCCTTCTGTACATTTAGTTTCTTCATTGCCATTTCTTCTTATATCTACAGACTTCAATCATTCTCAATTTCCCAATTTTGCATTAAATTAAAATAATTTAAAAACATGACTTTGTCATCCTATTTTTCCTTTTTTCACAAGTTTCTAAAAATGTGATTCCAAATTTTGTCATACCTAATACCTTTTTATCACAAATATTTTAATTACCCAAATTTCTATCTGAAACTGAAATGCAAAGATAATAACCTACATGATATATTATATATTTTTAAAAATAAGTATATATCTCTAAATATAATATAAAGAAACATGATAAAAAAGTCTCTTATAATAATGTATGTTTCAGTTTGAAAATGTTTAGATATGACCACAATAGAAGACATAGTTATATAAGATAAGAGCAAAACAAACTGTAATGATATATTGCACCTAATAGTTGGCATGAATTTAATAGAAGTTTAGTAGAAATAGCTGCTATTTAGCTCCAGTGATTGTTACTAGGTCTGAATTTTATCCTAGCATTATCACATCTTCAAATTTTCCACAAAAATCCAGAATTTAGAATTTTGATATGTAAAATCTTAATTTTTAAACATTTACAATTCAGATTTTCATAGCAAAACACTAAAAAGTAAACCATACACCTCTTTTGACTATGTAACTCTCAAACCAGCAGGTTCGATATCGTGAAATTTCACGTATTGTGACATAAGTGAAACCATTTTAAAATAGGGCCATAGCAGCGCTTCCAGAAAAACTGCTTTGCATGTCTCCTCCTGGAAACTTTGGATTGTTTGGACTAGGCCAGACCAACATTGTCTTACAAACAATTGTTTGTAAAGTCAGAAGACAGTGGACAGTCTGACCATAAGGACTGAAGATTAAAAATTCTCTATTTGAAGACAGAATCAGTGAGCAATCATTTATAGCCAAAAATAGCTCAGCTTATCAGCATCTATTGAAATTCTTTCTTCTTCTCATGTAATTATTTCTTTCCTTTTCTCATAAAAGACCCTGGCCTTTATCTTGTAATTGAGATATTATTTGGGCCTTTGCCTGAATCTGTGCTTCCAGATTTGCAATTCTTTGATCCAAAATAAATGCTCATTGCCTCTTATTCAGGCTTTTTAAAATTTCACATTAACAGCCACTGGTGTAGATGCATTCAGATTAGCCTCAGTTTATGATATATTGGCCTTTTAATGAGAGAGTGTGAAGAAAGGAATACCAAGGTTGTTTTATTTTATTTCCTTCCTGAGCAGATATTGCTTTTATAAATTTAATAGCTGAATAAAACTAAATACAAAGCTAAATGGATATGTAACAACTTGGAAAAATAAGGTGACTTTTGCCAAAATAGACTCCTGCTTTACAACTTAGCATCATTTGAAATCATAAAGGACATCTTTATTTTTCTAAATCAGACCTTTGAGAATGAGAAATTCAATAAATGGGAGTATCATTTCATTCTTCATTTACAAGTGAATTAGCATAACAAAGCTGCTTAATGTGAGAGTTCACAAAGCTCTGATTAATACATTAATCCTTACATTTTACAATGGGACTTATTTTTGCAAACAATTTCTATAAAAAAACCTCCTCTGCTTTTATTTTTTCTTTCTCTCAAAATATTAACTCTTCAGAAACTGTCATTTCACCAAATAATATAAAAGTTTCAACCTAGGATGTAGCATTCTCCAGGAGGAATACTGGTGCGGGGAAAGCACAAGGTCTTTTCCTTGCTTAAAGACCCTGTGTGAATGATGTTTCTGTAAGATATTCATATCTTATATTGCCTTTTATTTTTTAAAAAATGCTGAACCAACTTTTTCTTGCTCAGGTCCTTGCTGGGCCAGTTCTGAAACTCTCTTTTATGATTCTGACAGACATCATCACAAAATGCTGAAAGGATTCAATGGGGTTTCATTAGCTATGTAAGCGCACATAAAATACTCAAAGCGTTTAAATTCAGGAAGGTTACTGTATGGTTCAGGATTCTGGTTGGGTTTTGTTTTTCTGTTTGTGTGTTTGCTTGGTTTTTTATTTTGTTTGCTTTTTGGGGGGTTTATTTTGCAATTTTCTTGGGGAAGTATCTAAGCAATGTTGATGTCTTTACATCCATGTTATTGCTAACAAACATATTCGTTTATTGAATGCCTATTTCAGCACTTCATTTTTCAACCAATTTTGAAACCATAAGACTAGAGAAGCAAAATGGAAAATTTAAAAATTTATTTACATGTGACTATGAGATCCTGCTGGACTGACTTTCTAAGAAATTTATTCTCCCTTGTTATGATCACTCTCTCCATTTCTGTAGGGTCATAGAAGAATTGAGGAAACTTGTCTGGATATGAGAGAACTAGCCTCAATAATATCCTTCTTTAAAAGCTTACATGATCATTTACATATGGATCACTTAAAAGCACATCATCATGGATGACAGGGTCTCTTTCCTGAAAGAAAACCTGTGCCTTGGTTCTAGCAGCCAATCCTCTCACACTAGGCCTAGTGATTTCTCTGGGGTTCACCCAGGAATGGAATTCACCAGACCCTATCTCCTTCTACTCCCATGTCCCATGCCCTACACCCTAGTCCCCTTTAACATTATCTCATGCAAGAATCCAGTACCCTGAAAATAAAGCCTAGAAAACAGATTGAGAGCAACTTGTGTTTTAGCATAACAGCAGAAAACATGTACAAGGACCCAAGGACAAAGCCAAAGTGGGGACAGATTGAGAGAGGGAGGTGGGGGCGGGTGGGGAAGGGGCAAGTGGTGGTGGGAAAATGGAGACAAATGTATTTGAACAATAAGAAAAAATAGAAAAAAAAAATCCTTTAAGCCTGGGATGCACAAAAATCCTGGATTCCTTACAGGAAGCAAGTATAACAACCAAAGGTTACTATCTCCAGAATCTCATAACATTATTCAATTAAAAAATAAAAAGTGTGCATTTCTTAATAGCGATAATGCCATTAATAGTTAATAACCCATGATCCAGTTACTATATCAAAATTTTCAAACCTAAAACTTTTTCACATAAGACCCATACCAATATCTAATTTGCTGACAAGTTCACTTTCATATGAGGAAGTTTATGTGGCTTTGAGATCTGGATTTAGAATTGGCAAAGTTTGATTAATTCAAATGAATTAAACAAGGAGGTCATTAGACTCAGATGGTTCTAATACCTCAGCAGCCTATGTAAACAAACCAAAACCTAAACCTGTAATGCGTTAAGACAGAAATCAAAACCTAAGGACAACCAGCCACAAACAGCCAACAAGGCTTTCTCAAATAAAGCAAACATTTAAGCTATAATCAGTGGAATACTTTCCTTGCTTTGTTTCTGCTTTTTCTCTATAAAAGTATCCCCCTGACTTCAGTTGGTAGAGTACTCCTAACCACTTCCACTATGGCACTGTCTTATTGTAACTGATTTTTGCTGAAGTAAACTCTTAAAAACTTAATATGCCTCAGTCTATCTTTTAACACTGCCCAGGCTACTGAATTCAAGTATGTTTCAATAAAACACCTAATCCTATGGTTGCCAGTCTATAACTTGTGACCATATGATTATAAATTTACATGCCAAAATATTTTGCCTACAGTTTGAAAATATAATATGTGTACTATTATTTTTCAAATGTGTGTACATTCTGTTGTCATTAGTAAAACCTACACTTAGTTAAAATATTAATAAATGAATAATATCTTTCTACATTGTGCATTTTAAAAAAAATCAATGAATGATGAAAGCAAAAGTATTATCACATTGAGAGGGAACATGGGCTAGAACGTTTTTGACATTAAAAATTGATGGTAAAGTGTCAGAAGGTCCAATGTTTCTACTGCATCAACTTTAGAAAAGCAGAAAATTACAAAGTGAAATTCAATTTTTAAAGGCATCAAAGAACTGTGAAAGCAATGAACACCAGGTAAACTATAATGATAGAGAAAAAGAGAATCACTCCAAGTGAGGTGATGATCACAGGTTGTTTTATGTCTAGGGATGTTTGTCAATTCTGAATATGGACTGAAGTTCAGTGTTAGCCTAGGAAGAAGGACTCTGTTGTGGGGAAAAGAGAAACTGGAAAAGCTTTTTGTTCTCACTTATGACTGGAGAGACAAAATCAAATACACAGTTTCTTGCTGAGTGCTGATGCAATGCGTTAGGGTAGACTCTCCTTAAAGACAGAGTCAAGTTCCTTCAATATTTCAATGACTGGGAAACAAAAAACCCACCAAATAGAGGGAGTGTGTACTTCAATATGTGATTTTTCCACCCTTACAAGACATCGTGCAAATTTTGAAGCTGTCTAGGTGAAGAGGCTGGAGAGAGAAGCTGAAAATCTCTGAAGGAGCAAATTAAGTCTTCTGATATAATATTAAGTTGAGAAGATAAATACCATGGAAGGCCATGACTTACAATCAGGGTGAACAGAGATAGACTGAGTTTTACCAAAATCAGAATCCAGCCCCAAACCAATGCAATTCCTGATTGAATTGATTAGCCCCCATTTATTTTATCTGCCTGATCACAGAAGGAAGATGTGCTCTGTGGTGAAGAGTAGTACCATCTGAATTCTCTAAGATACTTTTACACATAAAACCTCACATAATGTAAAAAAGAAATAAAATTATTAGAAAATAAAAGACTGTAGAAGCAGAACACAAAGGACCCAGTAATTGACAGAGTTAGCAGACAAAGATTTTCAAGTAACTATAATAAATATGTTCAAAAAAAAAGGAAAGAATAAATATGGGAGGAGGGATTAATAATTTTATAATTGCAATTGTTTTCCTCAGTTTTACTGGTGAGAGAGAGAGAGAAAGGGAGAGAGGGGAGGGAGAAGAGAGGAAGAAGAGGGAAAAAAAGGAAGAGGAGGGAAAAAGGAGGTAGAAAGAAAGGAGATTGTGTGCTTTGTCTTGCAGGAATGTTTAAAGAGTAGTAGAATACGACACCCCCAAAATATGTTGCTTTGGTATATTGATTATTTTGAGATGTAGGCACTTGAAAAACAACAAATTCAGGGAAAGGTTTCCTCAGAACTCCCCTTATAAGCCTCAAGACAAACTCTCCAAAAAAACTCAATTGTCAGAAATCCCACCCCCTGAACTTTCATCAGCCAGAGAAGGTTGACTCAGTAAAAGAGAGGAAACTAGAAGTTGACACCACTCACACCCAAATTTTGCCACAAACTATGGTATCTCTCATCTATTTTTCTAAGGGCCCATTCTTCTTCCTGAAAATCATTCACTCTCCCCTAAGAGGCCTACCGACATTATCTCTCCCCTTTCCCTATTAAGATGTTATTTAACCCTGAAGTGTATGCCAACTTGGGGAGTTACTGATTTTTCCCTGGGTATCTCCCATGCATATATGAGGTATACATGTTAATAAACTTCTATTTGTTTTTCTGTTGTTATTACAGGGGTCCCAGCCAAAAACTCAGAATCATAAAGGGAAAATATTTTCCTCTCCTACAGTTTAAAATTTTCACTAAGTAACTTCCATTTCCATTCCTGTGTACTCTCCAAACATCTCCAGCCTGTTCTTTGACCTAGAGCTTGACCTCTGTGAAAGCCATCAGCTGAGCTCTGTTGAATGTTGGTCT
Source organism: Pteronotus mesoamericanus (assembly GCF_021234165.1). NCBI lineage: Eukaryota > Metazoa > Chordata > Mammalia > Chiroptera > Mormoopidae > Pteronotus > Pteronotus mesoamericanus. The sequence continues at coordinate 11,366,747 of NW_026555247.1, read as the reverse complement.
CACTTCTATGGTTGGCATCACTTAGCCCTCATGGCTTTCCCTTAGGTTGACCAGTAGGAAGTTCCTATAGGACAAGACATATCAACTCTTATTTTTGTGAGTGCTGCCTTCCTTCATTCAGCTCTTTTGGATTTTTTTTCTTAATCACACCCTTTGTTCCCCGCATGAAATTTAATGTAATTTAAAAGTTATTATTATTTTTTTCCTAGGGCCTTAGTTTCAATTTTGAGAATCTAGGATTTCGTAACCAGTCAATTCCAGTGTGATGATGGGTTCTCTCTGTTGCAACCTCAGTGTGTCATTGTCCCTTGTTAGTTCCCACAACCCTCCAACATCATTGGGCATCGTCCTGATGGACAGAGATCTGGATTATCTGTATCATGCTATTAAGTTTTAGAAAAGTGGTAGGACTACTCTGCATTCACTGGATAATTATCCAGGACCTGTGAGATTACATCTTTGAACTTCCAGTTAAGGATGAAGGTAAAACATAAATAAATCTGATTAGGAGATTCCTCTATTTTAACTCCTTGGAAAAAACCCATCTCTACTCTGGAAGGACTGAATTTAAATCCATTTCTGTTATATCAGGAACTACCATAGCCTGCCCACTAGCTACCACTCTAGCCTTATTTTGTGGAATGTTTATATCAGTTATACTGAACTACATCGAATTCATTTCTTTAAGTGTCTTATAATATAATCATTCCTACATAAAATACCTTTATTCACTACTTTCCATATCTCCTGCCTAAATAATTTCTCCCTTTCATCAAAGTTGAACTCAGTCTTCATTTGCTCCAGGAAGTCTTCCTCTGCCCTCATGTATCTATTTTTCATCTACCTCTTCACATAAGATTCTGCGCAAATGTCTATTACGGAATCTGTTACACTGTTTGTCCCTCTTGGTTTATTATTTATCTTTTCACTAGTTCCTTGAATTTGGGGATTACATCTTATTGAATTATCTATGCTTACCACAGTAATTTTCATACAACCGTGGTTTAATAGATGTTGAATAAATGAACACATGGAAAAGAGAGACTAATATATCGCTTAAAACTCTGAATATATATATAAAAATAGAACAAACTTCCTCTACAAATTTTATAAAGAGATCAACCTCAAGGTTTCTGAAAAATTCTTTGCCTTATTTTGCTTAGATTCCTCATAATTGAGGTGCAAATATACTGTGTTCCAAAGCACTGACTTATTCTTGAAAAAGTTTTACCCTGAATTCTGACCCTTTTTTTCTAACTATTGAATTATGCTGACAATTTAAATGTAAACAAAAAATAATTTCCTTCTATCTTTATCTTTTAAAGCTCAGAGTTTTGCCATAGGCAGAGGTCTCTAAGAAAAGAATCTGAAAATCTGAGATTTGGTTGATTTAAGAGTGCTCTCACAAACACCAATTTTCAGGGGGCAAAAGAAACAAGAAAGGGCATAAGGTAAAGTTAAATCGTGGCACCGTGGTGATAATGGCTTCAGCCTTTTCCACAGGGAACTCTGAATGGTGAGGCCTTCCAGAGAATCTCAAATCAAGATAAGAGAATCAAGCCTTGGCACTCTTACCCTGTCCTGTCACTAGCTGCCAGTTGTCTTGGGAAGGGGCTGTAATTTAGGTGAGGAAGCTTCCTTTGATGGAGAACAATTCCCACAATGACATGACCCTGTGAGTATCAGCAGCCAACCTTCCCAACAGTCAAGGGATGGAGGTACCTCAATCCTGAAAGGCTCGGATTATAAACTGCAACATCAACTACGATCTATCTTTTGAAATGCTTGAATCCACCTGCTTCAGAATGCATTGACCCAGTTTGGGAGGAGCTCCTCTAGGACTTCGTTTGGTTTCTTGTCCTGGAAAAATCAAAAAGAGGAAAGTCAGTTGGCTAAACTTTATAACTCGTGCTGCCACAGCTGGTCTCAAATTGTAAAGAAATTTTCATTTTCTCTCCCTCCCACATTCCATTTCAGAACACATACCCCTTGACTAGAGCCTATGCTAATCTGAAGTTACCTGGTAGACCACCAATACCTTCATGGCTGAAGTATCTGAACCCCTGTACAGTTACCTTCTCTGGCAAGGTTGAACAAGTCTTTTTTTTTTTTTTGCCATAATTACTTTAAAAACTTAAAGAAAACATTGAAGAATTGATATACAACCTCACTCAACTCATTTCCTTTCCTCCTTTCCAAGGCTACTCACCATCCTAAATTCAAGGACTCAAGATCCCTTGCCTATTTTCCACATCTCAATACCTGTTTGACATAGATGCTCACAAGAATATGTAGCAAATTAGTATCCAGAATAAATGCGTACAAAAAACATAAAGACAAACTACTCAGTAGCAAAGGAGCAGAAAAGTAAATTCACAGAAAAATGGACCCAAATTACCAATAAATCAATAAAAATACTTAAATAAAATATTAATGAAGGATTATATATTAAAAGTACAATAAGTTTTCATTTTATATCTATCAGATTTTCAAAAATGACTGAGTCCTTTCCAATTGATTTTTCTCCTCTTTTGCCCCTGATGCACTTGGACTGTGACTTAAACATACCTTGATTTTCTCTTTCACTTTTTTGTAATAAAGAAATCTCATTTCTTTGAATAGATGCTATTTCAGAAAAAGGACACTTAAAAGTGTCATTGCTTTATCCCATTTTTTGATAGTATTTAAAAAATGCAAATGCCGCATTTAAAAATCAGTTATTTTGTTTCAAAGGGTTTTTTCTCACATCCATCTCTTTGTATAGAATAACTTATAAAATATTTTATAATTATTATACCATGTAAGTACATATATTGATATACAATATTCTATATTTTTTAAATTTACCAGTTGCCTTCATTATCATCATTTTTACTGCAGGATGATAATGAAACAAATATTTGGTTAATATTTTTTCTCTGGTGCTTTAAATTGAAGACTAATTTATTCCTCCTCATTTGACATAATATTATTTGTGGTAAATATAACATTAATCTTTATTTATTTGAAATGGGGCACAGAACAAAAGAAAAAGTTTGTTTTTACAGGAAGATATTTATATTGTGCCCAAATTGAGAGCCCAAATCCAGATTTATATAATATTTGTAGTAGAAAAGATTTTTAGTATTATTTCAAGAGTCATTACATCTGAAAGATCCCGAGGGGAGATTTGGTTAGTTATAAAGCATTCTAATAAGTTGAGTTTGAATTGCATCTCTGTCCTAATCACTATGAATCGTAAATGGCATTCACATAAGATCACATTTGTCTACAATGAATACATTAACAAGAAATAGACACTGACCTTGGAGATACAGCATTCACCTTTGCAAGGGAGCCAGCACCACCACTGGGCTGGTATTGTTAGTTTTAGCAGCATGTGTAGGGCTTTGTTTTCTATTCTGCTGCATCCTTATTAACATCAAAACACCCACCTTTGTCTTAATAACCCAACCTCTTAGCCTTATCTCTTACAATACTGACCTTTGCTCATCTAACAATAGTCTCTTGTAAATTAAAAAGACAATATTCTATAACTCAATCAAATCAATAAATGTTAAAATGCAAAATTTAAAATTAGAAATAGGGTTATCTGAAGTTGGGGATAGAGATGGAGCACCAAGATATAAATTTACAACAAAAGACAAAATTTTTAGAATTAGTTCAATTCTGATTTTTTAGAATTATTTATTCGTTGTCACAATAAATGACAGAGAACAAAAGAGAATAACATTAGTACTGAAGTGTTTTTCACGGTAATGTTGCAACATTCTTGATTTCCGTAGGTTTTTATTCAATTTCTTTTTTAGAAAATGATTTTATTTATTTGTTTTTAGAGAAAGGGGAAGGGAGGCATAAAGAAAGGGAGAGAAACATCAGTGTGTGGTTGCCTTTAGTGCACCCCCTACTGGGGACCTGTCCAGCAACCCAGGCATGTGCACTGACTGGGAATTGAACTGGTGACCCTTTGGTTTGCAGGCCAGCATTCAGTCCATTGAGCCACACCAGCCAGAGCTCAGTTTCTCTTAATACAATAATAATTTCATGTGGTATATAATTTTTCTTTTGTTTTATTTTTCTTAAGAAAGTGTGCTTCCTAAGTTTCTGTTTATTTTAAATTAGCACTATAAATAATTTTAGTTTTATTTATTCTAGTATTTAGGCTGCTTACTTCATTATGTAAGAAAGTTTTATCAAATATCTTTGGTTTCTGAAGAAAATAGTTACAGATTCTGCTTTTTTTGTTTGTATTAGTAAAATATTTATGAAATTAATGTGTATTATTTTATAAGCCACATTTTATCCATGTTCTTTTTAATCTACAAATTAACTCCTTTTAAATTTATATTTTATAGGTAAAAAGCTGTTTTTCAATGAGATTACATAACTTGCTCAAATTCATAAAACTAGGTAGTAACAGTTTCAGAATTAAAACCCAGGTCTCATTCCAAACTTCATACTCTTTTGACTATTCTGTACTGCATTTACATAATTAAGTGTACTCCAAAGCAGAGAGTAGTGTCTGGCCCATGGAAATACAATGACATAATTTTCCCTTGCCATTTGAAATAGTCTACTTTGGATTTCATAAAGACAAAGAGAACATTTGAACAGTTTATACTATAACCCTTGACTCCAGAAACAATCCCTCTTGTCACCACCACCAATTCTCTTCCATCCCCTAATCTAGTGATAGAGGCATTCAGTTAGCCAGAAACGCTACCATTACAAGAACCCAAATTCCATTCTTGTTATATTTGGGGAACCTCTTACAATTACCCCCTAAAAGAATAGTACGGGGGAAAAAACTTGAAAATGAAGAGATATGAATGGTGGAACATAGGTAGTTTTAGAAAGTGAAACCTTAAATTGTGGCTTCTTTTTATAACAAGTTGATGTTTCTGTTTTATTCCTTATTGTGTTTATTTTGTCTTTTTATGCATTTCACTTGGCCTTTTTCATGCCATTAAAAATGAGAGTTCAGTCTTACTTTCCTATGTGGCTGTAAAATATCTGTATATAATGTTTAAGTACCTTCTAACAGGTGTCAGTTTTCTAATCCCTGATGCCCAGCTCTCTTCATTAGATGACCGCTGTTTAACATGAATTATTTATCAATGACCAGACTGTTCAGGAATGGGACTCATAAAACAAAATATGGAAACTAATAGAAGGACATTGATTCTCTGTGCCATCTGAAGGTAGGCCACACACTAAGCAATAAAGTACACATTGCGGCTCATGACGTTTCATTTCTATAGAGCTGGAGTTAGCAAACCATAACCCATAGGCAGATGCATTAATCTCACAAACTACCTAGATATGAAACCATATGTTGACAACTTGATCTTTATTGCTACTCTACCATGCCTGTTATAAAAATTTGTGTTTCCAATAAATTAAGCCAAAAAGCAACAAAGGGAATCAACTGGAACTTTCAGTTTGCAAAAAAAATATATGTTTTGTTCTACGTTGTTTTTTTTTTTTTTGGCTTATTGCATCTTAATGCCAGTTTTGTCTCTCCAAATTCTAATTCTAATATTTTTATTCATGCATATTACAATAAAGAGCAATCATTCTTAAAATTTGCTTCTGTCTGACCAGGATTTCTTCATATTCTTCGGCACTAAGGAATGTAAATCTCAGGGAGGAACTGTCTAGGAGGTCTTCAAAGAAACAGTGATTGATGAACATTCTCACAAGATGGCAATTTTTCCCCAGTCAGATAAATGCTGAGATTGAAGTAGATATCCTTCCAAGAGGAAAACAATTATACAGATAGTGTCTTGATAAACCTGTGTTAGCAAAATGACAAATATTTCAATATGAGAGCAGTTTGGGGGATCTGAACGATAAACATCTGAAAGTCTATGTTTCTGAAAGGGGCCATAAAAGAAGGGGACTTTTTTGCTCTGTAAAAACAGTGAAATGTATTCTGTCAAAGATGGGGAGATACTGAATGATCTTAAGCCAGGAATTCAATTGGCAAGGCGTACAAATCTAGATTCTGGAAGTAGTCTGCCCTGATTTAAATGCTGGGTCTTTCTCACTAGCAGTGTGACCCTGGGGAAATCGCTTAATATCTCTGTTAAGTTGATCAGTTTTCTCATCTGTAAAATAAGAAAAATACCTCTTGTGGTGATTGTAAGAATGCAATTCATTGAATTGAAATATTTAAAGTGCTCTGGGCAGTTCCTGGCCTGCAGTAAGTGCTAAATAAATTTTTTTGTTACAATAATTGTCATTATTTCTCATTTGAATCACTCAACAGTCACTTTGTTAACCCGTTCCACATGCAACGCAGTGCAATACTCAAACCTTAAGAATAAAAAGATGAGAGATGAGCAAGATAAATATGTGCTCTCCACATATTTATGTTTCAGATATAAAGCTGTGCACTGGTAACTGCTAGAACACAGGCAGATTGCAGAGGCTGAGATAGAACTTACTCGTCCTGGGTAGAGAAGTAAGGTTTCCCCTTATCTGAATCTTACCAACTAGTAAATTTTCCTAGGCAGAAAAGCATGTAGAAGAGAATGTCGATATAAAAAGTGGCATGGTATCCTAGAACTTGTCTTGGATGTTCTGCAAACTATGTCATGCGCTTCTAGTTCAGAGTAGATGGAGAAGCCATTGCAAATATTATAAACAGGTAGACAGATGCCAAATCATTAAGGGCTTTTAATGTCCAGCAAGTGAGGTAGTACTTATTTTTAGGTTCTGATCAATCTTCTAAGACTTTTTGTAAGGCCATGCTAAGGCCATGATAAACCCGTGGACTGCTTCAGGCATTATTTCTTTTTTATAATTGAGGTATTTATTTATAAAAAAAGTGTGTATATATTCTTACATGTTTAAACTTCAGTCGCCTTCAAAACACTCTCCATTTGATGCAATATACCTATCGAGATGTTTTTCCACTGGCTCAAAACAGTTTTTGAACTTGTCAATTTTGATGCCTTTTAGAGCTTCTGCCATTTTTTTGCTTCACCTCTTCCACATCAGCAAAACGTTTCCCTTTGAGGGCTTTTTCTCATCTGGGGAAACAAATTTTTAAAAAAGTTTCTCAGAGCAAGTTCAGGTGAATAAGGAGTGTTGGGCATGAGTCATGCCAATTTTGGTCAAAAACTGCTGGAAACTCAGCACAGTGTGGACAGGTGCGCTCATAAATCACCCATCATGAAATGGGCAAATGCCTTAAGTCTTCAAAAAAAATTAACTGAAGCCAGAAGCGGCATCTCTCAACAACACCAGCTGGTACACTGTTACAGATGGGTTCCTAGAACACTCACCTATCAGGGGAAGCCTGTACTACAAAGGGCTCTCCCTCCAAAAGATAATTCCAGGGTTTGTTTTTTTTTAGTCCCCACCCACAGTCCAAGGCTATCAGGACAGATCTGCCATCTCCAACATGTAGCTCCCATTTCAGGTTCAACCTTCTTCAGTCTCCGCCACAGAAATAGAGAAAGAGACTAAGGCCGTAAGTGGCCAATTTTTTTTTAATGGTAAAACTGAAGAGTGTCAAATATGGTCTCTGTTCATGTCCCATTGATAAAATTGGTAAATTTGTACCATAGCAGGGTACAAAGGACACTGGAAAATATAATCTTTTCCAAGGTAGCCTTTGCCAAGGTGGATAAAATGCTTGCAATGAAACAAAGGAACAATGGACAATAGGCTGCATCCAGCATTCTGCCACATTCACCATTCAATGGAAATACAATTAATAAAAGCCTGCTAGGTGCATATGTTATACTAGATTCTTTGAAGTCTATGAAATGTTATGGCAATAAGCTCTTGTAGATTCTGCTTTATTTGGCAAGCATTCTATTTTTAATATTAAAAAATCGATGCTATTTTGGCCCATTTTAAGCTAATATTAAAAAGTCATGAAGTGAAAAACTTAGACACATTTCATGAATAATGTTAGACTAATGTTGGTTGTTTTCTATAATGAACTGAAGATCCTAATGAATGGCGAAAGTTTATTGAAATACTGAGGTCTCCTGGAATATATTAATGCATTTAAACATAGATTTAAATTGCGTTCAATAGGTCTACTCTGATCAAATCTTCCTAAAGCAATGGAGAAGCCATTTGCTTTTCAGCAGGACGCAGGACGCTTTTGCTTGGCTCTCGCTCCCAGCACTGTCAGCGACGTGAGTGTCTGAGCAGATTGCTCCCGCGCGGCTTTTCAACTACCTATTTGCTAATCCGTGAGCTAGAGCTCACTTCTAGAAAGTGTGGTCTCTGCAGGATGTAGAAACAGGAAAGGTTAAAGGGGTTTATAGAATTTATGTGATTTGATAGGTCATTTTAAGCTGGTGGAAGTTTTAGAATATATTATAACATTTGCTCATATTTGAAAAAATTCAGCAGGACATTTTCACTGGTCAGTGGAAAATATTATAGTCTGGCCTTGTTATACCAAAATGAATGCCATGATTACAGTATGTGGCTTCTTTTAAAAGTCTAAGTTAAAGAGGGAACAAGTTAAAACTTGCCTTTTCCTTAATTTAGAACATTACCTTTATCCTATTTTTTAAGTTCTTTCTGATAGTTGGGCTATGCACTGGAAATGTTGGCTAAAAATTGATTGTTACTCTCTTTTTGATTACTATACATTGTTATAGTATAATATTTAGCTGTGAAAATTCTTTGGGGTGATGAATTTTACTTTGTGGTAATCTATGGCTCCTAAATAAATTAGATATTTGCCCCATACGTTGACACTACTGCAAAAAAGTAGCAATTGAAAAGAAAAAGAAAAATTCCTTAATTTCTGACTTTATCAACTAAGTGGAAATATGATCTTTGGGAATTTTTTTATTCTACTAAGTTTTATTTTCTCGTCTGTTCACCAGAGATGAAAATACCTAACCCAATTATCTTAAGGTATTTTTTAGGTAATCACCTTAAATAATATACATTTATTAGCTTTAAATTTATAATAAATATTTATTGAACAAATATTATAGGCACTTTACTAATCAAATTTAAAATTTTTAAATTTTAAATATCTGTCATATTTACTAAAGCATGTCCAAAAATTTTTAATTCTGATGTGTATGCATAGCTATTATTGAATAAAAAAAGTTATGGGCTCAAATAAGTTTGTAAAAACCTTATTAAATCAAATTAAACAAGTTCCTATAACTCAATTTGTCTTAGAGATTTTACTATATTAATGTGTATCAGGAGTCTTCAAGATAATATAGTAGGTAGAAATTTCCCTTTATATATCAAAAGATATCTTTGGACTATTGTTCTTTGGATCAAACTTCAGGAAAATTTTGTTTTATTATAAACTCAAGCTAATTTATGTAAATACAATGCATTTGGGGGGAATCTTTTAAGAGGTAGAAGTGAACTGAGGATAAGAATTAATTTCCTGTATCCTTCAACCTAACACATACAATAATCTACTTTCATTATTTAAATTTTTAATTTTTTAAATTTCTTTTTTAATATTATTTTTAAATCTAGAAATAGATTTTTTAAAATAGAATTTTATTCTATTACAGTTGTCTCAATTTTTCCCTCTTTTCCTTCCTCCACTCATCCCAGCCCACTCCCCGCTCCGACAGTCAATTCCCACTCTGTTGTCCATGTCCATGGGTCATCATTCATTCATACATGTTATTTGTTTAGTTTCTTCTTCTTTTCCCCATTGTCCTCCTCCTCCCCCTCTGGTCACTCTCAGACAGCTCCATGTTTCCTTGTCTGAGGTTTATTTCGTTCGTTAGTTTATTTTGTTGAATAGATTCCACTTCTAGGTAAGATCACATGGTATTTGTCTTTTGCCAACTGGCTTATTTCACTTAGCATAATATTCTCCAGTCCATCCATGATGTCGCAAAAGGTTGGAGTTCCTTCTTTCTTTCTTTCCGTTTTTTCAATGCAGATTGATTTTATCTATTTTTTTAAAATGTCAATATCTATGATAAAATATTTAAAAATTTAAATCCATTATAAAGTCTCAGCAATTATGACACCAGCAGAGAAATAATCACGTAGATTCATGAAATAAAATGAGCATTCTAGAAACAAACGTATGTATCTTTCTAACAATGTAATATACGATTAAATTGATATCTCAAATCAATGGGGAAAATAAGGCTTATTCAACAAATAATGTGCATGGACCACTACTACTTGAAATAAAACAAATATAGAGTCCTATTTCACACATTATACAACAAATATTCAGGTGAGTTAAAAATCAATATGTAAAATCTAAGGAGTTTTAGGAAAAAATACAAAATAATATTTTTCTTAACCTGAAGTAAAATATTCAAACCCAGAAGCTGTAAAGTAAAATATTGACAATATGACTATATTAAACATTTAAGAATATATAGTAATATTCATGTAAAAAAATTAAGGGACAAGTAATAGAATAGGAAAGTATTTGCAACATATCTGTAAAAGGGTTAATAAAAAAGGGTTAATTTTTTTAAAATTCTACAAACATTTAATAAAAAAATGGATAAAGAATACCAAAAAGTCATTTAAAACTTTAAACAAAAATAATAGAAATAAGCAAGAAATATACAAAAACAGGTTTAGTTTCAACAAATGATAAAGGAACAAAAGAACACATCGTTGTCACAATCAGATTAATAAGTATTAAAAATATTGGTAATATCAAGTATTGGTGACTGTGAAAGGAACTGGGTATTCATATACTCTTTTTCTTCATCTTCTTAAAGCAGTCCCTTTAGCATATTTTGCAATGCTAGTTTGGTGGAGGTGTACTCTTTTAGCCTTCTTTTGTCTGAGAAGCTCCTTATTTTGTTTTCCGTTTTAATTAAGGGCCTTGCTGGGTAAAGCAGCCTTGGTTGCAGGCCTTTGCTTTTCATGACTTGGAATATGTCTCGCCATTCCCTTCTGGCTTGCAGTGTTTCTGTTGGGAAGTCAGCTGCTAGCTGGACTGGGGCTCCCTTATATGTTACTACCTGTTTTTCCCTTGCTTGCTTTAGGATTCTCTGTTTGCATTTGATATTTGCTATTTTAATGATGATGTGTCTTGGAGTGGGCCTCATTGGGTTCCTCTTGAATGGGACCCTCTGTGCTTCCTGGACTTGTGTGACTTTTTCTCTCCTCCAATTAGGGAAATTTTCCATCATGACTTTTTCAAACAGGTACTCTATCCCTTGCTCCTCTTCTTCTTCTGGTATCCCTATTATATGGATATTATTACATTTCAGGTTATCCTGCATTTCCCTAAATGCCTCTTAATTCTTTCTGAGTCTTTTTTTCATTTTCTTCCTCTTTCTGGCAGCTTTTTTCTACCTTATCCTCTAGCTCTCTGATTCAATCCTCTGCTTCATATAGCCTGCTTTTGATTCCTTCTACTATGTTCTTCAATTCAGAAATTGTATTCTTCATTTCCTCTTGTCTCTTATTGATAGTTTCTATGTCTTTTTTTCATGCTGATATAGTTTGCAGTAAGCTCCTTCTAGTTTCCCTGCAGTTTTTTGTAATTCTCTCTGAGCTCACTGAGTTCATTGAGCTTCCTTAGAACCGTTCTTTGGAACTCAATATCTGACCATTTACTTGTCTTTATTTCATTCAGTTCTCTTTCTGGGGATTCCTCTTTTCCCTCTGACTGGGTATTGTTTCTTTGTCTTCCCATTATTTGTGAGACTCTTCTTTTTTGCTTCTGCTTCTTGAATTGATCTATCTTGATTTCCTGACTTTGTGGTATGAACTTCTATGGTAGGAAACTGCTGTTTTGTTTTGTTTTTTTCTTTCTGGATCTGCCTCTGATGATGTAAGCTGTTGACCCTGTCTGGCCTTAGGCAGTCTGTTTAGGACTTCCAGGAATTTACTGTCTGTGGCTGTCTCCTTCAGCTGTTAATCTAGTGACTTTGCACTCAGCAGTCCGGCTTAGAGACACCATAAGGCAGGTCAGAGTCCCTCCTGGGGGTGGAGTTATTGGGTCCTTTCATGCTGCTGCCACTCAGGGGAATGGTCTGCCTGAGCCAGATGGCTGCTGCCATATGGAAAAGGAGTCATCACCGGGATCCCTCTGGCTACTCTCTTCATTCTCTCCCCAAAGCCTACATCCCCAGACTCTCCTCAAGTGTCTCCAGACCTCTCTGTGCCCCCTTTAGCCAGGGATCTACTACCTGTGGCTGCCACTCTGTACTCAGCCATCAGGCTTTAGCACAACCAGGCCCAGGCAGAGCCTCCTGGGGCGGGGGGCTATTGGGTCCTCTCATGCTGTTGCCACTCAGGGGAGTGGTCTGCCTGAGCAAGATGGCCACTGCCACATGGGGCATGAGTCAGCACCGGGATCCCGCTGGCTACTCTCTCAGTTTTCTCCCCAAAGCCTCCTTCCCCAATCTCTCCTCAGGCATCTTCAGCCCACTCTGCCCCCACCTTTGCTGGAGAACAGGGTAAGTAGCTGCAGATAAAAATTATGTGTTGGTTCTTTAAATGGCTCTTTGCATCTACAGCCGCCTGTCTCTGGCAGAGAGCAACCCTGCCGCTTTTTGCAGCTGGTTGTTATCTGTGTACTTCTTGGGCTCTGGTGCTGTGGGCTGGAGATCCCTGCTTATGGTTTAGACCTTGCTCATCTCAAGGGGATCCAACTGGCCATTTCACTATCCTTCTGGTGCTGCCGCCTGTGGGCCCCACCCACCTTCTCAGATCTCTACCACACTCCTTACCAGTCAGGTTGTGCTAAAGCTGATTCTTCTGTCTGTCTGAGGTTAAAAGGCTTCTCCTTTGCTATATATAGTTCAATTGTTTATTCCAGATGATTTCTCCACAATTTAGTTGTAAGTCAATGTTGGTCCTGGGAGGTCAGCGTGACTTCCAGTCACTCCTCCACCATCTTGATTCTCTTAATTTTTTAAATTTCAAATATGATCTTAAAAATAAACACCTCCTTTAATTTCTGTATTATTTTTATATTTCCTTTTTCTCATATGCATCATATCAAGAAGCTCTAAGATCATAATTGTAGAATTGTAGCCATAAAAAATTGGATCATGGGAATGTAAAGAAAAGGTATAGAGCAATATTCTATATTTATATGGCCACAAATTTTAGGAAAATACAAAATAGAAGTAGGGAAAATCTGCATGCATCATTGTACAAGGTTTTGTGTACTCTAATATTCTGCCAAGGACACAAAGTGCACATGGAGAATACAATGCAATTGAAGGCAGCCCCTACCTGCTTGGTGCTGCTCTGGCCCTGAGCTGACAAAGACTTCTGTGATGGGCTCAGTAAATAAAAATCACAGCTAGGAAATAAGAGCTTATCTAAAAGTAACTACAATGTGCTTTGGAATGCGACAGCTATAATCTCTCAAAGTGCAGACAGGAAGCGGTCCAACAATTTTTGTTGAATGCCAAAGGGACTTTCCAAAACACCTTATAAGTTGGCCAATACTTCTAAGGTGCTGTTATCACAAGACCAGTGAAAATAATTTTTTTCCCCACTTCAGGAATACAATTAACAGTGTCAAATCCTCTTCTCTCCCGCAAAAGGTTAGGAGGGAGGGATAGAAGCAATTACACAGTTTCCTGACAAACTGTTTCCAACTTTCCCTTCTAAATCAGCCCCATACTTTCACACTGCCTACTATTACAGAAACACAGGGTTACACTATTGACTTTATAATAGGCACAACAAATAGTCATTTGTCAATTCTAATCTTCCTTAGCCTTTCATGGCATTGGTTAAATTTCTGCCTCCTTGACGAAGCATCCTCCTCTATAAACTTCCCTGAAGTTAGTTTTTTTCTTCTTTTTATTTTGCTCCCTTTAATACTGTTGTCTGTTTCTGTTCTTAGTCCTTAAGTACAAAGGGTTGAGTTCATTACATCCCCCTTATTATTAACCACATTTAAAATATTTCGCTTATCTCAAAGGATATATCTATTATGCATGTACACATACTCACATTTGGCTAATATTCATTTATTGTTTTACATTTTTTTATTCTCTAATTTCCATTTATATTCTCCTTAGTTCCCACAGGCAAATAATCTCATGTATTTGATATGTTTCCTTGAATTTGTATGTATCTTTTTAAAATAAATAATTTGACTCATTTGTCAAGTTTTTAACTTAACTAATATTGGATTACAGATTTTATTTTGTACTTCTTTTTTTCAATTCTCATTAAGTATTTCAGATGCAAACATGAACTTCTTTTCACTACTACATTGTACCACAGGGTAACCATTAGCTTTTGTGAAGCTATGCTGTAATAAAAAGTCATTAATTATAGTGACTTACAAAAACAAAACTTTGATTCTTATTTGTATCACATGTTGTCTGTGTCTCTGCTCTACATTCTCTTCACACTGAGATCTCTGTGAAGGAAAAGCCCCTACCTATAGCAGAGCGATTCTTATGACAGAAGGAAAGAGACACAGAAGACCCATGCCATAGTTCTTAAAGCTTCTGCTTAGAAAACCTACATGTCATTTCCATGCACATTTCAATGATCAAGGGAAGTCACATTTCCAATATTACAAGGATTGGGTGGGAAATATAATTTTTTTCATAGGATGAGCCCAATAAGGAGGCTATTATAAGGAATGCAGTTAATATTTTAACAATAATACACTTGCCACACATATTGTGTACTTGCCACATTATCCATTTCCTCATATATTATCTTTGATTTCTAATTTCCCACTTTCACAAATGACAATTTGATAAATATTCCCTACTTGTCCCATAAGTACCAAACACATATTTCTTTGGAATATAAACTCACAAGTAGAATTACTGAATTATGAACAAATACCGGAATTGAGTAAAAACTGAGATTTCTCTTCAGGACAACTACAAAAGTCTGTACATTCTATATCAGTATGCAAAAACACCAGATTTTCTATATGGCAATCATCACTAGTAATCACCCAGCTTTATAAGTTTTGAAAAACTGATGGATAATGAGTAATACTTCATTGTTTTAGTGGGTATTTCTCCTATTCTCAGTTATTTTAAGCAGCTAATCATATAGCTATTTCTTTCCTTTTTTTATGCTCTTTTGCTCATCCCTCATATCCCAGTGCCTCTATAAATAATTTTGTTATTTTCCCAGTTTTTATCCTTGGGACTTTTTGTTTCATCTGCTGAATATCTGTGAGGCTCTCATTCCAGTTCTGTATCTTCAACAGCCACTTATACAAAAAGAAAATAGCTCTCACATTTATTTCTTTAGTCTGTTGAATACTAATAAGTCATCTTAACAGGAGTTCAGTAGCTCTCTGGTTATAATCTGCCCTGATTGAGCCTACTTTCATATATACCACTTTTACTTGATGATAGAGGGCTATTGTACACACGCAACTTTATAGCTTGGAGGGTGAGATAGTACTCAGTTTCATGGTGGACAGAGCAGGTCACATGGTAACTTGATGGCTCATGGTTAAACATTCAGTCTCTGCTAAGGCCCAGTAGAAAGCCAAATGCTATTGCCCAAAAGGATAGTAGTTACCCACGGAAGATGACAGGTTTATGCTCCAAAATTCTAAAGGTCTGAGCTGAGATTCATGTACAGAGACCTGCCAAAAACTCTAAACAACATCCCTATCTACCACTGACACCTCAGCACCCTTGGGCCTGCTAGGTCCCGTGGGCCAGCTAACAGAACAGCTTGCATAGAAGCCTAGACTCACTACAGGGCCCTCTCTTTTTGGAGAATTCATTCAAAGCTAGTAGCTTTGTGGGTCACTAGGTAAATAGGACACAGAACATATTCCTAGATGAGGAATACATTGTCTCAAAAATCCAAAGGCGGACTTTGGGCATTGTGTTTCATGTGGTCATAGGAGAGAAGAGATGCAACAAATTATTTCTACCTTAGAAAGGATATTTTGACACGTACCACAATGCTGGACCTCGAGAAATCTTACTGAGATATAAGGCTCCTGAGTTTTTCGTCAGTTTTGTTTTTTATTTATTTTTATTCCTTTAAAGATTTTATTTAATTTTTAGAGCGGGGAAGGGAGACAGTGAGGGAGAGAAACATAAATGTGTGGTTGCCTCTTGCAAGCCTCTAACTGGGAGTCTTGCCCACAACCCAGACATGTGCCCTGACCTGGAAATCAAACTGGCAACCCTTTGGTTCACAGGCCAGCACTCAGTCCACTCAGCCACACCAGCCAGGGCAGTTTTTGTCAGTTTTATTTCCCATTCCCAACACATAGATATCTTACCAATAAGTGTAAAGTAGTTGGTACTTTTTTTTGCTAAGTCCAAGGTAATGGACCAGTGTGATATCTTGTGGAAGGGAAAGTCCATCAAGATTCCTGTGAACTTTATTTTGAATAGGACTGGGGAAATGATGTTGTGGACTGAATTTTGTCCCCTCTAAACCTTATGTTGAAGCTCTAGTCTCCAATATGGTTTTAATTAGAGATAGGGCCTGTAAGGAGGTAATTCAAATTAAATAATTTCATGAGGGTGAGGCCCTTACCCAATAGGACTAGTGACCCTATAAGAAGAGACAGAGATACCAGGGTTGCACACGCACTGAAAAAAAGGCCATGTGCAGACATAGCAGTAAGGTAACCATTTGTAAGCCAAGGAGAGAAGTCTTATGAGCAACCAAATCGGCTGACACCTTGACTTCCAGCCCCTAGAACTGTGAGAAAATAAATCCATGTTGTATAAGGCATGCAGTCTGTGGTATATATATATATTTTTAATGTCAGCCATAGCAGACTCATACAGTTGATATATCCCTGAGGTAGGAGAATGAAAGCATATTGTTGACCTTGTCACCTGAAAACTAACTGCTTCTGGGGGTCCTTACTAACAAGGATGGAGAAAAAGCATTTGCCAGATTAGTAGCTATATATCAATTACCAGGAAATGTAGACATTTGCATAAACAACAAAATCACTTCTGGTACAGCAACTGGAGTCACCACCTGCTTATGCTTGTGATAATTCACTGTCATTCTCCAAGGTCCACCTGTTTTCTTCACAAGCCAAATAGGTAACTGCTTGAATGAGGAAGTGGTCAGAATTACCACTCTCGCATCTTTCAAGTCTTTAATGGTGTCACTAATATTTGCACTCCCCCCAGGAGTGAAGTATTGCTTTTGGTTTACTGTTTTCCAAGGTAGAGGCAGTTCTAATGGCTTCCACCTGCCATTTCTCAGCAAGAGTCCTCATTCCACTGGTAATGGAACCAATGAAGGGATTCTGCCAGCTGTTGAGTTAATCTAATCCAACTATTTATTTGGAACTGAGGAGATAATCAAAGGATGCGGTTGGGGACCCACTGAACCCTCTATGAAGCAGACCTGAGCTAAGATTTCATTAATTGCCTGACCATCATTAAGCCCCTTTGCTGACTAGTAAACCACAGTGACACTTTGGGTCTCCTGGAATTAGAGTTAGTTCAGAGCCAGTGTCTATAAGTTCCTGAAATGTCTGATTATTTCCTTTTCCCCAATACACAGTTACTCTTGTAAAAGGACATAATCCTTTTGGGGGAGGTATGCAAATTGACTTATGTTTAAAAATGAATTGGCAGGGCCATGACTCTCTCTTTTTATAATTCAGGTTACACTTTTAATAACTTAACCTAACATTCTTCTACTTCCACAAGTCAAGTAAAACTTCAGTCTATTTTCTGTCTATTTCACTTCTAGGAACAACCTGATGATTTCTGCTTTGACTCTGATGTCCATTAAGATAAGTACATCCATTTTGACTTTAGCAGTTGAATGCTGCCACTTGGCCCTTGATTCCATGGGTCTAATTACTACTTCTAAATCATTTAAGTTTCTCAATTCAGTGACCACAGTTCTCATTGTAAGATGTAGCCTACAGAGAAGAGCCATTGCAAAATTCTGTAAAACTGATTAAAATTTATTTCTTACCATCTTGGTATAAGGTGTGTCTTCTGGATCCTCTCAAGTAGGTCGTAAATGACCAATCTACTCCAAGATCCCAAACTCCCCACATCTTGGCTTCTCTTTCTCTAGCAGGGGTCTCCAAGCTGCAGCCTTCAAGCCACATGTGGCTCAGGATGGCTATGAATACAGCCCAACACAAAATAGTAAATTTACTTAAAACTTTATGAGATTTCTTTATGATTACATGTCACAATGTATTTAATGTGTGGCCCAAGACAACTCTTTTTCCAGTGTGGCCCAGAGATGCGAAAAGCTTGGACACCCTTCCAGAATATCAGACAGGTCTTACATTTCTAACTCATTTTACTGTGAACTAATTTTGGTCCATGTTTCAGCCAATGAACCCCTTCTAATCTTATTAGAGCCCTTTCTAACTCTCTGAGCTGTGATATTAAATATAGAATTTCTGCTTAATGGGCCCAGGTTAATAAATTTAGGCTGGTCTATCTTTATATTCCTTTCACTATTATTCCACTTTCTTAATATCCATTCCCATACATATTCTCTGAATTTCTGTTTCTATATTAGAACATTTGAGTCATTTTGGAGAGTAACAGACCTCCTGATGGGTCATACTCTGGGGCTAGCTGGGACTTGAACCTAGTTATCAGTATGGTAGCATAAAGGGATAGTAGGGATGAGTTCTGAGAAGAACTACTGGTATCTTGCAAGGCAACTGCTTAAGGGGAGGCCATTAGAGTTTTCTTAGGCAATGCAAAGTTAATCCCCTTAGATGGGTGTGGTAAGCCTGTTTTTATTGGCACATCGGAATTTAGGGGCTCGATGTCCCCTACTTCATCATGTTCTTCACATATACCCTGAATCCAATTTTGAGGATCCTATTTCTTCCCAATCAGTGCTCTTATTTAATAAAAGTAGACACCATGTGAGGCTTGGAATTCAATTTAGGTTGTAATTCAGCCATTAACAGGTTGAGACTTTGGATTTGTTTTTCAACAATCTCAGCCCTATGGTTAAGGGTGACAAGGGTCTCTTTCAGGGCATGCATGAAAGTTTTCAGGTCATTTATGTGGTGTTCAAACTAGGAATTCTAATCCCTGAGTTCATCTCTTTTTCTTCCCTACTTCGTCCTGCAATGTTAGGAGCAACCAGCAAATCTCATTTTACAAATTATCATGTAACAGGTGTGTCCAAAAAAAAGTCTAACCATTGTTAATATAATGACAATGGTTTGTGTGACATCAGTGTAATCTGGCCTCCAAAGAAAGCAGATGGAACAATGATGACTTCGTTATACTAGACAGTGGGAGCAGTAGAAACCACTGAGTGAGCATGTGTACTGTCTAGCCGTTGCATTTAAACTGACTGAGTACAGCAGTCAATCTGTATCAAATTTTGTGTTAAGCTTAAATGTTCCTCCACAGAAACTATTCAGATGATTCAGAAGGCCATAGCTATGGGCAACTGGTGATTGGCAGCTTCAACATGACAACATGACTGCTCACGCATCATGTCTTATGCAGAGTTTTTTGGTGAAATTTCAAATCATCCAGGTGACTCAGCGCCCCCCCTAACAACACATATTTGGCAACTTGCAACTTGTAGCTTTTCCCAAAACTACAATCACCTTTGAAAGGAAAGAGATTTCAGAACTTTGATGAGATTCAGGAAAATATGACAGGGCAGCTGATGGAGATTGGGAGAACTGTGTGAGGTCCCAAGGTGCCTACTTTGAAGGGAACTGAGGCATCATTGTCCTATGTACAATGTTTCTTATATCCTGTATCTCCTTCAATAAAAGTCTCTACTTTTCATAGTACATGGTTGGATACTCTCTGATCAAACCTTATACACTGTAAACTAGATTTTTGCTTCCTGTAAGTGTTTGTTTAGGAGAATACCATGGTGATATATTTTGCTTATCTCTATTGACAGATCATGTCATGGATTATCAATGTTCTCTTTACTACTGGAAATAGAATCATTAGTCATTAGTATCTTTGAATCTAATAAGATTAAACAGTCATTCTAGAAACCCCAGAATCAATTCAAAAAAGTCATTCTTAAAATTTTGTGTCTGTAGAACCACTCTCTATATCAAAATCTGTATTAGACAGAGTTCTCCAGAGAAACAGAACCAACAGGATGTGTGTATATGTGTTCAAAGGGATTTATAATAAAGAATTGACTTACATCATAATAAAGGCTCACATTAAATAAGAAGAAAGGTTCAAAATCAAAATTTAAGTTTCCTATTAAAAAGACAGAAAAAGAAGTGCAAATTAAATATAAACTTATATAAGAAGGAAGTAATATTTATGAGTATAAGTCAGTGAAATAGAAAACTAACAACTATGAAGAAAACCAAAAATTGTATTTTGAAAAAAATATAATTAATTGATCTTTAGCTAGATAAATCAATAAAAAGTGAGATAAAACATAAATCACCAATATCAAAATTAAAGAGGGAGCCATTGCTACAGATTATAAAGACTGCAAAATGAAGATAAAGAAAATTGATCCATAACTATGCTAATTAACTAGCTTACATGTAATAACATTTTTTGAAATTCTAAAATTATCAGATGAAATGACTCAAGAATAAATAAAAATATCTAAATCTCCCTATGTCTATTAAAGAAAATGAAGTGTTAATTAAAAGCCATTTCACAAAGAAAACTAAACCAATATGACAGCACTAGCAATTTATATCAAACACTTAAAGAAGAAAGTATGCCTTAAACAGTATCTTTCAGTAAATAGAAGAAGAGGACAAAAACACTCTCTCACTGATTTTATGAGGGAAAATTACCATGGTACCAACTGGACAAAGACAACACAAAAAGATGTATAAATCACTTGCAAATACTTATACAATTTTAAGAATATTAGGTAATTAAGTCCAATAATATATAAAAAAATGATAATTCAGCAAGATAAAGTTGGGTTTCTCTTGTAAATGTAAGGATTTAATATTTTAAAAATTGATAAAATTTAACAGAATAATGGAGGAAAATATTGTATCATTCCAATAGATGCAGAAAAGTATTTAACACAATTTAAAATGCAGTCTTGATAAAAGTCTTCTACAAACCAAAAATAGGAAAAAATTTCCTCAATCTGATAAATATTATCTAGAATTTATATAGAATTACAAAGAAACCAGAAATAGTAGTGTAATGTACAAACTGTATGAAATCATTTTCATGAAGTTGTTGCCGAGAAATAATTACCGATAGAAATAAAAATTAGAAAAGAAACACCTTATGGGGTTATGGGGATGTACTGGATAAGAACTTTCTGTACTAGTGGAAACATCCTGTATCTTGTTTGAGGTGTTTACAAGATGTATACAATTGTCAAAACTTACTGAGTTTTTAACTTAAAACACTGTATATAAACTTCACATCAACATTTTAAAAATATGAAGGGTGTATCTAACAGAACATTGTAAGATATTTGGTATGTAGGTAAAGCTGAGATAAATGTGGGAAACATGAGAATTTAGTGAGAAACATTAAATAAACAAAGAGCCACAAGAGTAACAGCCTGGGTGAAACAAGAAAATTAGGCACTGCTTGCGAAGTGTTTTCTATCCTAAACTGAAATTTGGAGATTATATTAGATAGGAAAAGGGGTACATCCTGAGCAAAGGAGAGACCTATGATAATTGGATTTGGGGAAATTTAGATAGTGAAAGAAATCTGAGCAACAAACCTGATCAGATACCAATGCAAGATTGTTTGCAGGCCTGGTTGGACATGGCAATAGAAAATTAGAGAAAAATAGGAAGAGGAGGTACATGGAATGGTCAATGGCACCAAGAGGGGTAAATCATACAGAGTTCTTTTTCTGTCTTGCAGAATCTAAGATTTGATTCTAAGAGCTACAATTTCCCCTCCCCTCCCATGCAAGTTTGATCTTTGTCCGTGCATTTGCTCCAGCTATGTGAGAAACTAACTCTTAGTGCCTGCTGATTTGAGACTAAGTGCAAGTTCAGGAAATGTTTTCAGCTTGTCAATCCCCACCCCTCGCCTTATTGTCTACGGAGGGCATGCAGCCTGGGCATCATAACCTCACTTAGAGATCTGCCTGAGGTGCACAGTTTCTCCAGGGGGTGGTGTAGCAAGTTGCAAAAGTCAATTTATGACATTCTTGTGTTCCTAAAAGATCACAGTCAGCTCTATTTGATTTTAATGTGCCCAGTGGGAGAGTACAGGGGATAATGTTCAGGAGCACTTTGCATTTAAATGATTCCTTTATTCCAAGAAATTTACAAATGTTATATCATTAAACAAGGTTCCTTTTGAGATACATTAACGTAAATACAACATTATGATGCCTTTCTCATAGTGGTACAATATTATGTGGTTCAGGAAGAGAGGTCTAAAAAACGTCATTCAAGAATAGTGCACACTAATCAATATGTAACAATAGTAACATCTTATATACTCTTAGTTCTGCCTCTCTCACTAGGTCCAGAATTTTCTAATAACTACCTGACCTTTGAAACTACTCACCTTCGTCTCATAAATGGAACAAATAATAGTTTCCTTTCTAATTCATAAGTTGTTATGAACACCAAATAAGACAATAAATATGAAAATAGACAGGTAAATATTGTACAGATGTAACACATTTCTTGTTTATCTTCATATTAACATACCCTACACAGTACCTTCTAGAGAGTAGGCCTTCAGTGCAGATTGCATCATGGTTGTTAGCTAATGAAATACCGGAAACCTCAAGACATATAACATTAAGCTTTAACTTTGAACTGTATGTTTTTTAAATATTAAAAAATATATTAAGGTCATTCACTTTTGTATTAACAATAAAGACACTAAATAACTAATGCATTTTTTCCGGATTGCTAAATGATATGGGTAGTTAATAACAGGTTGAAATTAGACTCTAGATGACCTAGGGCTTTATATTTAGTGATTTTAAAACGATTGTTATAAAGGAGTCTAATTTAGTTTAAGATAAACATTTTAAATATTTGAATCATGTAGAGAAATTTCAAGAAAATTGGAAGTATCAGAGCAGTTTACCACCAAGCATCAAAATTAAAATGACCTAAAAAGAGTAGAAAATATTCTCATTCTGAAGAAAATATAAAAAGAAAAATATATATAAATATTAACAAGATAGCTTTTTTTAAACCAAAGGAAATAAATTTAGTCACAGAATTCCAGAAAGGATTTGTTGAGAGATTAAACATCATAGACAGCATGATTATAGAAACACAGTAAAATTTTCAATAAAATTTTCTTAATTAACCCCAATTAATTTGGAATTTTGATAATGTGTACAGTAGTTGAACCAAACACAACTTCATATATGTGTTTAAAAAAGGGAGGGTATATTAAAAATACTTAGACTATGGAGTCAGTAGAATATATTTACAGATAATATACTTAGAAATGTCATTGTTTAAAAGAACTTCAAAAGCACGGATTTAAATGTTTCGCTTATGATCCTTGCTAATTATCCTTTGCTTGTGAATGTCCAATTTTGGTAGTGTGCTTCAAGCTAAGCTCTTATGACTGAAAAATCATAAAAGTTCATACATTTTTAAAAGCCTGTAATTCAAATTTTTAAGATTTTAAAATTGACCAACTTGTGCCTACAAATTACTGAGAATCAATCATGCAACTAGCTGAACAAAAGCAAAAGAAGATGAAGGAGACACCACATCTCAGATGTGGTGGCAAAATGATTGTCCATCAAATTCAGTTAGAACTTTGAGCACAGGTTAAGAAGGGGAAAGGGAGGAAGACTTGCCAGCCATCAGAATTAGAGATGTCCAAAGAATAACTGAGAAATTGTACATTGGACTTTGAAATCTTTGATAAAAAGGCTCTATAGGACACATTAATATTAGCACAGTGTTTAATGTTTTAATTAGATGTGTTTTGCTATGCTGTGCCAAAGTAATTTTTGAAGCTGATTGCATTTTTGCCTGCTTTATTCTTTGAAACTCAGTCACTCTTAGTAAAAGAAAAATGAGGTAGATTACATATGAAGGAAAAATCTAATGATTAAAGAATGCGTGGTTTTTCCCTCACATGAAATAATACTCTAAAGTTTCTCATTGGGAGTATAACATTCATTTTTTTATAGAGAGAAGAATATTGTATTAGGTAGCAAATCATTATGAAGTTGGGTATTTAGCAAAATTTTCTTTGTTGTATTAAAAAATCCTGGCATCTGCTCTGTGCAATGCTCTACTGGCTTTGATCATAAAAGCTTTTAATCATTGATAACATTTATGTGTTAAGTGTACCTTTCTTTGTGTTTGGCAAGCCCAGTTGTTGGTTACTTCTTAAAATGTAAAAAGTATGTCAATAAATTTTAACTTAAATTATAATTTAATATTGATAAATATAGAAAGTATAAAATATTTCCTTAAAAAACAAAATTTTTACAAGTATATTATTTTAGTTGGCTTAGTAATTTTTTTAATACATAAAACCAAAAAATAGTCATTAAAGACTTACCACTTTTCTTTCTGCCGTGTAGATTATCTTTTGCAAATTACTCAGGAAAAAATATGTAGTTTCAATTCATGTAGAGTTTCTTTGATCTTCATGTAAATAAACAGGTTGCCTTTCTCTCATAGGATTCTTCCTTTAATATGATTTCTTTCATCAAGTAGTTTATCTCATCTCTCTGAACATCAAGGTAGTTGGCTTCAGAACTTCAAACAGGCATTTCCTACACATTTACAGGAAATACATTAAATGCTGTAGATGACAAACTTCCTCTCAACTTCCCAGCAAGACAGAGCAGGAGACATTTTAAGTTGCACCCCAGTTGGTGGGAGACACATCCTATGTTGTAGTCATAATATTCTAGACAAACACCAGGCATTCCCTTCCACTGAAGGCAAAAAATAAATAAATAAAGTATAGTGAAATAAGGGACATCTGTGTGCTGATATGGTGTGCTAGTTTGACAGGACATGGGGAGCAAATCAAGAAAGATGACTGAAGAGAAGCCCGTAAATTAAGTTTTAAGACCAAATGTTTATTACAATAAGAAGGTTTACAATAGAAAATTCAGCGAAATTGGTCCAAGTGTTAGACATGGTATTAGTTTAGCTTGAGAAGGTCAATGAGGATTTGATCTGTTCTTATTTTACCAAGCCAGCTTTAATTTGCCTGAATTCTTTTAACTCCCACTTGGCTCAGCAACTTTATGATTCTTGACAATGTGTGAAATGCATTTTTTCATGTCTTTGAAATTTGACTGGTTTCTAGCTGACTGAACCAGTCAGCTAGCTGTTAAGCCAATTTTCCTAGCTTCAGAAATTAGAGAATTTTTTAACTGACTCTAAACATAAGATCTAAACTGGAGCAAGGATATTGTCACATCATGATTTTCAGATTGTTAAATTGATAATCTTATTGAGGAACTTTTATTCAAGAAACTTTTTTAGTATGGCAGAAAGAAAATAACATAGATTCTGTATTAAGAAGTAAATGTTATAGTATATATTTTTTATTCTGAATTTTAGAAAGACTTGTTAAATTTATCAATAATCATGAAAATTGAAAATATCTTTCATTTGCTCAGGACTTAGGTTTTTTCAAAATGCTTTAATAACATAGTTATTCAATGGGCAACTGCTTGCTATAAGCAAGGCTCCACAGACTAAAAAGATGCCTAAGAACTCTTATACACTGTTATCTATAACAAAAATAAAAATTGGTATAGCCATTATGAAAAAAGTGCAGGGATTGCTCAAAAAATTAAAAATAGAATTACCACATGGTCTAGCAATCCCATTATGGGTATATTCAATGGAAATAAAATCAGTATTTCAAAGAGATATTTGTGCTCCTATGTTCACTGCATGATTATTCACAATAGCTCAGATATGGAAACAACCTAAGTGCTGTGAATAAATAAATGGATAAAGAAAATGTTATATGTACATATATATGTTATATATACACATAATTATTATATATTACACATGTACACATATTATGCATATATATTATATATGTATTAGATATACATATAAATATTATTCAGCCTTAAAAAAGGAAGTAAATCTTATTTGTGACAATAAGGAGGAAACTGAAGGACAATTATGTGAAGTGAAATAAACCAGACACAGAAAGAAAAATATAAAATATCTCATTATTATATGGCATCTAAAACATCAAATTTTTATAAGGAGAGAGGAGAATGGTGGCTGCCAGGGGCTGGGAGGAAGGGGAAATGGGGAGATATTGTTAAAAAGAAAAAGATTTCAGTTATGTGGGGTAAAAAAATTCCACATATCTAATGTACAGCTTGGTGACAATAGTTAATAATACTGTATTATATACTTGTAATTTACTGATATAATAGGTCTTCAGTGTTTTCCCATACACATACAAAAATGTGGCTGAGGTGATGAATATAAGAAGCTCCATTGTGCTAATCATTTTATAATGTTTATGCATATTAAACAATCCTCTTGTATACTTTAAATATATATATAATTTTTTTCAATTATTCCTCAATAAAGCTGAGGAAAAAAAGTGACTGCAACACTTTTTCTTACCACTAGGCAATCACATTATTACTAGATAATTAGCTATCTGACTAAAATCTCTTAATCAGAGGAGTTACTACCTTTACCTTAGAGGATTATTTTTAAAAGTGTTATCAGAGATAGGAGATACTTTTTTTTCCTCCCAATACATCAGCCAGGGTTGCCTTAGAATGGACATTGTATTTTACATAAGTCTTGAATGATAAATAGACTTTGTCTACATAGGTAGATATTGAAGATGGAGGCAACTGAACAGTTTAAGTAGAACAATAAATATCTAAATTAAAATACATACAAGTATCTATGGTGAATGAAGTATGGCCATGATGGACACATATATGGTGAAACAACATTTTCACATATATTTTTTGGCATTAGTGAAGCAGGGCAGCATAAAGGTTATGATCTCAGGGTCTGAAGACAGGTTCTAATTCAAATATTTATTCAGCAGTATAGGTAGAATAGCCTTGGGCTAGTTACTTACTTTAGTAAGTTTTGGTTTCCTTAGTTACAAAAGAGTGAGCATAATAAAACTTGGTTAATATTCAAATATAGATTAGACTTCTCATCAAAATGGCGGCATAGGTAAACATGGCTCGCCTACTCACAAAACCACATCAAAATAACAACTAAGCTATGCAACCACCATCACTCTGTACTATTAGAAATTGAATTAAATGGAAGTCCAACAACTATGGATTTAAAGAAACCACATCGATGCAGAGTGGTAGGAGAGACAGAGATGTGAAACAAGCTGGTCTCACAGCCACATGTGGTGGATAAATATAAGGGAAGGGTATCTTGGGACTGAGAACTCGCATCAGAGGCTTCCCAGCTCAGGGTTCCAGTGAAAGAAGAAAAGTACCCATAACTTCTGGCTGCTAAAATCAGTTGGGATTGTCAGTGGAAGAAACTTCTAGAGTCCCAAGCAGTTCCTCTTGAACCCACACATGGACTTATTGAAACTCCCTCTCTCAGTGCTCCAGCACCAGGATATCAGCTGGAAAGCTACCAGTGGCATACAGAAAAAAACTGAAGTGTCTAGTATCAAGGCAAGAGCTGGGGGACAGTTTTCTCCCAGACAGAAAGGCGAGCAGAGACCATTGTCCCTTTTCTGAGCACTTCCCTGACAAAGCCACAGAGCCAGTAGTCTGGTGCCATACCTAAGACTCTATCAACCTGGCTCACACTGTTTGTCCCACCCTAGAGATCCATGGAGACTTCATCCAATCCAACTTATTAGCTACCCAAGCTGCTATTCCCTATGAACAGCTGGTCTTGACTAGTGCTTCACAACTTCCCAAATCCTCTCAAACAACCAACAGTCAACCTCAGTAGCCTGCAGCCCCCTTAACTCTTGCTAAGTGGTCCCAGATCCAGCACTAGCAGCAGCCAGCCCAGATTCACAGCATGGCTTCACTTGGGAACCTCCAAGCCCAGCACATGAGCAGCCATCTCAGACTGCTTTCTAGCACATGCAGGGTGGCCCCAGGCAGAATACAGGTGGGGCTTGTATTGTTGGCCTGTACCACTGAGGAAACACCAGAGCCTGCAACCAAGTGGACAGCTACAGACCATATTGAAGCACCACCATACTACCCCTGAACAGCTGTTCCTCCCCAGAAGCCAGAAGTGGCAGTCAGTGGTCAAAGCCAGTCCCTGCAACTGACTGGTCTGGGTAAATTCCTCCCATTGACATGCCAACAACAATCAAAGCTCAACTAGAAGACGAGGTTGTACTCAGAATACACAAAGGTGCACCTTGAGGTTCTAGCTGGAGCGACAATGGGGGCTGTGCAACAGAATTCTACAGGACACCTACTACATTAAGCCACACTACTAAGTTAGGGAGTCATATCAGCTCTACCTAATACGTAGAAACAAACACACTGAGGCTGACAAAATGAGGAGACAAAGAAACATGGCCTAAATGAAAGAATAAATCAAAACTCCAGGAAAAAAACTAAACAAAATGCAGATAAGCAATCTATCAGATGCAGAGTTCAAAACACTACTTATAAGGGTGCTCAAGGAACTTAACAAGGACCTCAACAGCATAAAAATTATCCAGTCAAAAATGAAGGATAATTGAAATAAAGAACACTTTACAGAGAAACAGCAGTAGAGTGGATGAATCTGAGAATCAAATCAATGATTTGGAATATAAGGAAGCAAAAAACAAGAACAACAAGAAGTAAAAAGAATTCAAAAAAACCATGTATAGTATAAGGAGCCTCTGGGACAACTTCAAGTATTCCAACATTTGCATAATCCCAGTGCAAATATTGGAATGGTGTCAGGTGGAGAAGAGAAAGGGCAAGAAATTGGAAATCTATTTGAAAAAAAAATGAAAGAAACCTTCCCTAATTTGGTGAAGGAAATAGACATGCAAGTCCAGGAAGCACAGAGAGTCCCAGACAAGATGGATGCAAATAGGCCTACTCCAGGACATGATTAAAATGCCAAAGGTTAAAAATAAAGAGATAATCTTAAAAGCAGCAAGAGAAAAGAAGTTAGTTACCTACAGGAGAATTCACATAAGACTATGAGCTGATTTCTCAAAAGAAATTTTGCAAGCTAGGAAGAATTGGAGAGAAATGTTCAAAGTCATGAAAAACAGGGACCTACAGCCAAGATTTCTGTACTCACAAAGCTATCGTTTAGAATCAAAAGAGAGATAAAGAGCCTCCCAGACAAGAAAAAAACTAAAGGAGTTGAACCAAACCATTATAATATGAAATGTTAAAAGGACTTACTTAAGAAAAAGAAAAAAGATCAAAACAATGAACAATAAAATGGTAATGAAGACATATCTATCACCACTTGAATCTAAAATACAAACTAAGCAAGCAAGAAGAATAGAGACAGAATAATGGATATGGAGAGTGTTTTAAAGATGGTTGTCAGATGGGAGGGGGATATGAGGGAATGAGTGAAGAGATTAAGGGATTAAGAAGTACAATTTGGTAGTTACAGAATTCCCATGGGTATGTAAAGTACAGTATAAGAAATGGAGTAACCAATGCGCTCACACGCATGACCTGTGGACATGAACAATGGTGTGAGGATTGCCTGGGGGAGTGGGGGCTGCTGGGTGGAGGGGGGCAAAGGGGAAAAAATGGGGACAACTGTAATAGCATAATCAATAAAATATAATTAACAAAATAGATTAAGTAAAGCAGTAAAGAGTTTTTCATGACATCCAGAACATAAAACAAACAATTTTTATCTGGTTAGTTACCTGAAATTTACTATGACAGAATATTCGCTATGTTCTTTTTCATTTTAAAATGCAAACTCTAAATGGTGAAATGTCATTATAATTACCTAGAGCAATATGAGCTAGCGCTCACATCTTCTCACTTTTGATTTATAGGTGTTTCCACTACAATAATTTGCTACTGTATAATTTTGTATTTTCTATCTTTTAAATCATGAATAGTTATGACACCTGTAAGTCTTCATTCAGACTAGTCCATCAGCTTGGAATACCCACCTCTGCAAAAGGTTCTGATTTCCCTCTTTTTTAAAAAGATTTTATTTGTTTATTTTTTAGACAGAGGGTAAGGGAAGGAGAAAGAGGGAGAGAAGTATCAATGTGTGGTTGCCTCTTTTTCACCCCCAACTGGGGACCTGGTATGCAACCCAGGCATGTGTCCTGGGAATCGAACCAGCAACCTTGTGGTTCGCAGGCTGGAGCTCAACCCACTGAGCCACATCAGCCAGGGCTGATTTCCCTCTTTTAAGCACAAAGATCATATGTAAAAAAGCATTTTTACTTTTACTGCAGGGAAGAGCTCTTGTTCCTTCTTTGAAATTTTAAAGCTCAGAAAGTGATGGTACCTACATTAGAAACTGAAGAACAAGTTTATGAATTCTCTTTATATCCATCTGAAAATGATATATTTCATTAGTTATTTTTGTCCATGTTATGGGCAATAGTAATTCATACATCCTCTCACTCATTTATTAATTTAATTTTTAAATGCATACTTAACATCATATTTGTAGAAACATGTCGGAGTACAAAAAAAATTTAAAAAAACATAAGAAAGCATATAATTACTAGGTTCCATTTGTTAAAGAAATCAATATACATTGGGAACATGATCAAATAATTAAAGCAAAAATATTGTCAGTATACACTCATTTTTGTTGTAGCAAGATTTGAGATTATTGCTGAAGATATTTTATCTCATGAAAACTTTAATTTTGACTCCTCTACACTGAAGACCTTAAGACCTAATTGCTTTCAGTGCTACAAGCAAGTTTCCACTCACTTTTCTTTTTCTTTTTACTTCTACCCATTCAATATAGTCATTAAACTACACATCTGTTTTTTAGTCATCGCTGTGACATACCTATGCTATTCCAGACCAGTTTTAGTCTTTTGAAATTACTTCATCATAAAGAAAAATTTCTCCTCTTCTCAAAAATTGTAACATCTCTATTAAAGGCACACTTTATTCCTGAGATGAATTATTTTTCACTCTTTGCTGTCACCAACGTTTAGTAATTATCACCTTCTAAAACTGGGATTCACGTGAAACTATTCGATCTTCAAAATCACAGACTAGAGCTTCCTCTTTCGTAACATAAATTATATAATCATTTACTAGTCTCCGATGTGAACTAAATATGGCTTAAGCCTTTACCAAGATCTCCAACCAACCACACTTATTTAATTCATCTATTACATTTCTTTTTTCTTTTTTTCATTAAATATTTAACTGTTGTACTATTACAGTTGTCCCAATTTTTCCTTTTGCTCTCCTCCACCCAACCCAC
Organism: Pteronotus mesoamericanus; assembly: GCF_021234165.1. Lineage (NCBI taxonomy): Eukaryota > Metazoa > Chordata > Mammalia > Chiroptera > Mormoopidae > Pteronotus > Pteronotus mesoamericanus. The sequence continues at coordinate 11,335,540 of NW_026555247.1, read as the reverse complement.
CCCTCACCCCACTTCCACAGTCAGTCCAAAAATTACTTGGTTTCTTAATAGCTCTTTAGAAAATTATTCATTACATAACTTGCACTCATTGAAGACAATAGGGTCCATGTTGGTTTGCTAGTGCATACCCCAAAATTTTAATGCCAAACATATTTCAACTTCAAAAAAACACTATTTTCTACCCTACTCACTACTCTACCACAAAGTTAACTTTAATACGGAAATGTTTTCCAATGAGTGCAAGGAGTAAGAAATAGGTTTTTAAAAAGCTGCTAAGAAACTACATTTATTACAAGTTTAAATCTGTAAATGGAATCATATTATAATATTTTAGAAATAGAAGCCTTTTGCCACTGTATTCAGCAATGTTTTCTTTCAAATAGAGAAACATAACCTAATTAAGAAGTATGTGTACAGTATATTACATGACTTATAACACACACTTCTAAAATATATGAGGAAAATATGTCCAGAACAGCCTACCCCTAGTTCCCAATGATGTTCTTTCTGTGAATCCTACAAGGAAGTGTTTGAACACTATTTAGTTTAATTCATATCATGTAGAACTTTTGCAAATTCTTTTTAGCAGATGATATAATCCCTAAATTTAAACTCTTTTCATTATGTACTAAATAAATGTGACTTAGAAATAAATAATTATTTAGAAATTGTCTAGTTTTATTGCTTCTTATAACACTGCACTTTCAATTATACATAGCTTTATGGTAAGATTCAGTTGAAGTTAAGTTTTAGATAAATAAAATAGAATAAAACACAGCAATTGACAATGAGTACGTTTTGCTCTAACATTTGGTTAGAGTTCCATGTTAAAGTTAACATTTCTTTTTTCTTATATTTATATTCCAAATAAATATGGTTGTAAAATTAGACTTTCTGTATATTCTATTCTTATGAATAGCTTCCTTAGCCATTGGACTCTACTAATAACACTAAGTACATGGTTCATCCTGGGCACCTGAATTGCAGAATGCACAGTGCTATATCACCAAGAATTCTGTAGTTGTGACATAGACAATCTTATGATGCCCAATTTTATATCCTAAATATTTTTTCCTTTTTTATATTAAGGTCATACCAGCTGTTATATCAAGTAAATTCACAGATTTCTGTGACTTACAAAATAAATGTGTATTTGTCAGTCATATAACTCAAACACAGGTGTTAACTAACAGGTGGCTTTCTTCCATGTAATATTCAGGGATTCAGGATTTTTTATTGTGACATACTATCTTCCAGTATCTCAGAGTCCTCCACTCCCAGCTGACAAACAGATTAAGAGATGGTTTAGAGTTAGGTGCATTCACTTTGTATGTCACTTGGTTTGAAAGTGATATATATTAAGTTTTACTCAAATTCCATTGATGGGAGCTATTCACATGGCAAAGAGAGGTAATCCTTGGCTAGGCCATTTCTCCCTTACAACAACCAGAGGAACACAGACTTTTTGTGTTATCTAGCCTATTCTGCTACAATAATTATTTCTTCCAGAAAGTCGGAATAGAATTTCTAGGTTACTTAGGATAATCTCAAACACAAACTGATAACACATTAATTTTAAAAAATATAAATATATTGTTGGGAAACCTATGTCTGCTTGTTTCTAGTTGAATAAATATAAATTTTCCTTATTTTTTGAACATCAAAAACGTGTATTTATTTATTCACTATTTATTCAACATTTCCTGAGTGTCTATGAAATGCTGGGTACACATTGACATATTTAGGAGACATTAATGATTAAAACACACAAGGATTACTGCCTTTACAAGCTTATATTCTACAGGTAGTGATGAATAGTAAATAGATAAGTGAATTATTTTGAATATTAAAATATGTTACATTCTATAGAAAAAAAAGAAAAGTAGGTCAGAGTAATAGAAATCAGGAGTATATGAAGTGTGGTAAGTTCAAAATGGTTATTGTTGAATGTCTCATTGAGAAGGTAGAATTTAAACAAAACTAGAAGGAGAAGAAGCCTTTGCCATGCACATGTATGACTGAAGGGAATTCCAGGCAGAACAAACAACCAGGGCAAGGTCTTAATGTAAGCGCTTGTGTGGTGTGCCCAGTGAACGATGAGGGGCCCAGGGTGCCCGGAAAACTGTGAACAGAGGGAAATGCAGTGGGTGATGGGTTCAGAGAAGGAACAGGGGACAGATCATATGAAACATTTTTTTAGTAGCATGTGTGCATTTATTTTTAGTGAAAGGGGAAAGCTTCACAGAGTCTGGAGCAGAGAAGAGAAATAATCCTTATAATTGGAAAGGATCGCTCTGGCTGCCATGCTGAGACAGACTCCCGGGTTGCAAATGTAAAAGCAGGGAGGACAATAAAGGTTATTCCAGTAACCAAGTGAGAGATGGCGGTGACCTTGTACAGAATGCTACTCACCGAGTGTGGATGGAAACAGTGTTTAACATGTGCTGCATCTACCAACATTTTGACCTTTAATTGATATTAATACCTTGAGAGAATTTTTACATCTTAGTAGTTACATCTCTGGTCACCAATTAAAGATTTCTGTAAGAAAGAACCTACATTACTCTGAAAAGTCAGATCGCCAATCATTTAGCTGACCTGTGGACAGACCTGAAATATACTGTAGTTTGAAATACATTATCCAAAGGTAAGGAAAAACTGGAATTAGTATTCCTGTTGAACTTGAGCATGTAATTCCTAAAGTACTAAAAACATATTTTAAGAAAGACATTCGCATTCTTGCCTTATTTTTTTGTTTTAAGTAACTCTTTCTAGTACTTGAAATTATCAAATACTTTAGTACATTGTAGAATGTTAATAAGAAACATAAAAATATAAAGAAAATTCCCTATTATCCTGTCCTGTAGTTGTTACCATTAACATCAATGTTGACAAATTTACTTTACTTTTTATATTGTATCTGTGTATTCACAAATGTATACTACAGTCACAATCATTATTTTAATTTAATTTGTATTCTGAGCACAATACTATTTTCAATGCATATGCTTCAAAAACTAATTTAGCATATTAATAAACATTATTATCTGCCACATTGCAATTTATTAAAGTGTCACATTGTGATTGTAAATAAACTTATTTTTATTAACATAAATATACTTTATATGACTATATTTTTTCACAGATCTGCTCATTTTCTTAGGAAATAATGTGGAAGAACTGGATCAAAGAGTATAAACTGCCCATTAGTTAATTTCACATTGCTGGAAATAGTTATGCAACTGAAATCTGCACAAGACTCCAACCTTCATGATTCTTGGACATCTTGTACTTTGCAATTCAGGTGTTCAATCAAACACTTGATTTCACATGTGAGTGAAATCATATGGTATTTGTCTTTCTCTGACCGGCTTATTTCACTTAGCATAATGTTCTCCAGGTCCATCCATGCTGTTGCAAAGGGTATATGGAATCTAATGAACAAACTGAACTAATAAGCAAAACAGACTCATAAATGGAGAGCTTATGACAGTTAGTTGAGGGGGAGGTTAGGGATGAAAGGATTGAGCCAAAAAGAAAAAAGGACTCATGCATGTGGACAACAGTGTGGTGATTGCTGGGAGGAGGGAGGTATAAAAGAACTAAATGGTAATGGAAAAAATACAATAAAGATAAAAAAATTGATTCCACATTTAAACCATGCTGTTGAGTCACACTGAACATACCGCAGGTTACTCCAGATTACAGAGTTTTTATCATTAACCTCATTGTGCACCTGTGTACAGCCATCCATACCCACCCCATAGCCTGCACATGACACAGATTGTCATTTTGGAAGTAATACAGCCCTAAATACCCCAGTGATCTTTCAGGTGACTCAGTATCTGGTCTTCTGACTCTGCTTTCTTATGACAACCAATTTATGGATTTCTGTCTGTTCCTTGCTGCCCTCCTGTCTCTCTATGGCTATACATTTTGTTTCTACTACTATATCTATTACACTATTACCTTTTATTTCTTGATAACATATTATCTGAAAGAAAGCTGATTGGATCATTTTTATGGAGTTTTATCTTTAGATAGTCTCAAAGGCCTTTGGGTATCTGCACATTTAGCTGATAGAAGTTACTTGTGGCTATAACACTAATCCTCTTTAAGATATATGACAGTGTAGCAGAGTCACAGAATCTCAAACTGACTGGAAAGAACTTCTTTCTCTTGCAGGAATGGCTACCACTTAAGTTTCACAATCTTTTCTTTAGTATAAAATTTTTCAATATATTATCCTCTGAAATGTGCTAGATGTGCCTATTAACTCTCAATAGACACTATTTGTGCTTCCTTAGAAACACATACAAAACACCTACTTTAGTTTGAGAATAAATTTTGGATATTGGAGGATTGTATACTATTGATCACTTAGAACATCTTCCACACACAGTTCTATTCTGAGGTTATTCTTGATTGTCTTTTTGACTATACACAGTTTTTGCAGGATCCTCAGCTTTTGCAGTTGAATTACATTCTTCTTGAGATCACTGAAGGTAGCATTTATTTTTATTATTCCCTCCTACTGAGTTCCTCAATTTACTGTGTCCCTAAATTAATTTCTAGTTTTTCTTTGTTCACTAATATATGAGAATAATAGTCTCCTCTCCAATGTGAAGACTTCACCATGACCCTTCGTCCTCTTCATTCATTCCTCTCTCTGAACTATCTTATTCCCACAGTTAACATGTTCCCTTTCCCAAGAATTTTCCATTTTGTTTTAATCCATCAGTTATTTTTGTCTACTACCAAATATGCACAACTGAATTCAACTGTCCTCTATAGTTAATGTCTTTCTATTTTTGCTAGATTTTACTTTCTGAAGTATTGTGCAATGATTGATATGGTAAAAAAAAAAATCTTTATTTACCATGCGGTATATTGCATAGTAATTGCTGTTTTCTTCATATTGTAAGTTGTAAAGTTAGTTGGCACTCATATTGCATATTGTTAAATATTTCACTCAGGTCATTGTTTGCCGACACTAAAGACAGTCATTACGAATCATTAAGAATATGCCTGATATATGATAGTTGATTATCATGACAGGAGACTGATGGTGATGGCATTGTCCCTGTCTTTTCATCTCAATTATTTTTGAACAATAAGAAAGGAACATTATTCTGTTGAACAGTTTTGACTATGTCAAAGAGTTAAGAGTGATATATTATCATTACTATTACTGTGAGCATTAATAAATGTCATCAGAATATCTACATTCCTAATAATACATTTTTCTTTAATAAACTTTTTCCTAATATATTCAAAACTCCTTATAAAGTCCAACTGAGTCAGCTTCACAGTATCTTATAAAATAACTAAAACTTTTAAGTAAAATTACTTTATCAATGAGTCTTAATCTTTAATATTTTATTCTATGACTACACAGACATACATTCCTAGTTATTTTATTCTCTAAGTGTTACTACACCTACTCTGAAATTTCTCACCCCTGGGTCAAGTTCTGGTTTTATGCCCTTTGCATTGATCTGAGACACTAAGTGAATATTTTAACCATTTGCTCTTAGACTTCCCAATCTTGTTCAAACACTGTATGTTAGGGCTATATTAATACTGAATGATCCTATTCATCTTTAGTTTCTACTAAGGAATCCAGATTTAAGGTTTGGGATTGCGGAATGTTACAGTTATCTAATGCTAGATAACAAGTTATATTAAACTTACTATGTTCATGGACTCTGAATGTCAAAAATTAGACAAGACAAAGCTAGGGTGGTATGTCTCTCTTCCATAGTCTAGTGCCTCATCTAGTCCATCTGGAATATTTCATAATTGGTGGCTAAAGTCATCTGAAGTCTCATTCACTCACATGTTCAGTGGTAGAGGAAAGAAAGAAAACTTATTTAGTGGTTACTAAGTGTTAGAATTTCTGCTAGGCAACTTATATTGATTATCTTCTTTGGTCCTTCCAACAAATGATTGATGCAGTCAATATTGACTTCAATTTACAGATGAACAGTCTCAAGGATCACCTATTATTTCCAAGATCACTTCTATGTGTTAAAAAATACACTGAGGCATATTAAAAATGCTAAGTATTTAAGGAAAATTGGTTTAAATTAAACAGCATTTAATCTAGCAGATAAGAAGGAGCTCTAAAGAGCTGTACAGAATAGGACTTGAGTAGCCAGAGGGAGCAGGAGCAAGGAAGTTATACTAGACGAAAAAAGGAAGTTGGGTTTTCAAGGTTACATCCCTTTAGGGGACAGCAGGGACCCATGGGGCAGGTTACCTAACTAGTGCTGATGAAGTGACTCTGACTGAGTGGCTTAAGATTCCATTTTTGGGAAAACAGAAACAGCAAGAATCTTGGTTTAATGACGTGGATCTTAGCATAAGCAACTCCATTTTGGGCCTGTTGTCTTGTTTTTTAACATAAAATGAAATGTGCCTTGTTCAGTTTCTCTTCCAACCACCCGTGGCATTGCACTTCATGAATTATAAATTTTTTCTATACCTTTAACTTATTTCAGTATTTGTGCCTTCTCTAATCTCCTTTCTTGACACCATCTCTGCTCATTCCTTCTAATGCCCCTCCTTTAACACCACAAAAAAAAGTCTCTATTACAGTACTTAAAACATTATTTTTTCCAGTTGCCTCTGTACAGATTTATTCCACTAGACTATGGAAGCATGAAGGCTAGAGATGACATCTTGTTCATCTATCAGAGCCTGAAAATCAATCATGTCTGTTGAATAAATTTTTAAAGAATTAACCCAAATAAAATATTTCTGATTATTTTTAACATATACCTGCTAAAAAAAACTGGTGTATTTTAGCTTCAAACACCTTTAAAGTGACTGGATATGTCTATCTCATGTGCATTTTACATAAAGTTTTAGCATACATATGACATGGTGATGTAAACATACTGCAGGATCCCTAGCAATGCCTTTCAGATTTGAACATTAATAAAAACTGAACATCAGTTTTTTTTAATAGTGTCTATATGTAGCAGAAAGTTTTGATCTTAAGTTGGTTAAAAATATTTGTAACAATTTGTAAATGTTATGGCTATATTAGGCATGCCTACTGGAAAAAAATGTTTTGTTTACTTTAACTCACATTGCATAGACATTTAATGGTATCCTTGAGGTTATTTCTCCATTTTTTTGTGTGTTTGTATAAGGATAGTTTCTTTCCTTCTCAGTATTTAAATAAACAATATTATCCTTCTGTGAGAAAACACAATTCCATTGTTAATGCCATATATGTTTTGGTGTAGAGGTAGTATATAATATTCAATATTTTACTAATTAACCTATTACTTATAAATTTTAGTAAAATGTATTGTCATTTAATCAATAAAAAATTCTACTTTAAGTACTTAAATAAATATATTTATAAGTCATTATAGTTGAAATGAACCTAACAGTGTGACAATGCAGAATTGAAAGTTCATGTTTATCCAATTTTAATTGAAATAAACCTCTGGAATAATTAGAAACCTCTAGTTCAAGCCAGAAAATTTTTAACCTACTAGATTTATTTTTAACAATAATGGTCAAACTACAACCTTGGATCCTTTTAAATTCTCACTGTTATCAAATATGTGGCATGACACACTTAGAGGAATATAGTCAGACATTCTCTCACAGTTTTACTATGTTTTTGCATCATAGGCAAAGTCAAGATCAAAGTCTCATACAATTTGACATAGGCATATGTTTCCACAAATTTAAACACAGAAACCACTGACAGGCTAATTCTGGACACTGCAATTTCCTGATTTCCACTGCCCCATGTCTGGACTGGTTGGACAGTCTCTGAAGGTTGCACTAGATTAATCCCTTGTCACAAGATTACTGAAACAAAACAAACAAACAAAAAAAGAACAGGTTATGAAAGCAACTATCCAGGACCGAGTTTTCAGGACTGGATCCTGGAAGTCATACAAATGGAAAACAAAAGAATTGGAAGTACGGTCATCTCCCAGTTGGAATTAAAGTTATGGCCAGAGTTAAAGGTGGAGTATGGTGTTTCCCAAGCCACCAAGGTGTCCAAGTCTGTTGAAATGCTATGTAACTCATTGGTCCCTGGGTTGAAAGGAAATTGCCAAATTTCATGGCTGCTATAAAGTACTGCTGCACAAATCATTTCTTACAGATTTTCCCCTTAAGAATATGTACATAGCTTGAAATATAAAAATATTCTATCATATTTGAGTGCAATCAGTCAGATGTGGTTTGAACGTTTATTGGAGGACAGGGAAAAAGGAGGGAAACTTTTTTTGAGAGAGAGTATTTTACCCTCTTTATGAATTTGGGGTTTCTTTACTGTCAAGAAAGCATAAAGGGGCCAATCAGGAAGTCGACACAACCCATCAGCCATTTAATCAATAATACTACATACATGACCCAGAAAAAGTGTTTGTTTTTGCTTTGGGAGATTAAGCATTGCATACCGTGCATGAAAGAACTAATTACCCTTAGGTCAAATGATAAATATTTTAAATCTGTCTCATTGTATAAATAACTTCAGACTTAATATGTAGTCGTTATATTTTACCTGAAGCCAGTTCCTTCTCGTAGAAAGCCCTTCACTCTCATTTACAATTGATAAGAACTGGCACACCTACAAATACATACATGAATGATTTTATGTGTTTTCCCCTCTCCCACATTTGGTGATCAGCTTTTCCTACTCCTTCTTAAAGCCTTAATTTTACTTCCATTATCCAACTGCCCCATTCCATCAAGCAATCATTCTCAGCAGCCAGCTTGCTTTACCGTCACATAATTTCGAGTGCGCCATCTGCTGAGCTGAGAACTGAAAGAAACGTGATAATGACCTTGGTATGGGCTTCACATACTACTTTATTTTTAGTTATGTGTATCTCTGTGTGTGGTGTGCTCACGTGTGTGTGCTTGTGAAAATTCATCTTACTATTGGTAGTCACGATAGCTCTTCAGCTCTTTATCACAGAAGGGCTAACAAAGGGCTCATCCCTGGATAATGGCGGATTATTTTTTTTTCTCTTCTTAAAGACTGTGTTATGTCACAATGACAATAATTCATTATTAAGAGAAACACCTTTTCCAAAAGTGTCAGGTCATCCATGAGTCACACAACTCTAGAAAGAATTGTTTCAAAAACTACTGGATCACAGATATTTTTATAACTGAATTTTACTTCATTGATTTTGTTAAAGTATGTGCATGTTAATGTATTTAGAAGAATTATTCTAGAAAGAGTCCATTAACTTTATCACACTGACAAAGAAGTTTATGGTTGGAAAACAACAAAAACAAAAAAATATTTGAGTTCTTTGAGGCAGGAAAATAAAGTTCCCATTAAAAGTTTTAGACTATTTTCCCATCTGGCAGCTATGTCTACACTCTTTCCCAAGGGATGACTGTTACATTCCTATAGTGAATTACTAGTTTGAGGCTCTCACTGCTTCTTCGGTTACTGATCCACTGAGTAAAGTAATGGAACTGGAGTTAGGAAACATGGAGTTTTCTAGTCCTCAACCTGCCTCCAAAAATAATCCATTAACTTCTATTTGTAAAATCGTAATTGTGTAATAGGCACTGTTCTAGGAAATACACATGCATGGCAGGAGAATATGTCAAAGTACAATTTGTAACAATGCTACTTCTGTTATTGAAGTATTTCTTGTACTTTGTGAATATCCCTGTTTCCTTCCCCACTGGCTCAACACAGATGCCTAAGCATGGCTCCCAGTATATTTCATAAAAGGAGATTGCTTTGGACATTGGTTCAAGTTAACAATACCTAGTGTTTCTTTTTTATCAACTAACAGAAGTCTTGAAATATGCAATCCCAAGATGTTATCATTTCTAAAAAAGTTGTCCAATACCAAGACTCATTCTAGCTTTATATTGTGCTGTAATTATTATATTGTCCTGTTATTAGTTCATCCTCATAGTAAGGCAATGGACACTCTTCACAGGCAGCATATCAGTGCCCAAGTTAGGAAGAAGGGGAGAATGGTACATAATAGACATGCCAAGTTGGTATGTTGTTTTTTAATCAAAAAAACAATAACTTATTTGGAAGTTCCACCAAGTCGATTTCTACTTATATCATATTTGCCATATTCTAGACATAAAGCCAATTCTAATCACAAGGGAATCTTAACAGTTGAGATAAGTGTTTTAACTGGGAAAACTGTCGCCCGGAATTTCACTGGAGTTCCAATATAAGAAACAAGTAGAGAAGATATATTGTGTAAGCAATCAATAGTGTCTGCTATATTGTGGAAATAGAAAATAAATGCAATAAGATATTAGAATTTTATCTTTCAAAGCTAAACTAGGAGAGAGAGGAAAATATCGTGGGTCCCCATAGGCTATGGTTGTGTGTCTGTGTGCTCCTGGACTAGATAAAAAATTTCATGTAGTGAGAAATGGTAAAGAGGAGAAGCATATGACTGAGAGATCTGAGCATCATTTATCTGAGCCTGAAAATTTTTTAGATATCTATTGGATCCATTCTGTTGAGTGAATCTGCATTGATCACCTTGGGCGTGTATATTCAGAGAGGTGGATCTACGAAGCGAAGTAAAGTCTCCAACATATGGTCAATGTGGGATTAGAGTAAATCTGTTTGAAGACACCCCCCCACCAAGTCTGACTTGGTAATAAAACACACTGCTCTGTTCTATACGCTTTTCTTCATTTACTTTTCACAATAGTGTGGTCCTATTATGGGGAACACTAAATAAATAACAAAAGTAAAGACACCCAGTGAGCTATAAAAGCAACCTTGCCCATGTCAAAAGTCTAGGCAATAGGAGTGAAGGCTTGCAACCATTACATTACCCAGGCTCCTACACATCATGCTACATTGTCCACATGAAATTCAGACTCTTCCATCCATGTTATGGTTGAAACTGATGGTTTTGAAATGTCTTCCAGTTCCATAAAAAGTTCTGTGGTCAAGATATGTTAGGTTGAGTGACACAGTCCTACATGGATAAGAGACCATGAACACTAATTATAACGTACAATGAGACTCAACTAATCTCTAAGTAGAACTGGTCATCTGTGCCTTTCTGTCTTTGTGCAGGAAAAAAGATTGCAAGGCAAGCTCCAAAAATGAGTTGAGACAACACTCCAAAACAATACTAATGTGTCATATTAGAAAATTGTAAGATGTAACTGAATTATTACTTTTATGCAACATTTATGGCCAAATATAATATCCTCATCTCTAGTTCATATATTTGAGTTCTTTTGCAACATGAATTAAATACCTATGTTATGAACTGATAACAGTAAGGTGCAATTTACTGTAGCTTGCTGGGTCTTGGTTGCAGCATAGGAGCAAGGAATATTGGCATTTTCCTTAGCATCAACTATTGGCCTTTTCTTTAGCATTGTCATGTGTCCACATGACAATTGTCCTTTCCTCAGTCTAAAGCCACTCATAAATGTAAGAATGTACAATGTTTCATTTGATCACCTTTTCTGCTTTTTAACATCTTTGCAAATTTTAGTATGTGCTCAATATTCTTAATATGGGAAAACATATACTTAGAGAACAGTCTGCTAAACATGTATTTTTAATGAAAAAAATAGTAATCAGAAGTTTGTTGCTATTGAAAATTTAAAATATTTAGTAAATTGTAAACTACAAATATAGAGCTATTTAGTATAATATAACAGCAATGTCAATAAAAGGATACTTTGTCCTTGAATTCTTTACTAAAAAACCAAATCCAGCAGGTATTAATGCTGATCTATTCATGTAACATGGTATGTACTGGAGAAGTTAAGGAGATAAACTGAGTTTATAGATTTGTTTTCTTCTTCACAGAGGTCATTCAAATCCAGAAAGATTGTTTACAAGAGAGAATCTCATTGCAATTGAAATAAATGATCTTGGTAACTCAAGGTAAAAACTGTTCATTTATTTTATGTATTTCAATCAATTTAAGTTCAGCTCCAGGTTTTTTTTTCTTGAAAAATATTTGACATTCCTTCTTATAAAAATGGATTGTTAAAAACAAAGTTTTTTAGGGATATATTGTTTAAAGCAAAGACAGTATAGTAAACAACAACAAAAAAATGACAATCACAAAATCCAGTAATGAAAGACTTCATGTTTTCTTCCTAACAAAAAAGTGTCACTACTATGGTGGAACAGTGAATGATCTGTTGACTAAACTAATCTGTCATGAATTCTGGACTCAGTAAACTTCACTCCCCAAATCTGTGGCTTAATATAATGTTATTGAAAATATTAACCAAGCAGAATATTATAGAGAAGTACAATGCAATGCCATTTGTTCTAATATTCAAAAACAAATTTAAATCTCTTCTTCTTTCGAATCATTCAATATGAGTCAAGATACCTGGCTTATAGAAGGTATAAAATAATGTTGTAAGAAATGAATAAACAATGACTACATTATCTCACTTAACCTTCACAATTATATAATGAAGTAGTTTCTATCATTACCCTCTTTTTATCATTATTTGTAATCCTTTAAAAGATTTTATTTATTTATTTTTAGAGAGAGGGGAAGGGAGAGAGAGAGAGGGGAAGGGAGAGGGAGAGAAACATCGATGTGAGAGAGAAACAACCATCAGTTGCCTCTCATACACACCCTGATTGGGGACTGAACCTGCAGCCCAGGCATGTACCCTGACCAGGAATTGAACTGGTGACCTTTTCACTTTGCAGGATGATGCCCAACAACTGAGCTGCACCATCAGGGCTCATTATCCCCTTTTTGTAAATGAGGAGCTTGAGATCCACACATCAAACAGCCTATAGAGTAAATGCTGGATTTGAACTGAGGCAGTGTGACTCCTGAGTCTGCTTCCTTAGCCATTATTTTTTCTTGATGGTATATTGACCTTGTAGCTATGTTTGAATCACATCGATTTTACCTTGAGCCTAATAGTTGTTCGGGGTTTTCTTACTGAAAGAAGAAACATAATAATTCATGGCCTCATTTAGTAAAATATCACTTTAGCATGATAAATTTTACGTTGCCTTAGAGAAACTGTGAAGTCAGCCAAAGTGTGCATTTGAACTTCTCAGCTGGCAGGTTGACCTCTTTCATTCATCTTCTGAGTACCTTTCCCAGGTGGCTAGGGCCCTCATGCTTCCCTCCTACTTCTCAGAGGTGACTTTCTACCTTTCCCATCCTCAGACCCTCACATGTCTGTTGAGAACTATACACGAGCCTTGGCCTCCTGACCCTGACCCGTCATCACTCTCAGAACTGCTCCCTTCCCAAGCGGATGAGAGCCATATCCAGGTAACTCAGAGGCTGACTCACGGAGTGAGGGGCAGAGGGTCAGTACACTCAGCATGGGCCTGAGCTAAGGAATAACATTACAAGTCATGAGAAGAGATTACAAAATATATACTTGGGCTCAAAGAAGAATAAATATCTCCTTTTGAGTTTATTCATGAGTAAGCCAGGGTTGATGACAGGGGAACTCACTGCCTCTGAAGCAGCAGCAAAGCTTCTTGTCCCTGAAGGATCCAAAGAGCAGCTTGACTGACACTTGGTGGGTATATTGTAGAAAGAACTCAAGCATTTAAAGTGCATTTAGGAGGGATTGAGCAAAAAGTAAAAAGGACTCATAGACATGGGCAACAGTGTGGTGATTAAGCAGGGAGAGCTGTATAAGGGGACTAAGTAGTAATAAAAAAGACAACACAGAAAACAAGAAAAAAATAAAGTGCATTTAGATTAGGTGAACTTTGAGGCCTCTTCCAGACTTGCATGCCTCTACTAGGTATTTAAAGACTTTTTTTTTAATGGACATTGTCACTTATGAAAGCACAAGAGATGTGAGTTTTCAAAATTTGAAGAAAATTAAAACACAAAAGTCTAGAATGAAAAACCAGACCAAATCTTTACACTTCATGATGCCCAAGGTGGGGACAGTAGGTTAGGAACTGTTCAGTGATGCTCTGTTGGCCACCCACACATGTTGATTTATCAATGGCCTGGCACAGTTATAAAATCATTAGACTAGGCACTCGAACTTCGCTGCTTTAAATACTACTATAGTGGTATACTAGATTTTGTAGATAAAAAATGTGGTCAGATCTTTGCTAGGCATGTGACATGATAAAAATAAGACATAATAGCTCAGTCCCAACACAATACAGGTTTGTTCAAAACATAGTTTATTGTAGAGATGGAGAGAGAGAGAGAGAAAGGGAGAGAGAAATAAATATATCCATTGCTACTATTATTTTGTACAGATATTTTTAAAACAATATTTAGTCTCAAATATCGAAGGAATATAAGCATTGAAACCTAATAAATTCAACTTTTTTGCCAATAATTGTTAAAAGATAGTTCATTTGTTTTTTTAAATTAATTTTAAGACAGAGAAAGAAGAAGGAAGGGAGAGAGAGAAACATCAATTTGTTGTTCCACTTATTTGTGCATTCACTGGTTGATTCTTGTTTATGCCCTGTATGGGGATTAAACTAGCAATCTTGGTATACAAGGTGATGCTCTAACCAACTGATCTACCTAGCCAAGGCTAGTTAACTTGTTTTTTGTTTACATTATATATCTGGAAAATATGTTGTATTTTAATGAGTAAAGTGCCTTTTACATAACTTTTGTGAATCATTTACAAAATCTATTAGTATTTATTTTTTCTAAAATAAAATTAATTAGAATTATGTTGCCAAATTAGACAAAAAATAAACAATTTTTCTAGGCATTCTACATTTTAAAGAATGTTGTCTCAATTAGTGAATATTTACACAAGATAAATTTTGCTTAAATGTTTTGAAAACTATGATCTGATTGTTTCTCCTAATAACCACACACATTATTTAAAGAAACTCATTAAAAGTAATAAGTAATAATATATGGTATATACATTGTAATATACAATTAATCTATCATAATATCGTCATATATAATATATATTATGCTGCATGTTATATATGTGTTTGTATATATATATAAAATATAGATAAAGTTACAGAAAAAGGAGCTACTGTTCAGAACTACATTGTCAATTTTAAAATCTAAATTTTCTTTCTAGACTGTGGAGAGAATAGGGTACTTGACAATTGCTACTGGAAGCATCAGCCTCAATATATTTCTACAAAGAAGGTGTCTCAGACCTTCCAGAACTCACAAATGAAGATATGGCCCAGGATCACTCTTCATCAAAAAGTATTTATTTCTATTTCCATCATCAAAGGCAGTTTAAAATTCTTTCTTTCCTGCGAGGCATAAGCACCACAACTGCACCTTGCCTGCCTGTTCGTCACTCATTCCCAGTACGCCCCAGGAGAGTGTGGATCAGAGCACACCCTCAGTAAAGATCTGGTGAATCGATGCCTGATTAAGACCTTTCTTGGACATCATGGAGACATAGAGAAAGAGCATTCTGTAGTTGAGGATCCTGCAATCTTTGTGAAAAGGAATTTTGCTCCAATGAAAGTAAGCTAAAAGCTGTGTTTCTAATTATAGCCCACATCATATACTACTCCAAATATAGGGGGAAAAAAAACCCTCCAAAATGTCAGGGGAAAAATATAAATGCCCTGTGACATATCTACAATCCCATTATTTCAAGAATATGTTGATAAAACTTTGTTATCAGAATGTCTCAAGAATCAAATCTCAGGATATCCTTCTTGCTATTTAACTTAATTTTCTTTTTTATTCAAAAGCTTTATACTTCTCATGGCAGTGGCAAAATGAAATTTCTCTAAGTTCACAGAAAGAGATTCCAGCGATATCAATCCAGTGTTTGCATATTTACAGAAGAAACATGTTCTCTATAATTTTGGGAAAATCCTCAATAACCTTTGTATAATACTTTAGGAAAAAAATTGTGTGCAAGCTCTCTCTTCTAACATTACCAGGTACCTAGTGAGCTATCCTCTTATCCTCACAACTATTAGTGAATGAACAAGGTAGCAAACACAAAAATATTCATACACACCATTCCCTCAATCGTGTTAATGTAAAGTTATTTGTGACGCTGTAAAATATAATCAGGATTTACTGATACCAAATATTTTGAATGACAATGGCAGTTTCTGGGCTTCATTCTTATAGCATTTGAACAACATCTTCTCTAAAAATGACATTTCCTCTTGCATAATTGTCATGTATTTTAATCTGTAAATAGAATTCATTGATTAGGCAAAAGTACATCGAATACTTTCTATGTACCAAGCATTCTGCTAAGCCTTAGAGTTAAAAAAAAAAAAGCGAATAAGGTGATGTCTTGCTATCTCAAGACATACAAATACATAATTGCAGTACAATTCCATAAACACCATGACGGAGGCATTTGTGGCATTTAAGGGACAGCAATAATATGAAAGAGAGATGCCTTTACAAAGAGAGAGTTTATAGTTTTCTACCTCCATAAGTATCCCTGAAGGAATGTAGTCATTTTTTAAATTATAATTTATTATGCTATTACAGTTGTCCAAACTGTCCCCCCTTCACTCCCCTCCACCCAGCATCCCCCACTCCCTCAGGCAATCATCCTACCCTTGTTCATGTCCATGGGTCAGGTGTAGGTTCTTTGGCTACTCTATTTCCTATACTGTAATTTACATCCCCATGGTTATTCTGTAACTACCTGTTTGTACTTCTTAATCCCTTCACCTCTTCACCCATTTCCTTACACCACCCTCCCACCTGGCAACCATCAAAATGGTCTTCATATTCATGATTTTGTCTCTGCTCTTCTTGTTTGTTAGTTTTTTAGATTAAGTTGTTGATACATATGCATTTATTGCCATTTTATTTTTCATAGTTTTGATCTTCTTTTCCTTAAATAAGTCCCTTTAACATTTCATATAATAATGGTTTGGTAATGATGAACTCCTATATTTTTTCCCCCTCTGGGAAGCTTTTTATTGGCCCTTTGATTCTATCAAACACTTGTCTGAATGGAATCAAAGTTATGGATGACTTGTTTGGAAAAGCACTATCTTTGCTGGGTAGAGCTATCTTGGCTGTTGGTCCCTGCTTTTCATGACTTTAAATATTTCTTGCAAATCCTTTCTAGCTTGTAAAGTTTCTTTTGAGAAATCAGCTGACAGTCTTACAGGAATTACCCTGTTGAACTAACTGCTTTTCTCTTACTGTTTTTAAGATTCACTCTTTATCTTTAACTTTTGGCATTTTAATTACGATGTATCTTGGATTGCACCTATTTGCATCTATCTTGTTTGAGACCCTTTGTGCTTCCCAGACTTGCTTGTCTATTTCCTTCACCAAATTAAGGAAGTTTTCTTTCATTATTTTTTTTCAAATAGATTCCCAATTTCTTGCTCTTTCTCCTTTCCTTTTGGCACCCTTATGATGTGAATGTTGGAATGCCTGAATTTGTCCCAGAGACTCCTTAAAATATCTTCACTTATTTTTTTATTCTTTTTACTTCTTGTTGTTCTGATTGGTTGTTTTTTGCTTCCTTATGTTTCAAATCATTGATTTGATTCTCAGATTTATCCACTTTACTGTTGTTTCCCTATAAATTGCTTTTGATTTCAATTAGTGTATCCTTTATTTCTGACTGGATCTTTTTTATGCTATTGAGGTTCTCACTAAGTTTCTTGAGCATCCTTATAACCAGTGTTTTGAACTCTGCATCTGATAGATTGCTTATTTCCATTTTGTTTCATTCTTTTTCTGGAGTTTTGATCTGTTTTTTCATTTGAACCATGTTTCTTTGTCTCCTCATTTTGTCACCCTCAGTGTGCTTGTTTCTATGTATTAGGTAGAGCTGTTATGACTCCTTGTCTTGGTAGCATGGCACTTGTAGTAGGTGTCCAGTATGGTCTAGTTGCACAACCTCCCCTGTCCCAAGCTGGATACTCAAGGCGCAACCTTCTTATCATCCGAGTACACCCACCTCTTGTAGTTGAGCCTTAATTGCTATTTGCATGTCAGTTGGAGGGATTTACCCAGGCGAGTCTGCTGCAAGGACTGGCTGTGACCACTGATCACAGCCCTCCACCATCCATGGAGGATCAGCTGTGTGTAGACAGGGTGGTGATGCACCAATGTGGTCTGTAGCTATGCCCTGGGTATGCTGGCTCTTGGGTTTCCTGGGTGGTGCAGGCCACGCCCAGCTCCTACCTGTGTCCTGCTCAGGCCTCGCTTGCCTGAGCTGTAAAGCAATCTGAGATGGCTACTACTTATATTGGACTTGGAGAATCCCAGGCAAAGCCAAGCTGTGAATCTAGGCTGGCTGCTGCTAGTCCTGGTCCTGGGGCCATGCAGCAAGAGGTACAGGGGCTTAGGGCTCTTTAAGCCTAGCTGTTGTTTATTTGAAAGGATTTAGGAAGTTCTGAAATATGAGCCAAGACCAGACATTTCTATGGAAAAGCAGCTTGCGTGGCCTGTAAGTTGGGTGGGATAGAGTCTCTGGGGATCTTCAAGGCAGGGCAAATTGTATTAGCTAGGTTGATGGAGTCTCAGATACGGCACCAGCCTACTGCCTCTGTGGTTCTGTTGAGGGAGTGTTCAGGAAATGGACAATGGCCTCTGCTCGCCTTTCTGTCTGATAAAAAGCTGTTCCCCAGCTCTTGCATTGATGCCAGACACTTCAGTTTTTCTATGTATATCATTGGTGCTTTTCAAGCTGCTATCCCAGTTGAAGCTCAGAGTGTGAGTCTGAGTAAGTCTGTGTGTGGTACTTTAAAAGGAACCGCTTAGGACTCCAGAATTCTTCCACTGACTCAATCCCAACTGGTTTTTGCAGCCAGAAGTTATGGGCATTTATCTCGCTGGGTTGGGTGGCCTGATGTAAGGTTGGGACAGCTCACTCCTGAGATATTGCTCTCGAAGTTCTATCCACCACACATGGACATGGGGCCAGCCTGTTTTGCATCTGTACTTCTCCTACCAGTCTGGATGGATGTGGTTTCTTTAATTCCATAGCTGTCAGACCTCCATTCAAATCAATTTCTGACAGTTCTGAGCAATGGTTGTTCTATATTATAATTGAAATTTTGATGTGGTTGTGCAAATAGGCAAGCTGTGTTTACCTATGCCACCAACTTGACCATGAATCTACTGAATATTTTGGGAGATAGCCATTTTGATGAAAAAAAGATGGTATTCCATGTATTGTATGCCTTATTAATAAAGAAAGAACTTCACACATAAGCAAAGGATTTGTAAATCCTTTCTCTCTCACTTAAGTGTTTGAAAAGTTTAATTTCACCCTGGTAAACTCAGCCAGACACAGTTTTCACCCTGTCTCAGTTCCCTCCTCCCTCATTGGCAGGGAGGCTGAGAGTTGGCTGTAATGATTGGGCTTCCCTCTTTTGATTAAACTTGTTCTGGTCCATACTAGGCTACTGTTGGGTCTATTAGTTGTTTTATTTCAGATCTATTTTTATAGGTCAAAGACAACTTATAAAAAACCAGACCTGTTATTTTGAACAGCTTCCTTTGAAAGCTCCCTCATGTATTCTCCTCCTGGTCTCTGAACTTTGTGAACTTAGATATTTGTTTTCTCTTTCCCCCTTTTATGGATGACTTGTTTGGATGTCTGCTATGATTTCTAATTTGTAATATCTGAAAGACACTGATACTCTGATTACATTGCATACTTCTCAGATGTCACCAGATTAAAAACAAACAAACAAACCAAAAACAGGAATATGAAAAGCGTGTCCAGTTAAAGAAAGTAGTATGTTCAAAATCATTGAAGTACAGATACCAGCCTTCTGGAAAAAGACAGAAGTTTAATAATGTAACTGCATAGGAACTTCATTTCTTTAATAGGATTTTTTTTATGAAGTCAAGACATTGCCCAGTTTAATGGCACCATGACTCACTTGCCTCCTTTCAACCAGACCCTTCCACCTTTGCACATACCATACCCACTCCCTTAATCATTAAGCCCTAAGACATCTGGTACTGGTGAGCTTCAAACTGTTTTAAGAATAAGGCCTTATGTCTGTTGATTAAGGGAACAGAGTTTCCTTCAAATTAAAGATAACATCTTGACCTCAGTTGTATTTCAGCCCCAGGCCCATAAAAGGAGAATGACCTCACTGATCACACACGCAAGAAACCAGAGAGACTGACACCATGGCTGACATCAGCACCTGACACAATGGTCAAACTACTCCCTTCTCTGGCCTCAATGAATCAGTAAGCCCAGGACTCCTACTTCCTTAGCCACCATATCTAGTGATTTTTTCCCCTATACAATCTATCTCCTGCAGCCCACCTGGGAGCTAAGTGACACCTCTATCTCTGGGCTTGGTGCCACTTCCTTAAATAAACCTATACTTTCTTTCCTGCAAAATCCTGTTTACTTTTTATTGGGCTTTGATGCACTCAGGCAAACAAATCCCTTCAGTTCAGAAACAGTGAGAGTGAAATATTGTAATTATTGCTGCCTTTAAATTGGACATGGTGACTAGGCATGTGTACAGACAAATCATGTAAGCTGTATAAAAGGACATAATAAAACCAATGTCATGAGGGTCATTGTGAAGATTAAGTGAGAATGTATATACAGTGCTACCTATATAAATGATGTTCTTTTTCCTTTTGCGTGTAAAAAGACCACATAATACTATAGTAGCATGTGTAACACTGTAATGTTGTAACCTGTTACTCTTCTTTTTTTTAAATTTGATCTCCACTTGTGGGTCAGAATTCCCTTAACTACTTAGTGGTTTCATGCTCACACATTAATTTCACTCCACTTCTAATTATAGTTTAAATCTTTACTTATCTAAGATAAAAAGCAATCTAACACAAAAGTGGAAACCTTTACTCTTTTAGCTATATAAACATTTCACTTGAGAATATGATAAAAATAGGAACTTGGGTATTACTTTATCTTGATACATATCCTGACCTATTTGTCTCAAACTTCATATCTTGACCTATTTCTCCCCACACGCCCATCCCACTCACTTAATTTCTTTTTGGTTTTCCAGATGTCCCATTATACAGTTTCCAATAACATTCTTTCCAACAGAAAATGTCAATCCACTTTGTACTTACCTTCCTTCTATTATGTTTGATCCACTAATTTAACAACTATGTCCAAAAGCTACTGTTAGTCAGGCATTATTTAGGTGCTGGAGAAAAAACAAAATCCCATCCTTCTGAAACATACATTTTAATGGAGGATAAAGGAAATAAACAAATATACAAAATCACTGAATAATATCAGGTACTGCTAAGTACTTACCACAATAAATATTTGGTAAATTCAGTATATTAAGAGATGGAGAGTGACAGTTTATCACAAAATATTCCTCTTTAATATAGGTGTTTTTAATTTCACATGAATGTAATCACAATCTAACTTGGGATTTATTTAATTCAACTCTCATGAACTAAGCAATGTTTTCATCTTAGTGCAAAGGTTAACTTGAGTCTAAGACAGTGAAGTTCTTAGTAAAATCATGTTCACATTTTACACCCACTTAAACATCTAATTATTAACAAAGGATGTGTATAACCAAGCTATTAATTTTAAATGGTATAATTAGTTCATGCCTTGGAAAGAAACTTAGATTCTTAGAAAAAATATTTCTAATGTTTAATAAAAATTTAAATTTATCTAACATTGTTTTAATTCTTTTAAGATGAGAAGGAACTCAGTTTTCAAAGTCTTAACATTCTAATTATGTATTTCAAAGTCTAACTAACCAAATGTAAGTTGAAAATGAGTTTAATCTTTGTAAGAATTAGTTCAATCCTGATAACTTTTTGATGTACTTAATTATAATAATGAATGTACTGTAACATTTGCAGGCAGTGTTGTATAATTTTTTACCTAAATTCTACCATTTGTTATCAGCTCAATGCAAGACTTGGGATTTTTGTTTTTCTGTTTTTTGGTTAGTTACTTTTTTGTGTGTCAAAAACTAAAACAGAGATTGGCATTAGAATTTTGTTTAAAAGATGTTCACTGCCCTGTCTAGTTGTAGCTCAGTTGGTTAGATGCTGTCCCACAAAGCAAAAGGCCACTGATTCAAATCTGGGTCAGGACACGTGCCTGGGTTGTATGTTCATCCTGGTTGGGGCACATAAGAGAAACAACTGACTAATGTTCCTCTCCCTCTTTTTCTCTCTCCCCCTCTCTCTCTCTCTTTCCCTCTCTCAAGAAACAAATAAATGAAATCTTAATAAAAGATGTTTGCCTTACAAACATACCTAGTGTCTATATTTTGGTATCTAAATTCCATTCCCTACCCAAAGGAATAAAACAGAGATCTTTGAAGAAATGACTGAATTTAGGACCATATCAGAGAAGATACATGAATTAGAAAATAATCAAGTATACTAAAACATCTATATGAAGACAAGGTAAAAGGAAATAGAAGACAGCTTGAAGAGGCTCTCACTGACTAAATTTGAGAAATACATGAACATACACTAAAGTAAATAAAGGCAGCAATGGTTTACAATCTAATTCCTAAGAACAGAGTGGCAAATATAAATATAAATATAAATATAAAAGAAATAATGAAGTTAAAAAAAATCATCATTTGGGACCTGTTGGGAATCATCCCACCTAGTTTCAGGGACTGCATCCTCGCCAACAGGTGAGAGGGCCCCAAGGCTGGAGCTCAGCAAGGAGGCCTTGGGGAAATAGGCCACTGGGGAGACAAAACCTGTCCCTCTGGCAGGGGTACAGCTCCTGCCTCCCTCACATCACCTTGCTTGTTACCGGAGGATGGCTGGTTAGTCAATGACATGTAAGACCCCTTGATGGCCTGGGCAACCTAACACAGGCAAAGTCACATGGGGGCCACCAGGGAAGGACTTGGGGGCCATGAAAAGGGGCAAAAGACCCTCACCCCTCAGCTTTGTCATAGCCAGAGTCCTCATTCTATTTGAAAGAAGTCTTATCTCTTGACTGCTTTACCCACCACCTGACTGGGTAAGTAAAACAATATTAAAGGCATATACAGCCCTAAACTGGATCAGGTGATTCCTGGGGACAATTAGGCCTGGAAAAGAAATGCATTAAATCCTATGAAACTTACTTTGCTAAGAATGCCCTCAAGTCAATGAGTACTGATGGTTGGGGTTGAGCATTTAATGTGATCAGTTTCCCAGGTTTCAGTGTTGAATGGGTGACACCCTGTATACCAGACCCTGATCTGAGGCAAGTTTCTGTATTCCTTCAATCATAGCTTTTTGACATTGATTGATGAGCTTTGCATGCACACTGTATACCCTTGAGCATATCTTCTCAATAAAAGACACTTCAAGAGAAGAGAAGGGCTTGGGGCATTCTCCACTAGAGGAATTGCCACCCTCTTTCCCTGGTAGACCAAGAAGTGTCTGGAATGGCTTATTTTATTTTCCTCTATCCATGGTGACACGAGGGGGACTCTGTGCCAGATGCGGTAACCCCCCATCAAGGACCAATTTACTAAAAATTAATTCATACAAGGATTATTAATAGCTGCCAAATTGGTGGAAGGAGATGGAGTTGAAAATAAACATCATATTTACACAGTCTCAAAGTATTCCCTCTTAAAAATTCATCCACTAAGGCTCTCCCATTCATTGGTAAAAAATACATTTATTAGCCAAATTCCCCCAAGAATGTAAGATTTCAATTAGTCATAAAGTATAAGATAAAATCTTTTTGCATAAGTTCATTAGTATATCTAATATGCTAAAGTGTAAATAAATAATAAATGCATTAAAAGAAACACATTTACAATAAAGCACGGAAATATGCAGATAACAATAAGGAAAGAATTACAGTAAATACACTTTTGCTAACAAAATCTTATCTTGAATTTCAAAGTTTTTAGTTACGTCAAAAGAATTACAGGTGTCTCATTACATTATTCAGGTTTTCTAAATAGTTGTGAACACAAGGCAACCAATAAGTTGTTTCTTTAGATAAAAACTTTCTATAGTAAACTTGCTATTTCTCTCTTAGCTGGTTTCATAGTAATTATGTCAAACTTAATCAGTGAAAGTATTCAAATGGCTATTTGATATTGATAGGCAAGTTCATAAATATTCTTTTGGTTTTTCCTCCTATCTCTTAGTCAATCTCACCTTTTCTTACTCTATACTCCCCATTATTCATTTTTATTCAAACATATGACTTCAAGTACTGTGACACAATAGTAAGAAGTTAGGAAAATTTCTGGGCAAATGGAGTAGGGAAACTGAGACAAGAAAATTAAACAAAAGCCAAGCAATTTGAGCAACATACAGCCAGCTGGTGAATCACAAAACCTTATCACTTCTAACTAAGGATATTTGAGATCAAATGGTTTATACTTCTCCTCCCTAACCAAAGAATACATAGCTTAAATTTCTCTGGTCTGTGAAACAGAAAACAAGCACCTAATTAATGCCATTTGTGCCAACTAAACTCAAGGAGAGATGAAGTCAGGGGAACAAATAGCAAAAAACCCATTAAAAGAGAGAAAGACCCAAGATAAAAGTAAAACGATATTAACAGACAAAAAATAATCTAATTCTCCCCGTGTTTCCTCATTTTGAACCATCAGCACATTAAAAATGCACCTGGAATACTAATAAATACTATGCTGAAACTCTGCCTTAAGATTTTCATCTGCGTAAGAAAGACAAAACACCCTCAGGACAAAGACTCAGGCCAGCTTGCTCTAGAGCAAGCCCATGTGCCTACACAGGCATAAACATTGTATTTCCTCCCAAACTCTAAGAGTTCCCAGGAGACTTGAAGCCAGAGGAGCAGGGGGCAGCTTGACCTGGGCTTACCCCCAATTCTGTCTCCAAGGCCCCTTTTGCTTTGATCTCCCAGTGAGCTAAAAGCAACCCCGCCTTGGCTCAATTCTGTCTCCGTGACATTCACTTCTCAGTGAGCTAATAGCAGCCTTGCCTTGGCTCACTCCTTTCCTATAACTTTTCTAGGGAGCCAAAGCAGAACACAGTCTAGGCTCTCCCCTCTCACTCCCCTGTTACTTCTTCTACGCTTAGTCCTTCCTTTGTGTCACTGTCCCCAGCTTTAATAAACATACTCTTAAAGTCACCTGGACTTGTAGTGTGAAATCTTCCCTACATGAAGTCAAGAACCCACACACTACAGGCCGGACTGAGGCAGGCTTGTTCCAGGCTGGTCCCTGGCCAGGATCATTAGCACTGACTCAGGGATGACTCATACATTTTTATCACCATCCCAGTCCTGCTTCCCGAGGTCCAAATTTGTAGATGCAGTTGCCTCTTTAACAACTCTTCCTGGTTCTTCCAAAGGGGTGTCAGTCTCTAATTTCCATGATTGGTACCATGTCCATCTCCATTTTCACCACCCATCTATCAGTTGCCATCTCTGCTATTAAATAGCCTTCAGAGTGGCTTGTTTTTGCCTACCTGGGCTCCACTTCAATTCTGCACAATGAAGCCAGAAGACATAATCCTCTACCCCGGATTAAAATGTTTTTTTAATGCTCTTAGGATAAAGTGGATCTTATTCCAATATCTTCTTCTTGCCTCATCTTATCTTTTATCTCATAACTTTCAGTTACTTTGCTTGTCAGTCAATTTGTCATAATTCCATGCTCCTTCCCTAGAAGGTGTCACCCCAGCATATGTCGCTTTGGCATGTGAATCATTTTGAGCTGAAGACAATCAAGAATCAACAGATTTAAATTTATTTTATTTTTTTACTTTTCTCTTAACGATCTAGAAGAATTTAGATAGGGGGCCTGGCCCAGGAAGAGAGCCATCTCCACCTACATACAGCTTTCTCTTACTAAAACTCCTTCCTGTCTTTACCTAGAAATTCAAATCTTAGCTCAAACATTACATCCTCAGCCTCCAGGAGTCAACCCCTGACTTCCTTAACATGATACCAGCTCTCTTGTAGATTCTCCAAGCATTATGTATCTTTACAGAAATCACGAAATCAATTTTACATATATGATGATTTGATTGCCTTTCTTCAACTTTAGATTCTAAGATTCATGAGACCAGAGAAATTGTTTTAATTACTATTGTGTCTTCACACACAACAGGGTACTTAGCGCATAATAGGCACTCAATAAATACCTACCGGGTAAATGAATGATTGAATGATCCGCCTCTCCTTCCAGAGCAGTCAACCTCCTTTACACATGTATTAGAATGAAGTCCAAACTGAGAAATAATATGAAAACAGGTGGGCTATCTGGCAGAAAGACTACTGCTAGGGGCATTGAGCCACACTGAATTGAAAAAGCATCAAATTTTATTTCTAAAAATGATAATATACCCTAAGATCCTCCTTTCACAGTGAGGAAAATTGCAAGGCACTGGCCTGACTATTATGATGACAACTGCAATAAGATTTGCTTTCAGAAAATGTTTAATAATTTAAAATATGATAGGTACTCTGTTAAGTGTTTATGTATAAAATATGATTGAGTTCCCCTAACCAATTAAAATTAATGAAATTTCACAGAGAAGAAAACTGTGGCTCATAAGGTTGAACAACTAGCCTGTGTTTTATAGACATAAAACAGTATCCAGCTCGGGTTTGCCTAGTTTCTAAACCCTGTTGTTTCAATTACACTAAAATAGTTTTTATGCCATTCAGTTCTGTTCTCTTCAGGTTTCTCTTAAAATGTGCACCAATTAAATCACTTATTGTCTTATTTAGACATTACATTTCTCACCAAATCCACATATAGATCCACTTTTTATTTTCACTCTCTCTCAGCTCTTTAAGTTGTGCCCTCGAGAACCCAATTCTATTACAAAACACTCTTACAACATTTATCTTTTTGTGGAACCCTGATTAACTGAAACCTGAGTCTCAGTGGATATTCCTGTCATTTGCAGCTTGTGGAGTGGAGCCTTCTTTTCCCCACCAGAGGGGAGGCAACAATTTTTTCCCTACCCCTATAGTTCTTTTGGTGGTTTTAATAATTATATTGACATAATACAGATTAACAGGAGAAAAACAAATTAAATTATGTATATAGGGACCCCATAGATATGAGACTCAAGTATATGTAGCGCAATTGAGGCTTACCTGCCATCCTGAGCTAAGGAATGGGATAGGACCTAGGTATTCAAAGGTGGGGAGGGCAATTCAGAGGAAAATAAAAAGAGTAGATATTTGGTAATTAGATGTTTGTCCTGGCTCAGAGGTAGGTCAATCAAATAAGAAGATATTTCTGGTACTCTCTTTCTAGTCCAGTCCCTGTTACTTAAATTCTTTTAGGATCTTAAGGGAGAGATTAAAAAATTAAATTTAAATCTGCTGAGAGTCTTGATTGTATTCATCTCAAAATGACTCATATGCCAAAGTGGCATATGTTGGGGATAAACTCAACAACAACAACAAAAAATCAGTCTGTGTCTCTGTGAGCGTATAGAAATTTACATAATGATAGGCCTTAGATAAAAAAAAAGTGATGGTGTCACAAACCTTGACTAAATGGATCTATTTAGTTTAAAAATCAGTATATGGGGAAAGCATTTTTGCTAAAAGAGAGAAAATACTCAACTTGGAAGTCATTCAATCTTTGATATAGCTAACTTTTAAACTTTTATTCTGCTCTGCTCATCACGTAAAACAAAAGTGAAAGTGGGGGAAAGTGCAGAGAGAGAGGGAAAGGAAGAGATTGGACTTGGGTAATGGAAGAAAGAGGGCAATCGAGCTATCTTTGCTCTTCACGAAGGGAGGCTGAAGGGAAACTTAGACCAGCAATATTTGCTTGAACCTCACTTCATTCCATTAAATTTAAGTATTTCTGAAAATAAAAGAATATAGTGAAATGTTAGAGATGAAAGGGATCTTTGGATTCAGTTTGCCAGACCTTTCATTTCCCACATAAAAAGATTGAAGTCCAAAAAAAAAAAAAAAGCAGCTATCATTTGACAAGTTTAAATAAGTAATCGATGGCAAAGCTGGGACTAAAACTGAATGAGGTCTGCCAACTAATAAATAGTTAAAGTAAACTTGAATGTTTTAAAAGTTAGCCATATCAAAGACTGAATGACTTCCAAGTTGAGTATTTTCTCTCTTTTAGCAAAAATGCTTTCCCCATATACTGATTTTTAAACTAAATAGATCCATTTAGTCAAAGTTTGTGACACCATCACTTTTTTTATCTAAGGCCTATCATTATGTAAATTTCTATATGCTCACAGAGACACAGACTGATTTTTTGTTGTTGTTGAGTTTTATTCCAAATCATCTTAGCATTTAATCAGAGGCACAGAATAATGGAGCAGATTTGATTTTAAAAATGTTTCTTAACCTATAAACAAGATAGCTTACCTAGTATAGAGATATGAGTGTGTGTTTATTTTAATACTAAACAAAAAAAAAACACAAAATATATCAAGATTGCTATATAGTCTCATATTTTTTCATTTCAAGAATGAGTACTTCAAATTTGATGATAACACTTACTGACATATGATTAACATTAATATATGACTGTTACATTGTTTTGCTTGGGTGCTTATTGGTTGCACAAAATATTCATAAATTGTGCCATTCTCCCATAACTACTTTTGACATAAATACTCTGATACATGAATGAAATCTGAGTAAGTCATCTGGCCATGTTGGTTTAGCATACATTAACTTGCTTCCCATTTGTATCAATGCTAATGAAAATATTTGCCCACGGCTTGGGAGAGTTTTAAACTACAGGACTAAAATTGTGAAGACCGATGGCCAGTTAAGAATATTGAATTCTTCCCTAACTGGTGTGGCCCAGTTAGTTGGGGATCATCTCGCAAAGCAAAATGTTGCCAGTTCGATTCCTGGTCAGGGCACATGCCTGAGTTGCAGATAAGGTCCCCCATCAGGGCATGCACAAGAAGTAATTGATTGATGTTTCTCTCTCACATTGATGTTTCTCTCACTCTCCCTTTCCTTCCCTTCCCCTCTCTCTAAAAATAAATATAAATAAAATCTTAAAAAAAGAATACTGAATTTTTTCCAGGGGTGTTCAACCTGCGCCAGCAGACCACAATGCTGCCCAGGATGGCTATGAATGCAGCCCAACACAAAATTGTAAATTTACTTAAAACATTATGAGGGTTTTTTTTGTGATTATGTGTCACAATATGGTTAACATGTGGTCCACCCCATCTTCCAGTGTGGCCTACACCTGTAAAAGGTAGAACACACCTGCCTAGTTAAGCCTTGTCCATCAAGGGGGTTCAATTTCACTCATTTGGTACCACTATTGACATCATCTATTCAATACACATTAATTGAACACTTTCCTCAATTTAGTCAGTTTCAAATGCCAAAGAGACAGACACACAAGACACAGTCCCTTGTTGCAGGGAGTCGACATGTTGCGGGGAGCTCAGGGTGCTCCTGGATCTGAGGGTTACTGTCTCGAGTCAGCTGAGGAGGGAGTGTGGCTCTGAATCCATCCCGGGGTTCTCATGGATGGAGGGAATAAACATGAATCATCACAAACACTTCTTTGTTTGCCAAGAGAGGGGACATGATTCTTCCTTCTAGGGGAAAAGGTCCCAACTCCCCATGTCCAAAGGCTTTTATTGAGAACCATATACACAAGGGTATAGAACAAAGCTCATGGACCACTGTCCAAAGGCTATGTTTACAGAAAACAAATAGAGATTATAGATAACAACTGAAGGAACACAAGAGATCTGCCTCAGACCAGTGTCTGTGAAATCTTCCCAGTATGAGCCAGTTTTCATAGCTTTTGAGGGAAGAACAAAGCATGCTTACAGGAACTTATTTCTAGGCCTTATTGTCCCCCAGAACTACTTGATCCAGTTTAGGGCTGTCCCTGACTTTAGTATTGTTTCAAGCCTGAGCCGGCAGGCTGGAAAGAGCAACCAAGAGATAAGGAGACTTCTTTCAGAGAGAATGAGGACTCTGGCCATGTCCAAGCCAAGCTGAGGGGTGACTTTTTTCCCTTTCTCCATGTTCCCCAAGTCCTTCTCCTGCTTCCCATACTGGCCAATGTCTGTCTCAGGTCGTCTCTCCTCGTGAGATAACTTATCCATCATCAGCAACCAACCACCACGGGGCCATGCAGGGTGATATGAGGGAGGCAGGGGCACAGAGGGACAAGTTCTGTCTCCTCAGTGGCCTGTTTTCCCAAGGGCTTTGGGGCCCTCTGGCCTGTCGGCAGAGCTACAGTCCCTGAAACCAGGCAGGGTGTTTCCCAATAGTCCCTGCCCTCCTACAGCTCATAGTCCAGTCTGTAAGCTATAAAAGCAAACCAATAAGGACACTACAGTATAACACAGGAACTAAAAATGAAGATTGCAGGACACTGAGAGAACCCAGAGAAGGGAAATGCAACTCAGGATTTAGGGAGGAGGAAGTGAGGTGAAGGGAAAATGCCTTGAGAAGGAAAAAGAGGGATTAATGACTCAGAATGCTGTATGAAGTAATCTACCATCAAGGTTCCAAGGTCAGTTATAACAGGCAGGCAGTGCATCAGAGCTGATAACTGATAAAGAAAGGAATCTCTTGGGAATTGCAACTTAGTAAGATCTAATGGTGCTTCCTTTGACTCATTCTTTTTATCTGTGAGTTAAAATATATAGAAGATAGCATATTGAAGAAGAGCTTTGTTATTGTGGGTTTCTTGATTATAGGACCTTAGATTGTGCATTTTTTAAACCCTATACAACCTAGAAAGAAACCTAAAAAGCAACAGATGTTCAATGAATTTGACTAAATTAAAATATCATTGCCAAGAAGGATTTTTTTTAGCTTTGACCAAACAACCTTATCTGCACTCTTGGGCATAGAAATCTTCTCAATCTTAAGTGACAGTTTTGGGTCAGTCTGATGAACTCAAAGAAAGGTGAAATATTGTCAGTGGGGTGACTGACTCTCCATTCTGTTTCCTGATACAATATATGACAGTGCCTGCTTAACATTACATTTGATTCAAAATATCTGTATTCAAGCATCTATGGCATTAGCTCGGGAGAGTATATTCTATATACTATTTTTTTCCTACAGAAAAAATGCATATATTTTATCACCAGCTCATATTTAGATCCTGTCATACATTTTGTATCTTTTTTTGTATAAGTTCTTTTTTTATACTCTTTTTTCCAGGGCCAAAAATATATTCATTCAAAATATATTAAAAGATATAGTCTCATATGATTTTAAAGGGTATAAAAATGACATTTTGGGAGGTAATGGACTTAGCACTCTGACCAGGTGTACTCATCTGCAAATATAAAAATAGTCATCACTTCAAATCTTGTTTATAAGTTATTTATGAACTTATTAAGAATTTATATTTATTATGGAAATTAATTTTTTTATTTGGAAGGGACTTACGAGACTATTCAGCTAAACCTCTTATGTTTACCTATGAGGAAACTGAAGTCTAGATTAATGTGGTAATTAGCCCAGATTCCTAAAGTGAGAATATATTTGAGACCAGACAGACTTTTGGGGCCCCTGTGCCTATGAGTGTGTCACATACCCACTTATGTATAAGCCAATTTTAATTTGCTTTTCCTTGAAATATATATGACCAACTCTGTTATAGTGATTGTTTTGAAGACAAAAATTTGTTCCAATGCAATTGACATATTAAGGATATGGATAAAATACAAACTTCATGCTTGTTTGTGGATGGTTTCATCTGCAAGACATATTTGTTGACCTCAGAAATTGACAGCCAACTGAACTGACTCACATTGTAATACAGAAAATAGGTAGATTTCAACATCTAGCAGGTACCTCAGTCCACCATATATCTTATGAACTATACCCATTATAGTAGGCAGAATAGGTTCCCAAATTTGCCATGCCCTGATCCCTGGAAAATATGAACATATTATTCCATGATAACAAGGACTTTCACACTATGCCAGTGTGATTGAGGTTACTAATTACTGGCCTTAAGAAGAGTAGCCTGTATTCTCCAGGTGCGTTCAGTCTAATCACAGGAGCTTTTAAAGACAGATGACTTTCTCTGGCTGGAGTGAGAGATACAAAGCATAAGACATGTTGGAGAGATTCTAAGCATCAGAAGGATTTGACACCAGGTTACTTGTTCTGAGATATGGGGGGGCAGCATATTCAAGGACTAAAGAGAGGCCTGTAGAAACTGAAGTCAGGCCTCAGCTAATAGTCAGCAGGGAAACAGGAACCGCAAGCTAAATCCTCAGGTACTGAATTCAACAACAGCTGGATGAACTTGGAAGTGGATTCTTTCCCAGAACTTACATAAAGGAACATGGCCCCACCATCACCTTGAATTTGAAACCAGGAGCAGGAAGATCCATCTAAGCCTGTGTTCCAATTTCTGATTCATGTAAACTGCTGAATCTGTGATAATTTTTACAGTAGCAAAGAAAACTAATATACCCCTCCACATCTGGTGTTTCAATTTTCCAACTGACTTCAGATAACTTTTTGCAACATTTCTCAAAAACTGACAAACTACAATTACTCCGATATCTACTTCTACGTGCAAAACTTCAGCCCTTTTTTCACAGTAAATTGCCATTTTTTTTGTCTATATATTTCCTTATCGTTTAACACATGTAAAACTGCCAACATTATTAGATTTTTCTATCTCCTCATGTGTGTCACTAATAAAGTTTTTCAGTGTTGTGCATATAAACCCATTTTTTCCCAAAAGCATTATAGTTTTTATTGCACAGTGTTGCATAGCATGATGATTGTTAGGAGTGCATGTGTTGAGATATATATATATATATATATATATATATATATATATATATATATCTCATATATATATGAAAGAGATCTTTTTCCCTCTATCCATTGTAGATGTATGGGTAGGCCCTGCAAGTTGGACTGACAAAGGGCAGATTATTAAGAGAAAAACAAATAGAAGCTTATTAACATCTGCTTCACATGTAAATATGGAACACATTGATGAGTAACTCAAAGGGTGGTTAGAACTTGAGCTTACATAGCATTCTAGCAAAGAATAATAATTTTGTAGATAAATGGCAAGGCAAAAAATGGGGGAGGGCTTTGGGCTTCTAGGAGTGGCAAATTGTAGAAAAGCTAATAGAAAAGTGAGGCGGGTACCCTGTCCCACAGAGTCCCCCAGCCACTGTGTATGAGAAACAAGTCATTTCAGACACTCTCGATCTGCCAGGAAAAGGGAGTGGTGATTCCCTCTAGTGGAGAATGCCCCAAGCCCTTCTCTGAAATGGCTTTTATTGAGAACGATATGCATAGAGGTATACAGCATACGTGCATGAAAAGCTTATCAATCTATTTCAGGGGGTTACAGACAATAACAAAAGGAACACATAGATCAGTTCTGGGTTAGGGTCTGTCAGATATACAGATGCTGGGTGGTGATTAAGCCAAGGTTCAGGGGCTCAGGAATCTTCTCCCTTGTTTTGAGACTAAATACTTGGTTTTTCCTCATCAAGGCAGTGCAAAGCAGAGCAAGCTTCAGTAAACATAATGCGTTCTTTAGGCCAGATCTCCCAGGGGACCCTTGGTGTTTAGTATTGGCCCATGTACCTCTCAGCATTCATGGTTTTCCAGTCGAGGCTTACAGGCAAGGTGGAGGGCACCTAGCTTGCATGGGGCTACAATTCCTGATACCACAAAAAGTGGTCCCCAACAGAAAAAGGCTAGTTTTTGCAAAACTTATTATGTAAATTCCTCTGGTGCAGTCTCCAGACTGATAAGGATGATTTGGAGTAGTCTCCCCAATTAATTTTTACCTTTCTTGATAGAGAAGGCATAGGGGACTACTTTACAAGTTTATGTCCTGCTTTTATGAAAATATTAAAAAAGCAGGGATATTTTTCTAATGCCTCTCTTCGACTGCCTTTAGCTCAAAATAATCCTTATACTAACTGGCATATTTTAGGGTGGCATAATTTGTTGCCCTTAAGATTCTTCTAGTTTTTGTGTATTATCTCTGGAATATGGATCTGTTGGCTCTAATCTGAAGTTATACAGTTCTAATTTCAGTACGTAATTATTCTATGTAAGCCTCTTGCCTCTAGAGCTTCGTAGATGTCCCTGCTTTGAAATGATTTAGCTTTGATCTCCACTTTTTTTTTTAAATACCTACTTATCCTTCTGATATGTAATATTTTATATCTTAGGAGAAGCTGTTCTTCAACCTTTAAATAAGAGTTAGGTGACTTCTATGGGTTTTCATGATATCCTCTCCTATCTGGGTAATGACTCAACTTATATTTAAGTTGTCCACATGTTTTCTTACATCCCTAGTGGATTAACAACTATAAGGAAGGTAACACATCATTTTTATTTTTCATATTGGTATATCAACACTCTGACTTAGTGCCTAATTGGTATGTGTTCAATGAATTTGAATACATGGTTGACAATACGAATACGTCAATCCTTTCTTCATTCTTATATTCTCACAATGTACATAACTGGGCAGAGAGAATAATATTTTTCTTAAATTTCTTTTGATGTGGATTTTAGAATTTTTTAATCAAAACATGTACATATGACACATAATATAGACATGTGACTTAAGTCTGTGGCATGGAACAAAATAATCATGGAGAGATATAACCTAGAGTTAGAAATATTCCTTATTTCTTTAGTTCAGAACTCAAGTATAATATTTTCAGAAGCTTTATAATTGCTAAATATTGTTTAAGATAAAATTAGCTCCCTAATTTGGCTCAGTAGCTCTTCTAAGTTGGCTGTGATGATAATGAGGCATACCTCAATTTATGAGCAATCTAGGCAGGATAGCTTACTCATCCTGCAAATTACTTACAAAATATATGAAATGTTTACAGCTCACATTGAAAATACTGTATTAAAAATGTCCTGGGGTCACATTAAAAATGATTGAGTGGTTTTAAAACTCTATTGGCTTTGTAGCTTGTTGCAGGAATGAAAAGTCAGTTAAAGTGTTTGGTATTTTGCAAGTAGTTTTTAGTTTTAATATGACTAGAGGTTAGAAGAGCTGTAGCAAATCACAGAAGATAGACTAGTCCAACCTTTATACCATCAGAGTATATTTCAACTACATTCTCATAGAGTTTGAATGAGAGCTAATATTTGTATTAATTTTATCTTCAGTGAATCACAAATTGAGGACTTCTTGGTAGCCAAAAGTGAGAATAAAAGAGGAACAACAGAAGGGCCTTTCTTCTTAGAGAATTTATATATAATCTTTAGGGGACAGAACAGAGTCTGGAAAGGACAGAAGCCAAGAAAAAACAGGGCATGACTGGGAGCTAAACCATATGGCAGACTCAGCAGCGATACTGCATTTGAGAGAAGAGAACGAGAACACAGAGGACGGGAATACTCAGAAAGAACACTCTGCTAGGAGATCTCTTTGCTCAGATAAAAAACATGGAACCAGTGGTTTGTGACTTGGGCAACTGTTCACTGAGAACCCAAATGAGTTAGTTAGCTTACTTTGCATACACCAAACAACCAGCTGCTCATAAAAAACTTTCAGCCATTACTGACCTTGATTAGATTTAAGGCTGGAGCCAAGGAGTGAAAAGTGGGGTTCCCGTTTTCCAATTCCTTATACCACTCATTTCTCCCTAGATCTTGATTTTAGGAAAAGTTCTGCTTCACCACTGACTACAAGAAATAAAAACAACCTTTTAGGTATGTGATGGCAACAACATAAACAAGGTCAAGCACGCTTATACCTGCAAGTAAATGGAGTTGCACAGATGGTACAAGGGAACCTTTCTCTAGGTCTTGAGCCAGACCCCATTACTCTCTGTTTCATATAATGGCTCTGTGCAGTAACTGTGGACCATCACAGTGCACAGATGGAAGAGAGAGTTAGAGGGCTATTGAACATGTGAATTTTCCCAGTGTGTCACAATTACAGAAACATCTGTGCTAAATATTTTCAAGCTGATCCACTATAAAAATTGGCAATGTTCAATAGCACTCGATGTCTTCTCTTTCCCCTAGTGAAAAGCAGTTTAATGATTGCATTTGGGACTACAGCATAAGGCATGTACCTATGCTGATTGCTTGCTGTTTAAAGGGACCTCATTTGCATTATGCTGTTTGTAATGTTCTTTCTTTATCCCTACTCCTTTCTTTTTTGCTTGCAAATATAAACTGAAAGGGAAATCAAACCACTTACTGCACTTGTCATTGAAATGTTTCCCAGGGCTCAGTTAATGGAATGGCCTGGGCAGGGGCAAGGGAAAGAGGAGCAAAAAAGTCTCTTGACAGTAATTGTAGATTGTGCTGCTTGTTAATTCTGATTATATTGAAAGGGATGTTTGGCTGCCTCAGCATTTGCTCACATACATGCTCCACCAACCTAGGAATTTACTAATCAAAGTGAAGTTCACAATGTTTTTTTTTTCTTATATGACTTTTACCTTTAAAAAGTTTGAAATCCTAGGTAGTGCTTAACAAATTTTAAAATCCTAGGTAGTGCTTAACAAATTTTAATGTGCATAAGAATTGCATGGATTTTTGCAGAGTAAAAATTCTGATTCAGTTAATTTAAAACTGGACCAAGATTTGTCATATCTTGAAAGCTCCCAGGTAATGCTCATGTTGTTGGTTTAAGGACCACACTTGACATGGCAAAGTTATAGGCTCTGAGACTGCAAGGGCATCATTTGCTTTTTCCACTAAGCAGAAATTTCAAATGTTCCTCATAAATACTTTAAACCAAAATCAAAACTATCTAAGAGAGCCCCATTATGCAATAACGTCCATTTTCAATGTGTTGTGAATTTACATTTAACCACCAAACACTATTTTGCAAGCCTGTATTGTGCACCTACTAAATGTGAGCTTTCTTTTCTGAAATTAAAGTTTTGAAGAAGATAGGCATGCAAACAAATTATTGCAGTACACTGGGGAAGCAATAAAAAGAGGTAGTATGGGATAGAGGGTAGAGAATGAGTTTGGGAATCAGACAGAATTCGCTGCTCCACTTTCAAAGAATGTAATTCTGTGATAGTTGTTAGTTATCCCAATAAGTAAAATGGACATAATAATCTTATTCTTAGAGTGCTGAAAATATATAGCATAATACTTACCACATCATGGTTATATGTTAAAAATTAGTCTGCTTCCCTATTTTGATATATAAAAATAAAAATAAAACAAAACAAAAAGACTATAAGTAGTACAAAGATGTCAGTTGTTATAAAAGTAAATATGATGAATTCATCTCTAAGGAGCTTATAATTTAATAGAAGAGATAAAAACAAGAGGACAGGTATAATGTGATAAATTCTATAAGATAAATTTTACCAAGATGCTATGGAAATAAATTGACTTGTGGCATTTGAGTTAAAATAAAGGATAAGGAACTTTACATTAGGACATGTATGAAAAAGCATGTTTTATTCAGAGAGGATGGCAAAAGAAATGCTGAAACACTGTAAGGCACTTGTGGAAAATGTTTGGTCAGGGGAAGGCTATATTGAAAGGAAATAGCAGAGTAGGATGCCTAAGAGGTGTGGAATAGAGCTTGAGAGTTGGAACTTTACTCCATGAGCTGTGGTAAATTAGTAAAACAATGAAATGCCCAGTGCCCCTGTGAAACTAGAGATATTCATTTACATGAACAAGCTGAAGTTCAAACTGGACTAAAAGAAGACCTAGGCCATTTCCTTATCCATGTGTTCATAGGAAAGCATGGGGATAGAGCAGGCAGGTGATAGAAAAGGCACTAGTGATGAGACAGAAGACAAGAAAAACACTCACAAGTAGGAAGTAATACAGAAAGCACAGGTAAGTAAAAGCAGGTAAACAGAATTAAAAAGTTAGTGATAGGTAGAGGCAGTGGAAATTTGTAGAAATTACCAAAAAATATATTCACTAAGCTAAAGTACCATATTTTTTTAGTAACATGTCCTGAACTCCATCAATGACATAGACCTTTCTTTTATAACAACCAACATAGAGGAATTCTGTGCCCCACTAATGGCTGTGAAAAGGCCAAGATGAGTTACTGCCACTGGCAGAAAACACAGGTGTGTAACATACTCAAACCAGAATGCAAATAGAAAGTATGGAATCTTAATTCTGATGCAAATTCTGAGATAAAAATGAGAAGCACTTAATGCTGAGCAATTTAATAACAAATTTCCAGCTAGATCCCTGGAGGCATAAGAATTGCAAAGCAGGCAAGAAATATCCCTGTTCTGGGACAATTACAACCAGTAAAATAAATTATTACACCCACAATTAGAGAGAACATTACAAAAGTTTACCTCCTTTTTTTTTTTTTTTTTTTTTTTTTTTTTTTGCTAAAGTCTTTCCAAAGAGGAGAAAATGTTTTGAACCAATGGACCATATTGGAGCAATGTTACTTTTTTTCATTTTACTTTTGGTTTAAAATATCTATATTCACAAAGTGAGATTATGTGTATTAAGAGACTATACACACACACACACACACGCACATATATATATACAACACAAATATATGCATATATACTTATGTATATATACACACAAATATATATACATATATGTGTATATATACACACACATGATATCTCACTAAACTTGAAAAATAAATAAAAATACATAGAATATTCTTAAATATAGAGTTCTCAGTTGTCTAATTTTGAGAAATGTATGTAAAATAATTTTTAAACTATGAACTCCAGTAAAGATTTAAAAAAATTGCATGACTATTTTGGTACCTTTCATTTAGTCTCTATTAGTATTACCTGTGAATACCTCAGAAGTTGAAAATGAATATGAAGAACTACAGACATTAGAAGTTGGTGAAAGTGAAAAAGATGAGCAGTTAAAGTCAGAGGAAAGCTCAGAACTTAAGATCTTGGAGGCCAATTATAGTTCTGTACTGTTTTGTAATGGAGATATCAAAGAAAACCAAAGTTGGATAGTAAAGTGGTTAAAACAGATTTTATTCAGGAACTACTGCAATAGGGGAAAGAGCTGTTGGTATGGAACTAGGCTCCATTCAAAATACAGCAAAGAAGAGTCAGGATTTATTGCCAAGGAATTCTTGCTAAACCGATCTAATAGGATTCTCCCTGAAGGCAGACCAAAATGAGAAAATATTATCTAGGGGATGGTGGTGGATGAAAAATTTGATCATGTGTCTAAAGTGATTAAATACTGAGCATGAGGGGTTTTCTCCAAATTGCTTAACATGCTTTTTGCTAAAACTGGGTGATGAAAGGAAAAACAGAAGTTCAAGGTCTAGGCCTAGTCAAAAACAGGGCTCCGAGAAGTTTGACTAAAATTTTGGTTAAGAGAAAGTCTTTGTTAGAGGTAAAATGCATCAAAATTGAGGAGCTCAAGAAAACTTAACTTTTGCTAGTAGAAAAAGCCAGCAGTGTGGATAATGTGAATAGTGAATACTAACTCAATCATATAGAAAGACTTTGTTTAAGAGATGAATAAAAGATAGTATTAAGAATGGAATTTGAGAGTATATCTACTGATTACAAAAAGAGCAAGTGTATTATTTAAATCCATATTATTGGGAAATACTAAGGAAATATGGTGAAATTTAGGTTTTATAATCAGACAGATCTGTCTTCTAAATCCTGGTGTACCTCTTTGTTAATGTGAGTGTCACAGACACTGAGCCTCAATGTTTTGTTGGGTTTTTTTTATTTTATTTTAATTTATTTTTTCAAATACAATTGTCTCTGCCTACCCCCCACCACTTTCCCTTGCCCCCTCCCTCCTTCCCTCCCTCAGCTCTTCCCCTTTGGTTTTGTCCATGAGTCCTTGCTATATGTTTCTTGACTTTCCCCTTCCCTTCCTTTTCCCCCAACCCCCTCCTCCTTCTCTCCTGTCTCTGTTGATTTCTTTTCCTTTCAGTGTTGCTGGTCTTATTTTCCTTGCATCTTTGTATTGTTGGTTAGGTTCATTTAGAAATTGCCTGGAGAAATGTACCTGGCACAGAAACCATCACATAGAGTGTGTTCCATAAACACATTCCTTTCCTCTCTCCAACACCTCTGTTTTTTTTTTAACTGTATGTTTAATACTCATTTTATCAGCTTATTCTAAATTAATTGTCTACCACTTTGTTTTGTGGAAAATTACATATTAATATTAATATGTTATATTACAAAATATGTAATATTCAGTGTAACTTTAAATTTTCTAGAATTAATTTGAGAAATTATAATTTTTAAAATCATTCCAAGTTTATTTTCTATTTTCATTCCTATCTTTCAAGTAGGTAGCAAGGTTATAGGTTAGACTTTATCATCCAAAAGTTCATATACCCACCTAATTTATATATTTTTACTATAAGACTCCGAAGAATTCTATGTCTTCTTTAGCAACTACTCACATGAATATTATATTAAAAAATCACATTTACTAAAATTCTACTATGTCTGAGAAACTGTGACTGACATAGCTCAAGAAACAAAACTAAATAAGGTGGATCCAAGATGGGGAATATTCATTAACTTCCTCCCAAGACCAATCTGGACTTACAAGTAAATTGTAGAGAATTCATCCAGAATAACTAACTTGAACACTAGCGGGAGAGAAGCAAATATAAGCCAATACCTGTGACAAACATAAGATGCTAAAATCCTCAACAAAGTATTAGCAAAGCAGGAATGTATCAAAAAGATCATACACCATGATCAAATGGGATTTATTCTGGGAATGCAAGGTTGGTACAACATTCTCAAATCAATAAATGTAATTCACCACATAGACAAAATGAAGGGTAAAAACCACATGATCATATCAATAGATGCAGAAAAAGCATTTCATGAAATCCAGCACCCATTTATGATCAAAACTCTCAGCAAAGTAGAAATAGAGGGAACATACCTAAACATAATAAACGTCATCTATGACAAACCCACTGCCAGAATCATACTCAACGGGCAAAAACTACAAATGTTCCTCTTAAAATCGGAAACAAGACAGGGACGTCCACTTTCACTTCTCTTACTCAACATAGTCCTGGAAATCCTAACCACAACAATCAGACTAGAAGAAGTAATAAAAGGTATCCACATTAGAAAGGAAGAAGTAAAACTGTCTTTTTTACAGATGACATGATACTGTACATAGAGAACCCAGAGATTCCACCAAGACACTACTAGAACTGATAAAATAATTCAGCAAAGTAGCAGAATACAAAATTAATATTGAGAAATCAGTTGCATTTTTTTTATGCCAATAATGATCTAACAGAAAAGAAAATTAAGAAAACAATCTCATTCACAATTGCTTAAAAAAATACCTAGGAATAAACCTAACCAAGGAAATAAAGACCTGTACACAGAAAATTTTAAGGCAATGAAGAAGAAAATCTAAGAAGACACAAATAAATTGAAGCACATACCTGGTTCATGAATAGGAAGAATTAACATCATTAAAATGCCCATGCTACTCACATAAAAAGTTTTTGCACAGCAAAGGAAATCATCAACAAAATAAAAAGATATCCCACAGAATGGGAGAACATATTCACTAACACATTTGATAAGGGATCATATAGTGAGATTTGGGGAGAATGGTATGTTCAGAGAGCATGAGAGCTATGCCCCCTTTCCCCAAATGCTGCCATACACATCACTTCATCTGATCCTTTAATACCGTTTATAATAAACCAGTAATCCAGTGAATAAATTTACTTATAAAGTACTTACAAAACTCAACACCAAAAACAGAAACAAAAAAACACCACAAACAAACCAATTAAAAGCTGGAAAAAAGACCTGAATAGACACTTCTCCAAAGAGGACATAAAGATGGCCAATAGATATATGAAAAGATGTTCAACATCCCTGATCTTCAGAGAAATTAAAATTAAAATCACAATGAGATTATCACCTCACACTTGTCCAAATGGCTATCATCAACAAATCAACAAATAACAAGTGCTGGAGAGGATGTGGAGAAAGGAGAATCCTTTTGCACTGTTGGTGGGAATGTAGACTGGTACAGCCACTGTGGAAAGTAGTATGGAGATACCTCAAAAAATTAAAAATGGATCTGATATTTGACCTATTGATCCTACTTCTGGGAATATATCTGAAGGAACTCAAAACACTAACTCAAAAGAACATAACCAGGCTTATGTTCACTGCAGTGCTAATTACAAGAGCCAAGATATGGAAAGAGACCAAGTGTCCATCAATAGATGAATAGATAAAATAACTATGGGCATTTACACAATTCTACTAGGCCGTAAAAAAATAAGATAATTTTACCCTTTGCAATAGTATGGCTAGACCTGGAGAACATTATGTTAAATCCAGTCAGAGAAAGACAAATACAACATGATTTCACTCATATGTGGAATCTAATGAACAAACTGAATTAACAACCAAAACAGAGACAGATTCACAGATGATAAGCAGATGACAGCTAGTAGAGGGGTTTGTGGAGGTCAGCGGGTGGAGGGGTTGAACAAAAAGGAAAAAGGACTCATAGACATGGACAACAGTGTGGGGATTGCTGGGGGAAGGGAAGTTTAAGGGGACTAAATGGTGATTGAAAAAACAATAAAAATGTCTAAATAAGAGTAGGTCTTTGCCACAAAGAATATCCTCATGTTGCTTAACTCTGTAAAGGAGAAAGAGAAATTTTATTTTTTCCACTTTCATAAGAACACTTTTCAAGTGTAATTCAATCAGTAAATGTAGGCAAAAACAACTTTTTTAGCTCTTCTACTTGATTCTCAGTTGTTTTACTCAATTATAAGTTGATTTACCAGAGTAATTTGCTTTGGAAATTTACTTAGAAAGTCCAAGTACTTTTACTCGCGTGCAGAATTACCGATAATACTGATTGGAAAAACAGATACTTTGTTATGCTTTCTGAGTGTCAGGCAAAATATTCTTGTATAGAAGAGACTATACTATGCCACACACTCTAGTAATTCCAAATGTTTAGCTTCTTTAGATAGTGGCTGAGTCCTAGAAGATTATGGCCAAATCTGGCCTATGGTGGGTTTTGTCTTTGAGAGATAACAGATGTTTTAGTCTCCTCTTAGAAATTGGATAGAGAACATCCTGATTTAAAGGAAAAGTGAACATTGACATGCTGCTTCAACAGTGGTGTGGGGTTTTTTTTGTTTGTTTGTTTCTTTTATTGACAAGTCAATTCCCTGATCATTTTAACATTCCTTGCTCTTCTCTGAATGTCTGTCTAGTTGTCAACCTCTATGAGAGCACCGCATGGAATGGAAGAAAGTCTCTTTAGTGGAAACCTCCCTAGGACTAAATGAAAATTTGCCTTTAACCCCTGTACCCAACAATGTGGTGTTTGACTCTCTGTGGAAGATGTAGTCCAGCCCAAGTTAATATTAAATTTTTCATCTAAATTATCATCATCCTATAGAGTATTTGTGTTATGACTTATAATAAAAAGTGTAGATTTAGTCTTTATCCTTGTTTTTTGTCCAGAGCTCCTAAAACCCTTGAAATTTCCTAAGTGATAAGAGCAATAAAGATTTATTTGTTAATGTAGGGGAAGACAAATAATTTGCTCTTTACTCTTTTAAGTTCCTGGCTGAGATCCCCTTTGTAATAAAACACAGATGAACAGGAGAAAAACAAACAGATGTTTAATAATATGTATATCACTCCTATACATGGGAGATACACAAGAGCACTGATTAGGTAAATACCATCTCCAGCTAAAAGTAAAGAAGGTGTTGGGGCTGGCGGTAGCCAGTTATGGAAGATTATCAGGCAAAGCACAGGTATGATTATAAAGGAAACTTAAATCTGTGCCGTCTCCATTAATTTCTTGAGATTTAGTCATTCTCTTCTTCCTGGCACAAAGAGGAAGCCGTACTTATACATACATGTAAATAACACTTACAAAAGAATAACTCCTACTTAGTTTTCAGAGCTTTTCCTGCTTTCTTAAAAACAACCAGCCAAAAATAATCCTTATGCCAGAGAGACATATTTTGGGGTGATGAATTCTGTTCTCCTTTATTATTTTAATGAGGTATCCTTTGGATTGCCCCTAAGAATGGGGTGGGAGGCTGGTTTCCAGGAGAAATAGTCATGTGATTAGAGGGTGGGAGTACTTGGTCCCAACGTCTTGACCTCTTTGGAGGGGATTAGGGCTGAGTTTGTATAACCACCAATGGTCATTGAATTAATCCATCATGCCAAAGTAATGAAGCTTGCTTAAGAGCTCAAAACTGGGGTTTGGAGAGCTTCCAGGGTTGTAAACACCTGAGATTTGAGGAGAATGGTATGTTCAGAGAGCATGAGAGCTATGCTCCCTTTCCCCAAATGTTGCCATACACATCACTTCATCTGATCCTTTAATACTGTTTATAATAAACCAGTAATCCAGTGAATAAACTGCTTTTCTGAGTTCTGTGGGCCTCTCTAGAAAATTAAGAGAAACCAAGGCAAGGGCTGGGGAAATGTCTGATTCATAGCTAGTCAGTCAAAAGTACAGATAACAATCTGGAATGAAGTGGAGGACAGTCTGTGGCACTTAGTCCTTACTTAACTTGTGGGATTTGATGCTGGCCGAGTAAATAGTGCCAGAATTAAGTTGAATTGTAGGACACCTAGCTGGTGTCAGAGAACTGTTTGATGGTGTGGGGGAAACCCCACATACATTGGAATTGGTGATCAGAATTTTGCTAATGAATCGATTAAGCGGTTTGTTGTATATGAATTTATGTGGTTAAGAGACATGGCTATGCCTAAAATCTAGGATCTAAAATTTAGTGTGTCTAAAAGACCATAATCTTTGTTATGCATAAACAGATGTCTG
Organism: Pteronotus mesoamericanus; assembly: GCF_021234165.1. Taxonomy (NCBI): domain Eukaryota; kingdom Metazoa; phylum Chordata; class Mammalia; order Chiroptera; family Mormoopidae; genus Pteronotus; species Pteronotus mesoamericanus. The sequence goes on along the minus strand of NW_026555247.1, from coordinate 11,290,906 downwards.
AAAGAGAAAGAAGAATAATTATCGTTTCCAAGCCAGTCCACCAATCCCTCGTGAATAGTCATCTTCCGACGCCTGTCTCAAAGTTTTTCTTTTCTACCAACTCTAACAACTGCCAACTTGTCAGAGGATGCAGCTCTCGCCTCCCCATGGCAACAGATCCCTGCCCTGAATGACGGAGTTTCCATACTGATAGCTGGAAAATATCCCAAATAACTCCAAAAAGCACCTGGAGTTTAATTTCACATCTTAACATCCAGAAGGAGTCTTTTGTATAATTTCTCACATGTTAAAGTAAGGCTATTTATACACCACACAACTGATGGTGACAACAGGCTCAGCAGAGAGTATTTGAAAGATTCAATAAACTTACTTCCTGGGAAATGGCATACTAATGTCTTTAAAAAGATTTGAATGATCTGCCTAAAATAGCAAGGAATTTTAAGATATCCTTTCATTTAAAACAATGATGACAGAACAGCATCTAGTCACCTTAACAACAGAAGGGGGAAGGTACGAATAATTTGCCCATAAAAGACCTCAAAATTTCCATGTCAAAGTGTAAGTAAATGCCAAGGAACAAGTAAACCATACAGAAGTATTCCTTTGGCAGAATACTTAACATCTTTTAACAAAAAAGCAGGAGAACCATATTTCTTTCTCCCTAATGACAACTCTTTATCACTAAAAATAGCCTACTGAAAACTGACTAAGTGGAGTGTTTTTGAATGAGCCTGAATTATAGATAGCGACCTGAATAGGAGCTATGAACATGATTCAAAAGTGTGCACATTGGCAGTCCCCGCCAGGACTGAGTAATCCCTCACTTGCCTAATTAGTGTGCCTGTGCACGCAAATGTGTGTAAATGCAAAATTGTATTTGAAAGAGGTGATTTCTCTTGCTTTAACCTACAATTTAGAGTCATATTTTTAATTTCATGACATAGATATCTCTTCAGATTCTGCATTAAATTTTTCTAAAAATGGAAATTGACACTGCAATAGATTTTCATAAAACTGGAAATTAATATCCTTGCTTTATATAATTCCCATGTATGGCACAAGTCTTTCTCTTCCATCTTGTTTTGAAAGAGAAAATTGAACATGGTTTTTCCATACAATAACCTTCACTTAACATTCCTTATTTACAACAACAAAGGCTTTATTGACCACACTTGTGTTTTGTTCTCAGTTTGACAGACCAAATGGTACTAAAAGGTTTTTGATTACTTTACACTGACTGAAGACCTCACTGAAAGGGTCAACAAAATATATTGACCTCTCACCTCCTCCTAAAATGAGTGTTTTTGGCCTCTCTCCCTCTTCCCTGTCTGAATTGGAATGCCTGTCGCCCAGTTCCCCTGGCCTCCAGCAGTGGGTGTACAGCCTGCCTCACTCCCAGCTCCTAGTGCTCAGGGTGAGCACAGATGCTAGAAATCCCCAATTAAAGAGCAAGGGAAGTGCCTCAGAGCTGCAGATCATATCTTGTCCTTGTTGTGCCAAAAAGAAATCAAGATTTCAATGTCTTTCCCCCCAGTTATTGTGAGACATTGGTAAGTTGTAATTTTTCTTTTAATCACTCTTAAAAATTTGTTTAATAAAATGTTCTCATGGTGGCAGATAGTCAATTTCACCTTCACCTTTTCTTCTATTAATGCCAGGAAGAATAATGGTATAGCCAGGGTCTGCTATCGGTCTCTATGCATTCCCCCTTTCTGTGTTATATATACTACAGTGAAACATCATTACTCATATATCACAGTCTCAGTAAAAGAAAATTTTTCTTTATTCTCATTTCTTAAGGAAGTTAGCATCTCTCCGCCCCCCGCCCCCAGGGAATGAAGACTATCTGTTGTCTCTCCCTTGAAACAAAATTATCATCCACTGGATTACCCACTGGAACTCTATACCTTTAGCCCAGAGATCCTCAAGCAGGGGTGATTTTGCCCCCTCCAGGGACATTTGGCCATGTCATGAAATGTTTTTGATTGTCACAGTAGGGGAGGGGTTGCTACTGGCATCTAGTAGGTAGATGCCAGGGATGCTGCTAAATATCCTTCAATGCACAGAAAATTCCCACACTACAAGGAATTATCCAGCCTCAAATGTCAAGAGTGTTGTGGTTCAAGTGATCCTGATTTAGACTAACTGATGTATGGCACTTGGAAAAAATCTTGCACATTCTTTCTTGTGTCCTTCATGATGTTATTCCAACTCTAATAGCACAGTGCCATCCCCCAGTTTGGTCCTCTTCTTTAAATTCTTCTCATCCTTTCAGGAACAACACAAGATCCATTGTTAAACATGTATGTATAGGGCTCTTAGGCTGCCTAAATGCTCCATTGAGCCATATGCCTAAATAGATATGTTAAACAAATACATATTTTTTAAAAAATTAGTGGATATCCTTGCAAATAGTAGGTGCTTAATGAGTGAACCAGATTCAGGCAACCTAAACTTCTATGCTGAAAAAAGAGGACTTTATTTCCTGAATAACCTAATAATTCTGAATTTAGTGTTTTTATTTGGGGGAGGCTTATTAAAAGAGAAACAACTGTACCAAAAGCAAAAACAAAAGCTGGAATATATTATATTTTCTGTATCCCATCCCATGATTCTTGAAAAAAATGTTAGTATATACCTTACTATTTTCTTCTTTGTTAGGATATTCCTTACTACATTCCTTTACATAGTTTTTTCATGGACATGAAGGCAGATATGTTCTGATTATTTTGTTGCTAAGATAGTTCACAAAATCCTGGGATGTTAACAACAAAATGCCTTAAAGATCACCTAGTCCAACTCCACCAGATGAAGACACTAAAGCCCAGAATCATTAATAATTATCCCAGATTTAATTAATGCTTATTATATGCTAGTAATTGTTTAACTACTATTACAATGTCCCCTTTAACAGACAAAGACACTGAGGCATGGAGAAGTGAAATAATTTGTAAAACATCATAGAGCTCATCAGTGGTAGAGATGTGCTTCCAGCTCAGGCCATGGAGCTCCAGTGTTCATGTTTTGGAGCTCTATTCCACATCGCTACTCTATTAAAAATTTTCCCATGGTCAAACAGCACTTTAGAAGGAAAACTAGAACAAAAATTCAGATCTTCTCTCTCCAGATCGAGTGTGCATACCACTCTGCAACACTGTTTTTGTTTATTAGAATAATTCTATGTAAAAAAATGGACATTTTTCCTTAAAACAGAAAAGCTATATAGAATTGAACTTCTATTTGCATAATAAAACATATTTATACTTACTGAATTAACCCCTAATACAGTTGATCACCATAGTACTTTATAAAGTATAATCAATAATTATAAAATAAATTAAATTTTTAAATAAGTTTTTGGTCCTGTATCTTATAAACTATTTATTTGGCACATACAAAGTTCAGAAAGAGAAGCACATATATAAAATGCAAAATTTCCAGGTTAAAATTGAAAAAAAATATTTATCCTTTATGAATGTGAGATAGTTCAGCATCTTGCAGACAGTATATTTAGAATACTGACTAGAAGTGCTGTTATTTGTATTTATTGAATAATATAACTGAAAAAACTTTCATCTTTCCTGTTAATTTCACTATTAAAATCATTTCCTTAAGTATTTCTTAATTTTTTTCCTTAGACAACTAATCTTACAGCATTCTCTGTGAAGAAACATATTTTTTAAAGTAAAAAGTTTAACAAACTGCAAAATATCTTCGTTTTGGAGAATCAGTCTGGGCATGAGAACATTGCAAGGTTTTGTAATTCCTAGCTTAACCCACTATTTACCCACTTAGCTTGGCTAAAAACATCGTCCTTACATAATATTCCTAATTCATATCTTGTTGATAACACAGTGTAGTATATTAGTGTAAAAATTAGTGTAGTATAGAATGTGAAGAGTAGAGGCAGATCATGGAATAAGGGGCAAGCTATATAAGAAGAGCAGTGTGGGAAACTTACTTAGTTCATCTTTCCACTCAATAAAGGAAGCCCCAGTGCACAGCATCTGACAGAAGGCCTCTACTTCAACATTCTGAAAGACAGCCAAATGACTAACACATGAAACAATGCGTCACACTACAGACTTCTTAGACTGCCGTTGGATGACATCCATCATCTAAGCAAGTCAAAATTTACCCATTGACATAATACTTAGTTCAGGCCCTGTTATCCTAATCCTTACTTACTCCAAATATGAGATACCCTTTATTGAGGAAATCATCACAAATTCATAAGATCTTTCTCTTTCTTAATAATCTACCGCATACTTTGGTATTTGATTGCTTTTTTTCTCAAGTTATTTCACTCTAGTGATTTTCTATGTTAACTATTTTCCTCCAAAACTCACGTACAATTTCCTTGCACATTTATAAAAAATGTTGGGACAGAGATGAAGAAACATATGGCTACTTACCATTTCAGCACTAATATTAGTTGCAAAACAAGTGTTTAATATATACTGTCCAAGAAAAGCAAATAGGCATGCTTAGAAGATAGACTAACTGTATCACTATAATAAGGGGAACTCCAATAATTTTTCTTGTGACAAAAGCAGCCAAGATTACTGAGTAATTTGACTAGTTTTGAAAGTATAGTTAAATTCTTCGGGTCTCAACTGCCCAAAATATTTTATAAGCTTTAGAAAACAAAGGTCTACTTGGACTAAACATTTCTAGGAGAGAAATGTCATGTAACAATGATCTGCTGCTTATTCCTCAGAGATGCATTTAGTGCAGAAGTTTCATAAAAGGACCAAAACACAAAACTGGGTTTGAATCTTCACTAACAGGACTTGGGAAAATTATTTAAATTTTTTGAGTTTCACAGAGCTTTCCCAGTTTAGATAGAGCTTCAAGTATCAGGGCTCTGAAAAAATATGGCAAGAAAGGAAAATTTATATTGATTTTTTTATTTTTTAAAATTATTTTATTTAGTTTTTTAGACAGAAGGGAAGGGAAGGAGAAGGAGAGGGGAACATCAATGTGTGGTTGCCTCCATATGCCCCCTACTGGGGGCCTGGCCCACAGCCCAAGCATGTGCCCTAACTGTGACCCTGTGAACCAATGACCCTTATATTGTTTTTGATAAACATTTACATAATCATATGTCAGGCAATGTTCCAAGCACTTTACAAATGTCACCTCAGCTTATTGTTATTGAAAACCTTACATTGGTAGTATTAAAATCCACATTTTTACAGGTAAGGAAATTTAGGCACAAGTAGGGCAAGGTAAGATCTGGGATCCAGCTTAAGTAGCCTTACTACCAAGAAACTCCTGCCTTACCACAGCAAAGAAATTTGAAAAATGCTGGTTTAAATAATTAAATATGTTTCTCTATAATAAGAAGATGTAAAGCTTTTTTATCAAAATATTATGATTTATCCTCTACGATATTTCATTAAAGAGTTCAATGATTTGTTCTGAGAAACTATATAGCCAAGAGGCAACCAAGTGTAATATGGAGAATTGGTCCAAAGTCCTTCCACTTGAAGGCTATACAAAATATCTTGCTTCCGGGAAATAAGAATGAAAATTAACAAACAAACAAACAAACAAAAACCCATAAGCTTCCTAGGCTCCAGAACCTCAACGGAAAATAACACCAACAGTTAGTAAAATTATAGGTGTTAACATGAAAAACAGATCTTGTGCAAATATTAAAATTAACACCTAGAACTTTGTATGGGTAATTTTTATTATAAACAATAAAATACATGTTATGCCTCAGTTACAAACTTTTCATAATGAAAGGGTCTCTAACATGAATTGCTTTAATATTAATTATACAGTAAAAAAGTTTAGGAACCTCACATTGGAGAGGCTGAACTTTTAATACACTGAAATGCATTGGTGAATCCCTAGGAAATGTGTATGGTGATCAGTGTTTTTCAGTTTCATTGAAGAATTGAAAAAAATACATATTCTTTTTTAAAAATTCTCTCAAAGTCTCTGGAGGAAAGAAAAATTAACAGCTTAAATCATACAGCTTTGGCTTCTATAAAATGTCTTCATTAACAGATTAGAAAACAATGAACTATAAATGACAACTTCAAAGATGCTAAATGACAACTTTAAGCAAATTATACCAAAAGAAAAACATTTTGAGGTAAAGAATTCAGATTTTTAAAATACCGAGAAGAAAAGCATTGATGGATGTAACTTTAAACATCAGTCTACTTGAACTTATTTAAGATTCCAGGGCACATTATGCAATTCTAAGCACTGTTATCCACTCTGGGTGATAATTGTTTCCCTCCCACCTAAGTCCCTTTAGAATGTCAGCTGAAAGAGATATTTCCACTTTCTGTTGTAAACCATTATAGTTATTATTCCTATTAGGCAATTGATCCATTAACTTTCAAAAGTGAAGCATTTCAATACTGGATAAAATATTTGCTCTTATATAATCTCATTAGGAGATCCTTGGAGTCTTGTGAATGATATTATCTACATGAATACTGATTTAGTAATTGCAAATGTTGCTAAGGCTTAGCTTGGAAGATAATAGGCAACAGACCATTATAATGACAAACATGTTCAAAATCCTTTAGAATCTACAAAGTGCCTTCTCAAATTTGATCTTCAGTCTCCGTGAAGCAGAAGAGGTATCAATGTCTTCATTTTGAAGATAAAAATGTTAAGTTCCATAAAATAAGCAAATTATCAAAATTCATACAAATTGAACTCAGTAAAAATAAGATTTGTTTTTTTAAAAAAATTTAAAGACTTTATTCATTTTATTTGTAGAGAGTGGGGAAGGGAGGGAGAAATAGAAGGAGAGAAATATCAATGTGTAGTTGCCTCTCACACACCCCTTACTGGAGACCTAGCCTGCAATCCAGGTATGTGTCCTGACAGGGAATCGAACTGGTGACCCTTTTGTTCACAAGTCAGCCCTCAATCCATTGAGCTAGATCAACCAGGTAAGATATGTTTTGTATTGTAAATATCCTATACTTAATGCTATTCCATGATTTGTATAAAAAATAAATTAGAATTTAAAATACTCTTTGTCATTTTAAGGGAGTGTTATTTCTAAATATTTATTCAATACAAAAAGTATTAACACAAGAATGGATAAGAATATTTTATATTTTTTGTTAGTTTCATTTTAAATAAACCAGCTGAGTAGACAATTTTCAAAATTTCTGTCTTGCAGCGGGTTCCAGAACTTCAAATAGGGTTTGTAGCTTTTTTGGAGTAAAATACTTGTTTCCTCCCTGGATCCATACATCTGAATCCCTAATGTAAGGCAGGAAGAAGGAAAAAAAGAGGAAAGCAAAAAAGGAGGGAGAGAGAAAGGAAGAGAGGGAGGGAGGGAGGGAGAGAGGGAAGGAGGGAGGGAAAATGTAGAAGTGCAGGAACCTATCTTTGTCCAAAATTGGGAAACGCATTGACTGTGTGTGCAGAACAGGACCTGAATCCATGTTTAGAGCATGTACAGTACAGCCGTGACTCAGAAAAATAATACAGCCTCTCAGGACGCACAGTCCAGTGTGACAGGGAACATGCGCTTAGCTGACGGGTAACGCCACACTCTCAGAGTGTGCGCAGTAGAGAGACATAAACCACATGATTATCAGTGCTGACGGAAATATGTGATTCTCAAAACTGATGCATATAACGTGCCTATCAGGACTGAGGAAGGCAACATGTGCTTATGCAAAATAAGAAAAATATGTTTATGAGAAATTGTGCAAAGTCAACATGACTTTGCAACAAAAAAGCATAAAAGCAGAGGACCTCAGACGGCGCACGACGCAGCAGGAGAGTGAGTCACTCTGAGACATCCTGCACACCCCACCTCAGGAGAGAAAGAGCTCTGCAGTGCTTCCTTCCGTCCTCCTGTCTCCGCCTTGCAAGACGTTGTCCACCCAGCACATTGCCTCCCAAACCTGATCTGAACTCTTGGAACTCAGGTTTGTTATCCCCCAAATCTCTTGTGTGATGTTATTGCTGATTATTACTATTGTTATTAGGTTAGTATGGATTTGGATTGAATCTGCATTAATACAAGCTGAGTGACTGCATTAATAAATGTTGAGTAAATAACATAATCACTAGTGTTGGCTTCCTGCTATTTCTCGGTGCCAGTGACACCTGTAGGAACCTTGTTCCTGACCTTGGCACTTTTGGTTCTTAAGGCCCAGGTCAGAAAAATCGAGCAGGAATCGAAGCCTGGGTTATAGGAAAGTCTATATCGCTAACCATATGCTCATGCTATGGTCTCCTCCTTTGTTACCTCTTTCTCCCAGCCTTCCCCCACCTCATCCCCCAAATCACCGTCATACACTATGTAAACCTCCCTCATTTGAATTTTGTTCTTGGAATGTGCATTTATTTTAATAGATTAGAGTTTGGAGAATCAGTTTTACTACGCTATTGTTGTGCTCGTTCCCTGGCTCACGTGATGTTTAGTACAAAAAAGTCATTTCTGTGCCAAAGATATTTGTAGCTATTAGTAAAATGAACTATACTTCAGGGAATTTATAGAAAAGGGCACTTAATTAAGGATTTGAGACTACACAATTCATAGTTCTTAAACAAGCTCTTGGCAAGGTACTTGATTTTGTTGCCATGGTAAGTCATATGATATTTCTTCATTAAGTAAATGTATTTTTCACAAGATGCTTGGTTACTTTTTAGTAGATTAAGACAGTGGTAAACAGTGTCTTCTATCTTCATTCCTTATATCAATCATCCTGTCTCTTTATCATGAATGTCAACATGAAATAAAAATATCCAATGATGTTCAATATGACAGATTATACAAGCTAGTCAAACCCAAAAGAGAGGATTTCCTGAAAAGTTTTAAATAAGTGTCTTGTCTCATTTCATATACAGATTTCTTGGAATCACATTGTTTCACATATAAAACACTATACTTTTCTTCTTATACTGAGGTTATTCTTTTGCCAAAACAATTGGGTAGTTCAGAGGGCAGGCCCTGGCACCTAACTACGTGAGTGTGCATCCTGGTTTACCCCCCTGAGGAAATAATAAACCTTAGACAAGTTACTTAAGTTCTATGACCTTCAGTTTTCCTTACATCTTAAATTGTGATAATAAGAGTAATGGTTACTTTTTAATAAGGTGTGAAGAGACAAATGAGCAAATGTGTGTAAAACACCTTGGTGCCTACTATATAATGATCACTAAATGTTAGTTTTTATTCAAATGCATGCAGCTAAGTTCAATACATGACTATAAATACTACAAAGGCGAATCTATAAAAAATATATGCTAAGATCACATAATTATCAATGAATCTTGGTTTCCTATTTCCTTCTCACAGTGTAAGTATTTTTCATCAAGAATAAGAATAATGATAGCCTAACTGGAAAATAATTTATAAAACATAACAGTGCCTTATCCCTCAGACCACAACATATAGACAGTAAAAAGAAGAAATATTTAGGAAAGTCTGACTCTCTTAAACATCTCCAAATATATGTTGATCCAAAGAATTTACAAAGTATAAAGCAATTATGATAAAGTGTAATAAATTCTGATTAAAAAGTAAAGAGATCTTTAGCAACATAAAAATAGGGGCACTACATCCAGTATGGGGTGCCTGGTCCAGAGGAATTTTAAGGAAAACTATAAAGAAAGTAAAACTTAAGTGAGGACCTACAGAATGTGTAAGAAAGGACAAGATTAAGAGAGTATGATGTGGGGTGAAATGTATGGGTAGGTTTTAGGTTGATATTTCAGGCGGAAAACAGAATATGTGAGCATTAGAGGTAAGGGTATATGGAATCTTTGGAGAAATCAATGAATTCCAGTCCTTCTGGAGTAGAGAGATGGATGTGGAACAATATGAGAGCTGAAGTAGGAAAACAGAAATGTGCTGAACTGAAGTATATATATTCAAGAGTTTGGACATTCTTGATGGCAATGATCTAATTTTCATTTTATGAAGAAAAGATGCTGAAGACAGGAGAATAGGCAGAAATGAGATACAAGATAGAATCAGCAAGATCAATTAAGAGGTGGAAGCAATAATCCAGAAGATAAATGATGAAGGAGTGATAGGTAGGTGATGGTAGGGCTGGCAAGAAATAGATTTGATTGCTGTTTGAAAGGATGGAAGGCTAGGAGATTATGGTCGTATCATTGATCCTGCTTACATGACATCAGGAGCAAAGAAGTTCCAAGGAACAAAGTTCTGGATGGGGCCATGAGAGCACATGGCTGAATTGAAATGGAAGAGGTAATCATTGCAGATGAAAATGTCAAGGCATTGAGGGTCAGGATATTGGTGACACAGAAGTCACCTAGGATATTAGAAGGGCTTACTGAGAAGAGGAAAATCACAAGTCAGATGCTATTTTGTTTTTTAAAAGGAATGCAGAAGTGATTAAAATGTCAGTGGTTGAGAATAAGAAAGAAATAATAGTGTTTTCTCTCAAGGACATGTGGAACTTTGCACATGCATAAAGGATGACAGTATGAATGAGAGAGTATAAAGCAAAGACGGTATCTAATGTATCTTTCCAATTCTGGGGAGAGTAGGGATAAAATAAGCCAGCTTCATATGGGTAGGTTTAAAATTAGTTCTCATGAGCTAATCATTTATTATGAGTACCCTTTCTCCTACACCATCCCAACCAATGCAGGCAGACTCATTCCTGCAACTCCTCTCACCCTCTCATTGTACAGGATTGGAGATGAAGGGAGTGGATGAACTGAGTGGAAGTTGGTTGCAAACAAAATGGGGCCCCAGGTAGCCTAATGGGTAGGAAGGGTCAACCCTTCACCTTGTTGTTTATGAGCTGTCAATATTGGTTTTATTTGTGAACATTGTATTTAACTTTGACTTCAGTAGGACATTGTGCAGCCCAAGTTCATCCCCTCTGAAGACGCCCAGTATCTCACTTTGTTTATATTTTTGTATTTGTATAATTTCAGATCCCATTGTATTACCCCTTTAAAGTCCTCTCTTCTTTTTACTCTATGAAACTTATTCGCTCATTTCATGCATCTTCTAATGTATTTGCTTGGTTGAGTTCAGGGTAGATTGTGAAGGTAAGACTTTACAAAGTTTTATGATTTTATTTTAAATTCAACTTTCTGAAGTCAAAGAGCTAGTGTTTTATTAACTAATGTTCAGTTAGCAAATTCAACTTATAATTCTAAAAAAACCAATCATATTTAAAGGGACTTTGAATACAACTTGGCCACATTTAAAAGGATAAGTAAATATTTTTAAACAGAATGTATAAATAAACAATATTTTAGATTCATTTTAAGCATTTTGATTTTCTTTCAAAAAACCTTATCAGGTATTAGGCATTTTTTTAAATCTAAGATACTAACTTCTAAATATACAGTCTAAGCTTGTATAAATGCTCATACTGTACATAAAGTTAACATGATTTCTACTTAGAAATCATCATTCTGAATCAATTACTCGATAGCATTTTAAAAGATTGACAAGGCTGTCACTCAAACATACCAAATTCTATTAAATTTCACATATACAAAGAAAGAATGATGTATTGTTTCTTTCCCAAGATAAAAATACTTTGTTTCAATTCTTTTAAAAGTACACATATATCTGTACTTTATTCTAAATCCCCCTAGAGTTTAAATGTGCATACACACTAGGAAATGCACACATGAAAAAAGTGACATATAGCCAAAATTTTTGGCTGATCATGATTTCTGGACTTCAGTAATCCAGTTCAATTCTCACCACTTGAAACTAAGTGAACTACCCCAAAACTTTTTGGTATTTCATACCATTTAACTGAATGACTTCTTATTGTCAACCTTGGTCAGACACACTAGACTTCATTTAGAGTTGCTTTGTTAATAATTATGTAATGCCATAAAGATGTGATCTTATGGTCTTATAGCCCTGACTCCTTCCATGTTCCAAATATACAATCACCTGATCCTTCTCTCTACTCATAGAAGTCTGTAGCTTCCACCGTGGGTTATAAGATAAATACAAACCTTTTAAACAAATACTAACAATATTTGTGTTTAATAAAACAATAAGATAAAATAATTCTCTGACCACTGCTAAAGGTTGTTGAACTCAATGGAATCCTGCATTTGCTCCATCTTTTATAGTTTCAGAACTGTAAAACACTTATAGATATTAGCATTTAACTCACCCATTCCTACAGACAAATATATGGTCAATAAGTTGATAATTCACAGCTCTTTTTCATCACTCCAGAGCTCTTTTCTAAGATCCTTGCCCTGTACTGAACCACATAGTCAATATTTCCACTAGGATGCTTTCAGTACCTCAAATAAAATATATCCCAAACTGAACTCATTACCCTTGTCTTAATCTTGCCACTTCTAGGGTTCCCAATTCAGTAAGTGTCACTACTATTCACCACATTGCTCAAGACAGAAACCTAATAGCAATTCATGACACATTCTTCCTCCTCTGCTTATGCGTAATCAATGTCTTTTCAATGCTATCCCCTAAGTGTATTTAAATCCCCAATTTTCTCTCTTCCTATTTAAACTGATCACTCAGCCTCAACTCTTGCTTCCTGAAAATCTCACTTCTCACAGTATCAAATGCTCTTTTTTTAAATTTTATTTTAATTTATTTTTTCAAATACATTTGTCTCTGCCAACCCCCCACCACTTTCCCTTGTCCCATCCCTCCTTCTCTCCCTCAGCTCTTCTCCTTTGGTTTTGTCCATGAGTCCTTGCTATATGTTCCTTGACTTTCCCCTTCCCTTCCTTGTCCCCTCCTCCCCCCCTCCTTTCCTCTTGTCTCTGTTGATTTCTTTACCTTTCAGTGTTGCTGGTCATATTTTACTTGCATCTTTGTATTGTTGGTTAGGTTCCACTTATAGCTGAGACCATATGGTATTTGTCTTTCACCCCCTGACTTATTTCGCTTAGCATGATGCTCTCCAGTTCCATCCATGCTGTCGTGAAGTTTAGTAGTTCTTTTTTTCTTTCTGCTGCGTAGTATTCCATTGTGTATATGTACCATATCTTTTTGATCCAATCATCTACTGATGGGCATTTAGGTTGCTTCCAACACTTGGCTACTGTAAATTGTGCATAGGTTCTTTTGTATTGGCGTTTTGGTGTTCTCAGGGTATAGTCCCAGCAGGGGAATCACTGGATCAAAAGGCAGTTCCATTTTCAGCTTTCTGAGGAAATTCCACACTGCTTTCCACAGTGGCTGCACCAGTCTGCATTCCCACCAACAGTGAACTAGGGTTCCCTTTTCTCCACAGCCTCACCAGCACCTGTTGTTTGTTGATCTGTTTATGATGGCCATTCTGACCGATGTGAGGTGATACCTCATGGTGGTTTTTATCTGCATTTCTCTGCTGGCTAGTGATGCCGAACATCCTTTCAAATGCCTCTGGGCCCTCGGTATATCCTCCTTGGAAAAGTGTCTGCCCAGGTCCTTTGCCCATTTTTTGATTGGATCCTTTGTCTTCTTGGAGTGGAGTCGAGTGAGTTCTTTATATATCTTGGAGATCAAACCTCTATCTGATGTATCATTAGCGAATATATTTTCCCATATGGTTGGCTCCCTTTTCATTTCCTGATGTTTTCTTTTGCCATGCAGAAGCTTCTTATTTTGATGAGGTCCCACTTGTTTATTCTTTCCTTTATGTCCCTTGCTTTAGGAGACATATCAGTGAAAAAATGGCTGCATGGGATATCTGAGAGTTTCCTGCCAATGTTCTCCTCTAGGACTTTGATGGTGTGGTGACTTATATTTAAGTCTTTTATCCATCTTGAGTTTATTTTTGTGTATGGTGTAGGCTGATGATCCAATTTCAATTTTTTGCATGTAGCCGTCCAGCTCTCCCAACACCATTTGTTGAAGAGGCTGTTATTGCTCCATTTTATGCTTCTGCCCCCTTTGTCAAATATTAGATGCCCATAGAGACCTGGGCTTATTTCTGGGCTTTCTATTTTATTCCACTGGTCCATGGGTCTGTTCTTGTGCCAGTACCAGATAGTTTTGAGTATAGTGGCTTCGTAGTAGTTTGATGTCTGGTATTGTGATCCTTCCTACTTTGTTTTTCTTTCTCAAAATTGCTGAGGCTATTCAGGGTCGTTTATGGTTCCATATAAATTTTTGAAATGTCTGTTCTATTTCTGTGAAATACGTCATTGGTATCTTAATAGGGATTGCGTTGAATCTATAAATTGCTTTTGGTAGTATGGACATTTTGATGATATTAATTCTTCCAATCCATGAGCATGGTATATGCTTCCATTTATTTGTGTCTTCCTTAATTTCTTTTTTCAATGTTGTATAGTTTTCTGCATAAAAGTCTTTTAGGTCTTTGGTTAAATTTATGCCTAGGTACTTTATTTTTCTTCTTGCTATATCGAATGGTATTTTTTTTTCTGATTTCTTCTTCTTCTATTGCATTGCTGGTGTACAAAAATGCCTTTGATTTCTGAATGTTGAGTTTCTATCCTGCTGTTTTGCCAAATTCACTTATTAGGTTGAGGAGTTTTTTGGTAGAGTCTGTAGGGTTCTCTATGTACACTATCATGTCATCTGCAAACAATGATAGCTTTACTTCTTCCTTTCATATTTGGATGCCTTTTATCTCTTTCTCTTGTCTGACCACTGTGGCTAAGACTTCCAATAAGATGATGAAAAGAAGCGGTGAGAGCAGACATCCTTGTCGTGTCCCCGATCTTAGTAGGAAAGCTTTCAGTTTTTGCCCTTTGAGTATGATATTGGCTATAGGTTTTTCATATATGGCCTTTATTACATTGAGGAATGCCCCATTTATTCCCATTTTGCTGAGTGTTTTGATCATAAATGGGTGCTGTACCTTATCGAATGCTTTTTCTGCATCTATCGAGATGATCATGTGGTTTTTGTCTTTTATTTATGTGATGTATCACATTTACTGATTTGTGTATATTGAACCATCCCTGCATGCCTGGGATGAATCCCACTTCATCGCGGTGGATAATCTTTTGAATGTATTGCTGGATGTGGTTTGCCTATATTTTGTTGAGGATTTTAGTATCTATGTTCATCAGCGAAATTGGCCTGTAGTTTTCTTTCTTTGTAGGGTCTTTATCTGGTTTTGGGATCAGGGTGATGCTGTCCTCATAGAAAGAGTCTGGGAGTCTTCCCTCCTCTTGGATTTTTTGAAATAGTCTGAGAAGGACAGGGGTTAGCTCTTCCTTAAAAGTTTTGTGAAATTCTCCTATGAAACCGTTTGGACCAGGGCTTTTGTGCGCCAGGAGTTTCTTGATCACTGGTTCAATTTCCCCAGCTGTTACCGGTCTATTCAAGCTCTCTGTTTCTTCCTCCTTCAGTGTTCAAAAATTATACTTTTCTAAAAATTTGTCCATTTCATCGAGATTTTCAAATTTCTTGGCATATAATTGTTCATCGTAGTTTCTGATGATCATTTGTATTTCTGTGGTATCGGTTGTTATTTCTCCTTTCATTTCTGATATTATTAATTTGGGTCGTCTCCCATTTATTCTTGATGAGTCTCTTAAAGGCTTGTCATTTTATTTATCTTTTCAAAGAACCAGCTTCTGGATTGGTTGATCCTTTGAATTGTTCTTTTCATCTCTATGTCATTCAGTTCTGCTCTAATCTTGACTATTTCCTTCCTTCCCCTTGCTCTGGGATTTATTTGTTGTTGTTTCTACAGTTCTTGAAGTTGTAGTGTTAGGTCTTTTATTTGAAATGTTTCTATCTTTTTTAGGTAAGCCTGTATTGCTATGAACTTCTCTCT
This sequence comes from Pteronotus mesoamericanus, assembly GCF_021234165.1. NCBI lineage: Eukaryota > Metazoa > Chordata > Mammalia > Chiroptera > Mormoopidae > Pteronotus > Pteronotus mesoamericanus. The sequence continues at coordinate 11,275,178 of NW_026555247.1, read as the reverse complement.
CAGGACTGCCTTTGCTGTGTCCCATAGGTTTTGGACTATTGTCTGTTTATTTTCATTTGTTCCCAGAAATTTTTTGATTTCTTCTTTTATTTCATTATTGACCCATTCATTGCTTAATAGTCTACTGTTGAGTCTCCATGAGTTTGCAAGTTTTTGAAGTTTCCCTTTGAGGTTGATTTCCAGTTTCAAGCCCTTGTGTTCCGAGAAAAAGTTTGGTATTCTTTCAATTTTCCTGAATTTGCTGAGGTTTGCTTTGTGTCCTATCATGTGGTCTATCTTTGAAAAACTGCCATGAGCATTTGAAAAGAATGTGTATTTTTCTTCTTTGGGATGTAAGGTTCTATATATATATCAGCTAAGTCTCTTTGATTCAGTGTGTCATTCAGCGCCACAATATGTTTATTAATGTTTTGTGTGGAAGATCTGTCAATTTTTGACAATGGGGTGTTGTAATCCCCTACTATCAGTGTGTTGCTGTCTATATCTTTCTTGAAGTCATCCAACAATTTCTTTATAAACATGGGGGCTCCTATATTGGGAGCATATAAGTTTACAATGTTGATGTCTTCTTGATAGATTCTTCCTTTAAGTATTATAAAGTGCCCCTCTGGGTCTCTCTTTATGGCCTTTGTTTTGAAATCTACTTGTCTGATACAAGTATGGCAACCCCGGTCTTTTTCTCATACCCATTTGCTTGGAATATTTTCTTCCATCCCTTTACTTTCAATCTGTGTAGGTCTCTTGTTCTGAGGTGGGTCTCTTGTAGGCAGCATATGTGTGTGTCATGTTTTCTTATCCATTCAGCTACCCTGCGTCTTTTGATTGGGGCATTTAGTCCATTCACATTGAGAGGTATTACTGATAGAAACTTACTCATCTTTTCTCTTTGTACCTGTGTTCCTCTCTGTCTCATTCTTTTCCTTCATCTGCTTAAACCAGTCCCCTTAGCATATCTTGGAGTGCTGGTTTGGTAGAGATGTATTCTTTTAGTCTTCTCTTGTCTGGGAAACTCTGTATTTCCCCTTATATTTTAATGGAGAGCCTAGCTGGGTAGAGCAACCTTGGCTGTAGGCCCTTGCTTTTCATGGCTTGGAATATTTGTTGCCATTCCCTTCTGGCTTGGAGTGTTTCTGTTGAGAAGTCAGCTCCTAGGCGTATCGGGGCCCCCTTGTATGTTACTTTCTCCTTCTCCCTTGCTGCCTTGAGGATTCTCTTTGTCTTTGACATTTGCCATTTTAATGATGATGTGTCTTGGAGTGGACCTCCTTGAGTCCCTCTTGAGTGGGGTCCTCTGTGCCTCCTGGTCCATGAGAGCCTTTCTCTCCTCAAATTAGGGAAATTTTCCATCATTACTTTTTCAAGGAAGTTCTCTATCCCTTGCTCCTCTTCTTCTCCTGCTGGTATCCCTATTATACGGATATTATTGCGTTTCAGGTTGTCCTGCATTTCCCTAAATGCCTCTTCATTCTTTTTGAGTCGTTTTTCTATTTCTTGTTCTTTCTGGGAGCTTCTTTCTACCTTATCCTCCATCTCACTGATTCGATCCTCAGCTTCATCCAGCCTGCTTTGGATTCCTTCTACTGTGTTCTTCAATTCAGAAATGGTATTCTTCATATCCTCTTGTGTCTTCTTGATAGTTTCTATGTCCTTTTCCAGGCTGATATAGTTTGCTGTAAGATCCTGATACTTTCTCTGCAGTTTCTCATAGTTATCTTTGAGCTGGCTGAGCTCATTGAGCTTCCTTAGAACCATTGTTTTGAATTCAGTATCTGATAGTTCCCTTGCCTCTATTTCATTTAGTTCTCTCTGCGGGGAGTCCCCTTTTCCACTCACTTGGGGGGAACTTCTTTTTCTGCCCATTTTTATGAGAGACTTTTAAGTATTTTTGTCCTTTACTTTTCTTTCTGGGCCTGCCTCTGATATCAGTTGTTGACCCTATAGGACCTTGGGTTGTTTGTTTGAGCCTTCCAGGAGTCTACTCTCTGACTCCTGCTTGGGGCAGCTCTGTGACCCCTTCGGTCAGGGCTGGGCTATTTTTTGGGATCTCTCTGAGCTCTCATGCCGACTCCTTGAGCGCGCTCCCAGCGCGGCAGGGTCCCCCACCTGCCTGGGCTCGCATGTGCTTGCCCCAGACCAGGTGGCTTATTCGCGACCTCGCGTTCTCATTGGACCCCCCAGCTAGCAAGCTCCCTAGCTCTGGTCAGTTTAGGGTCTTCTATTGTGTGTTTTCCCTGCTTTTGGCTCCTTGGGTGCGTTGCTTGCCCTCGCCAAATGGAGCCTATGGAAATGGGAGGAAGTCAGCTCCAGGACTCTCCGGTTAATCCTGTCTCTGGTCTCCCCTCATGGGACTCTGGGCAGCTCTACTAATTTTATTGTCCGCTCCGCAATCGGGGACGGGCTGGACAATTTACGCCTGTCCTTGCCGCTCTGTGCACTCCCCTGCAGGCCGTATGGGTGCCAATCTGTGGGAGGCCTTGCCGGTCGGTGCAAGCCTTCGCCAGCCCGCGCGGGTCACACACGCTTGCCAACCCTCGCCGGTCACTCGGCGCAAGTGTGCACGCCTGGACTGGGTGTTTTGGGGGTGTCTATGTTTGCTTGCCAGCTTTTGGCTCTTTGGGTGTGTGGCCTCTTCCAGCACAATGGAGACCACGGCAAGGAGAAGGAGTCGGGACTCCCCAGTTCCTCTTCCTGTTCTTTCCCCAGCGCCTCTGTTTCCAGACTCTCCTCAGGGGCCTCCGGGCAGTTCTGTGACCCCTTCAGCCAAGGATCCAACCCCTGTGCGGACTGCGTTTCAATCGCAGGCAGTCTGGTTCATGTGTGCCCAGCTTCTGCCTCTTTGGGGTCGCGCCTTTCCAGCCCACAATGGAGACTACAGAATGGGGAGGGAGTCGGGACTCCCTGGTTCTTCCTCCCATTCTTTCCCCAATGCCTCCATCTCCAGTCTCTCCTCAAGGCTCTCCCAGCCAGTCTGCACTCAGTCCCCCAGCTCACATGCACAAGCTGTGTGCAGAGCGCACAAAAGGCAGGTTAATCGATTCCCTTCTGCCTAAGCGAGATGGTAGCTGCAGAGTGGGAGGCGTGCCGTCACCCGGGCTCCACCGGCCACCATGTCAGTTCTCTTCACAAAGTTTTCCTCACCAGTGTTTTCCCAGGAACCAGCCCACCCTGCTGCCGCCTCTACCCAGAAATCAAGGAGGGTGGCTGCCGCTGCAATTTTTGCATTGGACCTTTAAATGTCTCTTTGCATCCTCAGCCACCTGTCTCTGGCAGAGAGTGCCCCTAAGCTTTTCAGGGTTGCGTTTTGTCTCTATTTTCTTGGTTTTAGTTGCTGTAGTTTAGGGGTCCCTGTTTATGATTCAGACCCCGTTCTTCTCGGGGGGAGCTAACTGGCCGTTTCAATGTCCCTCTGGTGCCAGTGCCCATGGGCACCCAGCCCACCCTCTTGAGCCTCCACCGCACTTCTCACCCGTTGGGATGTGTGAGAGTCAAATCCACTGTCTGTCCGCGGCTCCAAAGCTCCTCTCCCACTATCATTCCATTGTTTTCCAGGTGATTACTCCACTATTTAGTCACAATTCCAGTTTGGTCTTGGGAGGAGGTCAGCGTGACTCCCATTCACTCCTCCGCCATCTTCTCTCTCAAATGCTCTTTTACAAAAAGTGCATCTGATCATAAAAGCCCTGGGCTGGATTGCAACAATCTTTCTTATCTTCCTCTACAATTGAAATTTGGAAGCTACTTTTTTTATCCTTTGAATTTGGGTTGGTTATGTGACTTGCTAAGGCCAGTGAGCCATTAGCAAACATACCAGTAACAGGATCTTGAAAAACACATGTCAGAACTTTCTTCTGAGATCTTATAATATTTCCACTTGCATGGAAGAAACCTCAGTTTAATCTGCTGGAAGATAAGGAGACCTTTAAAGTAGAGCCAACCCATACCACTGCAACCTTCTATACCAACCAAACTTCAGCTAATTTAGCTTCTAAACAACGATTCATGAATAAGACCAGAAGAGACCAGGGAAAAAACTGCCCTACTGAGACCACCTCCAATAGCCAATTCACAAAGTTGTGAGCTAATTAATAATTGCTTTAAGCCACTAAGTTGTGGGATTGTTTCTCATCAAAATCTTATTGGTTCAATTTCCTTGATTGAAACATTAATTACCTCCCAATGCCCTTTAAAATACATCACAAACTTGGGAAAGAAGAGGAAAGAGATGCAGAGATTTTAAAAAAATACTCAAATGGCAAAAAAATCCCCACATTTAGCAATAGGCATAAACTGAAAGATTCCAGAAGCTGAACAAACATGAAACAAGAAAAAAATCTAAAGAATTCTAAAACAAGAAATATAATTGAACTTCTGAAAACTAAAGATAAAGAAAAAAATCTTGAAGACCGTAAAAAGAAAATGACATGTTACCTATATAGAGTTATAGAGGATTTCTCATTAAGAAGCATAGGTGTCAGAAAGCAGTGGCCTCACAGTTTTTTTTTAAGTGCTGAAAGAGAATTGCGAACCCAGATGACTATGTCTGGTGAGACTATCCTCCAGGAATGAAGGGAGAATTCAAAACATTCTCATGAAAAGTAAACTAAAAACAAACCCCATAGTTTACCAGCAAGACTATCCTGACATCATGAATGAAGAAAGCTCTATAAACAGAAAGGAAACAATAAATGAAGAAATTTTGGAACATCAAGGGGAAAAAGAAAGACCCATAACATAGTAAACAAACTTATGGGTAAATACAAAAGATCTTTTTTTCTTGAGCCCCCTGAATTATGTTTGAAGGGTGACACAAAAATTGCAATGCTTTAAAAAGATGATTCTATAAGTACGTAGACAAAATATGTAATTACATTACAAATGTGGGAGGGTAAAGATGATTTTTCTCTACTTCATTTGACCTTGTAAAATTACAACACCATTGGAATGTGATAAGTTATGTATGTATAATGTAATACCTAGAGCAACCACTAAGAAAGCTATACAAAGAGATACACTGAAAAACATTTTAGATAAATCAAAATGGTATTCTAAAATATGTTCATGCAATCAACTGGAAGCAGAAAAATTAAAGCAGAGAAATTAAAAAAAAAACAGAGAAAAAACAATTAAAATAGCAGATTTAAGCCCTGAGATATACATTATGACATGAAATGTGAATACCTAATTACATTCATAAAAGATAGATGTTGGCAGAGTGGATTAAATATCACACTCCAGCTCTATGCTATGTTCAAGCAACTCACTTTAAATATAATGATACAGGCATTCTGTAAAAAAAGGAGAGGAAAAAAGATATATCTCTCAAACATTAATGAAAAAAAGCAAGATAAGTTATACAAATATTAGATAAATTAGATTTCAGAGCAAAGAAAATTACCTGAGACAGAAAATGACATTATATAATGATAAAAGAGTCATCCCATTCAGAAGTCATAGAGATCCTAAATGTGCATGCACCAAAAACAGAGCAGCAAAATATGTAAAGAAAATATTATAGAATTAAAAGAAGACTTCAACACATCTTTCTAAACAAGTGATAGAACAATAAAATATAAATTAACAAGACTATAAAAGGAACTCAACAATACCATCAACCAACGGGATCTCATTGACACTTATAGACCACTCTTCTCAACATGAGAATATACATTTTTTTTTTAGACCTCTAGAAATGTATGCAAAATAGGCCACATACTATGCCAGCAAACAAACCTCACCAAATTTACAAAATTTGAAATCACACACAGTGTTGTTCTCTGACCAAAATGGAATCAAACTAGAAACCAATAATACTATTGTACTAATTTTAAAAAAATAAAAAATTTTCAAACACTGGGAGGCTAAACAAAACCCTTCTAAATAAGCCATAAATCAAATAAAAGATCTCAAAGGAAATAAAAAATACATTTAGCTGAATACAAATGAAAATCAAATATATCAAAATTTGTGAGATTTAGTGATAGTTACTTTAGCAGTGCTAGAAGGGAAATTTATAGTAATAAATGCATACCTTAGAAAAGAGGAAAACTGTCAAATCAATAATCTAACCTCCCACTTCAAAAATCTGAAAAAAGAAAAAGAGCAACATAAACTCAAAGCGTACAGAGGAAGGAAATAATACTGATAACAGAAGATACTAATAAAATTGAAGAACAAGAGTGAAAATCAATGAGACCAAACTGTTTATTTGAAAATGTCATTAAAATTGAGAAACCTCTACGAAGACTGACAAAAAGTAAAAAAGACACAAATCACAAATATCAGGAATAAAGTAGGAGAGATATCAGTACAAGCCCTGGAGACACCAAAAAGGTAATAAGGTAATACCAACAACTCTCTCTCTCTCTCTCTCTCTCTCTATATATATATATATAAATTGGAAAACTTAGATGAAATAGAGCAATTCTTCAAAAAACACAATCACAACTCACCAAATATAAAAGTTTATTTAAGTGATTCTATAATTATACAGGACATTTTATTCATAATTAAAAACTCTTAAAAAAAAAGAAACTGTGGGTCCATTATGGTTTCATTGAAGAACTCTACAACGTTTTTAGAGAAGAGTTCATGCTTTTTTTATACAATCTCTTTCATAAGATAAAAGAGGAGGAAACACTTCTCAATTCATTGTATGAAGCTATTATTACCCTTACACTATAACTAGTAAAAGGCAGTACAAAATGAAAAGAAGAAGGAAACTACAGACCAATAGCCCTTATGAATATATATGCAAAACCCATTAACAAAAATATTAGCATATAAAATTCAAAAATATACAAGTGGAATTATACATCATGAGCAAATAAAGTTTATGCTAGAAATGCCAGCCACTTTTAATAGTCAAAAATTACTCATTGTAATATGTCGTTCTATATATTATTAACAGGCTAAAGAAGGAACACCACATATCTGTTAATGAAGAAAAAGCATTGACAAACTCCAAGGAAGAAAAGGAAATCTCTTCTACTTAATAAAGGGCATCTACACAATATCTACAGATAACAATATATTTAAAGATGAAAGAAGACTGATAATTTTCCTTTAAGATGAGGGGCAATACAAGAATATCCACTCTTCTTCATCATAGTGCTGCAATTTTTAGCAGTATAATAAGGCAAGAAAGGCATTGCTATTTATAAACAATGAACACCAAAATGGAAAGACTAACATACCATTTAAAATCATTAAAACTTAAGAAAAAATGTCATTGTAAATCTAACAAACATGTACAGGTTTTATTCGCTGAAAATTACAAAATGGTAATGAATAGAAGACAAAGGTAATCCACATAAATGGAGAGGTATGTCATGCATTGTTGGCAAGATTCAATTGTCTTCAAATTTATATAGAGGCTTAATATAATCCTATCAAAATACTAGCAATATATTTCATAAATATAGATAGATTATTTTAAAATTTATATGGGAGAGTGAAGAAAAAGCTGAATTTTTTTACAGGGAAAAAAACCAAAGGAATCTGTCTTCTTAATTTCAAGATTTATTAATACCTACAGTAATCAAGACAGTGTATTATTAGCAGAATAGACACATAGTTAATGGAGTAAAACTTAGAAATCAGAAATCAACCTACACAAGTATTTTTAATTGATTTTTGATGAAGGTGTAAAAATCAGTTCAATAGAGGAAACAGCCTTTTCAACAACTGATACTAGAGTAGTTAGACATCTAAGACAGAAAACAAATGAACAAATAAAAACCCTCAACTTAAATCTCTCACATCATGGATCATGGACTAAACTTCGTTGACAGTGACCGAAGGGGAGTGGGGAGAGGAATAAAGGGGGAAAGAAGGGTAAGGGACAAACAAAGAAACATGGACAGAGGACTCATGGGCATGGACAATGGGAGGGATGACTGTGGGAGTGGGGAGGCAGGGTAGAAGAGAGCAATGGGGAAAAATGTGAGACAACTGTAACTGAACAACAATAAAAAATAAAATAAATTAAAAATTCTCAAAAAATATAAAAGTTTTGGAAAAGAAAAAGAAAAACTTTCAGCATATAGGAATAGGCAGAGAGTTCTTAGGTTTGACATTAAAAGCATGATCCATAAAAGGAAAAAGTGGTGTTAGACCTATTTTTTTTGTTTTTGCTTTGTTAAAAAATCTTTTTAAAAGAATGAAAAACCAAGTTATGGAATGGGAGAAAAAAAATTCAAACTACATGTTTCTATATAGAATAAACTCTTGAAACACATGTTTAGATAAAAATCTAGAGAACAGACAAAAGGCATGAACAGATATGTATATATATAAAGATATATATATATATATAAAGAATATTGAGATACTAAATAAGCACATGAAAAGATGTTCAATATCATTAACCATTTGGAAGATGCTAATTACAACCATAATGAGTTCTCTCTCTACATACCTATCGAAATGGATAAAATAAAAAATACTGACAATGCCAAATGTTGGTGAGGACCTGGAGAAATAAGGTCACTCACACACTCTGGAAAGTGACTTGGCAGTCTTAGAAAAATAAACTGTGATACATTGGTGTCAAGAGATAGTATCTGACCATAAAAAAAGGAATAAACTATTGACATATGCAAAGACCTACATGACTCTCAAGAAAATAACACATAGTATGAAAAGCCAATCACCCAAGTTACATGCTTTATGATTCATTTATATAACATTTTTGAAATGTCAACATTTAGAAATGGAGACCAGATTAGTGGTTGCCAGAGATTAATTAGTAAGGAGGTCAGATAGGAAGGAAGTAGATGGGATTAAAGAAGGCAACAGGAGAAATCTTTCTGATGGAAATTCTCGGAGTCTTCATTGTATTTAAGTCCATATCTTGAAGGTGAAATGTGCTGTAGTTTCTCAAGATGTTAGTATTGGGCAAATTTTGGGAAAAAGATACTTGGAACCTCTCTATATTATTTCTTACAGCTGCATGTGAATCTATAATTACCTCAAAACAAAAAGTGTCATTATAAAAGTCTTCAGGAAAGCCTAACCAATGATGCACTACCTGTACAGCCTTATATGTCACAATGAATTTCAACTTCTAGCATTTTACACAATAGAATTTTGTGATTTATTTACATAATTATGGTCTTCCACAATTGATATAAGCTCCATGAGGGTAGCAACTATTTCTGCTCTGCTGACCATGGTACTTTCAATGTTATGCCTAATGCATGGAAGGCCCTCAGTGAGTATTTATTATTTGGTTATCATTTGCCATTTAATCAAATGGTGAAATCATTATATCATTGCCTTACTCCTCTACTCAAAAACATCTCTTTGTCCACAGATAAGGGCCAGACTTTCTGAATGATCCAGAGCAATAAAAATCTTTCTCTTTTAGCTGCCCAATAGACAACCTTATTTTCAAGAGGTTCTTTTTCCCATAATGCCCTCAAATGCAGTTTTGATCTTAGGACCCTTTGTACAAGTTTTTTTTTTTTTCTTTTCTGAAATGATAATAAACCTCCAGTCTATTTATGCAAATCCTCCAATCCTTTAAGGCTCAGAACAAATCCCAACTCATCTGCAAGACGAGCTTCTGTTGATCTCTTCCTCAGAGAATTCTGCTACATTATTAATGTAAGTTATCATAAGTGGTTTCTTTCCCTGTTTTCCTGGTTTACCAGTTATCTGTTTCTTCATGATGACTATGTGAAGAGTATGTGGATAACTATGGAGAGAGTTCTGATATGAGGATAATGACACATTATATCAGATGGTTAAATATAAAGGGAGTTTTATTCCTAGTTCAGGGATTCCCGATCTACAGCAAGTTTCCAGTAAGGAAGAGATCTTTTTTCAGCCTTTACCACAGAAGACATGAAAGAGGAGTATCAGTATTACCCAGTTAGGGATGGGAGAGATTTAGAGAACAATCTCTGTAAAGCCTAAGGCTTAGTTAATTTTATCTTTTCTTCCTCTTTTGTGCAGCAGTATGGGTAGAAGAGTGTTTAATATGTCACTCTGTAAGGACTTGTCACACCAAAACATTACTCTTGTAGTTCAGGAATAGCTTTTGACAAAAACACATGGTCCCAGTTTATAATCTGGAATTTGAAATAGGTATGACCTGCAGGAACTTCCAATGATGCCAAAGCTTGGGAAAGTAATATATAGAATACTCACTAGGTCTTGTGCTGTATTAGTTATCTATTGCTGTTTAACAAATTGCTCCAAAACTTGGCACTTAGAAAACAAACATTTATTATCATAGTCTTGTAGTTCAAATACCCAGGCTATGCCTAGCTAGGTGTCCCTGGTGCGAGGTCTCTCACAGAGTGGTAGTATTCAAGCTGTCAGTAAGGACCGTGGTCTCTACTGAACATTTGTCATCTCTGCTGGGGTTGGTTCACATCCAAGCTTGTTCATGGGGACTCTGCTCATTGCGGATTGACTGTTTGAATGAAAGAAATGCCTGCAGGTCCTGCACTCTTTGCTTGCTGTTGAGTTGAGTTCTCCCTCATTTCCTCGCCACATAGATATCCAATGTGGCACCTGACTTCCGCTAGAGCAAGCAATCCAAAGAAAGAGAGGGTGAAGAGGGAGGAGCGAAAGTAAGAGGTGAAATCTCCCCCATCATGCCACCACTGGAGATCAGCTTAGAAACTGCCTTTCACTTATGGGAATCCTAGTTGGGATGGGATTTCTGATAAGCTTTCCGAGTTCTGATAAACTCACAGAAGATGATGGAAAATAGCTGGTGATTGAACCAACTTGCTGCTCACAAAAAGCTAGCTCAGGGAGGCAAAGAGAATTTGTGTTACTTTCACACAGAAGTGTCCCCTGTGGTAGAGGGCTGCAGAGGTTGCCCAGCTGAATGCTCAAGAACTATCAGGTGTTTGTTCTACAAGATAGTTTGCACTATTGGCTACCAGCACCAGAGACAATATGGGGTGACTTGAAAACACTAGATGTCAGGAGCCACAGAGAAATGATCATGAATAAACCACACAACTTCACATTACCTCAACCACAAAAGCAGATGCCCCTTCCTAACTGCTTTTCATGTTTTCAGACAAATAGCAAGCATGGGAGGAAACTCAGAAAGAAAATTTTGAATTGTGAATGATGACTGAGAAAATGACACTTAAATTTGATTGAATATTTCCTGAGAGAATCTAATATTATATTAGCCAGGGTACAATGAAATTTGCCATGTTGATCTAAAAATAATTTTCCTTATGCTGAGCAGAAAAGAGAGCATTAACAATTTCAGTTATAAAAAATAAAGTAAGTTTTTGATGTTTCAAATTAACTGGAGTGACTTTTCAGTCTAGTACATGATTTTGGCAATTATTTTCACTGCACTATGGCTTAACTGAATGACTGACATCTTTACATATTTTATCCTTAGTTAAGCTTAGGGATATTAGACATGCAAAATAATCTTGCATGTACTCTCTCCCCTCTCTATGTTGTGATATATACGTATGTGTTATGGTCTAGTAAAGGTTATGGTAGGAATAGGTTAAAAGTATATTTGTTGAAAAACTAATGTAAATTATTTGACACAGTCCTCCATTCTCTTTACCTGGAGTGGGCCCATCTATTTACAGTATTAAGGACGATGGGGATTAATTCAGGCAAAGAGCTGCCACATTTACTTGTAACTCAGGTCAACTCATAAAAGCTACTAGATGATTATATCCTACTATTTTTAGTCTAGGCATTTTTTTTACTTATCTGTTGCTCTGTAACAAATTACTCCCACACTTAGGAGCTTAAAATAGTAATTATTATTCAAAATATTTAGTTGATAAATATTTATCAATGTACATACAGTGTCTGTGGGTCTGAAATCAGGATGATTGTCTCTGGCTCATATGAAGTCTCATTTGGAGATAGAGGAATTTCCTTCCACTTTCACTCATGTGGTTGTCAGTAGGTCTCAGTTCAGAGCTGTCTCATAGTGTGGAGCTAGATATTTCCAGGTCAAGTGACCCAAGAAAAAAAATCTGGAGAGGATGCCCAGAGCACAGTCATACTGTTTTTATAACCAAATATCAGAAGTGACATCCATCCCACAAATCCTGCCATATTCTATTCATTAGAAGCAAGTTAATAAGTTCACTCCATATTTAAGAGGAGGAAATTATGCAAGAGCATGTATATTAGGATGCAAGGATGACTGGAGACATCTTAGAGTTTGCCTACCACAGATTTCTTCCAGGAAGTAGTGGCCACAGTGCAAGAAGTTAGAAAAATTAAATTGACAAATACTGTATTTTGCCATCTATAATACGTACCTTTTTGCCCAAATTTTTGAGGGAAAAATAAGGATGTATATTATATATGGGTAGTAGCTTGTATACCTTGAATCTGTTCTTGTGTTTTATAATTGTTACATGAAATTTCTTGTACCATAATATGTTCAAAAATAAATACTAAAATTCTTTTCTAATACCAAAAAAGTATCTAAATATAAATAAATAAATAAATAAACAAATAAAGGAATTAAAAAAATACAAGAAAAGATTTTTTCCTAAAACTTTGGGCCAAAAGTGTGGACCTGAATTATACACAGCAAAATATGGTAGTTGGTTTTACTCTTGTCACAAACACACAGCAGGGAGAAAGAACCAGCTAAAGCCATAACCAAGCCACTGTTGGTCATGTTCTTGTGATCTCATACTTTGTATTCAACTGAAAACCTAATCAGCCATAAGAAAAGATGAAATACTGCTATTTGCAACAATATAGATGGGTCTCGAGAATCTTATGCTAATCAAAATAAGACAGAAAAAGTTAAGAACTATATTATTTCACTCATATGTGGGATATAAAACTGAAAACAAGAAATGAACAAACAAGAAAAGCAAATGAACAAAAACTCATAGACACAGACAACAGTATAGTGGTTACCAGAGGAGAGGGGGCTGAGGGCTAGGAAAAGATAAAGGGGGTCAAGTATATGGTAATAGAAGAAGATTTGACTTTGGGTGGTGGGCACACAATGCAATATATAGATGATGTATCACAGAACTGTATGCTTGAAGCCTATGTAATTTTATTAATCAATGTCACCCAATAAATTTAATTTAAAAAAAAGAAAAAAATCCCTGTTTTCCCCTCTAAGGATGAATTTCTAGCATCATATATTTTGTCACCCCTCTCTGTATGTTCACATGTGTCTGTGGTTTTTATCATTAAATTGCATTAATAAAAATAAGAATGACAGCCACATACAATTCTCCTATGTACCACATGCCATTCTAAGCATTTAATATTTTCAACTATTCTTTGCTGCAGCTCCCTGAAAGAGGAGATGCATTTTTACACAAGTTTTACAAAAGAGAAAAGAGAGGCACAGAGATACTAAGGACCTGGTTTAAAATCATAGAATTAGTAAGAATGGGAGCTTGTTTTAGACCCAGAAAGACTCCTCCAAACCACTTTACTCTTCTGCCGGACCAGAAAAGTAAAATTTTTCCCCCACATTGGGAGAAGAAAACTGCTGTTGATCTCAGGCAGGCTCTTCGTTCTGGTTGGTTAAGTGTAAACAGTGTTCTTGGTTTACCTCTCTTTTGGCCACAAAAATGAAATCATTCAACAACCTTTTCGACATTTTTCATATACCTGAACACTTCTTCCCAGGGTGACCGTTTGGTACTTTGTCTAGCCTCCACTCCCTTTTTTCCAAGACTACACCCCATTTTCCTTGCTATCATTCTGTGTGGTTTGGTGGGATTAATTGCTCCCCACTTTTAAGAACAAGGGTGCTCACATTATTCAGGGGAGCCAGCCTGATATGCTGCAATACTGGACACAGTGATGCATTCAAGGGTGGAAAAAGGACATAAGCCACATGATTCTACTTCAGGATTTTGAGGGGAAAATACTTTTTCACCTTTGAAGGAGGTATAAAGAAGAGTTTAGAGTTGTCGTCTCTTTGTTTAAAGAGAAGCTGACTGAGAATGAACCCAAAAGGAGAGAAAAGCATAACTGAGTTATAAACAGAATGAAATTCAGCATCCTGTAGTATTTGAGCACCAGGTCAAGGCTTAATCGGAAGCCTGTCCTCTAAAGTTAATTCATTTCCTTTAATGCTTAAACTTTTTAAAATTCATTTCTCTTTTAAATTGAATTTATTGGAATGACATTGGTTCACCAAACCATACAAGTTTCAAGCGTACAACTCAACAAAACATGATCTGCACACTGTTTTATATGCCATCTCCCCAAGCAAAGCCTCTTCCCATCCCCGTTTCCTGCCCCACCTTTGCTCACCTCCACCTACTCCCCACCCTTATGAATTTCTGCACCTGGTAAACACAAATCTCTAGTTAATGAGTTTGCTGAAAAATATATGCTTTCCTAAATCCAATAATTAATTAGATTCCATTTTGATTAACATAACATACAATTTTCAAACATTTATTATCACCCCATTATAACCTATGGCATCTCTAAATGCAGCATACTAATTATTTAATATGACAAACATCTTTCTTCCAAACAATATTTATATATATTTCTCTTTAATACTTCTGGTCTCTCTCCATCTGCTATATGTACTTTTTAAAATGTCTTCTGTCCTTTTATAAAGCCCATCTCTGCATTTTCCAAAATCTTCTCTTTTGATCATTACCCTCACAAAAGAAATAAGTGAATAAAGTAAACAAATCAACCCATGTTGATTTCTTAATTCTCATTCTAAACCATGAAGTCCGTGCAGAGTGACAGTAGCTTTGAGTAAGTTTTTCAAGAAATACATTAACGCCACTTACTGGAACTGATTACTTCTATGTCTCAGATAGTATGGAAGCAATTGGAGAAAATATTCCCACACAGCAGACATTCTCAAGCTTAGCATTCAGGCTCAGTGATTGAGTGCTCTGAGATCTTGATTCAATTGCTCCTGTTGCCACGCCTGGTGATGAAAGTCCCTCTGTGCCTGTTATGTTCCTGCTCCAACCAGCCAAGTTCTTGCCTGTGGGCGAGAATTAACTTCCAGGAGGATCATGTCTCTGGGTGTCTAGTGAGCCATGCGAAAGTCATGAGGCTTTAAGCTGAGCATAGGAGAGAAGCCAAGAGTCAATGTCCAGAATTCATTATCCTGCCTCATTGTTTATGGGGCATTGGATCCTGTCTTCCTTGTGTAGCACCACTTGCTCTAATCCCAGCTACGTGCTCACAGAAACTGAATATTTCCCTTTTTAATTTTGTTTTTAATGTTTTGTGTATTCATATTTTATGATCTGAAACATTTCTTGCACTTGTTTCCACACATCACCACACTACACTTTAGAAGAGAAGGTATTTTGTTTTCATTTTGGCTTTAAGTATTTTTACCTCAATATGTGCTCAGTTGATCTTTTTTTATTCTCAGATAAATTGTAAAAGCATTTCTAGTGCTGGAACTAACATGGCTAAAAAGATGTATTCTTACTTTATTCATGCAGTATTTGTTCTTATGTTGGATAAGCTAGTAAGAAAATGCAGTTTATATAATCAAGGCTCACATTACACATACTGAGACATAATGTAGCGAGGAAAATGGTGTGCGCACCGGTGCCTTGCTGGCACACTGGCCAGCCTGGGAGTTAGTTCTCAGGAATTCAACACTAACATCTGTTTCATACCTTCCTGGCATCCTTCTTTCACAAAGATATGCTAAACTCCACCGACTGCTTCTTAAAAGGACAAACAGAATGTAGCTGATGAGTATTAAAAAATAATTTTAGGGAATTCAAAAATCACTGCATGGGGTTTGAAGAGGTATTTTATATTTCTTAAGTTATATTCAATAATCAAAGATATTATTTTCCTTTTATTTTTATATGAATCATTTTTTCTGTTTTTGTCCTTATGATAATATATTTAAACTTCAGTATAAAATGAATAGTTTGCATTCTTGGACAAAGAATCCCAGATCTAGATTTGATTCTAGCCTACTATGAATTAGCTCTATGACATGATGTAAAATTTCTGAAAACTGATTAAACCTCAGTTCATTCAGCTATAAATGATTGTAATAATCTTCATAGCTGGTTAAGCATTGGAGATAAATAGAATAAGTAGCAGTTGCCCAATAAACAGTAGCTGCTATAGTTCATGGTCTTTTAAAATGAACAGTTTGCTTATCAAATAATAATATCAACTAATTAAGTTATCTTTCCACAATTTAAGAATTTTATGTATATAATATGATTTCAAAATTCATTCATGCTACTGCTTTGATATGCAGAGAACATGTAACTATTCTGATTATAACTAATGCTAAGCTATATTATGACATGCCTGAACTGATGCAGACAATGGGCTAAATATTCTTGGGTGGGCTTCACTCTTAAACATTTGTTCTTTTGTGAAACTCATGTCCTTTCTTTTGCAGTTCACAACTCTTCTAATATTTTTTTCTTTCATGTCTGCCTTATCTTTCTCAGGTTTGCTGATTCCTCTTTATCCACTCAGCCATTAAATGTTGGTTCTGCAAATGTTTGTTCTCAGCTTTTTTTTCCCCCTCACACTACACTTTCTTCCAGTTTCAAATACTCATTTAATTTTGTTTAATATCTATTTATTAACCATTCCTAATTAATTTATTCCAATCTATTCCTCTTGTCTTGACCCCAGACCCTTACGTCTCTACTCAAAATTTAACCTGGATATTTTTAAACAACACAAATGCAATATGCCCAATAACATAAAACATGATCCATTCACCAAAACTTCTCCTGTTCCTTCTGCTTTCCCAGTTCTGTAAATTGCTCCAGCACGCATTTAATAGTTCCTGCCAGAAAACAAGGAGTCATTCATGACTTGTTCTTCTCTTTCAACACCTACATCCAATCAAATGTCAAGTTCACTTCTTTCTTATTCCGCTGCTGTTCTCATTGTGAACTCTATTATATTCTCTCACATAGATTATGAAAAGATTTACTATTCTCCCCAAGTATTTTTAAGAAATATTTTCTGCTGAATTTTGGAATATAAAAGATGTGTGTTCTTGTGGAAGAGAGAGAAAACAATGAAAATAAACAAACTATCCTGTTTCGTTTTCCAAAATGAACATGGGTCCAATAGCGAAATGGTGCCTCAATTTTCTGTCACTTGTGGAACCAAGGTTTCGGCATCAGACTGTAGCCTGTGGGCAAAGGAATGAAGCTTCTCCTACCATCCTTCTGGCCAGTGGGCTGGTTCTTCCTAAAGGATCAGAGCATGTGTCATTATAAATCACAACCATAATTCATCTTTCCTCTTCATCAGGTTTATAAGGTAGGAAATTCTTGGCAGGTTTTGACAATAGGTTTATCTATCAAAGTTAAATTTTACGGCATTAGGGTTTTTGATTTGTGATGAATCTCAGGAGAGAACTGGAAAACGCTGAATCATGAACTACTGGACAGATGCGATCCTGATCCAAAAACATATGTCCCCAGATTTACCAACACATTATTTTCAGTCTTTCCAATTACAAGACAAAAATCAGTCTATAACAGTTAATGATGAATTGACTGATTTAAATGGAATTGACTAATTTGGTGGTGTAAGTCTGTTTATTTAATAATATTATTATTGGCTAATACCTAAGTAGCATTTCCTAAATGCTAGTCACACTTCTAAGCACTTTTCTTGCACATTAACTTATTTAATACCCACACAAGCCCTATGAAGTAAGTACTGTTTTTTTAATAGTCATTTATAGAATAGAAAGCTGAGGCACCAAACAGCTTAGTGACTTTACCAACAATTAATATGTGGCAGAACTGGAAATCAGAACAGGCTACCTGGCCTGAGAGCTCAAGCTCTTCAATACATAATGCTGAACCGTTAATATCTCTCCATTTGATATATTTTTCATAGGTATTTATATGTCACTTTTGTTAACATTTAGGCTTAAATACATAACTGTTTAAGTCTAAAACACAAGTGTTTCTGGTAAAAAAAAATAGATTGATTTGTAGATATTAAGTTACAGAGTTTATGTCTTCTCAGGGGTTCTTCAGTTATTTCTTTGCAGAGCTATCACAGTTGCTCAGCGCTATTTTCCCAACCTGATTTAGAGAGAGATCGTAAAATATATATCTGTGTATTTATAACTATACCTATCTATCTACATATATATACACATATATATATATATGTACACACACACACACACACACACACACACATATTTTACTTTAAGGCAGGTAAATAGAATTTCCTTCCAGTTGCTCTATTTAAAGAATTTTTATCTTTCCCAGGATTTAAAATTGTAGCCTTGGAAAGGAGGGATTATCAAACCAATGACCAGATTTGATGCATAGAAGAGAGATCTTTTTTTCAGCTGAGTGTTGATAACCAAGTTAGAAATATTAAAAGGGCCATGTGTCCTATCCAAAGTATAAATAAATCACTCATAGCCATCTCCAATGTTCTGACTGCTGGTAATTTTTAAAAACCCAAGTAAAAATATTGATATTGAAATAAATCATGTCTTGAACTTTTTCCGATGTTAAATATAAAGCTGAATAACTGGGAATATCTGGAATAATCATCCCTGCTTATACAGGAATTAAAACTGAATAATACAATAGATTTATCATGTATTTACTGGCTTAAATTAATGATTAAGTGAATAATGCAGCCATCAGTTTTTTGTTTTTTGGTTTTTTTTAATTTACTCAAAGGTTATATGAATACTTAGTCTAAAGGGAAAAGAATAGATATTCAGCTTGACCAGCCTCTTTCTCCTGTAATATATGCAGGTAGACTACTTTAATAGAATATAAAAAGTATTGTTCCAGTCACTTGCCTGTAAGACTGGGAGTGAGAATGCAGCAAAGACATTTATTTGCAGTGATCCAAAAGCAGCCCTCATCATAAGGTCTGAAATGGCAGCAAGAAGGAAAGTATCCACGTATTTCAAATACTATTATAGGGGCTTTGGGGATCAGATAAGTAACAGTAGATGAAATAGACAAGTTTTTGTTCCATTGCTTTAAATGTTTTAATGCAACGATTGCATGAAGCTAAATAACGTTTAATGAATGTCATAATGAAGCAACTGCATTTGAAAACATTTTATAAAGGTTAACATATTATTCTAGGAGACTTGCTCAGTATTAAATGATTTCCAGGCTCTGACCATGAGAAAAACCTGTGATCTCCATATAAGAGACTATTTAATTTACTACATTCCTAAAAGGTTTGGGGGCTTAGGGATAAGGTGAAATGTGATAAAAACCTGTCAAGCCTCCTCCTAGAGCTAGAAACAGAGGCACTCAGATTTTTGAGAATATAAGAATTCAGGAAATCAAAATCTAAACAAAGCAGTACTTAAGAACTGTGTAGTCCTCCCTAAATTATACATTAGTAAATACATATTGCTGAATAATGTTAAGAGAATGAGAAAAGGAAATACCTTGCTAACCTCTACATTGCTACAATGTAATATACATATTATAATATATACAAAGCAATATACATATTTTGGGCTTGATATGTCAATTCTTGCTCAGCAGGAATATTGACTCCTAAAAATGGGTAAGGGTGTTTTTTAAATTTTATTCTAGGATACCTATGGAAGGTCACTGGCATTAAATATATCTCAGAGAACTAACAAGAGAAACTTGGAGGGTAAGAGGTATTTAATCATGGAGTATGTGGATGCATGTTGTGTAAGAAAAACATATAGTTCATTCTTTAGAAGTTCCAGTTTCTGGTCTCAGTTTAGTTATTTTATTAACCATCTACCTTGAGCAACTTAAAAACTTAAGAAACTTAAAAAAGTCTCTGTAATCATACAATGTAAGTGGCAAATTAAAAGTGATTTAATAGTTATTCACATTAAATAACAATATAAAATATAGTATTATATCCATATGGGTATACTAAGGTGCTGCTAGAGGATTGCCATTAATTAGTTATATGTTTATTCCTTGACAGATCTCTAGAATGCCAAACAAAAAAGAGTTGAACAAAGTTATAATAAGGAATTATCTAGCATGCTTTACAAGACAAACTAAGAGTGGTATGTGATAATAATTCAGGAAAATCTTGGCTCTGTGTCTTGAAACAAAGTAAAAAATGACTAGGAGAGTTGGAAAACAGTGAGTGTTTCATGGTGGTTAAAAGCAAGGATATTTATGATAGACACGAATCAAGCTTCAGTTCTTAGCTTGAGACTTTGAGCAAGCTAACTAATCCCTGTGCTTCAGTTTTCTCATCTGTAAAATGGGAATAAAGTACAGCATCTCTTCACAGGTGGAAACAATGAACAGAGTCTTTAGTATAAGTATCAGTCATTGTTTTCATTATCTTTATTTCATGTTCCCAGCCATCTAACATCTTTAGACCCTTACTCCTCCCCCACATACACTATACTCCTCATTTCTTGTTAAAAGTTACCACACCGTACACATATAGGAGAGCCAGACATGTCGTCTTCCTTGTGACTGATGCTCCCCAGGATGTGTGGGAACCCATGGCCCTATAAATCAGAATGTACATATTTGCTCAGGGTATTCAAAGAAGTAACTGTCCAATTAAATAATTTTCATACTAATAAGGTTGAGAGGCACTTGATCTCATTCTCCCCACACATGACATGATTACCCCTGTCTTGATAGATATACTTGAGATCCCGTTGTGTCGCTACCTCCAAATCTGAAACTTTGCAAAATAATGTTATCCTATAGTAGTAAATATTTAATCTCTAATGCTCAATATAAAGCTTTAGCCCTAGGCAATCTGCATGTCCAAAATATTTTTATCCTACTATGTGCATGCTTGCAACATGCCTTGACTCATGTTATTGTTAACTGAGGAGGTTTTCCATTTCCATGTAATTCTTGTTCATCGTTTTCTAGTTCAGTTTGTTCATAAGTAGCTTCTGATTATGTTGATTTACAGTTAGCAAATATCCTGTTGGTATTCTCAGATAGTTTATTTGAGTTTAGCTGTTCAGTTTCCAAGTTTGGGGGAAAGCCAAAGACAATCCATTCAGGAAAACCACAAAAAAAGCACAATTTCTATAAATTGTAGTTATTCTGAAATTCACTTTATATCAAGACTGCCTCTCTGATGCGTCAGAACAAAATAAGGGCTCAATAAGCTAACAACATTTTTTGTAACAATATGCCATCAGTTAAGAAACTAAGAACTCCTATGGACATGTTGCTCAAGGCTTCTATTTTTCAGAATCCTTGTTCTTAATCATTCACTTCTTGTGACTAAGTATTCTGGGGTTAAAATCTTGGAACCCAAAAAAACAATCTTTAATTAGCAAGTCAGAAGCATTAAAAAACAAGTGAAATGGAACTGAATATTATCTAGCGTCAAAATGAGTGACAAGACTACTCACTGATCCAGATAATATGCCTTTCTGGAATACTTACTGCTTGAAAACCTGTATGACAGAAACCCTCAAAATTTGCTTAATCTTAATTAGACAATATTTTAAGGTAGAGTATGTTATATAACTATAACACTGCCATAATGAGTAAATTATAGGTACCAAAGTTAACCTTTCTAGTCACTAATATTTGTTTCTTTTCTCCTGACAGGGCAAAACAATGCAATAACTGCATCCGGTCTCTGCTTTGAGTTCAAACACCAGGATCTCAGCATGATGCGTGGAAGTCTTTACGTCAATCAGGTCTGCATATGGCTCTTCCTGTTTCAGAAGCCTAGGAAACAAAGGAGGACCTGCCCCATCTGCACATGCGCACACACGCATGCACACACAGAATGTTCAATAGTGGAACAAAGTAATAATGCATAATATATACAATATAATACATACATATCTGGTATAACTGGGTATTTACTATTTGATTCTTGCCATCTCTTTCATGTGCCTATGTCCCTCCCTATAGATTTGACTGTAGATATTTTGAGTTTACAAGGCTTCACACCTACCCTCTTTTCCCTAGTAATTGTTAGAGCCACCTGGAAGGTTCTTCTGAATTCTACGTGACTCTTTCATGAGTTTTAGCTAAGGGTGCAATGGGCAAAGTCTTCATTTTTCCGTTGTCTGAGGCCATCACTCAAAGGTTTTATCTGTATTCATTTGATAAGCATCAATAACATTATTCAACCCTGAAAGTCCCTGAATTTTTGAACTGTCGAAATACTCTCTTATTCCTGCTTGTAAACAGGCCATTTTTTTTGTTGTTGTTTGCTTTTTGAGATCGCTTCTGCTATATTGCCTTAAAAAAATCCAATAGAAACTAATTTATGTTACGAGAAGTCTCTTTTCTTATTTTTTTAACCTAAAGTAATAAGCTCATTAGGGACATTATCTACCTTTTACTTTATTGCAGGAAATTGTTATTTGCAGAATGTTTTCCCACAGCGTAACATTCATAAGTATGTTTCTAGCTTCATAGAACAATTTCCTTTCACTGCCTGTAGCCTAGTTTCCAAAGCCAGTGCCACGTAATGTAGATGTTGTTGTTATTGCAGCACCCCACTCTTATTATTGATTTCTATATTTTTCAAGATACCTACATAGGTTGTGCTTAATTACAAACTCCTCTCAAGTGATAGGAGGAACAGCTGGCCCTGAAGCTGTGCAATGGAACAGCACAACCAGGCTCTGGTTCTGGACCTCAGCAGATGTCAGAGCCTGGCCTCAGGGTTCCTCGCCAGGACCCTGCATGACTGACCAAGGCCCTTCAGGACCTTGTAAGGCTGTAGATTTATAAGGCGGGCAAGTGCAGTTCAATCCCCCATTCTGGTCTGGGCAGTGCCTCCCCTGTACCTGGCTGGGCCTCTGAAGGGAGGCACGGCCATGTTGTGACTCTTAGTGGGGAGTGTGGGCAAGTCATCCAGGAGCGTGGGGTGAGCCAGACTCCCTATGGAGGAAACTGGGACTCGAGGCCTCCAGGTGTCTCTAATCCCACGACTCTACTCGCAGGCCCATAGATCCCCTGAGATCCAGGGAGACCAGGCTTCCTCTGGGAAAAGTGGTAGTGGCTGCAGCACCACTGGCCTGATTTGCCCACAGACTAAACTGCCCCTGACAGCGCATCTCAGCTCATCCTTTCCTCTCCCTGCCCCTTGGGGTCAGGACCCCATTTCCTCCCCCTTTATATCCAAAGACACATAGCATACTCTATGGTCCCAACAGTGCCCCACAGTCTCATGGAAAAAATTTAAATTGAAATATAATTGACATATAACATCATATTAATTTCAGATATACAATGTGATGAGTCCATATTGGAATATATTGTGGAATGATCACCACCATAAATCTAGTTCAGATCCCTCACCATACCTAGTTCTTAATTTTCTTTTTCTTGTGGTAAGAACTTTTAAGACCTGCCCTCTTTGCAACTTTCAAATATACAGTTCAGAACTATTAATGCTACCATGCTGTACATCACATCCCAGGAGTTATTTATTTTATAACTAGAAATTTGTACCCTTGAACCATCTTTACCTATGTCACCCATGCCAGACCCTGCCTCTGGCAACAACCAATCTGTTTCAGTATTGATGAGTTCATTATTTGTTTTTGTTTTTAGGTTGTACACGTATGGGAGATCATACATTTGTCTTTATCTAACTTACTTCACTTCATATAATGCCCTTAAGGTCCATCCATACTGTTGTACATGGCACAATTTCCTTTTTTTTTTATAAGTCTTAACTACAGGTAGTTTCCAAGATAGATGGAATAGATAAATGATTAATAAATAGATAGATGATAGATAGGTAGGTGATAGATAGATAGATAGATAGATAATAGATAATTTCTCATGTTTCTTGGATTGGCTGAGACTCTGATTTATGTTTTCTTCACTCCAGAACATTGACAACTATTGACATTCATAGCCCATTGACCCAACAATTAGTATGGTGGTATTCAAAGAGTAAGGAGACCCAGTCTTCTGCAGAGAAGGCCACATGGGTAGGGAACCCCTACTTGTGAGAGACAATACAACTTACCCCAGTTACCATGTCTAATAAGCCTAGCTTCATTTAATAGCTCAGGATTCACTCCTTATATCTCACAGATCACATTTTTAGAGACATCTCAATATGTGAGAGATATCTTAAGATATGGTTGGGCCTCTATAAATAGAAATACAAGCAAACTTCTGCTGCAAAGGCCTTAAGAAATCATGTGTTGTCTCTGGATCTTAGTGGCTCTCATAATAAAATTGCCTAGTAGGTACATGTGAGTCACCATCCTGCTATTTGTATCATGGTCTGCCGTTTCTATCATGATGAGCTCCACACTATTTGATTTGCTATAAAGCAGCTTGCCTTTCCTAAATTGATAGCAACCACTGTGGGTTACAAAGCAGAGTTCTGTAGCCACGGAAACAAGACCTATCAGGATTTTGCCTTTGCATAAAAGGAAGTTTTAAAATACAATCTTTATATTGGTAGGTCCCCTGCAAATCAATGTCTCCTCTTTCTGAAATTCCTTTTACAAAGCACATAACATGCCTGTAATCTACCGTTCCCATCACAATGTGTACCCATCACAAATTAGAACCTTACTTTCGTAACTGTATATAAAATTAAGATATTTGTTTCTTTTTTAAAAAAGCTTTTTAAAAAGATTTTATTTATTTATTTTTAGAGAGGGGAAGGGAGAGAGGGAGAGAAACATCAATGTGTGGTTGCATCTCGCACGCCCCCTACTGGGGACCTGGCCTGCAACCCAGGCCTCTGCCCTGCACTTGGAATCTAACCGGTGACCTTTCAGTTTGCAGTCTGGCACTCAATCCACTGAGCCACACCAGCCAGGACAATATATGCTTCTTTATATTATGTGTAAAATAAAATGGACACACTTTGGCATTTTTCTTTCCTTTTTCCAAAAAAAAACCAAAACAGTAATCGTGTAATCGTAATGCACTGCCGGCTTCACATGAGTCAGTGGCTTGCAAGGCCTCGGTGTGTTTGGAATCACTCTAGGTCTGCAGAAAACCTTAGAAAATTAATATTCAGATGATGAATTTAAAAATTCTTTTAAAGCTACTGTACCAAACCCAGTTGTATATTGGATTTCTAAATAGTAACTTAACCAACAGGATTCTTACTCTTTGCTCTTCAGTATGTGATTATCTCTTGCCCATGTCAACCTTGTACTTCAACTTTTCTCCCATCATTATAAGCAATTTCCTGTGTCATAAGCTCCAATATTTTTAATCTTCAATCCTTTCATTTTTTTCCTACCACCTTGCCTCCACTGTAGATTACACACAAAAAAAAACTTCAAATGTCTAAGGAGAAGAAGATATTTGAATACCACTTGCTTCTAGAAAGCATGCATTAATAGAACTAGTGCAGTTACTTAAGTTCTGAAAGGAGGTGTGATTCACAGTTCACAATGTCTTTCAAAAGATAAAGTTTCAAGACCAGACTTTAAA
Source organism: Pteronotus mesoamericanus (assembly GCF_021234165.1). Taxonomy (NCBI): domain Eukaryota; kingdom Metazoa; phylum Chordata; class Mammalia; order Chiroptera; family Mormoopidae; genus Pteronotus; species Pteronotus mesoamericanus. Next base: position 11,249,832 of record NW_026555247.1, on the reverse strand, counting down.
TCCTTAAAGTTAGAGTAAGATGGAAATTGTTTTGTTATATTTCCTTCAACCAAAACCGCAACAGATTGGAGAAAAGGTGGATAAGATTTAAAAGTAGAGGCATAATTGGGGAGCTTTCAGACATAATAGAAAAAGGAGCTTGCCAGAGACTGCATTTTTCCCTACCCAGAAAGGAAATGAGACCTTAATAAGTAATTTCCATCATCAGTGGAACTGAGTATTGAGGTGAAACCACAGAAGCGTCGTACCTGCCTGACCAAAATGACTATGTTTTCTAAGTCTCGTGCATGCATTAGACTATATTTAACGTGCTCTGAAACAGTGATACATGGAAAAACGAATGAACTTGTGTTAAAATCCTGAACCAGCAGCACATACTCATGTATTTTAATGACTAATTCCCAGTGGACTTTATCGACTCCCAAGTTTATTTTTGAGCATATAAGCATAGTAATATTAGAATGCAAAAATGATCTCTCATATGTATTTGAAGTTTTTTTGCCTTTAATAAAGACACAATAACAGCCCAATAGTAACTGCAAATTATCATATGATTGATGTTTAATGTCACTGTGCCTTGTCAAAGTTCAGGATAAACTCTACAGATTATTAAAACTCATGATCTTTTATCCATGAACAGGGAAACATTTTAACAATTGAAACTACTTTTATAAAATTCAGATATTCAAAAATGAGCAGTGTTACTTTATTAAAGCATTTTAAAGGATAAAATTACAACTTTTAAATATATTGAAATGTCAAGTTACATGCTGTATCAATTAGACTAGTCAAGGTCAGGCTGAAATACCCATAGTGTCTCAGTGTCTCAACACAGCAAAGGATTACTTATCACTCCTGATACACGCTCATTTGTATCATGCTCCTGATACATGCTTGTTTGTATAATGCTCCTAGTTGTGGGCTAACTAGGGGCCTATGCACAGTTTGCCCTTAGTGGAAGGCCCTGGTTAATGGAGAGCCACTGCTTGAAACTTTGGTGGGTCCTTGGAAAAAAAGAAAAATAATTTGGAGGTGCTCACACTAGCAATTAAATGCTCTGGCACAACTTGTTGGCCAGGCATAGGCACACAGGTCCGTTACCCACAAGGGAGCCAGGAGTATAATCCAATAATGTGCCTGAAAGGAGGAAAACCTGAGCTATTTGGCAAACTGTACTAATAACTCGCACATGAACACGTTAACCTTTAATAGGCAGAATTTCAGGGAATAAGATGATTTTTTTTTAAATGTATTGAATGGGGAAGTTCCTAGGAAATGCTTTCCTGGTTAAGAGTGGTGAAGGTTTACAGTTGATTTTTACTATCGGATTAAACACAGCAATGAAAAACATTATACAATTTAATACGTGGAAACCTATCTTCACCTCTCCTGGCTTGATCCTTGCTGCCGTCATTGCCTAAGTTGTCTCTGGCAATGGGAGAAACTTATGAAAGCATTTCAGTTCTTTCAAGTTTTTAGGATACTCTCTGTGCCTTTAAGTTATAATCTGAGCCAAAATCAATCCCACATATTCAGAAGAGCTTGAAAGGGATTAGAGAAAAAAAATGGATTCTTCTAAGGTGAGGCATTAAATTCAATCTTAAAATACAGAGGACACTGGGAACCCTTTTGTCGAATCACATTGTGCTGCCAAAATATCCTAGAGCCCTGCAGCGTATCAGCCGTGGAGATCCTTGCACGCCAGGTAGCCCTGCAGGCTCCCATTCACTGTCTCGTTGAGGGGCACAGCAGCTGCCTAGTCCTGCGTGTTGTGTTAGACAGTTTAACTTATTCTGCCACCCCCCGATCCTCTCCCTTCTGACATGCACACGTGATGAAGTCTCAAATGTGGTTAAGGCAGAGATATATGGAATGTGATGTGATATACAAAATGTTAATATTTACAAAATAGCAAGCATGATTATGACAAAACTGAACATAAATAAGAGCACTCAGAAACACATACTAAACTTACAATTGTGGGAGATTATAAAATCTAAATATGAATGAAAAAGTGAACATGTGAAAAACACTACTGGTATCAAAACACGTCAAGTCAAAATAAATAATTTTATTTTAAAAGGATATAAAACTCATCATTTGTGATGATTATTTCAAGCATGGAAACATAGCACAGAACTCTGAGCTTGAACCATGCTCAACCTAGATGTATACGTTGGGTGGTGTTCAGATCTCTTGAATAAATCATTTGACTATCTCTAGCCAAATGCTGAGATACCATATGAAAATAAGAGTCTGTAACTTAGACAGCTGGAGAACAGTAATTTGATTTTCATTTTCTGAAACCTTTTTATGTATAAAATTACCTACACATTAGTAGTAACCCAGCTTTAAGTTTACCAGTATATTTGTAAGTGTTTGGGGTCTCATTAAGAATTAATAAAGAAAAGTAAATACTTCCCACTAGCAATTAGAATTCCATAGAATTAGTAAAACACCTGCATATGTTAAATTTCTCCACACTTTCTGAGAACTTGGAATAAAAAAGACATTTTCAAATTTTTAAAAAGTTTCATCTTGTTTTCCAACTGGAAAAAGTTACCCTTTCTTCTGGCATTATGTTAAGAGCTAACACTGGAAGAGGAATTATGTTGGATGGACAAGCTTGGTAGAGGGAACTCTGTGTCAGAAGTTGCAAAACAACACAAAAAATTAATAGACTGACCAGAGGTAAGAAAAAAACAAAGTTCAAGGTCAACATGCCTGATAAGATAATGCAAAAGGTTCATCAAAGAATGAAGTGAGGTCCAAAGTTGGTATCTATTAAAGAAATAGGAGTCACGAAAGTGGAAAGCCAGGAAAATGAGAGGTGAGAAAGAGAATTAGAGGGAGTTACCTCTTTGCTGGCTTAAATGAGCTGTCAAGGGCTGGACACAGAGCTGGATGGGTAGGAGGAATAGAGGAAACCAAGATTACATACTATATGTCTCTTCAGAAGAGGTCTCTGCCTCTCTCTTCACTGGAAATTGGTGCCCCAATAGTCTGTAGAACCAAGGGTTTTGATATATATCTTAAATAATGTATAATGTATTATATAAGCTTTCCCTTCAAAGTAGCCATCTACATTGTAGGGACAGGTGGTCATTCTGCTGAGATAGCCCTCTTCTTGTGTCCCTCTAACTCTGCAATGGTTTACAGATCCCAGGGTATGCCTGTGGGAATACATAGGGCACTACTGTTCTATATTCAGCTATGGAGGATAGTGATGCTGGCTTTTATTTACACTCTAGAACAGAGAGATGCTTAATTTAGTAATATGGCAACTTGGATAGAGCCAAGAAAAAGGCTAAATCTTCCTGAATTACAGTAAAAGAGTGAGAATTTTTTTTCTCTCACAACTGTTTTATTAATTCTCTGACAGGACTACTTATTCTCCATGCATATTATGCTACATTATTTCATACTAAAATTACTGCAACATTATCAATTCAAGCAGGATTGAGAATATGAAATATTAATAAGGTTACCACTCATCTAATTTTCAAAGTAATGGCCTATATATATAGGGCAGAAACCTAGTCCCAGAATAGCTTTGGGCTTCTGAGCAGCATGAAGGACTCACAGAGCAATGATATAATGATTCATTTTAAAAAGGATGTGACCACATAAAATTCTAAAAAGAGGTAAAAAGAATTTTTGTTTTTAGAATATATATGTTTAGGGAAAATTAGAAGTCAGGAAAGAGTAAGGTGATAAATTTGAGGTGATTGCTTTCCAAGGCCAGAATGTTTACTGGAATGAAGACTGGACATGGTAGGACCTTGACTCAAGTTGAGATTTTACCACCACCTTATATTGTATTAATTTGGACAAAGTAATAAAATTGTGATGAAAATCAGTATTTTCATCAATAAATTTGACTAAGAATACAAATGCTCACTGCACTGCGGTGTTGTCATGAACAAGTAATAATGAAAGTGTGATAAATGTTTAGAAATTTTAAAGATATATAAATTCGCCCTGGCTGGTGTGGCTCAGTGGATTGAGTGCCAGTCTGAGAACCAAGGGGGTGCAGTTCTATTCCCAGTCAGGTAACATGCTTGGTTTGTGGGCGAGGTCCCCAGTAGGGGACTTGCAAGAGGCAACCACCCATCGATGCTTCTCTCCCTCTCTTTCTCCCTCCATTCCCCTCTCACTAACAATAAATAAATAAGTAATCTAAAAAAAGGAAAAGAATAAATTATTTTTAAAATGATATATAAATTATATTGTTATTCATATGGGCATTATTGTATTTCACTGTAAAAAATTTTAAATTTTTAAAGGTTTAATGCCACCATTGATTCATTGATTCAGTTATTTGGCAACTATTTTCTGTGTACATACTATGTTCATTGTTTTACATTTTTTACCTACATTTATTTGAGTGTTTTAGAATAGAACTTTTATAATGTATAAATAAAGACATTTACAAAAAAATAGAAAGAGTACAGATTCTGAAATCTGATGGACCTGGGTTAAAACTCTGGATATGTGCCCTATAATCTATGGAGAATGTAGGTAAATTTTCCATATACAGTATACCTCATTTTTATCACATGTTAAAAAGATAGTAATAAAAGCATCTACTGCACATGATTATCCTATTAAATGAAAAATCATGTGAAACTCTTAGAACAACATCTAACATGTAAGTACTACTCAGTAAATCCTTGTTATGATTTTTTAAATAAAAATTATTGTTAACTGTATTTTTAAAGACAAACTATGAGATATATGTACATGCAATATGTTGTGAGTCTATGTAAATTATATTTTTAGAAGATAATTTTAACCTCACTATACTTCATATAATATTTCTGAGAAATCAAAAAATATGTTTTGTCCATTTCATCATTAATTGTATTCATGTTATAGTTTTTCTCTAGAGGTGGTCCAATATTATATTTTATCTTACATGCAGTCATTCTGTGAGAAAACTAGTGATAGAAAAAATGAGTTTTTGCACTTTACAGTATATTTCTTTTATTCTATTTTCTTGGCCTTAATCATTATTTATGTACTTTTTATCTTAACAACATTTCTCATCTCCACCTTTACCCATTGGGATGTTCACATAAAGGAAGGTATTGTTGGATCTGAGTTTCCTCTTCCTTGCATTAAGCACCCAGACTACTCTACAATGTGACCAGGAAAAAGTCCTATATTTAAATAATAGAAAGAACACAGGATTTGCAGTCATGTGGACACTGAGTGAGATCATTTCTAGAGCTGTGGCCTTAAGCTACTAATGTAATGCTTGGACTGACAGGTATGTGTATTTTAAAATATGACCATTGTCATTATATATGATGGTTCCTGGTGACAACAGGTAACAGAGGAAGAATTCTAGTTCCCAGATAGATCACACGGAAACCTCGTCATCACTGGTTCCTGAAGGATCCTGTGTTGGCCATTCCTTTGGGAGGTAACTGAATCCATGTGGAAAAGAGTGAACAAGAACATGGGGATGATTTAAGACTATTGGTTTGAAAGTTATTGGTTGACTAATTAAGACACCGCAGGGGTCAGGATGGCACGTGTATGGAATCATGCTTTTATTATTGGTAAAGTCAGCTTTCAATCACTTAAAGAAAGTGGTAAGTCACATATTTGTATGGGTAGCTAATTTCCTTTAAATACACTTCTTTGATTAATATTAAGGTACATTTACATTCCTGAACAGATTTTATTTGAATAAGTGGAAGAGAGTTTAACTAATTCTAGATGTTACTATAAAGCTTGGTCCACAATTAAAAATTTGTCATAGATAATTACCTGCATAAGATTAATGTGGATAATTGATAATTTTAACAATTTAGTGATATTTTATTACTCATACAACCATTAAGAATTCAGGTTATACTCAAATGTTTCAGAAGATTAAAAAAATGATCAAAGATTCAAATGTCTTTTAAAAATTATAGTTATTTTAATGTAAATAAAAGATTACATATTTACAAGTTTTTAAGAAAAATGCTGTATGGAGTTTTAATGTTTTTAGTGATTGCTTGTCAATATTTAGACCATTGTTATTTTTCTCCTTGTAGTACTCTTTAATATTTATTTTTTAGTTTTTAATTCCTTTTCTTTTGGGAAATTGTTATTCCTCTGTAATTGCATCTGCTTCTAAAAGCTTCTTCCCACATTTGGAAGACATCTTTTCTAATATGATGATGAATTTTATAATTATTTTGTAAAAATTTAATATGCTTAAATATTAAAAGACATGATCAGGTACTTAATGAAGACCTGAGAAGTAACATACTTTATTTCAAGTACAGATATTATGAACCTATTTAAGAGAATACATATTAAAAAAAAAAAAAGTATCCCTATAGCTCTCCTTCAGGTATTCAGTCCCCTTGAAGATTTATGTACAATTTTATTGAATGGAGTAATTTTGTACCTAAAGTCCTGCTACATCATTCATTTTAATCTCAGAGGTATACCTCTACAATCTAAAAGCAATTAACACTTCATTTTTTTTAGTGTTCTACTTTTTTTACTTTTTTCATTTTTTAATTTAATCTTATTGTATTTTTTTCATTACCACTTAGTCACCTTATACCTCCCTGCCCCCTGGCAAACACCACACTGTTGTCCATGTCCGTGAGTGCTTTTTCCTTTTTGCTCAATCCCTCCACTCTCTCACTTCTGCCCAACTAGCTGTCATCTTGCTCTCCACTTATGAGATGTCTCCATTTTCCTTGTTAGTTCAGTTTGTTCATTAGAGTCCACAAATAAGTGAAATCATATGGTATTTGTCTTTCTCTGACTGGCTTATTTTACTTACTATAATGTTTTCTAGGTCCATCCATGTTGTCACAAAGGGTAAAACTTTCTTCTTTTTTATGGCCAAGTAGTATTCCATTGTATACATGTCCCATAACTGTTTTATCCACTAATCTACTGATGGACACTTGAGCTGCTTCTATATCTTGGTGATTATAAATGGGGGAGGGATATAAAAGACCTGTACTTGGAAAATTAAAAGTCATTGAGGAAGAAATTGAAGAAGATACAAATAAGTAGAAGCATATACCATGTTCGTGGATAGGAAGAATTAACATCTAAATGTCCATACTACCCAAAGCAATCTATGCATTCACCACAGTTTCTATCAAGATTTCAAAGACTCATTTCACAGAACTAGAAAAAGTATTTCAAAATTTATATAAAACCACAAAAGGCCCTGCATGGCAACAGTGATCCAGAGAAAGAAGAACAAAGTTGGGGAAATTAAGCTACCTAATATCAAATTATACTATAAGGCCATAGTAATCAAAACAACATGGTACTGACATAAAAACAGAGGCATGGATCAGTGAAATAGAATAGAGAGCCAAGAAATAAACCCACACCTTTATAGTCAATTAATATATGACAGAGAAAGCAAGCACATACAATGGGCTAAAGATTGTTTATTCAATAAACGGTCTTGGGAGAATTGGACAGGTGTGTGCAGAAAAATGAATCTAAACCACCTTCCTACAACACATACAAGGATAAATTCAAAAATAGATCAAAGACATAAATGTTAGACCTGAAAACATAAAAATCCTAGAAGAAAACAGAAGCAGCAGAATCTTAGACATAGCTCATAGCAATATTTTCTCACATGTATCTCCCCAGACAAAGGAAACAAAAGAAAAAATAAACAAATGGGACTTCATCAAGCTAAAATGTTTTGCGCAGCAAAGGAAAACATCAACAAAATAAAAAGACAACCTACAGAATGGGAAGATATATTTGCCGATAAATCTGGTAGAGAGTTAATATCCAAAATTCATAAAGAACTTGCAAAACTCAACTCCAAAAAAACAAACAACCCAATTAGAAAAATAGGCCAAGTACCTGAATAGGCACTTCTCCAAAGAGGACACACAGATGGCCAGTAGATATGAAAAGATGTTCAAGGTCACTAATCATCAGAGAAACACAAATTAAAACCACAATCAGGAGAATCAAGATGGCAGAGGAGTGAGTGGAAGTCACACTGACCTCCTCCCAGGACCAATCTGGAATTACAACTAAATTGTGGAGAAATCACCTGGAACAAACAACTGAACAATAGCAAGAGTGGAGCCTTATAACCTTGGACAGACAGAAGAATCAGCTTTAGTGCAATCTAACTGCAGTCATCTGGCTCAGGCAGAGACCACTCCCCTGAGCTTCAGCAAAGTGAGAGGACACACTAACCCTGCCCCTAAGAGGGACTCTGCCTCATCCTGAGCTGTCTAAGGCAGACTTCTGCGTGAAGAGTGACTAGATTAATAGCTGAAGGAGACAGCCACAGACAGTAGATTCCTGGAAGTCTTGAACAGACTGCCTAAGGTCAGACAGGGACAACATCTGACATCATCAGAGACAGATCCAGAAAGTAAAAACAGCGGTCTCCTACCATAGAAGTTAACACCACAAAGTCAGGAAATCAAAACAGATCAATTTAAGAAGTAGAAGCAAAAAAGAAGACTCTCCTAAACCTTAAATTCTATATATTGATTTTTAACTCACCTGAATATTTCTTGTATAATGTGGGAAATAGGGCTCTATATTTGTTTTATTTCAAATAATAGTGGTTCATGCACCTTATTTGTGGAATAAGCCTTATTTTTCCCCATCGAAGTATCAATTTAATCATATATTACATTGTTAAACAGGTATATACATTTGTTTCTAGAATGCTCATTTTATTTTATTGATCTACTTGATTATTTCTGTGCTGGTGTCATGTTTTAATTGCTGAGATTTTATAATGTTTTTAAATTTTTTAGCATTTTATAACTGACCTTGACATTTAAAAAATAAATAAAATCAATCTACATTTAAGAAAGAAAGAAAAAGAAAGAAAGAAAGAAAGAAAGAAAGAAAGAAAGAAAGAAAGAAAGAAAAAGAAGAAAGAAAGAAAGAAAGAAAGAAAGAAAGAAAGAAAGAAAGAAAGAAAGAAAGAAAGAAAACTCCTACCTTTGACCTTGAAACATGTTAGGCCATGGAAAAGAGAAGTCTGCCATGCAAAACTAGGATTCCTAAAGTTAGTTTGTATCTCATATTATCTCTCTATCATATTTTTAATGGATTTTGCATAGATTCTCTACTATAGCACCTACAAAATGACACAGCATTGGGTAGATCCCATGAGTCTGGCCTTAGATCCCTGGACTAAATCAAAATATCTCCCCTAACTCTATGATCAGTTTACCCCACTGCAGTCTCCTTTTTAATTGATTTTATTTCCCTCATGTATTTTAGCTTTCCTTCTGGAGTCCCATTACAGGTGGGGCCTAACCTTTCAGCTAGAGTGGAGCAGAGCCCAGATTTTCCAAATGTCATGCTAATGCTGTGTCACCTTCATAGATGACTGTCTGTTGCTGGTTTTTACAGGACAGAACAGGTCAAGTAAATATAAGAAAGAGACAAAAATGAAAACCTGGCCATGTGCTTGAGAAAGAGAATTCACAGTGGGTTTGGATTCCATCCATGCTTAAGCATGAAGAGTAAGCAGCATGGTACAGCCTCTAGGATTAACTTCCTTGCTGGGCTGACCCATGGCTTTGGGTATATTCTGTCTTTTGGGTTCAGTTGTTAAGAAGAATTTTATAAAAGTTTGCAAAATCCTCACAAATGTGAAAACCACTCAGTTTTTCTGGCTTGTCACAGAAAACAAACAAACAATTTAAAATAGTCAATTGCACTCAAAAGTCCAGGCTAGAAATTCAAGACAAGCCCAGGGTTGTGCATTGGGAAAGCTGGAATCCTAAAATAGTAAAACCAAAAACAAACTCAACTGATATTCAGCCAAAGTGTAATGTGTGGCTTTCATTTTTTTATGTGTCTTCTTAGGTGGCCGAAAAGTTATTTGCTAACCTGGTACTTGACTTGGCTTGGATTGTATAGATCGTATTAAGAAAACAAGTTACCCACTAAATGCATAAATATCTCTCCCACACAGGCATATACACAAAAGTGTATATGTGTGTGCATACACTGATAAAAACTGAAATACAGTTTTCAAGAGATTTTCTTTATTCCGCATAGGCATATTTTATGTAAGTAGTTATAGGAAAAATGTGAATTTGATTGAATCCTTCAGGAAAAGTTTTAATTCCACCTCGTTTCCTAAACATATTAGATGAAGACCCTCGAGTGCTGCTTCCAACTCTAGAACATTGGCCTTGGACCCTCCTTAACCTGCTCCCATTCCAATTTCACAGGAAAGCTTTTTCACAGTAAGATCCAATTTATGCAGAGCCAAGCAGGAAGCAGGCCCTTTGTCTTCGCTGCTTTGCCAGTACATTAACAATGTGTAAAACTAATCTGCCTTCAAATCGTTCTGACAGTTTGTAACCTTACAACAGGCTGCCAACAGAGGAATCCTACTCACTGACAACTTGAGGTGTTTTGTACCTCAAGTGTGCTTAATAAAATATGAAAGTTACTGTGATGTTTAAAATCGATTAAATGTATGCCTAAAGTAAACCCAAAGATTAAAAAAAAAACGATTTGAAAATATTGAAACAAATGCAACAAAAGAAACGGCTGAAATATTTAGATGTTTCTACCAGTATCATGTATGATAACACTGAATTTTTAAAGCTTAGAAAACTGAAGGAAAGATATCGGAAAAGAAAACTTAAATAAGAATAGCATATAAGAGCTGACAATTAGTACACATCAATTTCTAATCTCTATCTAATCTAATCTACTATGAAGTTTTATTTTATTTTTTTAACTAAGAAGACCCAGATAAGCAGACTGAAAATAATGAAGCTGGTTAGTAATTACATATTAATGTCTTATAAAAGCTAGAAACACAGGTCTGAATCTTTTTTTCCTTACACAAAGGAGGATTGTCTAAATAACATTTTAAAAGGAAAAAACTGGCTGTGTATTTTTATAAAGTGGACTTATTTTACAAAGAAAAAGAATCTGTTTTGAATTAGAATTTTCACCAAGTCAAAATATTTGATAGCAGTAAATGGTGGTTATATCTTTAGACTCCGAAAGGCTCACTCCAAAGGAGGGGGTATACTCACAGTAGTTACAAACAGTTGCTTTGGGGTGTGGGAAGTTAGTATTGAAATGCCATTTCAGTTTTTTTCCTGAACATGAGGAAGAAATTAAGCTTTCTTTTAATTTAATTAATGTACTGACCTTGATGCTCTTAACTGAGCTGTTTGTCAGAAAGTCACTTATCACCTCCACACTCCAGTTTTGCCAAGAGAAAGAGGGGTTGGAGGAGTGGAGGGGGGGTCTATTGGCAGACCCCGTAGGCTCAGGCATTCCCCTCCAGTGCGCCTGGCACCTTGCAGATTACATACATCAGTTTATGTGGATTTATAACTGTACAAATGTTACATGGTATCTTTACAATACTTTGTAATAAGATAAGGAATAATGATGTAAAGTTATGTAAGGCAATGTTTTAAATTTAGTGGTTAGTAGTATCCTTTGGAAAGGAGAAAGAGCTTTTCTCCAGCCTCTTAAAGTCCCTGGCTTGGTCTGAAAATTAAACCGACAAAAACAGATGAACAAGGGAAAAGCATACACATTTTATTGAACTTTTACAGGAAACGAGAGCCCTCACAAGAGAATGAGTTCCTAAAGAAGTGACCAGAGCAGATGTTTTTATACCTTTTACACCAAAAACCAATAAAACTCTGAACGATTAACAAGTTAAAAGGTGACTTCTCTTTGTATTTGGATCTTTGTGTCTTTGTAAGCTTATCTTTTTCATCTAGGAGAGCCATGCAAATCAAATGAATTAATTTATAAGCAGAAATTTTGTCCAGTTGTATCACAAAGTATTATAGCAACAGCTTCCAGAAAAATGAGATAGAGTAAATAACATTGCTAACAGTGAAAGTCATTATTGTTAGCCTTCAATTAATAGTGTTTTAGTATGAAAATACTTGGAATAATAAAGTAAAACATAAAATAAATGTTGAGTATTGCTTAATTCTTTCATATTTTAATATTTCTATTTTGGAATATATTATACATAAAATAATTAGTAGAACACACCTACATATATAATTAGTAGAACATGCTGGGAGATGCCCTGTCTGGTTTCAGGAACTGTAAGCCCACCAACAGGCTGGAGGGCCCCAAAGCTAGGAATAATCAGGAGGCCTTGGAGAAACAGGCTCCTGAGGAGACATAACCTGTACCCCTGGCAGGGATGTAGCTCCTGCCTCTCTGCTTTGCCATGGATGATTATCAATGACGGGTAAATTATCTAGAGCTGAGATATACAACCTAAGACAGATACCAATCGAATATTGGCAGCAGACAAGAAATTGGGGGACACAGAGAAAAGGCAAAAAAGCCCGCATACCGCAGCCGCTTGGCTTGGACATGCCGGGAGTCCTCATTCTACCCGAAAGCAGTCTCCTTGTCTCGTGGCGGCTCCCTCCCCACTCCTGGCTCAGGCTTGAAACAATACCGGAGACAGTCCTAGACCAGATCCGGGGTTCTCCGGAGAAATCAGGCCTAAAAGTAAATTCTTTAAAGTGTGCTCTGTTCTTCCGTCAAAAGCTCTAGCCAGCTCCTGCTGGGAAAGAAATTTACATTATTCACAGACCCTAACCCTATACCCTTAGGCACTCTTGTGTTTACTACACTCTCCTGTTTAGTCATCTCTCTTGTTTACTAGTCTCCTCTCAGACCCATATAAGTCGGTGTGTTCCTGCCATTTGTTTTCTTCAGAGCATCACCCATTCTCTGTGAACATTAACATACTGATGTCATGAGATAACCTGTGCATTCCTGTAACCTAGCCCCACCGATAACGCTTTCAATAAAAGCCTTTGAACAAAGGGACTTGGGGCCTCTGCACTAAAGGGATGTGCCCCGTCCCTTCTCCCGGCAAACAGAGAAGTGTTTGCCCCGACTTGTGTTTATTCCCCTCATCTGTCTCTGCGGGATTCAGAGCCCCGCGCCCATCTCAGCCGGCCCCAGGCGGTGACCCTCAGATGCCGGAGCGCCACACTCCTGCAATGCGCTTCTGTTGCCCCCACAGCAGTTGCAGTCAATTAGGGGTCAATAAACACATATTGATCACTAATAATGAGGACCCTTACCATGTGAGAGTTAAAAGCTTACTTGGGGGAGGCAGATGTGTAAATGAATAAAACAGAATAAAAGGTGATAAATCCAAAATGTACATTTAGCATGCTGAGTAATGCTGATTTTTCACCCTATTCTTTCATATAATTAAAGGGTTTTTTTTTCTTGTCACTTTTCATTATTTTCAACAGAAGGTAAATCTGATAATCAATGCAATACACCAAGCTCATATTTTATTATTTTAAAATTACCTTGAACACCAAATCAAATAATTCAGTTAATGAGAAAAGAAGTGAAGAGACATATGGTTGGTTGAAATTGCTTAACTTTGTAACCTTAATTTGATTTAATATGTTTTGTTCAATTCCAAAAGAGATAGATGTAATGAAATTAAAGAGTGTCCAGACTCTAATCTAGCATGGTGATCTAAAACAAGCCAAACTTTCTCATGGCCTAGCTGATTTTACCTGCAAGGCCACCGGCACTACTGACAGGTTGGCCATTCTTCGTTTTCTCTTTCTCTCTTTCTTTTGTTTTCTTTTTAATGGTGGTGTCCTCTAACATAATAGAACCCACTTATCATCTGTGCTATAAGGTAGACTTAGAAGGAAGTTGGAACAGTTTTAACCACATCCATCATAATCCTGAATATTTTCAAAGTCACAGATAGCACTCTATTTTCATGCCAGTCCTTTTTCCCCTCCAGTTGAGACATGATTACCTGTGTTTTACTGTTTCTTTGGTATGCTTAGCACTTAACTTGTATCAAAAATGTGTTGATTCCAAGAACTTCAATTTATTCCCTGGCCTAGGGAAAACGAAAAAAAAATATATATATATATATATGTACGTATATATGTGTATATATATGTGTATATACACACACACACACACACACACACACACATACAGTTCCTTTGAGGTAAATGAGTGGTTGCTTCATAGTTTCCTTCATAACAGTGTCTTAACACAAAATACTGGAAAAATCACTTCTATAATTCTCTTTTATCTGTGGTTTGCTTTCTGCACTTACAGTTATCAATGGTCAGCCATGATATGAAAACATTAAATGAAAATTATAGAAATAATTTATATTTGAAATCCCCTGTCATTCTGATTACTTTACTTTCTCTAATCCTACTGGCATTGGATCATCTTATATCACCACAAGAAGGGTGACTAGAGTGTAATAAGGTATTTTGAGAGAGAGATACCACATTCACATAACTTCTATTATACTATGTTGCAATAATTATCTTATTTTATTATTAATTATTGTTGTTTATTTCTTACTGTGACTAATTTATAAATTAAACTTTGCCATATGTATGGATACTGAAAACCTAGTATATAAAGGATTCAGAATTATCCATGGTTTCAGACGTCCACTAAGGGTCTTGGAATGTATCCCCTGCAGGTAAGAGAGGAATTTGTTTTCCTTTGGTTGGAGGGAGTAGAGGGGGGAAAAGATATGTATATTTTTTCTACTAGAAATAATATGTTTTATGTATTATGTATATGTATATGTGTAAAAACATACACATATGTTTTATGTATATTATTTCTAGTAGAGAAGAGGGGGAAAATATATATATGTTTTCTTCTAGAAACAAATTTTGACTGACCCTGTGAGGTTGTATATACCTGTACCCCTATGTCCACACTAATTCCAAATTATTCTCTGACTAAATTTCCTTTGAAGCAGAATTCCCTGGAACTGTAGTTATCAAAGAGTGGTCAGGATTAGCAGCATTTGGGAAGTGATAGAAACGCAAACTGCAAGGCTCCACCTCAGACCTGCTGAATGAGACACTGAGCATGGGGCCAGAAATCTGAGTGTTTTTTGTTTGTTTGTTTTTGTTTTTTAATTTTTTTAATTTTTATTGAATTTATGAGGGTGACATTGGTTAATAAAGCTATATAAGTTTCAAGTGTTCAATTCTATAATACATCATCTATATATTATATTGCGTTTTCACCACCCAAAGCCAAGTCTCCTTCTGCCACTATTTATTTATTACCTCTTTACCTTCTTTTACCTCCCCCGGCCCCCTTTCCCTCTGGTAATTGCCATACTTTGTCTGTTTCTATGAGTTTTGTTTGTCTGCTTTTTGCTTAATCCCTTCACCTTTACTGGAAACACTAATTTGAAAGAATGTATACACCCCTATGTTCATTGTGTTATTTACAATAGCCAACATCCAGAATCAGCCCAAGTGCCCATCACAAGATGAGTGGATAAAAAAACTGTGGTACATTTACACAACAGAATACTACTCAGCAGTAAAAAAGAAGGAAACCTAACCTTGTGTGACAGCATAGATGAACGTGGATAATATTAAGCTAAGTGAAATAGACCAGACAGAAAAAGATAAATACCATATGATTTCACTTACATGTGGCATCTAATGACCAACATAAACAAACAAACAAGAAACAAACTCATAGAAACCTGAGTTTTAACAAGGCCTTCAGCGGATTCTAATACACACTAGAGTTTGAAAACCACTGAGCTAAACCACAGAAACTAAATAAAGAAGCAGGTGTGTGTGCTATCTGCTATCCTGGTGATCATTCATATAATTTAATGCCACATCATCTTCTGTGTAGTAAATAATCTTAAATTATACTCCAGGTAGAAGAACTAATCATATCCCTTACAAACTTTATTTTGGATTCTTTAGACTCATTGCGCAGGGTTATCAAGGTGAATTACAATTGAAAAGGCATAATATTCCTTAGATTTCTAAAATAAAACTAAATGTAACCTGTTCCTTATGGTATAGAATAACTGGTGAATAAAACCTGTATTATAATGTATAAGTTTAGAATTTAGTTTAAAAATGTTTCTTAATCTGAATTATTGGCATGTTTTCATAGACCATAATATAAGAAGTTCATAATGTATTACTATTGTAGTTCTCAGGAAATTAAGTTAAATATAATGCTATTGAAAATTAAACAGAAGAGATTTAAACTATATATTATAAGCAGTCATTAAATAACCTTTAAAAATATGTGAATTTATATTGTAAAAATTAGTAAATACAGTATAAAGACTGTATTATCTATATACACATATATATTTACTTACATATGTTAATATATAATAATATATAAGTAGCCTTGGCTGGTGTGGCTCAGTTGGTTGGAGAGTCATCCAGTAACCGAAGGGTTGTAGGTTAGTTTCCTGGTCAGAACATATACCTAGGTTGCAGGTTTCATTTCTAGTCCAGGCACATACATGAAGGCAATTGATTAATGCTTTCTTCTCTCTCACATCGAAGTTTCTCTCTTTCTCCCTTCCTATCTCCCTCCCTCTATCTAAAAATAATGAAAAGACTTCCTTGGGTGAGGACAGTAATAATAATAGAGAAGTATACATAAATAGAAATAAATATATATGAAGATAGATACAGAGATAGATATCTGCATGGAAAGAAAATAAAGACAAATTTGAGGCCAAGATGATTTTGTTCTTTTCTTTTTCTGGAGTGATTGTTCTTTATTATTCTAACAAGCTTTACTACTACTCATTTCCTTCAAAAAGGTGGTATTTGGTGGTCTCATTCTAAGATGACCCCCAAAGCATCTCCTTCCTATATGACTCAGCCCTTCACAGCTCTGCAGGATATGCTGCGTCACACATCCATTCACAGAGCATGCCTGTTCTTCCCAAAGGTAAACATGCTGAGGCAGAGGATTACACAGTATCGTTCATCTGTGTACTTCCCAACATGTAGAATAATCCTTAGCATTTAGCAGATTTTCAATATATACTTTGGAAGAAATGTAGAAAGGGGTGATTTTTTTTCTTTTGTCAGAAGAAAGAAAAGATATAAGAAGATACCGGTGAAAATTAAATGTTATACAAGAAAGTGTTTAAAGAGAAAGAAAAGATATGGCATAATTTTAATATGGAATAGAAGCATCCTATTGAACATTCATCTTTCATTGACCATTTATTTATTCATTTAAAAAGTAACTGTAAGATTTTAAAAATGAAAGGTATAATTCTTGTTTCTTGTGTCCTTGCCAGGTAGATAACCAATAGATATTCAATAGTACTCAGAACCTTCTGTGCTGGAAGGACCATATATTAGCCAGAAAGAGCTGAGTTTCTCCTAAAAGAGTTTTGACCATGGGCCTTTTTCTATCTTGGTGGGACTTAACACAATGCTTTGAGAGCTCTTTTCTGGTACAGCAACACTCTCCCCCTGTGAAATGACTACAGCAGTTTGAAGTCTAACACAACTGTACTGCATACTTAGATGAAGTCAAGGTGCATAGAAAGTTAGGTGGTGAAAGCTGGTGTCTGAAAGTCTCCAGTTTAACTAAGGCTTCATGTCTGAACATAAGATACCAACACAGTGAGCAGATGTGAAGATCATGCATTTATAATATTTAGAAGAAAAATATAAGTTGAGGTGTTATCTCTTTGTTGGAGAAAAAGTAAGAAGGGACTTGCTAAAACTATTCCATAATATAAAAAAAGGCAAATTATTCAAAGGTTTCTAAAAATATATTCAACAAGGGATAAAAGAAAAAATTAGATATAATATGTTTTGTATTCTAAGGAAACATACACATGATTTTTATGAAAAATATTCAAATTGCCTTGATATGACAATAAAAAGGCATTAGAAAAATTCAAGAAAAAAATGTGAAAATGTCATAGTAGAATTTTAAATTATATTAGAAATTACATTGCAAGAATTAACCATGGGAAAAAAAAACAAACCTCAACTAAATCTGTGATGTAGAAAGCAAGTTTGAGAAACTTTTCCAAGATTCAAAGGAAAAGGTCACAAAAATGATGGAAGACCTGAGAGAGTGTGATAATAAAGTGACAGAAGAGATCCAACACCCAGATAGTCTATATTCCTGGAGAAAATACAGAACAAATTAAAACAACTTAATAGTCAAAAGAGAATAGAAAAAGATTATCCAGGGCTGATATCTGAGAACAGAAGTCACTAAAGTACAACATGCGCCAGATAAAATTAAGTAAGGAACAGTATAAAATCTGGGTAAAAGATAAAAGAAAAATTATCAAGATTCCTTCAAGGATGGTGTAGTCAAGAGAAGGATTATTGCAGAGTTGTGGTAATAAATACAAACCATAGGATAACATATGACTGAATTGGAGGAATCTTTATAACAGATTGTCAGATGCCAAAGACAGTTAGCAAAGCAAAATGTAATTTTAATGCCATTTTTACAAATTAGGTGTGCTTATAAAAGAAAATTATCCTATGAAAACATTAATAGTGACTTTCTATAGTGATGAGTGATGAAAACACATTTTCCTTATTTGTTTTTGTCTATACTTATTAAATGTATAACAAAATATATGTTGCATGTATAGTAAGAGTAAACAGTATGTCTAAAATAAATTGTCAGTCTGAATACTGTGCAAAATACCTCATACAGAGAAGAATTCTTTTAATCCAGGTGAGAACTGACACAGGCTGTAGGAAAGGGAAATGAGTTAGAAATGTGCTTGGGTTACAAAAATAGTTTATAGCTGTTTTGAGAGGAAAAACATCACATGGCTGTGACCCTTAGACTCATGTCTGTTACTTTTTATTCTATACAATTTGTTCTTGTTATTGTCCATATCACATTTGATTAAAGAAAATAAAGAGTATTATTAGTTAAATAAAAGAGAATTGAATAAAATATAATAATTTATTTTACTAAAACCTTTGATGTATTGCAAAATATTGGGTTGGCCAAAAAGTTAGTTGTTATTTTTTTCTTTTTTTCTGTAATATGGTTCTAGGTGTTCTTGGTTGTCTTTAACTTCATTCAAAAACACTTTTGTAAAAAAAAAAAAAACCACTTTTGTTAGATTATGGTGTGATAGTTGTCATATCATCATGCATTTAAAAAGCTTATCAAAATTAAGAATTTTTGTGTAGTTATTTTAATATTGAAGATGAAAGAAAATATGCAACATTTTTGGCATATTATGTTTTATTATTTAAAGAAAGGTAAATACACAACTAAAACACACACACACACAAAATTATGCAGTGTCTGGAGGTGATGTGACTAATAAAATGTGTCAAAATGGTTTGCTCTTTTGAATTAGTGTTTTGGGTCTGTGGGATATATTCCCAGAGGTGGAATCTCTGGCTCAAAAGGCAGATGGATTTTTAATTTTTTGAGGTATCTCCATACTGCTTGCCACAGCTGGCTGCACCAGTCTGTATTTTCACCAAAGTGCACAAGGGTTCCCCTTTCTCCACATCCTCCCCAGCGCTTGTTGTTTGTTGATTTACTGATGATATTAATGTGTATGTAAATATTACCAAATATGTAACCAAATATGCACCCTTTAACATAGACCAGCAAACTTTATACTGCTCATAAGACCCATCACTGTCTTGAAATTTTTAAATAAATTTTTTTATAAATTTACTGAGAATAGAAATTTAAATTTAATGGACTTTGCAAATATCATCCCCAAACATTTATACCATTACACATCTCATGCACCTTAGTATTTTATTTTTCAGATGCAAAGAACATCAGAAACTTAGGAAGCTAACACAATGCATAAAATTTTAAAGCTGGGGTGTAAAAAGGGATGCTTACAAATCCAGAAGCAGCCAAATCTGTGGATAATCCAAATGGTCACAGCAAGCAGCAATTACACGATTGTTTGGTCTATGCCAGTATAGTAGTATAAAGTCAATGTTAAGATAAATTCATTACCTATTGTAAGTCTGCAATATCAAAGCAAATTTTAGGAAACAAAGGATGAAAATCAAATTTCAAATTTTGAAGTTTTCCAAAATGACGGGGATAGAGAATCAAAATCATAAACTCCTTATTTGCTTATTTCTTGGAGAAAATTTAGTTAATTAAGTTGCCTGACACATTGAACAGTTCATAAAAGAGTTAACTCGAAAATGCAATGAAATTTTTAGCAGAAGTTTGGGGAATTTCATTTCATTTCAATATTACACTTTATTTATTTTTTTAAATTAGGTGCATTTTCATTGACAGTCCAAGACCTTTATCTGAAAATGTTCTTTCTTCTTCATCCTAAGAGCCTATGAAAGCTTTCTTTTTCTTTTTTCAAAATTTCTTTTTTCCCCCATTTATTTATTTATATTTTATGTAAAATCTTTTTTTAAATTTATTTATTTATTTTTTCAAATACATTTGTCTCTGCCTTCCCCCCACCACTTTCCCTTGCCCCCTCCCTCCCTCAACTCTTCCCCTTTGGTTTTGTCCATGAGTCCTTGCTATATGTTCCTTGATTTTCCCCTTCCCTTCCTTTTCCTCCGCCCCCCCTCCCTCCTTCCCTCTTGTCTCTGTTGGTTTCTTTTCCTTTCAGTGTTGCTGGTCTTATTTTCCTTGCATCTTTGTATTGTTGGTTAGGTTCCACTTATAGGTGTCTTTTTCAAAATTTCTTTTCCCTCTTTACACATTAAATTGTCATTGAGAACTAATTTGGTAAATGAAGAGAAACAATTTTCTAATTCAGAAAGTATGGACTCAGTTATACTTTACAAAAGTCATCTATCACTTGAGAAGGAACGAATACTTCAGGTATTAAATGAAATAGAGTCTAGTTTTTCATCATGCACATTTCAAATGTAGATGTGACACTAAAAGTAAGTAGAGTTAACTCAATGTGTAATCCTTAAACTACTGAATATATTTTATTTTCTCAACAAATATATTTGATAAACCACCTGATAATACATGATATCAGATTTGACTGGTCTGCAGTTTGTTTGTATTTTGCAAGATTTTTTGATATATATCCAAAAAAGCTATTAAAATCCATAGAGAGAATACAGTCCTTGATATTGTTACTATAAAAAATATATTAACATCTAAAACCAAAGAAAAACTAAATTTCTCAGGCAATTATTCTATATTCTTTGATTTTCATAGTTTTTAGTGGCAGAGTGGAATCACTTCTTGCAGGTGTATCAGTAGATTGAGGAGGAAGGAGGCAAAGCAGTGAGAATCTGCTGCCACTGATATATTTACATCCACCAGAGACTGGGTCAGTGGTAAATACAAGTAAGTACCAGAAGTCCTGAGATATTCATGCACATATTTGGGTAATTATATAAAACCCCCAACCTCTTCTTTCCTTGTTCTTTTGGTTAACATTGGCATTACTAATAATTCAGACTTTATCACCCTGGGTTCCAAGTTCAGATATATTGCATCAAGAAATACAGTTGGTGGGATTGCTATTTATATCTAACTTGCACAAAGAAGAAAATTAAGAATCTACATCTTAAAGATGTCATACTTTAGAAAATTATAAATTCATATTTACATATGTTTGAAGTCCTCAGAAAAAGAAGCAGTTTAGAGGCCAGCAGAAAAGTTTGAAAAATAAAATGAATAAGCAACATATAACTGTTTGGAGACATTCACAACATAATATATGATAATGGACATAGAAATACCATACAAATATTCAATATCATTTTTATGTTACCATGCTAGTTCAAGAACTATATGGCAGTTCTTTGTCTTGTCTCTTGACTGCATTCATTAACAAGCAGTAATATCATAAAGTGCATAAAACTTTTGAAACTTTGCTTGAATTGGGAATCTGAAAATAAGTCAGCTAAGACTTGTCATAATTAATAGCTAAGTGAATAATAATACTAGTGACATGCATGTCTCTTGGAGACTAAGTGTGCTCACACAGGTCACAACACAGCTACAGCAGGTGTGGCCTTTGATCTCTACTAAGTGGGAACATATTTCATTCTGCCTCTAAGTTAAGACAACTGTGAGATTTTGAGGACATAATTTAAAATATTAAGAACATCATTAATTTATAAGGGAGATCCAAAAACAGATTTTATTTATAAAAATTGTGTATTTATTCTTACATGTTTAAACTTCATTCACCTTCAAAGTACTCTCCATTTGATGCAATAAACCTATCAAAATATTTTTTCCACTGCTCCAAACAGTTTTTGAACTTGTCAATTCTGATAACTTTCAGTGCTTCTGCCATTTTTTGTTTCATCTCTTCCATGCTAGCAAAATGTTTCCCTTTGAAGACTTTTTTTCATCTGGGGAAACAAACAAACAAACAAAAAACCCCTAGGGGTAAGATCAGGTGAATTGGGAGGATGGGGCACTGGGGATCTTGCTGGTTTTGGTCAAAAACTGCTGAACACTCAGCGTGGCATGGGAAGGTGTGTTTGTAAATCACCCATCATGAAATGGGCAAACATTTTGAAGAAGTCTTCAAAAAAAAATTCACTGAAGCTGAACTCAGCTTCTCACAACAATGCCAGCTGGTACATTGATACGGAAGGGTTCCTAAAACATTCACCTAGTCAGGAAGCCGACTACAAGGATCCTGCCCTCCAGGAGGTAATTCTGTTTTTGTGATTGCGTGTGTGTGCCCACCCCCCCTCCTTGTATTTACCAACAACAGAATGCCATGCAGGATTTTATGCAAAAGAATCTGCATTGAACAAAAAAGGAAGCAGCTCTTAACAAGATTAGATTTTGGCCCCAGTCACTGATCTGCTGCTGAGGACTCAGTGGCCTCCCCTGAACTCCTCAGCCCCCTCCCTCCACCTCTCCAACCCCTGATCTGCACCTTCTAAAAGCCACTTCCACTGAGGAAAGAAGGAATCATTGTGTATCTGCAGTCCAGAACCTCCACCCTTTCGACCCCTTTCCCAGTGCAATTCAGAGTGAGATTGGACTGGCTAAGGACACCAGCTGAAGGTTCGTGGGCTGTCAGTGCTTTGTGCTCACTGAAGATTAAGTGAGGATTTCCTTGCAATGAGTAGAATTTCCCTTCTCCTCCTTGTCATGAATTAAAAAATATATAATGTAACCATTACATATAATGTAATGCTTATATAAAGTAACCATTAGGAGTCTGCTTGTAACTTGGACTAGTGTAACTCCTTCATGCAATAAACTAAAATGAGCCATGCTGTTGAACCTTGAAGTCCCTCATTTAAAAAGGGGTCAAGCCGTAGGTGCCAGGCAGTGTCCAGCCTGAAACAAAGCAATAATGTGGTGGCTCAGCCAAGCCCAGAGCCCCAAGATCACAGACAGCTGTATCTGTCCAGAAGGTCCTGGCTCTCCCTCTGCAGAGTTCCATGCTCTAAGGTAACATCACCAGTTTAAGAGCCTTCAGTGAGGTAAGGCAGCTATGCCACTAGAGGAAGCCTTTGGTCATTAGATATCCAGGTGGGTGGAGCTTAGCAGCCAACTTCCCTCCATTGAACTCATAGGAAACCAGTTTGCCACTGAAGTCTTTTGACCAGACATATCCTAGCTAATCGATGTCCAAACACCAAAATGGTAAACCAACCTTTTATTTGAGTTAAACTTTTGACAAGCTAACATATTAAACTGATATATTAGTCATGTAGCTTAGCTGTTACTAGCAACAGCTAACCAAAGCCATGTTAAGTAACAACCAATTTTTGTTTTTGTTCCCCTCAGTTTGTTTATATATTTATTTATTGATTGATTGATTAATGCTATGTAATGTATTTAAACGCTTATTTAGAATGGAAGTCACACTGACCTCCTCCCAGGACAAATCTGGAATTACAACTAAATTGTGGAGAAATTACCTGGAACGAACTACTGAACAATCGTGAGAGAGGAGCCTCATAACCTCAGACAGACAGAAGAATTAGCATTAGCACAACCTCGCTGGTAAGGAGTGCGGTACAGACTGGAGAAGGCAGGCAGGGTGCCCACAGGTGGCAGTACCAGAAGGAAATTGAAATGGCTAGTTTGATGCCCCTGAGATGAGTGGGGTCTAAACCATAAATGAGGGTCTCCAGCCTACAGAACCAGAGCCCAAAAAGTACACAGATAACAACCAGCTGCAAAAAGCGTCAAGGTTGCTCTTTGCCAGAGACAGGCATCTGGAGACACAAAGAGCCTTTTAAACAGCCAACACATAAATTTTTGTTTGCAGCCACTTGCCCTGGTCTCCAACAAAGGCAGGGGCAGAGTGGGCTAGAGACACCATAGGAGAGATTAAGGAAGGAGGCTTTGGGGAGAGAACTGAGAGAATAGTGGGCAGGATGCAGGTGTTGACTTATTCCCTATACAGCAGCAAGCCATCTAGCTCAGGCAGACGACTCCCCTGAGAGGCAGCAGCATGAGAAGACACATAGTCCCACCACCAGAAGGGACTCTGCCTTGGCTCAGTGGTGCTAAAGCCTGACTGCTGAGTACAGAGTGCAGCCACAGATGGTAGATCCCTGTCTAAAGGGGGCACAGAGTGGTTTAGAGACACTTGAGGAGAGACTGGAGATGGAGGTTTTGGGGAGAGAATGGAGAGAGTAGGTGGAGTGATCCTGGTGCTGACTCCTTCCCCATATGGCAGCAGCCATCTGGCTCAGGCAGACCACTCCCTGGAGTGACAGCAATGTGAGAGGACTCAATAACCCTGCCTTGAGGAGGAACTCTGCTCTGGGCTGTGGTGTCTAAACCTGACTGCTGAGTGCAGAGTGACTAGATTAACAACTGAAGGTGACAGCCACAGGCAGCAGATTCCTGGAAGTCTCGAACAGACTGCCAAAAGTCAGACAGGGTCAACAGCTGACATCATCAGAGGCAGATCCAGAAAGAAAAGACAGCGATCTCCTACCATAGAAGTTCACACCACAAAGTCAGGGTATCAAGACAGATCAATTTAAGATGTGGAAGAAAAAAGAAGAGTTTCACAAATAATGGGAAGACAAAGAAACAACCTCCAATCAAAGGGAAAGGAGAAATCCCCAGAAAGAGAACTAAATGAAATAGAGACAAGGAAACTATCAGATATTAAGTTCAAAATAACGGTGCTTAGGAAGCTCAATGAGCTCAGTGAGCTCAGAGAGAATTACCAAAAACTACAGGGAAACTATGAGGAACTTACTGCAAACTATATCAGCATGAAAAAGGACTTGGAAACAATAACGGGAAAGAGAAAATGAGGAATACAATTTCTGAATTGAAGAACACAGTAAAAAGAATCAAAAACAGGATAGATGGAGCAAAGGAATGAATCAGTGAACTAGAAGATAAGGTAGAAAAAAGCTCTCAGAAAAAGCAAGAAAATGAAAAAAGACTCAAAAAGAATGGAGAGGCATTTAGGGAAATACAGGACAACCTGAAATGTAACAATATCTGTATAATAGGGATACCAGAAAGAGAAGAAGAGGATGAAGGGATAGAAAACCTGTTTGAAAAATTAAGGATGGAAAACTTCGCTAATTGGAGGAGAGAAAAAGTGAAACATGTCCAAGAAGCACAGAGGGTCCCTTTCAAGTGGAACCCAATGAAGCTGTCTATTATTTTAAAAAAGCCTTTAATGACTTTTTGGTATTCTTTATCCATTTTTTGACTAAACATTTGTAGAATATTTTCCCTGGGGAAAGAAAAACCACCTTTTTTTTAGATGTGTTGCAAATATTTTCTTATTCTATTACTTGTCCTTTAAATTTTTTATATGTATATTACTGTATAGTCTTAAATGTTTAGTATAGTCATATTGTCAATATTTTACTTTATAGCTTCTGAGTTTGAATATTTTACTTCAGGGTAAGAAAAATATTATTTTGTATTTTCTCCTAAAACTTCTTAGAATTTACTCACCTGAATATTTGTTGTATAATGTGTGAAATAGGGCCCTATATTTGTTTTATTATTTCAAGTAAAAGTGGTCTGCATACCTGTTTGTTGAATAAGCCTTATTTTCCCCCATTGATTTGAAGCATCAATTTAATCATATATTACATTTTTATACAGATATATACATTTGTTTCTAGAATGCTCATTTGATTTCATTGATTTACTTGATTATTTCTGTGTTGGTGTCATGCTGTTTTAATTGTTGAGACTTTATAAGGGATTTAAATTTTTAAATATTTTATCATGGATTTTGATATTTAAAAAATAAATAAAACCAATCTGCACTTTAAAAAAGAAAGAAAGAAGGAACTCTTACCTTTTGTAACAACATGGATGGAACTGGAGAATATTATGGTAAAAGAAATAAGCCAGTTGGTGAAAGACAAATACCATATGATCTCATCTATAAGTGGAATCTATTCAATAAAATAAACTAACAAACAAAATAAACCACAGGTATAGAAACACGGAGCAGATTGAAAGTGACCAGAGGGGATGGGGAAGTAAGACAATGGTAGAAAGAAGGGGAAGGGACTAGACAAAGAACATGCATGAAAGACCCATGGACATGGGCAACAGAGTGGGAATTGACTGTGGGAGTGGGGGGTGGGGTGGGATGGGTAGAGGAGGTTCAATGGGGAAAAAATGAGACAACTGTAATAGAATAAACATGATATTAAAAAATAAACCCTTATTTACAAAAACTTGTTTTCCACAAAAGAAAACAAAAAATTGTTTAGATTTGACTTTGGGAGAAAAGCTGGTAATATAAACAAAAGAGGTAATAGACGTAGACAATTTTAAATAGTGACTAGTGCTCTGAAGAAAGCAAATCTGAGTAGTGATGGAGGGTGATATGAAGAAATAGAAACTCTTCCTAACTTTTCCGATGTGGTGTTTGAGTTGAAACAGAGAGCCAGTTTGGCTTCTCTGTTATGCACACTGTATTTTTTAAAAATATTTCTAACAAACACTTGGGAAAGGACTCTCATTGTCACAGACTCTCAGTAGAATTTTATATTAAACTTTACCAGAGTCACATGAAATAGATGTATTACCATTGTTTCTCAGAGGAAAAAACTGAGACTAAGAGGGGTGCACTGACCTGTCACAGGGTTACACAGGCAAAATTGGGATTTGAACCAGGTGTCTGACTCCTAACCTTGAATTCTTTCCGGTATTCCACATTAATCATTCTATTCCACATAAATCATTATTCACAATACTTTGGAGAATATGCCTTTTTTCTTTTTTTTGATTTGACACTGTTGTTACCTTATCCAGGTCCCTCCTCTGATTGCTCTGAGTAATGATGGATAACTTCACACAACTATACCCCTTCTCTAGAGATTTGCTGATCAAACTGAGCTGTCTTGCTTGGGAAAGTCTGGGATTTTTATGTCTCCTCTTTTCTCAAGAGACCCATGGTTCATAATGGAATGATGTAAGATACAGAAGGCCAATCCTCTTGCTTCATGAGACAACAACTCTGGGGAGTCCCTCACAATCCAAAGCTACCCAGGGATCAGCTAAGAAAGACTTCATCTGGTGGAATATTTGCTTAGTTCCTTTCCCTGCTCCCTGTCCTACTTCCCTCGCTTACTTACAGTTTCTCCTGAGAGTTCTCCATCAATAAATCATTGCTAAAGAATTGTAGTCTCAGGCTCCGCTTCTAGGAAGCCTGACCTAAGACATTTATTCAACAAATATTTATTGAACACCCACTTTGTGTCAGGTTTTGAGCTAAACTCCAGGGATTCAAAAATCAATATACTATGGTTCTTTCCTTCTGGAATTGGGATGGTGGAGGGACAGTTTGTAGACAGCTAATGAAATATGAAAAAGACCATAATAGAGGCATTCTATCAAAAAATACGCTACAAGATCAAAGAGCATAGCTAGCTCTGTTCGAAGTGGAAAGGTAGGATACAATGAAAGACTTTGCAAAGATCATCAATGATAATAGGAATTCATTAAGGTGATAAGTGTCGGAAGGGTTTAAAGGGAAGACAGACAGTCCTTTTGAAAGATTCAATTAAATGAAAGAGCAAGGCAAGAATGAGGGACCCTCAGTTTGTATGACTAAATAGGCAAAATATGGTTTTACCAGAGACAGTAATGGTTGTCTGACCATCCATTATAAAAGACATGATATGTTAAAGCGTTCAAATTGTACAAAATAAAAATTATTGAGGGTGCAAAAGAAAATGCAAAAACTATAAAGCTAATGTTCATGCAAAATGTCTTTTATGAATATTAGATATTCTTTGCTAATTTAAGACATAACAGCATTTCATAATGTGTAGTTGATTAATAAAGTAGAATTATGTTTCCTAACTCTATATAGTGTTAACAGAATTACATTAGTCAGGGGCCTCTTACTTTCCTACTTATTATTGAGTAAATGGCATTTTCAAAATGTCCTGGTTGAGGGTTGAGTCTGCTGTTTTTAACATCTGTACAGAAGTTTGCCACTGTGGGGTTTACAACAAGATGCTTTTATGAAATTAACACATGCACAAAAAAAATGCGGTGCTAATTGGGCACAGTTCAAATTGCCTGTCATGTTCAGTTATTTTTATAGTCAAGTGTGCATTATTTGACCACATCAATCAGGCACTGATTTGATTTGCTCATTATGAAGGCTAAAAATAATCCATCTGACCTGTAGTGAACCATTTTCTTTAGTCATTCAATTGTGAACATTGTCTCATTGTTGTTTTTCATTTTTTATATGAAGCAAGATCCGCCCTGGGGCATAAAATTGTGAAGCATACAATATCCTCATTCTCTTCTCCACATCCAGTAGCCTTTTCTTTTAAATAAAAATTCTTTTCTAATACTTATATATTCTTTTTTATTTTTAAATCATGTTTATTCTTTTACAGTTGTCTCAATTTTTTCCCCTTTACCCTCCTCCACCCATCCCACCCCGCCCCCCACTCCCACAGTCAATTCCCACTCTGTTGTCCATGTCCATGGGTCATTCATACATGTTCTTTGTTTAGTTCCTTCTCCTTCTTTCCCCATTGTCCTCCTTCCCCATCCCCTCTGGTCACTTTCAGCCTGTTCCATGTTTCCTTGCCTGTGGTTTATTTTGTTCGTTAGTTCATTTTGTTGAATAGATTCCACTTATAGGTGAGATCATATGGTATTTGTCTTTCACTGACTGGCTTATTTCACTTAGCATAATATTGTCCAGTTTTATCCATGTTGTTGCAAAAGGTAGGAGTTCCTTCTTTCTTTCTTTTTTTAAAAGCAGATTGGTTTTATTTATTTATTTTTTTTAATGTCAAGAGTCTTTAACCCAGCATCTAATTGCTCTGAAATTTTTTTGTCGAGGGAGGAAGATGGTAGAGGAGTGAATGGGAGTCACGCTGACCTCCTCCCCAGACCAAACTGGAATTGCAACTAAATAGTGGAGAAATCACCTGGAAAACAATGGAACGATAGTGGGAGAGGAGCCTTGGAGCCATGGACAGACAGTGGATTCAACTCTCACACATCCCAATGGGTGAGAAGTGCGGTGGAGGCTGGAGAGGGTGGGCTGGGCACCCACAGGCACCAACACCAGAGGGACATTGAAACGGCCAGTTAGCTCCCCCTGAGAAGAACAGGGTCTGAATCATAAACAGGGACCCCTAGACTACAGCAGCTGAAACCAGGAAAATGCACAGACAAAATGCAACCCCAAAAAGCTTAGGGGTGCTCTCTGCCAGAGACAGGCAGCTGGGGATGCAAAGAGACATATAAAGGGCCAACGCAAAAATTTGCAGTGGCAGCCACCCTCCTTGATCTCTGGGTAGAGGCGGCAGCAGGGTGGGCTGGTGCCTGGGAAAAGATTAGTGAGGAAGACTGTGAAGAGAACTGAGATGGTGGCTGCCGGCCGGCGGTGCCCCAGTGATAACTCACCTCCCACTCTGCAGCTACCACCTTGCTCAGGCAGAAGGGAATCGATTAACCTGCCTTTTGTGCACTCCCCACACAGCTTGTGCATGTGTGAGAGGCCGGGGGGAGCTAAGTGCAGACAAGCTGGAACAAATAGAGGATCCCTGGCCAAAGAGGTCACACAGCTGCATTGAGAGCCTTGAGGAGAGACTGGAGAGGAGGCATTGGGGAAAGAACGGGAGGAGGAACCAGGGAGTCCCGACTCCTCCCTTATTCCTAGTCTCCGTTGTGCACGGGCAGGCCACGCCCCCAAAGAGCCAAAAGCTGAAAAGCACACAATAGACAGCCCAAAACCACCCAATGCAGGCGTGCACACACACGCGCCGAGTGGACGGCCAGGGTTGGTCAGCACGTGTGTGGACCAGCGACCACGTGGGCTGGCTAGGGCTCCCGCAGGTTGGCGCCCATGGGGCCTGCGAGGAAGTGCACAGATCGGCGAGGGCAGGCCCCCGAGTGCAGAGCGGTCTGCAGAAATAGTGGATCCCGGGCTGAAGGGGTCACTAGAGCAGCCCAGAGACCCTGAGGAGAGACTGGAGACAGGATTAACCGGAGAGTCCTGGAGCTGACTTCCTCCCATTTCCATAGGCTCCATTTTGCGCGGGCAGGTGATGCCCCCAAAGAGCCAAGAATGGGGAAAGCGCACAATAGAGGACCCTAAACTGACCAGTCCCAGGGTGCTCACCAGGTGCGGGCGCCAGATGAGTACGCCAGGTTGGGCGAATAAGTGCCCAGGCGGGTGGGAGATCCTGATGGGCACAGGAGTGTGCTCAAGAGCCAGCGCAAGAGTGCAGAGCGAGACACAGAAATAGTGGATCCCTGGCCGAAGGGGTCATAGAGCTCCCCAAAGCAGAAGTCAGACACAGACAATAGACTCCTGGAAAGCTCAAAAAAACAACCCAAGGTCATATAGGGTCAACAACTGACATCATCAGAGGCAGGCCCAAAAAGAAAAGCAAAGAAAAAAATAATAAATTAAATAAATAAATAAATAAATAAATAAATAAATAAATAACTTAACAGACTCTCATAAAAATGGGCAGTAAAAGAAGTTCCCCCCAAATGAGTGGAAAAGGGGACTCCCCACAGAGAGAGCTAAATGAAATAGAGGCAAGGGAACTATCAGATATTGAATTCAAAACAATGGCTCTAAGGAAACTCAATGAGCTCAGCCAGCTCAAAGGTAACTATGAGAAACTGCAAAGAAACTATCAGGATCTTACAGCAAACTATATCAACCTGGAAAAGGACATAGAAACTATCAAGAAGACACAAGAGGATATGAAGAATACCATTTCTGAATTGAAGAACACAGTAAAAGGAATCCAAAGCAGGCTGGATGAAGCCGAGGATCGAATCAGTGAGATGGAGGATAAGGTAGAAAAAAGCTCCCAGAAAGAACAAGAAATGAAGAAAAGACTCAAAAAGAATGCAGAGGCATTTAGGGAAATGCAGGACAACCTGAAACGCAATAATATCCATATAATAGGAATACCAGAAGGAGAAGAAGAGGAGCAAGGGATAGAGAACCTCCTTGAAAAAGTAATGATGGAAAATTTTCCCAATTTGAGAAGAGAAAAGCTCTCATGGATCCAGGAGGTGCAGAGGGCCCCACTCAAGAGGGACCCAAGGAGGTCCACTCCAAGACACATCTCATTAAAATGGCAACTATCAAGACAAAGAGAGAATCCTCAAGGCAGCAAGGGAGAAGGAGAAAGAAACATACAAAGGGGCCCTGACTCGACTGGGAGCTGACTTCTCAACAGAAACACTACAAGCCAGAAGGAAATGGCAACAAATATTCCAAGTCATGAAAAGCAAGGGCCTACAGCCAAGGCTGCTCTACCCAGCAAGGCTCTCAATTAAAATAGAAGGGGAAATAAGGAGTTTCCCAGACAAAAGAAGGCTAAAAGAATACATCTCTACCAAACCAGCACTCCAAGATATGCTCAAGGGACTGGTTTAAGAAGATGAAGGAAAAGAGTGAGAAAGAGAAAAACACAGGTACAGAGAGAAAAAATGAATAGGTTTCTATCATTAATAACTCTCAATGTAAATGGACTAAATGCCCCAATCAAAAGACACAGGAGAGCTGAATGGATAAGAAAACATGACCCACACATATGCTGCCTACAAGAGACCCACCTCAGAGCCAAAGACCTACACAGATTGAAAGTAAAGGGATGGAAAAAATATTCCAAGCAAATAGGCAAGAGAAGAAACCAGGGATTGCAATACTTATATCACACAAAATAGGATTCAAAACAAAGACCATAAAAAGAAACCCAGAGGGGCACTTCATAATATTTAAAGGAAGAATCTATCAAGAAGACATCAACATTGTAAACTTATATGCTCCCAATATAGGAGCCCCCAAGTATATAAGGAAATTGTTGGATGACTTCAAAAAAGGTATAGACAGCAACACACTGATAGTAGGGGATTTCAACACCCCACTGTCAAAAATGGACAGCTCTTCCAAACAAAACATCAGTAAGGGTATTGTGGAGCTGAATGACACACTGAATCAAAGACACTTCACTGACATATATAGAACCTTACATCCCAAAGAAGAAAAATACACATTCTTTTCAAATGCTCATGGCAGTTTTTCAAAGATAGACCACATGATAGGACACAAAGCAAAACTCAGCAAATTCAGGAAAATTGAAATAATACCAAACTTTTTCTCGGACCACAAGGGCTTGAAACTGGAAATCAACCTCAAAGAGAAACTTCAAAAACTTGCAAACTCATGGAGACTGAACAGTAGACTATTAAACAATGAATGGGTCAATAATGAGATAAGAGAAGAAATCAAAAAATTTCTGGAAACAAATGAAAATGAATATACAACAGTCCAAAACTTATGGGACACAACAAAGGCGGTCCTGAAAGGGAAGTTCATAGCAATACAGACTTACCTAAAAAAGATAGAAACATTTCAAATAAGAGACCTAACACTACAACTTCAAGAACTGGAGAAACAACAACAAATAAATCCCAGAGCAAGGCGAAGGAAGGAAAAAATCAAGATTAGAGCAGAACTGAATGACATAGAGACGAAAAGAACAATTCAGAGGATCAACCAATCCAGGAGCTGGTTCTTTGAAAAGATCAATAAAATAGACAAGCCTTTAAGCAGACTCATCAAGAATAGAAGGGAGAGGACCCAAATTAATAATATCAGAAACGAAAGAGGAGAAATAACAACTGATGCCACAGAAATACAAAGGATTGTCAGACACTACTATGAACAATTATATGCCAAGAAATTTGAAAACCTGTCTGAAATGGACACATTTTTAGAAAAGTATAATCTTCCAACACTGAAGAAGGAAGAAACAGAGAGCTTGAACAGACCGATAACAGCTGGGGAAATCAAAGCAGTAATCGAAAAACTCCCGGCACACAAAAGCCCAGGGCTGGATGGTTTCCCAGGAGAATTTTACAAAATACTTAAGGAAGAGCTAACCCCTGTCCTTCTCAGACTATTCCAAAAAATCCAAGAGCAGGGAAGACTCCCAGACTCTTTTTATGAGGCCAGCATCACCCTGATCCCAAAACCAGATAGAGACCCCACAAAGAAAGAAAACTAGAAGCCAATTTTGCTGATGAACATACATGCTAAAATCCTCAACAAAATTATGGCAAAGTGCGTCCAGCAATACATTCGAAAGATTATCCACCACGATCAAGTGGGATTCATCCCAGGGATGCAGGGATGGTTCAATATGTGCAAGTCAATAAACGTAACACATCACATAAATAAAAGAAAAGACAAAAACCACATGATCATCTCAATAGATGCAGAAAAAGCATTCGATGAGGTACAGCACCCATTTATAATCAAAACACTGAGCAAAATGGGAATAAATGGGGCATTCCTCAATGTAATAAAGGCCATATATGAAAAACCTACAGTCTACATCATACTCAACGGGCAAAAACTAAAAGCCTTCCCACTAAGATCAGGAACACGACAAGACTCTCTGCCTTCACCACTTCTTTTTAACATGGTATTGGAAGTCCTAGCCACAGCAGACAGGAAAAAGAAATAAAAGGCATCCAAATAGGAAAGGACGAAGTAAAACTATCATTGTTTGCAGATGACATGATAGTGAACATAGAAAACCCTGTAGACTCTACCAAGAAAGTCCTCAATCTAATAAGTGAATTTGGCAAAACAGCAGGATACAAAGTCAACATTCAGAAATGAAAGGCATTTTTGTACACCAGCCATGAAATAGAAGAAGAAGAAATCAGAAAAAAAAATACCATTCGATATCGCAACAATAAAAAAAAAGTACCTAGAAATAAATTTAACCAAGGAGGTAAAAGACCTGTATGCAGAAAACTATACAACATTGAAGAAAGAAATTAAGGAAGACACAAATAAATGGAAGCATATACCGTGCTCATGGGTTAGAAGAATTAATATCATCAAAATGTCCATACTACCCAAAGCAATTTATAGATTCAACGCAAACCCTATTAAGATACCAGTGACATATTTCACAGAAATAGAACAGACATTTCAAAAATTTGTATGAAACCATAAACAAGCTCAAACAGCCACAGCAATTTTGAGAAAGAAAAACAAAGTAAGAGGGATCACAATACTGGACATCAAACTATACTACGAAGCCACTATACTCAAAACTATCTGGTACTGGCACAAGAACAGACCCATGGACCAGTGGAATAGTATAGAAAGCCCAGAAATAAGCCCAGGTATATATGGGCAACTAATATTTGACAAAGGGGGCAGAAGCATAAAATGGAGCAATAACAGCCTCTTCAACAAATGGTGTTGGGAGAGCTGGACGGCTACATGCAAAAAATTGAAATTGGATCATCAGCTGACACCATACGCAAAAATAAACTCAAGGTGGATAAAAGACTTAAATATAAGTCGCAACACCATCAAAGTCCTAGAGGAGAACATTGGCAGGAAACTCTCAGATATCCCACGCAGCCATTTTTTCACCGATATGTCTCCTAAAGCAAGGGATATAAAGGAAAGAATAAACAAGTGGGACCTCATCAAAATAAGAAGCTTCTGCATGGCTAAAGAAAATATCAGCAAAATGAAAAGGGAGCCAACCGTATGGGAAAATATATTCGCTAATGATACATCAGATAGAGCTTTGATCTCCAAGATATATAAAGAACTCACTCGACTCCACTCCAAGAAGACCAATGATCCAATCAAAAAATGAGCAAAGGACCTGGGCAGACGCTTTTCCAAGGAAGAGATACAGAAGGCCCAGAGACATTTGAAAAGATGCTCGGCATCACTAGCCATCAGAGAAATGCAGATCAAAACCACAATCAGGTACCACTTCACACCGGTCAGAACGGCCATCATAAACAGATCAACAAACAATAGGTGCTGGCGAGGCTGTGGAGAAAAGGGAACCCTAGTCCACTGTTGGTGGGAATGCAGACTGGTGCAGCCACTGTGGAAGGCAGTGTGGAATTTCCTCAAAAAGCTGCAAATGGAACTGCCTTTTGATCCAGTGATTTCCCTGCTGGGACTATACCCTAAGAATCCCAAAACGCCAATTCAAAAGAACCTATGCACCCCAATGTTCATAGCAGCACAATTTACAATAGCCAAGTGTTGGAAGCAACCTAAATGCCCATCAGTAGATGATTGGATCAAAAAAGTATGGTACATTTACACAATAGAATACTACGCAGCAGAAAGAAAAAAAAGAACTACTAAACTTCTTGAGAGCATGGATGGAACTAGAGAGCATTATGCTAAGTGAAATAAGCCAGGGGGCGAAAGACAAATACCATATGATCTCACCTATAAGCGAAACCTAACCAACAATACAAAGATGCAAGGAAAATAAGACCAGCAACACCGAAAGAAAAAGAAACCAACAGAGACAGGAGAGAAGGAGGAGCGGGGTGGAGGAAAAGGAAGGGAAGGGGAAAGTCAAGGAACATATAGCAAGGTCTCATGGACAAAACCAAAGGGGAAGAGTTGGGGGGGAAGGGAAAGTGGTGGGGGAAAGGCAGAGACAAATGTATTTGAAAAAAATAAATAAATAAACAAACAACACAAATAAATAAATAAATATTTTTTTGTCCCTCTACTGTCATCCAAATACCATGCCCAGGCTTCATGAGCCACAGAAGGAAATTTGTCAAATTGACACCAGTGTGTAAAGGACCGAAAAACCCTGAGATTGTCTACCAGGGGGAGGTGGTGTGGGTATGGTACAGTGAGTCTCAGAGTGCCCTGAGATAGTAAGAAGTTCATACAAGCTCTTTCACATTCCAATCCACAAGAGAAATTCTACACTTACTTGTGGTAAGGCTTCAGGATGTATTGATAAGTTTGTTTCATTTAATTGACAAAATATTTCAAAACATAAAGCCCACACACCAAAAGGCAAGAAAATAAGGGGGTGCTGGTTAAAAGATTGAGAACTTGGAAAATGAAAAGATCGTTAACCCAGTACACTGAACAGGTATCTTATCCCGATTAAGTGACACAATACATTTGTGACTTTAGGCAAATCAAATAATGTCCCCAAATCTCATTTTTTTCTTTCATTGATAACATGTAGCCAGTGCCACTCATCTAACCTGAACAATTAAGTTTTTATAAGAATGGAATGTACTCAGATGCATTTATTTTGTATACCAGAAATTTTCATGGGAAATGCCTTCTAAGGTTCTAACTTTGGCTGCAGTTCTTGCCTAAACATCCTTTCTGCTTGCAGGAGAGCTCTGTGAAGTCATGTCTGCGCCCTGCCCATCATGCCTTGGGTGACCGCATAGTCCACCAAAGTCATGAGTCAGCATCACACAGATTTTAAGGATCAATGTTGAAGTCGTTTAAAAAAAAACCCAAAAAGCAAAAAACGTCTTGCTCATGTGTACAAGGAGACTTCATATTTAAAAATTTCCGTAGAAATATACATCCAAATTTTCATTTTTACGTTTACAATGGTGGTACTACATAATTCACATAAACATTCACATGCTTTTCGGTAAAATGATGTGTAAATTTGAATATTTCATCATTTTGTTCTATTTTATCAGTATACCCAGAAGAGAAATGAAAAAGAAAGCTTGCCCATATACAATCTTTAAAACAGAAAGTGAATTTTTTTTCAGCTGAATTTCCAGTATAAGTGTCTGAATCATGCTTATGCACTTATTCTCCATGAATGTCAGATATTAGAACATTTTAATGCATCTCTGCTTCCCTTGAGTCCATTTTATGTGATTTCAGATATCCTCATGACTTTTTTTGTTGTTTTGACAAGAGGAATAAAATGCACTTTATGACCAAATCTGTGTATGTTTTGGACTGCTTCACTCAGCGATACCTGGGGGAACTTAATCAAGAGAGCTTTTATAGAGTTTAATACAGAAAATAAAGCCAAGAAAGTAAGCACTGAAAATAAATTACCTTGAAAATGGAGTAAATCCTTTTTATCTGTCTGTCTATATTTAATTTCTCTCATTTTCACATGAAAGAGGATGCTGCTTTAGAGAAAAGGATTGTACCTCAAGGTTCAACATACTTATTCTAAAATCCCAAGCACTGAAATAATGTCATCGCTGCAATCATTATGGTCTCTCATTATTCAACAAGCAAATCATCACTTAGGCCTCAGTTATGTTTAAATGTTTGCTGTGGAATTGTTTATATTTTCATTAATTTACCAACGTTTCAGAACTATACCATCTAGGTTGCGTGCAGAAATTAAAATTTGAGGATAGAAAGAGTCATAAGAGTGTCCTACATTCACAAATAGATTACCACACGCTCTATTATCAGAGGTGAACTTAAGACAGGAGCCATGAGAGTGTCTGAGTGTGAAAGCAACAAGCCAGAGAGGAAACTAGCTACAGCCTTTGGTTTCCTAGAAGTAATTTCAACAATTTTCAAACCTACTTCTTCCTAAGTATTTTTACTTTCATCCTCCTTACCTGTAAGATAACTACAGCTATTGTTAGAAGTTCTGAAAATCCAGACAAACATTTTATCTTTGTCTTTCCTTCAGAAGAGGAGAATCCTTTTATGGAAGCATCATCAATTTAGGGCTCAGATAATCCAGGATAGCTGTGTTTGACTTTGGGAATAAAGCATTGTCATGCTGTAGCATTTTGGATGATTTTACCTTATTTAGTAATTTAAACTTCAATTTCATTGATAGCTCCTTTTATCTGTATAGTCGGGGTTTGTCGATTTAGGTCCACTTTCTTCCTTTTCCCTCCCAACATGTGCTGTCCTACTTGCTGCCCACACTCCTAAATATTCACCAGAGGAGTCAGCATTTAGATGAGAAACACCTCCTATGGCTTTGAGGCATGGCTCTTATTAAATTTCAAGCCACATAAAATGGCAAGGGAGGTAATTCCAGAAGCAAGCTCTTCCCTGAAACCAGCTTCATCAGGGACTAGTTCAGCACCATTATTGTAATTTACACCCTTGTCTTTACAAATCCCTTCTATATCATTTTCTGTTTAGTTTAAAGGGCTAATGTGAGTTCTGTTGAATTAGACCTGAAGCCCGGGGCCATGGTGTTCCACTCACGTCTGCCCTAAGCTCTGCATGTGAAAGCAGCCAGCATCAATGTCAATAGAGTTCTATAAAGATTAATGGGGCACCTGAAAAGCAACAAGGACTATGAGTGATTTCAGGGATCAGACTCCAGAAATCAATTTCCGTGAAAATGTCCTTGCTAATTTAACTGATAGCATTTGACACTCCTCCTGCATAGTAGAAGAGGTAAGTATGAGAATCTAGACTTTATTTTGACCAAGAGAATAAATTAATAAATTGAGTTGGCCCAAAGTTCTGATATTTTTTTTTAATGTTTGATGGCTCTAGTAGCACTTAGTTGTCCTTAACTTCATTCGAAACAATTTTTTTTATTGTATTGTGAAAGCTGTCATATCAGCATGCATTTTTAAAAACCTATCAAAATTGGTGAAATTTTGTGCAGCCATTTTAATATTGAAGAAGGAAGAAAATGCACATTTTCAACATATTATGCTTTATTTTAAGAAAGGCAAAAACACAACTAAAATGCAAAAAATGATTTTTGCAGGGTATGGAGAAGGTGCTGTGACTGATCGATCATGTCAAAGTATTTTGCAAAGTTTCTTGGTACTATTGACATTTTGGCTAAATAATTCTTTGCTGTGGGGCTGCCTTATGAATTGGAAGATATTTAGAAACCCCTGTGGCCTCTACCCACAACAAGCCAATAGCAGGAGATAGTTGACATACTCAAAATATACAAGTCAATAAAGTTATTGGTGAAAATGAAAAATGTGTCTTTTATTTTACAGAAAAGACTAAATGGACATTTTGGCTAACCCAATACGTAGGCAGATATGTATGTTTCAACATGTAAATGTGCATGTGCATGTATGTGAACCAATGTATCAATTGTTTATAAGTTCTCTCAAAATCAACAGTCCACTTCTCTGAAAAGGTTTAAAGAATGATCAACCTTTACAGGGATGAAATCATTCAGATTAGACAAAATTAAGGAAGATCACTGCTTTGCATGGCTTATCAGCATATGGTAAGAATGATGATCTAGTATGTCCTTATTATTTAGAGCTCGCTTAGATTATTTAAACAAAACAACTTTGGAATTCCAACAAAAATAATTGAATTACAGTTTTCCACATAATGATAAGGGTATAACATATTAAAAACTCAAAATAGGAGAGAAAAATCACAAAATTATGTGCTGCGCAAATTTTTAAAGTATTTAAGTAGTGCTTATGCAAATATTTTTAAATGTTTTAAGTACGCTTTGCAATTATTTAGAAATAATTGTCATTTCATCTGCCTAAAATAAGGATATTGTGATTTTAAGTGGAGTTCCTCAAAAAGACTTTTTAAAAAATGTGTATTAAAAGAGAATTTTAAGTTGACTTTGTCCTAGCACCTGGGTTTAGTAACTGCCTCTTCTAATATTTATGACAACTTTGTGAAAAGACAGCCTGAAATGAAAAATTTGAGAAAAACAGAGGAAGTAAGGTAAAGCTTTTGAAGTCTCTTGGCCTTACGTGCTACTGCCACCTCTTAATAAGTATATGTTTTGAAGTCTCATTGATCCTTGATTTGAGTTCCCACGTTTAGTAATAAAATATGACATGGTTTCTCACCCTGGCGCAGGGCAATTTACTGCAAAAGAAAATGCAAAGTCCTGCCTAGTGTAAGGTTCTGACCTATTCAGAGAATTCATGAAGTTCATCAAACCTGTCTATTATAACTCAGAACTCCCCATTTTCCATTTGGTTATGACATGAAACTAACAGGGTGTGATTTAAGTGGCTTATAGTCTGGGGGAAGTAATGCCAACGACTACTGGAACAAGTCTGTGAAACTGAAGCATGTGAATCAGAGAACCCAGCATCTCTCTCTCTCTCCCCACCCTCCCGGGCAGGTGCTCTCGCGTGTGGGCACACACACACACTGCACATACACTCAGAGAGCAGTATTCCCTTAGTATTATCAGCAAGGCTTCCATGTTCAGTTACACAGCCCGTGTCACAGTGGTTTACATACAGCCCACACCACAGTGGTTTGCAGCCCAGTGCGTAAAGCTTTC
Organism: Pteronotus mesoamericanus; assembly: GCF_021234165.1. Lineage (NCBI taxonomy): Eukaryota > Metazoa > Chordata > Mammalia > Chiroptera > Mormoopidae > Pteronotus > Pteronotus mesoamericanus. Next base: position 11,209,552 of record NW_026555247.1, on the reverse strand, counting down.
CAAAGCAGAAAATCTGGAAATGTTCTTTGTTTTGGGGCTTTGTTTGTTTGTTTTTTGCTTCTTCTAAGGTTCACCTGATTTTACTAATAAAAAATGAATGGAAATATATTAAAGAAGGAAAATGCTTCACCGAAGATAATTTAGTAAACTGTTATAACATTAGGAAAAGGTGCCAAAGAATTAATGAAAAGTGAAGAATAATTACAAAAAGCCCCCATATGCACATACACCATAGGGACAGTAAACTGAAAAAAGAAATTGGTATGTTCACAACCATACATGTGTAAGATTTAGGAAGGCAGATTTCACTGTTGTGGCAAACAAAATGTAGTTGTTGCTTTGATCTTAAGGTATCTGCTTTGCCAGGTCTCCCCGGTCATATCTTCTTAGGACACCGACATGAGCAGCAGCAGCACTGTGACCATCTCTGCCAAGAGGACGTGGGGACAGAGAGGCCACCGCATGCTACTCTACCTCATGTCACTGCGAAGCAAACTGTTGGATGAGGAGGTCAAGCTGATAGTACTCAGTGTTGTTACCACCAATGGTGGTTCACACTGATGTTTAAACTTCTTCCTGCCTCTCCGCAGAGCCCCAAGCCACAGCTAATCTTCAGGCATTTGGATTAATTCACAAACGGAACTATCCCAAAATCATATCACCCATTTCTAGACAAGCCAACTCAAAGGGGAGCTGTTGACAACAAACTATCTTGCTTCACTAAAATATTTTCAGAATATACTTTGTGAAAGATGAAAGAACCAATGGCTAGCATTTGGACTCTGTTAATCTCTATTAGAATTCTATTATGTGAAACAAAATATATTAATTGCTCTTAATTCATTCACAGGTAACTTTATATTAGCAATATATGAATTCAAATTTGACATTATACAACCCATACCTAAGCATTTTTGCTTTGACACTTAACAGGTAGAATTTTTGGTTTTGCCCTTTCCTTTTAGAAAATCTAGAATGAACCACAAATTAGAAGAGAGAAGTACAACTTTGTCAAATATTCACTAATCCTTCTGAAATTTTGTTATCTTTTTTTAAATGACAAGAATACAGACTTTTTCAATCTTTTGCTTTGCTGACAGCTTGCCTAGGCCAAGGCCAGTTGATTCAAAGGAGGCCCGTATAAATAGAACGCCATCATCCTCAGCCCCTGGGGGAAAGCAACTCATAATAATGAAGCTACGGAAAATGCACTCCAGCAGGTAGAGAAGCTGCTGATTTTCGGTAACTTATTTTTTCTTGTTTTCCTTACTAATACAGTTTCCTAACACGGTGGATTTTGGTATGCGTTATTTTTGTTTCCATTCTTACCAGTACACAGTCATAACCAACTGCATGCATGGGCACCTAAACGTAGATTCTGCAGAGTAAGCATTAACAGAGCATGAAATATAATTATTTTAGAAGTTATAACTTTAACCAGTGTGAGATAGCTAAGGTTCTCCTGTCTATCTCTCTAATGATAAACCATATATATTTTGGTTTCTTCATTCTTTTTCCTGTCTTCTCGTCTTTGCTCAAATACATGACTTTAAGGTTCCAAGACTTATCTTAGAAAGGAGATAAAAGCAGGAAACAGAGAGATGATTGGGAGGATGGATAGGACAACAGAGGTGTGCCAAAGGTCTCTCTTATTTTCAATTGCTTCTGGAAGCTTTGCCTACTGTGATAAAGGCATCAGTGTGGCCAAAGGTTTTGTTCTGACTGGTCATCTGGGTTAATTATTTCTGTCCCCTACAGAACACACAAGGGATAAAACACCCTCTCATCATAATGTGGCTTTTTACCAGTGACCTCAGAGGCGTTCAAGTGACTTGTAGAGGTAAAGTGTGCCAACTTGGAATGTTGGCTCAAGTAGGCACTTCCCATGTCTGGATATAATGCTTGGCTATAAAGATTTGCACACAGAATGTTATTTCCTGACATTTTACCTGTTTTCCCCTTCATTTTACATTGAAATGTGTAGTCCAGTATAAAAATTGCAATACAATGCTTTTAAGAATAAATGATTTAAAATGTTGTAAAGGACTCAATCACATAGATGACTTTATTTCAGGAAAACTTAAACAAGGGAGATAAAGGGTAAAAATAGGTTTCCAAAAAGTGTCTACTCAGTTATACACTTGTCATCGATCCTGCATATAAATGCATAGGTATATGTGTTTGTATATTAAATGTACATATTTCAACACAATCTAGAAATTGCATAATAGTAATTTAAAAATATGTATAAATGAATAATTATAAATGGTATCTCCTTATGAGAATTTGTGTTAATATACAACTAAAATTTATGCATTTCCTTAATTTGTTTATATCACATTGTCTATGATTTTATTGTTCATCCTTTCAATTTATGCCTGTTTGTGTTTATTTCCATCTTATTGTGGAAAAACTCCATTTTCACTCTTCAATAGTAAAACTAAACAAACTATTTCACATTAGCAAGTTGTAAAGTCAGGAAAAACATTGCAAAAATTAGGAAAAATGTTACAACATTTTTCTCTGAAGTCCAATTGATAATACCATATAAAAAATATATAGCACCATTAGCTTTCAAAATCCATGGACCAACAGAAGCAAAGTAATAACATCTAACAGTATGCTTATTATTACTATACTGGACAGGAAGGTTTAAATATTCTTCATAGATCCCTAGCAACTAATTTGGATACTAAAATAATTAAAATAATTATATATTTATGCACAATGGGATCTTTGGTAAGAAATAAAATAAATTCAATGTTATTATATAAATCCATTTGGGTGGTTTTTTATTACACACGCCTAGTGAAAGTTTTTTATAGAAATTCTAATAGCTAAGCTTCCTGAACAATGTCAAAGATTGGGTATTTTCACTGCAAACTCTGCTGTAACTATATATCATGACAAATTATGTTAACTTTGAATTTCATATATTTTCTGCGATGACAATTTTATATACATTAAATTGTTTACCTTATTCTGTCCCCATTGATTCTTACTATATTAAAATAGATGTATTTAAAATTTTATCTTATATCATACCCAAAACAATATGCATATGTATACATTTATATATTTGCATTTCCATAGAATGATTTACACAATAAATTTGTAAATATTAGCATTTTTTCAATATCAATACCTAAAACAATTTTAATCATTTCTCAACCTAGAACACACAAGGGATGTAATAACATTATGCATATTTTTTCTCCAAATTCTACAGATAAGCTTCTAAATCAAAATTCAAGCTGTATGTATGAATATATTTTGCTCTCACTAGGACTTGGTTTGAGATTTTTTAATTATTAGTATGTTACCACTGGTGATTTTTACTATTTTACACATTTCACAGAGGCTGGTAACATTTGAAGATTAAATACAAGTTCCAAATACAAAACCATGCCATCTACATTAAAAACAACAACAATTTTGCATTAAATATCAAATTGAAATTTGCTTTAAACAAAAATGTTAAACACTGTAAACTGTGAATGAATCATTTCTAATGGTGACTTTATATCAGTCCACAGGGAACACTGGTCAAGGCACAGCTGATTAATGACTAACATTTCAGTTGATTTCATTAGTATTTGTTATAGTGTAAAGTGCATTCTTTTTAGTTCTCTGAAAGTGATTTACATATATTTCGTGTGAAGATTTTGCTTTAGATAATATAAAAATGCTTTAATAGCTAAGTGAAGATTTTTTTGCCTACCTATATCTACTTATTCAAACATCAATATTAACTTTTAATAAAGAAGCATTTAATGCAATATCGTCATCCATTTAAATAAAATATATGATGTGGTCAGCTGACCATCTTCATGGCAGGGCAACAAACCATTACAGTCTTCTTTTTGTCTGAAGCATTTGACCATTTTTGATTGAGTGTAATTTTTATAAATTGTACACACTTTATACAGTAAGCTAGTTAAATGATGCTGACCCATTGATTAAAGGAAGCAATGTTATCAAAGTGAGATAAACATCTCACCTACCTGTTTAATATCAAGGGCAATTTTTTATCCTCTTGGTTTTCAAAATAGTTAATAACAACAACAACAACAACAACAACAACAATATGTGCTTCTTGGAATCTTGCTCAAACATGGTTCCATTTTTGTGATATGTTTTTCTATTCTAGGAAATATTAAAGTTGAAAAAAACAAGTTGCAGAATCAATTGATGTTCACTAGATACTATTCTGTGTGATGAGGGATCCAGAAAAATAAAGACTTTGTTCTTGACATCAAGGAGAGATACAGATAAAACATGAGCATTTACATAGATCATATACAAGTCTGCTTAAGACACAGACCAAACAAGCAACAAAATCAATAAATATTATGTTTTGGAGGGTAGAGAGAAAATGTTGTGCCTTGCTCTCAAAAGAAAATCAAAAGCATCAAAAGGTAATATCAGACAGTTTAAAATATTCGGACATCTCACTCTATAGTATAGGTACATTTGATGTAAATACTTGTATTTGCAGAATTCACGTTGTAAGAATTAAATGAGAAAATTTTGAATATGCTTTGAAAACTATAAACTTATCATACTTTCTAAGACCAAATTCAAAGAAAAATATCAGGATGCTTCATTTTCTGAGTAATTGATATTTTTACCAGATTATTTACCTTGGTAGAGGTTTTATTATTGTGAAATTTTTAAAACTAAAATTAATATTTTAAAAATAAATTAGTAATGCTCAGGCAAGATAAATATAATTGTAAAAATTCCTTTCCTTTAAATAGATCATCCTCATTATGTTTTCAAACCAAGAATAGGGACTAGACCAGAACCCCAAAGATAGTACATAAAAAATAGTTTTTCCAATCAGATCCACAAAGCAGTAAAAAAAAAAAAAATGATTTCCACATTTTTACTTTCATATAAATAAAGTGATTGATTTGGCCCAATCTGCCTTTCTTTCCATCTTTGATTCCAACACATGCCCACTCAACCAAATGTTGTAGAATGCATTAAGATTTCTGTTAACTTATCCATGAAATGGGACGGAACCTTTACTAACCCTTTCCCACCGTACCTTAGTTGCATTCTGATTCTCTAATTTAAGTGTTTTACAGGACTGACATTTATTATCTGTTTATTTACAGCTTCTAATCAGATTCTTGCAGTACAGTAATATTTCTGAGGGAATTATTAACCAAGGAAAATTACAAGCAAATGCTTAGAATGAAGACAAACTGCCTTTAAAATTTAAGATATTGAAGTTGCATTAAGTATTTGCCTTAAGATGTTTATGTGAAGTTCCAAAGACTCTCTTAACTTCTTTCAATTAACCATAAATCAAAGTTAATGGACTAATATAATTCAAATATTTATATCATGCAATTCATTGCAAATATCCTCATACACATGCTCATAATTTTCCCCAAATTATTTCAGAATAACACCTGTATCTACAGTCAACCCTGGCTATGCTTCCACTTAGGAAATGTTGGAACATACCTAAGGGAGCACCTGCCACAAGTCACAAAAACTTGTTTCTGTAACTAAAATAGCCATAGAGAAGGTAGAGTAGTGTCATATGTGCTGTCTCATTGTCTGTTAAATCCTAACGTAATAACCTAGAGCTGTGGAACTATTTGTTTAATATAAACTGCCTTTGCTCTGAAGTGTAGACAAATGTGCCTACACTGAGAGCAATTTTCTCTTTTTTCTTTTTTTCGTATAAGATTGATTGACTCCAAACTAATTGAATTCTGCTTTAAAGGGAAGCTTATTGATACCAGGGAGAATATTGATGAATGTTTATTGACATCCCGCTTTATCTTTTAGTTCAAATGTGCTTCCAGGCTCCAATTGAGAGGTGTCTTTATTTCTAGCTTATTAACATAGGAGAAAAAAGAAATAAAATTTAACTGAGCCTCTTTATGGAATTGGGGTTTAAATTTTAAAAGAAAATGTTACTTGGTATGACTATCAAATGAATTAGTACCCAAATATCACAAACTAAAAATCAGTCATATACTTTTAAGATCTTTGGTTTTCCTGTAAAAATTAACATGTTCTTTTTTTTCCCCCTATTGCTGTGTTTGTGCTTTTGGTGTCAAGTAAGAATCTGAGGTCCTGAAGAGTCACTCTTATGTTTTTATCCAAGGGTTGTGTAATTTTAGCTCCCACATTTAGTCCATTGATGCTTTTTAAGTTAATGTTTATATACGGTGTGAAGCAGGGGTCAGAGTGAACAGGAAGAGAAGAATCAGGAGGAAGGGATAATGAAGGGGGATGAGGGACTTGCTGGGGGTGATGGACATGTTCATTATCGTCATTGTGGTGTTGGTGTCACACATGCATATATGCTAAAGCTAACATTTTACACTTTAAATATGTGCAGCTTATTATATGTAAACAAATGTCAATGAAACTGTTAAACCAAAAAAGGGATGAAAAAAGAAATACAAACCTATAACTTTAAATGCAAACCTATAGGAGAGCCTTTATATTTACCAGATAGGACGTGGCCTGATTCATGAATTGTTGAAAAAAAGACAATGAGATCTTTAAGTAAAAAATAAACAATAAAAATAAATACAAACTTATAACTTTTAATCCACATAAATATAAAGATACTATTAAATATTACTTCTCAGCTTACATCTGTCATGTGAGATCAGAGGCCACTCTAACCATTAATAGAAGGGTTCACTGCAGTGGAGCCTTTGATGCGCTGTCTGACCATGTTTCTGCGCGTGGCTTTTTAGCTGAGGTGAAGCATGCGCACGTGACCTTGTGTTTATTCATACATAAGTATAAACAGCATTTATTGAGTGCATTTTATATAATTAATACAGCCAGCACCTGAAAGTGCCAGGCATGTAGGGGGTGTTGGATAAATCATGATTAACAGGACGAGAGGATTAATTAATTAATAATAGGCATTGTTTTGGCACTTCATATCAGAGGTTGCAAAAGCAGTCAAGTTCTCTGGTATCTTGGAACAAAGATCAAAAATTATCATTTGAAAGAACAGGCAGTAATAAACAAATTTTCTTAAATTTGTTTCTTAAATGTTTATTTAGAACATACCAAATCTGTTCACATTCGGTGTTTGAATCTCTTATTACCATTTGAATCCATGCCATGCTTTTGTAGAATTTTAAGAAAATATCAACTCTGAGAAATTTAAAACATAAATCCCTTCCCCTTCCTGAGAATGAGTCTATTCTGAGAACTAGATAATGGGCCTCTTTGAAGCAATACATTTTCCATTTTAAATATTTGTAATACCTCTGAGTGTCTTTGTTTATCATCATAAAAAGAAATTTCAAAATGAATTGTAGTATTTGAGAGAAAGATATGAATTAAAAATAAAGAGACCATATAACATAAACACTCAATTGGGCACACCTTTTAAAAAGTAGGGTTTATAAATCATATTAGTAAATAGTTAAAATAAATGTGTTCTGTTTTTCACATTGTATATGGTTAGGCCAATCTAAACTTAACATCTAAATGAATAGATTAAATAAATCTTAAAGGTAAAATTTAATAATAATTAATTTAATAATTATTGTTTAAACTGATTTGTTGCAATCTAGGGCCAAACCATAATTTCTATACATAATCTTAATTATCGTTGTTTGTAGAAAGTACTGAAGTGTATGGAGTAAGCCCTCCAATTTTATTCTTTTTTTTGTCAAGATTGTTGCATCTTTTCTAAATCCATTGCACTTTCATATGCATTTCAGAATGAGCTTATCAATTTCTATTGTGTAAAAAAGGGACTTCTGAGATTTTAACTGAGTTTGGGTTGACCCTATAGACGATTCCATCAGATTAAAAAAAAGTTCAAACATAAAATTGAAAATAAAGAAACAAAATTGGAATATTTTAGAAAAGTTGAATATTAATTGTAAATACATTTTCCCTTTGAATATATTAAATTTTATTGAGGTTCAATTTACATAGAGGGAAATGCACAGTTATATATGCAGTGAAATGAGTTGTGACAAATGCATATATCTATCCATCTAACCACAATCCATTAAGATACAGTACATTTCCATCAGTCCTGAAAGTTTCCTTAAACACTTTCCCAGACAATGCTACCTCATCCTCCAATCAGAGACAGCCATTCTACTAATTTCCATCAGGATAACTCGACTGTTTAAGAATTTTATATAAATGGACTCATGCAATGTTATTTTTGTTTTGTGTCTTAATCTGCATATGCTACCATAACAAAATACCATACATACACTGGGTGTCTTAAACAAGTGAAATGTATTTTCTCATAGTTCTGGAAGCTGGAAGTCTAAGATCAGAGTGCTAGCATTTTCAAGTTGTGACAAGGCTCCCGTTCTGGTTTACAGATGTTCATTTTCTCACTGTGCAGCTTCTCCTATGGTGCATGCAAGAGGGCATAAAAAGAGAGAGTGAGAGAAAGCAAGCGAGCTCTTTTGTGTCTGTTCTTTTGTTGTCTTTGTTTTAGCCATATCTTTTCATTTCATTTTATTTTTAAGTGTATAATTTAATAATTTTTAGTAAATTCACCGAGTATGAACCATTGCCACAATTAAATTTTAGAACAGTCCCTTACCCCAGAGGGCTACCTCATGTGTCTATTCCTATAATACCATCATATGCCATCATAAAGGGCACACTCTCGTGGTTTTATCCAACTATTACCTCCCAAAGGCCCCATCTGCAAATATCATCACAATAGAGATTAGGGCTTCAACATATTAATTTGCAGTGGGTGGACACAAATATTCAGTCTATAATAGTTTGTTTCATTTCTTTTTCTTCCTTTCTCCTTCCCTCTTTTCTTCCTCCCTCCCAGGGCCCTCCTTCCCCCGCTCCTCTTATTCCTCCCCATTCCCCCGAAAGCTACCCTACAGGAGACTCTCATTTTGCAGATAAATGATCAGGTGATACACAGAGTTGGAAGCAGCACCAGAGAGTATGGCTTCAGCTTGAGCAAGATCCTGAAGATCATGCAGCTGGTTGCTGTCAAATACTTGCACTACTCACACATGAAATGCAAGCTCCTTTATGAACCAGATCAGAATGGTACAACTAACTCCATGGCTGCTTCAGAGGTTTAAGGATACATGTAACTTCAAAGAAACTGCCAAACATTCTTTCGCTCAGTTGTTATATTTTATACTACCATCATTTGGTCATCTCATAATTATTATAGTTGTTAATCTTTAAAAATTGTATATATGCTAGTAGTGGTATCTCATTGTGGTTTTAATTTGCCTTTCCTTGATGATTTATTTGTGGTACTTTATATGCTCATTTTTTCATTAACTACTTCTTTTGTGAACTGACTCAAATCAGTTCTTTAAAAAACTGGATTGTCTTTTTAGTATCAAACTATACGTAGTTTTTCCTATATTAGTTATACAAATCCTTTATTGAATGTTTGGCAAGTATTTTTTTCTCCCATGACTTTCTTATTCACTTTCTTAATAGGACATTTGACATGACAGACGTTCGATTAGTAACAAATTACAGATTTTTATCATTAGTGATTATTTGTGATTTTTGCATTTTAGGGAGATCTATGTTAATCTACAAGGATTTTTGCCTGTTTTTATTCTAAAAGTTACATAATTTGAGCTTGTAGGATTAGTTTGATGATTCTTCATGAATTAATTTTAGCGTATGTAGTATGAAGTAGGGAACATATTTCTTTATGTAAATGCACCTCAATGTGCTAATATTTCATTTGTAATTTCCTTTTCTTCTTACACCCTTGTAAGGCTTTTGTACTAGAGTTTTATTCTAGTTTCTTAAAGTGAGTTAGGAATGCTTCCTGTTTATTTCCTGACAGAATTTGTGTAACTTAGGGCCTAGTTTTTACGTAGATGTAGGATAAAATTCACCGGTGACACCATCCTGGACTTCATTTTACTTGGTGGGAAGGCTTTGATAACAATTCAATTTCTTTAATATATATATGGTTATAAAGATTTTCTATTTTTTACAGGATCAGTTTTCCTAAATTGTATTTTTTAAAATAATTTGTTCATTTAAACTTAGCTATAGAGTTTTTTGAGATAAAGTTCTTTGATATATATACTTACTGTATTTTTAATGTTTCTGGGATCTCTAATGCTACACTTTTATTTAGATATTATTTTTATTTTCTCTCATTTTATCTCTTCCTCAGTCTTGCTAGCAATTCCATCAGTTTCTTCAGAAACAAACTTTGACATTATCAACAACCTCTGTCTGTTTTCTGTTTTACCTTATCCTCTCTTATCTTTATTAAATCCTTCTTAAACACATATTTAAAAAATACTTTTCCTAGTTTTTTAACATGGAAATTTAGAGAATGTATTTTGAACATTCTTTTCTTCCCTGACAACTGTTATAGACCTATAAATGTTTTTATTTCTAAACATTGCTTTGGTTATAACCTACAAATTATATTTTATTTGTTTTTATTATTATTATTGGTTCAAAATATTTTCTAAATTTAGGGGGATTTTTTTGAGTCTTATGACATATATAAGCAAGTCACTCAATTTCTAAATATTTGGGTATTTACCAGATATCTTTTTGATATTAATTTCTAATTTAGTTTTGTTCTGGTCAGAGAATATTCTCTGAGTTATTCCATGCTTTGAGATTTATTAAACATTATTTATGGAATAATATATAGTCCATCATGGTGAATAATTTATGTGAAAATAGTCTGGAGACTATTAATCATTAAGATATTCTACATATGTGAATTAGGTTAAATGGGTTTTTATCAATTGAAATATTAAAATCTTACATTGTCTATTTTTCTATTTCTTCTTTCACTTCTCAGTTTTTGCTTCTTATATTTTAAATCTCACTTACATGATGTGTACACAGTTAAGTATGTTATGTACTCTAGAAGAAGTGACTCTTGTCCTTATTGAAATATTTCTATTTTCCTCTGGTTGCATGCCTTGTCTTAAAGTCTGTTCTATCGGTTATGAATAGAGACAATCCATCTTTCATATAATTAGCATTTGCCTATATATGAATGCTTTTTACTCTTTTACATAAAACTAATTATTGGCTTCAGGTTTCAGGTGTATATTTCTGATAAATAGCATAAAGTGGGTCTTTTATGAAATTCAAAATGAAAATCTCTTTTTTCATTAAAATATATTATTTACACTTACTGTAAATATTGATATGGTTGAACTTGTGTATTATCTTGCTGCTTGTTTCCTCCTTGTCCCATTTAATATTTGTTTCCCTTTTTCTGGGCAACATCTTTAGGGATAATTAAGGACCAATAGCATTTAATTACATCTCTGTTTGATTTTTAGTTTACCTATTTGTTTTATTTGTATAGTGGTTGCTCTAGGGATTATGAAATTCACATAGGTCATTGTAGTCAATAATAAGTTAATATTGTACCACTGCACAAATAACCTACTAATCTTACAAAAGAATATTTCTATTTATTCCCTCCCTGATTTGGTACAATTTTTGTCATTTATATTACATAAATATGTTATAAACTCACAAATACATTAATATCAGTTTAGTTTTTAAGTCATTTAAAAAAATAAAGATATTACGATATTTAAAAATGTATTTACCCACATACTTAAAATTGTTGGTGCTCTTTATTCTGTATGACTCCAAGTTTAAATCTAGTATTATTTTAAGACAAAGAAGTTTTCAATCATTTATTTTCTTATAAATCTGTTAATCATCTGTAGCTCATCTGAAAATAATATTTAATTTCAATACAATTCAAAGGATAATTTTGCAGAATTTTAACATAATATTTTGAAGGTTATTTTGAATGACATTTATGAAAGATATAGAAAGAGTTCTAGGTTGACTGTAGTTTGATTTTCCCATTCATCTTTTAAGATACAAGGTCCCATTGTCTCCTGGCTTGGATTATTTTTGATAAATACTTAGGAAATTCATTACAATTTTCCATATACAATGTATTTTAAAACTTTTATTGCTTTTAACATACACATAAATCTATATCTGTGTTTATAACTATATCTATATCTAATCATCTATTTATATCTATATACAAGGTATGTCTGGGAAAGGTCCAACCATTGTTAATATAATGAGAATGGTTTGCATGACATAGATGTAACCTGGCAGTCAAGGACAGTGGAGTGGAATGCTCATACATGAGCAATGATGACTTCATTGTACTAGTCATTGAGGTTGGTAAACTCCACTGAGTGAGCATGTGTACTGTGTAGATGTCACATTCAAAATAACTGAGCAAGTAGAGCAACAAATCTGCATCAAATTTTGTGTTAAGCTTGAACATTCCTCCTCGGAAACTATTTGGATGATTCAGAAGGCTTTCAGGAATAAAGCAATGAGAGCAGCACAAAAAAAATTGTGCAACAAATGCTTCAAAGATGGTTGAGGATCTGTTGAAAGTGATCCACATTCTGGAAGGCCTGCAACAAGCAGAACACCTAAGAATGTTGAACATGTACAGGCTGCCATCAATGAAGATCAGCAACTGACAGTGTGAAAACTAGAAGCTGATCTGGGGATTCCAAAAACAGTATACTGTGTCTGAGATTTTCACACAGGATCTTGGCACGAAATGTGTCATGGCAAAATTCACTCTGTGGCTTCTGCTACCACAGCAGAAGAAACATCATGCTGCAGTTGCTAATGACTCGATTCAAACCACTACCAATGAACTAGATTTCCTCAAGATCGACATATCTTTGAAGTGGAGTGAGGCATCATTGCCCTATGCACAATGTTTCCTGTACCTTGTATCTTCTTCAGTAAATGTCTCTATTTTTCATATTATATGGCTGGATGCTTTCTGGAATACATGCGCATTCCAGTCTACTCTTCTTGGCTTCCAAGTTACGTCATATCATGAAAACCATTCTTGTTAGACAAACAATGCCTGGGCTTTTTCCAGACAGAGTATATATAGAATATATATGTGCACTGTATGTATATAGAATATATATGTGTATGTGTATATATCTGCACATATACATACATATACATATATGGAATATACACGCATATGTGTACATATGCACATATATACACATATATTTTTTGTTGTTGCTCTGTCTACATCTTTCTCTTTTTTCTTTCTGTGACCCCAATTACTGAACTTTAGACTTCTTGATGTTGTTTTCAAGTTTGTTGAGACTTTTTTTTTTCTCTTTATGTGCTTCAGTCTTGATAATTTTGCTTAACTCTCTTTCCTTCACTTACCTATTTTTTTCAATGCCAAAGCTCCCGGTAAGCTTACTTAGTATAATTTTTATTTCAAAAATTATAACTTTAGTTTCAGAATTTATTTTTATATATAATTTTTATATTTCTTTTGAAAAAATACATTTGTTCATTATTGCATCCAACATTTGCTTTAAAACTTGGAGTGTATTTATAATCTGTACAGAGTTCCCGTCTTCTACTTCCAACATTTGTATTATCTATTGACCACTTTTTCTTGTTTTTCTTGGTTACAGGCCTCATTTTCCTAATTCTGCATAATTTATTTTTTAATAAACATGGACATTGTGTATGTGATGTAGTGGAGCATGTGGATTTTAATTTACCATTAAATGTTTCATTTTCTTCTGACAGGCAGTAAATTTACCAGTAGATTTGTTTTATCTTATGGGGAATTGTTTTTAGACTTTAGAGGGTGTAGGTCTAGAAAAAGTCTTTTCTGTATAAGCTAAGCGTGGCACGTCTAAAAACTCAATTGAATACCTAGATTGGAGCTCTATCTTCCCACTTCCGATGGTCTGTCGTTAGTGCTGTATGAGTCTGAAAACTTCTTTCAGTCCACTTTGTTTTCTGTCATGGCCCATAGCATCTTACTCTATGAATCTACAGGTGAGTATCTGACTAAAATTCAAAGGGGCCCGAAGTATATTTTTGGAGTTTCTTCTTCGTTTTGAGTATCTTACCTTGAAAATTTCCTCAAGGTAAGATACTCAATAACTCTGATATTTGACCTCCATTCCCTCAGCCCAGCAAGACTGCTTTGGTTCCATTTTGGTTCCATACCCCTGTGCAGAAGTGTGCGAAGTGTCTCCAGAGGAAAGTTGAGGGAAGTGGAGCCTGCTTCATGACTTTCCTTTCCATGAGAATCACAGCCAGGTACTGCCTGGTGCTAATGCTTGAAAATAGATACCTTATACATTTCTTAAAATTTAAAACCTATTTACAATGGAATAACAAGTCTTATACTAGATATTCAATTATGCCTGGGATTGAAATTCCACATTAAATTTGTTTTTATTATGAATCTACAAAGTGTTTCAGCATTATTGTTTTCTATTAGAGAAAAAAATTCAGATTTAGTAAGTTGATTTTTTTAACTCTTTGCTATTCTAAAACATTACATCATGGCAATGTAGAAGTAATTAAAAATACTAATGAACATCTTAAGCTTTGTAGCTGAAATTATTTTCTCCAGTAGTTTTCAATTCCATAACTTATAATTACACAGCAGTTTTATTTGTGGCTTTCTTAAAAAATTTTAATTTCAAATATCCATAAAAGCAGAACTGGCATCACAAATAATAATCTGTATACAATATTCTAATAATCACAGACAATAATGCCACAATAGCATAAGGAGTAAAAAAATGAGATAATAAAATATAGTATAAACAGGCAAACATAGTAAAGTCAATATTTTAAGTGACTGAAAAGTTGAATAAGTTAATAACTGTCACAATTCCCATGTAGCAAGTTGACTCTGTGACACATGGCAATGCATAAAGACTATCTAAATTAACTGGCTTCTTTTTGAGTAATGACAGCCAACCAGGTCTCATCAGGGATAGGCAAAGTAGTTTGTTACTACCATTACTGACTTAATTTTTACAATGTCAGAGCCTTGGGGTCACTGAAAATTCTAATCTAATGAGAGAGGATATCTCCTTTGTGACATATATTTTTCTTCCCTGAGAAGTTAAAGGTTTTGACCATTTTAGAAATTTCCTAAGGGCAATTCCTGAAAGGACTGATAGCCTTGAACCTTGGCAGCTCTCTGGCAGCAAAATATGTGGATTTTGTACAAAGCTTTATATTTCTAAGCCAAAATAACTATGTAATTATTTTGTAATTATAAAGCAATCATTTACTGGCAACTAGAAGTTTTTCATTTTTTATGGTAATTCCAAGTACAACTACCATATAATTTGTAAGAAAGAAATAGCTGTGCAATTACTCTGTATTAACACAGTAATTACCAAATATGTCCAGGCTTATTTGTGTCTTAGGAAATAGGGATTCCCACACCTGCAAACTGCAAATTACACAGCAGCTATGTATGCTTTCTTCATGTAGTCTATCACAAAACAAAAGACAGTGGGGTTAGTTTTTATTTCATCATATCGTTGTGTTAGGTTATCAATTGAATGTAGTATTTTGTCACAGCTGTGTCTCTGTGGTTGCAAATAAATTGCTCCATCAGAGAAAAGTAGAAATGATTTCATAGCTGCAAGAAAAAGGCTTAGTACAATGGAAAGAGTAAGAGTTTGAAGTGAGATATGTGTTGGAAATCTACCCTGCCTACTTTTTCAAAGAGTAATTTGGATAAATTACCTATTTTTCCTCATCTGTGCAGTAAGATTTATAAATGTATAAATTTCAGGGATGTTGTCAGACTAGATAAGAAATGTGTACTTAATATCTCATTCACACAGCCAGCAATTCATTTCCTAAATACCTACGTGCCAAGCACTCTCGTAGGCACTTGGAAAGCACTGATGAGAAAAACAGATATAATTCCTGCCCCCATGGAGCTTACAGTTCAATGGAACACATTAGCTATAACTGAATCATCACACATGTAAGTGTAAAATTAAAATTTTCATTCTCTGAGATATCTTAACTAGAAGAAGAATTACGAGTGATTACATAAAAACTTGTACATAAATGTTCAGGCAGCTTTATGTATAAAAGCCAAAGCCTGACCCTTGATTGTGTCAACTAAATGTGTACACACATCTCTCAGCAATAAATACTTGCTGGCAATAAAAAGGAACAAACGATTTGATACATGTCACAACTTGGATGAATCTCCAAGGAATGGTGCTGAGTGAAAAAGTCAATTCCAAAAGGTTACATACTGTATGATTCCACTTACATGTTTTTGAAATGGCAAAATTTTAGACATTAGAGGGATTTTATGGTTGCCAGTGGATAGGAGGGAGGTGGCTGTGTTATAAAAAGGCAACACAAAGAATCCTTGTGTTGACAGAAATAGTATCTGATCTGTAACAGTGAACACATAAACCCACGCATGTAGTAAAATTGTATAGAATTAAGAACATCACACAAATAAGTACAAATGAAAAAACAGCAAACAAGTACTTAAAATTTCAGGGAACCCACTTTTTGAATGCAAAGTAACTAACCCCTACATTATATACCTGAAGCTAATACAAAATGATTTTGACTGGAAATTGTAATTGAAACACATAATTAAAGAAACAATTAAAACTTGGGAAATATTAATAAGATAGGTGGACTTATCAATGTTAGTATCCTGGCTGTGATATTACACCACAGCTATTTTTATCTGGTACACCACAAGAAATTTTTTATTATTTAATCATTTTTATTGTTATTCTATTACAGTTGTCCCAATTTTTCCCCTTTGCTCTTCTCTGCCCAGCCCACTCCTCACTCCCACAGCCAGACCCTACGCAGTTGCCCATGTCTGTGGGTCATTCATACGTATTCTTAGTCTAATCCTTTCCCCTTCTTTTCAGCACTGGCTCCCTCCCTGCTCCTCTCAAGGCACTTGCAATACCTGACCATTTAGTTGGGTGCGTTGACCTGTTTTCCCTTAGATTCTCAAATTAAAAAAATGAGCAAAACCAACACAATAGCCATCTGGTATAAGTGAATGAAAATTATACCTAACTTTTTTCTCTTTTCAGATCAACAACACGTGTATATATTTTTTTGGTGTACTGCAGAATTTAAGTAATTAGTTTATGTGTGACAGGAGATGAAAAAGGTTGAAAATCCCTGTTATACCATAGTTTTTAAAATGTTACAACTAGGAAAAAGTGGAAAGAAGGGAGAACAGATCTCTGTATTGTTTCTTGTAACTGCATATAAATCTACAATTAGCTCAATAAAAACTTCAATTAAAAAACAACCCTGCATTTCTGTAATTCCTTCCTCCTCAAAAAAGAAAAGAAAAGAATATAATAACTCAAAAATGGAAAGAGCTAAGAAGAGCTATCTTCAGAGGGAAGGAACTTAAAATATCAAAAGAACCAAAAAAGACCCATGTGTGGCAAAAAATTGTGAGATATGAGACTCAAGATGAGAATGAAGAGAATTCAGAAGCCAGATTATTCGGGGTTTCAGAGGTAATATAAATTTTAGTAAAACTTTAAGCCATCAGATTTAAGCCTTGAAACTATCATTCTGAAAAATAATAATTAAAAGTGCTTATTGGAAACAATTGTCAGAATGCACAAGTTATATTAAGAATATAAAAAATATATATAGGGCATCCTCGATGCTTGAGAAACTGCACACTCTGCTGTACTTTTGGCTGCTTTGGCTGTCACCAGAAGTCCAGACCTCACATCTGAATGGAACTACCTTTCCCTCTCAAAGTGTCCAGTTTGGATGATAAATTACATGCTTGCTACATGCTTGCTACAACTATGTATAAAGTCCCTTTAAAACACCATGTGAAATACACATGATACTGAGGATGAGTCTTCAGTAGAGCTTTGTGGGAATTATAATCTTTAATTGGCCAGAGACCAAATACCTCTCATGGACAATGATAAATAATTAGCAATGCTCAATCTAACATGTTTTAGCAAGTTTCACTTGTTAAATGATTTTAAAAAGAAAAATGTGTATCTTAAAACTCTTAATGAACAGTTTTGAGGACTTTATAAATAAAGATAAACCTTTTCATAACAAAGTTTTAAAATGTTTATTCAACTCTCCCTAGATAGAAGAATTGATTAGAAAAAAATAGGACAAATATTTAAATTTTAGAGATTCATTTTTAAACTGCCCTTACTGTCTTTTATTGAGGTGTCAAATTTTTTTGGCATAACTGGTAGAATGAAGTTCCTCATAATTTATTGAAATTCACTTAATGCTTTGTCAACATCACAATTTATTGCAGTATTGTCCAGACAAGCCAGGATAAAATAATAGGAAACAAGATGATATATTATACAATAAGCTAAGAGGGAAAAACCTCAATTATACAGGAAAATGGGATTGTTTTAAGGAATTAATTTAAAAATGCACCTATATTTCATAACTTCTTAGCCCAAAGCAACCTAAAATTGCAAAAGAAAGAATAAAATAGTTTCTGTTGCATAATTAGTATAATGGGGTGCAGCCAGGGGCCCACAAAGGGGGATTTGTAACAAGGTCTAGAACTTGGGGTGCCCAAGAAAAATATAGGATATTCTTCAATCCCCCCTGCAAGGCGGCTGCCATGGGGAATGGGAGACAGGGAGAAGGGCCACTGAGAGTTACGTTGCGTGTCAATAACAGGTCAATTTCATACCAGACATGGAGCAGGGCCATTGAGAGTCATTTTGCATGTCAGTAACAGGAAAGCTGTTCATACCTCATATGCAAAGACGGTTATTTTGCATATCAACAAGGCCAACCAGGAAGGTTTACATAACTTAAACCCAGCATGTAAGTGGGCAGGAGCTCCCCTGGTTACAATGAAAGCAGAGCTTGGGGATAGTTCCTTCCATGCCATGGGGGAACAATGCAAAGACCATGCTGGAAGAAAGGGGGGAAAGGACTCTTGCGAGTGGGCCACGAGAGCGTGCCACATGGTTCTGAATTGATAACTGGAGATCGCGACAACACAGCGGATGGTGCTGGAAACAGCGAGAGGTCTGTCTGGCCAAGCTCCAGACTTCTGTCCTTTTTCTTCTGAAGGACGGGACCCCTGACTGGCCTGACTGGCCTGACTGGGCAAAGGGGAGGGAAAGGCAGGATGGTGTGTGTTGGTGGGTGTTTTAAAAGGATTTTGAGATTTTTAACAGCGACATTTAGCCATTATTCAAACCTGTATAACTTTTTAATAAATAGTTCCTTTTCTTTTCACTAAACTCTGCCATTGAAAGCCATAATTTCTCAGGGTGACAGGCAAAGAACCTGTAACAGAGGGGCCCTGGGGAAGGGGGGGCATTTTTTCAGTAACAGTATGTGGACCTTCCCCCAAAACGGGTCCATATTCAGTAACATTAGAAGTCTGTGGCCATGTCCGCCATAAGTCTTGAGTGATAAATGTTGAAGTCAGATTAATTGATATAGTTAGCAAGTGTCACTACTCCTTAGAGGTAAGTTACTGCAAAACTACAGCTATTCTAACAGTGATGTTTTCAGAAACATCTGGACAGTGTCTCTGCAGCCATAACTAGCGTGTTCTGGTATCTGGAACCCGTTTAAAAGAAAAAAAAAAACAACTATAAGCAGAAAAGAACTCAGTGAGTTAGGAAAAGTTAACTTGTTCAAAAAAAGAAGAAGAAACTATATTCCTATAATTTATTTAAAGGACACCTAAGGGCCGTATCATGATACACAAAAAGATCTTCCATTAAAGCAAACTTTGTTACAAGAGGTTTAAATAATTGTCTAGATTACCTTCCCTTCTAACTTTATTTTGTCCTTTACTTTTAATTTGATGAATCACACATTTCAAACAATAAAAGGCACAAAAGAAAATATAGAGAGGGAAATATAGACACATTGATAATTTAACAAATATTTTGAGGGCTCATCTGAAAACAATAATGATATTGTGACAATAATATTTTGTATCCTCTTCACTGAGTGTTCAGAGAGAAGTTGCACGTGTGAGTTTGCTTACAGACAGGCAGGCCCCCAGGACCCATTTTGAATGGTACTTCCAAAGTTGTACCAAGTTCATGAATTTCTGAAAAAATCCTTACACAGGACTTTATTATGTATCCTACTGTATGTATCATTAACAAATAAACCAATTTTCTAAATAGAAATATCTCATAATAGTATGAAGAATAGACTTTTTATTATCTTGGCTCTAAATGTCAGATGCCATTTTTTAAAGTGAGAATAAAACATTAGTTTCAGAGAAGAGTAAATTAATCTGAATACATCAAAATGTCAGTCTGAGACCATGAAGTACTATCATCTCAAACAAGCATCAGAGAAAAGTATTTCACAGGAAATGGCCCATTCATTGCAGGCTATCATTTCAACTTGTCCATACACCCTTAGATAATTTCACCCTTCCAAAATACACGATTTCCTGATGGAAGCAGCCTTATGCTTTGTCTCCCCCTCCCCACCCGACCCCAACTGGCGGTGATGTGATTTGCCTCCTTGGCCATCTCTCTGCCTCATCGCTTTTTGCCATCTTCGGAACACAGCCGGTGCCTGACACAATTTGACTGCAATTCCCTTGCTTGCCAGTTTAGAATGGGCTTACAAACCATATCATGTCTTTAACAGAGATTGTATTGACTTAAATGCTAACAAACATTTCCACTTTGTGACTAGAACTTTGAATAGCTTAATCAACATATGGATAGGGGAAACTGGGGTACACATTACCTTGTCTCCCATTGCCCACACCCTCATTGCCCTTTTATTTATTTTTTGCAATTACAGATATCCAGAAGGTGAGGGTTATGCACATTGGTGCTGTGCAGTGCAGTTACTTGCAGATATTGCCAGAAATTTTGGTGTCGTTTATTGCAGTGAATTTTAAGTATTCCAAGTTTGCTTGAAAAATATGTTTTTGATTTCCACATGTATTTGGATATTGGACTTGGAGTAGAAGAAACATTGTTTAACACATTTCTGTTTTCTATTATGAGAGCTTTGGTAATATTCATTGTTCTTCTATATCATGCAGTGGGTCCAACAATGGAAACACAAGGACCAGAAAGAGAAGAATGGCTAATAGAAACAGGGAAGCAGGAAAAACAATGTTGACAAATGTAACTGAGGCATTAAATAGTCTTAACTCAGTTGTAATAGAAATACTAAAGAGTTCATTTTTCCCCAATTGCTGCCTTACCTATATTGCATAAGTTTTCTTTTCCCTAAATGATATCTTGGGCAGATCTCATAGTTTTAAAAACACTTTTGGTTACCAAGTTCAACCCAATTTAAAAGTTTAACCTCAAGTTTTATCATAATAATTTCCTTTCTTCCCTTCTCTTAATCAAGCTGGAGCTGGGATCCTGATTTCTTGGAGCAGAGGGGAGGGAATTTGTTTAATCAGAGAAAAGAAATGAGTAAGGGTAGTAATTTCAGAAAGGCCATTGGCATCCTAAAACCCATGGAACTAAATAGGACTAGGATATGGAGATTCTGGGTCTTAAATAAATGTTCCATGTGCTTGTGTTCTCTATACATTTGATTTCATTTGCTTTCACACTAAGAATGTGAATTTTAGGCACACTTTGTCCTCCTGAATTTGTAACAACAGTTATTTTTAATTATTAATTAAATGGTATTTTTAATTGCATGTCAATTTTGCAGTGTTTCTTAATTTTTTTAATGACCCCCAAAACGACTTCTCAAATACTTTTTAAAAATTTCAGTTGTTAACACTCCCGCGGATGTTCCCTCCCACCACCCCTCCGGGAAATGCTGATACCACAGGTACGCTGTACACCTGTTTATGTGCTGTGACCTTTTGGAGGGCCGCAGATCATTCTACTGTCTGAGTTTTCTCTGCCCCCAACTGCGCATCTGAACCCCCGTGGGAGCAGTGTCAACCCCATGGAGAATGTGGACGATGGCTATCAGCACTGCTTTCCATATAAGCCTAAAAAAGAATAGAAAACGTCAGTGTATATCACACACAGTGTAACAGCAAGGGCTGTTTTGTGAAAATGGTTTTCCAAAATTATATCATTTTGTGCGTGTGTTCATGTATTGCTATACAGTCACGATCTAAAATATACTTTTTACTTTAGTCTTCAATAAAATGTTGACAGTCACTATTGAAGCAGATGACTACTGGAAAAAGAATATGCTGCACACACACACAAAGACACGCACACACAGACACACACACACAGACACACACACACATGGCTAAACCTATAAGAGAAACATTTCCTAACTTAATTTTCAAAGCAGTGCTTTGGGCTGGGTCACTGAAGGATGATACTATAGCACTGTGTCAAATAGCAATTAATGCCTATTCTTTATTTCTTTAATTCCAACTTGTTCCTCTGTGGGTCTTATTGGGAAACAGAAAAAGTTTCATTACTTAGCCAAGTTTTTTTAGTAGCTGTATTTCTCCTCTCATAAACTTATCATTGTTAACAAAAACTCAGTTAACTTATTAATCAAAGTTCTTTTCTTCTCAGTATTTGTTAGCAGAAAAGATTATTTATTCTTCATATATTAGTAATTGACATGAATATTAGGTAACATTATTTTATCATTATTATATTGTCACAAGCTAAACGACTCACTACATAGTTGTCGGTGATCATAATTTTGTATGACTGAAGTACAGTATTATTTCAGAGAATGTGAAAGATTGGTGCAAATTGTTCACTCTCTTCATCAAAATAAAATGTTAAAGATTAAAATATTATTTTCAAAATTGTTCTTTTCTAAAATATTTAAAATTATATTTTAAAATTAAAAATAAATAGGAATTATAATAAATAAATGTCAAAATTTAAAGAAAAACATTTAAATAAATATAGATGTTTATTTTTAAATCTGAATTCAGTTTAGTACCTATTTTTATAAAAACATATACAATTATTTGAAATTCCAGTTTTTAATGTTTATTTACTTGACAATGGCTTTAAGCCTGTTAAGTCTTGACCTAGATATACATAAACATAAAAGAAATGTTAATTATTTAACACCACAACTGTTTCTTTTGCCAACTTCTGTTGGGACTAAGCCATACTAATTTATAATTAACTCCTGAAGTACGAATTGGAATAGGAAGAGAAAAAAGAAAAAAAGTACTCTGAACTACCAGAAAATTAAAATTCATTATGCAAGAAATTACAGAGTTCATATTTGAGGAAAGAGATTTAACAATTTAGCTCTTCTCCCACTTACCTATGCGCTTTCACCACTTGAATCCTTCCTGCATCCCAAAGCGGTGTGTCGCCCACGTTCACAGAAGCACAATTCCAAACCTTCAAAAGTTTGGATGCAGTACATTTTGTCTCAAGGCCATAGCAAAAACGTGGAGAAATATTTCCTTGAGGCTAACATTGCTAGTCATGAGAGCAGATGTTTAGCATTTCGGTACTGCGACACTAGTGCAGAGCGCCTGGTTTCAAGCCACAGAAGCAGCCAGGTGTTTTTAATGAATTCATCTGTGGGCTTTGATAAGTGAGGCTTTCTGAAGCCTGGGGCCTGGAACAGACCCCACTTACCTGCGTCTGAGGGCAGCTCTGCTTCTCACAAACAGTCTATTTCTTATTACAGGATATGGGTCTGTGTGGGAACTATAGATTTATGAACAGACATGTCTTTAGGGTAAAGCGATTCTGTCTTTCTGTTTTGGGCAAGTCCCAGAAGATGTGCTTGAATAGGGAAGTTGGGTTTAGTAAAGGAACTATTTATAGAGGTAGAAGTAGGATTCATAGAAACCAGCAAGAAATGTGTGAGCCCCCCTGGGGCCGGGAACATTGGAAAACAGTGTGAAACAGTAAGAAAGCAAGGCTAGCAACAGGGAGAACACATTAACGGCCCTGAGTCTAAAAGTTCAAGGGGGAGGGAACAGTTTCCAAGTCCGAGAGAGGGAGGGAGAGAGAGAAAGGGGAGATGGGGGGGGGGGGGGGGGGCAGGGGAAGAGCGAGTCTTGGCTGCCCTCTACATCCCAGGATGGAGGCAACCTGGGAACAGATCTGTCCATCTCGCTCTCGTCCCACGTAGCTCCTTTTACTGCCTCTTATTGGCCAATTGAACAAAAGCCAGAGGACAAAGAGACCTTTAATGCACTCCAAGTGGGCAAGACGGACAGCAGATCTGGGGGTAAAGGCGGAGAGGTGGTGGAGAATATTCCAGACCACCTACACAAAGTATTTCTGAGTTCTGCAGAG
Organism: Pteronotus mesoamericanus; assembly: GCF_021234165.1. NCBI lineage: Eukaryota > Metazoa > Chordata > Mammalia > Chiroptera > Mormoopidae > Pteronotus > Pteronotus mesoamericanus. The sequence goes on along the minus strand of NW_026555247.1, from coordinate 11,185,502 downwards.
GGAAAGAAGCAGATAAATCACTCAGCTTGCATACCATTCTATCATTTATAGCCTGTTTTTAAGATTTCAAAGGCATGTTTTAGCCTTTATTTAGGAAACTGACAATTCTGGCAATATTACTATGCAGTTGTGGATACCAGTAATAAATATTTTTGAGATGTTATTCTATGTTCAAAATACTTTTGTCATGGCTCAGCTTGCAATTCACATGGTTGCCATAATCTGTGGACATAGGAACTATGCCGCAGCCTTTTTCACAATGAAACAGGGTTGATTAATCTGTACAGTTGATTGCCAGAAGTCAAGACTTAGAGTTTTATCAGATCTTCTAACATTTTTTGAGCACCTTATTTACAGGGTCGCTGGCCATTCTTAGCAGCTGCTTATGTATTCCGCCCTCAACCGCGCTCTGGACCAGACTAGTGCAGCGGGGCGGGGCAGAGCTGCAGCAAGGAGAGTTTACTGGGCATACAAAGCTGTTATCAAATTCTGCTGCTTTAGTAATACACTCTCCAATCTGGGATTGGTAAAGCACGTCCTAGAGGAAAAGGCAGGAGAGTGTATCAGGAAGCCTTATGTGTATACAAAAGTCAGTGGGAAAGGAATAAATAAATCAGTACTTGCTCCTAAAAAAGATGAAATTGCTTTTTTTTTTCCCCATGACTGGGGCGGGGGTTGCCTCTCTGGGGAGCTTAGGTAAAAAATAGCAAAAAGTATTTCAAAATAGCCACTTTAGAAGTAAACTTAACCTACTCCAATGGACGATATTTAGTACCGTAGAAGCAAATCCTGTGGCCGACCGGGCAGGGAACTCTGCCTCCCTCTCCGTCTTCCCTTGTGCTTCCAACCCCCTCCCCAACCTCCCCAACCCCACAACCCGCCCTCCCCGGCCCCGCGCCTTAACAATTCGAAGACCTGTTTCTACCCCAGGACTTTCATGGTGATTTGTTTCATAACCAATTTCAAGAATTTTTATGGGACCTGGGAAAGTAAAACTCTGATGTAACTGTACCTAATTTTTAAAAACTAACTGGCGTGTCCTCAGTCAGTGGTTGCCTAGATCCCCTCGGACCTATTTTACTGTTTCTGTGACCACCTTCCCTGGCTTCGGAATACAGTCGCTCCCGCTTGCCTGTGGGATTGTGCCTCTAGGACCGCCCGCAGCTGGAATGGCTCTGAGGAGTAACAAGCAAGCCGAAGTCCCCGAGAAGAGGGCACCGAGGCCACCCTCAGGAGGACTTTGCAGGAAATTGCATCTTTGCGGACTTCGTCCCTTTCCTTTTCCTACCGAAATCCCTCCCTAACAGTGTCTCCAGGAAGACACTATTCATGAATCTATTGCACGTGAATCCTCGTTTCAAAGCCGGCTTATAGGGACCCCGATCTAAGGTGGCATCTTCTGCAATGGGCTATAACGTCTCTGGCGAGAGTCACCACTAGTTCCTCACACTCCATCTTGTCTTATTACTCAGGAAATGTATATAGAATTCACCACGGGTAAGAAATGACAAATTCATGATAAAAACCCAAATAAAATAGCCTATCTTTCTAGACATGTCATGGATATTATGTCCTTTTTAATGTGGTTCGAAAAAGGTAAGGCAGGGAAGAAGCTGGAAAAATTAGTTCAAGCAGGCAAGCTCCCAGTTAAAAGCTGGCATTGATGTGTTTACTCCATGGGGACTTCTCAAGGCTGCTCCAGGCTGTTCTGTATCAGTGGTTAGCCAAGGGGACTACAGACAAAGGAAGGAAAATAACATTAATGCTGCGACCTCCTGCTTTGTTTGAAATTACTAGTAGTAAAGGCTGAGGTGGTAAGAGCTTTTAAAAGCATCTGTTCACTAAATCTTTTGAAAAGTTCTGCACCCTTCCAGCTCAGACCAAATAGTGATATCTCTTCTTTCCACTCACAAAATAAAATCCTTTTTATGACTGCAGAAGCTCCTCACTTCATACCAACTCAGAGAGAAAGATTTTGTCAACTCTGCCTGGAACATGGTTTTATTTAACATCTTAATCCTAACAAATCTTACTTTCAATTGATTTCTGATTTCTATTTTTATTAAACTAAGCCTTGCATAGGGCTCCTTGCCTCAAGAAGTGAGTTTGCCCCTTCCATCCAAATGTAATGCAGCCTTTAATTATAGGAAGCTCAGTCAGTGCATAGCAGACTTCCTGGGCTTTAGGGAATTCCAGAATACATCTTATTCCTTGTCAAAGAGATAAGATAAATGAAGCATTCCCAGCTTGCAGCTTCCTCTTCTAAAACTTTCAGAGATGGAAGAGCAGTTTAAAAAATTAACTCTCAATCTCTTCCTTCATCATAGAAATGGCTTGCCTTCAGATATTATACCATACTTGCTTTAAGTAATATGGGGACGTGGAAAGAATACCAGGTACTTTATATTGGAAGATTAAGGTTCAAGTTCCAGTTTTGTCATTTAACTGCTATGAGGAAAATTCTCAATTTCCTAATCTATAAAAGGAGCATAAAAAAACCAGTCCTATCTACTAAAAAGGTTGTTTCAAGGATAAAATGAAATGTAAAACCTACTAAAACAATATACAGTGAAATGTGAAAAGAAAATTTATGCTATAATAACTACAGGAAAAGAAGGCATTATTAGGTGCCCATTTCAATGGAATAACAAAGATTACATCCCTTCTTGCCAGATCTAGGGAGTAGTTCCAGTGTTAATTAGCAGAGGAGTTTATGTCTAACTTTAGAAATAATTTCTAACTTTAATCTTATAAATTTTATCCCCACGACTTTAACTTTTTATACTTTTGTTTGCTTTTGTTTTTTTCCCAACTCCTGGCAGAGAAAGAAGATTGCCTCATAGGGTATACACAGTAAGAACCTCTCCCTCCCCAAGAAAGATGAAGAGCATTTTATATTAATCATGTATGGACTTCAGGGTATTGAATCTAATGATGCACAGAAGAGGCGACCCTGAAGGATGGTGCAGAAGATTAAACTTGGAGCAAAAACAGTTGAATTTGACCCTTTTTTGTAACTTATGTGTATCTAAATTTCTCTTCTATATTTTTCGAAGGTTTTCCTACATTTGTTTTCTCATCTACAGTCTCAATAATATCATCCATTTAGGAGGTTGGTTATGAGGATTAATTATAAATACTGATCACCTATTTAACACTATTATTAATACCATTATTATATCAATAAGGAGTGGCCTAAGAAGTAATAATAAAAATGTTATTAAATTTTCATTCCATTTCTTTCTGGGTTACCCATTACTCCACTGCCTCCGTTTACTGAATCATTAGATCTTTTTGGTGTCATATCCTAGTTTATTCCCAGTTTATTTTCATTTCTTTTGCTCTAATCAGGTCCTCATGTTTTCTGTTTCACTTCTCATTTTTTTCAATAACTTACAAAAGCTTCAATGCCCCTCCCCCAAATAATTCTCTCTGTCAACTGTTTTCTTTATAAAACATAACTGACCACATTACTCCTCTGTTTATAATCCATTGATTCATTTTTATTACTTACAACATTGAATTCTAAAACCATTATAATGACTTCCTAACCCTTGGTATCCTCCTTCCAACCTGTTTTTTTTCCAACATATTTACAAGAACTTGACTTTTCCGGGAAACTGGAATGTTTGCCGTTTCCCACATCACCCCTTCCTTCCATTCACACTTCCCCTCCTGTCATCTCCTTTCTCAGGATTCTTTCCTCCTCTTTTCCTCTTTTTCCTGATTCTGTTTACAATGCCAGGTAGAACACAAATGCCAGCTTTCCTCTGAACCTGGCCCAGTCCGCCTGAGAGAGGATTAGTCTCTAATTCCTCTGCTCACACACAATGCTTTACTCAAATCACTATGAATTAATTGCCAATGCTTTCCTCATACTTCACATACACACATGCGTATACACATTTATATATCCCTATTTAACTCATCTCTCCAAAAAAGTAGATACAAAGATTTTATCTTCAAACACCACAGTGCCTTGAAAGAAGTCATTAAATACGCATTGAAAGATGACATTTTGCACAGTTTAGTTGCAAACAAGCGGTATGAATGAATTTTTTCTATCTACTCAAAGGCCATTACCCGAATTTGGCCTCCATGCAAAGAATATGTATAAACCATTTCATCTCCTAATCAAAACTTGCTTGTGTTGATATCTCTTTATAACACTGGCAATCAGATAATTGGATAAACTAATTTGTAAGGTTTTGGCAGTGAATGCTAATAACTGAATAAAAATTAATACATTACCACCTGGTGACCCCCTCAGAAGTGGGAACTCTAAGAAAAGACATCATCAAGTGAAGCAAATACCTGGAAAGGGAGGCCTTTATGTCTCCCATTTGTCAGGTTATATTCAACTATCTACCCTGCTCTTGTGTACAATCAAGAAGAAAGATTCTTACACTGGAGAAAAACTGAGATATTAGTTGTCTTTACACAGTGAATACAAAACATAAGAATATTTATTAGGAAAACTGTTAAGACCCTACCCATCTTGTGATGGAGCACCAGGAAAAGGCGTGAGATACAAAATTTGAATATGAAGGTGAACTATGATTCCAGGCTGCCAAGATATCACTTTTCCTAAATAAATCAGCCCACATCTAAATCAAGAGCACTTGCCAATAAATTCTAACTCTTCATCCCAGATTTGCTATTATAGCAAGCGAGTTGCCGTCCACCTGAAAGATTGCCCTTAGCAGATCTCACTCTAGAACGAAGGTCACCGGCATCATTTCAAAACTTAAAACTCAATCGACCCTAGATGCATTATTTTCAAACCCTCACAGAGTTGAATGGAAGTTGTTAAAAGGGGTTTAAAGGCAGATTTTGACTCATACATTGAGGAATTTTTGATGTTTCTGGGGCCTGTTTTTAACCAGGGCCACCAGGGCCTATTCCACAAGTGCCTGTTGAGAAGGGACATTTTCCTCAAAGGTACTTGGGGGCAAGAGTGAGAGGCTTTTGAAATGCTGCTGAGGCAAGCCTCCGATTGATAGATTTATTTAGACCATGTTATATAGTAAGCTGCCACAGTCCTGCACTTTAAAACTCAACGATGTGTAAAGAATGCAAGGGCTGACAGTCCTTCATAAAAACTGCTAGCAATCCCTGCTTGGAGAGCTCTGCAATATGTTTCAGGTAAAGGAAAGAAAGCCCACTATAAATAGACTTCGCATAGGAAACTTTAAAAGGGAAATGTTTTCATTGGACAAAGGTATACAATATCGTCGTGGTGCAATGAGGAGCCCCAATAGCAAAGAGTTAGTAATAATAGTAATAAGATCACAAAAAATCACCTCATGTGTACAAAATAGACTGAAAATACCTTCAGTATATAGGTGCAACATCTTCACTAAAACCTCCATTTTTCTCATTGGTAAAATGGGGGCAATTTTACATACGTTTCTTCTCCAGAGAACTCCTGCATGAACATCATTAAAAAGCAATTTTTAACAGGACGGTGCTGTATAAACATTAGGTAATTATTAACAATTCTTGCATTAATAACTTGCCCTTGATGTGATAACCACAGTGGGCAGATGTTGCAAACAAATGAAGTAGGCTGGACACGTCAATGACACCGAGTAGCCTGGAGAAGAAAAAGCATGAACCAGTAATTGACATGATATTTGCCTACTTTATTTTTTACAGCTTGCAAAAATACTTTTATATTTAGATAGCAATAAAACCTTAAGACCTTAAGATAAAATGGGTTTGGCATCTCATAGTTCTTGGAAATGTACTGGTAGCCTTAAGCCAGAGTTTTGTCTAAGAAGCTGTATAAAATCACCCTTAAAGTCCTATGCAGAAGACATCTGCAACGATGAGTTCTCATCTGGTCTCCTGGCGTCCAGCTCTCTTTAGAAAATTACCCTGAAAAATTCCCCAAATCCTAAGAATTGCAAGAGTCATTTAAATAATATTCCAGCTTTAGCTTTTAGAACATTAATCTCTTAATTTGGAATACACACACACACACACACACAAACCTCCACACACTTAGCTTATGCCAAAAACAAAGTTAAATTAAAAACAACTTATTTTTTCTATATAATGTTAACAACCATTGTAAGAGTTGGTGTAATTTTAAGTTACGAAAGTGATATTAAGTGACTGATTTTCCTGAATTTACTTCTGTCGTCCGGTTGTGTCACCATACTAATCACATCAATGTACCTCAAACACAAAAGGAAAATAGAACCTACTTTTTCTCTCCAAAGCACATCTGAATTTCTAAAGCCATGGAGAATGTGCCATGTGTAGTTTACTACACTTTTCAAACCAGAAGACTTGATGCATCCCTTTAGATTGCGAGTGGGTAGCCAGATGTGTTTCTGACAGGGTTTCCATTAGTCTCTCAGCTCCATGCTGGGCGAACTTCACTGTCAGTTCTATACATCCTGCCCTGATACTTCTGATTTCCTCCTTTACAAAAAATCAAACCAAACTTCTTGGTCTTCATTTTAAAAATAACATATACAAAGCCTTTGATGTCATTTATGATCACTGCTCTGAGCAATTTGAGTAATCTAATTTTTCAAATTTGGTTAATAACTCTCCGAAGACCAAGTACTTTCAGGAGCTACTCTAAAAGATGAAAATACAAACCATAAAAAGTGAAGACAAATGAAAGTACAAGCACAAGTATTTAAAATGCATTAAACATAACATAGATGGCACTGCCTTTTTGTTATGGCTTTTTAAAATATATGAATACTGTGTTTAAGAAACAGCAAAGAGGTGAGCAATTATTTAATAAGTAAAATAAATGTGAAACTAGTAAAAGGTGTAAATATTTAACAGAAAATGAAAATGAGAATACTACACACATTTGCTAATGCTGTACATATTTGCTTAATTTGTTATTAATGTGTGACCAGATTTAATGTACTTCTTACCCAGGTTAAATGTGAGGTTTGAATCCTTATGAGCAGGCTGGAAGTTTTGTAATGTATTTGCAGCGGAGGGGCAGAGGCGGCAGACCTGTGAGGCTGTTCGCTCGCGCGGCCTGCGGCTGCTTTCCCTTCCCTGATGCTGGCGTTACAAAGAACGGTGGCTGTGTAATGTTGGAAGTACACAACTTCTGTTGTCACTCCCAGGATGGATACAGATGTCCAGTTTCAAGCTACCTTTTATGACAATGGCTTTGGAATAATATTTATTAAACGTATGTACAAACAACCTAGTGAATGTAGAATGTAACTTAAGAATTTATTAATATAGTATTAGCACTGCTTCACAGTGCAAAAGGTGGCAAATGTACCTTCCCTAAAAATTTCACAAGTGTAATAAATCCACTGGATTCCAGGATATTTTGCTAATACCTCAATAAAAGTGGCTTCCTTTTATCTGCCTGGGAACGTAATCAACTCTCACCCTATGTGTTTGATACAACCTTACTTTTTTCCTAAATAATTACTGTTTCTTCAGACATCAACTCAATTGTCTTTCTCTCAGGAGACACCTCCTTAAAAAGTCTGTTTCAAAGTTCCTGAGAGCTCTCCCTGCTTCCACTGTTTTCTACTCCTTAGCCTGCCTAAAAGCTAACTTTGTTGTTCTACCTTAAAATTATATCCGGAATACAACCACTTTTTACTGCCTGTAATGTTGCCACCACTTTTTGAGCCATCCATATTTGTGTCTGGAATGTAAAATAGACTTATTGTTAGTCTTTCCTGCTTCTCTCTTTGCTTCTTACAACCAGGATTATTGTTTTAAGACATGTTAGCCCATGTTGCTCCTGAAAGTACCACAAAATTCACCTTCTTACCAGGACAAAAGCCAATGCCTTTGAAATCAGCTAGAACACCCTACTTTATCCATCCCCCAACCTCAATTTAGGAACTCTCTGACCACATGTCCCTCTATTATTTACTATACATCTGCTGGATACACTCATCTTGCATTGTACCTATTTTGTATATTATCTAAAAGAAGAAAATTTGCCTATTTTATTTAATAAAAACAGAGATTTTTGCCTATATTGTTCATTATGTACTTAAATGGGGAAGACACGGGCATACTAGCCACTTTTACTAGTCTAAAAAAGTAAAAACACTTTTTATATAAATAAATCACTATACTTGTCTCTCAGGCACCTGCACAGTCATGCCCCCAATGTTTAGTGTGATTATTTGTTTATTGTTTGCTTTTCTTCCATTCAATGCTGACATAAGTATCCAGAGTTCAGAGATCATTTATGTTTTGTCTGTTTTGTATCCTTGGTGAATCATTAAATGAATTAATGAAAAGAAAATAGTAGGGTAATAACTCCTTTATTATCTATTGGGCTTTTATTATATCAACTTTAAAACATTTCTGTAGTTAGTAATGTACTCGCCATTTGATATCTCTATAATATCTCTATGCCATAATACAAATTTGAAGTTATATGTCTTGCATAAAAACCTTACTTGAAAGATACTTTGGTTATCTGTTTGGCTTAAATATTAAAGATGGATAGTACTTTTTTTGTTGTTTTTTTTTTATAATAAAAATATATTTAATTGATTTTTCTTAAAAGCATAGCATAATTTTGCAACTATCATTTTAAATCATAATGCTAAACAAAGAAAATATACATGGCACCTGGCCATGTGTGTTCAAGTGAGCAGCAAAAATAAAATGAACATGATAGGAATAAGAAACAGCGGCTATGTGTAAACTGAGAAGGTCAATGTACTTCAGACTTTGCCTACGCCTGCTTCCTCATCACCAAGTTTCTTGCTAGGGGCAACCAATTAAAAGAGAGTGCGCTATACTATTTGTTTACCTATCTGAAGGCAAACTCACTCAAGAGTAGCCGGTCATGCCTGTGGTTGAGGGGACTAGGAACTGTTAGCATACCTAACCTATGGTAACACAGCCACCTTCTCATCAACTACATTTGGTTTAAGGGCATTGCCAAGAGAAGCAGGGTTCTTGTAGTGTCACAAGGAAAGCATTCCAGGAGACCCACATAGGGGAAGAGGCTTGGTGGTATTTATTTGAGCGGAAAGAGGAGGTTGCTCCCCGTTTCCCAATGTCTTGTCTCTGTCCAACCTGCCATGGAAAAAAAGTGCAATCTTGTCTTCATCAAGGCCAAAACAAAGGCCAGTGTCCAGAGATTTTGTGCCGTATTAAACCTTAGTGCACCTTCTAGCCTTTGTCACCATCAGCTAGCTGAATCTCCTACCAGCCGTGACCCATTGCTGTGTTGCTGTACCCAGGCTCCTGTTTGGAGCTGGACGTTGGGAGTCTGTGGGCTGCCGGCAGTGCAGCTGCTAAAGCCACATGGTTGCTTAGGAAAGAGCGCTCAGGGACAAGATGGGGCCAGCACACGTGTTACCAGGCAGGCGGGTGACAGAAAAAGCTCTTTGTTAGCTGAGATTATATTATCGAGTGCTTGGGAAGGACTAGGCACTTTTTCAAAATAACCAATCAATTTCCCAAGCTTTTGGGGCTTCTAATGGATCAACCTCTTCACCAATTTATTCTCTAGGTTTTTCAGGGTTGTGTCTCCCACACAATTCGATCTTTTGTTCCCAGGCTAGACTGACAGGCTTGGATGGTCCCATCCTAGCTTTACTGTGCATGTGCTTACTTCCCCTTTTATTGTTCTATCCTTTCTCCTAGTGATCTGTGGATAACAGACTGGTGGTTCCCTGAGGAGTGTGTGAAACTGTTATTTTTTGGTAAAGCAAACAGACTTCTGCTCCCTGGTTTATTACATTTCATAATGTCTGATTTCCCTTGCTTCCTACCTAACTACCTACACTAACAAGGGCACTGAGGTTTCCATTAACTCTAAAAAGTAAACTGCAGGTGCAAGCGGAAGTGCCGTGATATTATATAGGCATAACATGTTTTCAGACCTCTTCCAAAATGAGCTTTGAGCTACAGTCTGTTCACAGTTGACAACCAACATAGACAGCTCTGTCAGTCACACTCTGCTTGGCTTGTACTGGTTTAAGCAAAATCAGAAATTCTGTGTGATTTTCAATACCACATAATTAAAACCAAAATGGTAAGTTTCAAATTTGTTTAAACTTTCAGTTATTGAATTTGAAAGAAAATACGTAATAGATCTTTACTCTCTGTGAATCAATCGTTTGTTAAGAAATTCAACTTAAAAACACTGTACACCTCCCAGGGAGAAGCTAGCTGGAAACCCTAACAACATCCACCTAATTGTATCTTATACTAAGGTTCTCATTTCTCACCATGTATTTCTCTTATAATTGTTCCAAATTAATTAATGGTCTTTAACATAAAAAGATGTAACAGTTTAGCCTAAGTATTTTGCAATTGTAAATTGAAAAAATATATAAATTGTAAATTACAAAACGCAATTGTATATTGTTAAATTACGACTATAATAGTAATGATCGCAGGCAATGTTTATTCCTATGGTTTTTTTTCCTTCATTTCATTTGTGATTTTTCTACCCTAAATCTAACATCTTCTGCTATAACAATTTATATCTGAGAAAAAAGATGATGGCTTTAAATATGTGCCAGTATATATGTCAGACATAAATAAATAAATGGATAAATTAATGGATATATTTTAGTATATTTATAACCGCAAAACTTGAAATTTTGTTATTTGCCAGCTAGAATGTAAATGCATTCAATACATATTTTTGAAAACCTTTTTTAGGTTCTGGGAACATACCAATGAACATACAAATTCCTTGCACTGACATGAATCATACTTCAATAAGGAAGGAACTAAACAAATACTTGCATGTTTACTAAAAATACTAATAATGATAGTAGCAGTAGTAGTAATGTGTAATATAATACATCTGTAGCTCTGTGCTAAACATGCTCCTAATGCTATCTCTGTCTACCTAGTTCTGTATTCTTCACCACAATCCTTTAAGGTTGGTACTCTATGTATCCCTCCTTATGGATATAAACACAGAGGCCCACAGAAGCTACATGATTTGCCCAAAGTTTTATTCCCTATAAGCTGTACAATTGGAATTTTAGATTAAGAGAGTCTGATCTCATAGATGTACCCCTATGTTCATGGTGGCATTATTTACAATAGCCAATATATGGAAGCAACCTAAATGTCCATCAGTAGATGAATGGATAAAGAAGATGTGGTACATATATACAATGAACTATCACTCAGCCATGAAAAAGAATAAAATCTTGCCATTTGTGACAAAATGGATAGACCTGGAAGGTATTGTGCTAAGTGAAATCATTCAGAGGAGAAAAACAAATACCACACAATTTCTTTTAATTTGGAATCTAGAAAACAAAATAAATAAGCAAACTCATAGATACAGAGAGAGCAAATTGATGGTTTCCAGATAGGAGGGGTTTGGAGAGATGGGTAAAAAAAGAAAAAGAATTAAGATGCACAACTTGTCAGATAAAAAAAATGTAAAGTACAGCATAGGAAATACAGCTAACAATATTGTGACAACTATTTATGGTGTCAGATGGGTACTAGGCTTATTGGGAGATCACTTCATAAGTTACATAAATGTCTAATCACTGTTTTACACCTGAAACTAATGTTATATTGTACAATTGAAAAGTAACAAAATATGAGAGTCTGACCTCAGAGTCCATATTTCTAACTTCATTTCCTCTTTAAAGATATAACATGAGAGATAAGTGGCATAAAGATAAATGACTCAAATAAGGCAGTAAAGAATACAGTTTTATTATGATGATTTTAAAAGATGCCCACAAATTCTTTGATACTCTTCCCTTCAATAGGTGGAGCTGGATTTATTATTCTAACAAATTGAATAAAATAGAAGAGAAAGTGTGTTAACCTCCAAGATTAAGTTATAAATGTCATTGGGAATTCTTTGTTCATTCTGTCTTGGACCATTCACTGGGGAAAGCCAGCAACCATGTTGCAAAGTCACTCAACCATCTCCATATATATTCCACTTCACATCTTTTCAGCATGTAATAAGGTTGTATTTCCCATTCCAGTTGAAATTAGTCATATGACTTGTTTTGACCAGTGGAAGATAATTTGAAGTGACATTTACTTCTTCCAGACAGAAGTTTTATGAGCTAGTATTTAATTACCACATTCCCTTTTCCTCCCCCTGGTTATTGTAAAAGCATGTGTCAAGATAGATCATCCTTCCACCCAAGGCCCTAGGTGATTGCAGAAAGCCAGAGGCCTCCATCCCCCATGTTTCTCTGTGCTGCATAGGTGGTACGAGCAAGATAGAAACCTTTGTTGCGTTTATCCCCTGAGAATGGAGGGTTGTTTGTTATGGCATCAGACCCAGGCTATTCTAACTGATAGAGTTCAACTATAGTAACATGTTTAACATATGAGAAGACGTAACGGACACCAGAACCAGTGAAGGCTGATAGCAAGTTCCAAAATATCCTAAAGTGAATCCCAGATGGCCAAAGGGCTCCAAGGAATAAAGAAGCAATTTGTCCACACTCGTCTGACCACATTTATGCATTTATCTCAAGAAGCACTGTCTGGTTCTTTTAGTTGCCAGAGCAGCCCTAAGAGAATTCCCGGAGCAGTGATTCACCGCACATGAAGCGTAAGTTTTAATGGGAAAAACAAGACTCAGGCATCAGTTGCCAAATAGAAGTCTTCTGGTTTTTCTGACATGAAGCAGGCTCTGTCATATTTAACGGAGGCAGACAGAACATCCTAACCATTTGCAATTGTCATTGTTAGAGTGATGTCCTTTTTTGTGCTGCTGACATTGCTGGATTTTGTCAATGTGTAAAGCATACAGCTCTATGAACTACCTACTTCACCTCCCTCAAAGATTTAATTAAGGAAATCACATGCCATAGCCTTTTTATCTGCTTGATTAGTGCATAGTGAAAAATTTATTGTTGTCAAATCTCACGGTGATTTATTTTTGTCCAAGGTCCATAGAGAATACTGTTTCTCCATATTCAATGTCTTTGCTGGTGGGGGTAGTTGGGTATATTTTATAGAAATAGCAACAAAGAGTTGGTAATGTTTGGCTATTCCAGTGATTTCCATCTTGCTAAATGTCAGCATATCACTGTCTTGTTTTTCACTAGTAACAGTAATAGTGAAAAACAAGACAATAATTTTTTATGCCAAAATTATTTTGTTTTTCCCTTATTCCAGAGAGACACAATGATATTGTAAATAAATACATATATAAACATCAGCTTCTAACACTACAACTTACAAGCTGTGTGACTTTGAGCATGCTACTTAACCTTCAGTTTCATCAGTTCTAAATTAAGAATGATAGCTCTTGGTTTACGAGGTTGTTGTGAGGATTGTTAAGATCTATGAAGTACTGAGTATAGTGCCTAGATTATTGTGCTTAATAAATGTTAGCTTTTATATTTAATTTATTATGCCCATGGAGGAAATTTGTTAATTGTATGTGTTATACCTCTGTTTAAGATACAGTAGAAAAGAAGAGGAGATTAAAACTATTAGTGTTTGCATCTCATGTTTTGTCTAAAAGAAAATAAAATGTACACACTCTTTGATGCCCTAGATATAAATAGGTATATATACACTTATTTACATTATAATAACTTTGATGCTAACACAAATAGTGCATACTTGAAGTCAGGGACCATAATTTTTCATCTTTGTATCATCTGCCTTTACCTTAAACTATATAAATACTAAAATAATTATTTACTGAAAAACAAAGTGAATAAATGAATGAATAACTCCCCCTTTTACTTTTCATATCTTAAATTTCTTTTATGTGTTGGACCTCTGTGACTTCAATTGCACTTTAAAGATATTTTCAAATTTAGCTACTCATCATATTTTATTTATTTTTAAAGAGTTTTTTATTGATTTATTTTTATAAAGAAGGGAAAGGAGGGAGAAAAAGAGGGAGAGAAATATCAATGTGTGGTTGCCTCTCATGCACCCCCCACTGGGGACCTCGCCCGCAACCCAGGCATGTGCCCTGACTGGGAACTGAACCAGCAGCCCTTTGGTTCTCAGGCCAGTGCTTAATACACTGAGCCACATAAGCTAAGGCTACTTATCATATTTTAAATTTGGTAAACATACCAAGTCCTTGGTTCTACCCTGGACAGGAATGGGTATATTTTATAAGCTCCCCAGCATATTCATGCTGCAATGGTCCCCTCTTATATTCAGGGGATACATTCCAAGATCCCCAGTGGATGCCTATAACCACAGTTCGCACTGAACCCTCTATACTCTAGGTTTTTTTCCTATACATACTTATGATAAAGTTAAATATATAAATTAGGCGTAGTACAAGAATAATAATAACTAATAGTAAAACAGAACAATTATAACAACATGCCATAATAGAAGTTACATGAATGCGACATTATTAGGTGAAATAAGATTTACTTGAGCACAAGCACTATGACACCTCACAGCAGATCTGCCACCAAAAGGGCTACTAAGTGACTAAGGGATGGAAGGATACACAGCGCGAAGACACTGGACAGAGGAATGAGTCACGTCTGCTGTAGGATGGAACAGAATAGAGCAATTTCATCACGCTACTCAGGATGGCACCCAGTTTAAAACTTGTGAATTGTTTATTTCTGGAATTTTCCATTTAGTATTTTCAGACTGCAGTTGTCCTCAGGGAACTGAACAAAACCATGAAAGTGAAGACCGCAGAAAAGGGGGGAGAAACTATTCTATCTGTTAGGTTCAAGATCCGTTCTTCTCAGTTCTTTTTCAACTCTAACACTGTATGAGCTTAAGCTTAGCTGAATATCAACTCATAAGATTTGTCAGGTTTTAGAAATAGCTGGTCCAGCCCTGGTTATATCAGAATTGGAAATCTATAGTGTTCTCTTTATAACTTCTTACTGCAGCAGTTTCTTTTTTTTTCCCTCCTTTTTTTAACTTTATTTTTATTGTTTGCACAATTACAGCTGTCTCCATTTTCTCCCTTATATCAAGTTGAGGTAGGCAACTTTGTAAGTCTCTTAGGCGTGCTTTATGCATTTTTTTCTTCAAAAAACCCTTTTAAGGATAAAGCTTGTGCTCTACTTAATGAGCTTTCTATAAATTATCACCTGGCTAAAAATAGTTCTAAAAATTGAGCAACCCTGCCATACAGTGGAAAGGAGGACAATTTGAGTAGTAAAATGGTTATTTAGATTATTGATGTCTCCAACAGTTCATTACTCCACTAAGAAAGTAATAATAACTGCATAGATTCGGGTATTTGCCAAGTTTCACTGTTGGAAAGGTTATAACTTACAAAGCAGACATTTCCATGAACACACGATTCATCACATGTTATCAATCACTGCATCTGCAAACAAATCCCTTGTTGCCCTGAGTTTTCAATTATTTACCTTTCTGAGTTAAAATAATTAATCAAATTTGTACAGGGTGTGAGGTAGAGTGGTATAAGTTACATGTTCATAACCAGCAATAAAACTAACTCATTACAACTGAGTTATTAGATTTTTTTGACCCAACAGAAAATATCCAAGGCCAAACAGCTGGTGTGTCCAAATTGAAAGGAAAGGTGAAAACAAATATATATTATGATCTGCTCTACACTTAAAACAATAGTCTCAAATTTATGTAATTCAGAATGAATGGCATCTTGATAGCAAGTGATAAAATCAACAAGCTTATCTAAAATATGCTACCTTCTGTTCAGACCCTTGTTGGTTTTCTTCATGCAATTATTACAGCTTATAATCATATTATCTACTTTTGTGTGTGTGTGTGTGTGTATGTGTGCGTGTGTGTGAATTTCTTTACTCCTCACTAGCACTGAACTTCTTAAGGGTAGGGAGAGCTTTCTTCATTGTTTTGCCTCTGACACTTGGTACATGGTAAGTAGTCAAGAAACATTTGTTGAAAGCATGCAAACAAGCTTCTTTTGAGTTCAGCTATGTCCATGGAACTGACGTAGGCATGTGGATGCATATTATCATTCCAATGACTCTGTGAAATATATATTAGCTTTACCTTTTTAAAAAGGTGCTGGGGACCACTTTGTGTGGTGTCAGGAATTGTAGCCCCATAGGAGCCAAGCCTTGAAAAAGGGCCTGTAAGTCTCAGCCAGAAAATCAGAGATGCGGGGTAGCAGGCAGGATCCGACACCGGCACCAAGGGTCCTCTGGGAAATCTGGCCTAAAGAATGCATTATATTTACTGAAGCTTGCTCTGTTTCACACTGCTCTGATAAGGAAAAACCGAGTGTTTATTCTCAAAGTGGGAGAAAAAATTCCTGAGCCCCTGAACCTTGGCTTAATGACCAGCTGATGTCAGTACATCTAACAGACCCTAATCCAAAGCTTATCTATGTGTTCCTTTTGTCGTTGTCTATAGCCCTCTGACGTGGATTGATACGCTTTGCATGTATGCTGTATACCCCTGCACACATCCTTCTCAATAAAAGCCATTTCAGAGAAGGGTTCAAGGCATTCCCCACTAGAGGGAATCGCCACCTGCTTTTCTTGACAGGCAGTTGGTGTCTGGAATGACTAGCTATTTCATCCGTGGCGAACCAAGGGACTTTGCGTGATAGGGTCCCCCACAGAAAGGAAATTATAATTAAACTGGATCTGGTAATTTGTCCAAGATCTCCTGACTTCCAGTCCATCGTACTCCCTGCTAAGTCCTCACCCAATAAGAAAATTTGATAAATAACCTTTGTCTAAAAACCCCACAGCACTTTTCACAACACTTTCCCCAATTCTTTTGAATCTGTAATCCATTTCTAACCTAGCAATTAGCACTATTTCAAAATAACTGCATACCATAAGTCTTAAACCAAAACAGATACAACTATAGTTGGTCCTGTTTTATTGAATCATGTAATAATAATAGAAAGTATAAATATACAAACCACAGAAAAACAAAACTCCTTAGGTATTATTAACCAGGCAGTTTTTTTTTTTTTTTTTTACATTAGTCTTGAAGTTTGCAGGTGAGGAATTAACAAGTAAATTGCCATGCAAAAGCTTTGATTTGCTGTGTGAGGGAAAGCAGAAGCCAGTTAGGGTCATGCTGTCCCTCGATCCCTGGTGGAATTCCTTGATTGCTCCCCCTCCCTTATCTCACATACTGAGTAAAGCCTTTGGCTCCTTAGACCTCCTTAAGATTTCTGAAACTTTTTTGGACTATATTTGCCCTAGTATCTCTTGACTTGGATTTTGGTTTTCACTTATAATGAGAATCCAATAAAGGAAAATTGACTAGATTTTTTTTAAAAATTATTATTCAAAGTTTCCTAACCATTTCCAGCAATTTTCTGTCATCTATTAGGAGCTTCTCTAATCTCCTTCACCCCTGCTGCTTTTCTCTGCCCATAATGCATGTTCGTATCTCATTTAGAATGTATAACTTTTGGTGGTAGGGTTGTTTTTTTCTTATCCCTCTTCTACCAGCCTGTAGAAACACCAACAAAAATTGCAACACCAACATTAAATATCTATTATTCATTTCACATTTATCATATGCCTGACCTAATGTTAAGGACCTGAAATGAATGAATACTCTCAGTTGCTGTTCTAGTTGTCTGTGAGGTAGATACTATTATTAACTCCATTTTATACAGGAGGAAACAGACACAGTGTAACTTTGCTAAGTAGGCTACCCCTAGCTAATGCTATGTCTCAAGGTAATGACTTAAAGTAGGCTGCTCTTAGAAGAAAATCTGATGACAGCTATTTAAAAATAATCATTTCTCATCCATTTTCCCCACTACATTTTGCTAACTGTCCTTGACAAGCCTTTTCAGCCTCGGTGCCAGCAGAGGAAAGATGGCTGGCCATGTGCAATCAATCCAGCCCTACCTGACCTGGACAACCTCAAGCTCTCAGTGCGCACATGTACAACAGGGAGAGCCCTTCTCTGGTAACTAGGGCACCTGGGCTTGGCCTTTTCTTCTACAAAATGAAGATTTTAAATATCCTCTTCTATCATGAGCCTGCATCTTTTAAGCAATTGTCCTTCCACTACACAAAGCTGTCAAACTGTCCACAATATACATTTAAAATGTGCAAAGCCATAACTGCTCATATTATTTCTCCACTTTAGAATGTTTTTCTCCCCTACATCTATTGAGAGCTTATTTCACTCTTCATAATTCAACTTCCATAGTACCATATTTTTCTCAAATTCCCACAATGCTAACTTATTATTCTTCCTGCTGCAATGCTCTACAATGCTATTATTTCCTTCTATTGTGCAACATTGCTATTTACCAATATTTAGTGTAGTCTGTTCATGGAGATTATAAGCACCTGACAGACAGTGACAATGTTTTCCTCAGTTCTCTTTTCCACATATAATCAAACTCATAATTCGCACATAATTTTACCTCAAAAGCATTTAATTTATTAAGCAGTCAGAGTTAACCAGAAGCAGAATTTTTGCTTTGCTGATCCTCACAAACTGAAACTCCAACATTTAGGCTGCTCAAAGACAAAATGTTTGGCTCGAACAATCCCATCAAATAAACTAAAATTCTAAGAAATTGCCTAGAAAACCTCAAGTTAGGCATTGTGTATATTAACTGAATAAAGAAAACTCTTTTCTGCCAAAATGTGCTGACCACCCTTCACTAATTCTGATAAATATGAATTCTTAGTTATTTTCAGTTGCTTTTTTTCATTTGCAATTGCATTTCATTTACTTAAGAAAGAGTGCAAATCCAGAAATATTGAATTCAAATGACCTTTTAAGAGAGCATAGCTGTAGGTTATTTTTAAAAATTGTGTCCAAAATAAGATCTCAGGATACCACATAATTAATAGGCTGCCCTTTAGTACTCTCTTTGTGACAGAGATGTTAATCTTAATTTGCCATACAATTGTCTCCCTTATAAGCTCATGGGGAGACTGTATTTCCCAGGCTCCTTTGTAACTAATCATGTGACTGAGTTCTGGTCAATGGGCAGGAAGTGCTGCAACCTCTTCTAGGACAGCTCTTTAAAAGCATGCCAGACAACTGTCCCACATTCCTCTTAAGTTGCTATAACTTTGGAAGATGAATAGACATGTGGTTTAGTTACAAGACAGTGGAAGTTGACTTGTCCTGCCTTGGACTCAGTGTGACTGACAAATAAACTTTAATTGCTAAGCCATTGGAATTTTGGAATTGATATCACAAAATAGCTCACTTGGTGAGGTTCATGGACAGCACTAACATGTTTAAGGAGTATCATCTCTGGAGTTGACCTCTGTACAGCAGCCATAGTTTAGCTATGAGGTAGCCACAACACAGCTTTCAAAATGCAAGATCATTTCTCTGGTCCACACAGCCTCTGATGATAGTGCTCTATTTAGGATGGCTCTTTGTCTTTTTTTTTAATTTTTTGCCTTTATTGATTCTAGAGAAAGGGGAAGGAAAGGATAGAGAAGAAGAGAAACATCAATGTGAGAAAGAAATATGAATTGATTGTCTCTTGCACACGCCCCCCCTGGGGACCAAATACGCAACTCAGGCATGTGCCTTTACTGGAAATTGAACTGGTGATCTTTCAGTTTGCAGGAGGGTGCCCAACCAACGGAGCCATACTGGCCAGGGTTATTTGCCTTTCTATACTGAGATGGTTCCAAAGAATCCTGGGAGACTTAGAACCAGATGTTGGATATCCAGAGAAATTTTTCTTGACCTTCTTTTCTGCATTAGGTAGCCCTTTTATGTGACTCTAGCATGGATGTGCTTCCCATCATTATAACCATTACTTCATGCTATTATCATTGTACTTGCCCCCATCCTACCAGACTGAGAGCTCCTTGAAGATACATAATGTGGTTTTTATTTCTTTTTGTTTTCCCGATGCCTAACAAAATGCTCATTGTATCATATTGGATAAGCCTTTTAGAAGGAACAAGAGAGAAAATATGTTTAAACACAATATCCAAACACAAAGATGCTTATCCAAGCAGACCCTATAGGGAATGATTTCCTCTACTCCACTGTATTTTATGAGTCCTTATAATAATAAAGTCCATCTCTCCCCATGCAGGGAAGAAGAATCTGATCCATTATCTGGCTGTTTCCACCTCTTACATCATTGTCTCAGTATGCGGGTGTAGAGGAGCAAAGGGGAAATCGACAGACAATACATAATGCGTCTCACAGAGACCACCGACACCCACACCTAGGAAAAAGCATGAGTAGACTCGCTACATAAAACTTTACTTCCTGACCATTTCTAAAACCAAAAAAGTAGAGACAATTAACTGGATAAATAAGACAAACATGCAGTTTTTAACATTACTTGGGTTTTGAGTGAATCTTTTAAGGTAGGGTCAGTCATGAGTGCATAAAGTCCCAAAATGCAAAGTGAAAAGAACATAAGACTAAAAGAGAGGATATCTGGACTTGGCTAAGATACGTAATTTCTGTGAGCCTCAGTTTCTTCACCTACAAAATTAGGAGAACTAGATGTCAAAATCTACAGGGACTTCATAATTTTATTAAAATTTATTTTGCATGTAAGGTGTGTGTGTGTGTGTGTGTGTGTGTGTGTGTGTAAAATCCTCACCCAAGGATATGCTCTCTATTCTAGAGAGAGAAAGGAGAGAGAGAGAGAAATATCGATGTGAGAGTGACACATGGGTCAGTTGACACCCATATGCTCCCTGACGAGGGTTCAAACCCGCAAACTAGGTATGTGTCCTGACCAGAAATCAAACTTGCAACTTTTTAGTATATGAGACAGTGCTCCAACCAACTGAGCCACCCAGCCAGAGTGATCATATATATTTTTAAAACAACTAATTTACAGAACTGCCATGTCTGTTTGTGATTATGATTATGTCTATGATTTTAGGCATTTTTCACATGTTTCCATAACTGGTAAAGACATTATTTTTTGCATACTCAGCTGTCATTTGTCATTCAGTTTAGAAAGGTGAAACAGTTGTGAACATCATATATTCAGTTGATCATTAAGAGTCAAAACTGCATCTGCAGAACATCCAAGGAAATAGTCAATTTGCATTTCAATTGATTATTTAGGATCCTTATACTTACCTGTAGAAAGAAAATATCACCTCTAAAATTCAGAGATTAAGATTAATGCCTTGAAAATGTGTAAACAGTGTACTGAAAACCACAGACACACACAATATTTAGAGAGCTGACTGCTATTGAAAGAAACATCACTTGAGGTAGGAGAATAATGGCAATACTGGAGTAAGAAGACCCAAAGATTAAAAAAGAAAAAGAAAAAAAACCCTGAAATAAAGAATATGGATAATTCAGAATACAGATCAAAATAGAGGCAAAATAGAGACAGCACAATGGGTGAACTTGTGGGGTGTGTTGGGAAGGGAACAGGGAATGGGGCTCGGGTGGGGGATCAATGGTTTAGAAGAGAAGTACCCAAACTATATTCTAGATTTAAGGGAAGTGAAATGAACACTAGCAGTCAAACATGAACAACAAAGCTAGAACAATAAAGCTTAAAGAATAAAAACAAAGCTTAAAAAAACAGGAAACATAAAGGGAAAATGAGTCGTGACAATTGTGGTTGCTTCAAAGGATGTGGACGTGAGCAGCCAGCTGGTCCGTCTCGCCGCTGATGTACACAGTTACTCAGACGGCACTGGGCAGTGAGAGACTGCTGGCTGGCCGGAAACCAAAATGTTCGATTGACCCTCCAATCTGTGGCCGGTCCCGCTCCTAGACAGTGTACGATAAAATCTTTTGATGGAATATATTGTCGGTTATGTTTCCCTCTTCATGTAGGCTTTAAGACTGAGTATTATGTGTTTGCTATGCTAGAGTTTCTGTGATTTCATTGCAACTGTTAATTGTTCCCTGGAGAATCTGACCTTGAGTCTGGAAGTTTACAGATTTCCAACAAAGGTTTATGTTAAATTTCTCAGTGAAGAATGCTATAAGGGTGATTTATACCACCATCTGTCAGTACTCCCCACGTGACAGAGTCATTTCACTTACATAAGAGGTCTAATATCTCTTTTCTGATATAGAATTTCCAATAGCTCTCTGTCACAAAATTTTAATTTAATGTTAACAAGGAAAATCCATATTTCCTTTCTCTCTAGGTAACTACTAGTCGATTTTTTACTCTTTTTCTTTAGATACATGAATGTGGCAGATGACAGATGGGATGTTTTTCCCTAACTTAAATTGCCACCTTGAAAAAACAGCCCCTTTTTCAGGTGTCTCCTTTCTTCACATGTATGTCTAGGTTATTCATTCATTCCTTTATCCTTTCCACATATATTCATGAAGGGCCCACTCTCCCAGACAGACCGAGGCACTGAACACTGATGGCCAAGTCCCCTTGGAGTTGATATCTTAGGACAGACACTGAACAATTAAACAAACTAAAAAACAAGATGATGTCAGATAACAAGTGCCAGGAAGCAGAAACATGGAAAGAAAAGAATTGGCTTCATTTGATAGCATAGGTCACTGAAAACCTCTTCGAAGAGGTGACTTTGAGCTGAAACCTGAAGGATGATTTCACGGAAGCAGCCAGGGGAGTAGAGGGCGTAAAAGCCTCTTAGGCAATGTTGGTTCTCTCTATAAAGCAATTAAAATTTTCTTTAAAAAACAAATCCTACCATTTTTCTAGATGATTAAGCACAAGTAGATATAAACTAAATATGTATATAGATGAGTCAAAATATAGTATTGCTTTTAGGTCTTTTCTCAATCCAGTAAAATAATGCTTTATTAGTATTCTTCGATTGCTGTAAATAAGATGATTTTACTTTAAAATTAATTTGATGGTTATTCAGCATGTATTGAGAAAAATGAGTTAGCTACAAATAAATTTTTAAAGATTTTAATTTATTTTTAGAGAAAGAGAGGAAGGAAGGGAGAAAGAGAGGAGAGAAACATTGACGTGTGAGAGAAACCTCAATCTGCTGCCTCTCCCATGTCTCCAACCTGGCCTGCAGCACAGGCATGGGCCCTGACTAGGAACTGAACCAGCGATCTTTCAGTTTGCAGGACCATGCCCAACCCACTGAGGCATACCAGTCAGGACAGCTACAAATAATTTTAAAAACATTAAGAATTGTCCTACGGAGTGAGGAGCATCCCATTTTATTGTTCATCTTTGCGATCTCCATAAACAAGGGGCATATGGAATCAGTGAAGAGGACTTAAGTTTTATTTGTAGTTTGTGGAATTTTAGACACAATTCAGGATATTTGTAGATGGTGTACACAATTAACGATGTTAGGGCCACTATATTGTTTCATAGCAACAAATGTACCATGGGTTTTTCTTAAATATATCATCATAACCATTAATAATAAGACTAGGTAAGAAAGAAATCAACTTAATCTTTGAAAAGCAATCAGGAAACTACTAGAATAATTCAAAATGTTCTGGCTCCTGAAGATAACATGAAATAAAAATATCCACTCATGGTTTTCTTCTATGAACTAATGCAAATAATAAGCTCAGAAAAAGACCTATTTATATGATCCTTGAATAAGTTCTACCAACTGTATTTGTTATTTTAGTGTCTTCCATTTATTATCTACTGTGTAAGCAGCTACCAAATGATGTCAATGTCCATCATTTCTTGTTTGGAAGACTTCTGTAGTATTTTTAAGTGATATTCTGGCTTGGTTTTGGCAGCTCCAGAATGTCTATGTTAAAGGAAGTTAGAATGGAAATACCTTTGGAAGGGGTGGGCCTTTGCAAATGTCTTGAAGCTACATGTAATATCTTGAAGCATAATGTGACACGCATCTACTTCTCTTGTTTTCTCTCATTTTCTTGAGTTAGAAGTAATTGGTTACTGTTGGAAAGGGGTTGTGTTTAGCATCACCTTCTCCCTGATCTGTCCTCCCTAATGACACCTGGTTATGTTTATAAAACACAAATTGCAACTCAGTGCCTCCTGCGTAATACAGTTGATAATCCTTTCACTTCGTTTCCTAGAGAATGATATCCAACCTTCTTAAATGGATGAAAACTCTAGCAATCGGCTTGTCTGCCCACCAGCTTTATCGTCCACCACTCATTCCCTGCTGTCCAGCTTCTGCACTTGTAGATGTTCCAGCCCCACAAAATCCCCCACAGTTTCTGAATATTCTATACTTTCTCTTGTTTTTTTTTTTCTGCATGGTATGCTTTTCACCTGAGTACTTTTTATGTCCCTCAAACCTTAGGAACTGCTACTTATTTTCTAAGATCCTTTTAATAGCTACTTCCTTTGTGAAGGTGCAGCTTACTTCCACAGGCAGAGTTAACTATTCTCAAACCTGTATTCCCATAATGCTATCACATAACTTTCTGTAGCACCTCTCACTCTCACAGTATTGCAACTAGGTACACTGTTTTCCTATCCCCTTTGACTCTACCTCTTTAATGGAATGTGTCTTAATAATGTTGAGATTTCTACTCCGTCCTAAATCTTTGTACTGTTTGAGGAACAAAATAAGTAGTAAATTAAACTAGACAACTTAGTAATATAGAAATATTATACATATTTAGAAAGCTTAAATACATCAATCAATTGATATGTTTTAAATTGTACTAATCTTTGTGAAGAAGTATATTTTACTAAGTGAATGTGTCTCACACAGGGGACCCAGCACTAGGTGAGGTTTAGTGAGCTCCCCTTGTAGCGAGCACTTTCACGGGCACAGGCTGGCCTCCCTTGCAGGCGCAATGCCATCCCAACAGATGGGCTCCCACAGTGGTGGCCAAGAGAACATGCTGTCTGTCAACGATTTTTTGCAAGCTCTGTCCATTTTAAACTTTTGGTGTCTGTTCATTTTAAACCTTGCCGTATGGGGTTAAGTGGTTAAATCTGGAAGTGTGATGTAACAGCAATAACGTGGCTTGAGAAAAACTTTGAAGATGTTATAAAATAAATTTTGGAATCTATTAAGTGCATTGAGGAGTAAAATGAGTTAACAAAGGATGTAAATTATACTCTGTGAATAATATGCTCACACCACACACGTGTCATATATTATCTAATGTTAAAGCAATGTCTGTTATCTCTTTTTATTTATCCTACATATATATTTCAATTTATAAAATGAGGCAGTGAAATAATAGTGTAGCTATAGAAACAGGATTCTGAAAATTTAAATCATGGACTTATTTCTGAATGGGAGGGAATAACTTCTTTGTTTTATCACTTGTATAATAAATAATTATAATTAAGATATCCTAAAAAATTGCTTCCTACTCAAACTGCAGTTAAATATATAGTCCACAAAAGGGGCGCATCTGTGTTTGTTTGTACAACTTATATATTAAGGTACGACATATATTACCTTATTCTACTTTAATCACTGCTTTTGCCATGAAATTGTATTATCCCTGAATTCTGGGTCCCTTGTGGCAGTGTTATATCTTATACAACTCATTTTTGTACAGCTACTCTTCTATCCAACTCCAACAATAGTATAAAACCTGTTTTAAAATATCACTAAGATGGTGCCTTAGAATGTGCTTTGCTAAAAACATGTGTTTTATCCTTAAACCCTTTGCACCCAGCTACCAATCCCCTGTCCTCTGACAGTTGTCAGTCTGTTTTCTGTTTCCATGAACCTGTCTCCACTTTGTTCATTTATTTTGTTCATTACATTCCACATATAAATGAAGTTATATGGTACTTGTTTTTCTCTGACTGGCTTATTTCACTTAGTATAATATTCTCTAGGTCAAAGAAAGACTCATGAAAACAGACAACACTGTGGTGATTGCCACAGGAAAGGGAGGAGGAGGTAGAAGAGGGTAACAGGGGAATAAATGTTGATGGAGGAAGACTTGGCTTTGGGTGGTTAATACACAATACAATATACTTATGATGTATTATAGAGTTTTACACCTGAAATATAAAAATTTTATTAGCCAATGTCATCCCAATAAATTCAAATAAAATAAGGGTTTCATTAATAGCAGAACCAATAAAGTCATCAAAATGTATTTCTGTTAAATGTGTTCAAACTTCCACATACCTGAAACTCTCCATTCTCTACCTTTACTTCTCTTTCTTTTTGATATCTTCTGTCTTCACCTACTCTGCTTGATAATCTCTTGGTTCTTGATTTTACTTTGTCACAGATATGCTCCTGCTCCATTACCTTGGAGAACATATTTAATTTCAAAATTGAGCCCTTCATGTAGACTGATTATTTTGGCTCACCTCAGAGAGGCCCTCAATAACTCTCTGTTTGAATACCATTGCTGTCTTAATGAACTCATATTATTAAAAAATCTAATAAGTAATCACTCAATTTGAGTATGGAATGAAGCAGCACAGTCATCATTTAGTTTCAGGAAGCTTTCCATAAATGTTCATTGTATAAATACTTCCACAGAAAGCCATTGAATGGATCTTGAATAACAAAATGTCTAGTGGATATAGATGTTCATTTCTAGCTACTGAGGATTCTACAAATTATCAAATGTACAGAGAAATGTACCTAATTAAAATTTCCAAGTAATGTATCATGTATACTAATAAAATAAATGTCCAAGTACCCACAACTTACCCTAAGAAATAAAAGTCTGCATCCCTTGAAAGTTACTTGTCTCTTAATTTTATACACTTTCCTTCCCAACAAAAGATAATGGTTCAAGTAACATGATTATACAGCTAAAATCTATAATAAAAACACATAAGGAACCAAATACTATAAGCTAGAACCAAAGGAATAAAATGAGACCCAAAGTTTCAGATATTACAATTATCAGATAAAATATATGATAAATACATTTATTACATTTAAAAACCAAGGGAAGGAATAAAAAGTATATGAAGGACTAGAGATTGCAAAAAAAAAACCAGGTAGATATGAATAAGAATCAAATATAATATTTTCATAAGAGGAAAATATAATAATAAATTAAAATTCATCAGAGGGTTAGAAAGAAATAAGACATAGATGGGAAAATCAATGTATGGAGAGAATGATCTCAAAAATTATATGAAATTCAGTACAAAGAACAAAAGAGATGGGAATGAAAAAAAATGGAAGATGGATTGAAAAGGTTTGACATATATCTATTTAAAATTGCAGCTAGAGACAAGAAGCATAATGGGAATGGTCAAGCCTAGTCCAAGAAGCCTTCTTTATATATATCTAAAACCATGCACATTATTTCCTTAGGCAAGCAGCTACAAAATTTATGACACCATTTAAGCCTTGGTAGACTTTCTTTAATAATAGCAACACATCTGTAGTTATGCTGATCTTCTAAAAGCTGAAATAGCTATAGAAGTTAGAAAAGAATGAAATCCTTCTCTATTATAGTCAGCAGGAAAGCACTGCATATTATAATAAATGGCACCTATCTCCTAAAATTATTAGTGAAAAAAGAACATAATGTTAATAATTTCACCATCATGAGGTCTAATTTTTAAGGCATATTAGTCTCGCATATACCCCAAAACATAAGAGAATAACATTATTTGGAGTGATATCACTGAATTTATACCAATGGACCACAAAGTAGCTTTATAAAAATGCATTCTACTATTCTAGATTTCAGCAGCAAACCCTTAAGCATACAGAAAAAGCTACTGGTTATGGTTACTATTTCTATCCCCAAATTCTAATTTTTCTTTCTAGGATCTTTAGCTCTACTTCTAGAGCTTCCAAAGCAGGGCTCTGCCACATAGTGAAGAATTCTCAGAGGACACCAAAAGAAACAGTAAGTATAACCCCCAAAAGCAAAAATCCACAATCTGTACCATGCAACTGCAGAGTACTGCAACATGCTCAAATAGAGATAGGTACTGTTCACCAAACCTTTTAAATACTCTTGAAATTTAAGGGTTGCTTCCCAGGTCTCTACTACAGTGCCCCAGAATTTTATCACTCACAACTCTAGGGTCTAGCACAGTACCTGGCCCAAGGTGGGCAGCATATCATGTCTGTTAAGCAAGGGATTCTAAAGGAAGACAGAGCTTGAATGGAGCTACCACTACAACTCATAGTCACATGACTCTGAGTGGGTCAATAAAAGTACCAAGCCTCAATGTCTTAGTCCATAACATTGTAATCTGTTAGTTCTTATCACAGAGAGTTGTTGTGAAGAATCAGTAAGATAATGGCTATAAAGGATTTACCACAGAAGCTTCCACTGACATTATCATTTCAACCATAATCACTTCATTGTTGCTGAATATTTACTGAATAATTGTACTAGCTCTAAAAGAGCTTATTTAGCAGTTAAAGTCAAAAAGTACATTTACTTAACCTTATTTTGAGAATCAGTCATCCTTGTGAGCATAAAAGACAATACCTGAAATATATTTTTTGCTTTCTTTTTACACATATAAGACAAAAATGAATCTCATGTAGATGGGGAAGTATTTCACAGCAATTGTCTATAGCTCTAGGTAGCACCTCACCTGCTGGATTGTATGTCTGTCTGCTTCTTCCCCCACTACTGTAGCCTTTCAAAGAGCAGGTCCTCATCTCATACGTTTTGTTGCTCACATCCCACAAAGACCTTCCCTCTTACAGGAGTACTTTTCCTTATTTCCACTGAGCAGTATCTACTTACCCTTCAAATCATAACTCAAGGACAACCACATACATGGAGTTTTTCCTGACTCTATTCTCTTCCTGGCTGAACTGAGAGTCCTTCATCTTCAGGTTTATGGCATAAATACCATAACACTGTCCAGCCACTTATCACATCATCTTGTAGTGGCCTGTTAGCATGTGGTTCAGCCACTACCTTCACAAGGGTTTTATTCACCTTTATATCCACAGCGCAAAGCATATAGCCTGTCACATAATAAATAATAAATATTGCACTGACATATAGATGGCATCTAGTAGGCATTTAATTAACATTGGCTAGTTAGATAAATGGAGGGATGAATAAATGAATAGAAGCATGGATAAATGAAAAAAATGGAAAGAAGAAAAATATATTCTTTATCTTTACTAATAAAAAATGTAAAAAGAACAATCATGTTGCTGTTAGACCAGAGTCTGAACTAAAGCTCACTTGCAACATGATTTAAGTTTTACAAATTCTTCGAGTAATAAAAATAGGAGCTGTTTTTTGTTCAAGTTGATATTATTAATGAAATTGTGAACTGAATCCTTCTCCCCTTGCCAAAGTTACTCCCTGGTAGTACGTTAAAGCGTTTAGGGACGTGCACTGGCTTTGTCAAATCCTCATTTAGTTCTGCAGCTGGCTCAAGCCAGGTTCTGGCACAATCACTTTCATCTGAGAAGTAATGCCATCTTTTAAATTAGAGGGTGCAGTGAACTGAGCACCATACCCAGAGGACACAAATGGAAATCATTTAGAATCGCCTGATCTTTCCTTTCACTCAAAACCAACACAAAACAAGCTAGTTCAGCAAATTGGGGCTATAAATAATATACAACTCTTTATCATTTCTGTTACCTCTTTGTATAGCATCCAAGATGCCTACAGGCCTGGACAGAGTAGCCTTATTAGAACACTGAGGGGATGAAGTAGCCACTAGCCAGCTAATCACAATACTGTCAAATCGCTACATCAAATGACTATAATTCACTGAATAGGGTAGTTATTAAAATTCCAAGCTCTCTCTATGATGTGACCAGAATGATAATGGCGATACAGTCAGCCTTCCTCATAAACAATGAGACAAAATAAGAATGGCATAGGTGTCACTATCTCCAATATCTATTCGGTAAAAGCTACCTTTCAATAAATAAATAACATGATGAGATTCGTGCCTTCTGTGATGTGACAACATTTCTGCAGAAAAAAATGCCCCAGTTCCACTAAAAGCACCAATACAAGTTAAGGTCTTAATGCTCTATAAATCACAGCACAGTACTCTGCACTAAAACCACCTTTCACAATTAAGGCAAGCAACAGCAAATGGGCTAATTAGCATAGGACTATACAAACATCATTG
This sequence comes from Pteronotus mesoamericanus, assembly GCF_021234165.1. Taxonomy (NCBI): domain Eukaryota; kingdom Metazoa; phylum Chordata; class Mammalia; order Chiroptera; family Mormoopidae; genus Pteronotus; species Pteronotus mesoamericanus. The sequence continues at coordinate 11,155,690 of NW_026555247.1, read as the reverse complement.
TCTCTTAAGTGCCATTATTAAGCATTCTAAATATAGTCATTTCAATTTTAAAATTTACCAATTATTTTCTTTTTTCTCATAATAAATCTTGGCACCCTTGTGACAAATGCTATAATCCTCACTAGGCAGAAAAGCCCTAAGCTAACATAAAATGAACTTTTTATGAAACCTATGAATCTAGAAAAGAAGCAATTGAATTAGTCTTGACACCACCAAAAACACACTTAGATTGGAAAATTACCAAATTTAACCCAATGAAACTTAATTATAGTTTAATGAAAAGCAGTTAAAATAAATTTTGAATTAATCTTTTTTCATGATCATTGAAAAAATATACTTACGGAAAACATAAAACTTCATAACAATGATTAGAAAATTATTTTGTTCTAAAAACAAATTAGTTAGAACATTGTTACCTAAACCATAATCTATATCATTTAAAAATGATAAGTCTCCATTCTGTATAAGGAGGCAGATTGCAAAAGAAATATCAGAGGATTGTGTTTATTCTGCACTATTTCAGTGATGGAAAATGGCACTGACGTGAATTCTTGTTTCCTGAGAAGGAGTGTAAGCTAATAAAATTGAATGTCATTATTAAAGTAGCAGTTGAGTTTCTTTTCAATAAATTCTCCTATATAAATAATAGATGGAAAGGTGGATAGATAGATAAATACACACAGAGATAGAAAGAAAAACATATATAGAAATAAAATTATGAACTTCTAGATTTGGAAAGCCATCTTTTAGTCTATCAGTTAGATTACAATTCAAAGCTAATGTGAGTTGGATTAAGCCATCTTCTAAAGAAGGAAAATCTCTCAAGGTCGAGCTTCTAAACAAAGGTACACAGACACTCTGAACCTCACCCTCCTTACATCCCTGGATAAAATACAGCCCACCAAACAAAAAAACAGATTGTTCTCTAATGCGTAGTTCCCAACCTGTGGCATGTAAGCCACTAAGACTCTTATGGATATTGAAAAGGACCTGAAAACTCATTTGAGTTTCACCTAAATAAACTGCCTATTTTAATTGATTAAGCAGAGATTATATAACTGCATATTAATGTTCTTCAAAAGTTATTAAAACATTCATTTACAAAGGCAAAAGCAATTTGCAGGCTGCAAAGGTGACAATTCTACTTCAATTAACCCAGAAACTTGATGCACTACCAACACAAATCCCAATAGACTTCTTTTAGGAGTATTGAGAACCAGAGATTATCCAAATGATTCTAAAAATTATTTAGAAAATTAACTGTCTGAGGAAAACCAAGAAGGTTTTTGAAAATATAGACTAATGCAAAAGAATTTGTTTTGAATGAACTAAAACAAGTTACAAAGATGTAGTAACTTAGCAAGTATTAGTGTAGAAAGCTCAGACGGCCCAGCTCATCCTTCCTGGGTTTTGGACTCTGAGTGTTGCTTCAGAGGGACTTCCCAAATCAAGATTTTTTAAAATCCAATTTATTATTCTATTTCATTAATTATTTACTTTTTAATATTTGATACATGTACAATTTTTTATTGTGTATAACATAAGAGGAGTGTCATTTTTTAAAAAATAAATACCCTTTACCACATTAATGAATATTATACAATAATTTGTTTCCTCACTGATGTAAAAGATCATCTTTATCATATATAAATCCCTATAATGTATAACAAACAGCGAAATTACCTTACATTTTCCTTAATAGAAAATTGGTTTAAAAATTATAATAAAAATAAAAGAAACAAAACTGACAGTGTCATTATATGATATTTTGTCACCACTAAAATGATCATTCAGATAAATATTTATCAATTTTAATATCTCCTCTAGTAAGTAAAATAACCAAGTTTCAGAACATGATAGGAATCAAGTTTCACTAGATATTTCTGTATGTTATTAAATATTATGTGTGTTCACTAAATATGTTATTTAGTGAAGAATAAGATATCAAAATGGATTTGTACTTGACCTTTCTTTGCCTCAGTATTTTTCTGCCATTAATAATTTTTATTTTTACTTTTTGTCAATAAATACCTTGCCCCTTTGCTCTAGCTCTGTGTGACTTTCCCTTGTGACTATGTCCCTTTACAACCTAACATGCTTTAAGCACACCCCTTAAATGAAAGTGGGGCCCTAAACAGTTGGCCACACTGTGATAGGAGGAGCTGCACACACCTGTACCTCTGAAACGGGCAGATAATCTGAATAAATTTGAGCTCTCTTGAATTATAACCGTGGCTAATCAATCCTTCTTTCCTACCTCTCTATTTTCTATTTTAAAAGAAATGCTTAGCAATCTCATAAAGAAGAGAATTGGAATTAGACATGTTTGTGTTTTGCATTGGCAAAATATGATTGAAAATAAAAATATCAATGGCATTAAAATTTAAATACAAGATTGCTAGAAGAATTGGCTTGGCCCCACAAAGTTTCTGTCTCTTGATATCATAGTATTTATCATTTGCTTACCTTCTGGACATCATTTGTTTTATTAGTTTATATCAGTACATTGTTAAATATTGCCAGTATGAAGTTTTATTTTGTACAATAGAAAAAAATCATTTGCAAAAATGGCCGCATTCAATTACCAAGCTCTGTTTTAGGCAATAAATTCAGGATTTAAAAACTCAAAAATCTAAAATTCAGACACTTGTCTCTGATCACAGCCTTCAATTATTTAATGTCTATTACATAATTTTTTCTGTTAGATCTGTTCTTTAATTGCTGGATTTCTAAGTCTCTGACATTTATTTTTCCTTGCCTCAGAAGCTTAGATGCTACCGTTTATCACTCGGTCACTCCCTTGACAATGTTGTCTGTTGGTTTTTTCTTTTTTCATTGTACTCATTTGGCAAAAGCCACAATTCTAGAAAATTCAAATTGTCTGATTTCTCAAGTGTTATATAAGGGATGCTGAGCAAGCTCAGAGAAAAAATTACACAACCTTGAAAATTGGAGGCATTACAAATTCATGGTTTCCAGTTCAAACTGGGCCTCCAGTGCCTCTTAGCGTCATCTGGGATTCAAACATTCTGCCATGCTCCTTCAGCCTTTGGCTTTTCCTCCTCTATTTCATGCTTCCATAGCAACTATTCTGAATCACCCCCATTTCCATTAAATCTCCTACTCTATCATCTCCTGTTTCCTTACAGCCAATAACATAGTCTCCCTCACAAAGAAAATAGGATCATTAGAAAAAGATTCCACCTACTGCCCCTCCCCTCACTCACCAATTTCCTTGCGTGTAAATCCATCATGTTTCCATTCCTTTTGCCAAAATTGTTTTCCTATCTAAAGCAAATTTCTCTACTTGTGTTAAAGCACCTATTTCCCTCTTTAATCTATAAAAACATCTGTAATCAATGCTCCTTTTTTCTCCTGTATTAGAAACATCTTAATCCTTAGTTTGTTCCATTTAGTATTTAAACATACTGAAGTCTCTTTATCTTGATTTTTTCATTCCCTCTCTCAACTCATTGTGTTCTTACTTTTCCTCTACTTCCTAGGCAACGTTCTTAAAAGTATTTCCTATACACTCAGTGTACTTCTTTATCTCACATTCACTCCACAAAATCTATCTTGTTACCAACATTTCACTGAAACTACCTTTGCTAAGATCACCAATAAACTTGATGGTAAATTTAATGGATGAAGTCCAGTATTTATCTCATGTGAAGCCTTGTGCCCTTTGAAGTTATGACTCTATGTTTTCCAAATGTCTTCTTTTTTGCCTTCTTCCTTATTGTTTTTCACAGGATCTTTTCCATCTGCTTATTGCTTTACATGCCATGATCATCAGGATTAATCTCATCCTCTCCAACTCATCAGTTATCATCTGTCTGCTGAAAACTCTAAAATCTATATTTTTATCCAAGATTTTTTTTTTTGGCTCTAGACCTATATATTTAAGCACTTAACTCAATTCCTTGTCTCCCCTTGCACCATTTGGAGGCATCTTTCAACATTTCAAAAGCCAAATCTTTCCCCACCAACCTGTCCTGTCTCCTAAGTTCCCTGTTTCCATGATGATCCTAGTTCCTTTTAGTAGTTCAAGCAAGAGATCTGGGTGACTCATCTGATTTTTCTGTTCCATAAATTTTGTTAATTATACTTTTTAAAATATATTGCTGAGTTTCATTCATCTCCATTGGCATATCTACACCTTTGGATTCAGCCATCAATTTCTGATTTCTACTCCTGAATGAAATCCTTTACTAACAGATGTCACTGCCTATAGTCACCCTTCTTCAACCTTTCCATAGCAACCAGACTTATACTTCCAATATGACATTCTGATTATATTAATCACCCTATCAAACTCCTTAGTATTTGGGATATTTTCCAAATGTCTCATCATGGTTTTAAATCCTGTCCTAATCTTAGCTCTCTCCTCTCCCTCATTATGCCTCACTCCATAGTCTATGCTGCAGCCCTACTATTAATAAATTCCTGGCTTTTCTCTAAGTCACATGCTTCCTTTTGCTTCAAAGATTTTGCACTGCTATGCACTAGGTCTGGAATATATTTCCCTACCCCATCTTTTAGTTCCAGACTGAATGTCAGCATCTTCAGAAGGTATTTCTGATTCATCTACCACCTTCCTCTTATAGAAATTAGGTGTTTCATTCAGGAACCACAACCATAACATTTATTACAATGTATTTTAATTGCATGTTTAGTTGTCTGTCAGCCATGCAAAACTGTATTGTCTTTAAGGGAGACACGATGTCTTTTTTTAATGGTGTTTCTAGTGCCTGACTCCATGTAGATGTTATATCAATACTTGGATGATTGATGTTGGCCAGTTGCCCAGAAACAAGTAGGATAATAGAAAAAAGACTTGTGACAATAGGGTAGGGTATTAAGCAGGTCAGAGAACATGCATAATGAAATTAAATATAAATCAAGAAGTGTTACTGTAAGAGATATATTGACCATGTCTTGAGAATTTATGCTGAAAGCACCTTGCTGATGGAAGATTTTTTTTTTATAATAACATACCTCTCATCATGTTGATCTTAAAGCCACTATTCCCTGTCAAGTGCATAACTTCAGTGACTTTTTCTCTATCTTACTCCAAACAGTTTGAAGAGAGGAAAGAAGTACCACATCCATTTACTGCATTTTTGAAAAAATTAAACTGGCTAACTGATGAAGTAGCTAGGACATATTCTGCCTGCATTTGGTTTTGGAAATGGGTCTAGAGCAGTGATTCTCAATTATGTTTGGTGAAATAGTGCTCATTTATTTGGTAGGCAGGTGTATCAAGATCATCTCCAAATGCCACCTTTATGAGAAAATATGAATCTCATTCTTTATCACTTAGAGAATCTCTCCCCTAGAGAACCAATGCTGGTGAGGAGAAAGTGTGAGATATTCAATTCTTCTGGGTGTTACATATATTTGTGGTCAAGTAGAAAGTAGTGAATTCTTGTTACAGATATCATAAGTAACATAGTTGTTCCATTTCTTAAAAGTACAAATAATAGCCTCTGTTTATGACAAAATTCAGAATTTAAAAAAAAAATATCACTATATAGAATTATCAAATTACCAACCAGTAATATATATTAGAATTAACTATAATAATAATACCTAAATTGAATAAAATGCTTACTATTGGCTAATAACTCTTCTAAGTGACTTTCATATAGTAACTCACTTCTTTTACAGAACAACCCTATGGACAAGATTTCACTCTTAGCCCTGTTTTACATACAGAAAGACTAATGCACAGAACAGTTACTCAAGGAAACACACCTAATGTGTGGCAAAACTAGAATTTAAACCAAGAAATCTGGTAATAGCTTTTGTGTCTTAACCAGTGCTTTATTCTTCCCCTATTCTCCCATATTTTACATATTAAGAAATCAAGTTCCAGAAAGTTTAGGCCAAATTTCCCAAGAGCTTTAATATCTGTTATCAATTTTATATGTCTATGTTATTGTACTTATTTTATTGGTAAATACTGTTAACTCTATAAAGTACTGCTAGTTTCCTTGGAGGAATTTTGGAGAAAGATTAAAATCATGTACATCATAATAGAAGTAAAGCATTCATTCTACTCTATATGTAACATGGAACATAACATAGTCTGATATTTTGAAATCTTTTGAAAATTTTGTGGGTAGCAATGAGAGGACTTTGTGATAATGTAATATCTTTATTGAGCTAAGATGATTAGCCTTTCATGTACATTACAAAGGGTAAGATAACTATTTCGCAGGAAATGTTTTCACAATTGAATTTCATGAAATCTGTATCAAATGCCCTATTACTGTCTAAGCTTCTCTTCTGGGATGAGTAAAATAAGCAAGATGGAATGACCACTGGATAAAGTAGAAGGGTCACTTGCTTTCATATCAAGGGGCCAGGCCTGTAGTGTCTGCTCACTTATTAATGGGTTCAGATATTGTTTGAGTTTTGTATGTTGCTTGACCATACTTTCCTTATTGGAGAAATAAGGAAAGGCACCTGGAGTCATCTACAATGAGATGTTAAGAGGAGGACAGCTATCAGCTTGCTCCATCATTACAAGACCTAGACATCCCAGTAGAATTCCACATCAGTTCACAAGACATAATTCCAACTTCCAACACAGAAACATTTGGGGAGAGAAAGGTTAACTTCAGGGCTCCTCAGAGGCTTGAAGTGGCACATAGAGATATGGCTTCTTTCATAAAAAGATGGATAGAAAGACAGGGTTTGATCTACTGAGTGAGTCTGAAGCCCATTATGTAGAAATGTTCACAGTGCAGAAATTTTCACAATGCCCAAGGAAATCAATCCCTTAAAAAACTATCCAGAGAGCCAGACTGTATCTATCAGAAGCTCTTTCAAACCTAGTGGGCAGGGTCCCTGACTTTATTCCTCATCTGCTATTACACTTCAGTCTTTCTTTGAAAAACAGAAAAAGACTATTTATTTATTTTTTAGAGAGAGTGGAAGGGAGATAGAAAGAGAGGGAGAGAAACGTCAATTAGAGAGAGCAAAATCAATAAGTTGTCTTTTGCATGCATTCCTCCCAGGGATGGAACTAGAAACCCAGGCATATGCCCTGGCCAGGAATCAAACCAGCAACGTTTCACTTCATGCGATGCTGCCCAACCCACTGAGACACTAGTCAGGGCTGTTGCACTTCAGTCTTATTTAAATCTAATAGTAATTTCATTTACCCTAGCCCACTCCCTATACCTGCCACTTGCTTTATCCTGCATTCTACTTAACTCTGTCCTTCAAGCCTACTCTGATCCATGTCTAGATAACTGGACTAACTTCAAAGCTCACCACTCGTTTCCACGCATATATTACCCAATGTCCAACCACTGCAACCTTTTCCATAGTACCTGGCCTGGCTGTATTCTATAACTACACAGCAAAGCATTTCAACCAATTTTGGCATTTATATGAATCAGGACAAAAAGTGGCAAGGCTTAAGCATAATGACATTGCTAATGTGAAGCTATGCTACAATTCATCAGTTCTTTAGGAGCAAAACATGGAATTTAAATATGCATTAGTACATTCGTGTTTTCCTTACTCTTTCTTTTTGAGAGTAATGTGACTCTTCTAGCAATTGTGCTTGTGTGATTGATTGTAACTTGTCTGTAGCTCTCTGGGACCTTCCTGAGAATGAAATCGACCATCTTTGAGTGATAATGTCAGTGGGATAGAATGTGTCACTGGATAATGGTCTCCTGCTGCTGCATAAATGCCAATGCAAAAGCCAAAGGTATTTATGGGGGAAAAGTTCACACGAGGTTAAGATTTTTATTTTCAATGCAAAAGAAACAGAATTTGTGGTCAGTTATTGCTACTATACCATATGCTGGATGTAGAATTAATAAATGTATATAATGTATGCTCAAGGCAGGCTATGATAGTCAAGTGATCAATTCTTATATAAATCCAATTGTCTAACTGATTTAGAAAATTGAGATCTTGTGCGTTTAAGCAAACCCTAAATAAGATTAGTTTCTCAGAAATAAAATAATTCCATAAATAAGATTTTTTAAACACCTAGCCAGATTCTCTTAGATTACATTAGGCACTTTTGAAATTTGTGTTTTTATATTCTAGAAGCTCAAGTTTAACAAATAACGTTCAGAGGCTTAGAAATACTGTTCAATGTATTCTATAATGCAAAGGTATAGATATTAATATTTGTGGAACAAACACAAGATAATTTTCCAAATATAAAAATTAATTTATATCATATATACTGTATCTTGTGAAAAACATTCACATATATTGCAAATGCTTAATAGAAACCTTATCATTATGAGTCTGAGAAGATGTGCCTAATAAAATATACGTGAAATATGTCGAATAGTGTAATGGAGTTATATAATTTTCTTCCCTTGAATTTGGCAAAAATGTCATACTATTAGTTTTGTGTTATACTACAACCTTTAAGATTGGATTTTCTCTGTAGGGAAAGCATTAAATGAAATATAGATCTATAACAAAATATATTGACCAATGAGAAATAATGTGTAGTCTAGGTAACACCATTTCCTCAGAACAATATGGGAGAATAAATTGCTCTGAAATGTGTCAATATAGTAGCTCATTCTGAGTCTTTTGGTTGTGGCAATCATTAAAAAAGAATTTGATATAATTTGTAACATATATATGACTATTTTGTAAACTGACTGAAAGAGGTTAGTAAAAGTTAAAAGTAATATTATCCATTTACATGTAGCCACACCACTGAAAAGTCTGATTTTAAATTACCAACATTTCCAGCCTAGAAATGAAGAAAAGCTCAAGCACCCATTTTGCCCCTGATGATTTGAAGGTGATTAGAAATGTGATAGGAGATGAACACATCTTCAGTTTATGTATGAAAGCCATTATTCACTGGTGCCTTAAAAAGCACCAAGTTCTCATGAAAACTCTTTTGTACATCTGCCCCAATGTGTTTAATTTTAAAGACTTACTTGGGATGTTTAATTCAGACATCTTTTAATTAACCAGAACAAGAAAAGAAGAGGAGCTCTTAAATAATGAAGAAAATCATGGATAAAAAATTTCCAAACATGGAATAAATGAAAACATTTCTTTATAACACCATGTAGTCATTAAGAGATCATTTACTTTTCTATTTACAACTTTAGTGGAAAAAATACACAGTATATTCATTTAAAAATATAAAAACCCTATACATTTTTCAGGCAAAAAGAGAAAAAAATCTGTTTGAAAAGTCTATTGATTCTTTTTGTGTCCTAAATGAGCTTTCCCTTTATATAACAGGATGTAAATTGGGTAGATTCCCAGACTCTGCTGCTTGTTAGATTGTTCTCGTCTTATTTTTCTATGGCCTATATATATGCCTGACTCTCAGTATTGGAACTCAGAGTAATACACAGTCTTTATTAATTGATTGATTATTGCTTTGTTCTTAGGAAGAACTACTGGTATAAGAAAATGTATACAGAGCCTAGATTAAAATAGTCTATTGACTGTGGGCCTCAAGAGGGACAGGAGACAGCTGGTAATGCAGAAGTCCCAATGTGAATTCTACCGATAACTTTATGATATTAACATGAAAAGTTCTTAATGATAGATTAACATTTTGAGATACATAAGTGCCGGAATTTTTTAATATTGTTGTGCTAAATTATTGGCTCAGAGCAGAAATGAGGTAATGTATCTATGGTTTAGATGTTTTTCCTTAGGTTTAAAGAAAGTTCTCACACCTCGATCTACTCTAGCCACTACCATCCCACCTTACCATTTATCTTTCATTCCTGAAGTGATTTAATCATCATAAGAGAGAAATATTGTTTTGTTTAATTTACTGTGTTAAAATTTTACTCTTCTGAAACATGAATATTTATTCATTTGAAATAAAATGTCCAAATAAATGAAAAGAGTAATTATAATTTTTGGACATCATTTATTCACTTCTATGGCAGGATACTCTTAAATTATGAGTCAGAATATCACACAATGTCAAATGTATAACTAATAACATAAACCAGGTTCAGTGAGTTTTGGAAATAAGATGGGGTTTCACTAGCTTAGTGTTCTATATTGTAAGACAAGGTCCTGCAAAGAATAGTGACTTGTTAGACTAGTAGTTGTATTTAAAACAATACTCTAAAAGAATAAATAGCTTTAAAGAATAAAATGTCCCATTAAAATTTACATGACTTACACTTAAGTAACAATATTGGTACATGGGAAATTTTAACCCACAGGTAAAAGGGGATTTGAATGGTAAGATTTGAAGAGTACAGAAAGGCTATCCATTGACCTGTCAATAATGAAAATGATTAATGTATCACTTCTTTAGGTTGAATATTTTCTGTTTCTCCAAATCCTCTTTTATTTATTTTTTTAAAGATTTCATTCATTTATTTTTAGACGAGGGGCAGGAACGGAGAAAGAGGGAGAGAAACATCAGTGTGTGGTTGCCTCTCACACACCCCCACGGGGAGACCTGGCCTACAACCCAGGCCTGTGCCCTGACTGGGAATGGGGCTGGTGACCATTTTGGTTTGCAGGCCAGAGCTCAATCCACTGAGCCACACCAGCCAGGGCCTCCAAGTCCTCTTTTAAACTGTAAATAACAGTGGAGATGAAAGGTAAATTTATAATACTTCAGAATCTGTTTATTTTATCATTTTTGTTTTTTGGTCAATAAGAGCTATTGCAGGCAGCTTAGTAACTCTAACACTTAATTCTAAAGTTGGTGAAGAAATAAGAAAAGGACTAAGCAACAAAAAAAGCAGAGTATAGAAACAGCATGAAAAGAAGCCCAGAACAGCAAGGTGAGAGGGCCAAAATCGAACCTCAGAGCTTCTCACTTTTGACATTAACACGCTTGTATATGGCTGATATTCATTTCAAACCTGAATACTGTTCAACAATAGCATCCTAAAATGACATTTAAGATATTGTTTTATTTTTCCTAGGCATTTCTTAAAAATAAGAGTATGGTTGAGAAATATGAAAATAACATTATGCAAGACATAATTTGAAAGGTTAGAAATGATTATTCACCAATGACTCTAAGACTTGCATTTGGTAGAAAGGTGGCTTTATCAGGAAAGTTCCTGGTTTCTATTAATAGGGTACTTAATATGTAATCACTTTTTGTGTAGATAGTTAAAGGAAAAATCTTAATTACCATTAATCAAAATAACAAGAGCTACTGTTTAATCAACACTTACTTTGTATGAATTACCATTTTAAGTTCTTTTTATGTTTCATCTTTTTTAAGTATAGATATTTAAAATTCTCTATTACTTTCATAAAAAAAATTTAAAAAGTAAAGCCTCATGCAGCAATGCTTCAAGCCCTATATCAATGTAAACTTGATAGGCCTTTTAAGTGATACAGACTTTCTGTTAATTGTGCCTTGTGCATTTCTACACTTAAACTACATCTTATAACACTTATGCTAAAGTCAATCTGTTTCCATCTGTTTAGGCTACACATTGCATCACTTAGTAGCACAAAAAGAACAGTTTTGCTCAGACTCCTGGGACAAAAATCACACAGAATTCATAAGAGATTCAACGCATAAAAATTCATTTCCTGAGTGGAAACGCGGCAATGCCACGTAGCAAAAACTATTACTCTTTCATTGTGTTATAATAAAGAAGTCAAGCAACCATACCCTTTGGGGTGGGACACCTCATCACCTCGCTTGGATACAGTCACAGTGCTCAGCTGTGGCATGTGGAGTTAATTACTCTGGGCATCAGGATGCTGAGCTCCTCAATGCTCTTATTTGTAACTATTTGTACTTTACGTTGTGATGAAGTGAGTTCTTTCACTCTGCACACTCAAGGATTCTGAATGGAGCAATGGTTCTGGCATCTAGATCACAGGATCACTTGCCTCCCCAGGGACACACTTGATCTTGACTGATAAGTCTTCCATCAGACCGCCATCCTTCCCGTTCAGTTGGCTTCAGAATCCAAAGGCCATGATTTCAGTGAGATTTTCAGCATTGCAGTAGCTCGTGCCGCACCTTTTGGATCCATCGTCTGTGAGGCTGCGTCATTCTGGGAGCAATTTCTGCAAGAAGGGTGCAGCCGTGAAAACGCGCCGCTGTGCGGTTCTGTACGCACAGCCACCCTGGCGACTGTTATCTGCTGAATTGCAGGAGCTCTGGCTTTATTGAAATTTGCAGGAATCACTCACTGGCAAAGGACTGCACTAAACCCTTTCAAAATTATTTGTGAAAATACGCTTTGGTGGTAAATAATCGTCATGCGGTAACAGAATGCATTTTCGGGAAATAGAGGCAGAAATGAAAACTGGATAAAATGTTTATTTCATGGACTCATGCCATTTTTTTTTACCTTTATCTCATTTCCATTATAAAACCCTTGCTATTATCTCTAAGCCCCTGATCTCACAGAAGGAGATAGGTGAAGAATTAATTGACGTTCAAATATTAATGACAATGTGATGGGCAATGTTGAGATATATATGTAGGTAAAAATGCTCTTCTTCGTATTTTTTCTTTTGTTTGTACTTAAAAAGGCTCTACAGTAGCTAATTCATTATTTTTAAAGGGGAGCTAGAAGGAAAGAAAGAAAAAAGATAGGAATAAAGACAGACCAAAGGAGAGAGACAGACTATACTATCCAGTGTTGGTGGCCTCTAGAGCTAAAAGGTTGGGTTTGAACTCTGCTTTGTTATCAGATTGTGGGCAACTTATTTAATCTCTAAGACTTCAGTTCACGTCCTAGTGCATGTATATTCACATGGCTTTGTCCCAATGCTATGTCAAAGGCTTTTGTCGTAGTCATTAGGAAAAAAAAGACCACTTCTGGGATATGCTTATGTGTTTTCCTAGGTTGTGAGGAAAGAAAACAGGAAGCCCTGGCCAAGTAGCTCAGTTGTCCAGAGCCTCCCCAATATGGCAAGGTTGTGGGTTCAGTCCCTGGCCAGGGCATGTAGTAGGTGGCAGGTTTGATCTCTGGCCAGGGCGGGTACAGGAGGAAACTAATCCATGTTTCTCTCTCACACTGATGTTTCTATCTCTCTCCTTTACTCTCACTCTAAAATCAATGAACATAATCTCAGATGGGGATTAAAAAAAGAAAGCAAGCAGGAACATGAGCACGCAATGAGTCATGAAACACATCTGTGTTCCGTGTTTTATTTAATAGGTTAGCTATGATATGATATGATGTGCTGGGCCTGAGGGGAAAGCTATGCATTCGTAATCTATTACTTATTACAAATCATCTCAATTGAATGGTTTAAGACAGTAAACATTAATTATTTGAAAGAAAAAAAAATCTGTTGAAAAGTCTCCAAGTGAAATGATGAGTGTAGCGGGGAAGGTGGTATTGACAGTCCTGGCTGATACGTTTGGCCATTCATTCCTTTTTACTATTTGCAGTGACTTTTTGTTGAAGGTTCTAGTGCACCTTAGGACCTAGGTAAATTTATCCTTATCATGTGGTAAATGGGACACGTGGATGAGATTGTCCTGGCTTGGCCGGAAGCTGACCTCTGTATTGTTTAGGTTTTACTTCCACCATAGTTGTTGTACGACACCAGCTAACAATCTACTTCCAGATAGACTCTTGTGTCACACCTTTAAAAAATGCCTTTTGGGAAGGATTTCTTTTGCTCTAAATCCTGTAAGCAGCCCCAAACAATGCATTTTCACTCCTAACTTCCATCTTTAACACACACCTATGTGAATCTCATTGGCATGATTTTTGTGAAAAGAATAGTTTTTAAAATCCAGGTATGGCTTGAATGGTTTATAAATTACTGTCAATATGTCTCTTAAAAGAAAATGAAAAAAATCAAACAAGAATAAGCAAATGATAAGCATCCAGTTCTTGTTATTCTGATGATATCTTTTGGAAGAGTAGTTTCTATGGAGAAAAGCATAAAATGGGACTAGACTACTCCAGCATAATCTATAGGTCAAGTAACAGATAGATCAGTAATTAAACCTCTACCTGCTGGTGCTCCGAACCAGATGCATACTAAACAGCAACAATTCTTTCACACATCCTGGGAAAGCAATGAGCTAAGGAACGTCACATTCTATTGTGTGGCAGATGTGTTCCCACGCATCAGAAGCTGCATGGAACCCTTTTTTTTTTTTTTTCAATTTAGCGATTTTTGTATTGACTTTAATTTAAACTTTGCAGTGCCTCCTGAGATTAGCAAGCTTTTTCTAAAGGGAAGAAAATTAACATGCTTACAGAGCAGGTTTTCCTAAGCTATCACAGAACTAAAGGCAGCTGCCAACTCCCCTGAAACAAAAGCAAGAGCAGAATGGGGTAAAAAAAAAAAAAAGCACTTCAGAAAACCCTATATTCTGTTAGCACCTCCTTCTTAAATTCAAAAACCTTAAACATCAGAACAGACAACCATGAAGGTGACACTTCAAGAAAACTTAAGAAGGTGAGATCTTAAATGGTTTTGCTTGAATTGTCCATTTAATGCATATTTGACCCAGACTAAAAGGAAAATATCAGGTTTTCCTGACAGAATTTCCCAAGTCACTTGAATTTTCTTTTAAAGAAATTTGAGAAACATACATTCCCTTAAGATGGGCAATAGATTTTTTTATGCATGCTCAGGAATTTAAAAAGCATTTGCAGTATTAAATATTTAATAGCTGGCATTAAGTGCATTATTTCCTATTAATTGTCCAGAAAAATATCCATATATATTTTTAAAATACAACTCTTTTATTTTTATTTCTCCTCTCAAACCTCCTATCTTAGTTGCAAAAGCTAAAGATCTGTGTCATTTATAATGGCATTTTTGTTTGAACTTCTCTTTTCTTGATTCTTTGTTTTCTCACAGTTTACAAACGAAAGCACTTGCCATTAATCTCTCTAGACAGAGCATCTGAAGGTCAGGTATTGCTTCCATTAATATCGGTCACTATTTGGAGAAAGGAAAAAAAAAGTGTGTGTTAGAACATTTACGCCAATGCATTTGCCACATTAATTACACAAGTGGAAGGAAACACTTCTACATTATGGAATAGGATTATAAATCAAATTGTTCCAAGTATATCCAAATAAAGATTGAAAACTGACCAGTAGTCTGTGAAATGCATATTCAACCCAGTTGAATCTCATGTGATATGTGCTGTATACTAAAATCTAAGATCCCCTGTGCCCCATGCAAAAATGAGTTTTAAGAACATGAACTTTTAAAATGTAGGGCCTTTAATTTATTGAAGAAACAAAAATATCTACATTGACAGTCTCTTCCTGTAAGAAAAAAATAAAATTAAAACGCTGAAAAATCTTTCCTGCAAAAACCGCCACTAAAGGTTGTACTTTTCTTTACATATGCACTGCTGTGCAAATGTATTAGTCTGTTCATAAGCTTAATCATGGCTATATATCTTCTCCTAATGTGACTATGCATTTTGTGAAACTTCTAAAGAACTATTTCAATTTTTCTATTTTGAACAATAAATGAGCATATTGTTTTTCCTTTCTCATAGACCAGGATATTTATTCAGGTGTTTTTTTAGACACAGCAAGTGCCAGACAATGCCATTTACTGAGACAAAGAAGAAAAAAGCAGCAAGTTTATACGTGTCTGTGGAAGGTGAAAATAAACTGAGAATTAAGAATCCCAGCTGACCATACCATGTTTGATCGGTTATTATGTGATACAGTCAGAGACGACAAGTAGAGAGCTATACTGAGTTGCAGAAGCTCTCAAAAAGACTAAGAAGGAAATAAAAAAGTAAATGCAATACCACTGCAAATGTCGCATTGGTCATTAAATATCCTCCATTGACTGTAATGAGAATGACAGTCCTTGGAACAGGCAGGTAAATTCACTCCTGGGTTTGAGAGGGGTTGCTGAAGGTCTCTGGTCTCCAGGAGCTCCCACCAGAGAGAAAATCACGCTTCCTACTTATGTGCCTTGGAAAGAAATAAAATGAAAAACACAAGGTTGGAGATATTTGAAATACTTTCTTATTCTGCCCAGAAGCTGAGTTTGATCAATAACAAATATAAAGAAAATATTTACAAACCTCTTGCCTAATTTGGTCACAAGTGGACTAAAGTGTCGGAGTCAGTCTAAGGAAAAAATGTAGCAAAACTCTTCAAAAGCAGAAGTCATTTCATATTTCCTTGGCTTTTTATTTGTTTTCTTTTTCCCTCAACCTGGGGAAAAAGCTGATAGGGAAGACAGAATTAGGAAAAACCTGAGAGCTATGTACCTCCAGCAGTGCATTTACACTCAACAAAAGGCAAAATCAAGAAGGAATGAAAGAATCCTTGTAGCACTAAAAGGTGAGCAGGGGATGTAAGAAAAGGTGCACGATGACCCTCAGTATGGTTTCTCTCTATTCACTATCAAGTAATAATCCTTGGGCAAATCCTTGGATGCTCCTATGTTTCCCCATCTTTATTCAGAAAGGGAACAAATCCTGTGGAGTGCCAGGTGGAGATGGGCAAGCCAGCTCATATTTTGGCCATTTTTGAAATCTTGTGTTGAGTGTATTCCCTTACCGCCCTGGCTGGTGTGGGTCAGTGGATTGAGCCCCAACCTATAAACCAAATGGTCTCTGGTTGAATTCTCAGTCAGGGCACATGCCTGGGTTGCAGGTCAGGTCCCCAGTAGGGGGTGCTCAACCACACATTGATATTTCTCTCCCTCTCTTTCTCCCTCCACTCTCGTCTCTAAAACTAAATAAGTAAATAAAGTCTTTAAAAAATAGTTTTACCTTGAATTAAGAAACTCAAATAAGTTCAGGATAATTCCCATGGGATAAGACACACACAAAACTATGATATATGTAAATCATCACTTTTTTTATAAGTTTAAAAAGAATTAATCCATGGTCAGTGCTTGAAACATTGCAAAGCACATCATGAATATTTAATAGCTGCTAGTTAACAATATTTAGTCTATTTCAAAATTAATGAGCTACTTTACTTCCATTATGTTTTCTCTTAACTTTATTTCTTGACAATGACTTAGGTATTTACAATTTAAAATTTGATGCCCTGGCCTGTACGAATTGAGGAGGTGATTTTCAAGCTGGTAAAACAAACCCTCACATTCAAAAGGAAATGCCTGAAGACAAGAATTTGTACAGTAGATGACAGTTTACACACGTCTGAATTCAGCGTCTCCTCACCTCCCTAAAAGTGGGCACAGCAAGTGCTGAAAAAACATTTGGATGCTTTACCTTAAATGTGCTGTGACAACATTTCCAGCATTTTCAAAAATACTCTTGTTCAGCTTCAAGACATAGCTCCAAATTTTGATGCTGAGCAGAGATGCCAGTTTGCTTGCTTGGATTTTAGTCTTTGCATTTCTTGAGACATAGTTAAATGAGATTTAGGAAGACACAATACAAATAGCCTTGCCCAGAAGATTTCCAATCAAATGTCTCTGGGTCTCTTTCCAATTGTCCACATGTACTTTTTACAGTTGTCAACTTCACTCTTCCTTTCATAAATCGGAAGGGAGTCCAGCTTCCCTAATTCATAGATCCTCAGTCCTCACCCCAGGAATGCATCTCTTCTGTACATGACTGAAAATGACTTCAGGACCTGTGCCAGTAGCCTGAGAGAACACAAATAATGACCCTGGAGATATCATCTTCAACAGCCCAGGTGCTGGTAGGGTTTATGCTGTGTATGAGTGACAGAGATGCTGACCGAAATTGTGTGATTTCAAAGGAACTGAGAATTCCCCAAATATCTTCTACAGTATTTTCTGACCACAGAAGTTTTTCATAGAAGGAACAGAAACATAAAGTTTACGACTAAGGAATTTTGATGGGAAACAAGCATGCACTAAAAGGTGCATGATAGTCATTTTATAGGTATATGTTATATCTTGTCATGTGTGTGCATATGTGTGTATAATATATGTTATATACCATACAACCAAACCACTCCCCAGTGATGTGTGTTGCTGTGGGAGAGGAGAAATCGCATGCGTCCCGCAGCTCCAGGCTGGAGAAATGTGGGGAGGACACCACCCCCACACCGGGGGCTCCGGAGCACAGGGAGGGGACGCTGGGAGCATGGAAAGCAGGTTCGGCCTTGGTATGGTAATAAAAACATGTGTTGGTTTCTGCTTCCAGTTCCTGTCACAAAACTCCTGAAACCTTTGTAAGTTCCTAAGTGATAAGAGCACTTAGGAGTGTCTTTTATTTTAATATTTGGTCTTTGACTCTGATTCCTGACATAGGGCTCCTAAAACTCCTGTAATCTCCTGGGTGATAGCAGTATCTTTGTTCTGATGAGGTGACTCTCGGTTGGCTCCTGGGGCCAGCGGGTGACCATGAAGACCATGATGAGAAGCTTGGAATCTCAGCCGGGCAACCCCCACCCCATTCCCTTGAGAAGGAAGAAAGAAAGAAAATGAGATTAATGGTGGATCATGCATATGGGATGGTGCCTTAAAAGTCGCAAAAGCATGGGTTTTGGTGAAATTCTAGGTTGATAAACACACCCACACTGGAAAGGTGCCGTCGCCCCCACTCCGCAGGGACAGAAGCTCTGCTCTCCGGACCTCCCAAGACCTCTCTCTACGTACCGCTTCTTCTGGCTGCTGATTTGTACCTTTAAATAAACTTGAAAACATGTTTTCCTGAGTCATGTGAGCTGCTCTAGCAAATTAATTAAATCCAGAAGGGAGTCACACAGGGGACCTCCAATTTGCAGCCAAATAGACCAATGCCATGAATGGCCTGGGGACCCGCTGCTTTCAATGGGCATCGGAAGTGGGGAGAGGGCAGCCTCATGGAAAGGAGCCTGTGGGATCTGACACTATCTCCAGGGAGATAAAGTAAAGGAGACACATAGGAAGGAAAAAGTCTATGCTTTTTAATACAGTCTTTGTCTTTCTTTGACTGAAGACAAGGATGTCTTAAAACAAAAATTTTAAGTATCAGGCACCTTCATAAATACATGCTCTCATATAATTTTGCCCTGACTGGTGTGGCTCAGTGGACTGAGTGCCCGCCTGAAAATCAAACGGTCTCTGGTTTGATTCCCAGTCGGGGTATATGCGTGGGTTGCAGGCCAGGTCCCCAGTAGGGGGCACACAAAAGGCAACCACACATTGATGTTTCTCTTCCTTTCTTTCTCCTTCCCTTCCTCTCTCTCTAAAAATAAATAAATACATTCTTTAAATAAATTTTTCCAACAAACCTATGAGTATGTACATTATGCTCATTTTACTGATGAGAAACTGAGGCTCAAAGAAATTATTTTTACTATTAACTAAATATGATGACGTTTTCTGCCATTTGTTGGGTGCCTTTATTTCACCAGTGTTTCTCACTACAATTCTTAGAAAGACTCTATGATGTGGGAATTGTTATTCTCATTTTTTGTATGAGAAAATCAAAGCCTATGATGTAAATAATTTACACTAATAAGTAGCAGGTTTGAGTCATGTTCAAATTTTTTGACTCTGAATTCAGTATTCTTTCCACCATAAAGGAAACTCATTTGTACACATCATTTTTCCACAAAAAGGGGTGCATTTCCATTCCAGTTCTCAGAAGGGAAAGAAAGTGGAGAGCATGCCTAGGTTTTTACACCTGCTCATGCAGTTCCTTCAGGAAAGAAGGAGTGTCTTATCTCCTTGGTGATAGACACAAAAGGAATAGAGCATAGTTAGGTCTCTTGACATCATAATTTCAGAGCCAGCCTGATCACCATTTAGTGCCTTCTCTTCTCTCTGGCTCTAAGATTATAGGGACAGAATCACTGGAGCCCAATGAGTGAGGAGGATCATGGAATAAGTCTGAGTAGGGCCTTGTGAACCACAGTATAGAGAAGTGAACAGCCTCTCTCCTGCTGCTCACGGGTGGTTTGATGCCTGAGGTACTTCTAGTCCTCCCACACTGAAACTGTTCCATTATTACACAAGGGATTGGAGGAGAAAATATATATACTTGAAATATGTAAGGATGAAAAAATAGGGAGGTTGCTTGAAGAGAAATCATTGCACTTAATCAGTGAAATAAACTCAGAGCCAAGTATGAAGGTGAGCACATAGCTAATACATAATACTAATATACGCTTTAAATACTGAAGATATTAAGTAGATGTTATCAGAAAAGAGTAACTTTGCTTACTCTCCAACTCTGAAAGTATAATTTTTTTTTAACATAAAAGCCACAACTAACTCTGTCTCAGGCTTTGATGCTCACAGGTCATTGCCATCCTTTACCTCTAAACACCTAATATGAGACCCACTTAAGGGTAGACTAGGCATAAGACCTCTCTCCGAGAAAGGCAGCAGTGGGTTACATGGCTCAGTTCCCAGTGGTAAAAGAAGGCAAAGGCAGTAGCTGCATGCATCATCTTGTTGGGGGTTAGCAATTATCACATGGAAAAAAGAAATGCCCTCCTCAAGGTAGGCAAAGAGAGACAGAGGGAAAAAGGGGAGAAGTACTCATTCTAGGGATATCACAGAGAGATCCACACTGCGTAAGCAATTGTGGAGGCTAGATGTGACGTCACACCATACTCTGAATTAATGAGGACATTGTCATGTCAGCTTTGGATCAAGCATTTACCACACTTAATCTATTGCAGTCAACTGCACAGCTAGACAAGAAAAAATGTTCAATGTCAGGCAACATTTGTAGGAGACCATAATGGAGTATATGCAATAAATAGGTGCTTTAACATAAAATTCAAATTCCCATGCATCCCAGGGCAGTGACCCTTTAAGAACAAATATAGGCCAGGAGTTGCTTTCTGTCCATCCAAATTTTGAAATGAAGAAACTTTTATCTCTGGAGAAGTATTCCCTATACAACACAACTTATAAATATGAGTCCATTATACTGGCTGCAAGCCATATAGGCTAATTTTTTAAAAATCTTCACCAGAGGTATTGATTTTAGAGAGAGAAGAAGTGAGAATAAGAGTAAAACATCCACATGAGAGGGAGAAATATTGATCAGTTGCTTCCTGTATGTGTCCAACCAGGGGTCGAAGCCACGGCCTACATATGTGCTGTGACCAGGCTTGGACTCTGAAAGTTTTTGGTGTATGGGATGACAGTCCTACAAACTGAGCCACCTGGCCAGGGCCATGGAGGCTAACCTTGTCATGAGACTTCTGTTGACTTGTTTTTGCATTCGGCCTGCCAACCACGGACAGTTCCACTGCGAATGAAGTCCCAGATGCAGTCTTTCCTGCCAGCCCAATATTTGTCAATCTCTGTTCCTACCTGTGCCACCATTGCCATCCAGCATTTCCCTCTCCCATTTCTCCTGACTGACATGACAGCATGAGTCTGACAAGCCTCAGCTCTGGCCACAGCTCTGTCCTGGCCATGCCTATGAATAGAACTAAATGTATATGGCCGTGGGGCTTCTTAGATTTGTTCATGTCTACTATAAAGACCAAATTGAAAAAGTTCAATCCTATGTGATTTCTAGAGGGACACAATCTAATCACATTTTTCCTGAACCAATTATCTTTTCACCAAGGCAGGAATTGGATTCATTGCCAGTGGGCTTAACATTTTCTGCCAAAGTGTTTTTTTTTTAATTCCACATAAATCTTAAAAGCAAACCCTGAATTTTCTTTGCAGACTCAAGATTCGTTGATCATGTGACATCATTTATTACTGACAATGCTATTATATATAATGAGTGACCTGGAACTAATCACTTGATCTGATAGGTGCTGGTCGAGTGGAGTAATAATTCTCATCCTTGTTGTACTTGTGCATTTCCACTGCTTTAGGTGTGATATGTTCTACCTTTTTCTAATTTAAAGAAACACAGCCATAGAGGTAATCTGTGGTTTTTGTTGATGTTTTGAAATAGCATTGGCCTAAAAGTTCCTTTGTTATCAAATGGGAATTTATTTCCCTTCACTGGCACAATGCACAACCAGATTATCTTTAAAATATAAATTGATGATTTCTTCTTATTTCCTCTTCCTACTTGTAAATATAGATTCAGCCAGATTATTGCCATGGCAAAGCTGAAGCTATATTAATCTTTTCACCCAGCAAATCATCCTTTACTGGGAAAATCTGGATTGTATCACTTATTTTACTCTTATGTAAGTTCTAACATATACAGGTTGAATATGAATAAACTTTTCTTCTCAATAATCTCTTTTAAATTTTTTCTAAGTTTATTAAGATATAATTGACACATAGCACTACATATGACCAAGAGGTAAGCATAATGATTTGACTTACATATATTTCGAAATATTTCCACAATAAGTTTAGTTAATATACATCATCTTGTATATACAAAAAATTAGTTTTTCTTGTGATGAGAACTCTCAGGATTTATTCTCTTAATAACTTTCAATTTTACTATACAGCAGTGTTAACTATAGCCATCATGTTTTACATTATATCCCAGTTCTTTCTTACTTTATAATTAGAAATGTGTACATTTTTACCACTTTCATTTGATTCACTGAATAACTTCTTAAGACATCAAAAATGTTAATGAACAATTTGAATCATCTATAGTTCAATACAAATGTACATATAGAATGATATTTTGGTTTTATAAGAATTTTTCTATCTACAAGTCTCAAAGCACTGTGCCTAATAAATTCTAAATAAATTAAACCTCTCCCAAGTGTTTATTTGAATGCTTTTTTAAAACAAATATTTATTGGATTATTTTATTTAAAAAAGGTAATTAAGTGCATTTCCATTTAATTTAGGTGCTATCCAATGCATACTTCTGCAGCATATATGAAACTTAAGAACAGTACTTGTACTAGATCATAACAATGTTATTGTCAAAAAAAATCAGCCAAAAAGTGTATTTTCCATAATATGCAATAAGAAACCCATATTCAGTGTCAGCCACAGTCCTAAATGTCACATCAGTATGAAGCCTAATCACACAGAAGGTGTGACTTGAAAAGCCATGGAAAGTGGCTCAGGCCTAAAATAAAACTTTCATCTATCAGTCACCGTCTAAAAATTCTACTCTGAGAGTAACTTATTTAAGTTAACCCCTAAGATTTTTTTTTTTAATATTCGCCTTTAAAAATTCAAATCTCTTTGACAGGGATAAAACCTTATGTCACTTACACTTCAGGAAAAATGATTTTATTTAATTAACACTGTTCATCATGACAGGAAAAACACAGGGGCAGCATAGGGTCACCAGCTGTCACAAAAGCCTAAGTTTATTAGACAATGAAAAGTAGTACAGAAGCTGAGGATACACTCTGCTAGCTTCACAGTTTTCCCAAGATGGTCCTATCCAGGTGAGTGTGTCTCTAATAGAGGATCACAAACTATATCTTGTCTCAGCCAATTTTTCTTCCTTAAACTAATTTCTGTCTTGACTTCTGGGCAAGTTTATCCAAAAGATATGCTTAAGTCCTAGTTGAGTTTTAAATGTAGCCCAAACTTTGGGTCAGATCAAATGGATTTGAATACCAGCTTTGCTACTCAAAGACTGTAGGATTTTGAATAAACTTTTCAGCCTCCCTGAAAACTCAGTTTCCTCAGGAATGATAATTCAATTTCTCTGAACTGTGGTAAGGATTAAATAAAACAATGCCTATTTAAGGCTAAGCAGAGAATTGAGCTCTTAGATGATGTTGATAAACTTTAGTCATTGCTGGACTTATTGAGTCCATGGACAGAGTGGAGAGCAGGACAATGTAAACAGTCATGACAGTGACCTGTGAAATGCAGAAGGGAAAGAGGTAGAAGAGGCCTTTGCAAGAGGGGTAGTGACATAAATCAGACTTGCTCCCAGTGTTTGTCTTGTCTCAGGTGGTTCCAGTACTCAGAATGCTTTGTCTGTCTTTTCATATCCAAGGGCATCCTTGAAAATTCTTAATGGAAGAGAACATTAAAGAGGTCACCCTCAACAAGGCATGCAAGCAAAGGGACCAATTGGAATTGAATCTGTGACTGAAGATTCTGTAAATGGTACTTTGCTTCTGACCCTCTTCTCTTCATTATGGAGACAATTGTTCCAGAACATCAGTCCTCAACACCATCACAAATACAGTCTAAACACCATTTAAAAAATCACACTTTAATGTAATTTTTAAAAATATGAAGACCAAAATAATTAGAAGATAAATAAGATCATGTCAAAATAAAGGCCCCATGGATTCAATTAATAAGAAAATTAACTCATCCAAATTGCAGAGAATCCAGACTTTAAGAAATCATTATTAATTTGTATTTGTATGGGACTGGATATCTATGGGTAGATTCTGTTTTAATCAAATATCTAATTATTCTTATCAAATTAAAAATATCAGTTAAGCCACAGCATAGTGACTTTTAATTCTGCTATTACTTTTATATCTGTTTTTTTTATGATGGTACAAATGAAAAATATTTAATAATTTACTTCAAGATATTCTTTTTAAAATGGAGTAACTCAGGAATCAATGTCTTAAGAGCCATTTAGAAATAAAATTTATATAAGCAGTAAGCTATGCAGATGGCATAAAAGTTTTGGTATCTGGTTCTGGGCACCATGTTACCTAATACCACAATGACAGCTTCCTGTCAGAGGGTAGGCAGCAGCTTTGAGGCCCAGGAAGTATCTATTTACAGGAAGATTGACATCATACATGATTATTCATACACTGACACTAATTGAGGTTATTATTACCTTTCCCTTTGGGCTTTATAATAGCTTGTTTTCCTTCTTCCTGTCTCTACCCATTTACTTTCATCTTCACATTATGACTCTACTAATTTTCCAAATAATTCATCTCCAATAATTGTATTTTCTATTCAAAAAACCTTTAGTGTCACCTATATAACATTATTGCAATCTATCTCCCTGGTTTCAAATACACAATACACTCAGCTATCAAGCCAATTTAAATGACCCATTTTTCTTCATTTTGCCCCCACCTCCATCCTAGGATGCACTTTCCAACTCTCACTTCTACTTAGTAAAGTTAAATGGAAAGACACTACAGGAAAATAATTATTAGTATGGTTTCTGGTGTTGACACAATTAAGATCAAATTGAGGTTCTAGCTGATGATCTTCATTTCATTCTGGAGACAAAATTGCACAGAACACTCTAGCACTTCAGGAAGTAATAGACTCTGTAGCTATGTATCTGGGAGAATAACTTTGACTATTTGTAAGATTGCGGGGAAGGTAAGTGAGTTATTTTATTCAATGCTCTTAGTATAGTACCTGGCACAGGTAGAGAGTAAATTTTATCTATGGAGATGCAACCATTAATAATGTTATCATTACTATAATTATTTATTTTGGTGATTATTTTGGTCATCACTTGGATTAGTGATGATTGGAGGCCCCCCTCCAAAATCTTCTTCATTTATAATGTCAAATTTACCCTTCCTCATCTAAAAGTGATATGTGCACCTATATCATGAGAAGTAGACAAGGACGCATGGTAGTCAGTTTGAAGAGTTTAAACTTTATTTTATGGTGATTAAATGAGTTTTCTGGTAAAATAAGGCCATAAGCAAGTCCATAATCTTTATTTTTTATTATATTTTTCCATTACCATTTAGTCCCCTTATACCCTTTTCCACCCCTTTCCCCAAATCACCACACTGTTGTCCATGTCCATGAGACTTTTTTCCTTTTAGGCCAGTCTCTCCCCCCCCCCCCACCCTCCATCTGCCCCTTAGCTGTCATCCTGCTCTCTACTTATAAGCTCATTTCTTCAGTTTGTTCATTAGATTCCACATATAAGTGAAATCATGAGATACTTGTCTTTCTCTGCCTGGCTTATTTTACTTAGCGTAATGTTTTCCAGGTCAATCCATACTGTCACAAAGGGTAAAATTTTCTTTGTTTTTGTGGCTGAGTAATATTCCAGTGTGAAGTGTCCCATAGGTGTTTTATCCACTCATCTAGTACTGATGGGCACTTGGGCTGATTCCATATTTATGGTGATTGTAAATAATGCAGCAATGAACATAGGGGTGTGTATGTTCCTTCAAATTAGTGTTTTGGGTTCTTTTGGATATATC
Source organism: Pteronotus mesoamericanus (assembly GCF_021234165.1). Classification (NCBI taxonomy): domain Eukaryota; kingdom Metazoa; phylum Chordata; class Mammalia; order Chiroptera; family Mormoopidae; genus Pteronotus; species Pteronotus mesoamericanus. Next base: position 11,129,753 of record NW_026555247.1, on the reverse strand, counting down.
CCCAGAAGTGGGGTGGCAGAGTCAAAAGGCAAATCCATTTTTAATTTTTTGAGGTTATCTCTATACTGCTTTCCGCAGTGGCTGTACCAGTCTGCATTCCCACCAACAGTGCAAAAGTGTTCCCTTTTTTCCATATCCTCAACAGCACTTGTTGTTTGTTGATTTATTGATTATAGCCATTCAGACAGGTGTGAGATGATACTTCATGTTGTTTAAATTTGCATTTCTCTGATGATTAATGATGTCAAGCATCTTTTCATATGTCTAAGGGACATATGTATGTACTCTTTGGAGAAGGTTTATCCAGGTACTTTGTTCATTTTTAATTGGGTTGTTTGTTTTTTTGGTGTTGAATTTTATAACTTTTTAAATAAATTTTGGATATTAACCTCTTATCAGATATATCAGAGAATATGTTCTTTTACTCTGTGGATTGTCTTTTTATTTTGTTGATGTTTTCCTTTGCTGTGTAAAAACATTTTAGTTTGATATAGCCCCCCCTTTTTTTAAAATTTCTGGAATGCAAGGTTGGTACAACATTCACAAATGAATAAATGTGATTCTCCACATAAACAAAATGAAGTATAAATAGCACATGATCTGATAAATAGGTGCAGAGAAAGCATTTGATAAAATCCAGCACCCATTTATGATAAAAAGTCTCAGCAAAGTGGAAGTAGAGAGAACATACCTAAACATAATAAAGTCATATATGACAAATCCACTGTCAGCATCATACTCAATGGCAAAAACTACAAGTGCTTCCCGTAAGAATGGGAACAAGTCAGGGACATCCACTTTCACTTCTATTATTCAACATAGTACTGGAAGTCCTGGCCACAGCAATCAGACAAGAGGAAGAAATTAAAGGCATCCAACTTTGAAAAGAAGAAGTAAGACTGTCTTTATTTGCAGATGACATGATAGTATACATAGAGAACCCCAAAGATTCCAGCAAGAAACTACTAGAACTGATATGAATTCAACAAAGTAGCAAGATACAAAGTTAATATCCAGAAATCGGTTGCATTTTTATATGTCAAAAATGATCTAATGGAAAGGGAAATTAAGAAAATAATCCCATTCACAATTACTTCAAAAAGAATGATGTACCTAGGAATAAATCTAACCAAAGATGTAAAAGACCTGTTTCTGGAAAACTATAAGGCATTGAAGAAAGAAACTGAAGAAGATACATGTAAATGGAAGCACATACCGTGTTCATAGGTGGGAAGAATTAACATCATTAAAATGACCATACTACCCAAAACAATCTTTACATTCACCATAATTCCTATCAAAATTTCAATGATGTATTTCACAGGACTAGAACAAATATTTCAAAAATCTATATGGAACCACAAAAGGTCCCACATAACAGCAGCAATCACGAGCTAGAACAAAGTTGGAGGAATCATGCTACCTGATATGAAACTACACTATAAGGCCATAGTAATCAAAATAACATGGTATTGGCATAAAAACAGGCTCATAGATCAATGTAAGAGAACAGAGAACTCAGAAATAAACTCACAACTTTACAGTCAATATTTGATAGAAGAAACAAGCACATACAATGGGCTAAAGATAGTTTACTCAATATATTGGGGAATTGGGTAGATACATACAGAAAAATGAAACTAGGCCACATACATACACCACACACACAAGAATAAATTCAAAATGGATTACAGACTTAACTGTTAGATCCAAAACCATGAAAATCCTAGAAGAAAACATAGGCAGCAAAATCTCAGACATTGCTCATAGCAATATTTTATTGGGTATATCTCCCCAGTCAAGGGAAACAAAAGCAAATACATAATCTTTAAACACACTACTTAAAGCAGTGTTTAAAGTGTATCAGGAGAGTTGGGGTGAAGACATAACAGTTAGAAGGTTATTAAAAAACTGCAATAAAAGGTAATTTATGTCTGTTGGAAGTGAGGCAAAAAGAATATAATTTCCATATCCCAAGCTTGAATAGAAACAAAATATCAGAAGATAAGGTCATGGCTGTGTATTTATTGTTAGATTTCGGGACTCTCAGATTATTAATAATAGAAATATGTAGCTAGCAATTAGAGAAGAGATTCTAAACGATAAGAAATAAATCAATGTTAGAGGCAAAATGACACATGCACATATTGTTTGAGGCAATAGAATTAAATAAACTCATCCAAAGAACATAGTGTTTTATTGATGTGAAAAAGTCAAGACAGTGGTTAAAAACATCCAGTGTATTAGTGAGAGACTCTAAAAATACGCAGACGAGCAAAGTGTTCTGGAACATAAAAGAGATTTTTAAAGAAGGTACGGCAGAAACTTCGAGTTCCACCTCTAAACCCGTGTTTCTTCTTCCTGGGCCCACATTTCTCATCCCTGCTTCCCGGTTAAATATAGTCATTGAACCAAATTCTAAATAATGGAATCTGAGCAACCTGAAACATGCCACTTCCGTACCTGGGTCATGGAATCTTCCACCTGTTTATGTTTATCCAGCTGGATGACGATTCTTAGAGCAACCTAGGCAACTTGTGGAAGATGATAAAATACTGAAGAGAGCAAAGCTGCACTCTACCTGGGCCCCGGAACGAAAGTGTAAAGCTGACCACATCCCCCTTCCCCAGTCCCAAATTCCTACCTGGAGCCCCATAGGTTCAAGCCATGAGGAAGAATTAAACTTCCAGAGTGCTTAGTCACCACTGAATTGTAAGGTTTTTGTGTCACAGCAGTGAGCCTTCAATAATAGCGAGAAGCCACCTATAAATCCTGACTGAAGAAGATAAGGACTGAGAGGCCTGGAAATTTAACGTCCTTCAGAGAGCAGTTTTGGGAGAGTGATGAGAAAAAACGTATGTTTTTGAAAGTTAAAGAGTGACTGGAAAGTGTAGAATTGAAGATAATGTATGCAATATTTGGAAGGAGGAGGAATTCTATATTGAATAAAAAGTAAGAGATGATGGTACAAATGCCTGAACAGAACACAGGGTAAAAAAAGGCTTTATAAGGTTGTAGAAAAATAACAATACCTAAATATTGGACAGGAGAAACAGTCAATGAGATGGAGAGACTGAAAATGCAAGAGGAAGAAAGATTGACCAAGCAAGGCCACAAAAGGAACAAAGAGACAACTGAAACTGCTGGTACATTTAGCTCTTAGAAGCAGTGCTTTTCATATTCTTTAATAAGTAGGAAGGAGATAATTTAAGAAGAGTGAGCAGATTAGGAAAGAGTGAGGACTCATCACATGAGTGTTGTGAGTGCACAATTAATCTAGAACGTAAAAATGACAAGCTTCCTTTTAGCTCCTGGGGTTGTGGTGAGGAGGAGTTCTTCTCTTTTAAGAATAGTATTTCTACAAAAGAAGCCTTTGATTGTGTCGATACTTTGAAAGGTCTGCATTCTGATATTCCTTCCTAACTTGATGTCAGTTAAAATCTATGTACACAGCACAATGTGAAAAACTTTAGCTTTGGGAATCCTTAGTCATTATACAAATATTTCTTCAGTATCAAACACATGTTAAGAGTACAGACATAGTTAAGAAAGAAAACCAGCAAATAATTAAGCGAACAAATAATTCCAGAGGGTAAGTGTTATGAACAAAGTGATCTGGTAATTTAAAAAAATAAAGACTCGGAGGAGCTGAAAGGAAAGAGATCATCTTTCAGTTTACCCACAATCCTGTATCAAACTATTTTTATTTATAAATTGGTAAATTATGAACGATGATAAGTGAAGCTGTAATTATTTCAATGATTTGTCCAAAGTTACACCATTTTTGCCATCCTAATTTCTGACATCATCTTTATAGTATCTTTAATTTCAGTTAGACCAGGTTTGAACATATATAGTTTCATAAAATAAAAAAAAATTGCTACAAATAGTTTTACAGTATGTATCTTGATAAAATATCTTAACAGTACCTTATTAAAGTAGACTTTTGCTCAAACAATTAGATAGCTTTGAGTTTTGTTATTGATAACATGTATTAAAAATATATGTATGCATACCATAGTTATAGGATGTAAGCATGAATATATATAAATTAATATTTAATAGTGAACATAGACAACATTATGTAACAACATTGCTTTGATTGCTATTTAACATGCTTTATTTATCTTTGTGAAAACTTCTTTCAAGAATGTGTAATAACAAATAACTCATTTTCAAGTACCTTGATTTCAATGCATGTGAGTTTCTGAGAAAATTCTTTTAAAAGCCAGTTTTCTAATATATTTTTATTTCGTTGCTGAAATTATAAGAAATAAATCACAACGACAGAAAATAAGAAATGAATAATAGACTATGTGTGTTTGATGCACCTTTATCTCTAAAAGCACTATTTCCCTTTATCTGCTCTGAAGCTTTAGTCAAATGTCCAGTAGTATAAAATGTTTATGATTTTCTGGATTGGAATTACAGTTTCTTGATCAATTTGATTCAAGCTAGATCCTTGTAACAGTTTTTTTTACATTAATGAATTTAAAAAACTATTGAAGATGCTTAGATTCTTATTTCTCCTTTACATTAGAACCACAGAGACAAGAGGGAAGGGGGGGGCAGGGAAAGGGAAGGGAAGGGGAAAGTCAAGGAACATATAGCAAGGACTCATGGACAAAACGAAAGGGGAAGAGCAGAGGGAGGGAAGGAGGGAGTGGGCAAGGGAAAGTGGTGGGGGGGAGGCAGAGACAAATGTATTTAAAAAGTAAATAAATTAATTAAAAAAATTAAAAAAAAAAAAAAAGAACCACAGAGAATTTGAAAATTTATTCTCCTAAACATAACCATGATTTCACATATTGTATTCATTTTCATAAAAGAATAGAGTACATTTCAAAGAAGTACTTCAATATTCAATGCAATAAAATAATGAACTATTTTAAGAATATCTCGAATTTTAATATCATAAATTTCCTTTCCTAGTCTTCCAAAATAATACAGAAAAATTGAATATTTAAACTTTATCTGTTCTTTTCTTTACAAAAATATTTCCCTGATTTTGAAATACTGTATTTGAATAAAATAAATAATTCCAGATACATTTGCTTTTATGTATTCACAACTTTCATTTTAATACAAGTTCTTAAAATAATGTCATTTTAATTTATTATTTCATTTGTTATAATTTCAACATCTCTCAGTACAAATTGTATATTTCACAAAATGACATATATAAAAAATAGATTTAAATGAAGATTTTTACCAAATTTTAGGACATAAAATGGCTTTAATTTTTAATATACTTTGCCTTACCTATCAACTGTGGGGACTAAAAGAATGATTAATGATGGAAAATGGAAGGATGTCATAAATTTTAATTAAATGTATGTGAATATTAAATATGTTTTTATTAGTAGTACTTTAAATTAACTTTTGTAATAATTTGTATTACTCAGACTCAATATATATGATATAATAACATATGTGTATAATACATAAATTATATGTTTTATATATATGTAAAAAATATATAACACTAAGGGCCAAAACATAAGTAAAACTAAGAAATCTTTCAATCAGATAAAACACCTGTAAGCTTTTCCTAAGGGAAATTAGGAGCCATTACACACAGAGCCCTAAAAAAAATGAAGGAATGTCTTATTAAAACCTCTATAACTTCAGGACCGAAACCAAATATGAACTGGGGATTATCATACATGCTAAAATTTTTTTCATCATTTTCCCTATTTACTGGCCAGTTTTCTTCTCTGATGTTTATATATTAGAGTTTAAAAGTATTTTATTAACTGCTCAGTGCACCAATACAATATATAAATAAAATGCATATTGTATTTACTTTTTGCATATTTCAAAATAAAACATTGGAAGACTTCTAAACTCTTCCCTGCATTATATGACAAATATAGTAGACTAAATTACTGTTAAGAAAATACTTACTTCACCCTTTCACCCCACTTCTACATTCCCTTGCTTCTTGATTTTGAGGTGGGCCATGCAACTTGTTTTACAAAGACTGTGGCCCAGGTAGCTTGCTGGTCTCAGAATTTTGAGGGTCATTAGGAGTGGACCTAAACTATTTCACAGCCCGAAGCCAAGCAGGTAAGTCCAGTCTGAATCAGTGGAGCCTCCGCTAGTCTGGAAACATATGAGTGAAAAATAAATACTTTATTTTGTATACCACTGAGATTTTTGCAGTTGTTTATTACAAAGCAATAACTATAGAATACAAGACCATTTGGGAAAACGAGACCGAACCAAAAATTTTGAAAGAGAAGTAAATAAACAAAACTTATCACTAATGATCTGCTAAGATTATAAATTTTCTTTCAAGTTACCTATATGAATGTTTTTGTTTTGTATGGGTGTCACTGTTCTGTGAAGTGAAGTTGTCACATATATTATCTCTCATCATCATTAAAATACTTCATATGAGATTCATGACTCCCATCTTCTAGATGTGGAAACTGGCCCCGAGAAATTGCCCTTAAACACATAGGTGAAGTGACGCAGATGTGCTGCCTCAGCAGAACCCAGTGGAAATGTATGTCCAGAGTTGAAAAAAGAACTCTAAGTAATACATGACAATGAGGAAAGGAGAACACTTCTGGCTAATAATTATAAAATAGTGCAGGCCAGACAAGCAGTTGTAACCTGGCGTTTATCTTTCAATCTAGGACAGCAAATGAGAATATCCATTCCAATCGCTTCGGTGGTCACATGCATTCATTGTTCATGATGTGCTCTAGATGATATTTTGGTTTCATAGAAATCAGAATTATGTCATGCAGAATGAGAAAAATGATATTACTGCAAAGATACATGAGGGGCATAAAGCCATGAGTACATAAAGCACTTCTAAGAAACACTTTTCACAGTCTCATTCTCTCTAATTGTGTATCTATTTCTAATATCTGAAGTTCTACTCCTTGTTTCTGACTGGCCAGTCCATCTTGAATTCTCAAGTTAAAATTAGAGAGTGATACATTCTGTTTGTCTTAGTAAACTCTTACTGTTTTAGAGGTAGGAATGATTTATTATTGTTCTAGAAAACAGAATTTAGCATACAGTCTTATTGTACTAAGCTGTTTTATAAATGGGATCCCATTGGGTCAAATCAGGTGTAATTAATAGCAATTTTGATCAAATACTAGCTAAGCCAATCTGTCTGAACAAGATACTGTGGGTAATACAACCGGGATGGCCTACTGGATACCACAGCTATTGATCATTGTGCCTAATGTGCACAGTTACAGCAATACTAAAGGGCAGACCACCCTGAGAAGAAGTATGTGATATTTAATTCCTCACACCTAAGTCTGTGCAGATCCAATCAGGTTCTTCTAGCTTTTGGTACATTCTGTTTTTCTAAAAACTGACTAGCATTAAAAAAAAATCAGAAAACTAATGTCTCCAAATAATTATGAAGATCACACATTGCATGTAAATCTTACTCTTATAAAATTGGAGTTTCAAAACAATTGTTACTGCCTTCTGATTTTTATCAGCTTCCAAAATATGAACGTTTTTCCCAGAATAAGGATATTTTTAACCACGAAGCCAAAATAACCCTTTGTTGGGCAAGAGCACCAGTTTGCAAGGGAAGTGTTACTGTAAAACAGGCTTGTCAGTGGTTCTGCTGCTTGTTCCTTTAAGCCTTCTTCAGATGCCTGGAGATTAATTTGCCACCAGAGCAACTGACAAGCATTCATTTACCGAATAATGATATTCTAAATTCATAATTTATCATGTTATGTGATGTCACTAATTAGATAAAATTATAATTTACAAGAATGGAAATTCCTTTCAGCTAATCACTGTTAGTGGTTTGAGTAGCTGGGGGAGGAAATGAACATTTTCCTGTACAATGCGTGCAAGAGTGTAGAGTCTGGATAAAAGCAAAAGCCAGGGTCACATCTGTTCTTACCGTCATCGTATGAACCGCATTATGAAGGGCTTATCCATAAATATGAAGCTGCAAGGAATATTAAGGTACTTCAAATGTGACCTGTATGGGTGTTGAGAGAGAGCATAAACATTGTGAAATATACTCTAGGAAGGCCAGATGTATAAGAACAAAAATAACAAAACAAAGAATGTTGTGAAAAGCCAGTCCAGAAAAAGAATCAGAGAGGTATTGTATCTAAAAGAATCAGAGAGGTGTCGATATTGAGCTTATGCTCCAGTCATCATGGGAAAAAATGATAGTAGTATTGATGCTGACTTTCTGAGAAAATATTAAGCAACACAAAAAAGTGTCTGAGACCATTTCAAAGTCCAAGTGACAAAGTATGAATGGAAAGTTAAAAGATCTTTCTAGTTGCATTTTTATATAAATGTAAAAGTAGAATAGATATTCATACCTTCCCCAAATTGCTGGAAATAATTTTTTTAATCTGCCACATTAGAATTTGTGTCTATTTCCCTGGTCAGGTGGTTCAGTTGGTTGGAGTGTTGTCCTATTCACCAAAATGTTGTGGGTTCGATTCCTAGTCAAGACACATACCTAGGTTGTGGGTTCGATCCCTGGTCAGGGCACATATGGGAAGCAACTGATTGATGTTTCTCTCTCACATCAATATTTCTCTCTCTGCTTTTTTGCTCTCTAAAAATGTCAATAAACATATCCTCAAGTAAGCATTAAATTTTTTGTGTGTCTATTAACATTTCCTGAAAAATAAACTCCAAATTCATGATATTCATGTCAGTATATAGGTAAGGGCAAGTGGGAATTATTTAATTTAAGCAAAATATTATATTATTAAATTAATTTGATTCTTTAGAAGTAGATTATTTATATTCATGGCGACATTTTCCAGTGGAATAATGGGTAATTTTGTTAATCAGTCATATTTTATGGGACCTTAATATGCTTCCAAAATGAACTTGAGCTTTATATTGCTATTTCTTACTCTTTTAAAAGTATGGCTTTTCAATGTTTAGTTAGAATATAATAGACATATGTTGAGAACTACATTATACATCCGCATATCAGAGATCTTCCCCAGCTTAAAAATGTGTGTTTACTGTTTATATTCTCTAATTAGTACTCAGAAAATAATACTTTTTAAAATCTGTATCATACAATTAAATTTCCCAAGCTGCATATGTTACAAACATTCTGATATTCTTCTTTTTCCTCCAAAGAGAAGGTTTAGCTTCCCAGTTATAAATCCCTACTTGGTGCAATGTGCAATGTTAAAGGTCCATCTCCTAACCTAATTCATGCATGTTACTTTAAGTTCTTGGGACTTTTTAAAGTCAAATTGTATAGCAGTAGTAAATGAATTAATTCCAGACTGTGTGTGGGTGCATGCACCAAGGTAAATTTTATGATGAAAACAAAACAATACCAGAAGGTACAAGATCTATTAAATCTGGTCAGGAAGACAGATGGCTAAATAAGTAACTGTTCTACAATATGATACATTTTACAGAGGGTGGGTATAAGGTATTTGAGAGCCCAAAGTTGGAATCTTTTAATTTTGCAGAGGTGAGACAGATTCTTGGGGAAGCATAACAAAAACATGCCATTTGAGTGGAGTTGGGAAGGATGATTGTAATGTAGTTGAAGGATAAGAAGTAAGAAGAAGAAATTCTGGGAAAAGGGAACCAACTATAAAAAAAGCACAGAAGCATCAGGGATAAACGTATGAACTTTGGCATAGAAAGACTTGAATTTTATCTAGCTTTTTCCACTTATTTTTTCTGCCACATTGAGCAGCTTTTATGCAGACTTTATTTACAAGCTTATATTTTCCTTTTAAAGTTAGGATAACTTTAAAGTTGAGCAAAAATTAAGTGAGATATAAATATAAAATATTTGAAATATCCCCTCTTATGATTCTACCTTCCAAACACTCCTTCCAGTCCCCATGAAGGTACTAAGGCAGGTAATGTAACTAGAAAACTAGGCAACAGTTCGGGACACTGTGGTGCTGTGAGAAATGAGCCCCAGAATGATAGCAGGATGTCGGTGTTTGTGGTAACAGATAGGAGAGCCTATGAGAGAATTCAAGCAGAGAACAGATGCGATCAGATTTTTGTTCTAGAAATTGAATACTGCCGGCAGTGTGAAAATGAACACATGAAGGATGTGAGGAAAAACAGAGATACCATTGAAATAATGAGGGAAATGAACCAAGGACACACACATATACATCAGAGGAGAGTGAGGTAGCGTGTTCACAGTGTGAACGACTGCCTGGGGACAGAGAAAACAGGTGAGGGAGGCCAACAGGGAGAGGTGGAGTCCACAAAAGGCCCCAAATGTTTGAATCTAAGAACTCTGTAAAATAGGGAACAATTACAGAAAATAAAGCACAATATACCACAAACTGTAATATGGTTCTAAACTACAAGGGCTATAGGATCCTTAATGCAAGTAGTTAGTAGAAGCTAGGACAATAAGAAGAGTCATTTTTTTAAGAGAAGATGGTCCTGAGTTGATTTGACAAATAAAAAAAATACACATAGGTGACCAGTGAAATAATGGATTCGCAACAGAAATGTGCCAGACTGAACTGACACAAGTAGAATGCCATCAGTTCATCCTTTATGTGTTTATTTATATATTTATGTTGTGCCCAGTTCCATTTAGGACTGAACACAGCTAGTGGTTTCTATATACCAAACCATAGTTGGAAAGAGTTAAGAATAACCTAAAATACTAGGAGGAAAGGATGCATTAGAACTCAAATTCAGATAATACAGCACAGCAGTACATAATTTGCCAACAGTTGAGAAACAACTTGTTTTCACTGGTCATTTTGAGCAAACAGACTTGGAAACTGAGAGGTAATCAAGCAGGATATCAAGTGGGTGTCAGACCATGGAATAATAGACTTATCATACTCAAATTACAACCATAGATCTATTCTTTGAAACAAAATTACTTACAGAGATATTATTTTCCCATGTGTTATATTTAAACAACAGTGGTCTTTAAATCACCTTTACAAGGAGTCATGTTTTTTGTCTTTGCTTTTCTTTCAGATGAAGTCTAATTATGTTTTTTTCTTTCTAATGGAGACTATATATGGAACTATAACACTTAAGAAAAGTTAAATGTTAATTTATCAACTAAACAAGCAACCAATGAAATTAATATGATTTCAGTTTATGTCAATAAATCTGGAAATGTGAGGGATTCAAATCACGTGATGTGATGAATGTGAAGTAACTACAGACATTGCACCCTGCCAGAAAAGTTTCGCAAGGGAACATGATAGTTGCCCTCACATACTTGAAATTATTTAATCAGAAACTAGGATTCTGTGCTTTATATGAGCCCAAATAGTAAAATAAGTTTTTGGTTGGAAATCAGAGATGTTCATTTTATTAAAAAAATATAAAAACTTTAAAAAATCTGTCTATGAATGGAATGGTTTGCGTCATGTGACATTCCCATCCACATTTATGTGAACTCACAGAAAGCTGAGTGACCCCTTTTTTGGAGTGTGATAGAAGGAATACATCCCAAACTGATTTGAGGAGCTCCACCATTCACTAGCAGAAACACTGACATGGGTGTTCATACTTTTGGTATCTCAGGGTCAAACTGGAAGAAAAAAATTTCATAATGTTGAAGTAAATTTATGATTTTGCTTTGTGCCGCATTTATAGCCATCCTGGGACACACGTGGCCTGTGGGCCTCAGGTTGGACACCCTTCGCTTATACATTCTATTCCTCTTGAACTTCTTATTCATGGTAAAAAGGCAGAAATACCACATTCCTGCAGGGTCATTGTGAGGAACATACATGATTAAAGAAACAGAACGTGTGTAATATAACGGGGGCCTTAAAAATGTTAATTGCAAATGACTCTGAAAATTCAACTGAATTTATGTCAGGCAGCAGTTAAAGGATAGCTTGAGGAACAAAGCAGTCAGGTTTTAAAATATCTGTTAAAACATTTGCAGATAAAGAAAACTGTATATGCCCCCTTTTATGTCTTTTATGTATTTCATTAAGCTTTATAGTTTTCATCATTTATATTTATTTATATATTATATAAATTATATTTATATGCAATTATGTTTTTACAATTGTTTTATATATAAATTATATATTTTTGATATACATAGTATAAGTATATAAATAATATATAATTAATAAATGATATAAATAGTATAAATAATATGCTCACATAAATTAACAATTTCATAATTTATAATATTAATAGACACATATACACAAAACATCGGCAATGACAAATCTTTCTCACTTTACCTAATCAAAAATCAAGAGCAGAAACAGTATCTCACTTGAGCATTAAGTTCACTTGTATACAGCGACAATGACAAACAGTTCATTAATTAAGGTAGTAATTTCTCTCCCAGATAAAAGAAACTGTAGTAGACAGTCAGCGGTGCTATGGCAGCTCCCTGTTCATCAGCGCCCCAGGCTCCTTCTCTCTTGTGTTGCTAATGACTTTTAGTGTATAGTCTCATGGTTCAAGATAAGTGTTCATTTTCTAGACATAAGTTTTGCATTTTAGTGATTGGAAAGAGGAAAAAACAGGGATCTAAGTAGCAGACATTTTAGAAGTTGCACACAATGATTCCATTTACATCTTTTTGGTCAGAACATGGCCATTGATTATATTCACAAGTGATGCTGAGAAATAGAATCTTTTAGCTGTCCGGCAAAATGTCCACTTAAAATAAGGTTCCTATTGCAATGAAAGGAACAAAGAATATAAGATTAGCACTTCTGCCATGGGTGAATATGCTCAAAAATAAAATTTTCTTTTCGGAATTAACTTTGGACCTGTTTCAACACCGGAACTTAAATTCCCAGTTTCTTAAAATAAAGTATGGCCAAATCACTTTACCTTGGAAAATTTTCAAAAGAGGAGTGATCAGTAACCCAAGGAGACCTCAGGAGATGTCATAGGACTCTCATTTTATCTGATGCTCAGAAATATGATTTGCCACCATACTCACCAACATGAACTATCTTCCTATATACTCTTTCCTTGAAAACCAAATTAATGCATTTTACATGGAATTATTATATATAAATTATTTTGAGACTTGAAAACCATCTATCAAATAAAATTCTCTTAGTTGTAGAATAGTATTTTTCATGTAATATTTCATAAATAAAAATTTATATGTAGTCAATTCTTTATTATTTGTAAATGCCATCAGCTTACAGAAGGTATTAAGTCTAATATAGTTGGTTGGAGGACATTTCATTTTAAAATGGTTTTAACTGAAGTAGAGGAACTGTACGGGAGGAAGAAATAATTTTCTCTCTACTCTTCTAAAGTCTCTGATGGGAACCCTATAACACAAGACAAGAGAAAAGCCGAAGTTTATTAACATGCATACTTTGTATATACATGGGATATAAGGAAAACTGAGAAACTTCTAGAATTCAGGCTTACATGTTGTCTTCAGGAAAAGAGAGAAGAGTATGGGAAAAGCTAGTTGTGGGGAAGTGACCAGGAAAAGTATGGTAAACAAGAGCAAAGCTCATTATACAGGTTTAAGTTGGTGCCTTCTCTATTCATAAGAGTTGTGATTTGGTCACCCTTTCTTCCTGGTACAGAGAGGAAGGTGTCCTAGAAATGAAAATTTCCTTACAAAAAGGTAACTTCCACTCTATTTTCAGAGCTCCTCCTATGAATCGTGTTTCTCAAAAATAATCAGCTCAAAATAATCCTTATGCCAAAGAAATATATTTTGGGGTGGCATATTCTGCCCCTGGTCATTCACATAAACACTGATCCAAAATACAGCATTGTTTATTTAAAAGGCTAAACATAACCATCTTGTCTATTCAGCTGCTATTTCTTCTTCCTTATTGTGCATTTTCTGCCAGTGTTTGTTACAATGAAACCATATGCATGATTATTGAGAAAAGATAACTTTAATCTGTATCCTACAAAATAATGATTATGCATCAAAGTAAAACATTTTACTGTATCTGATTTTTTTAAAAAATTAACATTCTCAGTTAAAAAGTTTTTTTTAATACTTCACAATCATTTAAAAGATATCAGCCACCTAAAAGTTTATTAATGTAGAAGCCATCAAGTCTTAATTTTTTCTTCCTGTATATTTATTTTGTGAATTATTTTAACATGTAGATTTATACTGTACTATAATTTACCCTGTCTACTTTATTTCAATAAATATTTATAAAATATTTTCTTTAAAATTATAAACATTTTTAACTGCTCTCAAATGAATAAGGTAAATCTGGCTTTGAAAAATATCCATCCTATGCAATGTTAAAAAGAAATTAACTATTGATGCATGAAAAAACATGAGGGAAAATTCAGTGCACATTACTAAGTGAAGGAAGCCAATCTGAGAAGATTAGATACCATATGAGTTCAACCATATGACATTCTTGAAAAGACAAAACTATAGACACAATGAAAAGGTTAGTGGTTGCCTGAGGTTGAGGACAGAGAGAGGAACCGGACATCCAGAGAGAATTTTTAGGCCAGAGTAAATTCCGTAAGAATAGATACATGTCATTACGCATTTGACCAAACCTACAAAATGTACAGCACCAAGAAGAACTGCAATGTAACTTATGGACTCCGGGTGATGATGATGTGCCAATGTAGGTTCATCCGTACCATGTACCTACAAATGTACCACTCTTGTCCCAGATGTTGAAACTGAGGGTGGCTACACATGTGCGGGCACAGACAGCATATAGGGAAATTTCTGTACCTTATCAATTTTGCTGAGAACCTAAAACTGCTATCCCATGTCCCCAACATATAAAGTGTTAATTTTTTTAAAAATCCACATTGATGCACAGTAATTTAAAATTATCTGTTCAATTTTCTTCTTTATTTCATACATACTTCAATTTATTTGGAAAAGAAAATTTCATATCATAATAAGATAACTTTAGAGGAGATAGAAACATTCATTATCTGAAATATAAAAATGTCTTAGAACAAAAATATATTTTAAAAGAAGCTTTAGAAACATGCTTAACATAAATGGGTGTTAAATCTGCATTGAACTAAGTGTTATTAGCAAGTGATAAAACTCTAAAATTAACTATAATGTCATATGTTTAAAATGTAGAAGAACTCTTAAGCACTCAGTTTCCATTCTTTTGACTGTAATGTAATACAATGAGAACTTCATTATAATGTAATGTTCAAAACATTCCTGAGACACAAGAATTATCTCCCAGTTAAAAAAATTATTTTGCTGTCAAGCTTACATTACAGTTTATAAACAGTTTCAGATGAGAGTTCTTAAAGATTTTAATGGCATCTATCTTCAAAATAGCTGCTGTTCATTTCACTGAAAATGTATTATGTTTCAAAATCTAACCAACTGAAAACATTTACAATTAACAACATAAATACACTCTGATTAACAGAGTTCATTATCTCTCAAGAAGACTTCAATAACAGCTCCTAATGGATCTCCCACCTCAAACTCCCTATAACTCACAACAAAAAGTATACTAATAGGATAAAAATTGGGGACATTTTAAGATAATTTTTATTTGAATATGCCAAATTAGCCAAGACAATTTTGATTTGTGTTCACTGTTGAAAAGGAAGTTATTTTTGTCTGCATGCATCTTTATTCACTATATTGAAATTCTAAGCAGAGAAAATGATAATGACTATCATTTACTGAGCACATACTAAATTCTAAATTCCGCTTTCTGCATTAATTACTTTGCTACATTATCTCACCTTATTTTTACATATAAGAAATCCATTCTTCTGGAACAGAATCCTACAGAGGTTATTAAACTGACCTGAACTATCATTGCTAATAATCAATGGCTGATTGTGATTCAGAGCTAAATGTGTTATTCCAAATTTTTTAAGCATAAACTACTGCTTTTCAGATGCCTTTGACGAACATAAAACTTAAAAATCAATCATTTTAATGTATTTGTATAAACTGTTTTATAGAAAGGTTCTTTTGCTTTTAATTTTATATGTAATATTTCTAAACATTGGCAACTTGTACGGTATAATTAAAATCAAAGTGAATTTAAAACCTATTCCCTAGCCCTGGCTGGTGTGGCTCAGTGGATTGAGAGATTGTCTAGAAAAACTGAAAGGTTGCAGGTTGGATTCCCAGCCAGGGCACATGCCCTGGCTGTGGGCCAGGCCCCCAGCTGGGGGCAAGGGAGAGGCCACCAGCCCATGCTGCGCTCCCTCTCTCCTCTCTCTCTAAAAATAAATAACTAAAATCTTTTCTTAGAAGTTAAAAAAAAAGAAACTTTTCCTTTACAGTGACTATGTAACATGGTTAAGATGATGGATGTTTTCACAAAATAAGAAGCACTTGGGAAATTTATTAACCAAATTAAGATGAGACATAGCTTAATAAACTGAGTGATTCTCATTGCAACATAGCTTCCTTTGACAGATATATTTTGCACCAGTCCTAAAGCAGAGAATATCTATATTACCTATTTTTCTTCAAATATTGGAATACTATGGAAATTACTAGGATTTTATGGATTTACCACTTCCAATACAAAAACTAGAGTGTGTTTAAGGTGCCCTAGGGCCTCATCAAACATTTGTCTTCATTGTGAGCCTCACATTTTGGTTACATTTGAAGTGCCTTTCCCCATCCATTATTATTAGTTTGTGGAGAAACTGGATGAAAATGATTCTGTGCTTTGACTTTATTTTACCACCCTTTACTAAGCAATCTGCTAATAGCATCTTAAACATATTTTAATAGGAAGAATTTATATGGCATGTGGTTAATGAATGGGGAGAGGACAAGCTGCTGGTATAGTGAAGATTCTGTTTCTGCATCTCAAAGCTGCAGTTTTTTCCTGTCCAGTGGATCTTTATCCTGGGAGAAAGTGGGCTGGAGCTCTACTATTAGTTGGTTATGTGCCCTGTAGCAGAAATTCAATATTTTAGGGTCTTAAGTTTCTGACTTATGGGTGATAGAGTTATGTAGTTGATCTCTAAGTTATCTTCTAATAACATCATATAAATATGATTTCTTTCTCATGTTAAGAAGAAAGTGGATGTTTAGTGTATTACCCTTTATAGATTGAGTTTCAATTCTATTTAATAAATATATGCTAATCAGTGACCATTTTCTAGCTATTATAGAGAAAACAGAGATAAGGGACTAGAGTTGTTGGGGAAAAGGAAGAGAAGAATAAAACAAATGTTTTAATAACTAAATTACAGGATACATAATATCATAGATACATATTTACTAAATGCCTATGAGGGTTCAGATGAGATAGAAACTATAACTTCAGACAATTTTTTATGTGGAAATGATGTTGGAGATAAGTCTTAAATGAAAAGATCAAGATTGAAGTAGAAGAAAAAGTACATGAACTGAAAAAGTAAAACATGAATCTTGGATGTTTGGAAAATGTTAACTAATCCTCTGAATCTGAACTCAAGGAATATTCTAAGGGAGAATATGAGATAAAATTAAAAATCTTCACATCTTTTGAATAATATAGTTTAACTTAAATGTTAGAAAGATTACTTTGGCAGCAAAATGAAGTTGAATTGAGAGGGACAAGGGGAAGAGATGTCAGTTAAGAAGAATGATCTTAGTCAAGAAAAGAAATAAGAAACACCTGAATAATGATTAGATCAGTGGTACTCTCAAAAAAGAGAAGAGGACAAAATGGAGGAAATCTGCCCGAGAGAACAAGAAGGAAAAAAAAATAAAGGATTAGCCTAGAGTTCAAGCATGAGTTACAGAGAGATGGAGAAAAGCAAATTGACACAGAAATAATTCATGAAATCTTATTAAACCTCAGAACATGGAATTTCAGAAGGAAAGTTACCACCAAGAAGCCAACAAAATAAACGTAAAAAAGACTCACAATTAGATGACATTGTTATGAAATTCTAGTATCTCTGAAATAAAAGTACCATCTTAATGGCTTTAAGAAAGCAAAGAGGAGAGATAATTAATCTGTAATTTATTGAAGGTCACTTAGTAAGTTATTTGTATTTAATTAAATGTTGGTCTGACTTCAGTGCCCAATCATCTACAATCAGGAGAGACTGCTCATTAAAAACAAATGCACAAAATTATCCCTTTTGGTATTTTTAACTTATTGTTTGATGCTTCACAGTTTCCACATCTGGATAATCCTATCATCTGTCATGAAAAATTATCTGTAATTTTATCAATCACAAGTTGGCAGTTAACCAAGATAACATTATGTAAATAGCAAACATTTAGCAATCAAAGTACTAAATAAATTGTGAGAACCTAAAATAGAAGAAATGGCATTTTGACTTTCAAGGTAATGTCTTGAATCTTAGAAAACTCAAATTATATTTTGATCTTTCAGAGAAGCATTTAAAAGAATGTAATAAGTGGTATTATTTAGCAATACACATAAAGAGCTACTTATTTTACTATTTGTAGGATTCTGTATAGCAGACTTCTGTTTTTCTCTACACAGTGTATTATCATCTTTCTTCATTTACCTTCTGAGCAGTCCTTTACTCAACATCCTTTCGATGAAAATTCTTATGCTGTTAGTGTATTCTCTCAGTTTCCTCACTGCCAGAGATTTCCTACAAATCATCACATTAATTTGGACTCTCTCCAAGTTCCGGTGCCCACCCAGCTCCTGGCAGCAGTCAGGACCCAGTCACAGATTCGGGGCCTTTCCGGGTGCCTTCTGGCCTAAGGGAAGGGCGCAAGCTCCTAGAGAACACACTCCTAGATGTGAGCCCTGAGTGCTTTTATGGGCTGTGTATGTTTTTAAAGTGTCTACATGTTTTATTTACATGTTACAGCAAGCCATACTATTTGGTTAATAAAATTATGTGCATTTTGTGAGACATGTTTAGGTTATATAGTTAAGAAAAGAGTTAGATTGGAGCTGTGACCTAGACGCCTTACCTGTAAGCACAGATAACTGTCACCCAAGTGGTTACTTTGTCTACATTAGCAAGCAGCGCAAGGTCCTTCATCACTGTTGACCTTAGTGATTAAAAATTGATTGTGAAAACAGCTAAAGTTTTTCAGCCATTTTGCCTGCAACTCAATCTACAACTTATCACTGCAGTCATAAATGCTATAGATCCAAAAAAATTTACAAAAATTTAACTCTTTTTCTTGTAGCAAATATTTATGATAGATAATGAGAAAATCAAGTGCCCAAGTGCCCATGTTGTAGGTAGTCAGATAGGAGTTTACTGTGCCAACATCAGAGAGATGGGTGAGGAAAATATTGAAAAGACACAAATCTCTACTTTAGAATCTTAGTGTCATTCCATTGACACCTGGCTTTATTTTGTCAAATATCCTAAAAACCCTAAAACTACTTATCTTACTTTTTGATACTATTTGCCATGATTAAAAAATTTCACCCATTATATTTGTGTCAATTTCAAAGAGTTCTCAATGACTGGAATCATTGAATCTTTATACGACGTGTGTGTATATGCGAAGCATGCATTTACATAGTGGCGGATATGATCATAAATTATGTATGGAAGGAAGCACCATATTTATTTTCTCTATTGGTAGAAATTTTTACTTGAAGGGTTAACACCATGCAGTTGAAATTAGATTGACTCAAATATTAATAAAGCATACCTATTTTTGTTTTCATGAGTTTTTTAAGTCAACTTCTTTTTTCTTTATTTTTATTGATGACATTATTGCCGATGTCCCCATTTCCGCTCTCATTGCCCTCTTCCTCCCAGCCCCAGCTCCTCCTCCCCTCTGAAGCTGCCAGTTTGTTCCATGTATCTATGCCTCTGTTTCTATTTTGTTTTTTCAAGTTTATTTTGTTCATTAGACTCCACATATAAGTGAGATCATCCAGTGTCCTTTTCTGACTGGTTTATTTTACTTAGCAACTTCAATTAGGCCTGCTTTAAAAAACCTGAGAGAATGAAACTAAATAACTAAATACAATAATAGATTTTATTCACCTTCAATTATATTCACTCACTGATGAATTCTGTGAGACAACAAGCCAATAACAGTTACGCAGCAAAGATGAGGTGAGTGATGAGGTTACAGCCATTGGGTGTTCGGACCTTACTGATTTACTAGTTTTTACATGGTAACCATTAAGAGCTAACAAACTGAAAAAATAATAATAATAATAATAATAATTCAAAGTGAACTGAAATACCAGGTCCAGCAGATTTCATTTGACTGAAGTTCACATGTTGAATCCAAGTATAAGATTTACATATGTTACTCATTTCCCTATTTTAGAATCTGTATGTTCCACTTCTATTGAGGTATATTTAGCTTATTTTATTTTCAATTACTACTCTGTTTTAAAAAAAAGTAGGAGCCAAGTTACAAAAAAGGAAAAAGGGGACTATTCTAATTCGATTTCCTCCCATTAAGTCTATGGTAAAGGGGTAGGATAAATTAATGGAAAGCAATTTGCAATAATCTATGTAGTCAAGATATCCATGCCATTTTCTCAGCCTCCAGCAAAAAAGACATAATTAGATGTGGAGCATTAGGAGATCCACTCCCATAAGTAGCATCAGGGTTATCAAAGCATTGTTTTATTTAGTAATTTAAATGGTTAGGTTGCTCTTAATCATAAATTATAAAGATAATATAATTAGTTAAAAAAAGAAAAAATTAACTTTTTTGGAGCATCTTTCCAATATTCACAAATATTTTAAACAATAAAAGTAGTTTCTTTTACTTTATTTTAATTACTTTTAGGCTGTATTGAGGCAAAATTATGCTTCTAGTGAACCTACAAATAACCAGTCAGAGAGAAATGTATACACATTCAAGGCTGAAAGTAGGCTACAGCTTGTCATTCTAACCACAGTGCACAGACCGTGACATATGCGGTGACCCCGTGGTCTTACTGTGAACATTGTTGCCATGCTAGTTATTCTAGGGTATAACTCCTACATATCTAGGTGTAGGAGTTTTCGTAAATTTTGTTAAGTGGATGGCACAATTACTCAGAACTAGTTCAATATAAATAGCTTGAAGTAGATTAATTAGACAGTTGCTAAAAAAATCTAATGTGGAAAAATAAAACATCCCCAAAGAATGCCATAATATTTTCCTTTTCAACTTACAATATATATCCAGTTAATTAATTGGTTTATTAGAACTTTTAATAGACAATAAAATAATTAGTGAATGCTGCCAAAATTTTAGTCAGGTATTTATATAATATAAGCATATCACTGCTTAATGGCACTCTATGAGCTGAATGTTAAATACCTAATTTTAAGTGGTGCAATAACAGCTTTATAAAATAGATTCTAATGACACTAATCAATTGTGTGCATGGCAGTTAGATTATTTTAAGGAACTATTAAAAGACACAAAATCCAACAATGCAACAAAAGGAAGTGTGGTAATCCTAAAGGCCTAGAAAACCTCAAAAGACAAGCTCTTCTAAGATAAGACAGTTCCCATTTACAATCCCTCTAATATATAATTTTGAATTTGCCTTATAATGATGTGAAGTAGAAAATATTTTTGTCTAATTAGTTTTTCTGCAATATATTCTGTATCACTTACAAAGTTACACTCTGTGGCTTTATATTTAAAGCCATATGCTATCAATCAATACAGCTTACCCAATTTACTTGAGACAAGAGTGGAAATGTTTTACTGACTGTCAGATATGGATTTATCAAATATTTTTGCTTCCATTTATGGAGGAATATGAGAAATCAAAGTTTGTAGTTATCTAATTTTTATATAATTTAGATGATCAATAGTTAATAGTTAGATCTCATGACTTAAATAAGTTAAATATGGTTCAAGGAATTTTAACCATGAAAATGGCTTAAGGATCCCATTCCAAATAACATAATCACTAATAGAGCACTCTTACTGGAAAATGCCTCTGATCAGATGGCATTATAAATTTGATTTCAATTTTGTTTTTATAACCTTAAAATAATTCAAATGTGTCATATAAGTAATACAGGAAAATTACCAGGTAGACAAAAACTTAGATTTTTAGAATCAGCCATATATGCAGTTTCTGATAATTACTAGATCGTGGCATTGAGCATACTCCATTTCCTCCTCAGTGAATGAATTTAAAATAGCATCTAATGTATGGGGTTATCATGAGGATTGTTTACACATTTATAATGCACATAGAGCACCTTGCATGGCGATCAGCATATGTAAGGCCTCAGTTATTATTACCTATTACACAATTTTGATGCTGTTATCTCTAAGTACTTACTAAAAAGCATGGCAAATAAAGTATAAGTAATATCTAAGCAAAATGCACAATGGCATCTTTTTTAACAAACATTATCAGCTTTACATGAAAATGGTTCAAGTGGGAAATTCCGCAATTGTATCTTGGCCTACTTATTTTATTACACCCATTTGTGGACTCCTTATTTTATATTGTGGTGGTGTCAGTGAGAAGACTGAATTCATGCCCAGGGTCCAAGAGGATAAGGATACATTGTAACTGTGAACACAGCCCTTTATGCAGACTCCTAAAACCTCTTTATCTTTCCACACAGTGGAGCCAAGTCAGTTTTCAGTTTCCACATGCCTCCTCCGGGGCGTCCTACTCATCATTCCTGGAAGGAATCCTGTCTGACTAAATGTGCTATTGAGAGCAGGTTTGGAACAGGGAGATTAATCTCAGCTGATTAAATTAGGGAATGCTGCCTAGAGACATAGATGCACATCACCCCTTGAATTTGGGTAGGAATTCAAAAGAAAATAAGTGAGATGAGAAAAATTCGTGTGGGGGGAACATTGTGAGTAAAGGAAAGAAGGCAATATGTGTGCAAAATGTGGAAAGAACTTCAATGTAGCTGAAAATTGGAAATTATGACAGATGAATTAATAAACGATAACAGACTAATAATACAGACTAGAAAAGTAAGTCTGAGGAGATATAAGCAACATATTAAGAGGAGTGATCTGTATTGATTGATCATAGGTAAAACTGGAAGGATATGCATGAACGTAAGTGACCAGATCACTCTTAGGAATTATCCCTCCACCAGAACATAAGCTGCAAAATAATACACAGCAGTTAATTTCTACCCAGAGTGAGTGAACTCTAACATAACGTCTGTAATTGGGGAATGAAAGTTCCATTTGCGTGTTAAGATTAAAGCATTAGCAGATATATTTTTTGTTTATTTGCTTCACAAACTAATAGCTAATATTTGTGAAAGTTGCACACAATTTGTGAATTGTTGTGCTAAGAATTTTTTACACATAATATTTTATTTAGTTCTTTCAATAACCCCATGAAGTACATACTATGTTTTTACTCTATGTATAGCTGAATAAACTGAGGTTTAGAGAAGGAATATAACTTTTTCAAAATTATCAGTTAACAGTGGCAAAACCATAGCTGAAACTAATTTGTAAGAGGCCAGACACAATTTACTCATTATGTTTAATATCTGCAATCTGGTAGAGATTTCACATTAGTGATTTTTTTTGTAAATGGATCAAACAGTTTGATTTTAGAATTACTATCACTAAACTTATCTCAGAGAGAGCCACTTGGGGGGCTCCTGGATCTGAGGGTCACTGTCTGGAGCCAGCTGAGGAGGGACAGGGCTCTGAATTCCAAAGAGTCCGTCCCGGGGATGCCACAGATGGAGGGAATAAACACGAGTCATCACAAACACTCCTCTGTTTGCCAGGAGAGGGGATATGGTAACTTCCCTCTACGGAAGAAGGCCCAGGACCCGGTGTCCAAAGGCTTTTATTGAGAACCATATGCACAGGGGTGTGGATGCAAAGCTCCTCAATCAATGTCAAAAGGCTATGTTTACAGAAAACAAATAGAGATCATAGATAACAACTGAAGGAACACAAGAGATCTGCCTCAGGTCAGGGTCTATGAATAATGTAAATCTCCTTCCCAGTGTGAGCCAGTTATCATAGCTCTTGAGGGAAGAACAAAGCATGCTTCGAGAAAGCATGCTTCCAGGCCTGATTGTCCCCTAGGACTGCCTGATCGAATTTGTGGCTAGACCTGCCTTTAGTATTTTTTTTTAAGCCTGAGCCAGGTGGGGCAGAGCCACCAAGAGACAAGGAGACTTCTTTCAGATAGAATGAGGACCCTGGCCATGTCCAAGCCAAGCTGAGGGGTGCGGGCCTTTTTACCCTTTCTCCATGTCCCCCAAGTCCTTGTCCCGCTGCCTGTACTGGTCATGTCTGTCTTAGGTCGTCCCTCCTATGAGGAATCTTACCTGTCATTGACTACCAACCATCACAGGGCCAAGCAGGTTTCATCTCCTCAGTGGCCTGTTTTCCCAAGGCCTCTTTGATTAGCTCCAGCCTTGGGGCCCTCTCACCTGTTGGCGAGGTTATGGTCTCTGAAACCAGACAAGGTGTTTCCCAATAAAACTCTTACATTAGATCCTACAGTCTGATCTTTTCATCAGTCAGCAGTTGGTACCTAGGAATGTATTTATCATTTTATATATATAGTACTTAATACCAAATATGTGTATTTATATAAGTACTTAACACTAAATATTATATATTTATACATATAAACACGAAATATATAAATGAAAATGTTTTACTGACTGGCAGATATATTTATATCTGATTTTACTTAAGAGTGAATTTTTAAAATGCCTCCAAAAGGAATTACTAAGTCAGGTACATTATTTTATAAGAATACATATTTTTCTATTTAAAACAAATAAAAATTTTAAAAACATAAAAAATTGATTATCTTGAAAGAGTAATTTCATTTGGTTAAAATTAGGGAACAGGGAAATACCCTTCATTGAAAACTTATTCCCTAGGCCTAAAATATTTTCATTTAATTATATATTGAATTAATTTACTTTCAGCCATTTTTTTCTAATATTCAAGTATCAATTAGTCATCTTGTAGCTAATTCTTTGTTTCATTTTTTCTGCCATGTAAAATGTCTCATGTACTGGAGCATATTCTCTGTGATATTTGGAGGAGTTCTAATTTTTGTTCCTGTATTTATTTGTTCCTTCAAGTATTAACCTGGCTGCCATCTGAGATTCTCACATCACATGCCGTTCTCTTCTGTGCAGCTGCTTCCTATGTGATGCAAACATGTGTTGAAGAGTCTCAGAGGTAGATAATCATATCATGAAGGGAGGGAAGTTGAATGTCACATGTAAAACAGTTAACCTATAAGCATTAAATGTCAGTATATGCTTAAAACTTCAATTAAAAAATAATAAAAAACCTTTTTCTTTAAATTGTATTTATTGTTAGTATACACTTTTTCTTATATCCCCAGCACTTTTTCTCAGTATATGATACTAAGCTTTATGTACTCAGTGCATTGAAAAATAAGCAACATATACTCTTCAAGTAAATTATAAGTAAACAATTTAAACCTAGAGAAAAGTTGAAAATCACTAGAAAGAGCTCATCTGGATACCTCTACTGTAATTATTTTACTTTCTTTGTTTCCTCTCTCTCTTTCCCCTCTCCCTATTATTATTAGCGGTAGTCGTAGCAGTAATTGCCTTTTTTACTGAACTAAATGAAAATAAGCCATAGATATGATGCATTATTATTCTATTGCCCTAAACACCTTATATATAATTCCTAAAACCAAAGTCAATCTTTTTAACCCTCATACAACAGTTCAAGTCAGAAAAACAACTCTGATACCTCAACATTGAATCCTTAAACTCCATTCATACTTCAACAACTTTCACAAAAATGTCCTTTCATCCTTTCCACCAAGAAAATATGCATCGTGTTGACTATGGTCCCTCTAGTGTGTCACAGCTTCACAGTTTTTCCCTGTCTTTTCTATCCTTGACAGTTTTAAAGAGTATAGGCCATACATTTTATAAAATGCTCTGTACTTTTCTGCATCCTGCTGATAGCTCAGTGGTTCTCATCTGGGACAAATTTTCTCCCCAGGGATAATTTGTTTTTCTGGAGACAATTCTAGGTTTTCACAAATGGAGGATGGGAAGGAGCAATTGACATTTAGTGGAAAGAAGCCAAGGATGCTGCTAAACATCTGCAATTTACAGGACAGCCTCAACAACAAAGACTCTCTGGTATAAATGGCCAATAGTGCCGAGGCTGAGAAACCCTATCTAGCATCTATTCATAGACAAACTTTCAAGGAGAGTATAAGAAAGAAAAAAAATAATATAATCACAGTACAAACATAGAGGTAAATTTACAAACAAAATGTAAGTAAATCAAATTCAAGAAAAAATAAAATTATAACTTCATAACAAACTTAGACTTCTCTTTGGAGATCAAGGTTAGTTTAACTTTAGGAAATATCTCCTAAAGTGTATAAAGAAATACAAAAAATTTTAAGCAAAGTTAGCAATGGATTAGACCCACTTAAAGAACAAAGTAATGAACTATTAAGATAATTCCATAGAAATTATCCAGATTTAGAACACTCAGAGAGAGAAAAAGAGCTTAAAAATAGACATCTTAAGCTATATAGGGTTAAAGGATTGAGTGATAGAGGATATCATGTCTATTCAAAATTGCAAAAGTAGAGAAAAGTTTATATTTGAAAATACAGTGGCTGAAAATTTTTTCAGAAATGATTAAAAACACTCAGATTCAAGAAGCCAGATGAATCCCAAAAGTTTAAGTGCAAAGAAATTCACAACTTGACACAAAAGAACACCAACTAAAAGATCTCTTTCTGAGAGAAAAAATAAAAACGATAATCTTTCAAGGAGCAACAATTAGACTGATTGTTGGCTTGTCAACAACAATGGAAGCCAGATACTAAAAGAAAATTATTATCAGCCAAAAATTCAATAGCAGGAAAAACAATCTCTTAAGTACGAGGGTAAAAAATGAGACATTTTCAGTCAAACAGACAACTGAAAACTTTAGTCATTTACTGAAGAAGAAACTAAAATGGCCCAAAAACATGCGAAAAGATGTTCAGATTCATTAACACTATAATCATAAAAAAGTATAAGCCAGGAACAAAATGAGAAACCAATGCATATGTACTGGTTTGGAATAAATAAAAATTATCTGACTATGTATCAGTGAAGGTACAAAAAAATTAAAAACAGTACATTTATGCAAATCTGATGAAGAATTAAACAAGCATAAACATTCTGGAAACTACATTAGGGTTATTTTGTACATGTGAAGACATGCACACTTCATGGTCATGCAATTAAAATCCTATATTGCTAAAAGAAAGTTTTGCATATAAGCACAAGTAGATAAATATAACTGTTCAGAGGTATATTGGCAATGAATATAAAAACTGGAATTATTATGAACATAAATAATAAAATGAATAACTAAATTCTTTTTTTTAAGATTTTTTAAAATTTATTTTTAGACAGAGGAGAAGGGAAGGAGAAAAAGAAGGAGAGAAACATCAATATGTGGTTGCCTCTCACATGCCGCCTCCTGGGGACCTGGCCTGCAACCCAGGCATGTGCCCTGACTGGGAATCAAACTGGTGACCCTTTGGTTTGCAGGCTGGCACTCAATCCACTGATCCACACCAGCCAGGATCTATTTATTGCTTTTATTTATTTATTTATTTTTTTAATATTTTGAACTTTTCTTTTTTTTTTTTTATTTTTAATTAATTTATTTACTTTTTAAATACATTTGTCTCTGCCTTCCCCCCACCTCTTTCCCTTGCCCCCTCCCACCTTCCCTCCCTCAGCTCTTCCCCTTTGGTTTTGTCCATGAGTCCTTGCTATACGTTCCTTGACTTTCCCCTTCCCTTCCCTTTCCCTGCCCCCCCCTTCCCTCTTGTCTCTGTTGATTTCTTTTCCTTTCAGTGTTGCTGGTCATATTTTCCTTGCATCTTTGTATTGTTGGTTAGGTTCCGCTTATAGGTGAGATCATATGGTATTTGTCTTTTGCCCCCTGGCTTATTTCGCTTAGCATGATGCTCTCCAGTTCCATCCATGCTGTTGCAAAGTTTAGTAGTTCTTTTTTTCTTTCTGCTGCGTAGTATTCCATTGTGTATATGTACCATATTTTTTTGATCCAGTCATCTACTGATGGGCATTTAGGTTGCTTCCAACACTTGGCTATTGTAAATTGTGCTGCTATGAACATTGGGGTGCATAGGTTCTTTTGTATTGGCGTTTTGGTGTTCTCAGGGTATAGTCCCAGCAGGGGAATCGCTGGATCAAAAGGCAGTTCCATTTTCAGCTTTCTGAGGAAATTCCACACTGCTTTCCATAGTGGCTGCACCAGTCTGCATTCCCACCAACAGTGGACTAGAGTTCCCTTTTCTCCACAGCCTCGCCAGCACCTGTTGTTTGTGGATCTGTTTATGATGGCCATTCTGACCGGTGTGAGGTGGTACCTCATGGTGGTTTTGATCTGCATTTCTCTGATGGCTAGTGATGCTGAGCATCCTTTCAAATGCCTCTGGGCCCTCTGTATCTCCTCCTTAGAAAAGCATCTGCCCAGGTCCTTTGCCCATTTTTTGATTGGATCGTTTGTCTTCTTGGAGTAAAGTCGAGTGAGTTCTTTATATATCTTGGAGATCAAACCTCTATCTGATGTATCATTAGCAAATATATTTTCCCAAATGGTTGGCTCCCTTTTCATTTTGCTGATGTTTTCTTTTGCCGTGCAGAAGATTCTTATTTTGATGAGGTCCCACTTGTTTATTCTTTCTTTTATGTCCCTTGCTTTAGGAGACATATCAGTGAAAAAATTGCTGCGTGGGATATCTGAGAGTTTCCTGCCAATGTTCTCCTCTAGGACTTTGATGGTGTGGCGACTTATATTTAAGTCTTTTATCCATCTTGAGTTTATTTTTGTGTATGGTGTCAGATGATGATCCAATTTCAATTTTTTCCATGTAGCCGTCCAGCTCTCCCAAGACCATTTGTTGAAGAGGCTGTTATTGCCCCATTTTATGCTTCTGCCCCCTTTGTCGAATATTAGATGTCCATAGAGACCTGGGCTTATTTCTGGGCTTTCTATTCTGTTCCACTGGTCTATGGGTCTGTTCTTGTGCCAGTACCAGATTGTTTTGAGTATAGTGGCTTTGTAGTAGAGTTTGATGTCCGGTATTGTGATCCCTCCTACTTTGTGTTTCTTTCTCAAAATTGCTGCAGCTATTCGAGGTCGTTTATGGTTCCATATAAATTTTTGAAATGTCTGTTCTATTTCTGTGAAATACGTCATTGGTATCTTAATAGGGATTGCGTTGAATCTATAAATTGCTTTTGGTAGTATGGACATTTTAAGGATATTAATTCTTCCAATCCATGAGCACGGTATATGCTTCCATTTATTTGTGTCTTCCTTAATTTCTTTTTTCAATGTTGTATAGTTTTCTGCGTACAGGTCTTTTGTGTCTTTGGTTAAATTTATCCCTAGGTACTTTATCTTTTTTCGTGCTATATCGAATGGTATATTTTTCCTGATTTCTTCTTCTTCTATTGCATTGCTGGTGTACAAAAACGCCTTTGATTTCTGAATGTTGACTTTGTATCCTGCTGTTTTGCCAAATTCACTTATTAGGTTGAGGAGTTTTTTGGTAGAGTCTACAGGGTTCTCTATGTACACTATCATGTCATCTGCAAACAATGATAGTTTTACTTCCTCCTTTCCTATTTGGATGCCTTTTATCTCTTTCTCTTGTCTGACCGCTGTGGCTAGGACTTCCAATACGATGTTGAAAAGAAGCGGTGAGAGCGGACATCCTTGTCGTGTTCCCGATCTTAGTGGGAAAGCTTTCAGTTTTTGCCCGTTGAATATGATATTGGCTGTAGGTTTTTCATATATGGCCTTTATTACGTTGAGGAATGCCCCATTGATTCCCATTTTGCTGAGTGTTTTGATCATAAATGGGTGCTGTCCCTTGTCAAATGCTTTTTCTGCATCTATCGAGATGATCATGTGGTTTTTGTCTTTTCTTTGATTTATGTGGTGTATCACGTTTACTGATTTGCGTATATTGAACCATCCCTGCATCCCTGGGATGAATCCCACTTGATCGTGATGGATAATCTTTTGAATGTATTGCTGGATGCGGTTTGCCAATATTTTGTTGAGGATTTTAGCATCTATGTTCATCAGCGAAATTGGCCTGTAGTTTTCTTTCTTTGTAGGGTCTTTATCGGGTTTTGGGATCAGGGTGATGCTGGCCTCATAGAAGGAGTCTGGCAGTCTTCCCTCCTCTTGGATTTTTTGGAATAGTCTGAGAAGGACAGGGGTTAGCTCTTCCTTAAATGTTTTGTAAAATTCTCCTGGGAAACCGTCTGGCCCTGGGCTTTTGTGTGCTGGGAGTTTCTTGATTATTGCTTCAATTTCCCCAACTGTTATCGGTCTGTTCAAGCTTTCTGTTTCTTCCTCCTTCAGTGTTGGAAGATTATAGTTTTCTAAAAATTTGTCCATTTCATCAAGATTTTCAAATTTCTTGGCATATAATTGTTCATAATAGTGTCTGATGATCATTTGTATTTCTGTGGTATCAGTTGTTATTTCTCCTCTTTCATTTCTGATATTATTAATTTGGGTCCTCTCTCTTTTTTTCTTGATGAGTCTGCTTAAAGGTTTGTCCACTTTATGAATCTTTTCAAAGAACCAGCTTCTGGATTGGTTGATCCTCTGAATTGTTCTTTTTGTCTCTATGTCATTCAGTTCTGCTCTAATCTTGACTATTTCCTTCCTTCTACTTGCTCTGGGATTTATTTGTTGTTGTTTCTCCAGTTCTTCAAGTTGTAGTGTTAGGTCTTTTATTTGAAATGTTTCTATCTTTTTAAGGTAAGCCTGTATTGCTATGAACTTCCCTCTCAGGACCGCCTTTGCTGTGTCCCATAGGTTTTGGACAGTTGTCTGTTCATTTTCATTTGTTTCCAGAAATTTTTTGATTTCTTCTCTTATCGCATTATTGACCCATTCATTGTTTAATAGTGTACTGTTCAGTCTCCATGAGTTTCCAAGTTTTTGAAGTTTCTCTTTGAGTTTGATTTCGAGTTTCAAGGCCTTGTGGTCTGAGAAAAAGTTTGGTATTATTTCAATTTTCCTGAATTTACTGAGGCTTGCTTTGTGTCCTATCATGTGGTCTATCTTTGAAAAACTGCCATGAGCATTTGAAAAGAATGTGTACTTTTCTTCTTTGGGATGTAAGATTCTATATATGTCAGTTAAGTCTCTTTGATTCAGTGTTTCATTCAGCGCCACGATATGTTTATTAATGTTTTGTTTGGAAGATCTGTCCATTTTTGACAGTGGGGTGTTGAAATCCCCTACTATCAGTGTGTTGCTATCTATATCTTTTTTGAAGTCATCCAACAATTTCCTTATAAACTTGGGGGCTCCTATATTGGGAGCATATAAGTTTACAATGTTTATGTCTTCTTGATAGATTCTTCCTTTAAGTATGATAAAGTGCCCCTCTGGGTCTCTCTTTATGGCCTTTGCTTTGAAATCTACTTTGTCTGACACAAGTATGGCAACGCCAGCCTTTTTCTCATGTCCATTTGCTTGGAATATTGTTTTCCATCCCTTTACTTTCAATCTGTGTAGGTCTTTTGCTCTGAGGTGGGTCTCTTGTAGGCAGCATATGTGTGGGTCATGTTTTCTTATCCATTCAGCTACCCTGTGTCTTTTGATTGGGGCATTTAGTCCATTCACATTGAGAGATATTACTGATAGAAACTTACTCATCTTTTCTCTTTGTACTTGTGTTCCTCTCTGTCTCATTCTTTTCCTTCATCTGCTTAAACCAGTCCCCTTAGCAGATCTGTATAAAGCAGCATCTTAACCAGCTGACCATTAGCCATAAGGAACTTGGGAATTAAGTCAACATTCCAGTCTCTTCCTCTCCCCATTGATGCTGGTGGTGCTCCTGGTATTTTAAATCTTTTGTATAAATCTTCCAAAGGTGTTATAGATGCACTTTCTCCTCCATAATATGGGTTTCTATCCATGTGAAGAACTTTCTTTCCATTCACTGACATTATACCTGATAGGATACATTCCGTCAGGCCGGTGCCCAGCACGATCACGTCGTACTCCTCATTCATGGCGGGGCAGGCGCGGACAGAAGCCCAGAGAAAGGAGAAAGCGCAGGATGCTAGGGGCCTGTGATTATGTGGCCACCTCGAAGACGCGGGGGAAGCACCTCAGGCCGGTTTTGGGCCCCGAAACCAAGGAGAAGTCAAGAGGAGAGGTAAAACAGAGCTGGAGAGGAGGGAGGCCTGCCGCCACCCCTATTTATTGCTTTTAATAAGAGAGAAGAAAGGAGAGAGAGAGCGAGAGAGAGAATTCAATTTGTTGATCCACATAGTGATGCATTCATTGGCTGACTTGTTTATGCAGTGACTGGGGAATCAAACCCGCAACCTTGGCATGTCTGGACGATGCTCTAACCAACTGAGCTACACAGCCAGGGCAATAACTAAATTCTCGATCACTCCTTAGTGAAATAATAATGAACATGAATGAATTATACCCACACACATGACTAAATCTTAGAAAAACTTGATGGAGGGGGGGGAAAAAAGCATGTTGCAGAAAAATACATATGTATAGTGCTCTTTAAATAAAATTCAAATTAATCCCAAATTACTCAAAACATGACTAACAAAACAAATATATGTGGAAAAATTATTTTTTTAAAGAACAAAGATGTAGCAGGGACAGAAAAAGCAGGTTAGTGGTTACATCTAAGCAGAAGGAGGCAAGGGATGGGACCAAGAGGAGCACAGTTGGCAACTTTAAAATAAATGGTATTATTCCTTTGTTTTAGAGTCGTATATGTATGTATGTGTTCACTGTACTGGGATACTTTTTATGATGTATATATAGTTTAAATATTGTTTGCATCCACTTAATACCTGATCTATAAAATAGTTAATATTTAGTAAGCAATCTCTGGGCAAGAACATTGTATATATAGCATCCCACTTGATTTTTCTAACTCTAACACAGTTCTCACTTTTCAAAACTTCTTGGTGAAATTTTTTTTCCTCATTCAGACAAACATGAGAAATACCATTTCAAATTTCATAAAAAATGTTCACATAGCTAGATTGATCTGATGAATACTGACTGACATTCTTAAGTTCATTTTAAGTTCTTTCTATCATAAAAGTTCAATTTCATCCTTCAGTTCAAATAAATGCATTGATACACATTGCTCTGACAAACCTTTCATTTCTCAGCTCTAATTCTAAAAAAAAAAAAAAAAAAAAAAAGATGAATAGAAAAAATATGGAGCCTTGTCATTTTTGTTTCTTGAGTAAAATAAGATACTACAATTTTTTATTTCTGACTGAAATTCTCTTTGCTTTGATCTCATAGAACACTCACAAGGGATAAATTCTTTGATCTTGCTAAGAAATAGAAAAATAGTTTGAATTGTCTCTTTATTGGGGGCCCCAAAGATTTTTCAACCTGGAGACCATGCTTCAGAGTAAGTACCTGGGTGAGAGGGAGTCATGGTTTCTAGAGCCAGTTTCTCCTGGCTCACCATTGTTTAATAGTCAGAAATTTTACAAGCTAAACATTAAACCCAGATACTATACAAATCAAATTTTATAAAGTTACAATTAGATAAACTGTGTTTAAAACAAAAGTACTAATTATACACAAATATCATTTTGATTATTTTACTATTAAATAATGATATATGTATAGTAAAGTGCTACATAATAATGTACCACTCTGCATTTCTTTCCAATTCTGCATTCAGTAACTTCATCATGTCAGTGACAAACTTATGTACTTTTAATCCTCACCCAAGGACATATTTATTGATTTTTGGGAGAGAGAGATAGACAGACAGAAACTCGAAGTGAGAGAGAAACATCAATCTATTCTGTTGCCTCCACTAGGCAGGCATCCCACCCAGGACCGAACCCGCAACTTAGGTTCACGCCCTGACCAGGGATTGAACCTGCAACACTTTTGGTGTCTGGGGTGATGCTCCAACTACCTGAGCCATCTGACCAGGGCAAACTTAGCTACTTTTAAATCTCTCTATCATTAATCATTTTTTAGTCTATCGGATCAGTCTGATTCTGAGAGATGTTTTAAATTTTCCCAATACAAAGATTATCACATTTTCCACATATTATCAGCCTTTTAAATATTTTGTGCTGTATTGTTCTGCAAAAAAAATGATTAATGATGTGTGCAGCTTTTGGACAATTATAGTTTCTAATGTAAAATATAACTTTGCCTTATGCAATATTTTTGCCTTTTTATTTTCTCTCATATTAATATTATTATTTTTATATTTTTCTTAAATATTATGTGATAATTTTGTCTATTATAAACCATATACAGCTAGATTTATCTTTTCTCAATATGACAATCTCCATTTTTATAGGAAAATTTAACACATTTACACATATTTTCATCCTTAAAATGTTTCATTTAATTTCTGCATCTATAATTTTGTTGCAATACATTGCCAGGTGATTATTTTGAAGTTGTTTTCAAGTTGTTTCTCTAGAACATGTTGTCAAACTGAGATGTTTCCTCATTATACATTAATTATTATTGTGAACCATCAAGAAGAAAAACATGGATGTTTCCTCAACTTGAAAACACATCTTGTGATAGAATGACAGTTTTAATTAACAGCGGAGCCCGAGTATCAGTAACTCTCCAGAAACTCCTTCCGTCCCAACAATGATCGCTACTAAGGGAGTAACTGCTCAGGTTGGCACTACGACGGAAGTCAGTTCCAAGACTCTGATGGCCATCCGAAAGCTGGCGACCTTGAAATCAAAATGTTGTTCCCTATGAGGCCTCTCTCATCACTCACCCAAAACTTTCAGAGGCTTCGTATTGAAGATGGTATCCCAGCATCTTTAAAGTCGCAGCGGCCCTTATCATTTGAACTGCAGCGCTGCGCATGTTTTAAGGATTTCGTCGCTCCTCTGGCCTTCTCCACAGTTCAGTACTAATCTATAATCTGAGTCTCTGAGACAAATTTATTTCTATAAACATGAGGTTGATCTTGCTATTCTCTGCAAATGTATTATAATAGGCAACATGGATTATATATTTAATCTTGTGACCCAGTAGTATTAACTAGCATTTTATTTTAATTCACACATCAAGACAAGACCTGTACTGTGAAAAGATTTTTTGCCTAAGGTGCATAAGAAGACAATCCTTCATAAACTAAGATTAAAGCTAGTTTAACACTGGAAGATTTTTTCCTGTTGTAATGCTTTAAATGTGCTGCTATGTATACAGTTTATTACCGTTTCTTTTCCACAGACCCTCTTTATGTTAGGAATTTATTTAGTTCAACAATAAACTGGGTTCAGATACCCTGGCATTTAACCCCTATTCTGGTATTAAATAACAATGTGACCTGAGGGAAATCACTATCAAAGTGCCATACTTGCAACTTATAAAATGTATTGATTCTTCAGTAACATTTAGATATTTAGGGCTCATTGTGCTTTCCCTGTCCCAAACCTTTGTGCACACTGCTCTCTCTACCTGGCACCTCTACCCCTTTAAAATCTGCATGACTGCATCATTGTTTTGAGCCTCTACTAAATTTTAGTCTTTTCTCTGAAACCCTTCGTCATTCATCCAAGAAGTACTTGATTGATAGCCTATTTCTTGGGATAAATCAGAGGCTCCTTAAGTGTGGCTACAGTGGATTCTCACTTGTACATCTCTGGGCCTGGCATAATGTTTAGAACAGAATAAACAATCTGGAGTATCTATATAATGCCAAATCAATGAATACATAAATACATACCCATGCATGAATGCCTTGTATTAGGAACCTGTGACTAGAAAATAATTTTAGTTAAATCCATTTTTTCTATATACAGAAAATATCATCAAGTGGGCAATCAGGCTACATTTTGCATTTATGCATGTTTGAGAGGTCACATCTTTGTGATGGTCACACGCAGCTTTGGGTTAGCTAGCTGAGTGTCAAACCATATTTTGCCAATCTCAAATTAAGTTCTTTAGTGCTAAGAGATTAACATGGAGGTTTTAACAATATTTTTATAATTTATTTTTTCTTTATTTTTATTGTTGATGCTATTACAGGTGTCCCCATTTTTTCCTCTTTAGCCCTCGTTCATCCATCTTCCCTCTGGCCATCACCACGCTGTTGTTTGTGTCTAGGAGTTCGGCATATGTATTTTTTGGTTAATTCCTTCACCTTCTTTCATTCAGTCCCCACTCTCCCCAGCCCCTGACAGCTATCAGCTTGTTCCATGTATCCATGCCTCTGTTTCTATTTTGTTTGTGGGCTTATTTTGTTCATTAATTTTCCACATATAAGTGAGATCGTATGATATTTATCTTTCTCTGACTGGTTTCACTTAACAGGGAGGGTTTTAACATTTTAATTAGCAAAATGACCTAAAGTTTTCATGATTAAAAGGGATGGCATGTTAATGAAAAGATCACAGCTACTAGGTTATTGTTTGGTACCAGGGAACTTGACAAAAACACCTCAGGATTGAATGCACAGGCTGGCTGGCTCAGTGCAGAGTGGCTTCTAACCCAGACACCGGTGGCCATTCTCTGTATTCTAGGGACTGTCAGGGAGAAAAATGTCCAATGTACTCTTTGATAACAATATAATATGCTAAATTGCCTAGATGCCATCTCCTTGTTCATAACAAGTGATAAATGTTCAAAGAAAAAGAATATATTTTACCCAAATAAAGCATTCCTTAGTTTTGTTATTTTTATTATCAATGTGATCTCTCTTAATGAGCTACCACACAAATTACATATTGCGTAATTAAAATAACTTGACAAGTATCATTTTGTGATACTCTTCATGTGTGCAGAACAATTTTAATTAGAGATAGATTCAACTTACTTGATGTTTAAGACATGTTAAAAGATAAAATTGTCACTTTGAGGATAGGTTTTTATTACTTTATAACCTTTTTGGATAATAAAGAAGTTCATTGCATTAGTTTAATAACTGAAAATATATATTAATGAAGTCCTTGATAAAATAAGAAAAATGTGTAACATTCAAAGAAAATGTGATTACCAATGCAGATCCAACATACCTAGGTGATCCTAAGTATTTTAATAACATTATAAATTCTGATTGTTATTCAGAAGCATATTAATATTGTCATTAGGAATCACAATATGACATTCCCAGGAGAGGAGAAAATTATTCAAACTAACAATTGTAATTGAAAAAGCTATTGTCATGTTGATGTCAACAGCAATATCAAATTAAAGTTACTTTTGGAATTATGATGAAAACATTGTTCATATTTTTGGCAATTAGAATTCAAATTGTTTTTGATAATTTAATATTGAAATAATCAACAGTTTATTAATTACAACCTAAGAATTCAACCTTAGATTGAGAAGACAATTAAGAGAAAAAAATGACATTTTTATAATATATAGGCAAAATAAAATTTTTGTTATATAGAAGTGTTTATTCCCAAACTGTTATTACTATCTTAAGAAGTTTTTCTTCAAATCAAGGTATTTGGGTATCTTGGTAACTAGCAAATTAAAAACTAAACACTAAATGGTTCACTTTTATCCTCTGGATATTAGGATTATGAATTATTTTTATGTTTTACTTTATTTACTTTTGAGAAATCATATTTTCTATAATTACCATGTATTGTCCTATTATATGTCTTAAATATTTTTAAATTACTTTTAGAAATCTTGAAAAGCTGTGTGCTTTTGGAATTGTTTTGTCTTAGTTTTACTGTGTTTGTGAAAATGAGGAACATGCTCTTCTTGGGCCATTTCTAAAGTTAATAACCCCATTTTATGGTGGAACAAAATTGTCAGAAGAAACTAGTGTTCTGATTGACTCTTGTATGTCTACACTCCCCAACATTACATGTTACTTACAATTATTTTATATATGTATTCATCAAGACACAGTCGACTCCTGTACCTTAACTGCTGAGAATCCCATGATAGGCATCAAATAAAACCATAGACTTAACTGCCATTGCTGTTTTTCCTAGCAGGCAGGTGTTCACCTAACCATGCCACCAGCTTGCTGTTGTTTTCATGTGACTACAAGAAAAAGCAACAAAAATGAGGGGTTCAATTTTTTTGTCGAGAGTCTGGTCTGAACTGACCAAGAACACTATTTTTGCAGCCCAGTGTAGGAGAATGTCTTAGAGGTCATTCTTTTGTAGATCTAGGTTTTCAGAGGACAATTGCAAATAATAACTAAGAGACAAAATCAAATGTATCCATAGAGCAAACTAAAGTAAGCCAGTGTAGTAATATAGGGCAAGAAGTTTTCAGGGAGAGAACAGGAAAATACCTGAAATCAAAAGGCAAGGGGAAAAAAATCCAATACATCAGCTATAAAATATGATAGTTACTGGGAAGTCATTCTTGCTAAATACTGACCTGTTACCAGAGGGAGCACTTCATATCTAGTTATTATAACTAGAGGTAGATAGATAGATGGTTTAGCACTAATTCACCTCCATCCCTAGAGCTGCCCAAATCACTTTCAGGGATGTTTTATTTTGGTATATGAAGCGCAGCATTTAAATATATAGAGTTTCAAATGAGTCCCTCACAATCCCTTTAGTGATCTTTTGTTTCTGCAACTCCGTTACACATATCAGACACATTTAGGGATAGGTACTAGCATAAGAAATGAGATATTATTTAATAATACAATCTGAACCTGAACAGATTGAAACAATATTATAATCCCTTTAATAGATCCCGTATGTCGGTCTTGCAATTTCCCATAAATCTACAATATGTTGGAAAGTGTCCTGAGTGAAATGAGCGTTCTAAGTGTGAAAAACACATCTTTTGACAGCTCACTTTAAGAAAAAGAAGGTAGAAGAGGAAGATGACAGAACTGAGCAATGGTGTTTATACACAATCTACATATCCATAGATATATAACCAGTGTCAAATATTGTGCATTGCTTCTACCTTCTCAGGAAGAAACCTTAGAGAAAGAAACCTTAGTGGGATTATGGGGGTATTATGCTAGTAATATATGCTGTAATGACTGGAAAACACGAGACATCTGGTTTGTATTACACTTTCTCCATAGTTGACTATGTACTGTTTTCTCCTCCGCTGTAATTACTGCACCAGTTTTTGTGGCTCTGGGTTACAAAGATTATTTGTAGCAAGTGTATATGTAGCAATATGATGCAGGTGTGCTGTCTTTATTTGCTGTGATTTCATTTGTTTGAAGGACAAAACAGGTATGATTAAACCCCTGCTTCAAGCCAATACACATTGTATCCTCACAGTGCCAATTTTTGTGAATCTGTCTTAAGCTGCAGCATATATAAATAAAAATGTAATCTACTTTCATGCCATTTATTACTTAGTAATATGATCACAAGTGGAATAAAGTGCCTCAGTTTTTCTCTCACTGGGATTTTTTAAGTTGCCATTTACTCAATTATGAGATTGAGACCTGAGTGGGATCAATCCGGGATATTCTTTTCTCAGGAGGCTTTTGTTTCCCTCCCCTCATCTTTGGTAATAACCTCTGATTCTATTTCATAATGGGATTGAAAGGCAGCAACTATATAAAATGAGAGCAAATAATTGTATTATTCTTTAAATGAGCCCATTGAAATGGCAAGGAAGGGACATTATAAATCTTTTTTACTGGGATATATATTGAGCTTTTATAGGCCTACGTCTGTGAAATGCTGCCCTGTATTGCCATTTCCGGGCTCCCACTGAGGGCCGCCACAGTAATAGTAATCACAATAATTATAGACATAGACAGCAACTATCTTCTAATCAGTCAGCTGTCTCTAAGCAACCAGGTTTAACAAGACTAACCATTGCTACTGCGAATGTTCACGTAAGAATAAAATTCTCAGAATTTAGTTATTGCAGAACTGATGCCTTAAACTCCCCAGCTTCTAATGGATGTGTCGTTTATCTGCAGTGTCTGAGATCTGAACTAGCTCTGCCAATTCATAATGGTAATCATTTGTTCCCTTTGTGCCAAACACTTGATGGTTAATTCAAATGTAATTTTTACTAAAAGTCAGATGTGAGGCTTATTAAATTCATAACAAATTATTCTTTCTAAACGTAAGATTTCTATTGGGAGCTTGAATGTATATAACCATATGCCATAGAAGAGTTACCATATGACACAAGTCAACATGCCTTCCAGTTCTAAGCCATGGGGATCTATTCTGTAGGCCACAGCTCTTCATAACTCCGTCAGCAGTTTTGACTGAATTAACAGGACAATTAAGCAAAAATTTTTAAAGGATGCCATTTTAGACAAAATCTGGGAGAAAGTCATTAGCATATTACTAAGTACCTTCTGTCCTTTAAAAATGGGGATCAAAGTAATTAACCCTAGAAACTATAAGCATATACTTTAATATTAGCTGACCTTGCATTTGTATGATCTTTTATTTCTTTTTCTAGCTTTTTCACACACAGAATCTCATCTAATTTTTAATTAACCTTGTAAATTAAGCAGGGCAAGATGTTTACTCTGAATTTTCAGGTAAGAAAATGAGACACTAAGAGGTCATACGATTTACCCAAGGTCACCACAGAAGAGCTAGGACAAGTACTCATGGGACCTGATTCTCACCCATTTCTTCCCCAGAAATATCCATTAATTTATTTGCCATACAGCCAGGGTGATGTTTCAGGGATGAGAAGTGGAGACTGCGCTCTCTGAATTCACAAGGCAGTATTCCTTATTTCTTCAGTGTTCACGCACAATCTCACTTGGTCCCAGAAGCTCTATTTGTTGGGTTAGAAAACTCATGTTTTTTCCAGTACCATGCCTGTAAGAGTTCTCCCTTCTGGTTACATGAGGTTCACCTGATACTGTATTAAGTAGTCTAAGAAATCTTTCTTTGTTTAGTTAGTTTGGACAGGTCTGCAAGGACCTTTCTTCTTACTGTGTGGCTCACTCACTGGGAAACTATATCTTTCCCTTTGTGCTGTGCTGTTCATGGTCTGTTTAAGTAACAGTAGGCCCTGGCCAGGTAGCTCAGTTGGTTAGAATGTCATCTCCATATGCCAAGGTTGTGGGTTCAGTCCTCAGTCAGGACACATACAGGAATCAACCAATGAAGGCATAAATAAGTGTAACAACAAACTGATGTCCCTCTCTCACTCTCTCTCTCTCCCCCTTCTTTTCTCTATAAAAATCAATAAAAATATTTTGTAAAAACGTAAGTGATAGTGACATTTGGTCAAAAGAGAACCATTCCCTTGAACCACCTTTTTCTCTGTCAATATAACTGTGTATACATGAGGGAAGACACACTAGATTTTAAGCTGTCTTCTACTCTCTCTTTTCACTGTTGAAATGTTTCAAATAGAATATGTTCAAGAGGTCATAAATGCAGTCATATCCCACATTTGTCTACATAATTAAAACTATTTGGTCTGGGTGCGGTAGAAATGTACTATAGGTCAACTTATACTAGCAAATTTAGAACAGTTTCCAGACCAAGAATGACTATGGGGGAGGCACAAGTTATTTGTGATAATTTCTTGTTTCTGAATCCTTTCTATTCTGCTTGAACAGGCTTCACTGACAACCAGTGGCTTTGGGTCTCTCCTATCTGTAATGGCACATGGGAGGCTTTCAAAGGGATTTATGTCTGCTAATTCAACTAATTTTCACTGAGGTGTTAGTGATATCTCAAGTGAAATATAGTTTTGATAGAAGTTTTAGAACTTAATCCCAAGATATGATTTACAGTAATAGAATCTGTGGTAATCTGTCATGAAGATGTTGTATATGTTGGGGCACAGTTGGATTTCATCCCAAAATGCTATCATGGAGGTAGCTCTTTAATGCCCCTATGATAACAATCATATTAAAATTCGATATTGTTATTTTAAAAAAAGGTTCTTAAGGCATAAGAGAGAAACATATAGGTTTTAGCTGAGTACTGATTCAGAAAATTATATAAAAACCATTACTTTCCTTAATGAAACTTTCTTCAAAGTTTTAGACCTACTTCCTAATCTATTTTTTCTGATATGGACATTTTTGTTTTCCAAAATTTGGCAAAATTAAACCACCTTTTTACTTTCCCACCTCTCCACTATTTTTCTTTGATAGGCAACCCTAGTAATCAAAGCAAGTTTTGTTTGAAAGGAGAGAGGTATGGTAGTCAAATGCCTCAAACACATATAACCACCAAAGCATATTGCATTCATATACTCTATAGGACCCCTATATCAGGTTTGTGCCCTCAGATAAACATATTATTGTAATATAGAAGCAGCCTGAGCATGCCTTTCAAGTAAGAAGGTTAGTTGTTGAGTCTTGCTTTCAATTTCATCCCAGTGTATCTTCTCCAAGGCAGTAGACCCAGCAATTAATCATTTTTTTCAGTAACCATTTGAGGTACTTCTGTGTGTTAGGTTCTTGAGGTCTGAAATATGTATAAAATATATACCTGGCCTTTTAATATCTCATAATATTTGGTACACACACTAAGCATCCAAAATAAAAAATGAAAGTGAATTATGCATTCCATTATTCTAGATCATGGACAAGGGGAACTTGGCACAGAACAATATGTATAATTTCACCATAAAAAGAAAGTAAATGAGAAAAACAGTCAGAGAGAATAGGATAAGGAAAATCATGGATATGTGAAGTGCATTAAAAGTACAGTAGGCCCCAAACCTGGAATACATTAAAATTACCCAGGGAACATTTTAAAATTTATATTTCTGGGCTCTACTCAAAAAACAGTGAATCAGGAGGTTAGGGAGATGAAGCCCCAACATTCATATTTAATAGAAATTGCACTGTTAGCCTGGCTAACTTTTGGGAACCAATGATCTAATTTGTCGGTACATTAATTCTTTCAAAGATTATTTATTGGCCTTCTAATAT
The DNA here is from genome assembly GCF_021234165.1 of Pteronotus mesoamericanus. Classification (NCBI taxonomy): domain Eukaryota; kingdom Metazoa; phylum Chordata; class Mammalia; order Chiroptera; family Mormoopidae; genus Pteronotus; species Pteronotus mesoamericanus. The sequence continues at coordinate 11,087,034 of NW_026555247.1, read as the reverse complement.
GTGTCAGACATGGCTTTGATGCTTGGACAAAGTAGATGCAAAATCTACTGTGTTGTTTACATCCTAGTGGTGTGAGAGGGAAACATTCTAAGTGCAATGCATGGGTTAACTAAATTCTTCTGTACTAAAACCCTACCAAGACTTCATTTCCCATATGAGAAAAGCTAAGGCACAAAGAGTTTAAATAATTTACCTAAGGTTACGTAACTAGCAGGAGGGGGACCTGGAATTCTCAAATGCGATGTGACTCCAGAGCTCTCATGCGTGGCCGGCTACATAATTTTCAGAGCCCAGGGTAAAATGAAAACGCGGGGCCACATGTTCAAAATACAGAAGAAAAAAAAAACCCTGCTGTTAAAGATATTAAAATATGAAGTTTTTTTCTTTCATCTATGGTGTCTCCTGTAACTTGTGATTTTTTTTTAATTTGGTATGTAATGACATTCTAAAAAAGACAGATTAAATTGTAAATGATTACATGACTGTTCCCGCTCATCTTGATACTTTACAACACCAGTTTTAAATGCAGATATAAGAGCATTTAACTCATATGCAGGATCATTGAAAGTACACAATTTGTATTTCATAGTTTATACATTCTTACTAGAGCATCAAAAATACTGCATAAAGCAACTCAAATTTTTATTTTATTTCTTGATAACCGCATATATTTTACTCTTATATACCTTTGACTTACAGATAAGGAAGGAAGTAGTGAAAGAAAGAAACAATGGGTTGATTTGTCTTTCCTTGTATACCATTATTTTCAGCACAAGTAGTTGGCTAATACAAAGCAAATAATATCAATAAAAAAGAATATGGTGAGATTCCTTGGTACTCATGTGTCTTAGAGCCATTGTCTTCTTTCTGAATTTGAAAAAAGTTGTGGTTCAAATGGAAAATGTGGTCTCTCTTGGCTGTCAAAACTCAGATTTACTCAGATGCAGACATAAATACAAGCTTACCTTTTATTCATGTCAAGTCTGGTGAAACTTTCACAGATCCTGGTCACACCAGAGTTCTGTGATCATGGTGCCTGATGAATGTTGTGTGGGAAAGGCACGGGAATGAACAGCAGACATAAATTCTCTGCGCATCCTCTCTATTCATTCTCTACTTTCTACACATGCTACACATTCTCTATTCACAGGACTCCAACAAAATGCCAGTTTAAAGAAGAAAGTATGTGACATTTTAATATGGCTACAGTAGAACATTAAACCAAGCATGGGCCCTCTGAGTCCTTCATATGACTTCAGGGGTCGCGCACGCATGATATCAGTACTACCCATCTGTAAGCACCACTCTATGCTGCATCTTGTGTTAGGTGGTTTCAGATTGATGCACCATCCTTGTCATTCTTGTTAAGGTTAATTCCTGTTTATAAATGTCCCTTTGTACAATAATGACTGTGACTCTATTGTACTTGATTTTATTACTAGATCTATTGTGTTAGATCTAGTATAATTTATTGTATTAGATCTAATAGATCTAAGCTCTATTGTACTCTAGATCTGTTATTTTCAGAATTGCTAGCATTATTTTCTTGCTTAGACATTCACACTAAATCCACCCTAAATTTCCTGATTTGCATAGATGCTGTGAGCCATCTCATTTTCCTCCTTTTATTATTCATCCCCTATACTTACCATAATACTATTGTGCAGGTACTCTTTGAAGTGCCTCCTTCTATCCTTACAGCAACACTATGAAGTATGTACTATTTGGGTAGGCAGAATAATGGTGCTCCAAAGATCTCCATGCCCTAATCCACACAACCAGTACATATGGGAGGATGAATTAATGTTGCAGATAAAATTAAATTTGCTAATCGGCTGACCTAAAAACAGAGATATTATTATAGATCATCTGGGTGGACCCAAAGTAATCACAAATGTCCTTGAAAGGGGAAGAGAAGGTTGGAGTGATTCAATGTGAGAAATATCAGTCTAGCATAGCTGGCTTTGAGGATGGAAGGGAGCCATGAGCCAAGAAATGTGAGTCGTCTTTGGAAGCTGGAAAAGCAAGGACGCAATTCTCCCCTAGAGCCTCCCAAAGGAATTCAGACATGCCAACACCTAGACTTTAGTGCCTTGAGGACTGCTTCAGACTTCTGACCTACCAAAAAATGGCTTGCATTGGTGGTTCTCATTACATTTCTATTGGATACTATTGATAGGGAACATTGTTATTTATAAATAGCAGCTTAATAAATAATCTAAAATAAGTGATTACTTTTGGCAAATAATAGCCACTTCTGTGAAATGTATATAATGTAACTCTCAATATTGAACATATAACTACATCTACTAAGGAAGAAGAACTGTATATTGTATTTTTGGTAAAAACTAAGAACTCAGCCATAACCTCAGACAACTTTCTGGACATTTTGCATTCCCTATCTGTCATTTTTTTAAATTATACTTCAGCAAGGTATTGCATTTTTCATTCTAAAACATGAAAATATGTCTACTATCAAGGGGCCATGTAAGTCTTGAAGATATTTATTTGCCAACGTGCAATACATTACTGCCTTCTTAATGCATAGTTGGTAGTTTCTTACAGAAAGAAAATAGAGATATAAATAAACCTTTTTAATGCTTGCAAAAAAAAAATCAACTATGATCTGTTAACTTTGTTATGGCCAAGCAATTAGCCGAGGGTGATAATTATTTAGGAAGCTTCTTCTTATACCTGACAATGTCCCAAGTCCCAGGTTAAATGAAGTGCAAATCTTCTCTACATCTGGAGTTTAAGCTGCATGCTTATATTTACAGTCTCCCAACATCCTTGTTCCTTTATCGCATGCTCTGTCATTCCTCCCAGCGTTGCTCTCACCTCTGCCAGGGCCTGGAAGTGAATAGGCAGTTTTCACTACAAAGAAGCTACGAATCCAATATTCTCTACATAATTTGTGTATGCAGCAAGGGGAAATTACCAGCATAATTCCATTATGTCATTTCCACAGTTATACTCAATTGTTCTTCCCTAAAGGCACCAGTATTTTCACTTCCAAACATTTCTTTTCCTGCCTGTCTTCTATTCCCTGCTTAGATATTTGGTTATGTTCCCACATCCAGGAGGATAATCTGAAAGCCTTTTTGAACTGATCTCTAATCTTCAGTCTCTCAGTTTGTTGTGTCAATACAGGCTAACATGAAACACAAAAGAAAACATGCTGCTCTTACCTCCAATCTCTGGGGGGGGGTTTTTGATGAAGAATAAGAAAACGTGCAAGCTCTAAATTGCATTCTAAAGATATTTTTTTTTATCTCCTACAGCTTTGACATTAGACATTGGTTTTAAAAATAAAATTATTTTGGCTCATCACCATTCTATGACTGAATCTAAATGAAATCTGATCCATCGACCCTGTCTGTTGAAATCTTCCCAGTGTATAAACACTCTTCTCTGTGGTCTTTCTAATAACCTCCACGCCAGATCATCTCTCTTCACTCTGCCTTCCCACTGTCCTTTGAGCTTTTTTACCCTCCCTCCAGCGCAGCCATAAGTGTACTTAGGTCATTACTTTTATTGAAGGGATTCAATCTTTTGATGTATATAGGTTAAACTGTATCACTTTTTTCTATAATTCATCTGAACTTTCCTGTATCAAATTCCCCTTTCCATTAATTAGTGGGTCTGTTAATTAAGTTTCTTCCAAATGTCAGACATTTTCAGTTACTGTCATTACTAGCATTGGTGCATGTTGATATTTAAGACTGAGTTCTGCTCATTCCATAGCATTTTTTGCAATTATGCCCAAGAAGATATTGCATTTATCATTCTAAAACATGAAAAATAATCATTTATTTTATTTTGTGACATATAAAATATGTCATTTATGTTTATTTTATAAATTTATTTAATAAAAGCTTCTACTTCAAGCAATAGTCAAGCTCAATTCTCCTTCCTACAACACAGGCTAATACACTGACCCCAGTTACTTTGTGAAGAAAAAGGGACAGAAGAGGTTTGGTTCTGAGATATTCTTTCTCCTTTTCTTTCCTGGGCAGTACCCCTTCCAATGATAGGGACCGGGAGAAGGAACTGAGAAAGGCAGCAGAGATGTGCTCACTCACCCATGAGCACTTGACGAAGGAGGAGCGTCCCTGGCCTAACTTCGCATCCTGGCGAATCTAACCTTATTCTGTTGATGTGGAGGCCTGTTCCAGGGGCAACCTCATGGAAGCGTGGCCTGGGCAGTGGTGCAAGGCCGTGTGCTCAGGAAGGGCCTTCCCCTTGATTTACAGTTCTGCTGCTATCGTTGAAATTTTCAATTTTTGAGCAAAATGCCCACCTTTTCATTTTACCCTGGGTCCTTTGTAGATAGCAGTTCTTGCTTTTCTCTGATGGCTATGTAGCTCCATTGAGCATCATGTTTCATCAAGGATCTCCCTCAGAAGGGAATAGGCAAGGATCCTCCTCTCCCTGCCTATGCCAGTCATAATACCCTATTACCCCCGCGAAGTTCTGCATGCCATCTCTCAGCCTGGGCAGCCACGAGACTACTACCCCCGGGAAGCCTTCTTCTCCTTTATATTAACCATTGGAACTAAACAGATACTCTTCTACAACTTCTAAGGAAAGCTAAGTAATGGGATGAATGCGGGTTGCCCCCTTCCTCTTTCTAGACATAATATAATATAGTTCCTTATTTTAATAAGAAATAAGAAACCTAATCAACACAGATAAATGTTTAGAAGTTAAAATATTTTTCATTATGGCCATTTTAGTCAATTATTTTAATTCCTTGCTAGTTATATGTCAGTAATCACACCAACCAAATGATAAATTGTTCAGGTTCTTCTTTTATTTGTTGAAAGTGAAGAATTAGAAACACTCTAACTTGGAAATGTATGGGTTAGCTTTTCACAAGAGTCATTCATCCTTTTTAAATTTTTTTACTAATATTTCAATTTGTCCCTTTGGTATTTCGGGGGCATTGTACTAAAAGCAATATATCATAGTAAAATGCAGGGTAGGTGAAAGATAGGCTTTTCTTTTGTAAATTTGGGAAAAGTAATTGTGAAAGGGCAAAAGACTAGGATAATATTAATTTAGGAAAAAGTACAATTGGTATACTGCTGAAATAAAGCATGCCCTTCTATATGACAAAAATGCAGGTACATAAAATGGTAAAATACTTCTGAAAACTCTATAACTAGTTGATTCTTCCAAAATGGAATTAATATTTAGTGAGCTCCTTATACCTCAAGAGATGACAATTTTGACATGAACAAGATACATTTACTGCATTCTTAGAACTCGCAGTCTAATGGCAGCTGTTGATTGTTTAACCAGGGCTTTCTATTTAACTATGATGTTCAAGGGGAATATATGGTCCCTGGTTGTCTGAAACAATGGATGATGCAAAATAAAGAGGCAGAATGGATACAGAAGACAGAGTAATTAAATCATAGCACCTTAAGAAACTGATGTGAGAATTCTACTTATCTTTAATTTACAAAAGAGGGAGCCCAACTCAGACTCAGGAAAGGTAAGTGGTTTTCCCAAATTCCCTCAATAAAAAAGCCACCACTGGTTTTGTCTACCCAGCATTCATTCCTCTTGGTAATGACACCCTAACTTTGCTTTGAGGAAGTAGTCCTCACTCACTGACTATAATCTTGTGATCACTGCCAATCAGTGAAAACTGCTTTATTCAGCCAGGTGTAGGTATGAATCCCAAGACAAGACAAAAGAAGTGACCTCTCCCTGTAATTGGTAATGGTTGATGGTAACTGCCCCCAACAGTGCTTGAAGGAAACTATTCTTCTTGATACACAGATGTGATGGACTAAAAATGACCATAAATTATTTGCAACCCCTCCAAAAAAAAAGTGGGTATTTCTCCATCTTTGAATCGGAGCTGCCTTGACTTATTTTGACCAAAATAACGTAGTAACTGAAATGATGATGTGCAACATACAAACCTAGTAGTCACCACAGAACTTTGCAGCTGTCATTCTCCCTGTTTTAAAATGCTGTTGTCATGTGAAGAAACATAGACTATTCTCCTTGAGGATAAGAAACTGCACCGAAAGAGAGGCCTAGCTGACAGCCACCACCAACACAAGACATATGATTGAGACCATCTTTTACTCCCAGTTAATTGCAGCCACATATGTGACCTCAGACAAGTCATAAAAAAAACAAAAGTGAATGATTCTAATGAATAGCTAACACATCCATTTCCAAGTTGAGTTGTTTCCAATTCTCACTTTCAACTAAATGAAAGAAGAAATCTAATAAAGTTGTTGTCTGATAGATTAGTAAATATCTGTGGCTGATAGACCATTAGTATGATTTTTGACATGTAACTAGTGAGGAAGTTAAATCATTTGAACACAGCCCAAATAACTGGCACATAGAATCCTGAACAAACAAAATGGCTGTTGTTTTAAGCCTCTAAGTTTTGGTATGACTTCAGATATGTGCAAAATGTGCTTTAGTTATTCTCCTTACTCTGTAATGTAACCTCCTTTTGCAATAAGCTTTTTGGGCCAGGGAGCCAGCATCAGAGTCTTTTGCTTGTAATAAAATAACCCTCAAGGTACGCTGAATTAAGAGGATTTATCACCTATATTTCCTAGCTGACAACTCAATATTTTCCTTTGATTTCCAAAAAATTTACAACTTTTGCAAAAATCAAATGCATGTAACTGTAAGTGCTTTGGGGACATATGATCTCACCTATAAGAGGAACTTAATCAACAAAACAAACAAGTGAGCAAAATAGAACCAGAGACATGGAAATAAAGAACAAACTGACAGTGACCAGAGGGGAGGGACGAGGGGGATAATGCGGGAAAGAAGAGCGAAGGCCAAGTCAGAGAACATGTATATAAAGGACCCATGGACAACAACAATGGGGAGAGGGGGAAGGATTGAAGTCAGGGGGCAGGACAGGGGAGAGTAATAGGGGGGAAATGAGGACTACTGTAAATGAACAATAAAAAAATGTTTTTAAAAGAATTGAAAGTGGAACAAATTAACATAACTCAAGAGATGTATTGATACTACATTAGTCCTGGTAACAAGATTGCTTCAGCACTCCTTTTTATTTTCCTCTGGAGAGGGAACTCCATGATTCTGGGGGAAGTCCCATATGAAACAAATACATATGAAAAAATCAATGTCTAAGAAAGGTTGATAAATTAGAAATACTATACTCTTAAGACATCTACAATACAACTCTTTTATGATTTCTCTGCATTCACTCTTTACAGCTTCAGGAAGATTCATTAGACAATAGACTATCTTATTACCTGAAAGTGAGATGCCATTAGACTGTACACTTTCAAAGAGAGAATAGAGTTAATCAGTAATGATCCTATAGGACAAGTTTCATGTTATCACAGAGCATTTCTCTTTCATGGACACAGAAAATGTGTGTACTGAACAAATTAATTGATTGATTACTTATTTACCTAATCTCAAATACCTGGCACACTGTTTGATATAGATGGAGAATCTCAATGCTTTCTTTTTGTTTAAAATAATGAAGGAAGAAATGCAGATCAAAACCACAATGAGATACCACCTCACACCAGTCAGAATGGCCGTCATAAACAGATCAACAAACAGGTGCTGGCAAGGCTTTGGAGAAAAGGGAACCCTAGTACACTGCTGGTGGGAATGCAGACTGGTGCAGCCATTGTGGAAAGCAGTGTGGAATTCCCTCAAAAAGCTGAAAATGGAATTGCCTTTTGATCCAGTGATTCCCCTACTGGGACTATACCCTAAGAATCCCAAAATGCCAATTCAAAAGAACCTATGCACTCTAATGTTCATAGCAGCACAATTTACAATAGCCAAGTGTTGGAAGCAACCTAAATGCCCATCAGTAGATGACTGGATCAAAAAAGTATGGTACATTTACACAATGGAACACTACACAGCAGAAAGAAAAAAAGAACTACTAAACTTTGAGACAGCATGGATGGAACTAGAGAGCATTATGCTAAGTGAAATAAACCAGGGGGCAAAAGACAAATACCATATGATCTCACCTATAAGTGGAACCTAACCAACAATACAAAGATGCAAGGAAAATAAGACCAGCAACACTGAAAGGAAAAGAAACCAACAGAGACAAGAGGGAAGGCGGGAGGGTTGGGCGGGGGGAAATGAAGGGAAGGGGAAAGTCAAGGAACATATAGCAAGGACTCATGGACAAAACCAAAGGGGAAGGATTGAGGTAGGGAGAAGGGGGAGGGGGCAAAGGAAAGTGGTGGGAGGAAGGCGGAGACAAATGTATTTGAAAAAAATAAATTAATTCAAATAAAATAATGAAAGAAATTAATAAGAATGAAGGAAAAATTATATGGTTGGAGTAGGGAAGCAACGTAACACAAATGTTGGAAATTTTTTCTTTTAAGAGATTGAGGAGTTTACGTCAGTCATGGTGGGAAAGGTATTTAACTTGCTTTGGCGTACATACAATTCTAACATGAGACTCCTTACATATATGAAAATGGCCTTTGCAAACACGATTAAACAAATTATAGGAAGAAGTCCAGGGGAAAATCTCTGCAGACTGAAGATTAAAATATCTGATTATCTAGAGTAAACAATTGTAATTGTACCTTTTTTTTCACTTGAAAAGCAACCACGAAGTTTGTATTACAATGCTTCCAATTTCTTGCTATAGCTATTAATAGGTTAAATGATAGGGGGGAAAAAACATCTTTTGTGCTTACATTTGACATGCAAGTGAAGAGAGGGGTTAAATTAGAGGATTTAAATAATCAGAGACCCTGCACTTTAAGATAAAGCTATTTACGTGAAGGGAATATGGGGCCTTAGGAGCAACCAAAAGAATTGTATAAGCCAAACTCCTAAGATAATATAAAATTTCTTTCTTATTGTTTTGCAAGGTTCCAGCTACTCACTCTTTAAAATGGTTTGCCAAATGCAAACATGGGTAAGTTCCAAAATGCAAATATTGATTGTACTCATTCCCCATATGTTTTGTGCCTTAAATTTCATAAACTACATTGCATCCATTCTTTTTCTTGCAAAATGCTACAATGCGTATGTGTCCTTCTCACTAATAGGATTTTATTTAAGGTACACATGGGCTGAAATACCATTGCATTCTGTTTTTCTAAGATATTATCCTAAGACACTTTTTTCCTAAGACATTATCCATATTTCCTAAGACATTATCTTTTTTTCCATACATAAACTTCCTGTCCAGCCCCTCTGTTAATATGTACACCTTCATGCCCTGAAAAAACCCTCTGTAAAATGCAATTTAACACACAATTAATATGCCCCAAAGAGAATCTGTATGGCTCTGACACCACTGTTAGCTGCATTATCATTTTAGTTTTTCAATCAATTACTGCTTCTCTGCTTGGATTTTCACCTAGTCTTTCTTCCTTAGGATATAGTTCAACAGGAATAGAAAGTGAAATGAATGAAACTATTGAATTCCCACCAAGAAGAAAGGAAATTTAAAAATTAGGAGTATATAGTTAAAATATTTAGTTTAAGTATAATATTTTCTATTTCTGAACCTAGACATTTACCTTTTTTTAATTCTTAAAGATTCCCAATGTTTAGAAAAGTCATAGAGCACAAAAAATAAATATCTTTGAATAGAACCATATATTTTATCATATCTTAACCTATTGTCAAATTTGCTTGAGATTTTTAAGTTATAAAATATCACAGGTATAATTCAAGCCCTTGGATAATAACAAAAACCAACTATTTCCAAAATTGATTGTTAACTTCTTGAATTCATAAATTAACTTTTGAAATTTGATATCTTTACAATGTTGTCTTCTTATCCATGAACATGATTTATCTCATGTTTTATTTATCTTCCTTATTGCACTAGAAAAGAGCTTAGTAATTTTCTTCATAAGGAGTTTTCACATTTATTACTAGGTTTATTCCTGGTAAGCTAAATTTTTTATTGTCATGGTAGCTTTTGTTGCACTGTCATATATGAGCATACTAATTATCTTATTAATTATCTGGGATCATTCAGAGACTATCATGTTTTCTGCAAAAAAAAAACCCCAATTTTGCCTTTTTCTTTTCAATTCATATTGCTCTTCTCCTTTGTTTTTAAATTTTATTTTTATTTATTTTTAAAGAGAGGGGAAGGGAGGGAAAAACAGAAGGAGAGAAACATTGATGTGCAAGAGAAACATCAATTGGTTGCCTCTCACATGACCCCAAATTATTTTGTTGTATTTTGCTGCCTAAGACTTTCAGAATAATGCTGATTGGAAGAAGTATTGGAGAGTATCCTTGTCTTTTTTCTCAATTTAATGATAAGTCTTCTAACATTCCTCCATAAGTTTTATATGGTACCTAATATTTTGAAAACTAGATACTCTTTATCAAATTATGGGAGATTCCTTCTTTCCTAATGTTCTAAGTACTATTCTATTTTGAAACATCTGCCATATCTATTCAATTTTAATGTCTGTTTTGCCCCAATTTGTCATTAAATCTTGCATTGAGTCATGACACTAACTCAATCCTGATGTTTTCTATGAAGACACCACTCCCAGAAGTATAATTACTAGTTGTATATAATAAGTCTAATCCTAATTATCCATTACCTACCACAATGAGAATGCTGTAACTGACCTAAGGAAAGTACTTGATACTCTGAAGACTAAAATAAATATGTTCCTTATCATTATTAATGTAGTTTAGTTATTTTCAGAATTATCAGTGCAGTTTTCTGATATATTTGGCTTCTAGGAATGTTCCTTTGCTTATATAGGAGCTTTTGTGAATAAGGAAACATATTTTTCCAGCTTAGAATTCATGTTTAAGTTAGAAATATTGAAGTAATAATGACTTAAAACTTAATTCACAAGGTCAAAATGTAATGCTTATGAGTTACAAAAGGAATTAGAATTAGCAAGTTAGCACTATTTAATAACTATAATTTATTATGTAAGTAACTCAAAGAATATAATTATTGGCCAAATGAAAAAACTGGTGAAAACTACACACTAGTAGACTGTGTCATTTTGAAATTATCCTTATGTTCTCATAAGCAATAGTGATAGTAGGACTCTTTTATCTTAGTCAACTTAAGATGTTAATTGATATTTTTAATAAAGGGATAATTTGATTCCCTGGCTTAATAAAGGAATTCAATATTTCAGGTTAATAACAGTATGCAATATTTCTTTTAGGAGACTCTCTGAAGACTGCAAAAGCAGCTCATTTCAGTAAACTTAGTATGTGTGAGTAAACTTAGTATGCGAATACCCTACAGAGCCATCATGTAAGAAGAGGTAATTTCCTTTACCCTTTTCCAGTCTCCTTTTTATTATAGCTTTATAGAATGTTATAATATTCTTAAAGACAGAGAAAGATGCTCTGAATAGCTTGAATTACTGAGCACATAAAGATTTAAAGGTTAGCCTTGAGGGACATTATTACACTTCAGGTCAATAATACCTACTAACCTTTCCCATATCTATTGAGAATAAATAGAAGTTCTATAATATGAATTTTGCTTGAACTAAAAGTTTCAGGGAAGTCTGCTTTGAGGTTAGGAGCTTGGGAGAGAGCTCCCAGGAGAATTTTATATAAGGAGAAAAGAACATATGGAAAGCCAGCGGTTTTCACACTGCGTCTCTGTCTTTAATTTAGAAAGAAGGTGCTGATGTGGCTCTTTGCTCCCAGTGAAACTTTTCGGGATAAATCAGCTACTAGACTGGATCTTGTTGTCTTTTAAAGCAGTCCATTTTGGAACAGGCTGTTGATAAAATTGCTCATTTTATGAGCTTTTTTTGAAAAATAGGTTTAATAAAAAGGAATGTTATTATAGCTCTGATGAGCTACTCTCTTCTGTATTCCAAGAAACTAGCAAACAAGCCATGTCCTGTCTAACAACAATATGACTTACTGTATTAATTGTGAGGCCATGTCAGTCCCAGGATTCACTGAGTTACACCTAATGGAGGGTGTTGGTATTGTCCAAAGGTGGCAGCACTGAGCAGGAGAAGCATTAAAGACTAGTCCTCTCTCTTCCTCCACTAGCTCTGGGCATTCTGAGCTTCAGATTCTGCTTGGTAAAGTATAGTTGCTGGATAAGAGATTTGGAGACACTCGTAGTTTTAAATTATAGATATGTGTCCACATGAATTCAATCCGTTTTAGGGTTTTATTATTCTTACATGTTCTCCTGCTGTTCATACAGCAGTTCCAATGTGCAATGGAAGTGGGGGCTGCATAGGGGCTGCAAACTATACAGCCCATGAGACAAAGCTGGTCTGTGGTTTGTTTTTGTACTGCCTGTGAGCAAAGAATGTTATTTTTTAATATTTTTAAAGATTTGTTTAAAAGTATATACATATATTTATAAAATGAAAAAGACTATGTGACAGAATATGAGGCCCCCAAAGTGCTAAATATTTACTATCTCGCCACTTCCAAAAATGTTTGGTGACTCCTTCTAGGTAAAAATTTTCTAATTTATCAATTATTCTCATTGTTATTTGGCCAACATGTAATATTTAGGCTTTAAAAAAATAGATTTACTTTTCTACTTTGAAGCTTTTTTTGTTTTATTCTCAATTTCATGTCCCTTGGTGAGCAAAGCATGGAGTGGACGATGCATGTTTATTCCCTTAGTACTTTTCATTTTTTTGTCTCCATAAAGAAATACTTTTTGGCGTGAGGTAATAGACTCCTATATGGTTTTCCAAAATTTTATAATTTTTCTTTTTACATTTAAGTCTCAAACTCATCTGAAAATTATATTGGTTTGGGTATAAAGTAGGCTTTGGGATTTAGTTTGGTATTTTCCCTCTGTGGCTACCCAATGATCCTGCACCTTGTATTGATCTTCAAGGGCATCACTCTCATAAATCAAGTTCCTGTGTTCACATGGGTTAGTTTCTGTTCAATTACTCTGTGTATCCTATGCCAACACCAAAGTCTTTTAAGTATTAATATTATTGTTCAATGGAAATATAAATCAGTACAGTCATGTTGCAAAAATCTTTGGTATTATCTCATAAAGCCAAAAATGTGCCTATCACAAAATCCAGCAATTCCATTCAAGAAATATATCTTGGGAAAACGTGTGTGTGTGTGTATGTGTGTGTCCACAAGTATATATCAATATGCATACGTATGTAAATGGAGACATAAACAAAAAATGCTTCTAAAAGTGTTATTTGTTATGTCAAGGAATTAAGAACATAAAGTCTTACAACTGAAAAATAACTTTAAAATTGTTTCATGGTACATACAATAAAGTAAAAGTGAACCATCTACAGCTTCTTGCATCTTATAAAAATCACATTTGGCAAAATTAAAGAATGCATATGGTTCCCATTTATATGAAGTATAAACTCAGGCAATATAAATGACGTGTTCATATGTGTTTTAAATAAAAATAAAGCCAAAGAAATGAAATGAAAATGAAACCAAGCAAAAAATGTAGGATTATGGTTACCTCTGGAGATGAGGAAGGCTCTGTGTTCACTGGGAAAACACAAGAATTCCGAGGAATGACTAACATTCTATCAATTATGGACTGTAAATAAATAAATGGACAATAAATTCCTTATTGGTGGACAGTAGAAACTCAGACTAAAATGTATAATTCATGAAGCCATATGTCGTTTCTCAAGCCTGTTTTGAGAAGTCTTCATGGTTCAGCTTTAGTGCTTCAAAGGACAATTTTACAGAAATACAATCAATGAGCAATAGAGGGAAAAAGAGAGAGAGGAGAATGGACCTATTTTCTTTAGAAGTCACCTATGGGGTCAGGTAATCTGCCAAATCTTTCCCAAGAGATATCTAGCTTATCCCTCCTAACTCTGTGAGTTAGGTAGTATTGCCCCATCTCTATTCTTGTGAGATAAGACTCAGGTTAAGCTATTGCCAAGTATGCTTAAGGTGGGGAGTGGTAGAACCAGGGATCAACTAAACCTTGCACTTTGTTTTGAACTATGTAGACCCACAGTGTCAGTACAGTAGCCACAAGCAACTGGTGGCTCCTGAGCACTTGAAACGGGCTAGACCAATAGAGTGTCCCTACAAGTACCAAATCCACACCTGAGTGCAAAGAAATGTCAAAAAAGAAATGTAAAATAGTTCATGAATAATATTTTGTATTGATTAGATATTGAAATGATAATTTAAGGATATATTGGATTAAGTAAAAATATGAAAATTAATTTCCCTGATTTCCCTTTAGGTTTTAAAATATGGTTACTGGAAAATTTTAAATTACTTATGTAGCTTGTATCATATGGCTTTCAGACAGTGCTGATGGAGTTGTTTCCATGGGGAGCCAGGAAAATTTAGTTTGAGGAAACACTTATGTTCCTTATGGGCTGAGACATCTTGAACAAAATCTTAGTTTAACTGAGCATGAGCAATGTGTTTTTCCCTAACAAATGTGGATAATAATAAATGTCCTGCAGGGCTGACTTTATGACTAAAAGCAAAACCTAAAAGGCACTCTCCAACTGTCTGGAACATGATAGGCACTTGGGAAAGGATAACAGTACTCTGTATTATATTGGTGAATTTTAAAGATTCTCAAAATCTTTACTATTTTAATAATCTGCACAAAACTCTAAGTACTATATTTTCAAGCCTATTGGACTTTGAAAGCTGTATTTTCTCTACTTCTCATACAGTTTCTATATTAAAATGATGGATCGCACCTTCAGCATCATGAGAACTCAAGAGGAAGGGAAAAGATGAAGATACTAACATTTCAAATAAGCAAATGATTATGCAACGTGGGCCCTCAGAAATGAAGGATGACAATAAAGCAAACCTTGAATGTGCTGTGAGTGCGTATTTGTTGTTGATGATAAACTTTTCATCACTATTTACCATAGATAACCTACCAACAGAAAATCACTATTTAACATTTTCCCAGGTTTTCTTAATGTATATGCAAAATTATTTAAAGAGTGCTTCTTGTCTGCTACTAATGAAATATAAAACTCTATGTAACATACCAATTAAGGCCACTTAGGCAGAACTACATAAAAATCTTGCTTGAAAGAGCCAGTTGGGACTCCCACTGTTCCTGTAGTTGTCCTTAGGTTCAAGATTTGTTGTCTATATTTAAGCCTTTTTTATAACTATAAATATGTCATTAAAGTAGTTATGAAATTGATATCATGGGTTCTGAATCAACTTACAATTTCTTCTTGTCAAAAACTATATAATAATGTTAAAACAGTGTAGCTGAGGAAATACTTCTGATCCACTCTAGGTCATCTTTTGAAGTCCCATGTTACTCTCTTTCTGTAGAGAATCCTAAGCAACCTTACCATTAACTGCAGGCAATCTATCGGTACATTCAAGAAACAATTATTAGGGACAAACCCTCATTAGTTGAGGCTGCTATGGAAGCTTTTTTTTCACGCTAATAAACACCACTGCATGCTAGTCACCTTTTCAAAAAAGAACTGTGTGGCTCTCCAACACACTTTTTCTAATCTAAGCACTCTTTATCTGCATTCTTCCAAATGAACGACCAGCCTGTGGAGCAGCTGTAAGGATCTGAGAGACCTTTTAAGCAACTTTTGGCATGGAGAGTCACTTCTGAATTCCAGTCTGAGCTAAAAGGGAGAGGCCATTGCATAAATGAGGATCCTGACAATTCTTGTGCTACACCATGAAATAGTTCCTCGTGAGGTGCTAAGAGGCTTTAACTTCATTTAAATACTCTCTGCTCAACACTGTGGATTTTGTATTTGCAGTTATTTTCCTAAAGAATGATTTTTTTTAATCCAAAATCTTCTCTGCCTCCTTTTTTATCTCCAGGATTAGTTTGAGAGGGGTGTCCTCTACACCCTGAGCAACAGTCTGTAAAAAGAAGAACAAGATGTAGAAGTGTTGAAGGAACTAGTACCAGGTCTAATGCTTTGCCTGTTAAGCCAAGGCTTTTTTTCCTTACTGAGAACGATGGACAAAATTTATATTTGCTGAAGGAAAGTTAACCTCTCAAAAACCCTCCTGACAGCAGACTCCTCAACTGTTTGGCTGTATGCTCTGTCCTGCCTCAATGGAAAGCAGGGATGATTGTGATTTGGCGTGAATTCCCAAGACTAACACCACAGCAGGCTCGCCTCCTGCCTGTGGAAACAAGGTTCCATTGCTGAGCGCCAAGGGCTTAACAATAGTTAATCTCTTAAAAGAAGCAGGTGGCCGTTGCCACTATGTCTAAGTTCCCCTCGAGCCTCTGCCAATTGCGTGCCTGTCAGATTTGGCAGAAGCCCAGAGTTTGACTGACTTTGTTTCTACCGCTTCATAATTCTTTTTTTTTTTTTTTTAGTTTAAATGCATTTTATTTTTAGACAACCAACACATGTTTTTTTCTTTAAAACAATACCTCCACTCCAAATAAATCAAGGTCAAAATAAATGAAGAGCTCAAGAGAACATCATCTCATTTGTCCTAGTACTGATGCGTGTGGATGAAAAGCAGTAGCAAGTAATGACGACAGGTGATAGACCCAGATTGCCAGATTGTTAACATTTTCCCACTTCTAAACCATCTTTAAGGGAAATCATACATGGGGTTGCACTAGCCTCCCGGCAGTCCAGCAGAACAACCATGCCATCTGGATGTCTGTTTTCACCAATAAAGGCCTGGTAGTTTTTGAAAATTAGCAAAGATGTGCTTGATTTACTCTGTAGCTCCCTCCATAGCTGGCTTTATTCTTTCTGGTTCCTTTCCTTTAAGTTTCCCTTTGATTGATTTCATGTAATTTTTTATGTACTTCTTCTAAGCTTCTTTTGTGAAGCTGGTTTCCTGCAAATGATGGTTCATGACAATGTCACCACCAGTGATGACGGTGCTTTGGGTACCTTTGCCCTGGGGCCCTTCAGCGGAGGCATTTCCACCAACAGGCCAGTCAACAATGTTCCCCCTGCCCTACTGCTCTTGTTGCCCTTTACCTCCAGGCACAGCTCACCTGTGATCTCTGGAATCTTGTAGATATTAAACTTCTCTTCATGGCTGATGAGGTTGTCTGGTGGCCTGGTAGGTGGTCGTGATGGCTGCTAGAAGGAGAGGACAGCAGATCCGCCTTAGCAAGAGCCTGGAGCTGATGCAGCGCAACCGGGGCATGCTGGGGGCTGGGGGCTGGGGCGAGGATGGAGTGGTGGAAGGCGGGGCAGGAGGAAACGATTCATAATTCTTTTTAGTGTCCATCTTTGTACGTGTTGTTTTTCATTATCAGTGTCCAAACGAAAATATTGAATGGAAGTTCAAATTTGAAAAACGTGCCTTATGTTTTTCTTTTTTTTAATTGATCAACCCCACCTCCTCACCTCAGTGCCTGTATCCTATCTGTATCTCTCACATGCAATTGAAAAACTAGCACAGGGTGCAGGCCATCCTCACCCCTGAATCTATATATAGCCATATATATCCGCGTTCTGATGTGTTTTTACCTATGTGTAAAGATGCACAACCATACTGACCATGCCATACAAAATGCTGACTTTTTGTTTTTCATTTGACTTGAGAACGTATTATGATGGGAAAACACAATATATTCAATTACAAATTTTAAGAAATTGTTTTTTTGTGTGATTAAAAACACATACATTTTCCAAATACAGATGATATGAACTTACTTCATCCAATAGTCCATGACTGTCATAGAAAGTGGTAAAATTGGCATTTATTTTCCTTTCTACTTTAGCCCTTGGTTGTAAACTTTACTGGCTTATCTACAATCATAATCTATAGCTTTTTATTCCAGAGCTTATAAACAGGCAACACAACATGGACTATAATTTTCCAAAAGAAAAATGAACTGTAGGAGATGTGCCATTTAATGTCACAAACAGTAAACGATATTTGCTGTAAATAGCAAAAACTCTCTAGAAATGATTTCCTGTTTTGTGGGTAAGTAGATATTGAATAGATGATTTCATATACATATATTTATTCCATTCATATCTAGACAGGTTTTGAAATAGAAAAATCAACTAAAAATGAGGAGGTTTTTCCAGTGAATGGGGATTGTACTGTTGATCATTCTGTATCCATTTTAGAAAGTAACATCTTGAAAGGGTAATATTAAATGATTATGTATATACTTTTGTTTTTATTATAATCTATAAATAAAAATTGAAGTATCCCTTCTTCCCCTCCCAAGTGTCATCTTCCTTCCATTCTATACATCCTCATCTCTATTCTCCTAAGGAGCACATCATATGTTTTATGTTTTTATTCCAGTCTATTTTTTAAAACTTTACTGTACATATTTTTTATATATATTCAAATCCACATCATACTTTACTATGCTATATATATTAAACTACATAAGCATAAATTACATAAAGCATAATATGCATAGTATGAGTGTGAATTTGAATGTATATAAATGATATGAACAATGGAATTGTTCTTTGATGGAACACCAGACAGGGCTGAACTCAAATGTTTTAAAGTATCCATGTTCATGCATCTTGAGTTACTTTATTTATTTCTCTACTATATAGTATTCCTTCAATTATCCATTCTCTTTCTAATAGAATATATTAATTGTGTCCTATCTTCTTCTCTTATAAACAACACTGCAAGGAACATGCTTTCAGGTTTTGTCTTGAATACATTGTACTGGTGATTTCTAGGTTATATACTTAATAAAGAATTGCAGGGTCATAGGGTATACATTCTCTACACATTGCCAAGAGATATTTGACCAAACTTGCACTCCCACAATCTGTGTATTTCATCCTTGCCAGTCGTTAGTACTGTCGGTCTTTTTCATTTTTATCAAAATAGCGGTTCTAAAATGATGTTTCATTGTCAATGGTTGTGTTTTTGACAGTGGTATTATTAGTAGGTTTATTTTTCTTCTCTTAGGTATTTTCTAACTTTTCTTTAATAAGCATTGCTGCGACCTACACAGAGTGGAGGTCCCTGAGTAGGGGTGACGGGAGATTGAGAAAGAGACAACACAACACAAAGACACAACACAAGACAGTCTAAGGAAAAGCAGGGGCCAGGTGAGGTATTGTCCTCTGATAGAGAGACAATGACCTTGAGCACGGTTTCCCTGTTTATTTTATGGGGGTTGGTTACATGAAACTCAAGGATGTCCTGCAGCTGCAGGCGAAGATTGTTCGTTTCCGAGGCTACCTGACTGATAAAACTCTCTTCTGCCAGGGCTGCAGTCGCATTCAGCTGAAGCTTGCAGTTAACTATTCCCTTTTCAACTCCTCCCGCCCCACTTTGGGTTCGGGCTGCGATCACCTGCCAGCTTCCTCTGCCTTGCAGATACAAGCAGTCAAGTGTGGCCTTGCCAAGCGCTTAACCTGGCTTTTGACATCAGCCTTCACTATCCTCCACAAAGTATAGCTATAGTGTTAAAAAATACACAACTTATTTCATAAATCTATTGTTCTTTTTATCTTTTCTTTAAGTCCAATTAGCATTTATTTTAGCATTGTGTTGTTATAGACATAAATTATTTTTTAAAAGTTATTGTCCTTTCCATTAAAGGGCTTAAGTCTAATCAGGTAAATAGGCATGTAAAGAGCTACATTATTATTTGGTAACCACAAAAATAAAAATGTAGGAGAATATAGAAATAGTGGAGGACTTATTAGCACTAAGGCGATTCCAGAGAGGTCCTTCTAGAGATGTAATGAATTAGTTCATATTCATTTTCCTTTGAGGATGCTATAGGCTTCAGCTTTGAATCTAGGTTAACAGACTGGTAAAAAATAGTACTGTACACACAAAAAAAATGTGAAATAGTTGTGTCATCACATGAAGATGAACAGGCAATGACAATTCCTCATAAGAAACAGGGTCAGAATAAATTGATGTGGACGGGTTGACTCAGGATGCCTTCCTCTTCAAGGCCTCACAAATATCATTTTATCAAAGTTTTATGGCACAGTTTCTGGGACCAGGAAATGGAAAATGGAAAATGGAAAAGCAGGGTAGAGTGGGAAGAGGAAGATGACCTTAGCAGCCCATTACAAGTCCCCACGCTTGAGATCTGGAAATCATGGTGAACATGGTTGCATGTCCCCCTGGCCATAGTAGATGACAGCCCTTTAACACTGTAGATGGACCAATACTTTCTGGTTCATTAAGCACATTGAAATTATTATTTCATTTATTCTTTTAGGTGCTTGGTTAATGAGGGAAATGAGTTCCAGAAAAGCCTGTGTGGTCCAAAATCAGACACTAAGACATAATTTAGTTGAAATAAAAACACAGGAATCTAAACCCTAAACTCAGCCTGCATAGAAGCCCTTCCATTTTCCCTACTGTAGAACTCACTTCTACATGAAAACATTTGCATATATATATTTAGTAAAGGCCTCTTGAGTATCTATTCTTCCATGGGGAACATTTTGTAAAATATGAATATTGGAGAGCTTCAGTGGTACACTTTACACATTTGTCTTCTGCCTTAAATTTTTGATTTTTCTGGGCAGTTTGGAGAATGTGGGTATATAACTAAAGCTTAGAATTGTAAATGCATTAATAAAGTTGATGACTGAAAATATTTCAGCCAATAAAGAGTTACAGTCAAATTAATAAAGGTGACCTAGGAGAAAAAATTATCCTTTTCCCTTTTCCTTGTAATAAAAAGGATTTAATGATGCAATCTGACCAGGACACTTATCTCTGCACCCATCCCACAAGAAGTTGTTGAGCGCTCACTATGTGCCAATCAGGGTTAAGTATTTCACATAAATTATATCATAATAACTTCAATAACAGTTCTATAATATTGGTATTATTAACTCTATTATTAAGATAGTGAAACTGCAGGTAAGGAGATTAAGTAATTTAATCAAAGTTATACATCTTTTACGAAGTAGAACTAACCCCAAAGCTTATTTTTAATTAACTATGCTATACCATAAAAATGTTTTGTTATATTTTATCTATTATTTTCAGACCTATAGATTTGGAAAGCAATAGTTCTCTTGAGAATAAAAAATGGTGTCAAATATCTACATTTCCAGAGTGTAAAATTATAAATGATCATATTAATTATTAATAATACATGGTTTTTAGAAACATAATGCTTAAGACATTCGCATACTTTTGAATGAAAGGAATTTATATGCACAATAATGCTTTTGTCAAGTGATTTATTGTATCATTTTATATTTGTCAGAAAGTCAAAGCAATTGTCATTTCATAAGAGAAATATAACAGTCCTGACATTGGAATGCAGCATAACTATTACTGTGTGTCTATTTCCAGGCAATCAATCCAACTTACATATGATGAAATGGAAGCATGTTGTAAAACTTTGTAGATTTACCTTCCAAAGTGTTATTTATTTGACTACTTTGTTCATTTGAAATGTTTTACATATGCAGCTTTTAATTTTCACATTGAAAAAAAATAGAGCCACTGTTTATTGTAAAAGGTCATCTTTCTAATTGGTGTAATAAAGCCCAGCTGGTTAGTCAATCTCCGGAGTAACTCGGGGCTAGCACAGCAGTGGCAGAGTGAATAGTGTATTTGGTAAGAGGAACGTGATTTTAGCATGCATCCTTTATTCCCCATATTTGTGGCTGCCAGTCACCAATACCTAATTTTATTTAAGGTAAAGCATCTTTAAATGTTCAAGTGATTTATACTGCACCTGTGTCCTCATGCTAAACAGAAAAGGGTAGACTTATCATGATGAATGTAGAAAGAGAAGTAATTGATTCTTTGGTCTGAATTTTCCTCTTGGTTAATAGATTTCCCCTTTAGCAACAACAAGGCAAAATAATAAGGAAGCATACAAGATAACTTAAGTACAGCTCGCTTTGGCACTGCCAGTCACTAAAAGCTTATCTAGCATTTCCAGCACTCTCCATGAATGCTCCTTCTGCTCTGTGTTTAGAATAATAAAATCTTGTAGCTCCATAAATGTTAACTTCATCTTGTAGAATGAAATAAATACCAATTTTCCATAGTGCATAATTCTGTTTTGTTTCCTGACATTTAAGAAAATTGCTATAAGGATATCAATTCTGAAATAGATATGCTGCCTGCTTTTAAATTGTGATAACACTTAACAATTATAAATATAATTCAGTATCCATAGCAAATACCATCTAGGACTTTTACAGCCATAATGTGTTTTTAAAATGCCTCAAGGAAACCTGATTTCATCAACCTTGATAATATTGCCAAAGTGGACACTATCGAAAATGCTTTAAAATGACATTACAATCTACAGAGGCAAAAGTTTGATTTTTTTTTGTTGTTGTTTTTAAAGCTTTTTTATTACTCCAATGTTATAGACAAATTGAGTATATGTATAAAAACATGAAAGTCTAAGAAAACTTCAGACAAATATAAACTCAAATGGAGCTATTAGGGCAGTCCTTCAGACAAAATTTCTTTCATTCATACTGTAGCAGCTAGTCTGTGTTTGTGGCAATTTATTCAGAGCTACATGTTACATCAGATCACAAGTAAGGAAGTTGAATAGAAGTCTGGCTCATTGTATTAATGGCATAAAAATTAGGCACTAAAAGATTAATTTCCAAATTATTATTTTGGATATCTCAGTTACAATTGTTTTTTAACTCTCTTTCTCTTAATCAAAATTATAAATTATACTTCAATTACAAAGTAAGTGGTATCTCTAGTCCAACTCATCTTCCACACCAGCTATATTTTTTAATAGAACGTCAACACAAAGATTAGACAGGCTACTTTCCAAAATATCCATTTTAATGGAATGTACTATACGATATGGACAAAGAGGGGAGAAAAAGATATTTTTTAATAAATATTAATTTTGTTTTTACCTGAATAGTAACATTTTCATGATTTCTTTACAGCCGCCTTTGAACTTTTTAATAATCTTTATAATTAGATGTAATTTTAAAAAATATAATCTCTCTTTAAATTTTATTTTAATATCTTCCCAATACATCAAGACTCTATGGTGATATACGTGTATAGCTCTAAATGTTGCAATAGTAGCAAGAAATTTCAAAAAGCTAATTTTCTCTGTGAAAGAGCTCCTATAACTTCTTACTGTTTAATTAAATACAAGTAGAAAGTACTTTTAAGTATCAAGAATTATAACATATCTTTAGGTGAGTGAAAAGCGGAGTGCATATTCCAGATGAAATTGAAGTATATTCTACTTATTTTATTCATTTACAACCACAATACTTTATGAATATGTATGTAACACTTTATGTTAAATTATAACATCTTACATCTATGATGAATATCTATGTAACAGTGATTGGAAATCCATCTGTAAGATATTCAAGGATACTAGGAAAACAGATCTATGTTCTAAATTTCTTGGCAAGCAGAGCAAGCTCAGGGAAGGGTATGGAGAAGGCAGTTGATCTTTGCTAAACACGCACTCTCCTTTATCTTCATTCATTCACACTACTTCCCATATATATTCATTGACTTTTCCATTGAATGGTTAAAATATTCACTTGTATATCTAATGTGTTACCCCCCAGTATGCATTTATAATGTGATCACAGAAGATTGTGTTGTGATATGGAATAATGAATATGAGTCTTGGTGTTTTTACAAATATTTTCAAAATGTTAAGCTGGAGAATGATCATAATTTCTTTGTTACTGGTAAAAAATACATAATAGTCTGGTGAATTTCCTAAGAAATTAATCAATGGCAGATAACTCACTGATAGAGGCCCTGGATTGCATATTATAGAATGGACCATTCTATGAAGGGGGGAAGAGCCATATCTCCCCTTCACTTCCAGGAGCTATTTTCTTAAGTTCTCTCTCTACCCCTTGCTTCCATCTACGTAAGATCCAGGGAAAGGTCATTTACTTTCAAAAAGTGTGATACACATATTTACCTCCATGCAACATTTCTCTAAGATCGTACCTGTGTCCCATTTAATTTCTCAAAAGTTTGAAAAATATGCTTTATTTTTACCTGAAAATGTCACACTCTTAAATTTCATGCTATTAACAGTAGTAGAAATAGCAAAAGGGTTAGAAGTGGTAGAACAAATCTAACTCTAGTTGTGAAAACTTCCATTCCCATAATTATGCAATTCCCAAATCAGTATTATAGTTAAAATGATACTGTATTTTTCATGAATATAATCATTTGTGTAAATTAGAAGAATTTAAATCAATACATCTTATGGCATGTCTAAATAAATGAAATGTTCTAAAATATATCATAACAATAGTAATGATATTTCTCACAAAACAATGATGAAATGGGGAAGAGAAAGTATAAAGTATGAAGAAAAGGATTCCCTGATCAGGGCACATGATTGGGTTGTGGCTGGTGCCCAGTCAGGGAGTGTGTGAAAGGCCACCAGCCAATTGATGGTTCTCTCACACCTCGATGTTTCTCTCCTTTTTTTTCTCTCTAAATAAAATCAAAAGGAAGAAAGGATGGAAGGAAGGAAGGAAGGAAGGAAGGAAGGAAGGAAGGAAGGAAGGAAGGAAGGAAGGAAGGAAGGAGGGAAGGAAGGAAGGAAGGAAGGAAGGAAGGAAGGAAGGAAGGAAGGAGGGAAGGAAGGAAGGAAGGAAGGAAGGAAGGAAGGAAGGAAGGAAGGAAGGAAGGAAGGAAGGAAGGAAGGAAGGAAGGAAGGAAGGAAGGAAGGGGAGAATGAAGGAGGGAAGGAAGGAAGAGAAAGAAAGAAGGAAGAGGAAGGAATGTACTGGGTTAATTCCTTTGGTAGCAATTGCCACATGAGAAGTTGTTGACACATGAGAAATTTTTTCCCTAATTGTTACATTCATGCTGAGGAATTATGACAGTTGGAATATGATAGTTTCATTGACTTTACAAGTAGGCCTGACCATAATACATACTTAATCAACTCTATTATTAAAGCTGGGCCTTGCAGAGTGGTAGAAAGATCACTGGCTTCAGAGTCAGAGAGCCTTTTGTTCAAAACCCAGCTCTCTTCTTACTTGAGATCGTTAAATTTTCTGAATTACAATTTTACCTTCCATAAAATATTAATTATAAGGATTCCTCAGTTATCTGTTGCTAAATAATGTTTATGGAATGCTTTCCCCTATGCTTAGTAAAAAGAAAGCTCTACTAAAAAATGCAATATTGCCATTGATGTTGTCTTGATGACAATGTAGTCATCTTCATTATTCATGGTAGTTATTTCTATAAAGTCAATGCAAACACTAAATTAGTGAATATTGGCATATTGTTCTAAAAGGAAATACATACAAGGTTAGGTTCCCATGAGCATCTGATCATATTTTTTATCAATCAAAATGCCATTTGTATTATATAAGTTAATTTGCCAGCATCCTTATGAAACAAGCCAGTGTCATCAATGTTGAAACATGCTTTCTTTAACATGTACCTTTCTTGTATAACACTTAAAATGTATAACCTACCTGCATTATTCATGATTTTCATATTTTTAAATTTGCCTACTCACTAAAACTTATTCATAACCTCGAAATCAATAATCACAGCTCATTTGCTACCATTTGAAGACATTTAAAGTGTGGTAAAAAACTTGGATTACCTGATGTGCACATTCCCAGATAGGGCTGAACAAAGTAACACTCTGCTGTCTTCTTTCAGCACTCACGCTGTAAATAAATGCCCTTTTGGCTGTTTATTTAGTGTCACACTTTTTGCATTTCTGTGTTTTAGGATTTTGCTTTGTTTTGTTTTGTTTTGTTTTTAGTGACTTTATCATTTAAAATAGCCCCCAGGCATAGAGCTGAAGTATCGTCTAGTGTTTCTAAGCAAAACAAGGGCATGGTGTGCCTTCTGGGGAAAATACATATGTGAGGTTCTTCCTTTTGACTGCATGTTACTGGTTGCTCTAGGCATGTGCTTTATCTGGTCCAGTCAGAAACCTGGAAAAACCCATACTGGTTCATTCTTGTCCTGGAAACTTATAGAATTTGAGAAAATTGAATTCATTTAATCTTCTTAACAAACAGTTTATGTAACTGTCATTTCCTCCATTTTAGAGACAAAGAAAATGAGAATTTGGATTGGTATGTCTAAAGTAATATAGTCTCACTCTCTGGAAAAAGGATTTCTTAGTTATGAAGTGGAGAAGGCTTCAAATATTAGGAGTTAGATGTTGGTTAGTGTGTAAGAGATTGTGGTAGCCACCTTATTCAATTATCTTTTCTATACCATCACTAATATGTAGCTCTTACTGTCACTTAAATACTTACATTCAGAAGAAATAATCTTTCTTAAAAGTAAGCCCATTCCATTTTTCAATCACTTACCTATTTATAAAGCTATTTTAAGAGTTAACTGAAACATTGTTATGCCAACCATTGATTTCAACTTAATTTTTCAGAGAAAACATAGCCTTGTTCTTTATGTTCATCTGACAGTTCTTCCCATCATGTACTAAAAGGTTCCAAAAACCTTCCTAATTAATTCTTAGACTACATTTATTGCTAGAATTAATAGTGGAACAGAACTTAACAATTTTTATACATTAAGCAAATAGACTTGTGAAAATCTTAATATTAAATAGTTGTAATTACCATTGGGCCTATATTTCTAGTTTGTTACTAGAAACAATTTCAACAAGACTATTTTAAATTTTTCTCATAAAAATCAACTTATACTATAAGAATGATATATAAATTAAAATTTAAGTTCATGAAGGAGCATTAGAAATTGTTGACCTCACAATGGCTTGAAAGAAAGAAAAAAAGAAAGAAAGAAGAAAGAGAGAAGGAAAAAGAGGAAGAGGGGAGAAGAGGGAAAGTAACAAAGGTGGAAGAGTGGGAGAAATGGAAAGAAAAAGGAAGAAAAAAACCTAAAAGGTATCTTTTAAAATTATGCAACATATTTTATGAGTACATAAACATTATCAAGAGTTTCATACATAAAAATTTCTTCCATACCAATGAAAAGGTAGAAAAATTATTCAAGGATGTGTGGTTAGCCGCCTCTGAGATGTCTCCCAATAAGCCCATCTTTTGTTATTCATGCCCTTGTATCATCCTTTTCCCTTGACTATGTACTGAACTTAATGACTCTGTTCTAATAAATAAAATATAGCAAAAGTGATAGATATCACTTCCAAGATAGATTAGAAAAAGATAATGGCTTCCGTCTTGGGTACTTTCACTCTCTATCTCACCCTTGAGGAAGCCAACTACCATGTGATGAAGCAACTATGTGGAGATGCACCCACAGCAAGGGACCAAGGCCTGACAGCATATGAGTGAGCCTGGGTGTGGATTACAGTTCAGTCTTCAGATTAAACTGTAATGAAAACTTAACAGCAACCTTATGAGAAACATTGACCTAAAGCATCCATATAAACTGTTCCTAGAATTTTGTTTCAGATACCCTGAGATAGTACTTGTTTTTTTAGCTGATCATTTTGGAAGTATTTTGTTACACAACAGTAGATAACTAATATAGAATATAGAGAAGTGATTTACCAAAAAATATAACTCACCAATGATTTATGAAAATATGTTCAACATTATCAGTAATTTAATAAAAACAAATTTAAAAAGCAATGACCACTTCTATACCTCAAATTGAATAGATAGAATAATTAAAATTTTCTTTTTTATTGGGTTCCAAAATCAAACAGTGTTTGATGTTTATATGTTTCTGCATGCGCAGTCTAAAGATACAAAAGTTGGAAATCCTGCTTTATTAAGTTACCTAAAAGGAAGAGGACTATGTGTGCATATGCATGGGGATGTGTGCTTGTGGTGGGGACTGACTGTGTTGTAGCACCAATGCACTCGCCTCATGAAAATAACTTGAAGTATTTCAAGGTTTACTCATTATACTACACATTCCTTTGGATTCTATCAGTTCTGTGTGGTAAACCAAAATAAAAAAGTAAAAGTAAAAGTCTTGGATTCAAGCTTTATATCCACCACTCTTTAACTTCACCTACCAGTATACAAAATTTTTTTTCTGAGCTTTAGTTCCTTTTCTGCATCACTATATAAAAATGATTGAGACAATGTATATGAAAATACATTGTAAATAGCAAGGTGATACATATACATAAAATGTTAGCCTGTAAATTGTCCAAATTATTGGTGGCAATAGGATAACCATAACCAATGAAGGTAAGCAACCTGGTTTTGCCCTTCATTGAATTTTATAGTCAATTACTGTTCTTGAGTGATTCTAATTTAAATGAACAGAGAACTCTACAATTCATTAAAGGCACACAGAATCCTAGCTTCAAACAATTAGCCTCATCTTATATGGGTCATCTTGGAGATTTATCCTAGGGAGAAATATTTTTATTTCAGTAAATTACATTTTTAAAAGGGTAGTAACATGCAGCTCCATATTGGATCTTTATCAGAACCCTGGTAAAGGCAAAAACAATTTTTATTTGGCAAGTGAAGTAATTAAAGAGAGGAAGTGAGATGTTCAATGCCATATGCCCGTAAAATAGTTAGAAATCAAAAATTATTAATTGTAGGACAGTGTACAATTTGCTGTGTTTTTCACAATAGTGCTTATAATTATCAATGAAATTGGAAGAAACTCTATGTCCAAAAATAGTGGTTTGGGTAAATAAATGACAGTATATCAGTAAAATAGAATATTATATAGCCATCCAAAATGATAATAAAGGACAGTCAATTGCAGGTTAAGCACATTTGCAAGCATTTTATGATCATTGTGATTATTCCTCCAGAAAACTAGCAGCATATCAAAAGAAATATGAGAATTAAGAAATCAACTATAACTTTTTAATTTTTTTCATATCATAGTCTTATTAGAATAACTTTAATATTTATACCTATAAATTTCTAAATTAGATATTTTCCCCAAAATGCCTTTGCTTGACTTGCTTTAAATTTTACATAAACTATCTATTGATTCTACCTATACGTTGGCATTTAGAGGTAAAATAATTTGCAGAAGAATCCTTGCAGGAACTATTTCTCCAAGACAGCACAGTTCTCACCAAAATGATATGAAATTTGTTTTCTAATAAAATGTATACCAGAGATAATATTTGAAGAGAAATTCCTTTTTTTATGGTTAATCAATTGTTTCAATAGCTGGATTTAACATGGATTTCACTGAAAAAAAATCTAAGATCTTGTTCTTAAATATCTATTATTTTATTTCAACCCAGATTATTCTTAGCAGGTCTATATTTTCCTTAAGAAGTTTATTCCATTCACAGCTAGATATGTTTCTGAATATGTCTAATTAGGAGACATCTCTTTTTTCCATCTTTGTCATACCTTTCCACACTAAGGGGATACTTCCCTACCTAAAAATTCACAATTGACAACATAAATAGTGATTCACCTTAAAAATGGGTTTGACTGGTGAAATAGATTTCTAGACTAAAAAAAGTGGGAGGGAGAGGGGTTGAGTGTGTGAGGAGGAGCTACCTGCATTCTATATTTACAATGTTTATTTCATTATATTTCTTTGGCTTTTAAAATATCTACTTGGGTGGTGATATGCAAAAGAAAAGAGCAAGCAAAGGTAGACAGCTTCACGTGTCCTTGAAACATACATTACTTGATTTTGTAACTCACATAATAACTGAGAGCAGAGAACACTATAGTTTTGTAACTAAAATAAGAAAAATGAAGCAAGTCCTTTTAAAAATTCTGAATATAAACTGTTCACCCAATTAAGAAAGTGCATTCACTTTCAGTCCACAGTGTGGAAAAGGACAGATAATTGCGCTCGTCTATGTCAACCTTGTAAAGAGCTTTCTAAAATCATTAAGCATTCAGAAATTTTATTCAGCCTGCAAATTTTCCCTTAACTGCACTTACATGTATTAAAACCACTCACTCCCTGACCATCTTGACTCACTTTTAAGCCCTCCATAACGTTAAGTTAAGTCCTGGCAACCATTTCTTCTAAAACAGACAATGACAGTTTTCCCACAAATGTAAATTTCCATCAAAATCACAATGAAGGACATGAGAAAGCTGCCTCAGAAAATATGAAGTTTCCCTCAGGACTGTCCCAAAACATTACAAAGAACAGCCATGTTTTTAATATTTTGTTTCCTTTTGGAATACATATGCCATGTAACTGATTTTATTACTTCCATGGAAATGATAATCTTTTTCGGTATCATATAGGTACAGTACACATTTAACATCAAATATCTGTTTTATTTCTGTCTTAGTAGTTCTATACCTTGTCCATGCAGCCTAAAGTTTATTTTTATGGTTAAGCCATAGAGAGTACATTCTAGGAAGAAGTCATAAATAAATAACTGAAGAAACAAAATAACTTCCCATGTTGCCTGATGTGCCTTTTCCACTCCATCCTGACTCCCCATGACCACTAGCGAGTTTTTGCAGTGGGAGCCTTTGTCAGTAGGGTCAGTAGCTCTTTATTTTGTACTTGTTATGCTGAGGGGGGTTCTCATCAAGGGAGTTTCATGTAGTTTCTCCCTCTGGCAATACTTCCACACTGAAGCTGACAAACATCTATTGTTAAAATCAAAAGTTGCAGACTTCAATTCAATGCCAGTTGTTATTCTGAAAGACATTTTCCTCCTAAAACTGGCGTCCTCATTTGTATTTCCCACATCAATTTGGTAGTTAAACTAAGCCAGAAAACACATTCCTCTTACTGCAAATTATAAGCTTTAAAAACAACCAGGACACATCCCAGTGGCCTCAAAACTGCCCTGGGTTCAGTTACCACTGCATGCAATTTTATTGTCTAACATTCAGTACCAAGCAGACTCCTGCTGGGTCTTGACTGGGTCCTCTGGGTATCTGTGTGAGTAGCAACATTTAAAATTCACACTTTGCACTATTCGACATTGGCCATTGCTTGAGACTGTTTTTAGATGAGAGAATGCAGCACACTAGAATAATGAGACATATTCTCCTACTTCTGAACTGGAAATGAAATTGGAAAGGAACTTTGTTTCTCATTTTCCAATGAGATTTTTTAAAAGGCCATTTCTAAGACTTCTTAGCAATTCGTCTAATTAGAGGCAAAGTCCGACTTCCTCTAATTAGATGAATTGCTAAGGTGCTACTCAGAAATGGGGTCGAAGACCATTCCAGGGCAGCATTGTGGGTAATTTCTGAAATAACGGTGGTGATAGTGGGAGTAATGGTGTTTATGGTGACTTGCCTGTTTATTGTTGTTTTCTTTTTTTCTCTGGAGGTTGTAGTTGAGCAAAAAGAGCAACTCTGTTTAACTTACGGTCAGACTTTCCTTCATAAATGACTTCTAGAGGGAATATCTTTCGCTGCTTTCTCTTTGCAAGGTTGACCATTTGGAAGTAGAACATTTTCATTAGTCACTTTTCACGGTAGCTGTGCAGTATTTTGCAAAATAAGTTACAGACCTAATACCAAAAAGAAAGCATAGCTTGAGACATATGAGAATGAAAAGTGGCTGGTGTGTTTTAAAGATGATAAATCTAACAGCCTTTCAATATTCTTTTGGGGAACTCCCATTGCCTAAATTTCCTTTGAAATTCCGTTCAATTTGGAGACTCTATAGAGTTCCACTGCAGTATAGTGAAGAGTCAAAAGATTAAAAAACAAAAATTCTCAACTCCAGTCCCCAAAATGCAAACATTCATCTTAAAGACTCTATTGTTTGTCTGAAGTTCAGAAAAAAATTAATTTCTTAGCCTGATTTCATCTTTATTGCAGTCCATAACAATTTTTATAGGTGAATTGTGATGTTCATCAACACTTTTGGGGATTCAGGAAGAGCTCAGAAATCATTTTTAAAGCACTCTGAGAGCCAATTTCTGTCATTTGGGCTTTGGACCAAGTGCAGTTTTGCAGTGTAACCTAACCCACTCCTGCACAATTAAAAGCTGCCAAAACAATGTCTCCTACCTGCAGGACTGATGTCACATTGCAAGATCATCAGCAGTCTTGCTTCTTAGAGACCAGCTGTTGAGTGGGCTATTTCTGGTAGCAGCATAGAACAGGAGGCAGGCAGTGCCAGAGATGATTAAAGAAAGGAAGTGCCAGCAGAAGAAACACACAACAGCTGGAAAATGTGTGTGAGGACTTTAGACATAGTTTGTACATCTTTTGAAAAGTACCTTAATAAAAAGCTCCTAGCCAATGTTGGAACCCTAAGAGGAATAAAGAAATAAAAAGCCACAGCAACTATTAAACCTCCTTTTCAAGAATTATGTCAAAGAAGCCCATTAAGAAATGGAAAGCAGTTGAAGAGAAGTATGTTTATCCTACCTTCAAGTCCTCCTGCAGCTTTAAACTTAATGTTCTCATGCTGTTTTGGGAAAACCTAAGTGTCTCCCTCTAGCAGGAGAGAAGTTACTTTTCTTCAGAGTCCAAAAGCAGAACCTCAGACGAGAAGCTGGAGAAGGGTCTCTCAATCTCATGGACATACACGGGAAATGGGAAATGTAGTGGGGCCTCATCGAGAAAGCGCCCAAGTTGTCAGTGAAATCAGAACATCAATGCACCTGTGTATGCCAGCTTGCAGTAGTTATCCCTGAAGACACAACAGAAGGAGAAAAGGAAGGAAACGAGGGAGAGAAGGAGGGAGCGAGGAAGGGAGGGAGAGAAAGACCTTAAAACATTTTGATATAGCTCTAGTTCACATTAGTACATTTATTTTTTAATTATTTTGTTTAATAATAAAAAAGAGGTCTCAATGTTTTCTGAGCATGCAGTGGGCACTTTTTCACGTTTTGGTAGTTGCCTGACTGTGCCTTCAGTATTGCTTTAATGGCTGGCCAAACATCCTGTTAGTCAACTCAGGGCACCAACTGCAGACAGCGATAACATCTCAGGACACCTGATTTTCACAGTGGAGCTGAATGTCATCTGGTTTTCCAACACATGAGGTGTGAACACTAAAAGTTTGAGAGGAAAATCTCTTTCTTGTTGAATGGTTTTAATATCTTGTCACAGGAATCTCAAGTACCATTTCAATGTCTGGCATCTTCCCTCTGCTTTGATCTCCCCTCTCGTATCTGATACCTCTTCAGCAGAAAGTGTGATGTGAAATCTTGCCCAGCTTATAATACCTAGTAGGTTGACAGTCAATTTGGAGCCCATAGTACTTCTTAGCTCAGGTATGACTAAGGCCTAACAGTTTTTATTTGTAGATCAAGTGACTAACTCTGGTGGGGAGCTGTCGCCCAGTTGCCCAA
Source organism: Pteronotus mesoamericanus (assembly GCF_021234165.1). Taxonomy (NCBI): domain Eukaryota; kingdom Metazoa; phylum Chordata; class Mammalia; order Chiroptera; family Mormoopidae; genus Pteronotus; species Pteronotus mesoamericanus. The sequence goes on along the minus strand of NW_026555247.1, from coordinate 11,053,961 downwards.
GTTGGGCAGAAGAGGGGACTAAATCTTCTCAATCAGAAAAAGATTATCTTAATGTGACTAGTCAGGAGAGGAAAAGTAAGGAAGAGGTGTGTGTCCCAGGTGGCATACTCTGAATTACACTGTATCTTTTAATAAATACAAATGCTAGTAATAGATCTTCTTGTATTTTTATAGTAAGCCAGGTTGGTGGTGATTGAGGTGCTTAGGGTATCTTTCACTTGCATGTCAGAACTCCTCCTTGCTAAATTTGGCTCATAACCAAAACATTTGGGACACTCAGATGTGAAAAGGCCATCCACCATAGAGTTTGAACTCTAGAAAAATGTTGCTTTAATTTGTATGTTTTTCATGTGTACCCATTTTTCATCACAAGGGACAGCAAAGTTCCCTAAGTTAACAACTATAGATGGCATCACTTTTCTTCACCATTTTTGATAACAAGCAATTTTCAATTCCTAGAAACTAAGGGGCACTACAAAGCAGTAATAAACAGAAGAACAAGTAAAGAGTCACAAGGCAATACTGTGCTACGTATTTCTCTCTTCAGTAATGGATTTGCCGAGGGTAGTTGTATAGGGCATAATTTATCTGGTTTCCAGGGGAAAGAAGATGACCTGTAAGAGTGATCCATGGAAATGGAAAAATCAAGCCTTGTCTTAATCTCTTATGTGTGTATGACTACTTATATACAACAAAAGTTGACTTTAGCCATTCTTTCATATACAGTATTTCATCTGAAATAATTTATACCTATTCATGGGAGAAAAGATCAGAACTCAGGACATTTTGTGACATAAATCTAAGCAGAGATATCACTTTCTTCTTCAACTCACTAGAACTGAAAGTGCCAAGTGTGCCAGTCCATCAACACGTGTTCTACATGGCATAGCCCCTCAAACATCATGAAATGGAAAAGCCTGTGGTTAACAATGTAAATGTTTAAGCATGAGCATTCAAAGTCCTCTTGTGTTTAAGCTAACCTTAACCTGAAACAGCCAAATCATCTCCAAATTCTTGTTATATATATATATGTCAAGATATATATATATATATATATATATATATATATATGGCAATTGCATTAGAAATTTTAATGGTAGCAATCTTTCAGTTTAGGAGAAGAAAGACAAACATTGTCCATTTGAAGACATAAAGAATCATAAACAAAGTTCTAAGACTCCTAGAGCAAAAGTGTTGCTTTACATACACTGATATATATCGCCCATAAAATTAGTCATGTGCTATTGTGCAAAATGTTGTGTTCTTTCTGAGAATACTCTTCAGTAAACTTGATCAAAAACATTAAATATGAAAATAAGCCAAACACATTTAACATTGTTGAAAAGGAATCTAAAAAGCATTTGTTATCTTCCATCATTTTCTAGAGGACTAATATTTATATATGGCACTAAAGCCATGCAGACAAAATGAATCAAGCTTTTAAATAAATTGGAGGGAAGTCACTTGTCTGAATTCAACAGATATGCAATGACTCCATGTATATGCCCTTCTTTTTTAGAAGGAATCTACTGGAAAGACCTTCTCCACACGTCATCACTCAGACTACATTTGTTGAAGGTCATTTAAAAGGCAGCTTTTTTACTCCTGATGTGCAACATGAAAGTATTCTGGTTAATTAGATATAGCATACCAAATACATATTTTCATTTAAAATCCTATACAGCACCCCTAAAGAGATGCTTATTTTAAGAATTCATGCAACATGATATTTGAATCCATGAAGGACATTCCAAAGAAGCATTTTTTTAGGTGACACTGAAGCTTCAAATTGTCAGAATATAATGTTCATCAAATAAAACAATAAAAGAAAACATGAGATGAGTAACCATTTCAAAAATATTAGCATAATACAAAACTTTCTGAATGGAAATAATATTTCTCATCTCATAAGGGCCCATACATCATAATTAAAGGAGAGAGACTGTGCCTTGCTCTGAGGTAGCACTTGGCCTTCCCGCTGCTCCCACTGTAACCAGCTCTTGTTCAGCTTGTCTTCTGTTCTTATGATTGACGCCTGGGACCCAGGTTCCAAGAAGACAGAGTCGAAATTCTGAACCTGCATGTATTCTGGCCATGTAGTAAGCAGCCGGGTCAACAGACATGACACAGAAGGGCAAAGGTTTCCTTCAGAAATATGGGTGGAGTGACCATTTATCTCAAGGAGTACCAACAGATAAATATTACTAATAAATTAGTAAAATCCTTATGAAGATTAATACTGTTTTAGACATAAAATTCTAAGGTTTACAATCAGTTTGATTCTATTCTTCATAACCTCAACATTTTTAGTTAAAAAGTTTAACTAAAAATGAAGAAATGAAAGGCCCATGTTTTGTACTTTCTCATGCTTATTTCCTTAGAACATTCTTGATAAACTTATTAAAAACTACATTTTAACCTATAATGTCAGTGAAGTGCATATTGTTACATAGTTCCAAAAGAATTTATTTTCTACTTCATTTTCAATGGCAGATGAACAGTAGTTATATGTGCATATGACACCATCCACAACTTACGAAGCAATGGGATTCTTCTGTGCATAATAAGGGAAATCAGTGGTCTGAGAATCGCTTATATTTTTGGTCAGTGCATTACCCAGCTGCTTGTCTTTTAGCAAACAGAAATAAAGATCGGAGCAAGGCCTCTCTACTTTGCAAGACATCAGAGCCAGGCATCTATTACTTTGGAGTTAAAATTCTACAATATATTTCTGTAGTTACATTTATTTTATTGTACACTTTTGTACACAAATGATACCTACCTGCATTCACATTGTAGAAAATTAGAACATTAGAAAAGGCAAATACTCTCTTCCCTCCAACCACACTCCCCAAGGCTGCTTCTCAGAGGAAACTTCCATTTTCGGTTTGTTGTTTATTCTTCCAGATATCAAAGCATATGTGGGGGCTTCTTATATTATTAGGTTTATTTGGTTAATTCTATGGAAAACTATTAAAAAAAGGAACTCATTATATTTTGAATGCCTGCTACAGATATTAAATATTTTTTACATATTTTCTTCATACAGCAAAACTTCAACGTATGGATTGTTATTTGCCTTTTAAATACGTGGAGATTGAAGAGGAGTTCAAGTATATTTCTTATGGCCGCACAGCTATTAAGCAACAAAATCAAACTTTTTTGATTTTAAACTCTACGTTGAACTGCCCCACAATAATCTAAGGGGCATGCTGGAGTAAGCAGCTCATGACTAAGACTATTCGGCCACACTAAGGCCCAAACTGCGAATGGAGGTAAACAGGACAAAGAATCTTTTATTCCACTCACAATGTTTCCACATGTAGAAATGCCTTTCAAGGCATTTGTAGCTTTTTTTTTTTTTTTCTCTTCTGCACACCAATTTTTGTTGGGCATAGTTTTCTGCAACATTAGCAGGTGTAACTATATAGTAGACATTGTCTATAAATCCAACTTTATTAATCTACAGTGATAAAGGAAGATAGAGAGGAGATATGTGGATAGCAGAAATCAGTTCTATTTTATAATCTCCAACAGACAAAAGCAAATGTAGAGGTACTTTCCACTTGACCAGAGGTGGCTAAGGAATTTAATCATGCTCATTTAACTGAAAAGATGGTATCTTATCTAGTCAATGAGAAAATACAAAAGGATTAAACCAAATTGATTGCACAATGATTCCCAGATTTACAAAGTTCCTTCCTGCAAGACAGGAGCTTCTGACCTGAACACCGGAAACAATGATCCAGGACAGTCCAATAGCCAGACTTTCATGTGAAATGGAAGCAGATATGCCTTCATTTTTAACATGAAATCACCAACTGGACTAGCATAGCAGGGTCAAAAACCTGTTTAACCTACAGCAGAGCAATCTTAAATCCCCGGTTAGAGAAGCTATTTTACTAACATTTGAAACAACAGTGTTCACTCTATCTGAACAGTGGCCAAAAAATGGGTGCAGTTTACCTCTGGTCTCCACTGAGCACTTCAATGTGCTTCACTGTGCAGGAGTGTGGGCCTTTTTCTCATGGCACAAGAAATTCTGATTTTTAGCAGATGGTATTAGACTGACTTATCTAGTGTATCTCACAAAATGACAAACATTTTAACTTTCTGCCCTGTGATGGGCCACCCTTCACTAATCGATGTTGAGTGATTCAAACCAAAACATAAGATAATAGATGCTGCTAGACCAAAGAAAAAACTTGAATGTGCTGGGAAGTCACGTTCATTAAAAGAAGGAGTTTGTGTTCATGAATGACAATTCTCATAAACAAATAGCAATATAGATATTTGAATCTATTTGAAAGTTTAGATAGATAACATAGTGTGATAACTAATCCAGTACTCTAATCCTTTAGCTGTTATTTAAATACTTATATTTTAAAACAATTAAACAATAAAAACTGGTCATTAAAAAAAGCTTGTTGTATAAAAATCTACACTGTTCTATCATCCAAATGATCATTCTAGAATAAATGCATAAATAATTTTTCCTTATTTTTGAGGTCTCATACTTTATAGAGTTATGCATTATGTTTTCCTTAAGAGACCATGGGATCATCTGCCCTCCCTTCAGTCCACCAACTGCTTGGAGTAAGGGAGCAAGATAAGGAAAAAGCTGACCTCTGCCTTCTGGTCTCAGTGCTATACCCAGAAGTACTCTTTTTCACTCTAATGCAAGCTCCACACAATGCAAAGAAAGCCCCCATTCACTTCAGCCCTTATTCATTGTTCCTTCCTCTTGTGTCAGACACCAGCCATTCAGTCTCATTATGTGCAAAGTCCAGACTGCTGCTTCTAGCATAAGGAAGAAGAGCACATTTGAAAAAGCTTTCAGATGACAAGGCTTTATTTCCTCACACCATCATTTAAAAACCTTTTAAAGAGCATTCTGTGCCTCTGATAGTAATGTCTTGCCTAGCAATTAGCAGTGGAGGTGCTGGGCTTTAAAAGGCTTTTAAATTATGTTACAAAAGGTCCTTCTACAATAGGCTTTCATTTCATGGGGTAAAGTCCACGTACTCCACCCAGTTCTGGGGCACAACTACTAAGCTCTTCTCAGGGAGTCACTCACAAAGATTGACAGCTTGAAATTCACTAGACGCAAAATTTTCAGTATAACATGGTTGCAAAATGAAACTCAATTTCACATGGAAATTACCTTTTTACTTATTTCTTTAAGTAGATTAACAAGCAAACTTCAAAAGTTCCTTAGATTTGACTTATGCTTATCTGAAGTATATCCAAGGGCATCTTTAAGACTTTGAACCAAGAAAAAGAAGGATCTTTTTCTTCAGTAATAGGCCCGAAAAAAGATGGAAACTTCAGAAGGGGTCCAAATGCATCCCTGGCAGTGTCAAGGCTAGAAGAGATTCCCCTGGATGCTGAGCTGCCCTGGCACATGAATAAAAAGAGGAGAGGATACCTCACACACTTTAAGGAAGAGAGGAAGCTGCTACAATGACTTAAGCTGTTTTTGAGCAAAACCAGTTTTTTAATGCATTTTCAGAGGTACCCAGCCACCCTGGAAAAGGTACCTACTGGAGCTCTTAGCATCTCTTACACTCTCCAACGGCATTTTTAATTTGTTGCTGAGAAGTAGTAAATGCTACTGTTTACAATGTTCTAAGTAATTGCAAATATTAAAAGTGGATATAGTAACCAGAGGGGGGACGGGCATAACAGGGGAAACAAGGGGAAGGGTCATTAAGAAACGTGTAAAAAAGGACCCATGGGCAAAGACGACAGGGCTGGGGGCAGGGGGGGAGGATTGAATGTGGGAGATGGGGGGTGGGTAGGGCAGGGGAGAGTAAGAGGGGGAAATGGGGACAACTGTAATTGGACAACAGTAAAAAAAAAAGAATGAAAAAAAGTGCATATGGAAACTGGCTTTGCAGTCTAAATGCAAGGTCCTTAATTTTACTACATTTGTTAATGACTCTGAACTTTGTGGCCAAGAGAAATATAATGCAACCAGGCTGACATTGACCCCTTGGCTGTGCAGCCCTGAGAAGAAATATTTAAAAATGAGAAAAGAAAAAGAAAATCAGTGGCTCCAGGCTGTTGGAACCAAGGCTTTTTTTCAGGGGAATCAATCACAGAATCCAATGTTCTCATCAGACTGTTAAAATCAAACCCAAATGGTCTTCCTTTTCCTTTGCTGACAGAGACTTCCCCAGTGCTCTAGGCAATGCAATACTATTTCCCCTTCTGCTATCAGCCTCCCAAACTGAGGCACATTCCCCTTCTGATTGGTTTATCTCCAGAGAACTTTTCTAGGCCAAACTGATTTTCTGTATCTGCCTGCACACTGCTGAGTTTTACTTGCTTTGTGAGGTTGATATTTAGGACCCAGTGAGCATTCTTGTTAACATTTCAGGAAATGAATTTTGTCTTCTGGATGAGACTGAATTAGGAGTAAGAAATCCTGAGGGTTTCCCGCCATGGCCCCCCTCCCCCAAAGACTCATTATTGACTGCTTTGGTAAGCTTAGAAGTTTCTGGAATTCTCTATGTTTCAGTTTTCCTTTATGATTACATAAAAATTACTATAGTTTCTTTTTCTACTAATATGATTTTGATCATGGGCTTTTATTGTCCAGCTGGGAAAACATCTTATTGAAAGGAAATATAACATCAATTTTTTCAAAACAAAATACAGCAAATCTCAGAACGTGAGTTCTATTCCACTCTCCTTCCCTCATATCCTTTCATATATATGCACACACCACACCTACTCTCTCTCACTGTCTTTAACAATTGTATGAATAAAATATTAGCCAAAAATCCTTTATAAGTTGAATAGAAAGATTGGAAAGTCAATCATATTTAATTATTCCCAAGAGAAATTTGCTTAATTGCTGATCTTCTAGGTGGCTTTGATTTCCGAGCATTTCCGAGCATTAAACTGACCTGTGTATTGTTCTTGAAATGTTACAAATCAAAGACAGGAAGGATTCAGTCAATCCCCCTGGAGACTCAGGCACTCGAGACAAAACCTAGGGGAGTAAACATACAAGTGTGTCTATTTAGAACAGATTACAGCACAGCAACAAGAGATACCTGTAAATTTCCTATTTTCTATTTCTTTTTTCTGTTTATGGAAATGAAGCATTACTGCAAGGCTTTACATCCATTACTAACAAACTGTTTTGGCAATTCAAAGTCCTATTCCTCACCAAAAGAAAGATTAGTACCTGTGGATCAGGAGTCAGCAGCACTAGCTTCTGGCCCTCACACAGACACAAATTACATGTGCGGGGTTGACGCAGGGAAGCTGGAACAGGGAGCAAAGGTCTCAAGCTCTTGCCCTACTCCTAACTGGAACATTGCAGACACAGACTTTGGCTGAGCACCTGTTCCACCACTTTCCTTTCACAAAAACTAGTCTCCACCAAATTTGGCAGCCATGTTGACCTACAAGTGACCAGCAGGGCCACTATAATATCATATAATACATTTACATTGAGGTTTTGAACCCTTTCCGCCCAAAAAATGCCGTGACATTTCTGGGACAACAGAAGAGAAACTGCTGAAATCAGGAGAGTGGATGTGGATGAGCCTCATCAGCAGTCGCCGCACAGTGTTGGAAGCCGGTATCTGCCCTTTCGCCCCCGCCCCTGCCTACATTTAATAATAACCTTCTACCCAGACCTTATCGAGGCATCTCATTCTCTCAGTTTGCCTGCTCTCACTTCTTGAGAGCATACTTTTGCTTTAATGCATTTACTGTGCTTTGCTGAATCTTTCTGTCTTGACCTCAAATTATTTCTTGTGTGGTAACAAGGATCTGGACCCTGCTCTAGGGTTGAGGCCCCTCTTGGCCTCTCTGGGGGGATTTTGTTGCTTGAATTTTTCTTGTGTCAGTTTCCTCATTTGTAAACTTAACATAATGCTTTCTTCCACTCTACTCTCAAAACTTTTAAAGAAAAGGTATTTAAAAAATATCTTTCAAAATATTTATCAAAATAAAGTAAACCTTTATTATAATTTTGCAAGTGAATACACTGCAGGAAACTAAAAAACAGCTGATGCTTACAGAGTGGAGAATCAACAAAGTAATAAAAGTTTTCTATTGACATTCTTATTGTCACTATTAATCAATTGTGCATTTAAGCAAGGTAGTACACCTTGATCCAATGCAAGTGAACACATGAAAATATTGACCAATATTAAGTTCTCTTTTTAACTTTTAAAAATTTTTGAAAAATTCTTGTGAAATTTCAAGAATATTTTTTATTATTATTTAAGGTCACTGTCTCCAGCTAAAGAAAAATCATATACTCAAATTACGGTATTAGAATGGATCTATTAATATAATAAATTGCCACAATATAATCTTTAGATATTTAGGGCAACTAACAGCCAACACTAATCCTTCTACTAGAGGTTTTCTCATAGCAAGAAACCTGACTGTACTATTGAGAATCTTCCCTCCTCAAATTTATTTTATTTTTTTTAGCAGCAGTTTCAACCTTCTTCATCTCATGGCACACATAAACTAATTACTAAAATTCTGTGGTGCACCAAAAATATTTATTACATTTTTCCTGATAATGACAAAAAAAATAGGTATATTTTTTAATTCATTCTCACCAGACAGCTCTTGTTGTGTTGGCTGCTGTCATTTTTTAATTTGACAATCTAAGGGAAAGGAGGTCGGTGCCCCCGACTGTACAGTCAGGTGTTGGATGTTTTAAAAATCCTTGCAGCACTGGTTGAAAAGTGCTGCTTTAAGGAAATGAGCATTTCCTGGAAAATAACTGGCATTTTTAAGATAACTCTATCACACTTTTTAAAAATAAATTATTCACAATGTTCAGGATACTTAGGAGTATTATAGATGTTGGGATTTTAATTAACACGGATATGTAAAAAAAAAAAAAAACCACTAAGTATGACCAAATAATTTAAAAAATACAGTTTAAAGGATAGAACAGCTCCTAAATTACATACCTTTGCTTACATCTCTTACAAAATTTCATGGCCTTCCTTAAATTTTCCCTACCAGGTAATATGACAGTCTTTCTTCAATGCATCTGTTTTCTGGGTTGTCACATTGAGACCTCCAAAAACAGTTGTTCTCTGGCAGGTGCTGCTTCAGAAGGTGCTCACTCACCATGGCAAGAGCAGAATCGTGAAGCAAGATGACAGCGAAGGTGATGAGCAAGGAGAGCGCTTTTAAAAAATTATTTCATCCTCAGAGGTAAGAACAGGGAATAAACACTGGACACAAATAATCAGGAGGAGCACGGAAATAAGGAGCCCAGAGAAATAAAAGTTTGATCAATTTTCTGTTGGGCTTTGCAACTACTAATTTATCTCCACATAAAAATCATTCCTGATACACCCTATCTGAAATTGAATTTGATTATGAGAAGCATAAACAAATAACGTTGCTTCTTCTGCATTTCAAACTTTGTACTTAACATTCTTTTTAACAATATGTCATTTCTTACCAGTTACAAAATACAATCATTGCTATCCTCAAAATAGGTAGTTGTCTGGATCATTCACTCCAGTGTGTAGAGCATACTTATATGTGAAGCATCACAAAAGGCAAGGTCTGCATTTCATTAAACAGAAGAAAATTTTAATGTAATATGAAATATATCGTGCCTCTGAAGTATGAAGTATTAGAAGCTTTTTGTTGTTGTTGTTGTTTTTATCTTTTTTAGGAATCCTCCCTACATATTCTTCCAGAAATCCTTCAGACTTTCTACAAACTGGTCCTTAAACTGTGAGGTTCTTAAACTGGAGTAGGAGGAGCCTGTCAAGCAGTTCGGAATGGGTGAATAAAGGGGCTGTTGCCGCCAGCTGTGCTGTCAGGGCTACAGAGATGTCTAACCCTCTACTTCTCCCAGAGAGGACTCGAAAACATTGTTTGAGGAATCTAGTCTGTATGCATCCGCTAATCACTGAGAGGGGTTGCACCAAGTGTGGTTTCTGGAAGGCAGAGCATTTCTTGCTGGAGACAATGGGGTAGTGAGGAGTTGCTTCAGAGGTGACTATACGACATAAAAATTTCAGGGCACCCTCTCTGATGTGTGACCATAAAAATTTCACTTGGATGATTTATCACCTGATATCTAATGAGATTAATCATTCTAAGGCCTCCAAAGGAGTTCTGTCAGTGAATGTGTGGCAGTAAAGATCTGGACATAGGTACCGCCTATCACAAAAAGCCTGGAATATCACAGCTCAGCTCTACTGCACCCGATGGCAGATGTACTAAACCTAAACTGACCATAATCTGGGCCAGAGGTCTAGATACATTAACCTAAACCTTCAGTCTAGACCACAGATGAATACTACAGTCTGCAGTCCAAATCTAGCCTACTGCCTGTTTTTGTAAAGTGTTATTGGAACAGAAGCACACATTCATTTACATGTTGTCTGTGGCTGCTTCCTAGCCACCCCAACAGACTTGAGTACTTGAGATAGCCTGAAAAACCTAAAATATTTGTTATTTGGTACTTTACCATCAAAGTTTGCTAACACGCTAGGCCACACCCTCAGGGAAATATCAGTATCAGAGCTTAAGGTAGAACAACTGAATATGTTACTAGAATAGGCAGCTATCCCAGAAAGAGAACTTGTATACAGTGAATCCTCCTTACCATCATATTCTTAAATATTAGGAAAAAAGAATTCTATTGCCACATTAGATTACCCTGGGAACAATTTTCCTAAAGAATTCTGCACTTTAACTCAATTTTTATTTATATTATCTCACTCTACAACCACTTATTTAGAAACTACATTATGCTGGTCCTGTAATTACCAAGACGACAAGACACAGATCTTCAATGACCTTAGGAAATAATGGGGAGACAGACATATTAGTAAATAATTACAATCTGATGCTCAAAGTACTGAAACATAAGGGGGAAGGAGATGTGTCGTCATGGCAGAGGGAGCTATGAGAGCGGATTATACATATGAAATAGATTAAATGCCCTGGGTTTTGAAGAATGAGGAAGAATTATTCAGGTAAATGACTTGATGAGTAATATTTGGCAGAGGAAATAGCGTATGGAAAGCATACACTGTAGTCTGAGGAAATAAAATGTCTGGGGAGTATTAGGGAGTGAGAGAGAATCGCAGAAGCTAGTGCTGGAGAAGTACACCTGGAGCAAATCAAAAAAGTCTTATGTGATATGCTGAGAGATTTGAAATATATTCTAGAATGATATTTCTAAATATGCCGTTGCTTCATCAAAGTTGTTTTATTTTTTTCAAAGAAAGAGGATGTGGTAATCCTATCTATAGTACATAAAGGTAATGCTAGGGGGTGCTTGGATAATAAAAATAGGAGAGAACATTAAAGAAATGGAGACCCACTACCAGGTCCTTGGAAGAGCTAAAGGAAATGATAGTAAGGCCCTGAAGACAGTGCCTAGGGACACAGGCCACAGGTGTAAGTAATATTTCTTAGGCAAAATCAATGCAGCACATCAATGTGGGGATAATGAGGTAGAAGGAAACTCAATTAAAAGATGACTTAAAGAGAAATAACATATATGAAGAATTTTTTTTTTCAAATTTTCTTATCTCCAAAGGGAGTATGAAATTCTGAGGGAATAACTCCCTGATTAAATAATTTTTCACCAGAGGCAAGTAGGAACAAAGCTATTGTAAAGAAGAACAAGAAATGCCAGAGAACACACAGGGGTAAAATCAGAGAATCTAGCTTGGAAAATCAGGGAATTTCCAGATGCCTGGAAATAAAGGAGATACATTTCATACAGAGAGCTGAGAATGACATCAAAGAAACCCTGTCCCAGTTTGCCTAAGTGGGATTTCAGCAAAGGCCGAATGAGAATTTGGGAGAAATAGAATGGTAAATACTCCCTAAACTGTGTCCAATACCATTTATACGGGGCAAAAACATTTTTCCAAGTGCAAACACCAACAGCTGGCACTTTATGATCTTTTCAATGTCAAACCGTCAATCATATTATAACTTTAAATTTTTTTACGTAATTTTTTTTACTCAAGCCCTTACCAGTGTGGCTCATTTGGTTGGAGCACTGTCCCAAAACCAAAAGGTTGCAGGTTTGGTTCCTTGTGGTCCAGGTACATACCTAAGTTGCAGGTTCGATCCCGGGTCCAAGCCCATATAGGAGGCAATCAATCAGTGCTTCTTCTTCCATTGATATTTCTCTCCTTTCCTCTGTCTCTAAAATTAATGAAAAAATTTGCCTTCTAGTGAGGATAAAAGACAATTTTTCTAAAAAATATGCCCTGATAATGAAAAACAATATCTTTTATTAAATATGGCAACTATAGAAAAATTATTAAAAAATAAAAGAATATAGCAGCCAGAGAAACCACTATTAATACTCTGTTATATTTCCTCTTTATGCATGGATGTAAACTATTTTTATGCAGAAAAGGATATCTTACCTATGTTGTTTTGTTTTCTCCTACTATTTTATTTACTTTCCCATATGATTAAATATTTGTTTTTCCAAGTCTTCCAGTTTACAATCCTTTTCCTTGTCCTTTAAACAAAAATTGGCTCAAACATTAAATCACAATGGGAAAATTAACAAATGATCTATATATTTCTTGACAGTCTTACCATTTACCTTTCTCCAGGAAAACCAGTTCCTGCTTCCAGTGAATTCCCAGTATTATCTCTGCATTTTGCCAACCTGTGGCTAACCCTTTTTTCCATGCAATATTGCTCTGAATGGCTTCTAATGAATTTATTTCACAAAGCTTACTAGCTTAACTCTATGTTAGTAGTAAGATTTATTGAAGATCTAATACCGCAGAAGGCAAGGATATTTTGGGGTAAAACTGAGTATTAGTCATTTCCATTCTTAAAAATCCCCTCAACCATTAAGTGCTTTATTAATCCAAAAATCATTCTCTTCCCCAGAGAAATTCTACTGCCTGCCTTTAAAATAATGTTTTTACTACTATATAAAGATAAATAAATCATAACTCCCTCGCTTAAGGGAACTATGATAAATCAAGTATTCGAGATGTTATTGGTGCTTTGGGGGTACCATCGAATGTAGCTCAGCATGAGTTTGAAGAGGAATGCATAACTGATCACCCCAGACCTGGGTGTGGCTAAGTGAATAGGTTTGCGCTGACAAAGCTAAGAGGAGGGAACAGGGCCAGCCAGCCAGAAAGAATAGGGCTGGCAAGGAAATCACCAGCAAGAAGCAGCCGAGTGCTTCCAGGGAGCTAAAATCAGCTAAGACACGATTAGTGCAAAGAAATACAGTGAAGAGAAGGAAGGAAATGGTGTCTCAGAAGGTCTGTCATTGAGAATATCTGTGATTTCTGCTGAGAAGAACAACTATTAAAAAAAATTTTTTGAGACGAAAGCAACACGTTTGCATTCTAGTTGCATCCCAGAGGCAATATTATGGAGTATGTATTTGAGGGAAGCTGGGCTGGAGGCAGCTTTTGGAAGCCAAAGTGGGTCCTATTTCAGACAAGGGATGATAATATTATGAACTGGAGCAGCAGTAGCACTTACGGAGAGGGCGAGTCACGTTTGAAAACATCTAGGACTGTAAAATTGGCAAGGCTTGGTATACGTATGGTTGTGCAGAAAGAATTCCTGTGAGACAACTGATAGATCGAAGGAATAAAGTTGACAAAATTGTGGATAACTTTCCTTTCTTTCGTCAGTAGATTACAGAACTGGACAGGAATACAATATCTTTTGTTTCCGTCTGGGATGCTGAAAGAAATTTTAGTTATTTTGAAGCCCTTTTCAACTATTTTAATATTCATTCCTCACTTAATGACATACTTCAAATTTTTTTAAGTTGATATGAGTGGGCTAATTATGGGAAAAGTATGCTTTTTTCCTCGGACTTTCATACTTAATCTTATTTCTATGATAGCACAAGTCATTCATGCTGCTAGGCATCCTAGGGCTGACCCAATAAAGTTAAAAATATTCAATACTTTTATTCTCTTCTGGTTTCATCACCTATAATGGGACCCTAACTTACATATTCCCTTTCATTCTTCGTTATTTTTTTTCCAGGGGAAGATATGCCTGAAGCACTTTCTGTGCTCAATTTCTTCTTTCAACTTTATATCTTTCTGAGAAAGAACTTTTATAAACTAGCTTATATAAGAATATCTCAGATGTAAATGTCTATAGAAAAGATAGATACTGCAAGCTGAGAAAACAGCCTTTAGATATGCCCACTGCAGCTTTTTTTGCAAACAAGAAGTTGGTATCAGATTCCAGTGTAATTACTCAGCAATGCAATTTTAACAGGTGCTTTCTAGAAACAAAACTCAAAACATCGCATTGAAGTGGGGTCAATAAAACTCAAGCAAATGCGATTTAAGACAACGAAAAGATATCACTTTGGCAAATGGTAAAAAATGAAAAATGTAAAGTCTGGATGCAAATTAGCAGCTATAGAAGGCATACTGACCTGCCTGGAGGTGTAGACCAGGGCAGCCAGGCCAGAGAGCAAGCTGGCGCCTGGTCTAAGTAAACACACACCGACCCTATGATGCAACATTCCCAGGTTGTCACTATACCCCAAGTTCATTCCACAGGCCACTCTGGTATGTGCAGTACTGTTTGTGTGGTAAAAGACCTAGAGTAACCTGGCTTTTTAACCCTGTACATAGATGAAGAAAATGTGGAATAGCAACATCGTTTGATTTTTTCCTTTTTAACTTTGCACGTGTATGGCATATTATAAAACAGGAGTGTCTAACCTGAAGCCCACGGGCCACATGCAGCCCAGGACGGCTGTGATTGCGGCCCAATGCAAAAAATGTAAACTTACTTAAAAAGTTATGAGATTATTTTGTGATTATATATTGCGATGCGTTTAATGAGGGGCCCAAGACAACTCACTTTCCAGTGTGGTGCAGAGATGCCAAAGGTATACCTTTTAAACATTTAAAGCATGTATGGTTTGTTGTTTGCTTCATTTTTTGTGTTTGTTTGTTTGCTAGCTTGCTTTTTCTGTCAAATGCTGATAAGATTCTAATTGGGTTTAAAAAGGACTTAACCTGAGACCCATTCTCCAAGCATAAATGCATAGAGCACACAAGGTTCCCCTGCCTGTGTTTGGTTAAGCAAGAACCTATGCGTTATGCCAGGGATTGCCCAATTATCCCAGAATTTCTCCCAAAGCCATTTGTCTCAGTTGTAATTGCTTCTAAAAGCTTGAATTCAAAGTTAGTGGAGTGACTGTCCTTTTGGAGAAAAAGAGATATCATTGCTATAAGGCCATGGCTTGACTATGCTGAATGAGGCTCTCGGGAATGAAATGGGGACTTTCTATTCTTAGGCAATTCTCTTGAGATTTGTATGCTGAGAGTGACCTTCTATGAAATTCTTTAAAACAGTTGAGCCAGCCATTAATACATCATTCTATTTCTGAAGTAGCTCAACTAATTGTGGGAAATTAACAGGGGAAATAAACAGCATTTAAGACTGCTATATTTTAACAAGTACTGTCAGGCTAGAAAATACATGTAAGCACATTCCTTATAGATTTCATTTTTTTTTTTAAATACTAAGCACAATACAACATTTTAATTTTGATTTACAGTTTATGTACCATGCTGTGTGATTGTTAAAAAAGTGGTTTGTTGGGAAATATAAGTGAAAGAAAAAAAGTATAGATACATATGTACAATTCAGAATTTAAAAAATAGTATATTTAAGACTGCTGCTAGCTTATAAACATGGCTAACAGTTTTTTAAAAGTAAAAAAAAAAAAAAATTAGAGATTAAATTTACTTCCATATCAGATTTTGACTTAAATGTATATTAAACTCTTATTTTATTTGTGTTTCTACCAACTGGAATGAACAAAAGAATGTGAAAATAGAAACTCAGGGGACGAAGGAGAAACACTGATCAAGTCATGCAAATTACAGTAGAAATGGGAACAAACTGAAGAAAGCCTGAGGTTTCTTCAAAACCCTTCTGGAAGAAAAGCGCGGTGGTGACAGGGTGAGGAGAGGCGTCTTGGCGAAACAGTGCCCCATCTCCCAATGCGAAAAGTTCCTCACCACGTTTCACCAATTTTCTTTACTACAAATTATGGCCACCATTGACTAGGTTAATTATTTCATGAAAATTTAAAATATGGCAATTTTTCTCATCCTGTCATTGCTTCTACTATCATTAGGTGTTCTGTTTTTTTCTGTGTAAGACTTTTTTTGCATATACTAAAGCTATTGTTGTGCCTGATTTTTTTTATTTTTAATACAGGGATGGCAATATAAATGCTTAAGTATTTCCCTCTAATTGGGGTTCAGGACACACTACTCCAAAGTATGGAAAATTGGCAGAGTAAATATTTTCAACTAAAAGGGTTTAAGAGAACTGCAGACCCAGGAAGTTTCTTTGACTTTCTCCCTCCCTTCTCTCCTGAAAAAGGACATAAAACCCTGATGTGAGAGGTACCTTACCTATAACTAGAGGAAAAATGTGCCAGGAAGAATCCTAACAAAACAGCATTGCTAAGTTTTTCCCAGTTTACTGCACTTAACTCATACTCCTTAACTCATATTTGTTGGGAACTATCCCACCTGGTTTCAGGGACTGTAGCCTCACCGATAGAAAGAGGGCCCCAAGGCTGGAGCTGAACAAGGAGGCCTTGGGAAAAATAGGCTTGTGAGAAGATCAAACCTGTCCCCCTGGCAGCAACACAGCCCCTGCCTCCCTCACATCACCCTGCTTGGCCCTGGAGGATGGCTGGTTAGTAAATGATGGGTAAGACCCCTTGATGGAAGGGGCAACCTAAGACAGGCACAGTTGCATAGGGGCCATCAAGGAAGGACTTAGGGGACATGGAAAAGGGGAAAAAGACCCTCACTCCTCAGCTTTGATATTGCCGGAGTCCTCATTCTATCTGAAAGAAGACTCCTTATCTCTTGGCAGCTCTGCCCCGCCCACCCGGCTCAGGCTGGAAACAATACTAAAGGCAGGTACAGTCCTAAACTGAATTGGGTGGTTCCTTGGGACAATTAGGCCTGGAAAAAGAATGCGTTAAATCCTATGAAACTGACTTTGCTAAGAATGCCCTCGAGTTAATGAGTACTGGTATTTGGGGTTGAGCATAGAATATGATCAGTTTCCCAGGTTTCAGGTTTGAATGGGCACCACGCTGTCTACGATACCTTGACCTGAGGCACATCTCTTGTGTTCCTTCAATTGTTATCTATGATCTCTATTTGTTTTCTGTAAACATAGCTTTTTGACATTGGTTGATGAACTTTGCATCCACGCTGTATACCCTTGAGCGTTTGGTTCTCAATAAAAGCCACTTCAAGAGAAGGGCTCGGGTGTTCTCCACTAGAGGGAAGCACTGTCCCCTTCCTCTGGCAGACCAAGAAAAGTGGGATGACTTATTTTATTTCCCCCTCTGTGATGACCCAGATAGTACTCTAGAGGACAGAATTCGCTCTCTACCTCACATATTTCTGCACAATTATCCAATCTTCATCACATCCAGCATGAAAATACTCAGGTCTAACATTTGTTCAGGTCTTCATTTCCTTATGGAGGTTCCTGAGTCATGTAAAACTTATATTCAATAAAGTTATATAGTTGTCTGCTGTTGATCTGTTTTGTCAGCTTAATTTTCAAACTCAGTCAGGGACCCCAGAGGGTTGAAGAAAGCTTTTTCCTCCCTTACACCTCTTACCATCAATTTTCTGAGTACTGTGTTGGTCTAACCCTTATAATGTCCAAAAATTAAAGCATTGTTTTTGTGTCTCTATCCTATTTTTATTGTTATTTTCCATATATGTATACAAAGTATTTTAATCCACTGAAGTCATCTCGCTGCTCAAAAGGTACTACTGTAGCCAGCAGCAGCTCTTTCTAGCAGTCTCCGCTATCTCTTGGGCACAAGCCAGGCAAGGTTGGATTGCTTTTTTGCAAATAATGATTTTGAATGAAATAGCATGTTTTATTGTCCTTCGAAACACAACAACATAAGAGATCATTTTTCATTTCCAATGTGAGATGGGCCTGATTATACTGTGTGCAAAAGGTAAAAATCCGTGTATTTTTTGATTCTATAAAGACTCACATTGAGAAGATACCTTTCCTCATGGTGAGCTATCTTTTTTCTGAGTGGGTCTAAACAAAAATTACTGCTACTTTTGATTTATAAAAATAATTATCTATATAAAAATTGAGTCACAAGATGATGAAACACCTTGTTAACACACATTTCCTGTACTTTATGAATACAGTTTAGGAGAGCATTGAAAAAACAAGTTCAAGTGCAATGAACTGCCTTGTAGAAGAAAGATTTGGTAAATAAAAATACAGAAGCACAGTTGAATTTGAGTATCAGGTGAATTTTTTTTTCAGTATAAGTATGTTTCAAGTATCGTGTGGGATGTAATTTTATATAACTGGGTATTGTATATTTTACCTGACAAACTTTCTCCTGGGTCGCATTCACCTTTATCCTTGTAGTCTAGACACATGTTAATTGTGGCTTAAATGACTGGTTTTGAGGTTATAGTAAAATCAAACTTCAAAGTAATGCAGCATAGAGGTCTTTTAGAAAATTCATTTTGGGCTAGTTGACCACTAGCCTTGGAAAATCTATAATCTTCCACAATTGTATATATTCTTACTGTTTAAGATTTGAAAGCAAAAATTAAAAAAGAATTTGTATACTCCTTTCAATATTATAATTTTAGTGTAAGCCTATGTATAGTGTAGTTTAAACTGTTTAACAGAAGAATTCCAGAGAGCAAAAAAGAAAAAGGACTCATGGACATGGACAACAGTGTAGTGATTGTTGAGGGGAAGGAGTATAACAGGATTAAATGATAAATGGGATTAATGGGAAACAATATAAAGATTAAATTTTAAAAAATAAAAATTATAATTTAAAAAATAGCAAGAAAGTTACCTACTCTTTCTAAGAAGATATTGAAAATAATCATTATTTGTTTCTGGGCAGTGAAACAGGTACATTAAGGAGATTCAGCAAAAAGTAATCAGATTGGAAGTTATTATCTTTTGTTAAAGAACTCTTTTCAGCTTGCCATAAAAAAAAGAATTCCTGGATTGGTTTATAAAGGATTCAAGAGCAAGTTTTCAGACATGATGGAGCTATATAGCAGAACCAGGATGGATCTCTTCCTTCTCATATAGAAGCACGTTTGGGGTTTATGATTGTGCTTCAGGTTGAAACCTGCCTTCAAGTCTGAACTTTAGAACTATAAACAGAGATTGATAATAGCCTAAAATTAGTACCCAGCTCTAATATTAACACCGGTTCATGTAGACCAGTATGTGCATGATGAGCTCTGCACCATATGCAATCCCCTGTGGCAATGACAGACTTTTCCCAGTTGCTGGGACTGCTGCCAGAAGGCACACAGCCGTCAGACCTCCTTGGGGACTGCCTCAGCTGAAGGAAAATGCTCCTACCACTGTCTCACCTCCTGCTCAGGCAGTCCCATCACCAGTCTCCTGACAACAACTTAACTCTTCGGCCGTCTGAGATCCAAAACTCTCCATGGAATGAGCTCATGTTCCGCTCCTTTCCTCTAACAAATTCTGCATCCTTCTCTTTCCTTCCACAAGTGTTGATCCCAACATTGCTTATTAATAAATGTGCCGCATGCTAACCTCTGTCTCAGTCTGCATTCTAGAAACCCAACCTGTGACAGTGTGACTTGGGGAATAAGATACTTAAGACATAATTTGCAGGGACATCAAAACAGAACCAAAGTACTAAATATATAACCAGTACTAAGGTTTCTCACTAGTTGGCTCAATGTTTTCAACATACTCTAGAGAGAATATATTGATAGTCAATACTAGGTCACATTGTAATGTTACCTTATATTAGAACTTTAGAGACATATAAATATTTTAATTAACTAATTAATGCTATTTAATTGAGAACTTACTATAAAGCAGATATACAGTAAACCTATTGATTATTCCTTTTATTTTTTATTTTTTTAATCAATTAATTATTTTTTTCAAATACATTTGTCTTCGCCTTCCCTCCACCACTTTCCCTTGCCTCTTCCCCCCTTTCCCTACCTCAATCCTTCCCCTTTGGTTTTGTCCATGAGTCCTTGCTATATGTTCCTTGACTTGCCCCTTCCCTTCATTTTCCTCTGCCCACCCCTTCCTCCTTCGCTCTTGTCTCTGTTGGTTTATTTTCCTTTCAGTGTTGCTGGTCTTATTTTCCTTGCATCTTTGTATTGTTGGTTAGGTTCCGCTTATAAGTGAGATCATATGGTATTTGTCTTTCTCCCCCTGGATTATTTCACTTAGCATAACGCTCACTAGTTCCATCCATGCTGTTGCGAAGTTGAATAGTTCTTTGTTTCTTTCTGCTGCGTAGTATTCCATTGTGTAAATGTACCATACTTTTTTGATCCAGTCATCTACTGATGGGCATTTAGGTTGCTTCCAACACTTGGCTGTTGTAAATTGTGCTGCTATGAACATTGAGGTGCATAGGTTCTTTTGAACTGGCATTTTGGTATTCTTAGGGTATAGTCCCAGCAGGGGAATCCCTGGATCAAAAGGCAGTTCCATTTTCAGCTTTTTGAGGAAATTCCACACTGCTTTCCACAATGGCTACACCAGTCTGCATTCCCACCAACTGTGTACTAGGGTTCCCTTTTCTCCAAAGCTTCGCCAGCACCTGTTGTTTGTTGATCTGTTTATGATGGCCATTCTGACCAGTGTGAGGTGGTATCTCATTGTGGTTTTGATCTGCATTTCTTTGATGGCTAGTGATGCCAAGCATCCTTTCAAATGTCTCTGGGCCCTCTGTAACTCTTCCTTGGAAAGGCGTCTGCCCAGGTCCTTTGCCCATTTTTTGATTGGATCGTTTGTCTTCTTGGAGTGGAGTCGAGTGAGTTCTTTGTATATCTTGGAGATCAAATCTCTATCTGATGTATCATTAGCAAATATATTTTCCCATACTTTGTATCCTGCTGTTTTGTCAAATTCACTTATTAGGTTGAGTAGTTTTTTGGTGGAGTCTACAGGGTTTTCTATGTACACTATCATGTCATCTGCAAACAATGATAGTTTTACTTCCTTCTTTCCTATTTGGAGGCCCTTTATTTCTTTCTCTTGTCTGACCGCTGTGGCTAGGACTTCCAATACAATGTTGAAAAGAAGCGGTGAGAGCGGACATCCTTGTCGTGTTCCCGATCTTTGTGGGAAAGCTTTTAGTTTTTGCCCGTTGAGTATGATATTGGCTGTAGGTTTTTCATATATGGCCTTTATTACATTGAGGAATGCCCTGTTTATTCCCATTTTGCTGAGTGTTTTGGTCATAAATGGGTGCTGTACCTTATCGAATGCTTTTTCTGCATCTATTGAGATGATCATGTGGTTTTCGTCTTTTATTTATGTGATGTATTACATTTATTGATTTGCGTATATTGAACCATCCCTGCATCCCTGGGATGGATCCCACTTGATTGTGGTGGATAATCTTTTTAATGTATTGCTGGATGTGGTTTGCCAATATTTTGTTGAGGATTTTAGCATGCATGTTCATCAGTGAAATTGGCCTGTAGTTTTCTTTCTTTGTAGGGTCTTTATCTGGTTTTGGGATTAGAGTGATGCTGGCCTCATAGAAAGAGTCTGGGAGTCTTCCCTCTTCTTGGATTTTTTGGAATAGTCTGAGAAGGACAGGGGTTAGCTCTTCCTTAAAAGTTTTGTGAAATTCTCCTATGAAACCGTTTGGACCAGGGCTTTTGTGTGCTGGGAGTTTCTTGATTACTGCTTCAATTTCCCCAGCTGTTATCAGTCTGTTCAAGCTCTCTCTTTCTTCCTCCTTCAGTGTTCGAAGATTATACATTTCTAGAAATGTGTCCATTTCATCCAGGTTTTCAAATTTCTTGGCATATAATTGTTCATAGTACTTTCTGACAATCCTTTGTATTTCTGTGGTATCCGTTGTTATTTCTCCTCTTTCATTTCTGATATTATTAATTTGGGTCCTCTCCCTTTTCTTCTTGATGAATCTGCTTAAAGGCTTGTCGATTTTATTTATCTTTTCGAAGAACCAGCTCCTGGATTGGTCGATCCTTTGAATTGTTCTTTTCGTCTCTATGTCATTCATTTCTGCTCTAATCTTGACTATTTCCTTCCTTCTACTTGCTCTGGGATTTATTTGTTGTCGTTTCTCCAGTTCTTGAAGTTGTAGTGTTAGGTCTTTTATTTGAAATGTTTCTATCTTTTTTAGGTAAGCCTGTATTGCTATGAACTTCCCTCTCAGGACCTCCTTTGCTGTGTCCCATAGGTTTTGGACTGTTGTCTGTTCATTTTCATTTGTTTCCAGAAATTTTTTGATTTCTTCTCTTAACTGATTATTGACCCATTCATTGTTTAATAGTCTACTGTTCAGTCTCCATGAGTTTGCAAGTTTTTGAAGTTTCTCTTTGAGGTTGATTTCCAGTTTCAAGTCCTTGTGGTCCGAGAAAATGCCTGGTATTATTTCAATTTTCCTGAATTTGCTGAGGCTTGCTTTGTGTCCTATCATGTGGTCTATCTTTGAAAAAACTGCCATGAGCATTTGAAAAGAATGTGTATTTTTCTTCTTTGGGATGTAAGGTTCTATATATGTCAGTGAAGTGTCTTTGATTCAGTGTGTCATTCAGTTCCACAATATCCTTACTGATGTTTTGTTTGGAAGAGCTGTCCATTTTTGACAGTGGGGTGTTGAAATCCCCTACTATCAGTGTGTTGCTGTCTATATCTTTTTGAAGTCATCCAACAATTTCCTTATATACTTGGGTGCTCCTATATTGGGAGCATATAAGTTTACAATGTTGATGTCTTCTTGATAGATTCTTCCTTTAAATATTATGAAGTGCCCCTCTGGGTTTCTTTTTATGGTCTTTGTTTCTTTGTTATGGTCTATGGTTTCTTCTCTTGCCCATTTGCTTGGAATATTTTTTCCATCCCTTTACTTTCAATCTGTGTAGGTCTTTGGCTCTGAGGTGGGTCTCTTGTAGGCACCGTATGTGTGGGTCATGTTTTCTTATCCATTCAGCTCTCCTGTGTCTTTTGATTGGGGCATTTATTCCATTTACATTGAGAGTTATTACTGATAGAAACCTATTCATTTTTTCTCTCTGTACCTGTGTTTTTCTCTTTCTCACTCTTTTCCTTCATCTTCTTAAACCAGTCCCTTGAGCATATCTTGGAGTGCTGGTTTGGTAGAGATGTATTCTTTTAGCCTTCTTTTGTCTGGGAAACTCCTTATTTCCCCTTCTATTTTAATTGAGAGCCTTGCTGGGTAGAGCAGCCTTAGTTGTAGGCCCTTCCTTTTCATGACTTGGAATATTTGTTGCCTTTCCCTTTTGGCTTGTAGTGTTTCTGTTGAGAAGTCAGCTCCTAGCCATATCAGGGTTCCTTTGTGTGTTACTTTCTGGCTGCCTTGAGGATTCTCTCTTTGTCTTTGATATTTGCCCTTTAATGATGGTGTGTCTTGGAGCGGGCCTCCTTGGGTCCCTCTTGAGTGGGGCCCTCTGTGCCTCCTGGATCCATGAGACCCTTTCTCTCCTCAAAGTAGGGAAATTTTCCATCATTACTTTTTCAAAGAAGTTCTCTATTCCTTGCTCCTCTTCTTCTCCTTCTGGTATCCCTATTATACGGATATTATTGCATTTCAGGCTGTCCTGCATTTCCCTAAATGCCTCTACATTCTTTTTGAGTCTTTTTTCCATTTCTTGTTCTTTCTGGGAGCTTTTTTCTACCTTATCCTCCATCTCACTGATTCGATCCTTGACTTCATCCAGCCTGCTTTGGATTCCTTCTACTGTGTTCTTCAATTCAGAAATGGTATTCTTCATATCCTCTTGTGTCTTCTTGATAGTTTATATGTCCTTTTCCAGGTTGATATAGTTTTTTGTAAGATCCTGATTGTTTCTCTGCAGTTTCTCGTAATTCTCTTTGAGCTGGCTGAGCTCATTGAGCTTCCTTAGAACCATTGTTTTGAATTTAATATCTGATAGTTTCCTTGCCTCTATTTCATGCAGCTCTCTCTGTGGGGATTCCCTTTTTCCACTCATTTGGGGGGAACTTCTTTTTCTTCCTATTTTTGTGAGTCTATTAGTTAATTAATTAATTTATTTATTTATTTTTGCTTCTATTTCAATTGATCCATCTAGATTTCCTGACTTTGTGGATTAAACTTGTATGGTAGCGGCTGGGTCTTTTTATTTATTTATTTATTTTTCTTTGCTTTTCTTTCTGGGCCTGCCTCTGATGATGTCAGTTGTTGGCCCTATCTGACCTTGGGTCATTTGTTTGAGTCTTCCAGGAATCTACTGTCTGTGTCTGACTCCTGCTTTGGGCAGCTCTGTGACCCCTTCGGCCAGGCATCCACTATTTCTGTGGATCGCTCTGCACTCTCACGCCAGTTCTTTGAACGTGCTCACCCCAGCTGGGGACCAGTGTACTCGCCGGACCTCGAGCTCGCCTGGTGTCCGGCGCCCCAGCACTGGTCAGTTTAGGGTTTTCTATTATGTGCTTTCCCCACTTTTGGCTCTTTGGGGGCGTGGCCTGCGTGCAAAATGGAGACGACTGAAATGAGATGAAGTCAGCTCCAAGACTCTCCAGTTAATCCTGTCTCCAGTCTCTCCTGAAGGATCTCTGGGCAGCTCTGTGACCCCTTCGGCTAGGGATCCACTATTTCTGCAGACCATAATTGCAAGCCTTCTGGCTCCCGCACCACTTCTGCCTCTTCCGGGGTACTGCCTGCCCGCGCAAATGGGAACTCCGGAATGGGCAGGGACTCTGCTCCAGGGATCTCAGATAATCCTCCAGTTTTTTTCCCCAACACCTCCATCTCCAGTCTCTCTCAAGGGTCTCTATGCATCTGTGTGTCCCTTTTGGCCAGGGATCCTCTATTTCTTTCAGCCAGTCTGCACTCAGCCCCTTGTCCACACACCCACAAGCTGTGCGCACAGTGCACAAAAGGCAGGTTAATTGATTCTCTTATGCCTGGGCTTGGTGGTAGCTGCAGAGTGGGAAGTGAGTTATGACCAGGGCTCCACTGGCCACCGTCTCTGTTCTCTTCACAAAGTTTTCCTTGCCAATCTTTCCTCAGGCACCAGCCCACTCTCCTGCCGCCTCTACGCAGAGATCAAGGAAGG
The DNA here is from genome assembly GCF_021234165.1 of Pteronotus mesoamericanus. NCBI lineage: Eukaryota > Metazoa > Chordata > Mammalia > Chiroptera > Mormoopidae > Pteronotus > Pteronotus mesoamericanus. Next base: position 11,028,825 of record NW_026555247.1, on the reverse strand, counting down.
CAGCTGCCAATGCAAATTTTTGCGTTGGCCCTTTAAATGTCTTTTTGCATCTCCAGCCACCTGTCTTTGGCAGAGAGCACCCCTAAGCTTTTTGAGGTTGCATTTTGTCTGTGTGTTTTCCTGGTTTTAGCTGCTGTAGTCTAGGGGTCCCTGTTTATGGTTCAGACCCTGTTCTTCTCAAGGGGATCCAATTGGCCTTTTCAATGTCCCTCTGATGCTGGTGCCCATGGGCACCCAGCCCACCCTCTTGAGCCTCCACCGTATTTCTCACCTGTTGGGATGTGTGAGAGTTGAATCCACTGTCTGCCCGCAGCTCCAAGGCTTCTCTCCCTCTATTGTTCCATTGTTTTCCAGGTGATTTCTCCACTATTTAGTCGCAATTCCAGTTTGGTCTTGGGAGGAGGAGGAGGTCAGTGTGACTCTCATTCACTCCTCCACCATCTTTTCTCCCCTTATTATTCCTTTTATTTCTCACAATTTTTAATAAAAACTGTCCAGTCTCATTTTCTGTAAATAACTTTAAAACACCTTAGTGTAGGCAACATGATATAAAAATATGAGGTCTCTCCAGGAAAGTCCAACCATTGTTAATATAACGAGAATGGTTTGCACGACATCAATGCAATCTGACAACCAATGAGAGGGCTGAAATGAACATGTGTGAACAATGACAACTTCACTGTCCTAGTCATTAAGGGTGGTAGACACCTTTGAGTGAGCATGTGTATGAGCATGCTCAAAGTATGATGTTAAATGCAAAAAGCAAAACACAAATCTGGTAGAAAAATATTTCAATTTTGCTTTAAAATATTTTTGGTCCTCTTACTCTAACTCTTGTTTTATTCTATTATGGTCATATGCTCAAACTCTGTCTTTCTCTAAATATCTATTTCTTTACATATTTTTTCATAGGTATCCATGCATCTATTTATATAAAAAAAGACAAGGAAGTATTACAGCCAAGTAATGGCAGTGTTCGTTGCTGAGGTTACATGTGCTTTTTATTTTTTCCTTATAGTTTTTGTTTTCCTAATTTCACATAATGAACAGACATAAGGAAAAAATAATTTTTAATTCAATGAGAATCATGACTTGAAAGGAGAATTTTCACACACAAGATCTGACTAGAAAAAGTCTAGCCACTGTTAATATAACGAGAATGGTTTGCTCAACATCAGAGTAACCTGGCAGCCAAGGAGAGTGGACTGGAATGTGCATGTGTGAACAATGATGACTTCCCTGTACCTGTGAGTGGGGTGGTAAATGCCTTTGAGTGAGCATGTGTACTGTCTGGTCATCATATTCAAAATGGCTAAGCAAGTAGAGCAAATAATCTGCATCAAATTTTGCATTAAGCTTCAGCATTCCTCTGTGTAAACTAGTTGGATGATTCAGAAGGCTGCAGTTATGGGCAACTGGTGATTGGTACCTTCATCATGACAACCTTCCTACTAATGCATCACATCTCATGCAGGGCTTTTTGGCAAAACATCAAATCACCCAGGTGACTCAGCTTCCCTACAGCCCAGATTTGGCACCCTCCAACTTCTGGCTTTTCCCAAAACTAAAATAACCTTTGAAAGGGAAGAGATTTTAGACCATCAATGAGATTCAGGATTATATGACAGGGCAGCCGATGGCAATTGGGGAAAGCTGTGTGAGGTCGCAAGATGCCTACTTTGAAGAGGACTAAGGCATCATTGTCCTGTGTACAATGTTTCTTGTATCATATCTTCTTCAATAAATGTCTCTATTTTTCATATTATATGGTGGGACATTTTCTGAACAGACATGTCGTGTATTGATTGAACATATATGCTAAGGGTTTTTAGTTAGCATTTGAAGTACACTAATCATGTATCCACACTGCAGGACAAACGAATAAAGATTTGAATTAAATTCATCATGAGCCCACATTATGTAGGCCAGGAGCAAGTTAGAATAAGACTTTATATGTCTCTGTCTAGATATTTATACAGGTTTTGTTAACTGACACAAGAGATATTTAAATATTTTTCTTTGAGTTGGATTTATCAGGATACACAGTTTTCTAGATTATACTGGTAACTCTATCCTCGACATAACTTAGAATAAGAACCTGACAAACTAAACAGCTTCATACTTAAATAATATGTAAACAACAACAAAACCATTTTATCTATTTATTTTTAAATATATATTTTATTGATTATGCTATTACAGTTGTCCCATTTTTTTCCTCCTCTTTATTCCCCTCCACCCTATACAACCCCAACCCCCAGCATTCCCCATTCCTTAGTTCATGTCTATGGGTTGTACATATAAGTTCTTTGGCTTCTCCATTCCCTATACTGTTCTTAACCTCCCTCTGCCTATTTTGTACCTACTATTTGTGCTGCTTATTCCCTGTAACTTTCCCCCCATTTTCCCCCATCTTCTCTGATCTTCATTTCTCTGATGCTGTTCCTGTACTAGTTGTTTGCTTAGTCTCTGTTATTTTTGTTTTTGTTTTTTTTTTAAGTTCAGTTGTTGATAGTTCTGAGTTTGTTGCCATTTTACTCTTCGTAGCTTTTTTATCTCCTTTTTCTTAGATAAGTCCCTTTAACATTTCATATAATAAGGTCTTGGCGATGATGAACTCCTTTAACTTTACCTTATCTGGAAAGCACTTTACCTGCCCTTCCACTCTAAATGATAGCTTTGCTGGTTAGAGCAATCTTGGATATAGGTCCTTGACTTTCATGACTTTCAATACTTCTTGCAAGCACCCTCTTGCCTGCAAGGTTTCTTTTGAGAAATCAGCTGATAGTCTTATAGGAACTCCTTTGTAGGGAACTGTCTCCTTTTCTCTTGCTGCTTTTAAGATTCTCTCCTTATCTTTAACCTTGGGTAATGTAATTATGATGTGCCTTGGTGTGTACTTCCTTGGGTACAACTTCTTTGGGACTCTCAGAGCTTCCTGGATCTCCTGGAAGTCTATTTCCTTGGTCAGATTGGGGAATTTCTCCTTCATTCTTTTTACAAATAAGTTTTCAATTTCCTGTTCTTCCTCTTCTCCTTCTGGCACCCCAATGATTCAGATGTTGGAACATTTAAAGTTGTCCAAGAGGTTCTTAAACCTCTCATGTTTTTGAATTCTTGTTTCTTCATTCTATCCTGGTTGAAGGTTTAACTCTTCCTTCTGCTCCCATTTGTTGATTTGAGTCCCTGTTTCTTTCCCTTTACTGTTCGTTCCCTGTATATTTTTCTTTATTTCACTTTGCATAGCTTTTGCCTTTTCCTCCATTTTGTGAAATTACTCAACCAATTTAGTGAACATCCAGATAACTAGCATTTTGAACTGTGCATTTGAAAGGTTTGGCTATCTGTTCATTGCTTAGTTCTATTTTTCGAGCTTTGATCTGTCTTTTCATTTGGGCCATATTTCTTTGTGTCAGCATGCCTGTTACATTGAGAGACGCAGAGCCTTAGGTATTCGCCAGAGTGGGGCAATCCAGGTCCGGGCATTGTGGTTCTGTATGTGGGAGAGGGGTCTGAGGGGGAACAACGCTACTCGCTTTGCTCTTGGCGGGCTTTCAGTCACTTCCCCCTCTGCCCACAAGCAAATTGGGCTCTTCTGGTGCTTATTCCCAGGTGGGTGGGTTTGTGTACATTCTAGGACCTGATGGGTCTTCTCCAAGGGACTCTCCTGTGAGGCTGGAAGTTTCTCCTGCCACCACAACCCCCATCGGTTTTTACCTCCAAAGGTTTTGAGGCTTTCTTTTCCTGCACCCAATCCTGGATTGTGCAGTCTGTCTTTCTCCCCAGCTGTTCCTCCCAATTTATCTGCATGCAAATGCGGAACCATTGGGTCCACCAGCCACGGCCTTGCTGTGCGGCCTCTTTGCCCCAGCTGCCCATCTCCACCCTCCTACTTGTCTGGATGAATGTTTCTTCTTTAGCTCCTTAGTTGTTGGACTTCCATACAGTTCAATTTTCTGGCAATTCTGGTTATTTTTTGTTTTTTGAATTTATTGTCGTCCTTCTTTTGGCTGTGCGAGGAGGCAAAGTGTATCTACCTTTGCTTCCATCTTGGCCAGAAGTCCACAAAACTATTTTATTTATCTTGCATCAGTTAATGGAGAATTCTTTTTCTGTTCTAGAAATTTTGCAGGAGGCTTGTCTGAGTTCTTAAAAGCATAATAATTGCTGAGTTGGACATTCTCAGTGATCCTTAAAAAAAAAAAGGCTCTCACATATATTAGAGTATGTGTGTGGTGTGTGTGTGTGTGTGTATACACACACATACACATATACATATATATTTAAATTTTTATTGAATCTATTGGAGTGACATTGGTTATATAGCTTTCAGGTGTTCAATTCTATAATACATCATCTGTATGCTGTAGACAAGAAAGGGTAGAATTGCCCTTGGCCTCCAGGCTCCAGCCACAATGACTTTTTTCTGCTCCACAAATAGAACAACCTTCATCCTGACTTGATGACTTTTGTACATGTAGCTCTCTTTCTATGAATGCTTATTACTCCCATATTCCTTTAACTGCCTAATTCTTATCACCACAATTTGTAATTATATATTTTATTTTTGCAGTTTTATAGTTCTTTTAGTTTTATAGCTCTTTATTAAGTATCTTATCTACCAATTGCAATCTGAAAATAAGCATCATACATGTTGGGTTCATCTCTATATACTCATGCTTAGGCTTTCCAGAATTAGCAAATCATTAATTTTACTTTTTCAAAGCTTATGCGAGTTCTTTATAGCCTAGTTAACTAGTGAAAATGTTTCTGATGGGCTCCATCTCATCCTGCATGGGACATACTTATGCTAAAACATTTCTCATTGTTCACGTAAAATTCAAATTTAACTGAATGTTCTGTGTTATTATCTGGCAACCCTACACATGCCCAATCCAGTGCCTACAATATCACAGATGTTCAATAAATATATATTGAGTTAATAAATTTAGTAATAAGTTCCATATTTTGAAATGGAACATATAACATTGTAATATTCTTGTGTTTCTTTTTATTACATTTATGATATATCAATTATAGAACCTTGGCAGGGATGATTAAATTCTGTGAAATTAACAATATTTTCTAGTAATAATAGCCAAGATACTGATGTTAAGGCTAGCAGATCAATATTATGTCTTTATAACTATTCTGTGTGAATCCTATAATATCATATGGACTGCACAGTACATAATTATAAACTAATTTAATGACATAAACTTTCTTTTTTGTTATTAATACAAACATGGAAACAATATCTACTTCAGGGTACTATGTTTAAGGTAAATCAGTTCATGAACTTGAGCACAGAATAAGCAGCAAAACAATAAGTTAAGCTCAAATTGTTACTCAAATATAGAAATATCTATTCAGAAATTACTCAATGCTACTATAATTTCTGAAAATTTTATCTTGATTTTGTGTTCTTTAATGAACTAACAGATTTATATAACTCTACCTACCTCCAAAAATGATAATAGAGCAGCCTACAATAAAAGATTGAGTATGATTTTTTTAAAAGTTCTCAATATAAGACAAAAAAATTGCTGGTTCACTTTTTTCCCCCAGGTCCATAGCTGCCCTTCAATGCCCTGCTCTGTAACCTGGGGTGGGGGAAATTGTTAACCTTTTGGAACTACATCATTCAGCTCTTTGTTCTTTAGCTTTTGCCTATTTTAGACAAGGAATAAGAGAGCAACAGAGAGAGAATGAGGTATTTATTCCATCCTCTCCCTCCCTGCCACACTGTGCTTTTGACAGAGCTCCATCCTCCAATAGCAGAACTCTGATGGAGTGACCCCTCTTGCATGGCAGCGGCTCTCTCAGACCGGCTCTGTTTCCTCACCCTGACCCTTCGGGCACGGGGATTGTAATAACTGCCTGTTCCTCATCATTCCTGGGTATTTTTGAACTTTCCTTCTTGATTCCCTTATCACTGTCCACCGTCAAATAAAAACAAATCTGGACTTCTGTAAGGAGAGATTTATTAGAAAAGACTACTGCAATGGGGGAAATAAGGAGAATGCTCTGACCTTAGGATCTGCAGGAGTCCAAGAGGCCAGGCAGAAGGAAGTTTCTTTCATGGGGAGGGGTAAACAGGGCTTGAAAAAAAATCTGCTGTGGAGAAGTGGGATGAGCCAGTGATACCAGATAGTTGAGCAGGAAATATTCCTCTTTGCAACAATTTAAAAGGCTGTTAAAAAGAGGAGTTGTTCCACATTCCAGTGTTCACTCAGGCTGAGTGTAGGTCAAAGTGAAGGAGCCTGGGGAAGGCAGGAATATTCACTGAAGTCTGGGCCAAGAGAGTCAGCTGGTATTTTGTCGAGAATGGTCTGTCAGTACCAAACAGTAAATGTTTTTATTATGGGGAAAATGTTCTTTCACGATGGAGGAAAAGACTCTTGGTTCATAGTTTTGAGTAAAATTGATGGTCTTATTTATGAGCAGCAATGCTATGCTTCTTTCAATGCAATCTATTTCATTTTAAAATTAGATTCAGTTTTTTTCCCTCAAAACACTAACTGTTGTCAAAAAAATATATTAAATAGGATTATTTCATGGCTCTCTGGTTTAGATTTTTTTAGAATAAAAATCGCTGATGGTTGGAATGCCTGGTTGTGACTCACCATGTCTCAAGAACTAAGATGAAGAAAATTGATAGGTAGTCAGAGGAGATCTTATTTTGCTTGGAGAAAGGAGAACAGCACTATGTTAAAAGTTGCACATTTCAGGAAAGAACAGATTCATACTTGTTGCAGTTTAAGAAGTTGCTATTTTGTGTAGGAAGGAGATAAGAACAAAAAGGCAGTTACCATTTTGATGCAGCATCATATATAAGAAACCTTTTCAAAGAAAACAGCCAGTTTCTGTTCTGACACTTGTTAACTAGGGTTAAGGGGCAATTTACACACCCTACTTCCCATTTTATTTCTTAGGGGGAAAAAAAACTGAGGTTAATAATATACACCATACCAACTACCTGCAATTTTTGTGAAGATAAAGAGATAATGGAATTTGAGAGATTTTTAGAACCTGTAAAATTAGAATATCAATGCCATGTGTTATTATAGATATTTAAGAGTATTCCAGCAAAAAGTGAGTTAGCTGAGGACACATGACCATACATAATTGTAGTTTGACTAAAATATATGTGCTTCAATCTGTGTTTGAAATATCAAATAGTAAGGGTTGGATGATTGTATCCATTATAATTTAAATAGAGACTTGAATCTTGAATTCTTAAGACTTTTTAAAAATGTTAACTTCTTTCCTAAAACTCATCTTTTCACAAAACTTTCCATAAACAAGAAGTATGTATGTTAATAAACATAGACATAATATGAAACATATTAATAGCAAATATACAGAGGTTTAAACATATAAGCCACTTTAAAATGATTATCATACTGTTTCTCTGAAATAATGGTAGATTCATATGTTTGAGATAATAGGAAATATGTATTGGTATCTGCTCCATTTCTGGTACAGAACTAAAGCCCTTGTAATTTCCTATGAGATACGAGTATTAGGAATATCTTCTGTTCTATTGAGCTGTTGACCCCAGTTCCTGGCACTGAGCTCCTAGCATTGGCTTTTTGTTCTAATGATGTGACTCTAGCTGGACTCCTGAATGCCTGCTGGATGGGGGCTGGTCACCAAAAAGACCAAACCATGATTAGAAGCTTGGAATTATCATCTCCACCCCACCCACATTTTCTTGAGAAGAGAAAGCGGCTGAATATAGAGCTAATGATGGATCAAGACTGTATGATGATGAAGCCTCCATAAAATCCCACATGCATGGGGTTTGGAGAGCTTCCCAGAGAGTGAACACATGGAGGTGCAGCTGAGAATGCAGGGAAGCTCCACATCTCTTCCTGTTATCCACCCCACCATTCTCTTAATATTGTTCTGTAAATGATGACCTGTTAACTAGTACTTGACTGCAAATAAACAGCCTGTTTGGTTAAGAAATCTAGGAACTAACTTCAAAAGGAGCAGATTGTGATGTTCAAACATTCGGGCTCCAGATTTCCTGACCTTCCACCAGTTATCGGATCAGACTGTGTGGGCTTCCATGTAGTTCACACAGGGGAGAACTCTCAACCCTTTCTTTTGATTCCTTTGTTCTTTTTTTTTTCCTACCTTCTCTCTTCTTACAAAAACCCCTGCCCACGTCCAGTTGTTTTGGTGGTATTTGCAAAATTAGTCTTCTCAGGCCGCCATCTCTTGAATAACCCTACTTTCCTTCCACCAGCTCTTGTCTCTTGATTATTGGCTTTTGAGTTGCAGGCAGCCAAACATGGGTTTGGTATCATTCCCATGTACCTTGTCCTAAGCATCTTTTCATCTATACTTTTTATCATATTCTATTATAATAAACTGATAAAGGTAAGTAAACTGTTTTGCTGAATTCTGTGAACCTCTGCAGTAATTAATCAAACCAAGATGGGGTTCGTCGGAGCCTCTGATATCAGTCAGAAGCACAGGTGACATCCTGGCCTTGTCACTGGTGTCTCAAGTGAGGGAGTGGGTGCAGCCTTGTAAGACTGAGCCCTTAACCTGTGGGCTCTGACATTATTCCCGAAAGATAATGTTAGAATTGAGCTGAATCATAAAACGCTAAGCTAGTGTCACAGAGAATCGCTTGCAGGGGAATGCTCCCACACATGTGATGACCAGAAATGTCAGAAGTGAAGTGTTCTGTGTGAGAGTAAAGAAAGACTCATAGGTAGAAAGGCTGTGGGTTTTTCTGTTTTCAATATGCAGTTGTAAGAAATGAAGGATCCTGTGCACACTCCATCAAATTTTCCTCAATGCTTCTGTCTTGCAAAACTACAGTACAATATCACAATCAGAATATTAGCATCGATCAGTCCTGGTACAGAGCAGATGCATCACCACAACCACTTCCCTCCCACCCCCACCCATTCCTTAACCATTGGCCACCGCTAATCAGTTCTATAGTCTGTTATTTCAAGAATGTTATATACATTAGTACACAAATTAATATTATATAATAAATTACCATGTGTAACATTATAAATTTGGCATTTGGTTGTTTCCTGTTGGGTGCTATTACAATACAAATAAAGCTGCTATAAACATTTGTGGAGAGAGATTTTGCATAGACTTAAGTTCTCATTGCTTGGGATAAATTACCAAGAATGCAATTGATGGGTCACATGGTAGTTGTATGTTAGATATTTGTTTTTGTTCTTAACTGTAAATTACTTTCCAGAAAGGTTGTACCAGCAAACACTGCCACTGGCAATGCATAAAAATCTCAATTTCTCTGCATAACCATCAGCACTTGATGTCAATTTTTTTCAAAAATTTCAGCTATTAGGTAAGTCGTAGTATGTCAATGTGGTTTTAATTTGCAGTTTTTCATGGTTAGCAATGTTGAATATCTTCCCATGTGTCTATTTGCCACACTTAGATCCTTCAATGTGAAATTTTTTATATCTTTTGCCCATTTTCTAATAGGATTGTTTGTGTTTTGACTGCTGTGATTTGAGAGTTTTTACCTCTTCTATATACTAGTCCATTGTTGGATATATTGACTGAAAGTATTTTAATCCTACTTTGTTGAATATTTTTTCATCTTAATAGTGTCTTTCTTAAAGCAAAAGTTCTTTTTAATTTTAATGAAATTTCATTTTTCAATTTTTTTCTCATAGGTTCTATGTTTTAACTCTAAGAAAGCTTTGCCTAATTTTAAATACTGAGAAGTATCTCCCTATAGTTTTAAAAATGCTTTATAGTTTTGTCTTTTACAATTTAGCCTATAACTCATTTTGAGTTAATTTTTGTATGAGGTATGAGACTTCAGTCAAGATTCAGTTTTGTTTTGTTTATTTTAAACCTATAGAATTCTAATGTTGGGAAGGCAATTCTCCATTGGTTTTGTTTTTTCACCTTTGTCAAAACAACTCTGTTGGACATATTTCTGTGTGTCTATTTCTGGGTTCTCTTTTCTGTTACATTACTTTTTGTGTCTGTTCCTCAACCATTCATACTACACAGTATTGATAACTGTAGGTATACAAAGTCTTAAAAGAAAGTAAACTGATTTTCCCACTTTCTTCTTCTTTTAAAAATTATTTGTTCCCTGGTTGGTGTGGCTCAATGGATTGAATGCTGGCCTGTGAACTAAAGGGTTGTGGGTTCAACTCCCATTCTGGGACACATGCATGGGTCGTGGACCAGGTACCCAGCAGGGAGCACATGAGAGGCAACCACACATTGACGTTTCTCTTCCTCTCTTTCTCCCTCTCTTCCCCTCTCTAAAAATAAATAAACTCTTTTTAAAAATTAAAATAAAAATTGTTATTCTAATTCTTTGGTCTTTCCATATATATCTTAAAATAATCTTGTATATATCTATACAATATATTGCTGGGTTTTTTTATAGAAATCAAGATAAATCTGGGTAGAATTGACATTGTTCAACATGAAATTTCCAACCTATGAACATGGTATGTCTCTCCATTCATTCTTTTTTTTTTATTTCTTTCCTAAGTAGTTTGCAGTTTTCAGCATACAAGCCCTATAGATGTTTCGTTAGGTTTTCCCTAGGCTCTTAAAGTGGTAATTTTGCTTATTGATTTGGGACTTTTATTCTTTTTTTATTGTGTGCATTTAATTATCTTTCAGTAGTGTTTTATGCTAATCCCGCAGATTTTGAAATGTTTTAATTTCATTTTCATTCAGTTTAATATATTTTTAAAAAATTTTAATTGAGATTTTCTTTATGAACCATGGACTACTAAATTGTATTGTTTAGTTTCCAGGTGTTTTCTGTTATAATTCTGTTGTTGATGTCTAGTTTGATTTCATTGTGATTGAGGAACACATTGTGTATGATTTCAGTTCTTTAAATGTTGTTGCTGTTTGTTTATGGTGAGGGTATGACTATTCTGCTCTGTGCTATAACTTGAAAAGAATATGTGTTATGTTTTTATTGAATGAACTATCTTATAAATGTTGATTAGATCCTTTAATTTCACTGTACTGTTGAATTCTTTTATATCCTTGCTGGTTTTCTATTTGTCCTACCAGTCGAGCGAGGAATGTTGAAGTCATCAATATAATTGCGTGTTTGTCTTTTTATCCTTTAAGTTTCATCAATTCTACCAGTTTTATTTCACAAAACTTTATCTGCAAATGTATGTTATTTTTCCTTTCTGCTTTATCAAGATTAGCAACAGGTATTTTGAGCTCTCCTACTCAGTACATCCACATATAGGATTGTTTTATTTTCTTAATGGATTTACCCTTTATCAACTTGCAATGTCTTTCCCTATCTCTTGCACTTTTATTTTCTACTTTATTTGATATTTATATAACCATTTATATTTTTTAAGTTAATATTTGTACAACATGTCTTTCTTCCTCCTTTTACTTTGATATCACTATTATATTATTATATTGGAGTTTATTTCTTTAAAATACCACATAGTTGTATCTTATTTTTAATTCACTGCCAAATTCTGTCTCTAACTTGTATATTCAAAACATTTACATGTAATTACATTATTTACATAGTAGGGGTAAATTCTGTAATTTCTTTTTGTTTTCTGTTTGTTCTGTCTGGGGTTTTTTTTGTTTTTTTGTTTGTATCTCTGTCTTCCTTATTGTACCTTCTTATGGGTTACTTGATAATGTTTTAGAATTCTATTTGAATAGTGTTTTTTAAAAATCAAATCTCCTTATAGCTTTATAGTGCTGTTCTAGATATCACATTTTATATATATATATATAAAACCATATATATATCCATATATATATCCACTTATATATATGGATATATATATATCTCCATAATTTATCATCATTTACTGGTGTCACCATTTTATCAATTCAAGTAATGTGGTATCTCCTATTTTAATTTAATCTTCATTTTATAATTTATTTATGTTACATATTTCCTCTAAATGCACTTAGAACATTAGGTAGTGTTATAATTCTTTATTAAACCATCAAATATAATTTTAAAATGTTAAAGAAGGAGTATCTATTGTTTTTACCCATGTTTTTGCTTATCATAATTTTTCTTCCTTTCTGATATTCTAGGGTTTCTTCTTTTGTCATTCCTTTTCTGTTTAGAAGACATCCTTAGCCAGTCCTTCAGAGTAGGTCTACTGACAACAAATTCTCTTGGTTTACTTTTATCTGAGAATCTTGATTTTTCTTTTGTTGCTGAAAAAAAAATTGTATTAGATGTAGAGTTATGGTTAGATATATCTCTCAACATTTGATATTTGTTACTTCTTAAATCCTTCTGGGTTTTATGGTTTTGGATAAAAATTCAGTTGATACTCACATAGTTTTCCCCTATATGTAAGGTATCATTTTTCTCAGTGCTTATTACTTTTTTGCTTTGTCTTTATTTTCAGAAGTATTACTGTAATGTGTAATTGTTTGGATTTCTTTGGGGTCATTCTTTTTTTGTTCATTTGGCGTCTCAATTCTGTTCGTTTATATATTTTGTCAAATTTAAGAAGTTTCAGCCATTATTTCTTTGAATACTCTTTCACTTTCACCCTCTTTAATGTCTCCTTCTTAGCACGTCATAAAATTAATAGTAAGGCTTTATTATATTTTTACAGTCCCTAGCAGCTCTATGTATTTTTTAAATTTATTTTCTCTCTGTGTTGCTTATATTGGGTAATTTCTATTGTTCTATCTTCAAGCTAACTCACTTTTATCCTCTATTCTCTCCATTACTTGAAGCCTACCTAGTGATTTTCTATTTTGATTACTATATTTCCACTTCTAAAATTTTAATTTGCTATTCCTATACATATTCTCTTAATTAACTGAGGCTATTTTTATTTATTTTAAGCATGTTCATAATTGTTCATTAGAGCATTTTAATAATGGCGGTTTTAAAATCTTTGATAATTTAACATCACTGCCACGTCAGTGTTGGCATCTATTGATTATCCTTTTTGTTCAATTTGTGATCTTCCTGGTTCTTGATAAAATGAATTGTTTCCAATTAAATCTTGAACACTTCAAGTATTACAATATTCTGGATCTTATCTAAACATTCACTTTTAGCTGGATTCTAACATTGCCCTAATAGGAAAAGGCTAAGGAGGTGTGGGGCTCTGCCTTGTAACTGGCAAGTGTGCGTAGAAGCCAAGCCACTCATTTTGCCTTTGTTAACCCCCAAGAGGGCAGCCCCTCCTTACTACTGGATGATGGTGGAAGCCCACACTTACCATGTGTTTCCCACCAGCATTGCTAGAGGCTGGAAGGTCATTATTTCCCAGTGGAGATGAAAGTTCAGTCTCCCCGCTCAATCATTTTTGACCCCATGCTTGCAGGAGGGATGAATTACCCCATTAGGCAAAAGGAAAAACTTAATCTCTCCTCTCAACCTCTTCTGAGACAGGGAAGAGGGGCTCAGCTTTTTTCTATTATATTTGACTGGAGTAGAGAGTTTGCTGTTTAAACATTCTGTTTTGTTAGACTGCCTCTCTTCTGGCCCTTTGTTGGGTCTCTTTTGGGGGAGGTCTGTGCCCATTAGCGCTCTGGCTTGTAACTTCTTCAAATACAACTAAGTCTCAGATATAGAAGACAAAAGGAATACTCAAGGAACACAATACCACTTTGTTCCTTGGATTCTGAGGTCCCCAGCCAGCATCATTTCTTTCCCCCATATTTCAGAGTCTTCTGTTTTTGTTCTGATGTTATTTTATATATAAAATCCAAGGATTTCAGTTCTGTTTTGTGGTATAATAGGAAAAATCATATCTGATACAAATCATATTCATAATCTGCATTTAGATGTATAACCATTATATAACTGTATTAAACATTGTCCTTTAGATGTCTTTTGTAATTAGCACATGCAGTCTTTGCCAGACACCTCGCAAAGTGAAGAACCATCTCCAAAGCTGCTCAGTTCATGAATGAAACCTCTAGAGACATTAAGGCTTCAGAGTCTGTATCTCAAAAAGCCAGATCTACTTGAGAGGGAGTGACAGGCCCAGGTCAGGCCATAATGCTCTCATCAGCTATACTTCAGAACCCATTAAAACCCTTCTTTCTTACCCGGTCACATAAAAAAAAGAATGATCAACCGTCTCACAAACCAACCTTTAAGGAACTTACATAACCTTTGAAACAGGAAAAGAAATATGTGTTCTATAATTTAATTTCTCAAATTTGAAATATGAGGATAAAATACCTTTTTCTTCATTTTTGTGTTGTCACCCCCCATGTACCTTAACATATTTAATATTACAAAATGCATTGCAAACAGGAGCTGACTGAAAGATAGTATCCCCATTTGCCATCATGATGAACCATCACACTTGTAGCCGAAGGATGCAGGTAGCAGGCGTTCTCAGAGCAATTTTTCCGCTTGTCTCCTCTGCAGCAAGGCTGCCTGCCTCAGGCTTGAATATATGAACTAATCTACACACACACACACACACACACACACACACACACACACACACACTACACTACACTTTAAGAAATCACCTGAAGTAATTTATACTTTTTAATTATTCCTAAAGTTTAACAAGAGATTATAAACTATCTTGAGAGGCAAATTATTAGTAGAAAAGAGAGGTAAAATAAATAATCAGAAGTCTGTATGATTATAAATCCTATAATTAAATTGTTTCAACTAGACCAATTAGTCAATTGAAAGGAAAATCAATTGTTCTGGTAAGGAGAGAAAGAAAGGAAAGACTCATTTGTTGTGTGCCTCCCATGAGCTAGAGTGAGAAGTGCTCTTTTACATTCACTTTACATTTAATTTTCACAAGATCATGAGGTAAACAACATTATCGCAAATTTCCAGATGAAGAACATGAAGGTTGAAATTTATATAAGTAATCAGTGGCTAAATTGGATTCAAACCCTGCTTTACCTGATTGTATTACTTATATTTTTCCCTCTTCATATTCAGAAAATATTACCACCAACTTAAATTTGAGTAATGTAGGGTATATTGTTTGCTCTTTCCAAGTGGTCTCTCTTACTATTGCAAATATCTTTTAGCATTTAATCCAATCTAGAGGTGCAATCCCATCCATAGTGTTTGGGGAAAGGAAAAAGCCCAGGGACTAAAAATTGTCTCCCACTTCAATGAATGATTTAACCATCAAAGGTTAAAAGAACAGGGCATTTGTGTCAAATAAAATTTATCAGAAATCAAGAACAGATATCTGATTAGTTTCTCTAGCCAGTCATTCCACATATGGTCTTTCCCATTTTCTATAACTTGAAGAGGTGCATATCACAAAATGAATAGATTGATTCATAAGAAAATTTGATAGAATGAGAGAAAGAAAAGTCTAGCTCCTTTTTCCTGGGAGGTAAAAAAAAAAAATTAAGAAGGTAGTTTTCCCCGACAGGATTCAAATTTTGTATTGGTAGGCAATAATTATTCTCCATGTTATAAAGGTAGACAGCCTTAGAGATTGAGGAGTTTTCCCAGTGTTATACACAATATCACTGATGGGTAAAATAATCTTTGTGTCTGGATTTTAGCATCTTTTCCATTTGGAAAAACTCATTAATCTGGAATACATTAGGTTGATAGATATTGTCTAAATTTGGCCTGATGTATCAAGATATAGTTTTTCATCATGGTTCTCAATATTCAGCATAGAAAAGCATCACAAAAAGTAAAAAAAAAGAGGCACATCACTACTTATTATCCATATGTCAATCGTATGGGCTATATATATCTATAGATAGCTATATGTCCTCTATTTGTAGGCACACACAAAATGGATATTTAGTGACACTGATTTGGCAACATTGAAGACACCAAATTAAAAAGTCTATTTTATTTGATAACAAAAACCCTAAATTAGATTTATATTGAGTTATAACCACAGATTTTCCTAGGATTCATCAAACTGATATACTCTCTTTTAGGGAAGCCCTATGATGCTGTAGAGAATATGGAGAGCATCTCAGGGAAGCAGCAAGAAAAAGCAACAGACACTGGCAGCTAACTAACATAATCAGGTGAAAAATAGTCCACAAGACTCCCCATTTTTCACAGCTACTCATCTTTGCTCTACAAACACAGGCACGTCAGGCATGATGGCTTAAGAACCTGGTAAGGAAGGCACAGGAAAACAAAATCCCAATCCAATCAGAGCCATATATACACTAAACAAACAGATAGCCTGGGTGAAATTATACTTTAAGTACCTGTTTTATTTCTCTATTTCTCTCTCTCTCATCTTTAAGTTTATCAGTATCCCTAATGAAGTCATTCTTCTTCTATTTCTGGATGAAAGCAAGGCCAGCACCACTGCTTTTCTGATCGTTATCATGACCACAGACACTATCTCAATTTCACAATCATAAAGACTAGTTTTATTTAATAGTCAAATATATTAAAATTTACTTAGTGTCAAAATTTAGTATGCTTACTGTGGGCCTGAAATACTCAGGAAGCCTGCAGCTTGAGAAGAGGTCACAGCTATATGTGACTTGTCTTTTCCCAGTTGAGTTTGACTTGTCCTTCCCTAGAACTAAAGAGTGCTTTCTTCTCTTCCAGGTAGAGCACAAAGGTGGGGAGGGGGACAAGAGGTGGCTAAGGTGATGGTTAGAGGTCTATGGGGTTGGAGAAAAATGGATGGGAAGGTGAAGGCACACTCGAGGGATACATTCATGGTGATCTGTCATCACTGTTCTTGGAAACTGGTAAATTATTTGCAATGTTAGTACACATGTTTTCTCTTGGGTTTAGTGGGTTCTTGGTTCTAGCCCTATTTCTGCCTATCTCTTACATGCAGTTTCTGAGAGCTGAAATAAATTCCCATTCTTTATGTAAATATATTAATCATGTTTACCAATTAAAATATATGACTTATCAAAGTAACAGCTTACACTTAAAGACTCCAATACAAAGTTAACACACCAAGATTTGCATTATGACCCTATTCTTGCTCTGCTCTTCAATCCCAGCTATTAATTTGCCCAATCTCAGAAAGATGCTGCCTTAAAATCATCCAGCCCAGCTCTAAAACTCTTCTAATCCCTTCCCCAATGTTTCTTTTTGGAGACAACATTAAGATTTTGTCAAGGTGGTATCCTTCTTGCTGCAATAAATTTGATAAGCAGCTTTGTTTTAAGAACAGGATTTTCTGGAGATCTTTGGGATAGAAGCCTAGAATTCTGACATTCCTTTGACCAGTGCTCAGGCATCTGTGTTCTTGTGTTCTGGTTGGTAACCTATTCCTTCCTCAATCCCTCCTAACATGACATACCTTCAGCTTCTCTCAGCCACAGGCTTTCAGTCCCCTTAGGCACCTCTGCATGGAATTCAGGACAACAGCACCTGGGCTTTTTTCAGGTGTGGGTAACATTTAGTCTATAAGAAATATTTTTTTTTTCCTGGAAAAACCCACAGTGTGCAAAGCAATCTTTAGTATTTGGATGCTTCAAGGGGAGACCCACTATTTTTTCCAGATCAATACATAAGAAGCTTGAAGCTCTTTTGTCTCCGTAAAGTCCATTTCATGAGGCTTGGGGTCAGAAGCTAGCACAGCAACTCACAGAATTTCACAACTCAGATGTCTTAAAATAAATAGCTCTCAGAATTTTAAAAAGTCTTAGAAACAGTCTTCATGAATTTTTCTTTAATTTATAACACAAAAACTCCCATATCCTCAATATAAGTGAGACCTTCAGGCAGCCTCTAAATATCTTTGGCTATCAATATTATTCATATTTTACAGGGAAGACCCATGGTTATGAAGACGTAAGGTTATCAAGAACCATAGTCTTATCCAAAGCATTCATTTTAACATAATTGTTATGAAAAAGTTCATTTCCCTTTATGGCACGCCTCTCCTTCTTCCAAGGTAACATAATTTAGTTGCACATCCTGTAGACCCAGCTAAAGACTGAATTTCCTATCCTCCCTTGTAGTTGGTTTTCTTTGACCATACACCTAGGATCTAACCAATGGGATTTTAGCAAGAATAATGTGTGCAACCACTCTGTTACCTGTAGAGAAGGCATTATTTATCCACCACTGCTGTTCTTTGTTCTTTTACAAGAACTAGAACATGAACAGGGCATGACCCAGTTTTAACCAGTACCCTAGGGAATGGAAGAATGGTAAGATGAAAGAAAATGTTGTCTCCAAAATCCAGGTCAAGCAGAACGTCTCAACTCTATATCATTAACCTGTGTGAGGAAAACCAAATCTATCTATCTATCTATCTATCTATCTATCTATATATATGTAGATATATATAGATATATTTTTTTTGTCTATGAGTTACAAGAGCTCAACATGAATACTAATAAATTAATCTCCTGTTACACATATAACAACAGAGTTAACATCTCAGCACAGTGCTGTCAAAATGGAGGTTAATTAATGTAAGGAAAATGCTTAAAGATGTTCAACATAATATAAGCAATTCATAAATATTTATCTAAAATAAAACTATATGGCTTTTTCAGGGTGGCCCAGCTGGTTGGAGTATCATTTCATGCACCAAAAGGTTGTGGGTTTGATCCCTGGTCAAAGCACATACCTACATTGGAGTTCAATCCCTGGTCAGAGCAAATGTGGGAGGCAACCAGCTGAAGTTTCTATCTCACATCAATGTTTCTTTCTCTCCCTTTTTCTCTCTCTGAAATTAATAAAAGTAATCCTTGGGTGAGGATTTTAAAAATCCATAATAAATATATAAATAAACATATAAATAAAACTATTACACAACTAGTAAAAGAGAGGAAATTTGATTCCAACTTAGGGAATACAACTCCTCACTCTTATTTTCATCATCTTTTGCATGAGATTTCACTCAGTGGTAAAGTGGTTCTAACCCAAAAATCTAGAATTAATTTCCAATATTACATATGTATTGGGAATAGCAACCTGTCAACATCATTCTTATACTCTTCCAAATACACCTACTTACTAGGCTACGGGTTACCTCTAATTTTATGTTTATTTTTCTCTTGTTTATTTTATTCAACATTATTTATTTAACAAGGTCAGAATAGAGAATACCCAGGGTGATTTTTTTTTTAAATTTTTATAACTCACCTCAATGGCACTGCCAAAAACAAATTGTGGAAATAACTTCCAACTGAATACATATTAACAAAAGAAAAAAAAAAGGAAAAAAATCCTCTAATATTGATGTTGCTTTTCAATTCTATGAAACTTAAGTGTTCAACTTGAACATAAACTCAGATTCAGACAAATCTCATAGTATCTGATGAGACAGAGATAGATGGTCGAAGCATATATTTGTTTGGGAATTCTTTGCTGAAATAAAAAGTGGAAAGAGATTGCTTGGAGATTCTTTCATAAGTAGAATGAAGGGGTGCAGAAGTCAGGTGTATGTGGAATGATATCTATTTAAGACACTGATTGACCTGGTTTAATTTGAAGTATGACCTTTATACTCTTCAGTGAAAGTGTTCAGGCAAAAGCTGGAGGAGAGCTTCCGTGGGCAAGTCTTAAAACTTCAGAACACAGGCAATACTGCTTGAGCGACCAGATGGTGATACAGTGTTCATATCACATCAAGGACACTCAAGAACACAGTGTAATTTTGTCACCTCAAAGACTTCCAGTCTAAAAATATGAAATTGTTGAAACCTAAACTTATGAAGCATTTTTCCAGGGTCATAATGATTCTCAGCTGATTTATACAAAAACTGTATCTAATTTAGAAAGGGAAAGGAGGAAGGTTGGTTTAGACTGTGAGAATACTGAATTTCCACAAAGTAGTTGCGGTTGTTATATTAATTATGATCATGGCATTCAAATATTATATGATATTAGTTACCCTATCAGAAGTACATGGTAAGGCCACTGGACATGTCGGTCAATGCCACTGTAGTAGAATAAATTTATATTGCAATACTCTAAATCTCTGAACTTGAAAGTTGAGTTGCCTAAAGCTTTAATTAATATTTGTGTAGTTTTCAAAAATGTACTTACATAACAAGATGTTGATTTTCCTCTTTAGTTTCGGCATAAGAACTGTATTGATAAGTGCTACAGAGCATACCTTAGCAAACAAGTGTGAAATAAAACAATGGATTTGAATGGAACTGGGGACAAAGTAGAAAATATATTTTGAAGGCAATGAATGTCTATTTTCATCAACAAACAGGCCTCAAATAATGAGGAGATCCTAAGTTCTTTACATCAATTACACAGACTCAAGAGAAAAGTTCAGGTAGTTTTGTGCTTTCTTTTATAGTCTGCTTTTGGCATAAACACTAAAATGTGTCTTCCCACTTTTAGTTTCTAAGGTTATATGGCTAACATCACATTTCACTTTTTCTTTCCATTTTGCAACTTGCTTTTTTTATAATTTGTTGTTCCATTACAGTTGTCCCACCTTTTTCCCCATTGCCTGCCCCTACACCCACCCCTTCCATTCCCACAGTCAATCCCCCCATTGTCCATGCCCATGAGTCCTCCCTTCGTGTTCCTTTGCTTGCCCCTTCCCCTCCTTTTCCCTAATATTCCCCTCTACCCTCCTCTCTTGTCACTGTCAGTTTGTTCTTTATTTTCATGCCTCTATTTAGCTCACTTGTTTGCTTTGTTGATTAGGTTCCACTCATAGATGAGATCATATGGAATTTGTCTTTCACCATCTGGATTATTTCATTTAGTATAACGCTCTCCAGTTCCATCCATGCTGTTGTGAAGAGTAGGACTTCCTTCTTTCTTTCTGCTGCATAGTATTTAATTGTGTAAATGTGTCCCAGTTTTTTGACCCACTCATTTACTGATGGGCACTTAGGCTGTTTACAATAGCACTTGGCTATTGTAAATAACACTGCTATGAACATTATCATTACAACATATGTTCTTCTGAATTGGTGATTCGGGATTCTTAGGTATAGTCCCAGCAGTAAGATTGCTGGATCAAAAGGCGGTTCCATATTTAGCTTTTTAAGGAAATTCCTTACTATTTTCCACAATGGCTGCACCAGTCTGCATTCCCACCAACAGTGAACTAGAGTTCTCTTTCCTCCACAACCTTGCCAGCACTTGTTGTTTGCTGATTTATTAATGATGGTCATTCTGACCGATGTGAAGTGGTATCTCATCGTGGTTTTAATCTGCATCTCTCTAATGGCTAGTGATGTTGAACATTTTTTCATGTGTCTATGAGCCTTCTGTATGTTCTCCTTGGTGTAGTGTCTGAAGCTACATTTTTCTGTAACTAATTTCAAGGAATTCACAGTATTGAGATCAATAAATTCAAGCTTTGAAATCTGCCTTTTGAATTTATGCCTCCAAATAATTTTGTTCAGGTAGCTAGATATCATCAGTATAACTAACATTAAATGTCATAATTTTATGAAATAGATTTCTTTAATCATTGTCTCATAATAATTCATTTTAACACAACTTTCCCCCACTATTAAAATGTAGAGTATTTTTACAAAATCTTCCTTAAGCCAAAATGATGCAAAGTGAAGAGTGTTCCCTAATTTCTGAAAGTTGGCCCTATGCCACTTTGTTTTTATCAAAAGTCTACATTAGTATTGTAACAATGTTTTTCATAAACATGAAAACCCTCATTAGATTTCTCTTGGTTAGTGGAAACAGGCACTATTTTTGCTTTTTCACAAAAATGAAATGACATAATGGGAACATTTGGAATGAGGGAGACACCTAGTAGATCCAGAAAATTATCTTCATCTGGCTTTGTTGCACCATCCTTCCTTCACCCCAGGGTATCTCTTGTTCAAACAAACACATCATATTTCTGAATGATCTAAATGGTACTTAATGTTCATCTGTGTATTGCTCAGTAACACTGAACCACCATGCTTCTAAATGATAAAAAGAAAATAAATTTCTTATTATCTATGTAGAAAAAAATCTAAAGTCTTGAGTAAACACAATGGTCATGCTAAACCATTTGATATATTCAATTATGAAACATTTAGAGTAACTCAGAAAATGCCTTGCTGTTTGTGTACTACCTTCCTTTTATATGGATACATTCAAATTTGCTTCTTTATAATTCCAGAATGAATGATGGGATAACACCAGGTGGTCAGTGATAAGAAAAGTCAACATGTTGGGCATCCCAGGACCCGCTGAAACAAATCAGGTCTAACAATCCCCCTCTCGTTTCAGAAGAAGTTTATTGGCCCCATATATGGCACTCATTTCAGGCACATCTGAAAAGCAGCACACAAGTTCATACAACCACTAAATAACAGGAAGATCACTTTTTTAATTCGTGTCTTTTGCGACAAATTGCCCTAAAACTTAGTAGCTTAAAACACTAATCACTTTTCATCTCCCACCATTTCTATGAGCCAGGAGTTGCTGAGGGCTCAATGTCTTTCCTGAGATTCAAATCAGAGACTGGTTTGGGCTACAGTCATCTGATGAAGAGAAACTACAGAATTTGCTTCCTAGGTGGCTCACTACACAGGCCACAATTTGATGCTGACTTTTGGCCTGGGAACTCAATTCCTATCCACTTTGACTTTTTCATATGGCTGCCTGATCGTCCTTACAGTATGGTTATTGGCTTTTCCCAGAACACATGATCTAAGAAACCAAGGCAGAAACTAGAATTCTTTTTATCTTGCCTCAGAAGATACACACCATAACATTCACTGTGTTCTGCTGGTCACATGATTGCCAGTGGAAATAGGATTCTTCCATGGAGTCATAAGGAAAGGCTTTCAGGGATCCACACATAGGATGATATGAGCAATTATGGCAAGATTTATTGGAACGAAAAAAAGGACTGCCCCCAGGTGCCCAACATTTCATCCATGACCAACTCTGTTCTGTCTTGTGGAAGACGTCCAGCCTCTGGGACGCAAGCCTGCCGTTGTCCTCACTAAGACCAGGAGGAGGACCAGGACCCAGAGATGCTGTGCCATTATCCTAGCATCAGCCTCCAAATCTTCAGTACTCCAGCTCAGTCTCTGTGGCCATCCAGCTCACTTTCAGGACTACACATGGGCCCACGCTTGTGTCTGGATTGCTGCTACAGAGAGAGAATGCAAGAACACACAAACAAACCTGGAGCCTTTGTTAAGCTTTGATTATATCTCCTTGGGTTTGGGAAGGAGTAAACTTTCTTTCTTATTAATTAATCTGCTTCCTAATTATACATGGGCTTGAGGTGAGACCTCTCCTTAGCCAATCCCTTTCTTTGATCTTCCAGGGTTTCATGCCCTTACCCTATAGGGTCTTTTCCCAGACTTCCCCAGGCTAGACTTCTCCCCTTCATAGGCACCATTTGGAAGGAGACTACAAAATAACTAACTAGTTACCTATGCTAACAATACCAGTCACCTCTGATTCAATATAAGAGGGGACTACATAAGGGTGCATGTATCAGCAAGAGAGGATCATTGAAAAACATAATGAAGGCTGGCTAAGACAGATTATCTAAGATTTGTTGTACTTTATAATTTTGAAATTTTTAACCACAAAAGATGTAGAACTGTCTATAAAGCTAAAAATTCCTACCTCATGAATTCCCTTCCAAAATTAGAGGGAATTTATCTTCTAATGTATATTCTTCTCATCCTTTGACTGCAGAGGGAGACAAAAAAGAAAAATACTAATTTTCTCTAAAAAAGGATTACAAAATAGTGTCCTGTAACAAACACTTAAATTTTATTTAGAAAGGCAATATAACAGCATTATAGAAAGTTTAGTAAATCTAAAGAAAGTTACCAATCACAATGCTATGAAACAAATCTTCATTTTATGCACTCTCAATATTTTTGTATGCATAAATATTTTTACATAATCACAGTAAATATGCAATTATAATTTATATCAATACAATTTATATGTCTTTTTATACTTAACATTTACTTAATATTTTCATGTTCCACAATTATTATTATATTAGTTACATAAATTACAGATAATATGGAGTAACTTTGGTGTAGCCACATACACTATGGAGATGCTTGTATTGATTTAAATTATTAATCAATGAAAATTCATGTGAACACCAAACAACACCACTAACTCCTCCTCTAATAATAGAATTCCTAATGCACAATAGTTATACAGAAATATTTTTACTGTGTTTAACTATGTAATCTAATAGGTAATACCCTGATCATGTTGTAATGTAATTTTCTAAAATTGTTGCTCTTTAATAAGCTTCTTATTTCCAATTGTTAAAATATTCATTAAATTGGCAATATTTGCTTAATAGTATTCATACATAATTTTATGCAAATTAGCATTTTAAATCCAAGATATTTTTTTTAATTTGCTGAATGATAAACATAAGGGATTCTCAATTTAATTGGGAAGACAAACAGCACATGCTATAGACAAGTGACAGGAACAAGAGACTATGCCAGCAGGGAAGAAGTAGTGTAATGAGGAAGAAACTCCCAACTTGATCTAATTTAGAGCCCAGAAGAGCTTTAGGAATGTCTGAGAATTAATCTTTCTATTTATCCAGAGTGAAAGGAGACAGTAAAGTTAAGAAAAATAAAATGTAAATGAGCAGACTTTTTTTGTAAGCAACTTTCTATCCAGTTTCTTAATAACTGAAGCTTTACAGAGTCAAATTTAGAACATTTTATACTTCCTTCTTATGGAAAGAAGAAGTGATTTGAGTCTGCATTTTTAACTTTAGATTATAAAATAATGTTAAATTAAAATAAGAATAGATAACCATAAAACTCATGCTTGAAAATTAAATATTGGTTCCGGCCAAGGTGAAGGCGTACTCACACAACCAAAAGGACAACAAATTTGAAAATGAAAAATAACCAGAACTGCCAGAAAATTGAACTGTATAGAAGTCTGACAACCAAGGAGCTAAAGAAGGAACATTCATCCAGACCAGTAGGAGGGGTGGAGATGGGCAGCCTGGGCAGAGAAGACACTTGGTAAGGTGGCGGCTGGAAGATGGGGCAGGCAAAGCAGTGGCTGGAGGACCAGGTGGTCCCACATTTACATGCAGATAAACCGGGAAGCAAGAAAGACCATGCAATCCAGAGTTCCAGGGCGGGAAAAGAAAGCCTCAAAACCTGTGGGGGTTGCAACAGCATGAGAAACTCCCATCCTCACAGGGTCTCTCTCCCTGTTGGAGAGACCCACAGGGTCTTAGAACATACATAAACCCACCCACCCAGGAACCAGCACTAGAATGGACCAATTTACTTGTGGGTAGCAGAGGAAGTGACTGAAAGCTGGTCGCGAAATGAACAAGAGGCATCGTTCTCTCTTGGACCCCTCCCCTACATACAGCACCACAATGCAGCCACCTGGGCTGTCCCGCCCTGGCCAATACCTAAGGCTCCCCACCTCTCAACATAACAGTCGTGCTGAGACAAAGAAATATGGCCCAAATGAAAGGACAGATCTAAGCTCCAAAAATATCTAAGCAATGAACAGATAGAGAGCCAACCTATCAGATGCACAGCTCAAAATGTTGGTTATCTGGATGCTCACTGAATTGGTTGACTATTGTCATAAAAATGGAGGAAAATGCAAAGACTATGCAAAGTGAAATAAAGAAAAATATACAGGGAACAAACAGTGAAGAGAAGGAAACAGGGATTCAAATCAATGAATTTGGAGAAGAAGGAAGAGATAAACATTCAACCAGAATAGAATGAAGAAACAAGAATTCAGAAAAATGAGGAGAGGTTTAGGAACCTCTTGGACAACTTTAAATGTTCCAACATCTGAATCATTGGGGTGTCAGAAGGAGAAGAGGAAGAACAGGAAATTGAAAACTTATTTGTAAAAAGAATGAAGGAGAAATTCCCCAATCTGACCAAGGAAATAGACTTCCAGGAGATCCAGGAAGCTCTGAGAGTCCCAAAGAAGTTGTACCCAAGGAAGTACACACCAAGGCACATCATAATTACATTACCCAAGGTTAAAGATAAGGAGAGAATCTTAAAAGCAGCAAGAGAAAAGGAGACAGTTCCCTACAAAGGAGTTCCTATAAGACTATCAGCTGATTTCTCAAAAGAAACCTTGCAGGCAAGAGGGTGCTAGCAAGAAGTATTGAAAGTCATGAAAGTCAAGGACCTATATCCAAGATTGCTCTAACCAGCGAAGCTATCATTTAGAGTGGAAGGACAGATAAAGTGCTTCCCAGATAAGGTAAAGTTAAAGGAGTTCATCGTCACCAAGCCATTATTATATGAAATGTTAAAGGGACTTACCTAAGAAAAAGATCAAAAACTATGAACAGTAAAACAGAGGGGAAGGGGAGGGAGAAGAATAGGGAAAAAGGTACAGAGAATAAGCAGCATAAATAATAGGTACAAAATAGGCAGGGGGAAATTAAGAATAGTATAGGGAATGGAGAAGCCAAAGAACTTATATGTACAACCCATAGACATGAACTAAGGGGTGGGGAATGCTGGGGTTGGGGTGGTATAGGGTGGAGGGGAAAAAAGAGGAGGAAAAAAATGGGACAGCTGTAATAGCATAATCTATAAAATATATATTAGAAAATAAATTAACATGTTTTATAATTATCAGCTTATATAACTTTTCCACTGTTAACCTTGGTGCATTCCATCACTGGAAGATTTGTCTTATATGTCTGTCACCAAAAACACTGTCTAGCAGGTAGACACTCAAGAAATACTTGTAAATTATTTTTAATTGTCTCTGAATTTTAATGGAGGTAGAGTCTCACCCAGCTGAATATAAAACTTACCTCTTCTAAAATACTATTTCGTTCTGTTCATTTTCATAATCTTGAATGTTCTCATTTGGAAATTGATAAGTTTAGTTGTCTCTTATAATTGATTGAAGGTAATATTTCTAGTATTATTTTCTATAATTATGTAAAACATATATCATGTCTAGAAAACAGTCATGAAAATACACACACTCCACACACACATACACAAATACATGGGCATGTTAAAAACTAAATGAAATAGTGCAAACCCATCCTCTCTCTGACATCTTCAATCTCACTTTAAAATCTTTTTCAAAATATTTATGTTTTTAGTTCTTATAGATGGCTGCTTCCACTTCTCTAAATAAGTTTTATATTACTTTTTCCAGATTTGCTAAATCTAGACCATATTTATTAATTTTCAGTGATGAAATACTGGGGTATATTATACTGGATTCCTCCTCTCACTATTGGAGAGTTACATTATCATTTTTAGTGATTCTATTGATTACTTTTTGAATTTTAACTGATAGGCTTATACTTCTAGTTCTTGTTTTTATTTATTTATTTATTTATTTAACTTTGGTTAGTATCTTGACTCCCTATTGGGAAAGAAATTCTTTCACAGGTTTTTCATGCTCCATTTCTGTTGGGTTGTCCAAGAAGACAAGTCCTTGTGGCACTTGCAGTGAACGACCTTGAGGGATGGGGTATCATCTCCCTTTAGAAAGAGCAATCTTGTTTAATGTCTCCTATAAAACATGTGGATTCACCAAGCTGTATCCCTCACCTGTGATACAAACTCACTGTGTGAGGAGCATCCTACTAGATTCATCTACATGGGACAAGAAAGTAAAGGAAAATTGACCCAAACATCTTGCTCATGCTGTCTGCTGCACTGTGAGTAATAAGTCTTTTGTCTCTGAACCAGGAGTCATGGGTTTTCTGCCAGCATCTGTGAAGCAGTAAAAGACTTACTTATATGTAGGATAAAATTAAATTGCAAATCTGACACTCGTGTGTGTGTGCGTGCGTGCGCATGTGTGTGTGTGTGTGAGTGTGTGGCAATGTAAAATGTGATTAGGCTCCCTTTCTTCTGCCTCCTTCAGTTTATATCCACCCAGACACACATCCCACCTCAGTCAGATGTGCTCTAACTTTTATATTATTGAGATATTTAACACTTACCTACCTCTCTATAACTTTAAGCAAACTGTGCTTCATTCTAAGTTGGCTCTGTAATCTAAAATCTGATAGCTTGTATTATTAATAACTATTGAACATTTGGTGTACTAGGATTTCATGTCTCTGTGAGTCCAATATCTCACTTTCTGATCCACACTAAAGAGACTTTTTAGAGCATCAAGAGCCCTTTCAGTGTAAAGAGTTTGTCGTTCTTATGAAGAAACTCTTGTTTCCCTGGTTTTCCTCCATTTTTTCTGTTACCTTTTTCTCTACTTCTTTAAGTTCATTGTTATTATGATTGTTTACCTGTTCACCTATACCTGGCTCCTTCTCCACATTCTTAGACATTTGCTTGACTTATGGTGCATAGTTTTTTAATTGAATTGTAATATATACTTTCACATTATTTTTTAATCTATAGCAACTCTTCTTTGTTCTAATGTAGCTTTTATAACTATCCAATTTTAGCTTTATTAATATAATTGTCCATTTCCACTCTTAGACTGTGTCAGGTTATTTTTTTTATTTTTTGTTTTTTGTTTTTTTTTTTATTCCATTTTACTTTTTATTTTTTTATCCCACAGTAGTAGTTTTCAGTTTATTTACTTTTTTCTTCTTCACATTGACTTTTTCCTCACACATCTATGATTTTGAGTATGCTACGGTATGTCATTCAAATTTCCCCACCAGTATTGAAAGATTTTTTTCCCCAGCTGCTGGCATGGCTGTCAGCTCACCACTCTCAGCAATCAGTCATTACTTGAACTGCCTCAGTGGTTGTTCCATTTAGCCAAAAGCTTTTTCTGGGGCCACTCACATGCAAGGTCTAATCAACAATGGAACCTAGAGCCCCGGAACCCTTGTTCCAAAACCTTTGAGGGATTATCCCAGCTTCAAAGTTCCCTACATTGTCAGCTGTGTCCTTTTTGTGACTATCACAACTCCATTTCTCCTTTTATCCAGTCCTACTACCTTTTCTTATCCTACAGAGTTTCATCCCAAGAGCACGCCTCATAAACCTCCCGCATGACACTCTATCTCAGGGTCAGTTTCATGAGAAACCCAAACCACAACATGTGATCGCTGGTTCCCCAATATTTAGGAATTAAAACAAAGGTAGGTGCTTTGGTAATCCTTTAGTTTGTGTGGTAAATAAACATTTCTGGGCAGGTCGTCTGGCATCTCACTAATAGGCTTCCACATACCTGGTGTGTCGACTCTCAGATGACAGGATGAGGAGGGCTCTACTTTGGGCACAATAACCACTCTAGAGGTTTAACTTGCTCCCAAATTATGTTTAGATAAAATGCCATTGGTGGTTGGTTGGTTGGTTTGTGGAACGCTTGAATCTCCAGAAGCTAGAGGAATCAATATTTCTATATAAAAACTATAATTAATCCCTTTATTTTCAACTTATTTAAAAAAATCTTCTTCTCTACTACAATTATTGTCTAAAGTTTGCCCGTGCTTCTTACAGCAGATCAGTTCTCATTGTTACTGTTGTCTCCTCTACAATATTCTGGGCTCTGATGTTCTGTGTTGTGTTTTCTCCCTTAACACTCTCCCAAACTCTTCCTGATTTCTAAAAATGTGTTGAAATATCCCATTCCTTGATAACACCTTCTTGCTATTTTTTCATTATATTTAGTTTCTCTTACTCTCTCTCTATTTTTTCAAGTGAGCTCTAAAAATGGATTAGAAGTGAAAAAGTTCTCAGTCTGTTATCCTAAACTGAAACTGTTCAACCAATTTAAACATTATGCTACTTAAGTTACAGTTCATCGTTTGTCTATAAATTGTATGGCATATAAAGAATGAAACCTTGTCCAGAAAATCAGCAGGCTTGAGTTCTAGCTTATATTTTAAATAATTAACCACATGACATTTAGCAAGTAACTTTACGGGGTCTCATGTTTCTTACCCAAAATGTTTATTCAAGGATAGCTATTTAAAATATGGGGAATATTCTTAAATATTTATTATGAATCCAAATTTAGATACAAAGCTATAGTGAAAAGAATCAACAACAAAGCCAAATCTTGTACTTTCAGAACATCTGAAAGCTAGTATTTTACTTTAATGCTTATTGAGGACACTAAATTTGGATATTATTTAGATGCTAACTAGAACTAGTATTTAACACTAGCAGTTACACTATGTAAATTGGAATTGGCTAATTTCTAGGGAAATCACTCATATTTATTGGTCCTTTAAATTATCTCCTCAGTTATCTGTTCCTCATTTGTCCATGCACCAGTTATTGATATGTGCCTGAGAACATAGATTCCTCTAATTATATCTCTATTTCTTAATCATTAGTGAATTTATGCATTCATGTATGACTTGGTAGAGAAGAAGAGCATTCAATAAGCTTCATTTACTCTTCATTTTGGCATCTCAAAAATGTTCTGGCCATATTTCCTGTTATATGACTAGCTTATTTTGATGAATATGACTAATCTGTAATTTATTGAACATAACATGAAAATAAATTATTTTTTTAAATGAGCAAAATTAGACCACAGGTCAAACATGAACAAGGTCTTTATTTTTCTTGGATCATTTTTGTCATTTAATAACTGAAGTACTAATACAACTCCAGACTTTTAAATGTTAGTTATCTCTGTTGGACCAACAAGAAAAAGAAAAAACATTGTAAAATTTCTGCTGCAGATTATTTGCTGCAAATTATAATAAAGTTTTAGATTTTGATTGCAAGTAGATAGGATTCCAACATAACTAGAAATAGTGTTATAAAATCCCATCAAAGGAAATTTGTTTATGAGCTGATAGGAACTAATAATGACCTCCAACTGTGTGACAGCATTAAGCATTTTGGGCTTTCACATTCACTTCACAGAAAAATGTTTGCATATTGATTTCAATTGATTTTTATAAATATTTTTCTAAAATAGTCAAATAGGAAATATATAGAAATGTAAAATGCCTTAATTTTAAGGAAACTTCTAAACCTGGATGATCTTGAAAATGTCTCGGTAAATAAGAATTTCTGCAAATCAATAAATGTAATACACCACATAAACAAAGGACAAAAATAACATGATCATATCAATAGATGCAGAAAAAGCATTTGATAAGGTACAGCAACTATTTATGATAAATACACTCAGCAAAGTAGGAGTAAAGAGGGCATACCTCAAAGGCCATATATGAAAAACCTACAGCCAACATCATATTCTATGGGCAAAAACTAAAAGCTTTCCCACTAAGATCAGGAAAAAGACAAGGTTGTCTGCTTTCACCACTTCAGTTCAACATAGTATTAGAAGTCCTAGCCACAATGATCAGATAAGAAAAAGAAATAAAAGGCATCCAAATTAGAAAGTAGGAAGTAAAACTGTCATTGTTTGCAGATGACATAATAGTGTACCTTATAGACTCCACCAAAAAGCTACTCAACCTAATTAGTGAATTTGGCAAAGCAGTGGGATACAAAGTCAGCATTCAGAAATCAAAGGCATATTTGTACCAACAACAACAAAATAGCAGAAACAAAATTCAGGGGGAAAAAATCCCATTTGCTATAGCAACAAGAAAAATAAAGTACCTAAGAATAAACCTAACCAGAAAGTAAAAACACTGTACTCAAAATACACAACACTGAAGAAAGAAATTAAGGAAGACACAAGTAAATGGAAGCATATATAGTGTTTATGGATTGGAAGAATTAACAGCATCAAAATTTCCATACTACCCAAAGCAATTTATAGATTCAATGCAATCCTATTAAAATACCAATGACATATTTCACAGATATAGAACAGACATTCCAAGAATTTATATGGAACCATAAATGACCCCAAATAGCTGCAGCAATTTTGAGAAAGAAGAACAAAGTAGGAAGGATCACAATACCTGATATCAAACTATATTACGAGGCCACTATAATCAAAACAGCCTGGTACTGGCATAAGAACAGACACATAGATCCATGGAACAGAATAGAAAGCCCAGAAATAAACCCAGGTCTCTATGGTCAATTAATATTCAACAAAGAGGGCAGAAGCATAAAATAGAGTAAAAATAGCCTCTTTAACAGATGGTGTTGGGAGATCTGGACAGCTACATGCAAAAATATGAAATTTGACCACGAACTTACACCATACACAAAACTAAACTCAAGGTGTATAAAAGACTTAATTATAAGTGTGACACCGTAAAAGTCCTAGAGGAGAACATAGGCAGGAAATTCTCAGATATTCCATGCAGCAATATTTTCACCAGTAAGTCCCCTAGAGAAAGGTACACAAAGGAAAGAATAAACAAATGGGACTTCATCAAAATAAGAAGCTTCTGCACAGCTAAAGAAAACATCAGCAAAATGAAAAGGGAACCAACCATATGGGAAAATATATGTGCCAATGATACCTTGGACAAGTGTTTGATCTCCAAAATATGTAAAGAACTCACATGACTCCACTCCAGGAAGACTCAAAATCCAATTTAAAAAACTGGGAAAAGGACCCGAACAGACACTTCTTCAAGGAGGACAGAGGGCCCTGAGACATATTGTAACAGGGCACAGCCAGGCCCCCCTCCACACCAAAGGGTATTTTGTAATGGAGTCCAGAGATTGGGGTGTCCAAGAAAAATATATTCTCCCCACCCCAGGGCCGGCTGCCATGGGGGATGGGAACCTTGAGCAGGGCTATTGAGAAGTTAGTTTGCGTATCAATAACAGGATAGCTTCATTCCTCATTTGCAAAGAGGATTATTTTGCATATCACCAAAGCTAATCAAGAAGGTTTAGAAGACTTAATACAGAATGTTACTGAAAGAGAAAGAGGAGAGATAGGGGCCTGCACGAGAAAGGGACATAGACTCTGGGGAACAGTGTGAAGACCACGCGGGAAGAAAGAGGGGAGAAAGGACTCTTGCTCGTGGGCCAGGAGAAGGTGCCCCATGGTTATGGATTAGGAGCTGGAGATCGCGGCGATGCAGTAGATGGTGCTGAGACCCGTGAGAGGCCTGTCTAGGCAAGCCCCGGACTTCTGTTCTTTTTCTTCTGAAGGACGGTACCCCTGACTGGCCTGACTGGCCTAACTGGCATAAAAGGGCAGGACAGTGTGTGTGCTGGTGATTGTTTTGAAGGGATTTTGAGGTTTAAGGGTGACATTTAGCCATTCATCAAACCTGTATAACTTTTGAATAAATAGTTCCTTTTCCTTTTCACCAAACTCTGCCATTCAGAGCCATAATCCCAAGGGTGGCGGGCAAAGGACCCACAACCGAGGGGTCCCAGGTGAGGAGGGTGTTGTTGTTTTGGTAATAGCATCTGGGCACCCCCCAACCACGGGTCCTTTTGTTCGGTAACAATATGAAAGGATGCTTAACATCACTAGTCATCAGAGATATGCAAACTAAAACCATACTGAGATACCACTACATACCTATCAGACTGGCCATCATAAACAAATCAACAAAAAGTGCTAGCAAGGTTATGGAGAGAAGGGAACCCTAGTACACTGTTGGTGGGAATGTAGACTGGTGCAGCCACTGTGGAAAACAGTTTGGAATTTCCTCAAAAAGCTAAAGGTGGAACTGCCTTTCAACCTGGCAATTCCACCGCTGGGATTATACCCTAAGAATCCTGAAACACCAATTCAAAAGAACTTATGAACCCCAATATTCATAACAGCACAATTTACAATAACAAATAGGTATTCAACAGTAAATGAATGGATCAAAAAACTATGGTACATTTACACAAAGGAATACCATGCAGCAGAAGGAAAGAGCTAGTACCCTTCACAACAATATAGATGGAACCAGAGAGCATTATCCTAAGTAAATTAAGCCAGGCAGTGAAAGACAAATACTACATGATCTCACCTATAAGCAGAACCTAATAAACAAAACAAACAAGGAAGCAAAATATAACCAAAGACATTGAAATAAAGAACAAACTGATAGTAACCAGAGGGGAGCAGGAGGGGGATAATGAGCGAAAGAAGAGGAAGGATCATCAAAGGGTATAGAGGACTCATGGACAAAGCCAAAGAGGGGAAGCCAAAAGGGGGAAGGACTGCAGGTGGGAGGTGTGGGTGGGTGGGGCAGCGGAAAGTGGTAGGTGGAAAAATGGAGTCACGTGTACTTAAAAAAAAAGAAAAAGAAAAAAACTAATGTCTCTGGTCAACTACTTCTAGACATCCTAATAAGAGTCCTTAATGTGCCCTCAAAATCATTTCTAGCACCTGACACTGTTGACATTTGAAAAATAAAATTATATGTAAATAGAATTTGAATATTTACAATTTAATTTATTTAATTATTATGTTATCTGCTGTGGAACAAAAACCAGATTTGGAAACCCACTCCACTACTTAGTAACTACATGACCCTGGCTAAGGTACTTAACCTAATTTTGCCTCAGATTTCTCATCTGTAAAAAGTAAATAGTAAGTATTCTTACCTTATAGAGTTCATGTGAAAATTAAATGAATTTTTACAAATTAAGTGCTCATAAAAATGTCTGACATTTAGTCAGCATATAGTAAAAAAAAAAATTATTATTTTTATTTCAAATAAAGAACACATTTTCCTTTATCTTATTATATTTTATATGTTCATTAACTGTTAGGAAATGCCCCATCTGGTTTGAGGAGCTATAGACTTGTTGACAGGCAAGAGGGCCCCAAGGCTGTAAATAAGCAAGGAGGCTTTGGGAAAACAGGCCACTAAAAAGACAAAACCTTTCCCCCTGGCAGGGGCGCAGCCCCTGCCTCCCTCACATCATCCTGGTTGGCCCTGGAGGATGGCTGGTTAGTCAAATATGGGTAAGACCCCTTCATGTCAGGGGCAACCTAAGACAGGCACAGCAACATGGGCCATCAGGGAAGGACCTGGGGGGGCATGGAGAAGGGAAAAAAGGCCCTCACCCCTTGGCATTGATATGGCCAGAGTCCTCATTCTGTCTGAAAGAAGTCTCCTTATCTCTTGGAGGCCCTGACCCACCTGGGTGGCTCAGTCTTGAAACAATACTAAAGGCAGGTACAGCCCTAAACTGAATTGGGCAGTTTCCAGGGATAATTAGGCCTGGAAGAGGAATGCATTGAATCCTATGAAACTTACTTTGCTAAGAATGCCCTCGAGTTAGAGTACTGATATTTGGGGTTGAGCATAGAATGAGATTAGTTTCCCAGGTTTCAGGGCTGAATAGGCCGTACCCTGACCTAAGGCAAATCTCTTGTGTTCCTCCAATTTTATCTATGATCTCTATTTGTTTTCTGTAAACAGCCTCTTGATGTTGATTGATGAGCTCTGCATCCATACACGTGAGCACATGGTTCTCAGTAAAAGCCATGGAGCACAGGAGCTTGGGGTCTTCTCTACTAGAGGGAAGTGCCACCCCTCTCCTGGCAGACAGAGAAGTGTCTGGGACGACTCATTTTATTTCCCCATCGGTGGCGACCCCGGAACAGGTTCTGCGAGTCCATGCACGCTCCTCCTTCAGCTGGCACCCAAACAGAGACCTGAAGAGTCCACCTCAATTAACTACCTTGATCTTCTTCATTCCAAAATTAATATGCTGACATCTGCAACTTTTCATACAGTCCTAATTATTTCAAATATTCAATCACTTGAACTTTATGCAAAATTGTTTACTTAGTGACTTATATATGCCAAAACTTACGCAAAACAATGTGGGGAAGCTAATGATTAATATGGAGCTTCTTAACCTCAAGGAGTTACAGGTCAGCCTGCTACCCACATAAACAGAATGGAATAGAGTGAGAGGACAGAGCTTTACTTTCTGTATAGAAATGTGATGAGAGCACAGAGAAGGAACAGTAAAAATTCCACTAAACTGATGAGAAAAGATAGGTGATATTTGAGATGGAATTTGAAGGATGTGTAAATTTTAAAAGATAGAGATGAAAGAAAGGCCATTAAGGTAAAATTTTAAAAAAATAACAGCTAGAAAAAACTTAAACTAGAAAGCACAGGTGTATTGAAGTGTCAGATCATCTAGGGATTTAATCAAACTTAGGTTCAGAAATATTTAAAAGGAAAGAATTCTCATAGTCATAAGGTTAATTAATTATTTTAATTATATATGTATATAATTAAACTAGTTTGAGTACCTCCTGTTATAGTTCTTATCCACATATAAAATTAAAACCTTTATGAATTAAAAAAAAAACTACAAAACTAAGGAAGTTTATATCAAGAACATTAGTGCAATGTGGTGATTAACATATACACAAGTAAATCCCTGCTCAAAATGTAAAAACGTTAAAACCCAGGTCATTTTGGATCTGTCATGTCTATGTATGCCTTGTGAAAACTCAAATCTCCCACCATGTCTTCTACATCCAACAACCAGAACGCCCTTGTTTATGGAGCAAATGAAGACATCATTTAGCAATTATTAATGTTATTAAACTATTTGTGTATAATCCAACTTCATTTTTTAAATTTTCTCTTGACATTTAATGTAGCTTTATTTGATGCCAATATAATTATAAATACCAAAAGAAATAAAATATGACAATAATACAATAGGTGATCCTAAATATAGTGACATATACTTGCACATATATTTAGAGAGAAAAGGAGAAGGAGCCCTGTCAGCTGTCAGCTGGGAGCTGGGCTGGCCCTGAACCTAGGCCATGGTTTCTCCTACTATATGTAAACCATGTCACTGAACACCAGCATCAGAAAAGACTTCTCTGTAACTATGATGGAGGCAAAGACAGGACCACTTCATAACCATGCCTGAGCAGAGATAAAACAGACAAACACAGAAAACACAAACCACAAAAATGATCAAACATGACACTCTTCCAGCTAACATCAGTGACTGTTGTTCCCTTAACAAACAGTTTTAGGCTCACTTTGTTCCTCCCACATCCCAGATAAAACTTATAAAGATACCACATTGTAGAATTGCCCCAGTTTCTGAGAGCATTCAATTCAAAGCTTTACTAGACATTCAAAATCCTAACACAGGGTCTGATCCCATAATAAGTCTTTCCAACACCCTTTACTGGTTCTCCATGTTGGTTGGTCTCTCTTATTGCAAGGAGAACCAATAAACACAACTTTTATACACATGTGTTCCCAGTGGAATTTGTCCAGTGTGTACTAGATAGATTATAATGATGATGATACACAGGTAGATATATAGATAATAGGTGGGTAGGTAGACCCATACATAGATAAATACATGCATGCATACACACACACACACAAACACACACACACACACATATGTTTTAATCTAAAGATTTTAATTCAAAACCCCAAGAGAGAAAGGACAAGGACATAAATATTTATAGGTATTAGGTTCACATCGTGTCACTGGTGGACTTAAAGATCAGGCTAAAAAACTTATTCTAGAGATAATGGATAAGAAACCTTTGAAAGAGAAGGAGCAGAAACAAAATTTGGAAAAGTTAAGGTCTTATGTAGACCACCTATGCAAACCTGATTTCCTGTGATACTTTTCACATGTATTTCTATTACTATTTAAACTGGGGTTTTTTCATAAGTCACTTCAACATTCAAGCTATAGAATGCTTCCTACACAGAGTATTATATCTTTGTTACTTAGTTAAAATATTATGTGTTAGTATTTTATGAAAAATATGACTAATGTGATATTTTTGCATGACAGGAAGCATACCATTGCCCCAGTATAGAAAAAAAAATGTAGATTGAATTCTCTTTCATTTAGTAAGATGAAAATAAGCACATAACTATGAAATATATTTGATTCATGCAAATCCTATTAGATAGACATTTACCCTCATTTCAGACACCTACTAGTCGTAAGCAGTAAATGATTGCTGTTCTATACTTGATGATTTAGGAACAGCAATCAATTAACAACTCACATTCCACTTCAGAACATAATGACTCTGAGTCTTTTTTATAAAATCTTTTTTTCTTTTTCTATCATTCATTAAATATCCATTTATTAGAAAAAAAAGGAAGACAAGAAAAATAAAAAATATATTCACCAAAAGTCAGAGTGCTAAGACTAACATTCAGTATTCTTACTAAAAACAGGGAATGAGCTGATTGTTACAAAGATTCAAGCCTCAGGCAGTCACAGCAAATCCAGATGAGCTTGTGGCATCTCAAAGGTCTGGCATTAGGCAATGGAGACAAAGTTAAGAGTTCAAGGAGAGGAAGTATACTATTGTATTTACCAAGGTCAGCATTACAGTAAGAATGCTAAACCAGCAACTTACTGACTAGGTCTTTCATTGTTACCTAAGTCTTTGAGTCAGAATTTGTTTTAAAGTCTGAGTAGAGTTCAATCTATAAGTACAGATAAAAATGAATTTTACTATGAGAAATAGGAAATACAGCAGTAGGGTCATGTGCCCCAATAAAATATAATTAGAGTTTTTATTAAAATAACTATTACAATTACAAACAAGTTAAATCTTTGCTATAAAAGTATTCCAGTAAAAGTAAACACAATAGTCATTACAATTATGTAATTCATAATTGTAAGATTTATTCATGTCTCCTAATTAAGATTACCAGTTGATCTACCTGGCTTCATTCCAAAGTAAGTTGGTATATATTAACTAAATACCATATATTTTCTCTGTCTCATGTCTCTTAATAGCAATGACATAAATTTGGAAAAGACTAATTAGCTGAAGCATCAACATATATCTCAGAAGACTAAACTTACCACTTCATTTTCTCAGCCATATGGTTGAGAGATCACACTAGGCATGACCTTTCCAGCAGTGAGATCAGAATTTCATTTATAAATAGATAATTGGAAATTCATCCATCTGAGGCTCCATGATGCTGAAGAATTAAGGTTTTTTTTCAGAGAGAGCTATTTAAAGACCATAGGAATAAAAACTATCATCTTTCAGTACCATATGAGCAGGTTTGGGGTATTCTGAAATATTTAAACAAAAATTATATAAAGTATATGTTTGTGTATACACATTTCTATTTATATCTGTGAATATGAAAATTAGTTATGGAAAACCTAACCTAATTACAGTATGTGTTTATAGATACCTTATCACAAATTAATTTCTCAACAACCCAAGTGGCTTTCCAAAATAGTTTCTTTCCTTTTATTTTTGGAAGTTCCAAAAAAGTACGTACTCTCTCAGGATTGCTCTCTAGCAATCCTGATTACACATTAGAATCACCCTAGGGATTCTATTAAAATGCTGTTTATATGCCGTACGTTAAAGATTTGAATTAATTACAGTGGAATAAGACCCTAGGACTGGTATTTTTACAAAGTTCTCCACATCATTGTAACATGGTCAAGGCTGAAAACTTACCTAAATGGTAAGTGTAGTAGACAAAGAGATGCATCCCACCCAGATCTCCTTCCAAGAAAGGACTTTGTCTAGCTGTAAGAATTTAGGTCAGCAGACCCCATTCCGTCATTAGCCCTCAAAAGTCTGCCTCATCTGTTAAGAGTCACTTTGCCTGAGGTCATGTCCTGCCCATAGCAGCCCATGTGAGTGACTGAGTAAGGTGAGAGTCTTAAGGTCCATCTGTTTCAGGACAATGCAGTACCATATAGTGGGTGGAATTTTCTCCAGGTCCTTACTAAGTTGACCAAGAGTTTGTCAGATCTGTATCAGAATCTGACATCTCTCTGCCCAGTTCTGTTCCCATCTCTGACCTTTCACAGGTGTTGATCCTTAATAAACATCTTATTTCTCAAAGTTCATCTCAGTGCCTGCTTCAAGAGAACTCAGCCTGTGACAATAGACTGTTACATGCTCACAGATGATAGTGAATTTTTTTTTTATTTTGCTTGCCCCTCATTTTATCCATAGCATGACTTCATGGTTAAACATGTTTGTACTGATGTTCCTTGAAGACTGAGAAAGGGCCACAAGCCAAAGTATACGAGCAGACACTAGTAACTGGAAAAGGAATGGATTCTCCTCTCAAAGACTCCAAAAGGAGCCAGCTCTGCTGACATCTTGACTTTAGCCCAGTGAAATTGATTATGAACTTATGACCTCAGAG
The DNA here is from genome assembly GCF_021234165.1 of Pteronotus mesoamericanus. NCBI lineage: Eukaryota > Metazoa > Chordata > Mammalia > Chiroptera > Mormoopidae > Pteronotus > Pteronotus mesoamericanus. Next base: position 10,989,001 of record NW_026555247.1, on the reverse strand, counting down.
CTGTAAAAGAATAAATCTGTGTTGTTTTAAGGCATCAAGTTTGTGGTAATTTGTCATAGCAGCTATAGGAAATCAATTTAGTCCCCAACTTCTAAACACCCCTCTATTTTGGAACAATTCTCCATTGTATTGAAATTGTTGGAAAGCAAGGTTTTCCCTTCCTTCATAGATAGCAAGAAAGGTATTCTTTTAATTCATTCTGGGAGCCAAACACCTGAGAAACTCAGGATTCTGGTGGTAAACCACAGAAGCTTATATCAGCTAGCTTAAGCAGATACAAAGTAATTGAAAGACTGCCAAGAAACACAGAATATCTTGGCAGGAGATGGCTCAACAACATATAGAACCTAGTGTATAAGCTGATTTGTCTACCACCCCTGTGGAGCACTGGTGACTGTACTCGAACATCCTATCTAAAAGCAACCAGTACCTGGAGACAAGACCAATGCCTTTAGGGCCTTCAACGTAAGAGGGAAGTATTGTGTTCTCACAATATTAGAATAGAAATTGATGCTGATTTGGGTTTTATTCTGCAAGCCATATCAGCTGAAGTCTTATAGTCTGTTTTCTACGCTATCACTTTATACTAACAGCATCATTTATGACGCCATTTAGTTCTAAACAGATGACTTACTAGTTGAAAAAAGGAAAAATTAGGTATATTATAAAAGAGAAATTAAAAAACAAGTTTCCAGCATCAAAATTAGTTAAAAAACAAAGACTATAACTCCTAGGTATGTTTACTTCCTTCCTTGATCTGTCATGTAGGTATGTAAACAGTCTATTTTCTCTCACTCTTCACTAAAAGAGTAGAGTTTAATGGATATTTGCTACCTTTTACCACATAGCACTTAAAAATATTTCTTATTTGGACAGTATCCTTCTTGAATGGGCTTTGCCTAAAGGCAAGATCCACTCATTATGAAAGCAAAGGAAACACAGCACATTTTTATATACTCTTTGGAAGTTAAGACATAGGCATAGAGCCTAGACTACCCTAAACTGATACCAGTGTCAGGAATACTTAGAGATTTGTGTGGGTTTAGTTTGGAGAACAGGAGTTATGTTGAGCTAATTCACTACTGCACTGTGCTAACAGTACCAGCAATAGTAGGGAGTGACAAATCGTGGCTACAGAGACAGCATCTCAAGTAAACTTGCTGTGCTGTGATCTGGGATTCTTAGTCTCTGTAACTAATGCCGATCTATCCAGACCAGTTTCTTAGACTACCCATGAATTTGGCAAATGACTGAATATTTTTTCAATAAATTTATTTTTCTTCTTTTTACATAAGTTATGCATTTACCTTCTGTTTTGTAACCAAGAATCTTTTTTGGTGCATAAGATTTAGTAAGCTAGCAAAATTTAATCCTGGCTTAATAATGGATATTTTTTTGCTACCTAAAAAGATTATGTAAGAGAAATTGAAAGAGAAGAAGAGAGAGAGCAAGTCCTGAAAATATTATAAACCTCAGTATCTCCTAGTGCCTGAAACCGTCCACCAGTGGATTTTTAACGCAGTTACAAGAGTCCTCCCGTGAACCCTGCTTTTTTGGTTTACTTGTTTGTTTGCTCTATTTAAACTTATTCTAGTTCCATTTTTCTCACTTAAAACCAAAAGAATCTTGAATAGTACATAAAATTTTAGAAAGACATAGCATTAATTTTATAGTCATAAGATAGTCATGTGTTGTCTGTAGCTTGTAAGCCAGGCCCTGTATAACTGTATCTAAAATATCTCTTTCTCCCAGAAGAAAAATAAGGGAAAGTCTGCTCCTAGTACCTCAGTTCCTTAAGTCAGAGTGAAAATGGAGGTTTTTTTTTTTTTTCAGAAATACCAGAATTTCCTCATGCTTGAGGGAATGAACTGAAGAAGCATGTCCAAGGTAAATAGCAAAAGCCAAACATGTGTTCGATATGCAGGAAGATATTTTAAAAAGAAGCTATGGGATCAAATGAAAGGAAGTAAGGTTCTAAATACCAGTTCAACAACGAAGTTTTCCACTTGCTCCCATGAATATTTTGCAGGGATGTTGAGAGATCTCAACTACAAAGTGAACCTCCCACATGAGTGTTGATTGTCAGTTATTTTTTACAGATTATTTTCTAACTATTAAATAGTTGAAATTATTACTAATTGTGTTGAGATCTCCTCTTCAGACAGATTTCCACCTTAAAAATTCAACATTTCACAATTTTCAGCAGCAATCCCTCCCTCCAAATGCATTCAAAGCCTTTGCCTCACACCCATCTGGGTCTTTGTATCTCATAAATCTTCTTCCATGCAGTTCTTTATCATAAATTTTCCTCTATGTACCATTATATCCCCTCCATAAAGTTTTCTCATGTATATTCTCATCCTGCTCAGTGTAAACAAAAGGAATTTCCTCACAACTCTCTCTACCTAAAGAGAGAAACTAATAATTTGTTTACTTTTATTTTGTGGAAAATCTGTTTATGTTGTCACTTAAGTCCATATCAACCAACACATACATCTTACAGATATAGATAATCATATACACATATGTATACATATACATGTTGGCTTTAGGCTGAGATATAAAAATCCAGAAGGCGTAAGCAATGTGGTGCTCCTCAGCTTTGGTCAGGTCATCTTTGTGGAGTAGACTCCAGGGTAAAGGGCTGGGTGGCTGTGGATATCTACCAGAATAGGTGGTGTGTTCATTCTTGTATCTGCCCTGACACCTATCATAGCACTTTGTGGCTATAATAAATGACAGTCTAATGACTGAACTATCAGGAGCACAGTACCTGAAAACTACTTAAAAATATAGATATAGGTTGTTAGTAAATGGTATGTCTCTATATTAAAATTATAGTTGCATTTGTACTTGATGTGTATTCATTATAAGACCTTTTTACTGGCCATTTTCTGAGTGTATAACATTTATTAGGTGTTAATGTAAACGAGGTGCCTTCCAATCTGTATGGCACATTATTGAGATCCCTGGGAGCCTCTTACCAGTTGCCAAGTACAGTCCTGTGTAACATTTTACGTCCTTTTACTAGCGGTTGCAGTCAACTTTAATTGACTTTTAAACATGAGAAATGTAAATCTGTGCTTTATTTTTCCTGGCTGCCTACAGCTAAATCAAGGTTTGAGAGGAGTGATAGCCGTGGTTCTCAATTTAGAGCAATTTTGGCCCCAAGGAGACATTTGTCAATGTCTGGAGACAGTGTCGATGGTCATGACGGGGGCGTGGAATGCTACATGCTGAGACCAGGGATATGCTAAATGTTCCACAATGTGCCAGACATCTGCAAAACAAAACAAAACACAACAAAAAAACAGACATTATCTGGTCCAAAGTGTCTACAGCAGTGAGGTTCAAAAATCTTGGGTCTGTGTAAGGAATAATGTGAAATAAATGTATTGTTACAATGAAAAATATTTCTTTTTATGCATTGATAAAAGTGATTCAGCTACTCAACCTTTTCCTATATGTGTTCCTTTGACCTGCTATACTGATTTCTATTTAGTTCTAAAATGAAGTTGGCATACTAATTCAGATTAACCAGGTCTGACTACGCGTAATTAAGAATTTAAGAAGACAAAGGCAGCCCCTAAATAAAAATAAGGAAAATCTTTCTTCAGATACAAAAGATTAGATTTAAAGCTTCAACTGTGACAGAGGAGAAAGGTGGAGACAGGATGCATAGAAGGAACAGATATTAGAGATGAGCGTGCACTCTTTTGTCATTAGGAAATAAAACATGTCTGCTTAACAAAATTAAATGATCCAAAGAATAAAACACATTACAAAGATCACGAATTGTGACACCATGCTACAACTCAATCTATCATGAAAACCCACTAAATACATTAAATATTTATACTAAACCGTATTGTTACACCACGAACAGCAGACTGACTGACATTTCTCCAGTGCCCTCCTGTATCCAAACGCATGTGTGCAACATGGAAAGAAGCCTGCTGTGCTACAGAGAAAATGGATAGGAATCGAAATCAGACTCTTACATTCTAGTTTTTCCAGAGTTGGGCCAGGCTGAATAACAACAAAACACAGAAAAAAAGGAATTTACTAAAATGTTGTCAGGAAAATTACAAGCTCATCAGATGAATATGCTGTGCCCTAATAAGAATTAAAATGTTCAAATCCATCTAAGAAGTGCCAAACAAGTTTTAGCAGCCATTAATTATTTCTACACCTATAAAGATCTGAAGAGGTATATACATGTTAACACTATAAGGCAAGTTGTGCCCTCTCTAATTAAAGAAAAGCACAATATTTGGATACAAATATTATGAACCTGGAGTTCCACTTACACATCAACAGATTTTTTAAAAAAGATTCTGTTAATTCAATACACTGTATATCATAAAGTCAAACACTTCATTTAGAGATCTTTTTAGAATTCTCTCTTGTTTTAGTTGTTAAATGTCTATTAAGTGAACCATGTGATAGTGTCATTTTTATAGGTCAAAAAGTATCCACTTTCAGCAATTTCAGTTGGTTTCATCTACATTTCTAGGTTGCTAGTAATCTTGTTCTATTTCTCCTTTTACTTTTATATATAAAAGTATATAAATTTGTATATAAAGTATATAAAAGTATACTTTTGTATATATAAAAATCTATATATAAATAGATTTAAATATAGAAAAAGTATATAAATCCTTTATATAAATTTGATGCTAACAAATAAGCTAATGATTAAAAACATGACTAGTATACACTCTTGCATTTTAACTAGATATTTTATTATGTTATTATTTGGGGAAAGAGAAAAGTGGTGTTGGAGATTGCCAGGGGTGAGAAAAAGTAAGTAGAAACCCTATTATCTGTTTTGACATTTTTTACTTTACTTTTTTAGATGATTTTATGATAAGGTACTGTAATTTCTTATCTTCATTAGAGACTGGCAATATCTTTAATTTTTCCCTAAGTGGTACTATTTCATTTATTTTATTTACTATAGAGTCTTAAACATATATTCATTTGGTTCTTCCTCTAAAGACCTTTTCTATATTTTTATTCTGGTAAAATATACACAACATAAAATTCAACCAGCTTAACCATTTTTAAAAAATTTTATGTATTTATTTTTAGAAAGCAGGGAAGAGAGTAAGAAAGAGAGGTAGAGAAACATCAATGTGTGGTTGCATCTCGTGCATCCCCTGCTGGGAACCTGGGCTGCAACCCAGGCATGTGCTCTTACTGGGAATCAAACAAGCAACCCTTATGTTTGCAGGCCAGCGCTCAATTCACTGAGCCACACCAGCTAGGTCCAGCTTAAGCATTTCTAAGTGTACAGCTTAGTGGTATTGAATAGTGTTGTATAACCATCACTGCCATCCATATCCAGAACTCTTTCAATCTTGTAAACCTGAAACTCTATTCCCATTCAACAATAACTGTCATTCCTCTCTTCCTCTTCCCCTGGTAACTACTATGCTAATTTCTCTATAATTTTGACTAAGTACTTCACATAAATGAAAACATACGCAATTTGTCTTTTTGTGACTGGCTTATTTCGCTTAGCCATGTCTTCAAGTTTCTTCAATGTTGTAGCATATGTCAGAATTTCCTTAATTTTTAAGGCTGAATAATGTATATGCTGCATCTGTTTATACATTTATCCATTGATAGATTTGGTTTGCTTTCACATTCTAGCTATTGGGAATAATGCTGCCACAAAAAGGAGTATACAGATATCTTTTCAAGACCCTGCTTTCAATTCATCTGGTTATATACCCAGAAGCAGAGAATTGCTGAATCATATGGTAATTCGATTTTTAATATTTTGAGAAACCACTGTATTTCTTTTTATAGTGGTTGTACCATTTACATACTGACCAATAGTTCAAAGGGCTTTCAATTTTCTCTACATCCTCACCAACACTTATTTTCTGTGCTTTTTTTTAAGCAGTCATTTTAATGAATGTGAGATGGAATCTCATTGCAGTTTTTTTTACGCCTTTCTAATGATTAGTTATGCTAAGAATTTTTTTCATGTGCTTATTGACCATACGTATATCTTTTCTGGAGAAATCTCTACTCAAGTTCTTTGCCTAATTTTGAATTGGGCTGTATTTGTTGTTGTTCAATTATAGGAGTTCTTTATATATTCTTGATATTAATCCTTTATGATAAGTATGATATTCAAATATTTTATCTTATTCTATGGGTTGCCTTTTGAACTGTTGATAGTATTTTTGATACGTAATTTTTTAAATGTTTATTAAATCAAATCTATTGTTTTCTTCTGTTGTCGATGGGGAAGGAAGACAACAGAATGTTGGAAAGAAGAGGGAGGGACTGGACAAAGAACATGTATGAATGACCCATGGGCATGGACAACATTGTGGGGATTGACTGTGGGAGCGGAGGGTGGTGGTGGGATGGGATGGGTGGAGGAGGGCAAAGGGGGGAACATTGAGACAACTGTAATAGAATAAACATGATTTTAAAAAAAGGAATCATTGCTAAATCTAATGCCATGAAGCTATTGCCCTATGTTTTCTGCTAAGAGTTTTATAGTTTTAGGTTGTATTTTAGATCTTTGATTAATTTTGTGTTAATTTTGATATATCATGTTAGGGCCCTTGTAGCATTTTATTCCTTTCCTATGTATTTTTCTGTAGGATTATATTCTAGTTATTCATTCACATATCTTTTCTTTAATTCTACAGTATAAGCTATACTAAGATATAACATATTTGTTTTATCTTTATATTATTTTCCACCATCCTATCAAGAAGTGCATAATTACAAAAATACATTAATTAATGAAGGAATGAATAAATACATGAATGAATTACTTCCAAAAACTGCAGACCTAAAGTTTTAAACCCATTTCTTTAATCTTATTTAGGTTTCATTTCTTTTTCTATGGACCTATTCATGGATTTATACAGGGTAAAAGTATTGAGCAAGAGTGTGAAGCACACTTTAATATGTGTCATTTTAAAGAGTGCATTTAGTATGGATGATATTGGAATATTTTTAGAACTTGATGGAGAGAAAGTTATACCATGGGGAAGCATTTCTCACTTTCCTCCCTCTGACCTTAAAATCTGAGAGAAGAAAGGTGCAGAATTAAGATAAAAGTTATAAGGTAACAAAATAAAGACTTGTTCTTTGTGAATAAAAATGATTATAAATAAATAAAGACATAAAAATAGACTGGAGATTTGTTAATGGCTAACAAGCTACATTTTGGCATATGAAGTCTGTCTAGAAGATATCCAGCCATGTAATATGAAAAATAGAGACATTTATTGAAGAAAATACAAGATACAAGAAACATTGTAATAGGACAATGACATCGCAGTTCCCTTCAAAGTAAGCACCTTGGGACCTCATAGTTCTCTTAAACACTATCAGCTGCCCTATCCTATTTTTCTGAATCTCATTAATGGTCTGAAATCTCTTCCCTTTCAAAGGTGACTTCAGTTTTGGGAAAAACAAGCCACAGGGCACCAAATCTGGGCTGTAGGGGGACTGAGTTACCTCGGTAATTTGATGTTTTGCCAAAAACCTCTGCAGGAGATGTGATGCATAAGTGGGCATGCTGTGGTGATGAAGTGCCATCACCAGCTGCCCGTAGCTGTAGCCTTCTGAATTATCCAAATATTTTCCATGAAGGAATGTTCAAGCTTAATGCAAAATTTGATGCAGATTTGTTGTGCTACCCGCTCAGTCATTTTGAATGTGATGGCCTCATAGTACACATGCTCACTCAATGGCGTCTACCACCCTCATTGACTAGTACAGTGAAGTCATCATTGTTCACACATGCACATTCCAGTCCACCTTCCTTGGTTGCCAAGTTATATCAATGTTGTGCAAACCTTTCCCTTTATATTAACAATGGTTGGACATTTTCCAGACAGACCTTGTATGTACAGATTCTCCTTTTAAGTCATGATTTTCATTGAATTAAAAATTATTTTTCCTAATGTCTGCTCATTACATGAAATTAAGAAAACAAATTATAAGGAAAAATGAAAAGCACATATATAACCCCAACAACAAACACTACTATCACATGGTTGTAATATTTTCTTGTTTTTTCTATATAAATAAGTGCATGGATACCTATGAAAAATATGTAAAGAAATAGATACTTAGAAAAAGACAGAGTTTGAGACTATGATCATAATAGAACAAAACAATAGAGTGCCAAAAAAGTTTTAAGACAAAAATCAGAATATTTTCTTGCCAGATTTGTGTTTTACTTTTTCACTTAACATATATATTTTTTAAGCATTTCCTTTGTCATTGATTTTTTTTGCATGGTTTCAAGATATTCCTTTTCATGCAAAGGGTATACTTTATTTGGCAATGTGTGTATTGCTAACTATATAGATCTCTAATTTTTAACATCGAAGATCATTATACTAAATTATTTATTATAAAGCATTTTGCATAATGCTTATTATCACATGAGTTTTCTATAAGCAGAATAAATGAATTCAAGCATATAAACTCCTCTAAAATTTTGATGCAATATGACCAAGCTTTTTTTAAATGGTGTTAGTTTATACTTTAAAAAGTAATGTGACTCTCTTTATCCTTACTAACATAATATTAATATATTCTTAAAAAACTTTTGCTAGCTTGATCAATGTAAAGATCTTCCTCAAGGGTTTGGTAATGCTAATTTAATGTCTCTGATTAGAGCTCAGTACATTTAGACACAATCCATCTTTAGAAAAGGCAAATAGTAAGCCTTCCTCCACAGACCCTCAACATCACTTCACTTGCTGTTCTGTTGCTTTCTTGAAGCTGTAATTTTTCACTAGATGTAGAAGCTTTGTGTCTGATTGTTTCTGGGTGGGAGGGAGCAGAGACAGAAAAAGAGCTCTGGCTATTACAAGAGTACCCATACTTTAAACATATAGTTGTCTGGTTTTATGAATTACATAGATTACTTGGTACAGGGAAAGATGGACAAAGACAAAATATCTTTCCATCTTATTCTTGTTAGATGGAACTACAATTTTTTTAAGTAGAAAATGCCTGAGTGGACCATCATATGTTTAATGAAACCTTTTGGAAAGCTTGTTTTAATTTTTTAAGCTGTGAATTTCAACATTTTTTTTATCTTCACAAGAATGCTAGTGATAAATTTATTTATTCTTAAATTTTTAATTAGAGTGACACTGGTTAATAAAATTATATACATTTCAAATGTGCAATTCTATACTATGTTTGAAAATTTAAATATACTGCATATAGGCTTTGGACCAGTAATATCTGCAGCTAAAATTAAGAAACCCCAAGGACAATGACTTAAGTAAATACACCTCTTTTTCTCCCATAACTAGGAGTCTAGACTTTTACAGCTGCTGACACTAGTTAAGCTTCTGAATGATTGAAATGATATGGCACAGCACATCCACTGGCCAAATTTGTCTCATCATCTATTTTAGTAGATAAAGTTTTATTGGAGCAGAGCCACACCATTGATTCAAGTATTCTGTATGAATGCTTTAAATGTATGAATGCTTTAAAAACAGTACAGCAGAACTGAGCATTTATGACTGGGATGGTTTAGCTTGCAAAGCCTAAAATACTAATTCTCAGACTTTACAAAAAAAACCTTGCCAATTGCTAACATGAAGTATGAAATCTCTGTAATCTATTGACCTTTCAAGAGGTTTCAAGATGGCTGCTATAGCCCTCCCTTTAAATCCAGGATAAAGAAAAAGAAAAGGGAGAATAGATAAAACTGGCTGTATCTGGCCTCTATTATCAAGGAAGGGTAAAGCCTTCTCAGAACTTCCTGTCAGCTCAGTCCCTAAAAAATGCCTATTATAGGCTGTTAATAATTTTAAGCAAAACGTTTTTGTCTATTTCAGTTTGGTTTCTGCTCACTTGTGTTTCCTTTATAATTATACAGGTAACATTATTAGCAAACAACAAGAAATAACAAAAATACTTTAAGGACAGAAATGATCATTATTGTCTTCCTCCTATGTTTTGGATTGTTAATAATTCAAATAAATCATGTAAGGCCCCTGTTTTCTTCTAAACAAGGTTAAAATCCCTAGACACAAAAAACTAAAAAATGAAGAAAATAAGGCAGACTGGCTAAGAACTCAGGGACTCAACGAAAAACAGAGCAGCGGGTTCTCTCAGTTTTCTTCTTGCCTGGTGTTTGAGACAAGGAGCTGGAGAAATGGGCATCCAGAAACATGGAAAGCTTGCTCTTTCTATTCAAATAACCAGGCAGTATAGTATGATAGAAAAGCATTAGACAATCACTGCTTTATTACAATAAAATACCATAGAAAAATCTCTGATTTCACCCCCACCCACCACTAGACTAGCTTCCACTCCACTCGGTTATAATTAAGTACCATAACTTCTCTGGCAGGGTGTGGTCGGCAAAGGTCAAGTAAGGAGCTGGGACATTCATCCGCCTCTCCCTCAGGCTGCAATGAAGTGCCATCTCCCAGGTGTCAGTGGGTACCGCAGGGATTGCCTGGGCTTCCACCATCACCTGATGGTGATGAGGTGCCCCTTTCCCCCTGCGTACTGGGGTGATATCAGAGAACTAATGGAGAGCCTGGACTTTTGTTACTCTCCAGCTAAATAGGCCACTCCCCAATCCACTAACCACTGTCCCAGGAGGTCACATGAAAAACACAAACAAAGCATCCATGTACCTGCCAACCAATGTGGTAGCAGCAGAGAACCTAATGGAGACACTGATAAACCACATGTACTCAGTAATAATGGGCAGATTTCCCCTCCCTGGGTTATAAATGGAGACTAAATGAGGAATCTGAATTTCCCCTCTCATGGGGTAGTAAGGAGATGAGGCCCTTGCTCCCCACTGGAGCAGCATCAGAATAGGTCTGCTGTCATAGAGTCAGTCACACAATATAATTCCCCAAATGCCCAGGTTCCAGTCAAAATTGGTTGTTATTATATAATAACCATCTTAGTCCAATGTAAGTATGACTATCACTACTATCTTCTCATTTCCATTTTCATGGGATATCTTTTTGCATTTCTCTGTTTTAGCCTATGGGTGTCCTTAACGCTAAAGTTAGTTTCTTGCAAGCAGCCTATAGCTGGATCTTGTTATTAACCCATTCATGCATGCTATGTCTTTTGATTGGGAATTTTAATCCATTTACATTTTAAGTAATTATTCATTGCAAGGTCTAACTATTTCCATGTTCTTGATTGTTTCCTGGTTGTTTTTCAGCTTTTTTTTTCCCCCCTTTCTCTCTTGCTATTCTTTGCTAACTTGATTGTTTGTGGCAGTATGGTTTCATCTTCTGTGTATCTACTGTAAGTTTTTGTTTTATGGTTGCCATGGAACTTACATAAAACTTAACTATTAGGTGAAATTGGCAATGCTACATGTTAATTGCCAAGATAAGTATACAAATATCAATTGTGTCTATTTACAAGCAATGAACACATGGAAACTATAAAACTACCATTTAAAATAGCTGAAGAGAGGGAGAGAAAGAGAGAGAGAGATAGGTATAAATCTTGCTGAATATGTACAAGACTTATATGTTGAAAACTGAAATTTTAATGCATGAAATTATAGGAGATTTAAGTAAATAGAAAGACATAGCACATTTGTAGACTGGAAGACTCAACATAGACAAGATGCCAGTTCTCCCATATATAGGTTTATCTGAATTCCTATCAAAATCTCAGCAAGATTTTTTTTTAGGATATATTCAAAATTATTCTAAAATTTATATGAAAAGACAAAGAAACTAGATTAACAAAAAAAACTTTGAGAAAAATAAAGTGGTTAGTATTGTCAGTTTTAAGACATTATTTAGTTACACTAATCAAGATTTTGTGATATTAGCAGAGGAATAGACACATAGAACAATGGAACACAATAAAGGATCAGAAATAATCCAGTAAGTACAGTCAACTCATTTTTTAAGAAAAGTGAGAAACAATTCAGTTGAAGAAAGATGTTCTTTTTAACAAATGGGAATGGAGCATCTGTATATTCATATTGAAGTTTCTTTCCCTCTCTTTCTCCTTCCCTTCTGCTCTCTATAAAAATAAGTAAATAAAATCTTTTAAAAAATTAACCCAAATGGATCATATATGTAAATATTAAACATAAAACTATGATACTTTCAGGAAAAAAATATAGGAGCAAATTTTCAAGATCCAGGACTTGGCAAAGAGTTGTTAGAATTTACACCAAAGGCATGATCCATGGAAAGAAATATTGGTAAATTGGACATTATCAAAATTAAAATATTTTGCTTAGTAAAGACCCTTTTAAAAGGGTGAAAGGTGTAGTTTATAACAAATGACAAACTGGAAGAAAATATTTATAAACTACATAGCTGAAAATCGATTCATATCTAGAATTTATAAAGGTACTCTCTAAACACAATAGTAAAACACAAGCAAGCAATCCAGTTAGAAAATAGACAAAAGATATAAAGAAATACTTCCCAGAAGAGGATCTATGGATAGCAAATGAGCACATGAAAAAATACTCAACATTTCTAGCCATCAGGGAAATGCAAATTAACTATGAGATTGATACAATGAGCTAAGACTACATACCTATTAGAACAGTCAAAATAAAAAATAGTGACAGTACAAAATGCTGGCTAGAATTCTGAGAAATTAAATTTCTCATACACTGCTTGGAGGAATGAAAAATGGACAATAGGAAGTTCCTTTAAAAAGAAAAAAACCAAACATACACTTACCATATAAGACAAAAATCTTGCTCCCAAATGAAAACTTACATCAACTCAGAATGTATCCATGATTGTTTATAACAGCTTTTATTTTCAATAGCCCACAACTGGAACAATCAAAATGTCCTTCAGTGGGCGAATGGGTTAACAAATGGTAATACATCCATACCATGGGATGAAAAGATAAATCAAACCAAGCAATAAAAAAAAAAGAACTATTAATACATGCAACGACTTGTATGGTTCCCCGGTGCATTCCGCTGCGTTTAAAAAGCTAACCTCAAACGATCACATCTTTCATAATTCCATGTGAATAACGTTCTCAAAATGATAACAAATTATGGCAATGGAGATCAGATTAGTGACGAAGGGGCTGAGACGGTTAGAGGAAGACGACGGGGTGAGGCATACAGTTGAGTGTAAAGGTGTAGCACAGGGTGTCTCTGCAGTGAGACAATAGTGGTCTGCCTTGCTTGCGGGGCTTGTTACACAAGTCTGCACACCTGATAAAATGATATAGAACCATGAATTCAGTATATACTAATGTCAGTTTCCTGATTTTGATATTGTACTACCGTTACATAAGAAGGTAGGAAACTGAGTAAAGGTACAGAGACCCTCTGTATGATCCTTGTAACATCTTTTGAATCTAATTATTTCCAAAAATTTTTCATCTTGTAGGCTAAATTGCCCTTTGTCTTTCCCTATTTAATTAAATACCACTTACCTGACACTAAAAATAATCTATATGTGAATAAAGAAAGGAAGAAAGTTTTCTACTTGACTTTTCTGAATTAGAATATGAGAATTTAGAACAGGCCTACAAGTGAGATCCAGGAAAAATCTTTTGTTCTTAAGGCCATAATGTAGGGATACTTTAAATGAGGGGTTTTGATTATTAGGAATAGAATATATTTAACGGTGAGCCACTTTAAACAGATTTCTTTATTAAGGTAGTCCATAATAACTCATGTACGCTTAGAGTAAACATAATACACACGATTAAAACATCAGTGAAATGTATATGAAGGTTTTTACATGTCCGCTTATTTTTTCATAAAGTCTTTTGAAAATTCCATTAAATTAAATTAATAATTACTACTTACTATTTAATTCAATCTCCCAACAGGCACTTTGATATAGGTAGTTGGTTAGGAACTGCTGGCCTGTTAGCACATGTAATTCATGTAGTTTTTAAAAATGGAAAGACTCTCAGGGAAGTCCCAGAAGAGTGAGCATAACCTAATTTGGCCGGTGAGCCCTACGTTGGCTATCCAGGGACTCAGTGATCTCATAGGGCCTTCCATCTCTAAAACTGTCTGATAAAGACAGTGCAACTTTTTTTAGTCTCAACAGGATGATTGAGAATTCTTTAATTAGTGAGTAGAAATCTTCCTAGTTTGATACAATTCTACCTGTCAGAGATTCTCAAATTAGACTTTTTAATACAGCTTGATGGTGTTAAGAGATATAACTAACAAAAAATTAAAAATATTATAAATCCATGGCAGATTGGCAGATTAAATGCATGCATTTATTTCCACTGTCCACCTAAAATTCAATTGTAATACAAGATGCATAAAAAAGAACAAATCTTTAAAAAACACTGAACATTAGAAGATACCTTTGGCAGGCATAATATTTTTACAGATAAGTAGACAATAGAACAAATGAAATCATATTGACAAAGAGGCTGAAAGAGACACAGGAGAAAGTGAAAACTAGAACCTCCATTTTGGTAGTGTTTGCAACTGCTTCTTTTCTTTTATTTGGGGCAGGGGTATTGTTAACACTTAATTTAACTTTTATGGAATGTGTTTACATGTAGAGATATGTGTTTATTCTTTTTCCTATTGCACAGTCTGAACACCATATATCACATCGTCCATCTAATTTTGCATGTGTTTTTCTCAAAAGCAGAGCTTGGGACAGAGGTTATCTAATTTTCGAGCGTGCTCAGAAGGAGCAGGAGTAAGGGACATGTGTGCTGCAACTTCAGCTGACTAGGCACCCCGTGAAGGACATGCTGAGGTGCCTTGTAACGTGATTCAGAACCATTCACTCCAGTCTCAAAAGAGAGCAGCATTCATTCATCGGCTCCCACCCCCGCACCTCTTTTCCATGGTATGGATCAGGGTCAATGCACTTAAAACAGTATTGTCAGATTATCAGAGAAGTTCCAGGACAGCAAACGAAAGATACTCACTACATACTTGCAATGAGGAGCTGATAGAAACAAGGTCAAAACCTGGGAAGAAAGCACACCAGGGCTGGGCCAGAATTGGAGGTCAGGACAAAAGGGTCCAGGTCAGCGCTCCAACAGAGTCAGTCACCCCTTCCATTCAGCACTGAATGAAGTACTCACTCTCTTAGTCATGCATTAAACTTCCATAGCTAAATTAAGTATCTTCCTGGAATCTTCATTACGTTTCACCAATTTTATTATTCCTATACCAATAAATCCCATGTTTTATTATAGCAACTTTAGACTTTAGAGTATAGGTTGATATCTGGTAGTGGCATGTCCCTTACGACTGTACTGTTTCAACTATGTAATGGTTATTTTCCATATTTTATATTCCAGATGTTTTTAAAAAATCACATTATTGGGGAAAGAGTCCTGTCAGGAATTGAAATTGGACTGCTTTGAAATCATGGATTAATTTGAGGAGACTTCAGAACTTTCATGACATTATATGTTCCCATCTAAGAATGGGATACTGCTCCCTATTTGTTCTAGTCTTCTTTCCTGTCCTTTAAGTTTTATAAATCTTAAACACGTGTTGCATATTTCTTGTTAGGTTTAAATCTATCTATTACATAGTTGTTAGTAGTGTGTTTGTTTTTTAATTATATTTTCTAAATAGAATTGTTGCATGACAAAACAGTGGAATTTTGAATGTTGATTTTCTGTGACTAACTTATTAAGCAAACAAGAGTTCTCTGTTTTCATTATTTTCTATTTTGTTAGTTCATTGGGAAATCTAGGTATCCAGCCATAGTCTACATCTCAGTTACACTTAAACCCATTTTAGCTTCCAATATTCTAATGAAACTTCTCTTCCTGGTTTCCATTCACCTCTGCACTGGCACTCATGGTTACTTTTTCAACAGCTCTCCCATTTCATTTTTCAGCTGCATGTCATAGAGATGACCACTTGTACCGTCTTGCAATATACAATTTTGTTGGTTTCAGTGATACCACTCTCTTTAGTATTTCTTTTAGTTCGCCAGTCGCTCTGTCATGGTCTCCTCCATTTTGCTATTGAACTTTGATATCCTTCCTCATGGCTCTGTCCTCACTAAAAACTTCCCTTTGAGAAATCTTTTTTAGCGCCTTTGAATTTAAACGTCATCTATAGTTTCTCAGCTCCTAAATTTGTATTAGCTTACAGCGACATCCCAAAAGTGGGACAGCAGGGACTTTGCCCTAACGTAGGCAATAAAAAGATGTAATACTTACCAATAATTAAAATAATAATGCTGATTAAAAGTAAGTTTGCTTATTTTCCTCATTTGCTGAAAATTTTAAGTAATGTCATAAGATATGTGATAAAATAACCTTTCCTCAAACTTGAATTAAGTTCTAAACAATCACACTCGTTATTAAATTTTGGTGATATATATGTAAGCTTCAAACTAGTATATTTTTATTTCATATTTTTTAATAAATAATATATTCTAATAAGAAATAACAGGGGAAACTCTTCATTATACAGTAAGCCCCTAATCTACTTGAACTCGCCTACACATATTGGTATTAAGAATAATTTTATAAAGGTTAAAAAAAACAGTCTGAGATTGCTTTACGCACACTCTTCAAATCCAATGGTACTATATGTTTCTGCTTTTAAATAGTAAATTCCAAATAACCAGTAATAGCACAGTTGTTATAAAGATAAATATGGCTTGAGTTTCTTCAGTTCTGTCATTCTATCTGACCACTTGATGTTTTTATTTGTGTTTGAAGTTTTTAAACTGCAGAAATATTTCAAAGCCACTGGAATTAATCTTAAAGAAAGAAAGACATAAATGTTATTGTAGTTTCTGGAACTTATTGTGAATTTGGATTTTATGATCTACCCCAAACTTATCATTATATTTAAGGTTTTCTTTGTATAGTTTTTCCTTCATGGGAAAGACATTTTGTAAAATTAAAAGGAATAAGAAAGTATTCTTCAATTATTTAGGAAGGAAGATATATTGATAAATTTGAACATACTATTTATTAAACAGAAAATATATGATAAAATGCATATTTTCAAAAAATCATTGACAAATTTATGGAAGGCTCAAACACAAACTATGATAGTGTTATCTCTCATGGTAACAAAACAATAAGTAGATATAATGCATTTCCCTTTTTTCAAAAGATACATTAATTAAAAATTATTGTTTCATCACTATTCCCTTTTGTGTATTGGAATACTTATTTGTATTAAATATATATACTCAATAAAAAGTTTCTCTGTATTTTTTCTGGTTATTTTTATTATCTGTTTTACATCAGAATTATTACTGAATATAATTTGGTCATATAAAGAAGAGGGATGCGTGTTTGTGTTTGTATGTGTATATACATCCCTCCAGCTAGATATTCCACTGTAGGGGTAAGAACTTGAGTCTGGGCTCCAGATCTCAGTATCCAATCTGCCTTTTTGACATTTCCATTTGAATGATTCTAAATCATTTTAAAGACTAACATATCTTAAACTGAACATTTGAGATTCTTTTCAAAACCCCACCCCCTCCTGTGTTTTATGGAATCTCAGTAAATATTTCCATCCCTCCATTTGTTTGTTTTAGAAGGTGAGGAGGCATTACTAACTTCTCTTGGGCTCTAATTCCTGTGCCCCTATCTCTATCTCCTCTTGTTCTTGCTCTAATAAATCTAGTCAAAGAAATTGTGGTAGTGAGTTAAAATATAGGTAATAGAGAAAAGCACTTGATAAAACATCGTAAGCAATCATTTTAAAAAATATCATGTGAGGTTAACAGTAATAACCAGTCTATAAGAGTACTCATGGCAAATAGTGAAATATTTGCCATGAGTACTCTTGGCAAATAGGTGGGTAGAGGGGAAGGTGAACTTTCCTTCCCAAAATGCCTTGCTGTTCCCTCTCCCCAGTCCCTCCCTGCCCATCCACATATACCTGAAACCTAGAACCCCTTTTAGACATTGATATAATGCCGGTTGGAAAAATATCTCTCAAGTGATGTGAAAAACTATAGAGGAAAGAAGAAATTAGTAGAAATGAGAATACAAAGAACAGATGTGACAAATGGGAAGGTCATCCATGATATTGTTGTGGGGAAATGAAAGATTTTAGAATGAATGATTTGTACAAATGACTTGCACAGCAGGGCGAGGTATTTCATTTAACTTCAGAGCACTTCACCTGTATGTGCTGGATTTATTGTTTATGTGCCTGTGCACTGAAGAAAAAGACTGAATGGTTTTGAATGTCTTTGTGTTTTGATAAATCAGAGAAATAAAACAACGTTAATTGCTCTTACAAATGCCTTATGTATAACCCATTGTAAGTATCAATTCTCCAGGCTGAGCTTTAAATTCTCATGCATTTTGATTCTGCTTAAAATTTAGCCACATAAAGCTCCACTGGTCTGAAATGAGGTTGCGATTATTGATAATGAGCCTCTCCGAAAACTCATGAACAATTACCAAGACTAACTTTGTTATACTTTTGACCCAGACATTAAGCTAACGGATGACTTTGAGGGATGTTGGATGGCTTTCAGGAGCCTTATGTGCTTATCCATCTTTCCCTATGGACCTTCACTCAAAGAGAACAGCTGCATCAACTTTGAGAAAACAAACTTCTAAATCATGAAACCACTAGACACTGGGTGAGTTGAGCCAACACTCTATTTAAAAGAGAATTATAAATGCAGGCAACGTTGCTTTGGCACTATTCAAATCTGCTTGTATTTTATGGTTTATAATTAAGAGCATGAATACATTTATGTCATCAGAGATCACACATTCAATTTTTAGTAAATGTTGGCTCCTATAGGTCAGATGTGCTGAGAAATATATTATATTAAAGCTATAACAATACAGCAAGTAAAATGTTAGTTTTTAAGAATGTAAACTGCTTGAGGAGAGAGCCTCAAAGAATATTGGGTTCCTTTTCTATTTCTGCTTAAAATTTGCTAGACCTTTGTGGTAATTTGCCATAAAAAAAATGGCCCAATTCTCCATCCTACCACATACCCATCATCTTCACCATAAATTTTGTAGGGCTCTCTTTCTTTGACTCTGAGTTTAGTCATGTAACTTGGTTTAGCCAACAGACTTCAGCAAATGTAACACAAGCGGAGAGTCTCAAAGGGTTGGTATGACTGGGCTTTTCTGTTCCTCTAAGATTTCCATGAGAATTTTCCCACGCTAGCAGGCTGAATAAAGAGTCACTGCATCACTTCAGATGAGATTATCTAGATCTGCAGCAGCCAGTCAACCTCCAGACACAGGAGCTAGTCCAGTGAGGATGAGCAGAGCTGCCTGATGAGCCACAGCTGACTCCAGACAAGAGTGCCAACCCAGTCAGGTCAGTGGACCCCTCAGACTCATGAGCCAAACAAATATTGATTGATTGATTGTGTGTGTGTGTGTGTGTGTGAGAGACTGAAGTTTTGTTGGTGAGTGTTACATAGCATTATTGTGGCAACAGAAAACTGGTACAACCTTCTCATTTTTAAAACAAATTTCAAAGTACCTTGGTACTTTCTACAAGGTTAGTACAATGTAATAAAGACATAGATATTACAGAAGAATCCAAAGATCTTAAGTCAGAATATTGACTTTGAATGCCAAATCTATTACTGGTTTTGAGACACATGGAAAATTATTTAAATTAGTTCACAAGGTAACTGGGTACTTGTAAGGATTAAAAGATATGCCAAACTTGCTCCGTGACCTTGGGCAAGTTACTTAATCGCTTTCATCTCTGTTTTCATTAGTAAAATGAGCTTAGAATAGTTGTTATCTCTCTAGAGGAGCAATTTTCAACCTGTGTGCCACAAGGGTTTTTAATATGAGCAATACCTTACTATTTAGTCAGGGGCACTGACCTCTTTTCCCTTACATTGTCAAATGAAAAAAATGACAACAGTCAATACTACAATAGCCACCTGGTGTGAATGAATCAAAATTATACCTTTTTTTTTGTCATATTGGCAAAAAAATATATATTTTTTGGTTTGACACACAATTTCAGTAATCAGTTTATGTGTGCCATGAGAACAAGGTTAGCAATCTGCTCTAGAGTAATTATGAAGAGGTTTTTGTTTTTTTTTAAGGATATAGAAAATTTAACAGACAGCTTGGTAGTTAGAAAGTGTTCACTCTATATTAAGTTTTTTTTTTACTATAAGTTACACTTTTAATTTGACAACAAAATTGAGGCATTGTGGCTAAAGGATTTCTTTGATAAAACATACATATTACTTAAGAAGGTCTTCAGGGCCCTGGATGCAAGAATCTGTCTCCCTGTGGCTTCATCTTTTATTAGCACAAATTAGCTAATTGTCACCATAGAAGGTGAAAAGTCTTCATAAGCTGGTGCATTTTAAAATCTGGTAGTTGAAATGGAAAAAATGAAGGCAGCACAGAGAGAGGGGCCCTATGAAATAGCTGGTGGGAAGCTCGGGGGTGGGGGCTCTCCACGGCTAAGGTCCAGGATGGAAACGATGGTCCTGAGCATTAGGGTGCTGAAGGGAAGTGGTTGTTGGAATTAAATTAAAATATTGGTGAATTATTTCAATTAAAATTTTTAAGTTGGTATTTCTAAAATTATGTGACTTTCTTTTATTCTGCATAAAATTAACCAAGTTGTATAGTATGGTGAGCTCCCATGAGACAGCTGATTGGTGCAGTAAGTAACAGGACTTGGACCCAGTAAGTCTATGCTGGAGGCAATTTAGGTTATAATGACAAGTGTCTCAAATCAAACACAACTGAGAAGGAAGAATGAGAAAGTGTATAGAGCTCAACAGAAGCAGAGATAGGACAGGAATCTTTTTTAGCATAAAAGCAGCAAAGTGTTATAGCATCCGACAGCTCTAGGAACTGAAGGCAGACAGAATAGGAACGGTTGGCAGTCGAAAGACAGCAGCTAACTGAGCTCTGAAAGACCTTTCGAAAGAATTTCTCCATTTTTTTAATCTGAAGGTAATGAATATAAATATTTCCAGATTTTTCTTTATTAGTGTGTGGCAATATGAGGAATAACGCCATTTGGAAGACATAACTACCCAAGAGAATATCTATTCCTTTGAAATCGAGCTGGAGGTTTGAAAAGCCCTCCAGCAAATAGTGCCCCAGGCACCAAGGCCTTCTTGAGATGCAAAACAGAAAAGAGACATCTCCAGAGAGTTAGGGGCTGATTCAGAGTTAATTTGCACAAACACAAGTAGCCCAGAGGTGAGGATGAGGAGGGAAACAACAGGGCTAATGAGAAACATTCATGAATAAGCAAAAAGCAAATTATAAGCAATGTCACTGGCGAGACAGATGGTTTAAGAAAAAGCAGTCCCTCTTTTCTTAAGTTCTATTTAGTTTGTGTAATAAAAGGTCTTAGTCTAGTGCTGTTGATCAGCGACTTGATGTATCGGAATAATGTTATCCCCACTCCATGCCCAGATGCTGACGTGCCATTATCACCTAATCATTTTCCTAAAAAATTAATTTTCCATGTCTGCCTTTAGAGTTTCCTCCTGACTGGGTCTCACTTTCCCTTAATTTGATGGAGGGAGCACTTATAACCAGGGGAGCTAAAAATAAACAGAAGGGGTCCTGAATCCTCGTCCCAGAGCTACCACCAACCTAAACTTGGGCACTTAATTCCACTCTGGAGGAGGCAAGGAGGTCGCATTAAACAGATATTATTTGTTAGCAGGTTTCTGTGAGAAACATTGCTCTATAAAAATGTTGCAGGACAAAAATAAAACAGCACAGAAATTGCATCCAGAGAGCCCAGGAATTTCCTTTTACAAAGACATAGACACTGCAGAAGTTGTTCTTTACCTTCAACGAGGTGGCCCTAAACTGTTAACATGGATCTCCTAGACTGATACTGTCAAACTCATTTTTTTTCAAAAAGGCCCAAATATTTAAAGTATTTTCCCCAAGATCATGTGTGAACTAATGTTAGCATTGAACTCATTAATTAATTCAGTCAATAAACATATACTTATGAGCAGGTATTTTCCAGGTGCTGGGGATAGAGCAGTAAAAACAAACAAATACACAAGAAATAAAATTCCTGGTCCTTAGGAAATTAGCATTCTAATGGGGGAGACTGAAGAAATATTAATTATTTAATTAATTTGAGTAAATGCGTGTGTGTGTGTGTGTGTGTGTGTGTGTGTGTGTACACATACTAGAAGGTGTAGGTGTTTTGCAGAAAAATAGGGAGAAAGTCAGGAAGAATATCAAAGGCTCCAAACTGCTCAAAGTGAGTTTCACTGACCTTTGAGTAAAGACCTCCAAGAGGTAAGGCAATGAGATTTGTAGGCAGAAGGAACAGTAAGACGCTATAATGTCCCTGAGCCAGATATATGCCTGTGTATTACAGGAAGAGCAAGGAGGTTGGTGTGGTTGAATTGGAATGGATGAAGGGGAGAGCGGTAGGAGCTGAGGTCAGGGAGGATATGGCAGGCGCAGCAGGTTAAGGTTGTTGCCTATTGTAACATTTTTGGCTTTCTGTTTCAATTAGGAAGCCATTCTAGGGGTTTACAAAGGACTTTTGTATAACATATTTCATATGTATTCTCTGGCTGCCATGGTGAGTATAAGTTGAAAGTGCAGGAAGGTGTGGCAAAGACAGAAGCAGAAGGTTATTGCATAATTTTAGGCAAGATGTGAGAACATAATGCACAAAGGTGGAAGCCATGACACTAGGAATAAGTGATGACTTTCTGGATATGTTCTGAAGGTAGAGCTGGCTACCTTTTTGTAGATAGATTACAAAGTGGACCGGGGATCTGTCAGCAAAAGAAGACTCAAAGGTAGTTGACTGCAAAGGTTTTGAATAAAAAAATTGGATAGATGGGATTGCCATCATTTAAAATGGGGAACACGAGAGGCCAGAAGATGGATGCTTTATAGGGAGGAGAACTAGGATCAAGTTTTCAGTTTTGAACATGTTAATATTGTCAGGCCTACTTATATTCAAGAGAAAAGTCCAAGTAAGCAAGCAGACACAAATTCTGGTGTTCTGGAAATGCCCAGATTACACCAGTAACTATAGGAGTCTTCAGTGTAAATTGGTGTTTATAGCCATGGGACTGGGTGACATTAACAAATGAATGAATGAAAGCAGAAAAGGAAAGAGATCCATAGAAATGATCCCTGAGCATTCCAAATGTTAAGGGCCTGGGAAATGAGGTGTTACCCACTAAGGTGACTGAAAAGGAGTGGTCAGCTAGGCTGAAGGAAAACCAGGGGAGTGTGGAGTCTTGAAAGGCAAGTGAAAAAAAAAAGTGTTTCAAGGAGAAAAGAGTTCTCAGGTAGACCAACTGAGAAGTGGCTATAACTGACTATCAGATTTAGCAAAATAGAGGTAGAGTGTTGATAGAGTATTCTCTCAGTAGAGAAGAGTTGTCAGTTGAGAGAGAAACAAGAGAGGAGATGTCTGGGGTTCGAGGAGATGTTTAGGTCTGCAGCAGTTGCCTTTGAAAGAGGAAGAAGGAATGGACAAAGTGCCTACACTTTGTTTCCAGATTCCACAATTCCGTCTGTGCCGGTGATCAAAAATTTCAAATGGGATTAGTCAACCAAGGTATGTCTTTTCTTTCAGACACATTGAGCTATGGCAGGTGCTGCCACAGAATACGCAGAGAATATGAATTAACCAGGACTGGGGCGAGAATGAGGAAATGAGAGAAGGCCAAGAAGGTTGAGCATGTGCGCAGGGGAGTGACGTGACTGAACATAGTATTTAAGCTGGGAGGGAGGAATGAAGACATGAAAAGAGCAAAGACAAGTCATATCAATATATTGTAGAAGTCCCGTTGAAAAAACGTAGAAAGATTGTTGAAGTAAGGGCACTTGAAAAAGTGAGCCAGAAAAATAGGATGTGGTAGTTTGAATGTGGGACATTTAAAATTAGAATTATGGAGTCACATTTCCTGGGAATGCTAAAACCTAGGGTAGGAGGATGACTGAGAGGTTGAAGGGGGCTGATGAATGAGATTAGAGGAAAAGAAGAGGTCAAAGAATTGAGAGTTCGGGGCATTGGAGGAATAATCTACATGGGTATCGAAACCATGATAAATTATGTCAAGAGCAGTGTTAGAGAGCCCCTACTATGTTTTGGGGAAGGAAAAACATCAAGTTCTTGAAATTTATTTTTATATGTGCCTAAGAATTTGTAAAATGGCTTAAGGGAATAGATCAACAAGAAGTACACACTATATTTGAATTGATTTATGAGGGAATCTTTAGGTTGTGCTCAGATTACTAAGCATTTGAAGCTCTCTTGTGCTTCTCTTTGTGTGCTCTAGGCAGCATATTTTACTTTATTGACCAAAATCTCATTTACAGTTCAATTAATGCAGTGGAGAAAACATGGTACATGCCAAGCCCTTCTATTCTTTATGGCGTGCACTGTGATTCTGGCAACGCAAAACCAATTAATTCAAGAGAGCAAAAGAAGGAGATTTAGTTTATTCTTATTAAAAGCCAGTAATTCCTTGTGCTCATGCCAAGTCTGGGGAAATGTTGATATCAAAGTAACTATCTTATAGTTCAGGACCCTTTTTAAATTTTATCTTTTAACTTATTTTGAGATTTATTAAACATGCCAGTAACAACGTTTAAACTTATATACTTACATGTTAACACATATAAAAAGCACAGTTTTACCAAGGATATATCATATTTTGTCCTTATAACCAAATAAAAGCTTTCACCCACACTCTTTCAACTTGCTAGTATTTCCTTGCAGAGCCACTGGGCAATTTGCTGTGCCACCCTATTGCTAACAGGTACATACTCCTAAGTCAATCATACGCTTAGAGTGCTGAAGATGTGAATGCAGAATAGGGTGTTTGATATCATTCTGCAATGTAACATCCTTAGTGTATTGTTTGATTTTATGCATCCGTCACTGGAGATTATAATCTACTACATTCAATGTGCTATCAATTTTGGTGCAAAATTTCTTGTCAAGAGACTTCTTACAAACTGTTACTGTGATATGACTGATCTATTTTTCCTTCAACTAACAGCTGTATAAAATAATAGGTTGCTCTGCTTTTCTTATATATAAAGAAAAAAGATATGATTTGGCATAAACAATAGTTATCTTTTATTAATGCATATCCACTTAAAATAAAACCAACATAAGCTATGAATAAATAAATATGCTAAGGCTATATGTCCTTGAACTTTAAAAGCTGATTTGACAGCCTATAATAAAACCTTATTTTCAAATGTTTCTTTGTGATACAGACAGTGTCACATAATTTTCTTCAAATGGCCTAAAAATAAATGGCAGTGTATCAGGTCTAAGTCAACTTGTTGCAATATCATTTCTTAATTTATTTTTACCAAAAAGAAGGACTATTTAACATCCAGATACAGTCATTAACATGAAAAGGTTGTGAAATTTTTAAAAATTTTGAGTTGGTCAGGACTACAAAAAGAAAGTCATTCATATTGAACTTTACATATAATCCATAATAAACTTGAACAAAATACAGAGGAAAATAAATTTCCTTCATTAGGCAGAAAATTTATACTACATGAGATTTAAATACTACATGAGATTTAAAGAGGACATCAGGGAATGATCTGAAATGTTATTTTGCAAAGCAAGGACAGTGCTCATTTTTGTATGTACTTAGCATTGATTTATATACATCCTTTACTCTCTTCTGATTTGATCCAGATTATGATCCAATTCCTAATTAAATGTAAAATCTTCAGCTGTAGATGTTCCTTTCTGTTTTGCCATCACTATTCTATCTTAAAGTACAAAACAATGTGCAGGGGCACCCTAAATTTTCAGGAATCTCAAACATCACAGCTTACTAACCACACTCTACATTCCCTGACTGAGAGCTCCATCAAGCCCTGGGCTACTGGATGTTTAATTCATGCATCTTGGCAAACATTATCTCATCTGCAACATGAATAATACATTCTCCCACAATTCAAATCTGCGTTACCACTACCAACACAATAATAGTGTAAGTTCAGCATCTGCTGTATGAAGTGGAAAGGATCTAACAAAGAACAAATAAAAACCAAAAGTACAAAGTACAAGATCTCTACTGTTTCCTGAAGTCTGTGCCAGGTCTAATGCTGGGTCAAGTGCAGCTGCCAACCTCTCCTGCTTTTGAAGTTCCACAGCATTTTATCTCTTCTCTCTTTTCGCGGTAAACTCTGTTCCATCTTACAGCTCCCATAATGGGAGTAAAGCGAAAACGAAGAATCTTTACCACTCTCCAAAACTCACTCTCTCTGAATTTCGATAGCAAGAACTCCACATAGAGACCAGTTCTGGGTAGGGAACTACTACTTAAACTCATAGCCAACTGAAAATGCTGGGAATACTTTTTCAAGCTTGCTCTCACCTCCCTGCCTGAGCTGTGAATTAGGAGAGATAGTCTGTGGGTACAAAACCAATACTGATGCTCATTCTCTCTCAAAGTGCTGCTCCATTCTGAATAAGAGGCTGGAGAAGACATTCTAGGTCCAAAATATATGTATTCCAAGTGAATCATTACATTCCTGATGGGGAGCATAGAATCCCTAATCCTTGTCCATTCTAAGAATTGCTAAAATAAGAGGAAACCCTAAATCAATAAAGCAGACCCTCCACACAGGCATGGTTAAGTATCTAAAATAAATAGTCATGTGTACCATTTCTCCTCTTGTTAGTCAGAAAAGGAATCTTCAAATGCTAAATAAGCATGAGGGCACCCGAGGCAAAGACCACATAGATCAGACTTCACTGTGGGAATATATCTAAGTTCTGGTCAAGGCAATATATCCAGAAGTGTAGTGAAACTTTTAGGAAGAGTCCTGTTGCTTGTGTAGAGACGAAATGGCTTAAACTGGAGCAGGCATCTTCAATCACAAAACAGAAATCAAACATTGCAGGTGGTGAAGAAGTTGGGTAGAAAAAATTTAGCCCTCGATGGTCATAGGCCCTGTACATATCCATACTTTTACATAAGATAAAAATAATTATCTCTTATTCAAGCCATTGTCATAGCATTCTTTTTCCTGTCACATGCAAATTAAACTTATCATAACTAATACATTAGAGAAGGCTAATTGTCTCTTTTTATTAGAAGCATTCAGAAACAATTATGAGGAACTCCCTTTCACAGGTGTTCCTATGAGATGATTTCAACATTATATGCATTTCAAGAAGCCTAATAGCATTGGATAATGTAATTAATTCAACCCATTTTGATCTCTCATCCATCTCCTCTGAATCCTATAATTCCCTTCTAAGCTTCTAATGTAGCGTTGTAATCATTACAAATGGTCACAAAATTTCTGGCTCTCCTTCCAGCCAGCTCATTGGGTTGCCCTTTCCTTGCCCACCTGAAGTCAGGTAGCTGTGTAGACTAACTTGGTCAGTGAAATATGAGAAGGAGCCACATACGAGGTCTGTCCAGAAAGTATCCATCTGTCTGATATGAAAAATCGAGACATGTATTGAAGAAGATACAAGATACAAGAAACATTGTACATAGGACAATGGCATCTCAGTTCCTTTCAAAGCAAGCACCTTGGGACCTCACACATTCTCCCAAATGCCATCTGCTGCCCCATTGTAATTTTCTAAGTCTTATCAGTGGTCTGAAATCTTTTCCTTTTCAAAGGTAATCTTAGTTTCGAGAAAAGCCAGAAGTTGTAGGGTGCCAAATCTTTTCTGTAGGGGGTGCTGAGTCACCTGGATGATTTGATGTTTCACCAAAAAACTCTGCATGAGACATGATGCATGAGTGTGCATATTGTCATGATGAAGCTGCCAATCACCAGTTGCCAATAGCTGTGGCCTTTTGAATCATCTGAATATTTTCCATGAGGAATGTTCAAGCGTAATGCAAAAATATGATACAGATCTGTTGCTCTACTTACTCAGTCATTTTGAATGCCACAGCCACACAGTACACATGTTCACTCAATGGACTCTACTGCCCTCACTGACTAGTACAGTGAAGTTATCATGGTTCATACATGTACATTCCAGTCTTCTCTCCTTGGCTGCCAGGTTACAGCAATGTCACGTAAACTGTTCATATTTAATTAGTAATGGCTGGAATTATTCTGGACAGCCCTTATATAGCACTTGTGTGAGAAAGTCGTATGATCCCATGAGATTTATGATGCCCCTTCTCTCCACGGTGATGATTATAAGAGTACTTGTCAAGTGAGGACTTTGTGATACTGGGGCCTTGAACCTCACAAAAATATAAAGCATAACAAGATATAAAATTTATTTCATGGAAATACTAATATGTGAGGCCCCAGGTATATGTCTGTTATACCTTAAAATATTAGGTATAACAGACACGTTATATTAGTTCTAAGTAAACAACATTTTTATATATTGCAAAATGATCACCATAATAAATCCAGTTAACATCCATCAACAATACAGAAGTTTTTCTTGTGATGAGAAAAGATCTACTTTCTTAGTAACTTTTAAATGTGTAATACAATATGATTGATAATAGTCACCATGCTGTACATTATATCCCATGTCTTACTTACTTTATAAATTGAAGTTTGTGCCTGTTGACTCTTTTTACCCATTACGCCAACTTCTCATCCCTAGCCTCTGGCAACCCCAATCTCTGCTCTTTATTTCTGAGCTTTCAACCTGTACCTTTTCAAGATACTACATCATGTATCTCCTTTATTGTGTTCCCAACATCTATAAAGGTAAGTTTATACTACCTCCCTCCACCTCATACCTCTCATCATTTATATCTATAATCATTCGTAAATCCCTACTGTTCAATTGAAAATGCTGTCTGTAAGTATATTAATCACTTCATAGTGACCAAAACTAATGGCTTCGTCCTCTTCAGCCACTTTGCCTCTTGAGCCTCTGATGACATTTCTCCATAGCTGTGATGATAAAGCTCCTCTCGGGAAGGTTTTCTTGGACCTCTTATCTCTCTAACGTCAGCCACCACCAAGATTCCCCAGTCAATCTCGCCTTCATTTATTCTTTTTAAATTTCTCCAGATGAGCTCATCAATCCCATTATTTATGAGCTGATGTCTCAAAATCTGTGCCTACAGCCCCAAAACTCACTCAGCAATTACTCACAAACCTCAGAGAGCACTAGTTCTCATAATCAACAGAAATCATTATCTTCTGTCTCAATTTCAAGCCACCTCTTCTATTTTCTGCTATATCTCAACCCAGTATGCTAAAAACCCTCAGTCATTGACCCCTCCTTCCCCCTAACATACACCCAATCAACTCCTTAATCTATTTATTTTTCCACCCTTTGCTGACAATTCCTTTGTTCATATTTGTATTCTCTGTACCTGCTCTGTGAAATAGCCTCCTTATTGACCTGCCTGCCTTCATTGCTACTCATGCCAACTTCTCATTCATGAGCTCTCCTAAATTATCTCTCTTAATGCTTGATTTGGTCATTTCATCTCTACAAAAGGAAAGGAAAATTATCACTGCATTACAAAGTCCTCTAAATCTGACTTCATAAGATTTCAATTTTATGTACTATCCTATACAACTACCTCCATAATTCAAATCCTCAGATGACCCTGTGTGCCTCAAATCTTTCCCTTTCCTAGGTTTCTTCTTCCCTGTTACCTTTCTTTCCTCTCTGAAATATAACATAGCTTTTATTAAGTACAGGAAAAGGGAATTTGGCTGTGTGACACAAAGGATCCAGTCTGAGCAGTTTCCATAAGATCCCTTCTCTTCCCTGTGATCTCTCCATCAAGACAAACTCAGGGGGCCTCCCTGATAAATGGGTACATGCAGAGAGGGACTACTCCAAGGAGTTGGCTCCTCCTATGAAGCACATGACAATCCCCCATCTGTTCCAGGAAACAATGGCAGAGGATGCAACGGTTATCACAGAACCACTCCCTAAGTGAGCTCAGGGTGACTTTTCCGAATTCTCCTATGACATTATTTTAAAAGATCTCAGCAGAAGGTAGGAAAAAGTGCTGTTTGAGTAGTGTTGTATGGCAAATGAAATGTCCCTGTCCACGGAATTGCAGTGGATGACCAAGTCTAATTAGGTATTAGATGAAGATGACAACACACTGCCCCCTTGGTCTGTCCAGTTAGTGTGAATAAACTTTCCTGGTCTGGCTAAGAGTTCATTGATATGATCCCCAAAGTACTCCTCTTGAGCCTGGATCAGGTTGGCTGGCAGCATGTCATGTCTATAGCCATCACAGAAGGAAAGAGTGATGGCGAAGCAGGGCACAGGAATGCCTGCTTGGACCCCTGTGCTGCCTGCCCAGAGCCAGGAGTCCTGGCAGTTTAGACAGCTGACTGAAAGAAGCCAGGTAGCAGGAGGTTCTGAAGTTCTGGGTTTCGATCAAATACATCTTTTATCGTTCCTAGGAGTATGCTTCTGATGATGCAGCCCTCCCCCCTCCACATCAAGGCAATGCCACCATAGTTCAGGGTTAGCCAAATTCAACGGCTGCCTGCCTCAGGGGCATGAAGCCTTGAGCATAAGAGATGATCTTGGATGCATAGAGGGCCTTTCAAATGTCCTCCAGGAATGATTTATTATTGACTTCATGCTGGGTCTTTTGAGGCCCCTTCAGCTTTTTGCTAGCTTGAATTCTCTCATCCTTCAATGATGACAAGCATCAGGCAACAACTGCTTCTCTGAGAAGGGTGACAGGCACGCCCTAGTCCAGGGCTGAGATGGCAGTCCACTGCCCCATGCCCTTCTGCCTGATCTTCAGCAGCAGTGGAGTGCCAGCGCTGTCTTGGAACTTGACAATATTGGCTGCGATTTCAATCAGGAATGAGTCTAGTCCTGTCTTTTCCATTCCTCAAATTCCTGTGCCGTCTCACTGTGCTCCATGCCCAGGACATCCTTCATCAGGTGGTAAACATCACAAATCAGCTGCACATCCCCACACTCAGTCCCACTGTGCACCATCTTCACAAAGTGTCCTGCTCACTCCTCTCTCACCCAACCACAGCAGAGTTCTCAAATTCCTACTTTTGCAGGAAGATGGTCTTGGTGTGGCACCAGGCTTCCTTCTTCCCTCTGGCTGTAAGTGATGGGCCATACCAGGGGCCCCTTCTCTCTACCACTAACGCAGCTCCCCACAAAGAAGATTCCCTTGGCCTGAGGTCTCGACATCGTCTCATGCTATCCCCAAATTTAGAATTTCCTCCAGCAATGATGATGTCACTAGTGTCCAACACTGGTATCAATTTTTCAATGAAATCATCGACAGCTTGACCAACCTTCACAAGCGCGGTGATTCCCCGAGGCTCCTTCACCTTGGAGACGATCTCCTCTGAGGAGTGAGCACCAGTTATTTTGGTTCCCTTTGTCTCGTTGGCCAAGAAATCATCAACTTTGGAGACTGTCCTTTTAAAAGCATGGACCACGAATCTGTGGTTATTCATGGTCATAATTAAGTTCTGGCCCATGACAGCCAGTCCAATCAATGCAGTATCAGCCTGGGCCAAGGCGGCAGCAGACCGGGCAGGATCAAAGAGAGGCAAAGAGCACTGAACGCACAGCACCAGCGACCAAGGCTGAGTTCTACTGTCCCCTGTTACAGTTCTTTACTATACTTTGTGTTTTAATCTCCTCAGTTGACCATAAACTATTCTTTGTACCATAATCTTGATATTTCCAGCACCTAATCAATAGATAGATAAATAATACATATATATGAAAGTATATGCATATTCTCATATTCTGAGACTATATACATGCAATAAAAAAAAACTAAGCTTGTATCATTTGTTTTGGTACAAATCAATAGACTTATGGTTTCTTTTACCTTTACTACTATTTTCCTTTCAGTCAAGCTCGATGTAAAAAGTAGTTTTCACACTTTGTAAAAGTTCATGTTATCAAAAAGTAAATCTTTCATTTAGGCAAAAGTATTTTATGATCTTTTATAGAAGAGGAAAGTCAGTGCTAAATTACTTAGAAATAGTTTCGGAATGCTGTAAAGTAAAAGCTATAATGAATAACTTGTTCATACTTTGTATGCCGAGACATTTTTGAGCAAATCTTAAGAGCAATGCATAGGGATTTAGTCATGAGAATTTCAGCAAGATTAATGGAAGCAATGCTCTTTAAATCCCCTGGCACATCTCTGAAAATTTCCCATGTGCTATCAGTGATGTCTTTGTGACTTAAAACTCTGGCTTTGGTTTCAGGTTGCAGATTTAAGGAAGCAATGAATGTGTTTCATATTGAAAACCTTGTAACCTCAATTATATGATAACAGTATATCAAGTTTTGATGAAAACCTAGGGACTATCTATTTTATCTGATACTTGATTTCTCTCTACACTGGTCAAGTAACCATGCTACCTCCATTTAAGCAGAAAAATCATTGCCTGCCAAATGTCGATTTCATTTAGACAATGATTAAAGTAACGTAATTTATGATGGTAAGAGATATGAATTTTAAAACTTTAGAAAAAGAAAATTTAATCATTGTATAGCTTCCCAAATACCCCAGTGAAGCTTGAAGCTCCTAATGATAATTAAAGGAAATTCATGGAAAAGAACCTTTGTATCTATTTAATGTGGGTTCCTTAATGTGAGAACATTCTCTTGAAAGTGTTCTCTCTAGGGTTAGCTAGTCATGCGATAGCTCTTGTTTACAAATATCCTTACGGTGGAACAGTTGTCAAAATCTCCCCAGATGGGAAATTTTCATCCCCTTAAAGTAGGGACAGGAATATTCAGGAGGTCTAAGTATGAACTTAACCAACCAACAAACAAGATATTTATTTTAAAGAGTCAAAATGCTCTGGAGGTTTCTAAAACTAATCTTTTTCTTTCAGGAGTCTTCCACATCACCAAAACAATCTTTAGATGTGATGGGGTGTTCTGTAAATTCTGTGTCAATCGCATTTTATT
This sequence comes from Pteronotus mesoamericanus, assembly GCF_021234165.1. Lineage (NCBI taxonomy): Eukaryota > Metazoa > Chordata > Mammalia > Chiroptera > Mormoopidae > Pteronotus > Pteronotus mesoamericanus. Next base: position 10,956,183 of record NW_026555247.1, on the reverse strand, counting down.
TAAATCTGCAGAATGGCCTAGCTATTGTTAGAGACTTAAAACTAGCATGCTAAAATCCCACATTCTTCTACCTCTGCAGTTATGAGCTAAAACATATTCATCTTTGAAAAACTATTTCTTTGTTACAATATTTATGGCGCCATTTTTTTCTTTGTCAAAATTATTTTAAGCGACTTCTATAATACTAAACTTCCACTAAATGTGGCATTGCTTTAAGCCAGAAGAATGTCAACAGCAAACATATTTTAACATGAACTATAATCTATATCTCCATATAGATCACTGTTTCTAATGCAGAATTCTGCCAGAGTGCCAGCCTAAGAGAAAGGGAACCAAATCTGTTTTAAATGAAAAGGCCAAGAGTTCAAAGAGTAGCAAGCCACAGTCTAGGCATTTTACACTTTGATTCATAAAGTAACTTCCCAGTATGTTTTTGCAATACTATTCTTTCCACTGGTGCAAGGTACACTCTTCTTATCTTGAAGGCAATTATTATTTTAACTTGCAGTAAAGATTACAATCACTTAAATATCTAAAATATTTAATAAAATCTTTTTGGGGGGAAGAAGCAGGAAACTCTCAGATTGGAAGTCTATATATGTGCTCTTGTGGAGAAAGTAGAATAAGAGTGTATATTTAAAAGTATATGTTCTTTTGATTTAAAAGAACAGTGAAATAGGTTTGAGAAGAACAACCTCTGAGTTGTGCTGACTTAATAGGTCATGCAGAATCTCAAGTAATACCACTGGTAATTTGAGATAAGAAGGTGACAGCAAATGCTTTCTGGAATTTCTAGAGTATTTAAAGCATGAGAGGCAAAGAAAGAGAATGAAGGAGAGGACAGAATAAGCTCTCCAAGACATTTCTCCTAACTAAAGAATGGATGAAGAAAGGAAAATGTGTGATTATAAGATGTTAAAACATATCTACATTGAACTCCAGATGCCTGTGAGGAAAAGTTTGCATCTAACACTGAAAGACTAAATACTTTGAGACACAAAGGATGCCTCATCTTTAGAAATCAAAGCCATTGAGAGTTGGCACATTTTTATCCACATTCTCTTAAAGTAGATTCGATCTAGAGTCACAGGAACCAAAACGTATTACAAAAGCTTTAACTAAAATAGCTTTTGCTCTGATAGCAGAAGTATAGACAGGTCTTGTTGGAGAAAATAGCACAAAGGTTGGAAGATGAAAAAAAAGAAAGAAAAGTAAGATTAAAATTTTATGTGATTAATTCTGTTAATATAGGTCTACCTTTGTGTGTGCCTGTGTATGTGCATGTGAGACAGAACTTCTAATTTGTTCCCCTTTGACATATACATGTGACTGCTGTTATTGTTATATGTGTTGTCATATGTTTTAGTGTTCAGTAGGTGAAGAGCTAAATAAACATGGAGAAAATATTTTAGGCAGACATGCCAAAGACAATAGGTGGAGTGTTGTTATTTCAATATTGGTGACTTGAATAGAAGCTGGACATTTGTCCCTTATATTTATGTGGCCAACAAATGACTTTCTTTTGAACATAATTTTATCCTTTACTCTAGGGAAACGATTACTCTTCGGTGTTGGAAGACTGTGTTTTTGTCATTACATACTCTTAGACTCATACGTCTCTTTTGCCAAGTGACCACACACTAAAGGAAAAATGTAGATTAAAGCATAAGAAAGTTATTATTTGTCCATAACCTCAATACACTTGAGTGGCTTTTACATGCTACCCAGTTTTAGCAAAACCAAAGTACAGAAGTTAAGAGAAAACTTCTAACATGTATAATTATCTTTGTTTGAAATTATGCTCGTAATTATATAATTGAGGTCAAATGCTCTACATGGCTACAATGGGCAGCCATTCCATCTAAAACTGATCCAAAATCAGTTTTTTTTGTGTGTAAAAACTTTCTCTAGCCACTCTCTATAATCAAACAAGAAAGTTTTCTAATTTAATCTAGATTGTAGCATCCCAAGATAAAAATAAACTCCTTTAAATCATATTTCTGAAAGAGAACATTCTTCCTAGAGTTACACAAATGGCATCAGAATCTTGGATATTGTAGTCAGTTTGATTCAATTTATTTAGGTATTAAATATGTAGTAGTACCTAGAGTGGTACTGCTAGTTCTTTAAATTGTGACATTGTGAATATAGCAAAGTCAAGTTTCAGGAAGAGTTTAACACATAATTTTTTGAGAGCCATATACATTTTTATGCTTACTGTACAAGGTAAAATATAAGGAATGCACTGAAGGTTTTTATGACAACTTCCAGTTCCCCTTGCCAAACATAGAGAGTAAAATGTTCAATCCTGTGGCTTATTTCTAATTTACTGGATATTCTTCTGTATTTATAGATACTGGTCTTCTCCCATGGAGCCCACTCTTCTCTGAAAAACAAACTTTGCTTATCACTAACTGTAGACATGATAGAAGTTGTTCACGAGTGCTGGATAAATATGTACGGCTTGCACTTTTCTGTCATCTGAACACATGTTTCATTGGTTGTTCTATTTGCTGCAATTGTTCTCTATTGTTAGTCACTGTATTCCATGAAATAGGAAAAATTTTTTCCACAGAAATAGCCACTTTACCCTTGAAAGGGGAAAATGAAAATTAATTCCCATGTAAGGCTATTATACTCTTTCTAACCTATCTATGGCTGAAGCACCTATTACATTTCTGAGGAAAAATATGAGGTGACTCATCTTTACATAAAGAATATGGTAAGGTGGCAAGGTACAGTGGATGCCAATTGTATTGCCTCCTTCACACCCACTTCTTAAAATTCCATTCACACAGCCACATATGCATTTTATAATTCTTATGGTAGCTTGTCTACATTTTTTGACCTCATGCTTAATGATTGAGAGGTGGGCACTTGAACTTAGTATGGCTAATAGTAGCTAGGAAATTTGCAACTGAGACTGAAGAATTCAATGCTTCCTTGGGTCTCAGTTTATGTGATGAGAGGCAAGAAAACTCTCAGATTCTGGTGCTACTGACTAAAGAAGCAGACGAAACAGGTTTGTGATGAAAAGGAAGAATTTATCAAACATCATAGCAAGGCAAGAATATTAGATAATGTTTGATTGCTTCAAATATCTAGTCCCATTCCTCTCCTCAGGCTTGGAGACCCTCCAATATTTTTATGCTCTCAGTATGAATTGGTCTCATATTACTAGCAAACAAAGGAACCCAAATAAAACACTAGTTCATAAAACCTAAAAAGATAGGATGTCCTGCTTTCGAGAAAATGGGTTCCAGTAGATGCCAGATTTTAACTTCTCTGGATCTCCTTTTCCCTAACTCAGGAGATGCCCCTGACTTCCAATGAGCAGGGTGTTGGATATGCTGTCAGCATGGAGCCAAGTGTTATCCCCACAGGCTGAATTATCCACAGAGAGGCTGTGAAGGTGTTGAATGGTCCCATTAGGTCCAGTGCTTCACTCTTAGGTGGAAAATACCTAAAATACACTAATTTACAATTCTTATCAAGGTAGCTTGAGCCAAGCAGTGAAGAGAATTCCCAAAAAGAGCCCCCAGGCAATCAAAACTAAGACCTGATGGGAGAAAATCTGACATAATAAATTTCATACAAAGGTGGATGTGACAGAACCTAAGTATCACAAGCAAGTTTTACTGACAAACAGAATTATACTTTATTTTATAAAAACACTAATTTGCTTTTAGATAATGCCTTCTTGACCTTTCTAAAATTTTCTTTTCTATAGTTGCTTCTGGTTGCCTAGTTACTAGTTACTCGATACTTGGTTCTCTACAGTGCTACCCTTTAAATTTATTTACTCTGAGAAGTAGAATCCTTGTTTCTACTGTTGTAAGGTGAATCCTTGTTTTATAAGGTGAAGCCCATAGCAAAATCCCTTCAGTCCCAAGAGGCAATTGACTGTGAACTTAGAACACATGCTATGAGTGGTAATACTGACTAACACATCAAAGCAAGTGCTAACATTATGTGATTTGGGGTTGTGAATACAATCTGAGGGCTCTCTCCAAATATCTTCTTTATCCACCGATTTTATATAAAAATTCCATCATTTTATTAAAAACATTAATTAAAAATGAAAATCCAAAGAATAGGGCATGTTTTAGTACTATTTTCTATAATGCATACCTTGATGGAAATACATGATTTGAGCAAGTCTGCTGAAGAGTAAAGGGGGGAGGGTGGGCCGTAGGGGCATGGGGAATGGTAAAGTACTACCAAACAGGGAGACTGAGCTTGTGAAAAACAAATCCTTCCACCCGATTATTTTTTACCAGCTCAAAAGCTTAAATGACTCTTTTTTTATTATTTTAAATGCATGAGTGGAGATTTTGAACAAGACTATTTTTGTCTTAAATACTATATTGAAAGTTTTAGCAAACTAATAGCTAGGTGGCAATAATGTAGAAATACTGCCTCGGCTGGTGTGGCTCAGTGGATTGAGCTCCAGCCTGTGAACCAAAGGGTCACCAGTTTGATTCCCAATCAGGGCACATACCTGAGTTGCAGTCAAGGTCCCCAGTAGGAAGTACATGAGAGGCAACCACACATGAATGTTTCTCTTCCTCTCTTTCTTCCTCCATCCCCCTCTATCTAAAAATAAATAAATAAAATCTTTTCTAAAAAAAGAAATGCTGATCACTATTGTCCAAGTGACTATTTTTGTATAGGTATGATTAAAAGAGTGCATATTGTAATAAATATTATAAGTGATGCTTTTCTTGATCATTTTAATAACATAAATATAAAACCATGGTAACTTATTACAGTGTGAAATCCTTCATGAGAGAAACCCCATAACTGATCTCTGTATTTTTTTATAGTGCTTAAAAGAGAAGCTGGGAAACATCATAAACTACTAAAAATTATTTAAATAAGATATAAAGAAATCTAAAAGATCTAGTGGGCTTATTTTTAGTTGTAACTCTTCTTAATCAGAATCTCAGATCTTCTTTTCCCTAAGTCTTTTATAAAAGCGGGAGTCATGAGAAATCTTGCTACTAGTTGAAAATGCACTCTTCTTTGAAGGTCATAATATTTTTCAAGGTCAAAAAGTTAATATATGCCTTTAACTTGTACCTAACATAATGTAAAACTCAGACCACCATTTTTCAAATGTAGATATAACTATAAAGCCTTTGAACACTGAACACAATTAATCACTCACAAAATTCATGTTCTAAGGAACATAGTTTGAGATATACTGATTGAAATTCCCTACACTTTTTACCAGGATATTTACCCAGATATCTCAGCACTTTTCTTCCTTAATTTTCCAGGCTTTTGTTCTTTCTTAACTGGAACAAAAATGATCATCACCACCACTATTCCATCTCCCAGCGTGACTCCTCATGGTTGTGCTTGACCCTCATGGGGATAGAGTCTCTCCTACCTCTCTGCTCAGAAACCCAGCCTTTCAATAAACACCTTACACAAAGCTTAATTGATGTAAATGTTTTCCCACTTTAACATTAAAATGGATGTCTTTATTAGGGGTTATAATGTATAAATCTGCTTTTAATTTTAATGTTACATAGTCTCTTTTTAACCAAACATTTGTAAACATACCATAGAAATTACAAATTTGAATAACTAATATTTCACAAGGACTCCAGAATCAGTACGATTTACATCCCCTTACTCCCATCCTTTTAGGAAGCTCATTTGCAAATCTTGATTGCAAGTCTTTCCTGAGTCCAACAATATCTTCTGTACTGAAGTTATACAAGTGAAAGAGGCAGGCAACTCCTTGTTCTCAAGTAGCTTATAATGCAATAGTGGACAATTAGCAAGAAAAAAACCTTCCACTCTAAATTTTCCATCCCAAAATCTATTTCCAGAGAAGACAGCTTACATGTGAGAGTTGGTTATGTGCTGTCACTTGACTTCTGTTATTTAGAGATCTTACCATTCTCTTCAACTATCATGAGTCCTGTTCTGTAAGACCCTCTCCTACTCTCTGGCCAGGCTTATGGAAGACAGCTGCCACTTAGCTTCTCAGTGGTGTAGGCGCCTCTTGTACTCATGCATTTCTTAAGAAATTGGCAGACAGGGTACTCTCTCTTTGAACATAGTCATCAGAAGAGATTTCAGCCTTGCTTATTGAGTTTTTGAGTTTTCTTCTACCATCTTCTGCAGCAATTCTGGCTTTTCTAGTTCATGGTGAACATTACTTTCAGCAGGATTTCAAGAGCCAAAACTATCAACATGTTAGCTACAGGACTTTGTCTCCTAATTAAATATTAAGTATTAGAAAATGCTTCCATAGCCACAAACATTTCTTTATCCAATCTTCAATAATGGCCCTTTTCATCCAATATTCTCATGATCCAATCTTATAGATATCTCCAGATTCCTGCCAGTATAGCTTGGCTAAGTCATTCAGCTCTTTATTGGTACAGCAATTTTCTTTGTTTTACAGACTCATTATTTTACTTCTCAGTTCAGTATATGCTGTGCCTTCATTCTAGTACCTGAGACATGTTTGGCAAGGCAAAGACCTTTCATCATCTTTAAGCTAGTGGAAGTATAACCCTCTTGTCAAAAAGGTATAAACCATTACTGCAAGTTAAGATAGCTCACAAATATCTTGGATTTCAATGTATTCAAGTACATCAACCCAGGGGTCTGTGTTGAAAGTCTCGATTTCCAACTAGGGTCCCAACATTAACATATGACTTGTTAAGTAATCTTAGAATGATAATTTAAAAACAAAAAGAGTTATACCATCTCTAGGCAATGTGCCATGTGGAATGTGGTAGGGGGGAAAAAAAACAGTCGCAAAGCTGTAGAAAAATTCAACATCCTTTTTGCATCCATCTTGTTTGGGACTCTGTGCTTCCTGTACTTGCATGATTATTTCTTTCACCAAATTAAGGAAGTTTTCTTTCATTATTTTTTTCAAGTAGATTTCCAATGTATTGCTCTTTCTCTTCTCTTTCTGGTACCTCTATGATGTAAATGTTGGAATGCTTGAAGCTGTACCAGAGGTTGCTTACACTGTCTTCATTTTTTAGATTCTTTCTTTTATCTTGTTTTGATTGGTTGTTTTGTTGTTGTTGTTGTTGTTTTGCTTCCTTATGCTCCAAATCGTTGATTTGATTCTTGGCTTCATCCACTCTCTTATTGTTTCCCTGTAAATTGTTCTTTATTTTAATTAGTATACCCTTCATTTATGACTGGATATTTTATGCTGTTAAGGTCCTCATTAATTAAGCCCCTTGAATATCCTTATAACCAGTGTTTTGAATTCTGCATCTGACAGATTGCTTATCTACATTTTGTTTAGTTCTTTTCCTGGAGTTTTGATCTGTTCTTTGATTTGGGCCATGTTTCTTTGACCCCCAAGTTTAGCAGCTTCCCTGTGTTTGTTTCTATGTATTAGGTACAGTTTCTATGATTCCCTGTCTTAGTAGCATGGCCTAATGTAGTAGGTGTCCTATAAGGTCCCATGACACTCCAAGACATATCATAATCGAAATGCAAAATGTCAAAAATAAAGAAAAAATCTTAAAAGCAGCAAGAGAGGAACAGTTAGTTACCTACAGAGGTAGCCCCATAAGACTGTCAGCTGATTTCTCGAAAGAAACTTTGCAGGCTAGGAGGGATTGGCAAGAAACATTCAGTCATGAAAATCAGGGACATACAGCCAAGGTTGCCCTACCTAGCAAAGATATTATTTAGAATCAAAGAGCAGATAAAGAGCTTCCCAGACAGGAAAAAACTAAAGGAGTTCATCATCACCAAACCATTGTTATATGAAATGTTAAAGGGCCTTATTTAAGAAAAAAAAGATCAAAACTATAAACAATAAAATGGCAATGAATACATGTCTATCAACAATTGAGTCTAAAAAACAAATAGCAAATAAGAACAGAGACAGAATCATGGATACAGAGGTGTTTTGATGGTCACCAGATGAGAGGAAGGTATGGGGGAATAAGTGAAGAGGTAAGGGGATTAAGAGGTATACATAAGTAGTTACAGATTAGCCATGGGGATATAAACATAAGAAATGGGGTAGCCAATGAACCTATATGCATGGTCCATGGACATAAACTATGGTGTGAGGACTGACAGAGAGTGGAGGGTACTGTGTGGAGGGGGGCAAAAGGGAAAACATTAGAAAAATTGTAACATCATAATAAATAAACTATAATTTAAAAAAAAATCACTGTCCTCAAACGATGGTCAGGTTTTAATAAAACCAGAAGGAGAAAGGAAAGTTTAGAGACATCAGAGATGATTAATGATGATACACAATTTTACTGATAACAGAACCTGAATTCCAAGAGCATAAAATGTGTATGGGCAATGGGTGTAAAGGACAGTAATCAGGGAGGTGTGTGAAATTATTTCAGATTATAGGGTGTCCAGACCAAAGGAGGTGCATAAAATAGACCATGTACATCTTGAAGAGTTTGGACTTCTGGTGAAGACTTGGATTAGAGATGTGCCCAGTAGGAAAATAAATGATCCTCATAGACTAATAAGAAAAAGTGCATATTCAGTTTAAATGCAATATTCTTGAAACTGTCCCTTGACCTTTTGTCACTGTAAAGTCATTGGCTTGTAGAATGGGGTGGGGCAGGCTCAAAATCTCAGAAATCTCCTTCTGTCTTTCTCAATCTTGGTATAAACAAAGTCACGATTTACTGAAAAGCCCATGACCCAGGGAAGTCATATTTTTTTTTCCTTTCAATTTTATTTCAAGGAAGCCAATCTTAATACAACTCTTGGTTACACTGATTGCTCCTAGGTTCAAGTTGTACAAATCAAATTCTGGCCCAGGGATCCCAAACAGAGCTGGTTGAAAGGCTTCTTTTCTCTTTGGTGACTGAACTATCAATTTCTAGATTCATGTCCCATCATGTGGAAGAAGTCTATCTGCTTAAGAGAGAATGAGCAACCCACAGAGAGAGCAGAGAAGAAAGAGGCAAAGGAGATTTTACTGCATTCCAGCATTTGAATCTGGCTATCTCTAATGCCAACACTGACCACAGCTTTTATAACCAGGCCAATACCTTGTGCTTTTATTTATTACTTTAATTCTATTTGAATATATGTCAATCACAACCAAACCTACTTGACCTGTAGATATATTTAAAATAAATGCATTCAAACAATGGGGCAGTTCCAGATCATATTCTTGCGAGTTACAAGTTATAAGTAAAATGACCTTGAAAGGTCATCTAATCCATTTCTTTGCCTTCAAGCAGAATGATGCCTAAACCCTTCAAGAATGCATGTGGATTTTTAATAAATACCATCTGTTGGTGACATATGCCTTTGGGAATTGTATGTGTAAATTACAATTATGAGATACTCAAAAAACTAAAAGTCAATTATATATTTTTATTGCCTTCTCGGGAAAATGAATCATATTAAAGAATACATACTTTGTTTCTCTTTTTGAAAAGGTATTACCAATTACTTTAAAAAAAACAATTTAAAAAAAAAGCTAAAACTGCCTTAATGGGACTTCTAAAATTTTCAGCTTTTTAAAATATATTCAATTATCATAAAATTATTAGTTTTAAAATGTCTTGTCTTTGACTAATACTTGTTTTCTGCCATTATCAATGCTCTATGGAAAAAGCAACATAAGTTCATGAAAAACACACTCTTCCCAGAAGAGTAATGACATCATTTCTGACATTATCAAAGGTGCTTCCAGCAAACGTGCTCCATAAACCAGGGCAATGTTGACGTTTCTTCCATGTGAGCCAGAAACAGTGATCAATGCTCAACAGATAATACAGGATTTTCTCAAAGGTGAAGAGAGAAATGTGTTTAGGATTCTAAAAGAGTACCGCCAATAGGAGATGGAGGAAAAAGAATGAAATCTAGATCAAATCATAGCACATTAAGTAACTTACATTTTATTATTATCAGTCTATATGAAATTGTAAGTAATATTTGAAATCAGATAGAGTCTACTAAGGATTACGTATCCAGACCTGGGAAAGAGCTTCCCTCAGGCGCAAGTCTGATGTGGGTACTTACGGTGACTGTTCGCTCTGCAGTGACCAAGAAAATCGGTGGAGTCAAGCCCATTCAGGCCTTTCCCATAATGCGCACTGTCGCCTGACAGCTCTTTAAGTAAGACTTTATCAAGTCAAAAAAACGGAGACGTTAAATAAAACTTAACATCTCCATTCTGTATAATGTACAACTTATTTAGCAAATTTAAAGATATGTGTGTTTGAAAATAAGTGTATATTTATATGTGCATGTGTGTATCTGTTTGTGCATTGTGTGTATGTCTATCTCCCTGAAAAGCAGAACTACTTTTGTGAAATAGCACACTGGGAACAGTGTAACAATTTTTCTCAGGATTTTCCAGACCAGAAAGGGACTATGGCACTTAATCTGTAATAGACACCAGTCACTGGAATGACTTAGCAGGAATAAAATGTAATATTTAACTCAAATAAGAAAACCTGTTTCTTTGTACAATTTATTGTGCAATTTATATCTCTATATATAATGAAAGGAATCATATTTTCTTCAAACACTTTTCTTAACTCAGTGAACAACTTTCTCCTACTTCTGGATGAAGGTGAAGCCAAGTTACTTCAGAGTCAATTGTTCTAACACTTCAAACTTTCTTTTTCTTTTTTATAAATATGTCATTTGTTAAAGAGTTAAATATTTGGTATATTTTGAATTCTACTTTATTACACTTACTATATTAAGATATTAGCAATTTATTAGGAACTTTTAATTTAAGTATTTACCTTTATCTATATTTCCCAAAGTGAGTTCCATTAAACTCTAGTCAAAGGGGATATATGGTATAGTTTTAACAAAACATACATTTGTAGAAGGCTCCCATGAAATTATTTAAGTCCCTAAAACAGACACCCACAAGCCAGTTTATATTATTTTACTTAATTGGACATGCCAAAAATTTGCATTACTATAGAACACTCTAAGGAAAACAACACAGGTCACAGAACATGCGGATGGAAATGCCATAGAAAACCCCAAGTAAAACACCATTTCTACTGAATAAATATTAAATGACTTTTTCTATTAAGTTAACATTAAAGAAGAAAGTTAATTATTATTCACATAAATGAATTGCATGTAAAAATACTTTTCAAATGCCCTCACATATTCACATATGATTGTATAAATATTCTTTCTCACTGGATAATTGGAGAAACCCTTGGCAAAGAATGGCTGAAGAAGATGGATGGCTCTCATCTTTTTTTATTGTTGTTCTTTTTTTAAAACTTTTACTGAATGTATTGGGGTGACATTGGTTAAAAATATTACATAGGTTTTAAGTACCCAATTCTATCATTTATCATCTGTATAGCGTATTTTGTTTATCACCCAAAGTCAAGTCTCCTGTCATCCTTTAGCCCTGTTTACGCTCTTCTACCTCCCCCAACTCCCTTCCCTCTGGTAATCACCACACTGTTGTCTGTGTCTATGTGGCTTTTTTTAAATCCCATTCATTTTTTTTACCCAGCCCCCCAATCCCTGTCCAACCCCTTAGACAGCCGCCAGTCTTCCTCTGTATCTATGTGTCTGTTTTTATTTTGTTAGTTTACTCTGTTCATTAGATTCTACTGATGAGTAGTGAAATCATACGATATTTCTCTTCCTCTGCCTGGCCTATGAGTCTCATTTTTTATGCCCCACCTCACGTCTCTAGCTCCACGTGCCCTGCCGCTGTTGTGTGTGTATTCTGTGCATCATTCCTGATACACTTATTGCAAAGAATTCTCAGGCTTAACATCTTCAGCTGTCCTAAATTCAGTGTCTGTGAGGAGCTTTTTCATTAGTTTAACTTAAGACCAGTAGGAAGAGAACAGAATGGAACCCTAGGGAACGCTGAGCTGGATTTCAGGTGAGACGCTTCGCAGCCGCCACTGAGGCAGCACCAACCAGCTTCTAATCACCTAAGGCTGGAAATCCGGCCTGCCTGACCACGGAGACAAAATACAAGCTAGCGCTTCTTGTTTTAAACAGACTTTAAGTGCGTCTCTTTTTCTGACCGTTTTTCTAAAGTATTTCCCGGCTCTGTCCGGACTTTTCGATAGTCTGAGTATATTACAGATATATGCCACACTTTCATCTTCATCCTTGTGTTCTTCTTACCAGATTTTAACTATAAAGTTTCTAACTATCTGATCATCTGAGAGCACACTGTACAACAAAAGGCCTCACCAAATATTGCACCTTTGACTTCTTATCAGTTCCTTTGTGATTGCATGCCTTTTGTATTTCATTGTTTTGTTGTTGTTCAATACAGTTGTCTTCATTTTCCTGCCACCAATTTCCCCTGCCTAACTTCCCCCGCCCCCGACTATTTCTAAGTAAATCATTTCATCTTCACTAACTTTTGCAATTTTTAAAGCTCACCCATCAAACTTTTACTTAAACCTTGGGATTATCAGCAATATAAAATTTGACTCAATGAGGAAATAAGTAATAATCATCTCAAAAGAAGGGGAAATATCTCACAACAGAACCCAAAAGCTTCAAAGTTAATTTTCAGGTTCTGCATTACTCCATTGTTTCATATTTGTTAGGCTAGATAAACTCTTCCAAAAGATAGAAGAGTAAAGACAGATAAACAATGGATCAATAAATAATAATCATAAAAATTACTTCACTATATTCTACAGGTACATAAATTATATCCTGAGTGTAGTTCTGTTTGATTGGTTCAGATATTCAGTGCTTTGCTAAGAAAATGATCTGTTAGGTTCAAGTATCATAAGGGGCTAGGTGACAATGGACAGTTTTCTAATCAGAAACAGCATCCATAATCCAAGCCTGCCTTCTCATAATTGTCCATTTTGAGCTGGTTTCCTGGATGACAGAAGATGAATGGAAACCCACAAAATATTTTTAAAAATCCACTGTAATAAACAACTCACTGAGTCAATAATGTCATCTTCGTACATATTTACAGAGATTTTATTCAGTCAAATGGAACATTTCCAAATTGTTTGCATTGCCTCAAACCCAATGGAATTTGTACTTGTAAATTTAGTTTCCTAATAAGCAATTTCTCTTTCTTCAAGAAAGGTCAAGTGTAGCCTCTCCTTCAGAAACATATTCATGGCCTGCTCCCTGCCTTCAGTAAGTGTTAGAACTGCTCAGGAGGCCTCCACTGACATGCTCCTTCGCTCTTCTTATCCAACTCTGGAAAAGGCACTTCCATGTACCCTACATTTAATTTCTGCAATGGCATTTAACAATAATATCAACATGACTCAATGACATTATCTGTTTGTTAAGTCTTGCCCAGAATAAAGTGCTTTCTAGATGGCAAGACTGGGTATTTTCCTTCTGTGTTTTAGGCACGTGTATTCTACAGGAAGGTTTCTCCAAATAATTGGAAAATAAGCTATATATTACACTCCTACATAAAGTTTAATATGATCATAAATAGAAATGAATACATCGTTTTAGTTTGCAATGTCAGAATAATCAACTCTGAGCCTCCACACACATATCTGATTGACTAAATATACGCTATTAATAATTTGTATGGGGGAGGGCACTTTTCTACCTCTCTAATACAATGCAAGGGCCTCAGGGGTTTTAGATAAGCCAATACATTTGGGTACATTCTGATTTCCAGTATACCTAGGACAATGTTGACACTGTCTGAGCCTACCGGGCAGTTTTCCATTCCCAGGCTGGGCCTGGATACAGAGATTCCTCACCGACAGCCTCAAAGCCTAAGCTGTTATCAGGCCACTGGCATCCCTGTGTGATATCAGAGCCCTATCAGCCCCTTGAGAGCCTGCATGGGAGCACATCCCAGGTACCCCGCACACCCTTAATATTGTGACCAGGGTCCAGGGCAGGGGACCCTTAGAACTCCTCCACTCTAAGAACTAACTTTACTCACCCATTTGCCTCTTGCAGGGCGCTTGTCTAACTCTCCTCAAAGTGAATTTTCTCCTGGGAAGAAAAAGTAGAATAAGGACAATTTACCTTTAGTTCTATGACACTTGCCTCTCTTTGCTGAAGTCCAACTAAGAAAGGAGATGCTAACACAGATAGTTTCTTTTTTTTTTTTTTTTCAATTAGCTCAGTTGTTAAGCATCCTTCAGAGGAAAAGATTAGTCAGCCATGTCAGCAAGAACAAGGAATCACTGAAGCGAACATGATAAGCAGCAATTCAAGAACACACCTGGGAAGAGTCAGTCTTAGCTCACGGTTTTCAAGTGTTATAGTCCCTGTGCAGTGCAGACACTATTGTGAAGACGGATGCATCAGGGTGTCTTCACTGCATTAGGTCAACACTCAAATAACCTATTTCCTATGATTCAAGTTCCAGATTCATCTGAAAATCTTTTGCACTGTAGCTTGGCTTTCCATGTAGTTCTGCCAATAAGGCAAAATTAACAGGCTTGTCTGCTTGCTTATTTCAGCCTGCAAGGTACTTGTTTTTTTTTCTTGTTATAAAGCAAGAAATTAGTATTCTGGTTTTTTTAAATTAGTCTCAGGAGTTCTGATAATATGTATCTTTAGCTAGAGAAATTGATTTCCTGTGCATGAACTGACGTTCTGTGGAAGGTGCAAGGCCAAATTGGGGTCGTGGTGCTGGAGACAGCCCCAGGAGTCCGCCCGGAGACTGCCTCACAGCCTCTTCTAGGGCTACCGGGCGCTCTCCTTTTCTCTCTTCGGCGCTCTGAATCCACACAGAGGTCTCAGCAGCGATCTGCTGAATGACTGAAGGGTTTCCATGGAAGTTTTCTCATTTTACAGGTTGAAGAACAAGCCAAAGAGTTTCAGTGAGTTGTTTAAGGTCACAATGCTAATAACCCACCAAGCCACAATACACTCAAAAAAGTGAGTTTTACTATTTATTATGAAAAATATGTCATTCAAAACACATATAAACTATAATAGCTTACGGTTATGTAATTCAGGTGCAAGTTATTATTCTAAATATTTACATAATTAACTTGTTTACTCCTATGGTGTAGTTAGTACACTTCATGAAGTTAGTACAAATGATTTTCCCATTTTGCAGTTGAGGAAAATATGTAAACATCAGAGAAATTATATAAGCTGCCCCAGGTCACACAGGTAGGAAGTGGCAGAACTGGGAATCGAACCCAGTACTCCTGCTCCCCAAATCTATGCACTTACCTTATGTGATACTGTGAATATATGGACATACTTTGCCTGGTTGGATACCATACACTCTTAAATGAAATGAGCAAATATATAGTGAAAGACTTTTTAAGTTCTCATAGTTCACTTTGTGTGCCCTGGAATAATTTCTAACATATCTATGCCCATTTGTGACTAAAAAAGAGGATTTGACAACATTTTCCATAAACAGTGGAGCATTATGGGGGTGCTTACTTGGCTTCGGCTGCACCCACTCCTGTGACTGCATCGGCCTTTCTAGCAGACACATCACACTGATAATTTACATTAATCTCCTATTTAGACAAAACCTGCAAGACTATTTCACATATACTACAACTGCCAGGCCTCCTGAATCTTGTCTTCATGCAATTATTTTATTCCCTAAATGTAAAACTTTACATCATCTCTGTTAATTTAATCTTATTAATTTCAATCATTTTTCCTTATAGAGATCTTTCTAAAAATACTAATTTTAATGTAATATATTCACTATGAATCACCTGAAAATTTGATATGCATTATACTTATTACTGAAAATATCTAACTGGGTTAGAACAAAAAAGAGAGTTCTGAATTATACGAGTATACCTTTATATGTCACCTCTAGTTTATTAATCCATTAATCAGCACTATTAGGCTATGATAATTCAACCAACTAGATTTTTCTTAATATTCCTGTGGACTTATTGCTCAAAAGACTATCTTGAAACACTGGATAAAATACTCTGCCCAGATGAGATATAATTTATCTGCTCCATTATCTATAATTAAATAAATGATCTAGTACCCTTCTTTCTTTCTTTTTTTTTTTTGTAAATACATGTTGGTTTTGCATGATCACTGTTTTTTTAAACAAACCCCAAATATTTGCTTCATATCCATGCTTTTCTCCAACTTCCCAATAAGGAAGTTTTTGCTTGCCAGGAAAGATCCGGCCAAATGTCTGTACAGGATGTTTCCCAGAGAAGTCATTGTAGATTTTTGAACTTACACATTAGCTGTGCGGTAGTATGAAGATGGAGTAGAAAAGAGCAAAGCTTTGAATTACCTTTATTTAATATACCATGAAATGTGTTTAATTATAAAGGCCTTGACAAGGCATATTAAGTAGCGTAAGTCTCCTGTGTTGAACAATTTTAAGGCACACTTTAATATACTTTGCAAGGAAGAGGTCATATTTTAAAGTCTTACATCTACTTTTTATGTGAATCTATCATGTACGCAAAGGAAGAATACTCCAGTTAATTTTGTTTCTTGAAGTCATTTCATTCAAAACCACAGTTGGAAGTTTCATTATTTCAAATAAGCATTAGCAATTAACAGTATAAAAAAAAAATAGCAAGAATGAGAAGTTTCTGTTCTGTCCAGCAATCAGAAGCAGTTGTTCTATCAAAAGGAACTGAAAGGGGTTTTCTCTGACCTGACCACCAGTTTCATTTGCAGTTCATTGTCCCAAATCTCTTGTTCTAAAAAGCGTTCACAGAGCAAACACCTTAGCAGCTTGTTCTGTCACCTCTCTTGCACTTTGTCCAATAAATTGGGTCAATATACTTCCTATTCTCAGCCTTTTCTTCTGACTCAACAGGATGCTGGCATCATTCCAAACCCGCTGGGTCCCAACCCTGGTTTCATATAAATTTTTTTTTTTAAATCAATGATAGAAAAAATGTTTCTGAATAGCTCAGCTGACATAGCCATAGGCAGGAGCTGGCTGATGCTTTTCAGTATTATCCACATGACCAGTCAGACACAGACTTTGTTATTTCGCAGCTCACCCTGCCAAACCAAGTCGCTCAATTGTTGCAATCAGTGCTAGCGCTTCAGGGTAAAAATAAATAAATAACATGTGGACTAGAACGTCCTAGCTGGAGCTGTGAATACACAGAGAACAACAGTATAGGTAGATTCAGCCTGCCAGGGTTTAAATTGGCTTATCAATTCCTGATTTTTTTTTTTTTTTTTTTGCTTTTTTTGTTTGTTTGTTTACGCTTTGTCAGTCAACAGATGGTGGCCCATGAAATTACTTCTTTGAAACGGAGCTTGCTTCAGGTGATACTTTTCTTTCTAAAAGAAAATCTACTGACTATTGGATGAGAGCACCCAGCACAAGCTACTGCAAGTCAGGCAAAAGGGAAGGGTTATATACTAAATAAAAAGGAGCGATTCCTTTCTTTGAAGTATACGAACTCCTAAAAGGTTTAGAAGCAACCTTCCCATGCAGTAGTCTAGAGATGGTATAATTCATCTGAAAAGCCTCATTCAGAATGGGAAAAATAGAAGTATAAACCTATCCAACTTGGCATGAAAAACATAAATGGTTTTGAATAACTGAAAGCAAGCAGACTTCACCATATTGCAGCCAAAATTCAAACAGCATGCTGGCTCCTGCTATGCTGAAAAGCAGTCTAGGGCATTATCTCATGTGTCATTCTTTCTACTTTTCTTTAAGAAAACTATAGCAAAAAGATTGGTGTTGTAAAGATGAATGCCAGATATGAGCACCATGAAGAATGAGTAGGCATATATTTAAAACGTTGGAGAGGCAGATAGTTAGAAGAAAATAAACCTAGTCATAATTTGAAATTGTCTTTCCTCTGTTTGTGCCAAGTACAGGCTTTGTCATCCATTACAGTAGCAGGAGACAGTTCAATGAGTAGCCGAAGAGATGGGAAGGAAGGGCTATTGCAATAGGCATTTCCATTTCTATCTATATTAAAAAGAACAGCATCATTTTTTTAAAAGCCTCACTGGAGATATGTTTTTTTTATTGATTTTAGAGAGAGAGGAAAGGGAGATGAGAGAGAGAGAGACAGAGAGAAACATCGATGTGAGAGAGAAACATTGACTAGTGGCCTCCCATACATGCCCCAGGCGGGTTTGAACCCACAACCTAGGTATGTGCCCTGACCGGAATCAAACCTGAAACCTTTTGGTGGACAGGATGACACTCCAACCAACTGAGCCACCTGGCCAGGGCAAAAAGAGCATCATTTTAATAAACGGAGAAAATACCTGTTTTCACCAGAAATGCTAGAATTTCACAGCTTTGCTTCACTATTTTAACTCTCCCAAATTAGCTCTCATTGCCTATCATTACTCTGCAGCATAACCTAGCTTTTGCACAAAATATACAGGTATTTCCCTCATGCATAATGCCCAAATTATAGTCACAATTTTATAACAGTTCAAATCATGCAATGAAGTAGGATTTTATTTATAAACAGAAATCCATGTTAGCTTCACAAGATAGGAAGAAAAATATAAAAACAACTGGAAAAGAAATAAAAATTGATGGATTGTCACTGGGATGCAGACTGTTTCAAGTAAAAGGTTAATTGCATCAGCAGAAAAAGTATAATCAGAGCAGAGATAACAGTAATCAAACAAAAGCAGGTAATGGGAACAAAGTTTATTTAAAGCAATGGAAAACTGTATAGCCCTTGGGACAACTAGCACCTAAAGACCTGTTATATTGAAGGAGACCAGATGAGAGAATGCATGGCCAATAAATTCCAGTTTGATTAAGGTTATAAGTATCTTGGTGAGGAGAAAGAAAATGATGCTCTACTGAATGTGGAAGGAAAAATCATTGATTGTGATCATTTTTGAGACTGTCAAGTGCTCTGGGCTTGACATACACTTTGTCATACTTTCTTTCTCTTAAATGTCAATATTCTTCCCCACTCCCACTTTCTATGAGTGCTTCCTATACAAAAAGTGATATGGCTCATTTCAGAAAGGTAAACAGACACTTGGGTATAGGAAGGTCCATTTTGAGTGGTAAAATAAGCTGGGTTTTCTTTTTTTAATAAAAGACTTGCCTCAATTATTTCCTGAGATGAAATTACCGCAATTATACTACCTCTGGAGAGAGAGTGAGCCTTATCCACCTGGTCCTCACAAGGGCGGCAACGCCACTCTGATCACTCCCTGCAGTGGGTTGATCCAAGTTTGTGTCCCCGTGCATAGATGTGTCCTGGTGCATGACCAAATCACGGATGAGATTTTTCAAGCTTCACAGGCCTACACACAATTGCACCCTAAGAATGTGATTGCTCTATAGGTTGATAATCTCATCTAGGGTTATAATTCGCTCCATCATTTCTAATTATTGTATTTTTGCCATGTGTAATGAGCTCCAGTGTATAATGCCCACCCACATTTTTGGCCCAAACTTTCAGGAAAAAAAAATTTTTGTTTTAATTTTTTTAATTCAATTGTTTATTTATTTATATTTGGAAACAAACCAATGATTGTATGCAGGGATCTTACTTTGCATACAGATATCATTATTGCTCTCTAGAGTTATGCTTTTAACACATAAGCATAAATAAAATAATTAAAAACATTTATGTAGGTACAGAATTAGTACTACCCATGTATTCCCTCAAAAGTTTGGGCAAAAAAGTGTGCATTATACATTGCAAAATATGCATAGCTTCATTACATTCTATGTTCACCATCATTCCAATATGAGAAGCCATCTGAAAACTGAGGTTCAAGAAGGGAAAAAGACCATTAAGAAATTCATATTCACTAAGGCTTATTTTTGTATTTTTAAAAGTTTGAATTTATAAACTTAATGAATTCTAATGAATTTTTCTTGTTTGTAGCTTATGTGTTGGTTTCTTTACATAAGCAATGCCAAGTAAAACAAATGTGGAAAATATTAATTATTAATTTAAAGACTTTTTTCCTTATCTGACCTATCAAAAAAGTCACCATATAAAAGAAACTATACTATAGTTCTTCATTACTGTCAATGTCATACTTCTATCATCATCTAATTTTATTGAGCATTTGTAAGAAGGTCTATTACATGGGGTCATACAACTTTAGATTGGATGGTTTTATCAGGTTTGGAAAAATATATTGAAATGAATGAATTAATTCCTGATCAGTCCATGAAGCTTTGGGTTTTCTGCCATGTACATAGTTTCCTGTGAACCCATCTTTCTTATTCTAAAGCTTCTGCCCTTTCAATTCTACCTTCAAGTAGCTGAAATATCTCCTATCACTGAACTGCAGCAATAGTATTTAACCAGATGGGTGAATTGACATTTCTTGATTTTGTACTAATATTTCCATCAAAGCAGCATGTTGGCCTCTGGGATGATTTAGACACAGATGTTGTATTTCTACACTGTTTTTCCTCTGTGGTTATTTGATATGAGCTGCAAACCAGATAACAATTGATCTGAGTCAAATAACTAAGTTATGTATCAAATATGCATTGTTGTAGATTTCTGTTGATCTATCCAGGTCCTTGAAGAGAAAAGAGTATGTTAGTGAGCGCTCTGTGTTAATGCAGATGTGCTGAGAAGATAGGATCAGTATATAAAAGATTTATTTGAGGAGAGAGCATGATGACTGTGAAAGGAGAAAGAAAAGAAAAGAAGAATAATTGGGTTGAAGGAGTTTTTAACTGCAGCAGAGTTCGAAGAAAGTTTTAGCCAGGTTGACTGGGACATCCCAAGTCAAAGTCACCCATTAGAAAAGTACTATGTCTCATAGGAAGTGGCTGTCTTAGTATCCCCACTATGCTGAGTCATTGGCTGTGAGCAGCCCACCAAGGAAGCGTAGTCTCAGGGCAAGCATTCTGTGGGATGCTAGGGATATCAGTAAATTATGTTTTCCTAGCAGGAAGTCTGCTAGATATGTCTTCATGGCCACCAAATAAATGTATCTTTGCACCATTTCAATCTGGCTCAAATAAAAGGATTGACTAAATCACTGACTTCGGTCCATTTAAAACATGGGTGATATAAAGACTTGTAATGAAAATTAATTTTTTTCATAAACTTTTACTAAGTACTTACCAAATTTTAGGAACCCCTCCACCTGTTGTGGCATCTGAAATATTGTGATTAAAACACAATACCAGTCTCAAGAAAACTGCAAGTGCAGTGTTACTTTAAAAATAAATTTACTTCACAAACAAAAGTTTAAGCCTCTTGATAGCAAATAAAACAAGAGCTGATAATATGATAGTGGTAGAAATATTTTAAAAATACTCCCCAGCCCTGGCTGCATGGCTCAGTTGGTTGAAGCATCATTCCATGCACCAGGGTTTTCAGTTTGATTCCCAGTCCAGGCACATACCTAGGTTGTGGGTTCAATCTCATTTGGGGTGGATACGGGAGGCAAACAATTGATATTTGTCTCTCACATCAATATTTCTCTCTCTCTCTCTCTCTTTCTCTCTCTCTCTTCCCCCTTCCTCTTTCTCTGAAAACCAATGGAAACATTTCCTTGGGTGAAGATTAAAAAATAAAAATATAAAGAAATAAATAAATGCTTATCAAATAAAATAAAATACTCCCCAAATCATTTAAAATAATAAATCATAATTGTAAAAGAAGACAAACAAAACAAAACTATGGACAATATACTGAAAAGACTAGGCACAAGGAATTGCCATGAATTTCAGGACAGATATGAATGTGGACAAGCTATCAACAGTTGTGTGCTCTGCATAGAGTAACAACTATGCAGATGGAACACTGAGGAATGGAAGAGTGATACTCACTTATCCTACAAGCCGTGAAGACCAAATTTTACTCTGAAATAATTACAACCCAAATGAGATTACCCTATGGAATCCAAGAGTAAAGAATCTAGGAAGAGCCTAAATGTCCTTGCAAGATACAAGTTTCACAGAGAGCAAATGTGGCTTACGAATGTAAGACTATCAAATAGAGCTTTGTCAGGGTAAGCCCTTGAGAAATACAGAGCAAGTGATCGTTTTTAGAAGTGTAAAGCCTTATTCTCAGGGAATACTACTTGAAGTAGATCCTAAAGTCAGTGGAACAGAAACACTGAGTTAAAAAGAAAGAGAAGTTTCAGATATGGGGATGAAGCACCCAAAGGAAGTAAATCCTAGAAAGTAGTATACAGGCAAAATTACAAAATTAAGTCTGATAGCACTACCTTGGAAAGCAAGGCCTACATAATTGAAGACTAAAAGCACACAGCTGAAGAAGAAAATACTTCTGATTTGTACCTATAAAAAACAGAAAAGCAACGACACAGAAGTCATATTTTGAGTATTTCATATCATTGGACAACAGAAAGGAAAATCTCAATGCAAAGAGCTCTCCACAAGAACATCCTTCTAATAGCCTAAGAAAATCCACAATGTTGACATATTGGGGTGTGGGGGCAGTATGATGTAAACCATAAATAGTCATTAATAAGAAAAATGATTAAAATTAACATAATGACATTTCAATAGACCAAGAGAATACACTAGAAAAATCTGTCAATAAAGTAAATGAAAATGAGCTAAAAGATGTTAAGAAAATTAAGAAAGCAATTGCAGCTTTAGAAAAAAGCACACATCTTAATTGAAAAAAATCAAAAATTATATGATGACATCAAGATATAAAACTAACAGAACTCAGAATCAAGATGGCAGAGGAATGAATGAAAGTCACACTGACCTCCTCCCAGGACCAATCTGGAATTACAACTAAATTGTGGAGAAATCACCTGGAACAAACAGCTGAACAAGAGCGAGAGGGGAGCCTGATAACCTTGGACAGACAGAAGAATCAGCTTTAGCACAACCTAACTGGTAAGGAGTGCAGAAGAGACTCGAGAAGGTGGGTGGGGTGCCCACAGGTGGCAACCCCAGAAGGATATTGAAACAGCTAGTTGGATCCCCCTGAGAAGAGCGGGGTCTAAACCATAAGCAGGGATCTCCAGCCTATAGCACCAGAGCCCAAAAAGTACACAGATAACAGCCAGCTGCGAAAAGCGTCAGGGTTGCTCTCTGCCAGAGACAGGAAGCTGGAGATGCAAAGAGCCTTTTAAAGGGCCAACTGATAAATTTTAATTTGCAGCCACTTACCCTGGACTTCAGCAAAGGTGGGAGCAGAGTGGGCTAGAGATGCCGGAGGAGAGACTGGGGGAAGAGGCTTTAGGGAGAGAACTGAGAGAGTAGCTGGCGGGATCCCAGTGCTGACTCATTCGCCATATGGCAGCAGCCATCCTGCTCAGGCAGACCATGCCCCAGAGTGGCAGCAGCTTGAGAGGACCCAATAACCTCGCTCCCAGGAGGGACTCTGCCCCGCCCTGTTGGGTCTCTAAGCTGGCCTGCTAAGTGCAGTGACTAAATTAACAACTGAAGGAGACAGCCGGAGACAGCCATAGACAGTAGATTCCTGGAAGTCTTGAACAGACTGCCTAAGATCACACAGAGTCAACGTCTGACAACATCAGAGGCAGATCCAGAAAGAAAAAAAAACAAACAAACCGGGGGTCTCCTGCCATAGAAGTTCACACCACAAAGTCAGGAAATCAAGACAGACCAATTTAAGAAGCAGAAGCAAAAAAAAAGTAGTCTCACAAATAATGGGAAGACAAAGAAACACCCCCCAGTCAAAGGGAAAGGAGGAATCCCCAGAAAGAGAACTAAATGAAATAGAGGCAAGGAAACTATCAGATACTGAGTTCAAAACAACGGTTCTAAGGAAGCTCAATGAGGTCAGTGAGCTCAGAGAAAACTACAAAAAACTGCAGAGAAACAACGAGGAACTTACTGCAAACTATATCAAAATGAAAAAGGACATAGAAACTATCAATAAGAGGCGAGAGGATGAAGAATACAATATCTGAACAGAAGAACACAGTAGAAGGAATCCAAAGCAGGCTAGATGGAGCAGAGGATCCAATCAGAGAGCTAGAGGGTAAGGTAGAAGAAAGCTCCCAGAAAGAGCAAGAAAATGAAAAAAGACTCAAAAAGAATAAAGAGGCATTGAGAGAAATGCAGGACAACCTGAAACATAATAATATCCGTATAATAGAGATACCAGAAGGAGAAGAAGAGGAAGGGATAGAGAACATGTTTGAAAAAGTAATGATAGGAAACTTCCCTAATTTGAGGAGAAAGAAAGTCACACAAGTCCAGGGAGCACAGAGGGTTCCATTCAAGAGAAATCCAATGAGGCCCACTCCAAGACACATCATCATTAAAACGGTAAATATCAAAGACAAACAGAGAATCCTAAAGGCAACAACGGAGAAAGAGGTAGTAATTTATAAGGGAGCCCCTGTACGGCTAGCAGCTGACTTCTCAACAGAAACACTACAAGCCAGAAGGGAATGGCAAGATATATTCCAAATAATGAAAAGCAAAGGCCTGCAACCAAGACTGCTCTACCCAGAAAG
Source organism: Pteronotus mesoamericanus (assembly GCF_021234165.1). Taxonomy (NCBI): domain Eukaryota; kingdom Metazoa; phylum Chordata; class Mammalia; order Chiroptera; family Mormoopidae; genus Pteronotus; species Pteronotus mesoamericanus. The sequence continues at coordinate 10,931,871 of NW_026555247.1, read as the reverse complement.
GCTCTCAATTAAAATGGAAGGCAAAATAAGGAGTTTCCCAGACAAAAGAAGGCTAAAAGAATATACCTCCACCAAACCAGTGCGGCAAAAAATGCCAAAGGGACTGCTCAAAGAAGATGAAGAAAAAGAGTCTATGAATATATACTTCCTTTCACAGTCACCAATACTTGATATTACCAATATTTTTCATACTTATTAATCTGACTGTGAAAAAGACGTGTTATTTTAATTTTTACTTTATTATTTGTTGAAACTAAACCTGTTTCTGTCCATTTGTTGCCTATTTCTATTATTTTAAAAAAGCTTTAAATGACTTTTTAGTATTCTTTATCCATTTTTTGATTAAATATTTGTAGAATTTTCTCCCTAAAAAAAAACTATTAATTTTTTTTATATGTGTTGCAAATACTTTCCCATTCTATTACTTCTCTTTTAACTTTTTACATGTATATAACTATATAGTCTTAAATGTTTAATATGGTCATATTGTCAATATCTTACTTTATAGATTCTGGGTTTGAATATGTTACTTCAGGGTAAGAAAAATATTAGTTTGTATTTTCTCCTAAAACTTCTTAGATTTTACATATTGATTTTTAACTTACCTGAGTGTTTTTTGTATAATGTGTGAAAAAGGGCTCTATATTTGTTTTATTTCAAGTAATTGTGGTCCATGCACCTTATTTGTTGAATAAGGCTTATTTCCCCATTGATTTGAAATGTCAGTTTAATCATATGTTACATTGTTAGAGAGATATATACATTTGTTTCTACAATATTCATTTTATTTCATTGGTCTACTTGATTATTTCTGTGGTGGTGTCATGTGGTTTTAATTGCTGAGATTTTATAATGGATTTAAATTTTTAAATATTTTATAATGGATGTTGACATTTAAAAAATAAATAAATAAAATCAATCTGCACTTAAAAAGATAGAAAGAAAGAAGGAACTCCTACCTTTTGCAACAACATGGATGGAACTGGAGAATATTATGCTAAGTGAAATAAGCCAGTAGGTGAAAGACTAATACCATATGATCTCACCTATAAGTGGAATCTATTCAACAAATAAACTAACAAACAAAATAAACCACAGGCATGGAAACATGGAGCAGACTGAAAGTGACCAGAGGGGATGGGGAAGGAGGATAATGGTGAAAAGAAGGGGAAGGGACTAAACAAAGAACATGTATGAATGACCTATGGACAAGGACAACAGAGTGGGAATTGTCTGTGGGAGCAGGGGGTGGGATGGGTGGAGGAGGGAAAAGTGGCAAAAAATGAGACAACTGTAATAGAATAAACATGATTTAAAAATTTAAAAAAACAAATAAAACCAACAGGTAAAATTCTTTAAAAAAAAACCAACAGAACTCAAGAAAAAACTTGAAATAAAAACTGAAATACAATAGTGAATACATACCAAAGAATGTACAAAAGCCAATACAAGGTGAAAAGAAAATCTATAAAAATTTAAACAGAAATTTAAAAATTTTCAGAATAACTACTGAGCATAGTCATTAGTCCACCTGATCAGGAAGTCTGGCCAGGGAACTTGGTCAGCCATGAAGATGATCCCAGGGCTCAGCTCAGGCAGAGAGAAAAGCCAGAAGCCTCATCAGCTGCTGAGCATACCCTATAGCTCCATCTCATCAGGGGGCTCAAAGAGCACAGCCTACAGTACCTGCTGTAGCCTATGGCCCTATTCTTCACCAAGGCAGGAAGCCAGCCAGTGACTCCACCCTAACATGCAGCATAGCATGTGGCCAGGTTCAAGGAACCAGGAGAAAATCATTACCTAAAAGTGGAGTATAGCCAGCAGGTGCTGAACCATAGAACCCAGCCTGTGGTCTGATCACATAGTCTGAGGCCATGCCCAGCCAAAAAACCCCAACCCTGCCTGAACACGTAGCCCAGACAGCAGACATCTGCTCTGATATTTCATCACTTTTGCCGTATTTCATTCACTAGAAGTCAAATCATTCAGCCCAGCCCACACTCAAAAGAAGAATTAAGTTCTACCTTTTGAAAGGACTACCAAAAAATTTGAGGACACATTTCTAAAACATTATAAATACCAACAGTTGTTTTTCTGGAAACAGACTATTTGATTTTAAAATTAATATGGAAAAATAAATAAGCAATAACATCTAGAAAATAATGTTTTAAGATTTTATTTATTTATTTTTAGAGAGAAGGAAAGGGATGGAGAAAGAGAGGGAAAGAAACATAGATGTGTGGTTGCCTCTTGCGTGCCCCCTACTGGGGACCTGGCCTGCAACCCAGGCATGTGCCCTGACTGGGAACAGAATAAGTGACCCTTTGGTTCGCAGGCTGGCATTCAATCCACTGAGCCACACTACCCAGGGATAGAAAATAATTTTTAAAATATCATAATATAAAGGATATTTCTGTACCATATGTTATCACATTACTGTTTCTATAATTTAATAATGTAATAACATAAACTAGTGTAAAAAATTAAAAGCCCAAAATATACTCAAGTACATTTGGAAATGTACTAAATAATATCCATATCATATTATAAATGAAAAAGTGGACTTTTAATAAATGGTAATCAGAAAACTGGGGGTGAGGGAATCACTGGAAGGAGAAACAAGCAACTGATTTTTTAAAAATTCTATACAGAAAAGTAAGGGGTCTAGTAAAGAAGACACACAGAGAAGCAAGTTTTCACTGAAAATGTGTTGATATATAGCATTAATTTTGGAGCATGTTTCATGTATTTAATAATAAAACAATAAATTAGATCAAGGAAACTCTATCTTAGAAGCTACAGATATATTTAAACAAATGAATTTAAGTTTATTACTTTCACGAGAAAAATCTAAAACATGGGACATTGCTCAGGACAACTAATCTTATTTTTACACAATGATAAGAAGGAAAAAATAGGTAGAAGGTATAAATTCAACTAACAAAAAGTTTGTGATCCAAATGACAACCAGATATAATATATGGATTTTGTTTGAATTTTGAGTTGAACAAAACAACTTTTAAAGTCAAAACAAAAATTTTCTTGAAACAATGAGAAACATCTGCCTCTAGACTGGACAATAGATGAAACCAATTGTGTCTGTGAAGATCCTTGTAGGGAAAAAAGATGGCCCCCAAAAATAAGTCACTGAGATATAATAGGGAAGAGAGATTTAAAAAGTGTGGCCTGGGTTGAGAGATAAAATCGAGAAATGGTGATGCATCCCAGTGCTAGCAACTCTGGACAATGGGTATCACCTTTAGGTTAAAAAGGACACAGGGAGAGAGTGAACACCAAAATCCAAGACGCGTAACTGTAAGGCAAAACCTCCACTTTGAGAGAGCTGTCACTGCAGGTAAGGAACCATACCCAGGCAGGCAGCCCAGCAGGAAGAACCAGGGGAATAAATACCTGAGCCCTCTGAACATACAGTCCTCCAAAACTGGGAACCAGGAGATGAGGAAGCTAGTTTAACAACGCCATTTCTGGGAGTAAAATTTCCCACCAGGCAGAGCAGGGTGGAGAAAGACTGAGAACAAATGTGAAGGGGCAAAGAATATCCAGTAGATCAAAGAAATAGTGTTAAATGTATCAGGTGAGCTAATGACATTAAGGTTATGCAAGAAAAGGCTCCTAATTTTAGGGAGATTCAAATTAATTCAAGCAAATGTTAAAATATATAAATCTATACCGACTACTGAAAATTAAAGGTATTCTTGTTGCTGTTTTTGTTTGTCTCATCATTAAGGATGAAATAGGCACTGTGTTATGCTGCTGATGAAACAGAAAATTGTCACAGTCTTGGTGGAAAGCTATTTGGTAATATGTATCAAGAAGTATAAAAATGTTTATAGGCTATGCTTCTCCAATCTAAAAAAATAAGTTGCTATCAAAACAAACGTACTCACAAAAACAATCCTTCATGGCTGGAGAATTTTGAAAGATACATTGTAAAAAAACTTAAAATTAAATGACAGGAAAATATCACCTAATATTAAGTAGTAGTTTCAAATTAAATGTAGAAAGACTTTTAATGACTTGGGAAAATGCTCCATAGCCCTTAGGCTCTTTCAAGTCATAATGAGACAGCCCTAAAATTTTTGTTGCTGTGCTAACCAATTTAGTTTAATCAATATAGAATATTCCACAAGTCCCTGTTTCATAACCAAATACCCATCGGGTTATCCCTGAGATTATTTCTCTGTGCCCTTAGAATACAAATCACCTCCACTCAACTCTTTTACAAAAAGTTGTATTTTTATTTATATAAATAATAAATTGTGTTTCTCCTTTAAAAAAATCAGAAAAACACCTAGTACACCAAGCATAAGAGGAAAGCCTCATTTACCACCATCCAAGTTCCCATTCTGTTTCTCAGAGGAAAATAACGGGTGTATCCTTCCAGTCTACTTTCCATAAAGTCACTATATATGAGACCTAACTATAGACACATGTATAATTATAAATACATACACGGACAGAATCTATCACCATGTAAATTGCTTTCAGTGTTGAAGGTCTTCACCAATTTTTATGCCATCAAAAGGGTTTGCTCGCATCCTGGCCAAAAATAGTTCTTAGCAACTACTTCAAATTTTATCAATCTTATGGAAGAAAAAAATCCCTTTGTTTTTTCATTTGCACTTACATGTGTAATAATATTTGTCAATTATTTTTATATCTTTAATAATAAATAGCCTTTTCATATCCATTATCTATTTTTCTATTTCATTGTTTATCTTTTTCCTTTTAATACATAGTAGCTCTTTATATTTATACAATTTATCCATTATCTGTTGATGTATTGCCAATATAGTCTCCTCTTCATATTTTTAAATCTACTTTACTGATGATATGTCTTTTTTGTAGTAAAAGTTTTAAATTTTTTATGAGCTTAAATTTGCTAGTCATTTGTTAAGGCATTTAGGATTTGTATTTTTTTATGAAGAAATTTTATCCCTGTTATTTTAAAAAATGATTGCATTATTATCTCTTAGTATTTTATCGTTGATTTATACATTATATTTTTCAACTGCTTATATGTAGTTCCTAGAAAAATATCCATTTTTTATTTCTCTATTTTTGCCACACAATATGTCCATTATTTTAGAGTTTTAATCACTTCAAAAGTGATAAATAAAACTTCATTTTCCATACATGTATTTATATTTAGCTAGATCAGACTTGCCAATAATCTATTTTATTGTCCTTGTCAAAGAATAGCTTTTATTTTTACGACTCAGGACTATTTCATTAATTCTTTCCTTTATTTTTATTAATTCTTCCATTCTATTATTTTTTTCTTATTTTCCTGGAACCTTAATTTATGTGTTAATTTATTCTCTTTTCATTTTTTTATTTTCAAGAACATATATATATATGATTTACATGATGTATTTAAAGTTTTATCTTTCTTCTGAATAAAATTTAAACTTAATTACAAAATCCTTCTGCCAAATACATCTGCATTTATTTTTAAATTTAATCTTTACTGTACTTTTTTTCCATTACCATTTAGTCTCTTTATACCCCTTGCCCCCAGAACTCACCACACTGTTGTCCATGTCCATGAGCCCTTTCTCCTTTTTGCTCAATCCCTCTACCCCCTAAGGTCCCCACCCCCCACTAGCTGTCATCTGTTCTCCATCTATGAGTCTGTCTCTGTTTTGCTTGTTAGTTCAGTTTGTTCATTAGATTCCACATAAGAGTGCAATCATATGCTATTTGTCTTTCTCTGACTGACTTATTTCACTTAGCATGATGTTTTCCAGGGCTATACATACTGTTGCAAAGGGTAAAATTTTCTTCTTTTTAATGGCTAAGGAGACTTCCATTGTGCAAATGTCCCATAATTGTTTTATCCAGTTATCTATTGATGGACACTAGGGTTGCTTCTGTATCTTGGTTATTGTAAGTAAAGCTTCAATGAACATACAGGTGCTTATATTCTTTCAAATTAGTGTTTTGGGTTCCTTTGGATATATGCCCAAAAGTGGGATCGCTGGGTCAAAAAGCATATCCACTTTTAATTTTTTGTTGTATCTCCACACTGCTGTCCACAGTGGCTGCACCAGTCTGCATTCCCACCAACAGTGCAAAAAGTCCCCCTTTCTCCACATCCTCGCCAGCACTTATTTGTTGATTTTTTGATGATAGCCACTCTGACAAGTGTAAGAAGGTATCTCATTACGGATTTAATTGGCACTTCTCTGATGATTAGTGACCTTGATCATCTTCTCATAAGTCTATTGCCCATTTTTATGTCCCCTTTGGAGAAGTGTCTATTCGGGTCCTTTGCTGATTTTTTAATTGGGTTGTTTGATTTTTTGCTGTTGACTTTTGTAAGCACTTTATAAATTTTGGATATTAACCCCGTATCAGATGTATCAGTGAATATGTTCTCTCACTCTATGGTTTGTCTTTTATTTTGTTGATGATTTCCTTTGCTGTGCAAAAACTTTTAGTTTGATGAAGTCCCATTTGTTTATTTTTTCTTTTGTTTCCCTTGCCTGGGGAGATATATCCAATAAAAAATTTCTATGAGCAATGTCCAAGATTTTGCTGCCTATGTTTTCTTCTAGGATTTTATGAATTTGGGTCTAACAGTTAAGTCTTTGACCCATTTTGAATTTATTTTTGTGTGTGGTGTAATAAGATGGTCTAGTTTCATTTTCCTACAGGTGTCTGTTCAGTTTTCCCAACACCAACTATTAAATAAACTATCTTTAGCCCATTGTATGTGCTTGCTTCCTCTGTCAAATATTAAGTGACTATAAAGGTGTGCGTTTATTTCTGGGCTCTCTATTCTGTTTCATTGACCTATGTGTCTGTTTTTATGCTAGTACCAGGCCGTTTTGATTACTATGACCTTACAGCATAATTTGATATTAAGTAGCATGATTTCTCCAACTTTGTACTTCTTTCTCAGGATCCTGTTGCTATGCTAGGCTTTCTGTGGTCCCATATAAATTTTTGAAATATTTGTTCTAATTCTGTGAAATATGTCATTGGAATCTTGATAGGAATTGTGTTCAATCTATAGATTGCTTTGGGTAGTAAAGAAATAGTAATAATATTAATTTTTCCCATCCATGAATGTGGTATGTGCTTCTGTTTCTTCAGTGTCTTATAATTTTCCAAGTACAGGTCTTTTATGTCCTTGGTTATGTTTATTCTAAGGTATTTTGCTCTTTTTTAAGCAGTTGTGAGTGGGATTGTTTTCTTAATTTCCCTTGCTGTTAGTTCATTATTGGCATATAACAATGCAACTGATTTCTGGATATTAATTTTGTATCCTGCTACTTAGTTGAATTAATTTATCAGTTCCAATTTCATGTCACTTCTTTCTGGACTCAAATGTTTCTGTTGAGTAATCAGATGCCAGTCTAATTGGTGCTCCTTTGCAGGTAACCCCCCATTTTTCTCCTGTGGCTTTTGGGATACTCTTCTTGTCTTGAAGACTTGTTATTTTAATTATGATGTGTCTCAGTGTAGGCCTCTTTGGGTCCAACTTGTATGGGACTCTCTGAGCTTCCTGGATTTGTGTGACTTTTTTCTTCACCAGATTAGGGATGTTTTCGGTCATTATTTCTTCTCGATTCTTTGCTCACTCTCTGCTCCTCCTGGTGTTCCTATGATGGGGATGTTGTTACACTTCACGTTGTCCAAAATGTATCTTAAGGTCTCCTCATTTTTTTTTATTCTTTTTTTCCTTTTGCCTCTCTGCCTGGGTGTTTTTTTCTATCTTGTCTCCCAAAATATTGATTTTTACCTTCTGCTTCATCTAACCTACTGTTTATTCTTTCCATTATTTTATTTATTTCAGATATTGCATTCTTTATTTCTGACTGGTCCTTTTTTATAGTTTCTGTGTCTTTATTCATGCTGTTGAGTACCCTTATAATCATTACTCTAAACTCTCTATCTGATAAATTGCTTGCCTCCATTTTTCTAGTCCTTCTGGAAAAATCACTTGTTCTTTCAGTTAGGGTCTGTTTCCTTGTCTTCCCATTTTGGCTGTTTTGTATTTTCCACCGTAGTTGTTAAACTAATCAGCCATTGAACTGATCTGTCATTAATCTAATCAAAGTGTGATCAGCATCCTGGCTTTAAGCACTACAGGGTGGGGCAAAATAATTCCTGCCAGCAGGGACATCACTACCCCTCAGGCTGATGCCATTCACAGGGGAGTGCTCAGCCTGAGAGTAATGGTTCCTGCAATATGAGGGAAGACTCAGCAAAGAGATCCTGGTTCATTCAGTTTTCTCCCTAAAGCCACCAACTCTCGACTCTCCTTACGTGTCTCTAGTTTACTATGTCCTTCCTTTGCCACCGTCCAGTGTAAGTGGCTACAAATGAAATTTTGTGCTTTGGCCCTGTAAGGGGCTCTCTGTGCCCCCAGCCATCTCTCCCTGTCAGACAGAAACCCTGCTGCTTTTCACAGCTGGGTGTTTTCTGGGTTCTTCTCTGGGTCTGGTGCCATAGGCTGGGGAGCCCAGATTGGGGTTTAGACTCCACGCTTCTCAGGGGGAACCCCTCGGCCACTGAAATATCCCCCTGGAACGTCAGCTACCACCCACAAGAGCCCAGCCAGTCCTCTCGCACTTCTTCCACTCTCCCTATCAGTCACGTTGTACTCAAGTGTTTTCTAATATTTGTCTATGGCTGTAAGTGTTCTCTCCAGCTAGTGTTTAGCTGGTTGTTCTGGATTTTTCTACAATTTAATTGTAATTCCAGATCGGTCCTGGGAGGAAGTTAGTGTTGTTTCTTCTTAACTTCTCTACCACCTTGGATCCTGTATATCGACCTCTACGTTAATAATAGAAAATTTCAAAGTATTTAAATTTATCTTCATGATTAATATACCTAGTTTTCTCTAATTTAGTTTTGTGCTTTCTATTTCTTGTTCTTTCTTTCCACTATATTTTAATTTTTCCTTTGTAATTTTTAAGGTAAATGTCTTGTTTTTTAAATATGTTGTTTGCATTTTCAAAATATTTAATTTCAATGTCCCTAATTAAGAATATCAATAATTTAAGAGCATATCCTGACTTCTATGTAGCATAAGAAAATTACCAAAGTTTTTTAAAATTCTACTTCTACCTTTCCATGCTTCCATTTGTTGTTATAATCTGTACTTAAACTTTCATTATCATTCCAAATTATTTTGTAATGATTTTGTCATAATAATTTTGTAATTTTCCATCAATTTTTCTTAGAACCCCTTACAAATTCTTTGTTAAAATATTTATTTACTTGTACCTCACTTACCTTGAGTATGATTTTAATGTGTTCATTAGTTATTTATTATCAGACTAGAATAAATGCTAGCTTTTTACTCTTTCCCATTTCTAAAAACAAGTTTCCATATTTTGCTGTTAATCTATTTATCACCTTTTCATTGTTTTAACCTCTTTTCCCGTTCCTCTGCATTCTATGAGACATCTTTTTTCCATTTTAATCATTTTTAATTGTTATTATTACTGTTGTCCCAATTTTTCTCTTTGCCCTCCTCCATTCATCCCACTTCCCTGCCCCCACAGTCAATTCCCACACTGGGTCATGCGTACATGTTCTTTGACTAGTCCCTTCCTCATCCTTCCACCATTATCCCCCCTTTCCCACCCCTCTGGTCACTGTCAGTTTGTTTTGTTTCCATGCCTCTGGTTCTGTTTTGCTCATTAGTTTATTTTGTTCATTAGTTTCCTCTTGAGGGTGAGATCATATGGTATTTGTCTTTCATCAACTGGCTTATTTCACTTAGTGTAATATTCTCCAGTTCCATCCATGCTGTCAAAAAAAGGTACAAGCACCTTTTTCTTTCTGCTGCATAGTATTCCACTGTGTAAATGTACCACAGCTTTTTGATCCACCCATTTACTGATAGGCACTTAGGGTGTTTCCAGCACTTGGCTATTATAAATAATGCTGTTATGAACATAGGGGTGCAAAAGTTCTTTTGAAGTGGTGTTTCAGGATTCTTTTTTTTTTTTTTAATTAATTTATTTACTTTTTAAATACATTTGTCTCTGCCTTCGCCCCCCTCTTTCCCTTGCCCCTTCCCACCTTCCCTCCCTCAGCTCTTCCCCTTTGGTTTTGTCCATGAATCCTTGCTATATGTTCCTTGACTTTCCCCTTCTCTTCCCTTTCCCTGCCCCCCCCCCCTTCCCTCTTGTCTCTGTTGATTTCTTTTCCTTTCAGTGTTGCTGGTCATATTTGCCTTGCTTCTTTGCATTGTTGGTTAGGTTCCGCTTATAGGTGAGATCATATGGTATTTGTCTTTCGCCCCCTGGCTTATTTCGCTTAGCATGATGCTCTCCAGTTCCATCCATGCTGTTGCGAAGTTTAGTACTTCTTTTTTTCTTTCTGCTGCGTAGTATTCCATTGTGTATATGTACCATAATTTTTTGATCCAATCATCTACTGATGGGCATTTAGGTTGCTTCCAACACTTGGCTATTGTAAATTGTGCTGCTATGAACATCACATAAATCAAAGAAAAGACAAAAACCACATGATCATCTCGATAGATGCAGAAAAAGCATTTGACAAGGTACAGCACCCATTTATGATCAAAACACTCAGCAAAATGGGAATAAATGGGGCATTCCTCAACGTAATAAAGGCCATGTATGAAAAACCTACAGCCAATATCATACTCAACAGGCAAAAACTGAAAGCTTTCCCACTAAGATCGGGAACACGACAAGGATGTCCGCTCTCACCGCTTCTTTTCAACATCGTATTGGAAGTCCTAGCCACAGCGGTCAGACAAGAGAAAGAGATAAAAGGCATCCAAATAGGAAAGGAGGAAGTAAAACTATCATTGTTTGCAGATGACATGATAGTGTACATAGAGAACCCTGTAGACTCTACCAAAAAACTCCTCAACCTAATAAGTGAATTTGGCAAAACTGCAGGATACAAAGTCAACATTCAGAAATCAAAGGCGTTTTTGTACACCAGCAATGCAATAGAAGAAGGAGAAATCAGGAAAAATATACCATTCGATATAGCACGAAAAAAGATAAAGTACCTAGGGATAAATTTAACCAAGGATTCTTAGGGTATAATACCAACAGCAGAATCACTGGGTCAAAGGGTAGTTCCATTTTTAGTTTTTTGAGGAAATTCCATATTGTTTTCCACAGTGGCTGCACAAGTCTTCATCCACCAACAGTGCACTAGGGTCCCCTTCTCTCCACAACCTCACCTGCTCTTGCTGTTTGTTGATTTGTTTATAATGGCTGTTCTGACCTGTGTGAAGTGGTATCTCATTGTGGTTTTAATTTGCACCTCTCTGATGACTGGTGATGTTGAGCATCTTTTCATATATCTATGGGCCACCTGTATGTTCTCCCTGGAGAAGTGTCTGTTCAAGTCCTTTGCCCATTTTTTTTATTGGATGGTTTGTTTTCCTGATGTTGAGTCATATGAGTTCTTTATATATTTTAGTGATCAAACCCTTGTCCAAGGTATCATTGGCAAATATGTGCTTCCATATGGTCAGTTCCCTTTTCCTTTTGATGACATTTTCTTTAGCCATGCAGAGCTTTTTAATTTGTTAAAGTCCCATCTGTTTATTATTTCCTTTATTTTCCTTGCCCTAGGAGATAAATCAGCAAAAATATTGCTATGTGGGATATCTGAAATTTCCCTGCCTGTATTTTCTTCTAGGATTTTTTTTGGTGTCACTACTTATATTTAAGTCTTTTAAACATTTTCAGTTTATTCTGGTGTATGGTGTAAGTTGGTGGTCTAGTTCCATTTTTTGCACGTAGCTGTCCAGATTTCCCAACATCATTTGCTGAAGAGGCTATTTTTACTCCATTGTATGCTCATGCTCCCTTTGTCAAATATTAATTGATCACAGAGACTTGGGTTTATTTCTGGGTTCTTTATTCTGTTCCACTGACCTATGTGTCTGTTCTTATGCCAGTACCAGATTGTTTATTTTGTGTGGGGTTTTTTTTTTTTGTTTTTTTTTAAGATTTTATTTATTTATTTTTAGACAGAGGAGAAGGGATGGAGAAAGAGAGGGAAAGAAACATCAATGTGTGGTTGCCTCTCATATGCCCTTTACTGGGGACCTGGCCCACAACCCAGGCATGTGCCCTGACTGGGAATCAAACTGATGACCCTTTGATTCGCAGGTCAGCATTCAATCCACTGAGCCATACCAGCCATGGCCAGGCTGTTTTGATTACAGTGGTCTTGCAGTATAGTTTGATATCAGCTATTGTGATCCCTCTTACTTTGTTCTTCTTTCTCAAGATTGCTGAGGCTATTCAGGGTCATTTTTATTCCATATAAATTGTTGAAATATTCATTCTAGTTCTGTGAAATACACCATTGGTATTTTAATGGGAATTGCATTAAATCTATAGATTGCTTTGGGTAGTATAGACATTTTAATCATGTTAATTCTTCCAATCCATGAACACAGTGCACAATTCCATTTATTTGTATCTTTCTCAATTTCTTCCTTCAGTGTTCTATAGCTTTCTGAGTACAGGTCTTCTATCTCCTTGGTTAATTTATTCCTAGGTACTTTATTTTTCCTCTTTCTATAGTAAAGGATTTTTCCCCCAGTTTCTGTTTCTGATATTTTATTAGTGGTGCACAAAAATGCCTTCAGTTTCTGTATACTGACTTTGTGTCCCACTATTTCACCAAATTCACTTGTTAGGTTGAGTAGTTTTTTTAGTGGAGACAATAGGGTTTTCTATGTACACTATCTTGTCATCTGCTAATAATGACAGTTTTATTTCCTCCCTTCCAATTTGGATGCCTTTTATTTATTTTCCTTATCTGATTGCTGTGGCTAAAACTTCCAGTACTATGTTGAATAAGAGCAGTAGAAGTGGATACCTTTGACTCCTTCCTGATCTTAAGGAGAAAGCTTTTAGTTTTTGTCCATTTAGTATAATGTTGGCTGTAGGTTTGTCATATATATGGCTTTTATTATGTTGAAGTATGCTCCTTCTATTTCTACTTTGCTGAGTGTTTTTATCATAAATGGGTTCTATATTTTATCAAATACTTTTTCAGCATCTATTGATATAATCATGTAATTTTTGTCCTTCATATTGTTTAAGTGATTGTATTAGATTATTGATTTGCAAATACTGTACCATCCTTGTACCCTGGGATGAATCCCCCTTGATCATGGCGTATGATCTTTTTAATGTATCGCTGGATCCAGGTTGCCGATATTTTGTTGAGGATTTTAACATCTATGTTCATCAGAGATATTGGCCTGTAGTTTTCTTTCTTTGTTGTATCTTTACCTGATTTTGGAATTAGGATGACACTGGCTTCATAAAAAGAATTTGGGAGGCTTCCTTCTTCTTGAATATTTAGGAATAGTTTGAGAAAAAGAGGGGTTAGCTCTTCTCTAAATATTTGGTAAAATTCATCTGTGATGCTGTCTGGTCCAGGGCTTTTGTGCGCCAAGAATTATTTGATGCTACTTCAATTTCACTAGTTGTTATTGGTCTATTTAAGCTTTCTGCTTCTTCTTGATTCAGTTTTGGAAGATAGTATGTTTCTAGAAATTTGACTATTTTGCCCAGGTTGTCCAATTTCTTGTCATATATTGTTCATAGTAATATCTTACAGTCTTTTGTATTTCTGTGATATCAGTAGTAACTTCTCGTCTTTCATTTCTGATTTTATTTCTTTGGATCCTCTCTTTTTCTTGATGAATCTGGTTACAGGTTTGTTGATTTTGTTTATTTTTTCAAAGAACAAGTTCCTGGATTTATTGATCCTTTGAATTGTTCTTTTAGTCTCTATGTCATTTAATTCTGTTCTGATCTTGACCATTTCCTTCCTTCTACTTGCTCTGGGCTTTGCTTGTTGCTTTTCCTTTAGTTCTTGTAGGAGTAGGGCTATATTGTTTATTAGGAAATATCTTAAATCTTTTATGTAATTCTTGACCTTCTTCCATGTCAGTCTTCTTTACTTTGTCTCAAACAGGTAAAAATTTTATTTCTGTTTTTAATACGTTTTATAACATTTATATTTATTGTACCTAACAACCTTTATATTACTTCATGTCTTTTGGCCTATGTATTTTTTAATCTTTATTATTTCATGACATCTTTTTTTCTTTGTCATGTACACAACATTCTATGAAGTTTAATTGTGCTCAAAAGTTTATACTGACTAACACTTCAATAAAATAGGTATTTTTACTATTAGGTATTATTTATCCTTTCTTTTTGATGCCAAATGTCTTCATTAGCTCCACATTGTTTTATAGTTTTCTTTGTATTTGCCAGATGGTGATAATTCTATATGGGCATCTATTTTTAAACAAAACAGAGAACTGTATGATATAGGAAACCTCTTATTCTCCAGTTGAATGCCATTGATTTCCTCTCATTTGACCTATACTTTGAAAGTTAGTTGATTACTTTTTTTTTTCCAGTTATCTAGAAGCCTAAGGAATATGGACAAAGAATTGTGGTCAGTGGGAAATACTGCCTTTCAGTATTTCTATAAATATAAAAATATAAAAATATCTTATGCTACACACCAGATCCAGTATCCTGGTGTTATAACCAACTGACTCAAGAAAGAATTTCTGTGTTTCTAAAAAAAAAAAAAATTTTCTGTGGTCATTCACCCTTTACCACTACACTCCACCCAAGCTCAGGCTTTCTGTAATATCTACCTTCAGTTTCCTTGGTTCCCTTCAAATGGTTGCCATCAACCACACCTGAGCCCTGAAGTTTTGGGCAAATGCTCTTTTTTTCTCAAAGTACTGGAGTACACTTTTAAGTTTATGTGTAATCTAGTTCCATGTTTCTTTGTTTTTTCCACTACAGGTAACCACTTCTTAGACTCATATGAACACACTTAGAATAAAGATCAAATGTCTTTTATCTCCATTGTGCCCATATATTGCTACACATAAACATTGTTCAGTATTTGCTTGTTTCCTTGCCTTCATAAAACTGACAGATTTATTTATTTTTTAATTTTTTTAAAATTTTGATTTCTTTTCTTAATTTATTTTTTCAAATACATTTGAAAATACATTTGTCCATGAGTCCTTGCTATATGTTCCTTGACTTTCCCCTTCCCTTCCTTTTCCCCTGCCCCTGCTCCCGCCTTCCCTTTTGTCTCTGTTAGTTTCTTTTCCTTTCAGTGTTGTTGGTCTTATTTTCCTTGCATCTTTGAATTGTTGGTTAAGTTCCACTTATAGGTGAGATCATATGGTATTTGTCTTTCACCCCCTGGCTTATTTCACTTAGCATAATGCTCTCTAGTCCCATCCATGCTGTTGCAAAGTTTAATAGTTCTTTTTTTTTTCTTTCTGCTGCGTAGTGTTCCTTTGTGTAAATATATCATACTTTTTTGATCCAATCATCTACTGATGGACATTTAGGTTGCTTCCAACACTTGGCTATTGTAAATTGTGCTGCTATGAACATTGGGGTGCATAGGTTCTTTTGAAAAGGAGCCCTTATCACTGCAAGCAGTCTAGTGTTTGGGACCCTCATTTCAAATGAACCTCCTTACTGATGATCATGGAGGTTCATCCATGGAATACAGGTAACTATATTACAAAACACCAGTGAAAGAAAGAACATGACATCCATGAATCAATACAAACTCCAACTCTGTCCTATCCCAGCAAGGAATATCTGTATTTCACTCTACCTCATTGCAGGTGATAAAAAAGTAAGGGATGAGTGATGAATCTGTTATCAGTTGTAACATGATCTTAAAAAGAGAAGTAAGTATGGGAGGTGGGTCAGACTTGAGACCTGTTCAGGGTGCAAAAACACCTTTCATTATGAGCCATTTGGTCCATAAAATCTAGTCCAGCTCTGGCCAGTCAAACTTTCTGCAAAGATGGACATAGTCTACATCTGTATATTTGATCAATTAACCCTTAGCCACATGTGACTATAAAGCACTTCAAATATGACAAAATGTCTGCGAAACTATATTTTCAAATCTTAATTTTAGTTCAGTTTAACTTAGTCACACATATTGTACAGCATACACCTAGTAAAAACATTAATTTGTCTTTAAAATTCCTCCCCTAACTCCAATCTCCTAGTTTTCCCAAGAACCACTGGGAGTTTATTTCAAGGAGATGTTGAAACAAATATCACCTTTCTTACATTTTTCCTTAATATATCACATTAGATTTTAAAGGACCTTTTATATTAGGTCTAGAAGGTTAAAGGGAGCATCTCACCCTTCCCTCCAGAAACTATGAGCCTTGTCTCAGAGCTAAGCTGCATTTACTGTCAAATAAGCTGGAAAACTCATGGACCCTTATAAACTTGACAAGGACTTTAGGAAAGGACTAGGCTCTTTTGCCTAAAGAGGAATTTCTTCCCCTTCTAGAGTCACTTCATGGAAGAGTTCTAAAGAGTCTACCATCAATGATCTTGGAAGTCCTCACCTTCCTCCTCAGAAACTAGCAAGATCTGTCCTCATAAAAACCAACTCCTAAACCTCATCGGGTTTTTTAAGTTTGAGGCATTTTACTATAGCAGATATTCAACTTATAATCTCACTGGGTCTATAAAATAGTGCCTTTTATTGCATCTTATCATATTTTTCTTATGAGTTTAAAAAAAATAACTTTTGCCTAATGACCTATTTTATGCACAGCATGTGGTTAAAATTAAAGTAATATTGTTCATTCTACATACAAACTATTTTTCATCTTGGGAAAAACATTGATTACTCCCAGAGAACACGGCTGCACAATCGTTATTACTTCACCATTTCACAGATGAAGAGTGGGAGGAGGAACTGAATAAAGAATAAATGAAAAATATTTGTGAGTTGCCCTAGCCAGAACCAAAGTTAAACTTTTAAGGTCTGTGATTTTTCATTTCAACCTCAGACTGTCCTCTCTCTATTTAAAGTTATAACCATAAATCACCCTCAATTAAGTGTGAGTGTATTTTACATAATAAATCTAAATTCATGCCAGCAGTTTCCCCAAGAAGAAAGAAACAAAGAAAGGAAACTTAAGACTTTGTTGTTAGCCATATAACTGTTTGTTATTATGCTGTTAATGTCTTCAAATATTTTATTGACTGGTTCCATGGGAGGGACTCAGATGTAGATATTTGTGAAGCAAGGGAATTGCTACTCCTTCCCCCACCCTGATTTAATAACCTGGAAAATGTGAAACCATACAGTCTGTGATTTAGAAATCATCTACACTCAAAAATGGCTGCTTCTGCTCCCAAATCTCTATTACCTACAGAGCTTGCCTTATCACTGCAAAGATAACTATACTTGGTGTGTGATTGGTGGGAATGTTTCTTTTGAGAAACATCTTTGAAGATTTTATTCCAGAGTAAAATCTCAGTTATAAATATCCTCTCCATGTGGTTCCACCGACCCCAAATTCTTTTCTTCCTAAATATACTTATATCAGAAATCCCTTCTCTTGTCACAAGACCTAAAATTCTGCCAAATGGAGTTGCATTTTAGTTTAGAATAATTATTTCAAAATCCAAATATCTTTGAAAATATTCTAGATCTGTTCCTTCAACAATACTTCATCAAGCAGTTAGAGAAGTTAGGCTTCTAATTTGGGGGGGGGCTACATCAAAACAGTTATATACAACCAAGCAGACCTATATAACATGCCAAATACAGGCTAGTGGTCCTTATATCTTAGTGTATGTAACATCAACTTCTAGAAATTGGTAGAAATGCATTTTTTGGCCCCTCCCCAGATATTCTAAATCAGTAATTTGAGAAAGTTACAGAAATTTGCATTCAAACAAGTTTTTTTCCAGGTAATTCTGATGCATGTTGCTCAATTCCTGGAACTATTGTTCCCGTAGAGGTGTGCAGAGAGCAATCTCCCTCCTATGCAGGGCCCTGTGCATCCCCCTTTTTGATAAGGGCTTAGGTCATTTGAATACATGGAACATTGGGGATCATGGGGGAAAGGCTAAAATGGAAAGACAGATGAATACTTGAAAATGACTCAGTGCCAAAGGCATACTTTGTCAGCTCAAAATTTCATCAAAGTTTGGCTCTGCACCTAGGAGAGAAGCAACCTCCATTTTCTCCTTTTTTCTCCTTCTCCTGCTCATCTTCTACAACAGTCCTACACTCAGGACCTCAAATCTATTTTTACATTTGTCCAATATTACATGGACAAAATCATTTTCATATGCTGCCGTGGAAATCCATCTATTTTTAACATTACTTCAATAAAAAAACATAACAGGTACAAACAAGGAAGCACACTCCTTCCCTAAGACAGAAGTTAAATGTATAATGACAAGAAAACCAGTCAGACAAGGTTCCAAGATAAAAGTAAAACAACTCTATGTTGTCAAGAACGAGCATATTAATTGATTATATTGTCTCTCAAAAAAATTACAGTGATCAGGAGGATCATATTAAGGAATGATTGCCACTTTCAAAGGTTTCCCAAAACTCTGTATTATAGTTGGTTTTTAGAATGTTTTAGTTAAAGTGCACTAATTTTTTAAAATATAATATAGCTCATAATAAGAGAAGTACAAAAATATTCTAAAGCCAGTTAGAAATGAACTTTGGATTAATCACCTGCTTCTCTCCATGAGGACAAACTGTGATGCCCTTATCCCCTCATTATATAAAATGTGGCACTCAGACTTGCAGCTTCAGCATCACCCAGGAACTTGTCAGGAATGAAGAATTACAGGCCCCACCCCACACCAAATGTATCCAAATCTACATTTCAACATGGTTTCTGTTGACTCGCTGTGCACATCAGCCTTTGAGAAGCCCTGTATTATCTCACACCAGGACTTGCCTCTGAGGGAAATCAGAGCCCTTCTGTTGTGGATACTCTCTGATGTTGGTGATATTAAGTACCTTGAGTCTGGGTCTGAAATATTCATAGAGATTATGAGTTTAGAATCAATTTTCAGAAATAAGTCCATTTTTATAAATACATTTCTATAAAAAATTATATTATCAACATTTTGATCCCTACTAAGGATTCTATAAAACAAGGCTAAAGCTCTCAATTTGGTAGATAAAGTCAGAGTCTCTTAAAATAGGGAGTAGTTTCAAGGATCATACCAGTTAAGGTTTTATATATGTCTTCAAAAACAACACAATACTGTAAAATAAATGCTTGTTCCACCATTATTTGGTAAGTAATCTTAATTAGACTATTTGATGTTTGGTCACTTTGAATAAAAATGCAGAAGAGAGAAAAAAATGCAGAAGAGAAAACTTATATTGAGCATCCATAAAGCCCTCTAAATTTCTTTGGTTATGAAACCCAAAAGCACACTTTAATTCTTTACTTCATGATTCTCCAACTCAAACGCCCAAAGCACTCATTAAAGACATCAACAAAATTATGAAAACAAAATAAAATGGAGGAGAAAAAGAAAAAATGGATGAGGGTTCATTCAGTATTGATATTTGTCAATTTCTCTTTTTAACTTAAAGTACTTATTTTGTGTAGTCATTGGAATCCTAGAATTTAGGCTCCAGGCCCTTGAAACTGGGTCTTGATTTCTGGTAACAATCCTGTGATAAATGAAGTTATCAGTTTACCATGGGTCAAAGAGTTCTGTCCTTTGATGAACCCTTCACTTTAATCCTTAACTTTAACATCAGCCTATACCAAAGCCAATCATCTTGAAAACATGCGCAGAATTTTTTAAAACAACATGCAAAATAGTAGGTAGATGAACACAAAGCCATCAGCATAATCAAACTATTTAAAGCACATTCATTAAATGAATTTGTGATGTATGTGATGAAAAAGGCTTTTTTATTCACAATAATAAAACATTATACAATTTTGATGACCCAATTTTTGCTCATTTAAATTATTTTATCTTTAATTTACCCTGATTTACTGATTTCTTATTGCTAACTTTGCATTATTCCAATTTATGACAGTCTGAATTTTTCTCGTCATTTTTATACAATTTCATTCATTGTAAAGGTCTTAACATTTTGATATTTCCCAATCGACTACCAGTAGGTGAAGGTAATCAGCTTCTCATGAACAGGACTTTGTGCTACAATTAGTATAAAAAGGCCATACATTCAGCAGAAAAATGTTGCTGCTGAATGAAGAATACATACCCTTACTTTTACAAATAAAAGGAGATAGATATTTGTGATTTGGCTTATATAATGATAACTATATAATTGCATATATTTACATTGGCTAATAGATGGAGGGTAAATAAAGCTAGATATGTAAACAGAAAAATATATAGCTTGATTTTATAGGACTATGCTTTTGTTAGCAGTTGAGAGCTTAGCTACCTTTGTACATACACAGATATTTACAACCATATGCAGCGTGTGTAGAGTTTCTCAATGTCTATCAAGTACCTTAACGCTATCAAAGTATTCCAGTGATAATGAAACTCAAGGCTCAAAGGACAGTGAGAATATTATTCCATATAATGTATTATGCATCAATAGTTTCGGGCAGGCAGATTCTACCAGCCTCTCAGGCCACCACAGCAGATTCAGTGAAAAGAATATTAACTGATTCAAGAAATGGAAAAACATAAAGAAGAAAGAGAAGGCAAAGGGAGGTAAAAATATACACCCTTCTCTCTCTCTCTCTCTCTCTCTCTCTCTGAATCTCTGGCCATCTTTTTATATCCACCTTGAGGTCCATAGATTTCCTCTGTGGACCCTGCTCCTGCTCTCCATCCTCCAAATCTTCATCTGAC
Source organism: Pteronotus mesoamericanus (assembly GCF_021234165.1). NCBI lineage: Eukaryota > Metazoa > Chordata > Mammalia > Chiroptera > Mormoopidae > Pteronotus > Pteronotus mesoamericanus. The sequence goes on along the minus strand of NW_026555247.1, from coordinate 10,911,166 downwards.
TCTTTGCCTTTACTTGTCAAATTAGAGCTTTTAATTCAAATGAATCCATTATTACAACCACACTCTAATTCCAACCCTAATTAATATGCTTATCCCACAGCCTTGACATTAATTCTACCTGAGTAATTATTTTTTCTACTAGAAAAACTGCTCTGTCACAGCAGCAAATTTTAAAGAAGAAAATTTGCTGAAGTCCCTTTGCCCTGTAATAGCCTCTACTTGTCATTTTAAAAAAGATAAATTAGGTTCATTATTACAAAATAGTTGCTATTGCCAATCTTTTTAATACCAAAACTACACCCTGATCTTTAAAATCCCCTTTTATTGATTACCCTCATTCCATATTATACTGGAACGACATATTTTAGACAGTTTAAAACACTTTCTTATCATTGCACAAGAAATAAAACAATTTCAATTGATGTTTACTAGGAGATATGTGCTTCATTTCTTGTGTACCATACAAAAAATTAACGTACGCTTACTATCAAGCAGATTACACAAATTTGCATGTAAATTTTAAAAATTTACTTTTTTAAAATGTAATGCCAAAAAGGTTGAAGCAGCACAGAGAGAAGTTTATTCAACTTCCTTGTTTTCAAAAGCAGTACAGATCACCAGCCTTGCAAAATTTTTCCTGTTGAGTTTAAACATACCACATGCTCACGTTTTAATATGTGGATTTTTAAATACAAAGGACGACTTGTCCCTGAATATCAGGAATTTACCTGCTTAATTAAACTGTCCCAAAAGTTATGTAAAGATACTGTAGTATTTTTCTCCTGGTTTTGCTACTCCCTTGCATACAAGCCTTGTATTCTGAAGGTCTCTTCCTATTTGCATCCTGCCTCTGACTTACAGTTTGTTCAGAAGTTTCAATACAGGTACATATCCTAAAAGGTATGTGTGTACATCTGCTCACCTTTTTTACTGCTGTTGTTTAATAATGACACAAGTCATATTTATTAAAAAAATTGTCGCAGGAGAATATCAGTCAAAATCTAGGGAACATCAAACTTCAGATAAATTGTGCAACAGGAATGTTATGGATATTCTATAAAAATATATGTGCCGGGTAGTGTGGGAAGTTTCTGTTCTGTTGTGCTTTATTTCTTTAAAAAGCATTAAAATTTAAAGCAAAGTGACCCAAAATGAAATGAACAATACCACATGATGTATATACATACATACATATGTACATGTTTGTATATATGTATAAAATCATTTGATATGTGTAAATTTTTTTAATGTGAATGGAAAAGGACTTTAGATGAAAGGCTTGTCTCTCCTTTGGCTCCAGGTAGGACCCCAGCTCACCTTAGGACAATCTCGGTCTCCCGATAGCAGCTCTTACCCACTCTTCTCTGTCCCCTCCTTGATGTGAGCCCCCAAATTTAATGGTACAATCCAATAATATGGCTCAAGCAGTCCTTGTCACACAAGTGATGTCACCAGGGTCATGGGAAAAAGTCATCAAAAATATAACTAATTAGTTCCCTTTTGTCCCTGGCACATGATGGTATTTGCAGCAGTCTTTTTGTGAAAAAGAGTATTCAACCCATACCTACTTTTTTTGAAGGCACACGATTCAATAGTCAAGCTTTAACAAACTTTTGCAAGCTAAACCTTAAATTATACATTGTACCTAAATTATGTTTGAAATAGATTTCTTTATAGTTTAGAACAAATGAATTCCAGATGAGAGTTAAAACTCAAAAATAGAGCCTAGAATTCAGAACTGGTTGGTTGGATTAAGAAATCTATAGGCCAAGACAAAATAAAGGTTCAGAATCTGTTAAGAGCATGTATTTTTAGTCTCTTTGCTCCTTGGAGAATGTTCATCATGAATGCTATGGAATTTCTGTCAATTCCAAAAAGAACCAAATACCCTACTTTTGGGAACTTTAAATGAATAAGAAGAAACATAGCTTTTTTAATGCAATACAGCATAAAATTCAAAATGAAAGCTCAGAGATAAATCCATTTACTGGAACAGTTTAGACAGATCTAGGAAAATCGGGGACATTGCCTCTGTGTTACTATTTATCTCCATTTTTAAGGGTTTTCCCCCCTGTATTACCAGATACATAGTCTCTTGCCTTGGGAAAGCGAGCTATGGAAGAATACATGTGCTTCATTCTTTCAGAGAATACTCTTTTTCGAAACCAGAGAGTATTACAGAATCATGAAATAATTTCAGGCTCACATTTTTTGTGACAATTCTAGCTTTATGTCTCAGCACAGCGAATGTACGCAGCAGCTTGCTGACATAGATACAATGTAATATAGAAGAGAATGACCAGAATTTTGATTTGAAAGAATCAAGGTTGAATTCCAACTTTAATGCCTCCTAACAAGCAAAGATCTCTGTAAGCTTCATTTTCTCCTCTGCAAAATGGGACTAATACCTAGTTTTAAAGGATGTTGGAAGGGTCAGACAAAATGTATAGAAAGTTAGTAACACAGTCTTTGCAAGACTGAGCAGTCAATGCAAGACCTATTACATCGCTGGTATTTTAGAAACAAATAGAATTAGCATGCCAGCACACAGTTAGTTACCCAGAAGTACCCTCCTGGATCTGGAGATATCCAAAAGCATCAAATGTATGTACTGTAACTGCTAGTTTTCTCTACTCTCCCTCCAGGAAGAAACCTGGTTTCACAATGGTTTTAGGTATGTATTGGGACTTTGTAGTCACGATGATGAAATAAATGAAAACTAATGACTGGTACATAACCCAGCAGAGCCACACAGGCCCTTTCCCACATTTTCTAATACATTTTTTCTTTCTTTTATTTATTTATGTTTTACTGTTACAGTTGTCCCAATTTTTCCCATTCCCCTCCCTGCCCCACCCACGCCCCCTCCCACAGTCAACCCCCGCCCTGTTTCCATGAATGCATTTGTTATTATGCTGTGTTTCTTTGACAAACCTCATCATAATTTATACTGAAAGGCGTACTGATAGATTAGAGATAAATATGGACCTGTGGTGCAAAGTACATTTTAATCAAAGTACTTTAAACTGACTAGGAAATAAATCCTTGACAACTCTCTCCCCTTTCCTGTTGTTTCTCCTGCCTTCTTCCTTGTCCCTCTCTCATCGCTGGAAGTCCCAATTCTGCCCATTCTCCAAGTGCCAGCTCTAAGGTCACCTCTTCCATGAAGCTGAGAAAAGCAATTCTTGTCCCCTTTATAACTGTTGTTGTAATGTGGTTGCATGTTTTTTTACAGTAATCATTATTAACAAACTAATACAAATCTGTCATCCCTGCAACTACACATGCCAAAAACTTAAGAATAGCTTTCATCTTTATTTGTAGCCACAACTCAGGCCAGCGGTCACCTTGGGCAGCCATGCACTGTCTATTTCCTCTGCTACTCCTTAGTGCCTGACCTTTCAGGACCTGGCACGCCTCACCTGGCCATCAAAAATCCTCTCAATTGGTCTTTCTGCCTCCAGGCCTGCAACCGCGCCATCTTCCCCTCAACTGTTAACAGAAACAGAATCTTCTTTTTAAAGCAGAAATATCATCATAGCACCAAATTTGTAAATCTTTTCTCCTTTGTCTACTGAATAAAATCCCAGTCTGGGGCGTGCATGCACGTTCTTGCCTGAGAAGGCCGGTCTGAGCAGGGGCCGAGAGCCCAGGTTTTATAGGTGCACCCTCCCAGGCCTGCAGCCAGCGTCCGCCACGCACTACCTGTGTGACTGAGGCACTTGCTCAAATCCGTTAGCTTCCATATATCTCCTTAAAATGAGAATTGTCAGGGGCATTACAAGCAATAATGAACTTAGAGTGACTAGCAGAGGGCCTCCCACACAGAGGCAGGTAGTTGTTATTCATAATGTGATCCCCTAATTACAGCTCTGCCTTCCCCTGCCTCTCCCCTGTGCTACTCCACGCCCTTCTAGCAGACCTCTCCACCTGAGGACACACTGTTACCTCTGCCTGGAGGGCTTTATACCTGCTCACTTCAGCAGTAATAGTAGCAACATGCCGCAAACACGACTTAGGGCCCATGACCTTGGGCATGCAAGGAACCTTATTTTATAAAAACTAAAATTAATTTTCTACTGTGAGCTCCATTTTTATGGGAAGTGCAAACTTACTATCGATCAATTCTTGAATCCACCTCCTTTTCACCATGTCCTTGGGGCTGTGTCTAGGTTCCGAATCACTCACGTAGCACCAAGGTGCTGCAAGGGAGGTCATTCAGGGGTGGCTACTGTGACTGCACTCTTGATCACTGTGCTGTCTTTATCCAGCTCTGGCCATCGGTCATCAGTCCTGGGACCCCTTCTTGCTATTTCCATGCCCTTCTTGGCCACTCAGGTGCTCATTCTGCCACCTCTCACTCATTCTAACTGTGAGGCAGTCTCTGACATGTCTGGGGTCCTGTCATCTCTCTGAACCTCGCCCTGTCTGCACGTGGATGCCACAGGTCCTGTGAAGGCTCTGTCCACGCTCTTTTACCAAGACTTACCCCTCCTGGTGCTGGGGGGTTGGGGAAAGATGCAATGTCCCTTCTGGAGGACACTCCAACTGAACCTCCATATATCCTCCTTCTTAACTTTTTCTAGTCTGACTCATGAGAGTGCTTTCTAAGCCTTAGGTCCTTTGGAGTCTATCTCAGTTTGTCTCTGCTGAAGGCTGTAAGAAGCCTTTTGATGAAGCAGGGAAATCAGCAGCCTACCTGCTCTAATTGGGAATAATAAAATGACAATAATGCGGCATATTGGAAAAATATTATTTACATTTCAAAATATTGTCACAATGCAATATTAAAAATAACTAACCTCTCATGAATGAGTCAGCCAAACACGGCCTCACACAATTTATAGTCTGCATCCATCAAGGTCTCAGCAGCCAACAGATGGTGCACTCAAATTAGGACGCTTGGTGCAGGATTTATAAAGGAATAATTTTGCCACTCTTTGGGCAGGGTATAGATAAACCAAAAGAGATACTGCAGTTCTCTGGGACTTTGGATGGGCTGGGAGGGTTGCACCCCTAAGTCCAAAGAGACAGGGACAGCAGACAATGGGAGCAGTCAGTGGAAGCCCGAAGGAGAGAATGGTGGGGACCCACCACCTTGAGGGGAGTTGTGGGCCTTTCATTAAAACATCCATAGGGAAGCCTGTGAAATAAATACCACAACCTCACTCTTTGCTTTCCTTCCTATCTCCATCCAGGGCTCAGCGTCGGGAAGTCAGAGCACAGGGGAGACCTGTACAGGTAGCCCATATAGGTTTGAACTAGGAAGCAAAGCAGAGAAGAGTGGAGATCAGATCCTTGGGATCAAATGGAAGATACCCAGTGCACAGTTCATGAGCAAACTCTCTGTAGTAATCAAGTGCAACTCTACCTCAGCTCACGTTGCTATAATGCATATTGTACACTGCGTTGCTTAAACACCAGATATTTCTTTTCCCTCAGTTCTGGAGGCAGGATGTCTGATGTCAGGGTGCTGGCATGGCCAGGTTTGGCTGAAGACTCTCTTCCTGTCTTACAGATGGCCATCCCCTCCCTATGTCTTCATATGGCCCTTCCTTAGCAAGTGCATATGGAGACTTCTCTTTCTTAAGGCCACTGATATCATGAGGGCTTCACCCACATGAAAAAATATAACCCTAATTACCTTCCACAGGTCCCACCTCCAAATACCATTACATTGGAAGTTAGGGCTTCAACATATGAGTTTGACAAGGACGCAAATAGTCAATCTGTGACAAACTCAGACAGTGTTTTCTCAGTGAAGTCATGCTCATGTAGCAGAATCAACTCTCCCTATATTTTACTCCATGTTTCAAAGCTTTGTATATACCTCTGCGGAAGACATATAGATATTGTATTGTACTTTTAGTGCACATGTCTTTGTCTTTCACTGTATTGAGAGCCTTAAGGAAAGAGGAACATTTTGCTTGTTTTATTCTGACACCAATGACAGAGCTCTAAAATATAAAATACAGTATGTTGGCTGAATGAACAGATAAATGAATGATCACCTTTACTCCACTGCTCAGCAGCAAACTTCTTAAATAAACAATCCTTTCACAGATAAACTAATTCATGATATATTCCTTCTTTTTCTGATAAAAAATGTGTTGTTTAATCATGGCATTCCATAGGTAATACTTCAGCATTTGTCAAATACCAACTGATTTGCTCTGATATTGTGAAATTTAGGCCCAGCAAGAGAAAAGAGAAAGAGGAGTTTATGGCAGGGTGATAAAATATATACTGTATCTGTCTGGAAGCAGGAGTATCTATGAAGTTCCCTAGCTTGTCAAATAAAGCTTACTCAAGTTGAATACAAAAGTTAACATGAATTCAGCAGGAAACCCTTGCACATGTTTCTATCTACAATTATAATACAACTTTATACATATATATTTTTTTTTCCAGAATAAAGTTTTCTGGTTTGAAAGAAAGAAATATTATTTTATATATATATTAGGGGAACAAGGGAACCCTTCTACCTAATTGTGAGTCTTGATTTGAAGTTACATGTACCTGAAGAAAGGATGCTTCTTTTTTCTTCACCTAAAGGTGTTATTCATGGACTGAAAAGGGGTTGACACCGAGGGAAACCTTTCTCAATTTACTGAGAGGCCTCTCTGTGTCAGCAGCAGCGACAACCTCAGGCTCACCTCAAATCCGATACAGTTGGCCTTAGAGCAGCAATGGGGTTAGAAGTGCTGACTCCTTGCAGTTGAAAATCTGTATATAACTTTTTATTTTCCCCCAAACTCAGTCACACCTCTGTATCCAAAGGGTTTGATATTCTTATCTATAGCAAAATCGGCAAATAAAGTCCCTTATTAAACAAAATGTCAAAAATCAATGCATACTGTCTGCCCTCCATATATGCAGATTCCCATGGATGAAAAATACTGTTTTCAATCTGTGATAGTTTGAATCTGAAGATGTGAAACCCAGGGATTATGAGGACCTGAGAAACAACCATATATTTACTGGGAAAAAATCTGCATATAAGTGGACTCACACAGTTCAAACCCGTGTTGTTCAAGAGTCAACTGAATAGCCATCTAAGCAATCTATTCCATGCCTCTAACCTTTTTAACAACTGACAATCATCATCCTCAGTTTGTTCAAGATCAGGGTATTATTTTTGATTCTATGAGTTTTAATAAATAACGTTGTATAGTACATATAGTATACTACCATAGCTTTGTGCAAGAGATTATACTGTGTCTCTGTGCCAAAGAGCATCATAGCTGCTTAGAAAAAGTAAAAAAAAAAAAAAAAAAAAAAATCTCAGAAAGCAAAGCATTTAGTTGAATAGATAAAAATAGAAAGTCATGGAATGACAACTGACGGAAAAGGACAATATGCTGAGATTGGCCAGGGATGAGCATAGAAATAGTGATCACAGTGCCTGTGTGTCCCGATCCCAGTACCCCTCCTTTTTCTGCCATCCTCATGCCTTTTAATCGCCAACGGTTGACCGGTGCAGATCTGGCCATTAGCCCCATCCTCTGTTACTGCCCAGTTCAGTAACAAATGTTGCCTTAATCTGGTGCAAAAAAGTGAACATGGGCAGTTTTAGGAAACTTCATTATGTTTAATAGTGAAAAACATACAATCTAAGTAAAAAACAATGTGTATGATATGCAAATGCATTTTTAGGACACACACTTCTAAATATTTTGCCCACATACTTCCAAAAATAGTTTTTAAAAGGTATATAGCTCTCTCGCATTTTTAAGTTGACATCTAAATCTTTTCAACATATTTTCAGTAGGTGTGAAGGATGTAATTCCTGGCATGTTGTAAATGTTGACTTGTTTAAAGAAAACTGTTACTTAGCTCATTCACATATATCTAATAGAAAATAGCCATAGCAACTTGATACCCTCCAACACCCATCAAAAAAAATACACGACCAAACTGTTTTGTATATAGTTTCTTTTTCTTTCTGAGTTCATATTTCCATTTCACTTTATTGCAGAATTTCATCGTTATGTATTAGTAATTCACCCGTATTTGGATTTCATCTCCTTGTATTAGTAATCCTCCCATATATTTTTATTATCCAGGACCATTAAACTCTAAATATTTTACTTACATTAATATTGTGATAATTAGTATCTAATTAACTATTATGTAACACATGTAACATATGCATTATGCATTATGTAAATACAAATGCATTTGATATTTTAAGAAGTAACACACAATGAAATATATTATTAAAAAACTATCTTATGAGAGAGATGAAGCTTCAAATTAGTTCATGTACCTGTGAATACCTACTAATTACTGCTAGAATATGATGCAATTCTGCATCAATTCAATTATTTATACCTGTATGCACACGTAAGCATTTCAGCAGCTTTGTTCAGATAAATTAGTAGAGAATTAAAAGCCTATTTTTTCCCTGTACTAACAGTACTCATTATTTAAACTGCCTCCCAGTTTTATGTAAACCAATCACACCTTGTCAAAATCAAAATTAATAATCAATCAAGTGTCAGCCTGGTTAGATTCTCTCTTACATTTTGTTGAAAGGAATGCATTGGAAACCAGTCGTTTGGTAAAGAGTTTATTATCAGGCCTTCACCTGGGGCTCTCACTTTCTCACATGCACAGCACTTTGAATGGCCTTCCTAATCTGTCCTCCCGCCATGAGCTCCCTTCTGGAGATCTAGTCATACCCTTCTCGTTTCATGTAAATATTTTGCTCACTTTCCCAGACCGCCTTTGATCATGGGGCCTTCTTAGCTTGCGATGCCTCATCCCCTCTTACCCCTTATCCAAAAGCGGTCATCCTCTTAGCTCCCTTTGCCCAGGAAAAGTTTCTTCCCGCCGCAGACCCAACTGATCTCTGAGTCCTCATGAACTTATATGCAAGGCATGGAAATAAATATTGGGACTCCTTTCTTTATTTTTTTGAGAGATGGAGTCATACAAATCAGTTCCATTGCCTACACATATGATCTTTTATTGCTTATTACTCCTCGTGTTTATAAATTTTGCATTTCCAATCAGGCAAGGATGGCACAGTGTCATAGAGCAGGGCTGTATTTCCGTATCTCTCATACTAACAAATTAGATGGCCAAAATAAGAAGCAAAAAAATAGTGTTGATTTGACCCAGACTCGACCATCACATATAAAATAGCTATTTCTTTTTCATTGTTTTGGGTCTTCCACATTTTTTTCCAAAAGTCCTTAGAGTATCAAACAACCAATGAAATCTTCTAAGAGAACTGCTAGCAGTGAGCTACTTAAGCATTCATTTACTACCAGTTTTACTGAATGGGGACAAAACTTTTTCAATAGCATAAGTTATTTATCTGCTGATTCCCCACTGGATAGTAGAAACAGTTATATACTAGTCAGCTGGTAGTGTAGAATTATTCCACCAGGACAAAAAAACCTCTCAACTAGGCAAATGTATAAATGGGTTGTGAAATGAATTTTTACCCTACAAAACAAGACTTCACTTGTCACAATAACACCTTGGGTCACTAGTCCGGGTGAGGAAAGTCATGCTTTACTGTTTCCTACATGCTGTTGCTAGACTGGAAAATGACAACACAAAAATTAAATTTAAACTTTTGAAACCTAATTAAAACCTCAATACCAACATTGTTAACCTTGGGTTTGTTTTATTTGCCACAGTCATCTAGAGCCCACATCTAAGGTAAATAGACTGTCTAAGAAAAGGCCACTTGGAGTTTCTTTGAAAGGCACAAGTAAATTTTTGGTTCTAATGTCTAATTAATTTTGGGTGCTTCCCCTACTTTAGAAGCCTAGAATCATTTATTGTTACTTTGAATTCTAATTACAGTCATTATATGCACTAATAATTTGATGATGATTTGTTCTATATTATTTTGAGATTTAAGCACTCCAATTGTATATTTTTTTCACTCCAGTAAAATCACTTGGATTATATAAACTTTCTTTCACCAAAGGTTAGCAAAGTGGTATCACATAATTATTTTTTTTATTTCTATAGGAATTGCAAGTAAGTTGCAGCACAGTGCCAAGTATTCTAACCATTCATGTATACATATGTATATACGTGTGTATGTATATGTATATTTTTTATTATATAATTTGATTTATAAAAATAAGTTAGAATTTTTTAAAGAAGGTTCCATAAAATTATTTGAGCATTTGAACATTCTGGGTCCAAATATGTAAACCTCTAACAAAAGATGGAACAGACATAAGTACATAAAGCATAAGTACAATTTTGTTACTGGGGTTAGATGCTGATATACCTATAGACGTCATATAATGTTCAAAAAAGAGGTAAAGGCTAAAAGGGATTGAGGTCCTCGAGCATGAGCTTAAGTTTAGTCTTTATGAATCAGTTTGGGTGAAGTAGAAAACAAAATTAACCAAGAGACATAGGTTAGTTTCCTGACGCCCAAACAGATCAAAAATATATTGATAGTTGACAAATGACAACTAATCAATGTCATGAGGTCAAATCTAAGAAAAAGGAATTTGTGATAAGTAAAAAAGTCATTCATTTGGTGGCCAGATGACTCACTTTCTGGAGATAGGTTTTGGTTCTACCAGTGGGAATTATTCGGTCAAAAAATGCAGCTTTTAGAGATGGTTCAATTGATATTAGAAGGGAACATTAGCCTAGAAGATTATAATGAAGTGGCACACATGGAGAAGTTATAAGGATAAACACAAAGCAATTCCCCTTCTATCATATCCTCATCAACATAAGAAGTCAAAGAAATCAGCATTTTACAGATTGTGCTAAACAAGAGAAAGATCTGTTAGTTTGTAAACTCAAAAGATGCATAACAATTCTCATTTTACTTGATTTTTCACAAGACGTGGCTCTGTTGATAATTCCAACCTTCTTGAAACTCCCATCTCTTTGTTTCTGTAGTACAATTTCCTGACTCTGCCAAGGGTTACTCCTTCTTATTCTCATCTGAAGGCTGCTGGTCTTTGTATATGAATGTTGCATTTCTTCCACCTTCTTCCTTCACCTCCTTTTTTACTCCTTATAACCTCCCAAGGTGATTGTACCCATGACTTCAACTATGAGGTGCCCACTCTTAACTCTGAAATCCGTATCTTCTTTCCCAGATCCATATAGCCTACTACTAAATAAACACATCCAATGGATGATCCCAGACCTGTATATTATGCCCTATATAAAGCTGAAACTTCCCCTCCCAGACTTTCTCTTTCCTCATCTGAAGAAATGGCGCCACATCCACTCAATTTCCCAAGGTAAAACTCCAGAAGTAATTCTCCCACACAGCTGTAGTGGACAACATGTGCCCTGCTCATATCCCTTTACCAACAATGTGCTCATCCTCCAGCTGCTGGGACTATTGCCCACTATTTCTCACAGCTGACACCTTTTTCTGGAAAGTTGTCCTTAGTTGAGGAGAGCCACCGCATGGTGAACTTAGTCACTTCAGGGTAGCTCACAGTCAAATAATGACTGCTACAGAGAAAAAGCCACCTCCCTTACCCCAGTGCTATAGTGCGGTTTATGCACAAGAGGCTAAGCCTTAACTTCACAGGAGACCATGTCTTTGTTGGGTTCTTTCCTCTCTCCATCCAGCTACAAGAGCACTTTCTTGAAGCAGGAGCATCCGACTCTCTGCCTCAGGCTCTGCTTCAAGACAACCCAACCCTGAACACTCCCCACACCCAGTATATCAGAGTCTTATTCATTCTACTTCCTTCAGAGTTTCCAAATCTATGTCCCTTCTATCAACGTTGTCAATGCCTTAGTTTGGGGGGGGGGTTGTTTATTTATTTTTTATCACATTTTCACCTTGTTTATTTCAGATTCCTAGTTTTCCTTTCTTCTAGCTTACTTTTCCAACACATTCTCTTCATTGCCACTATATTAGTCTTTCCAAAATACAAATGTGATCCTGTCACTTCTGAGCATAAGTTTCTATTGACTATGGGATAAAGCTGAGTTTTTTCCCACCATAGCATTTATGTTTCCAATGTAAACACTGGCCAGTATTCAATTTCTTTTTCATTCTTTTTTTTATTTTTAATCTTCACCTGTGAATATGTTTATTGATTTTAGAGAGAGAGGAAGAGAGAAAAACATCGATGTGAGAGAGAAACTTTAATTGGTTGCCTCCAGTACAGGCTGTGACCAGAGATCAAACCTGTAGCCCTGGTATGTGCCCTGACCAGAGAGCAAACCCGCAGCCTTTTGGTGTACAGGACGATGCTCTAACAAACCAAGCCAGGATCCAGCATTCTCTTTCCATCACTTCCACTAGAGCCCTGATGGATTGTACACATTTATTCCACCCCCACCTCCATGCCTTTTTCATTGAAGGCAATGACTGTTCATTCTATCCCAATCCCAATCTTACCTCTTCACAAGATGAATTCCAATTAACCTTCAAAAGTGGATACCAGGACCACCAGAAAGACTCCCTTGTGTTCACACCTCCCCCTTTTAGTTGGTCCTTAGCTCAGGCTATTTCTGTGTGCTCCCTTATGCATCCATCTCTACAAACACTTCTTATAACCCTCTGATTACTTACATGTTTTCTTTACTACTCTGTAAACTCCTTGAAAGGTTCCTACCTTTTTAATCCCTTGTGTTTAGCTTATGGATGTGTATTTAGCAGAGACTCAAAAGATAAATGTAAAAGGTAGTGATCTTAGAAAAACAACACCAGTTTCTGGCTGTTGCATAGATAGGGTAGGGAGCTGGCTCCTCTAAACAACACACTGGGCAGTGTATACAAAAGTGTATCACAGCCCACTCAGAGAAGACAGACAGGGTTCACTAAAAGTACTAGGCAGTCAGGTCGAGTACAACAATAAAAAAGAGGTAATTATACATGTTTTACTAGTTTCTAATGGGTCAGAATAAGGGGCTGTAATGAAAACACATGTAAGACATTCAAGGCTGGTTTCATAAGTGTGTGTGACCAGTGCAATTACACAAGGCTTTGTCTCTAAAGGGGCCCATGTTTGGTTTAATGCTCTGCTGTCAACATCTTAGAATTTTTAATAATTCTTGTAAAGGGGTCCCATGTTTTCCTTTTTCACTGGTTTCACAAATGATGTTGCCAGTCCTGTGAACTTTATTTCTAGAATTAGTTACAAGCTAACTTCATTAAGGTTCATGAGTGAACCTGTACAAAAAGATTACTAGTTACAAAAGTTTATTTACTTCAAAGTATTATCTTACTTTCTTAAGTTAGCTGTTCTTCCTCCACTCTCATTTCTCTTTACTTGTCTCAGCCTAGGTTTCCCTGACCTCCCAGCCTGAGACAATGGCTTTACTGTGCATGTTTCATGTGAGGGTCCAGGGGATATAGCCAGGAAAGATAATAGACTCATATAAGGATGTATTTTCAAGTTGCCTACTGCACAGGTGCAGAATGCTCATCACATCGAACCCCCTGAAAGCTTTATGAATTGTCTCCTAGGAAAAAGGTAACATTTATCCATTGGTTCTCACCCTACATTGGTCAAGGACAGCCCCACAGAATTTGCTACCCTTTTTTCTAAAGGGCATGTCCTTGTATCAAGCAGATTCCTGAGAGCAACAGAGAAACCAGGACTGGTGCGCAGTGTGGTCCCCAGTGCAGCGTTGCCACGTTGCCCCTGCACAAGCTGGTCAAAGCCCCGAAGAGCTGGTTAACACATCCGTGGCAGAGGTAAGAAGTGGAACCAAGAAGATATGATATGGTCCTGAAGAAATGCTCAATGTGACACAATTTAGCTCTTTCTTATTTATATTTTCATTATCTGATTAGATGTCTGACTCATCAACTTAAAATGCAGACTCTTAAAAAGCAGAACTTGAGGCTTATTCAACACAGGTCTCCGACTTAGTTCTTAGGTTGTAGAATAAAAAACAAAAAAAGATTGTCCAAATGATATTTGCAGTATTTCAGATTTGTCTGAGACCTTAATACTTACACCAAAACAGTACACAACAAGAACAGCAATGTTCCTGTACACCACGGCAGGTCTCTCATGCAAACCACGCTTAGGAAATTTGATCACACCCCTCATTATGCAACACTCCTCAATGTGTTGAAAATCTCCAGCCCCCTCCAGAAGAGAATCAGTTCCTTGGAATAAGCTTTTGAATGGCCATGAGGGAGTGATGGAAGTATTTCGTCTTCACCTCAAGATAAAAGAGGTGGAGGAGGGTACAGGGGGGATAAATGGTGATGGAAGGAGACTTAACTTGGGGTGGTGAACATGCAATACAATGTACCAATGATGTGTCGTGGACTTGTGTACCTCAAAACTGTATAATTTGTTAACCAGTGTCACCCCAATACATTCAATAAAAAGGGGGAAAAAGGTGCTTTACAAACCACGCGATGCATTGCCACTGTCACCTGCCTGGCCAAAGAAAGAACATCAGAAGGCTGTACTGGGAGCGAGCTGCACTTTCACAGATGCCAGGACAAGAAGACACATCAGTTTTTATTCCAAGATGTAAGTGGAATCTCAGAAGGGCAGGGACATCTCAGTAAGGAACGTCTGTGTGAGGTAGACTGAGGTAGGATGTCATAAGCAGCAAACCAGGGGAGAGGTAAAAGCCACATTTTAGAAACTTCCAATTGGACCTACTTATCACAGAAACTTTGAGGGGGGGGTAAACCCAAAGGCAAGGAAGCCTGTAGGCAAGAATATGCCCTTCCTCTGGCCCCCTTACCCCAACTCAGTTTTGGGGACACTAGAAGCCACTGCAAGCAAGCATTATAGGTTTCTAGACCTGAAGAAGTAGTAAGCTGAGGCAGGAGAGAAAATCAAATTAGTTAAAAATTCAGTTTTAAATAATGACATTGAACCAAAAACATCAATTACTAGAAGGATGTTGTTTTTGGCTCAAAAGATAAATAGAGGCTTTTTGTTCCAATATCAGCATGACTAAAAAAAAAAAAATCTATTCAGCCTCCTGACATTTCAACCAATGGGGTAGGAAATCTCTAGTCTACAAATGGGATTGGGTTGTGCCATGGGAAAAATGTCTTCTACTATCATTATATATTGAGTCTAACAAATTCAATATATTTGTTAAAACTCTTCAATACTTGTTTGATGATCTACCACGTGCATGAAAAGATTTAGTCCCAGTTAAAGACTCTGGTATTGTCGGTGTAGAAATCACTGAAGTCACATTCTAATAAAATTCATTCAGAAATTCCTACAAAACTGGAATGATTATAAACCTGGTAACCAAAAAGACGTCATGTCTTCATAGAGTCACAATTAAATGCATATACTTCATTAATTAAGAGAGGGTATATCTCAAAGGGTAAGATGTAGGAAACACAAGCGAATTATACAACTCTCTTGCCTTTTCTTACAAAGTAATTAATGAAAAAATATCTCATTGAGAACTGATATAGGCAACAGTAAAATGAGCAGAGAAAGATTTATGAAATATAATCTTTGTTTTTTTTCTTTTTAGTGAGAAAAGATTTACAGGTTTAGTAAAGTTAGGTTAATCAGAAAACAAAATTAGAAATAGTGAGTGGCCAAAATTAAAGATAAAATAAAGAAGGAAGGAAAAATAAATTTGACTGAAAATAGCTCCTAAATTATTCTATCACTTTCTATCCCATAATTTTTTCTTGTCTTGAGTGACCCTTACCTGTTCCTCCTGCCATACCTCCCAAACTCCATTTCATTTCTTAACTCCAAAAGAGTTAATCACTTATTTCCCAATGCATCATTTTCTTCTCTGTGCAGACTAATTAATATTCATTTGAACATTTGTTGCAGAATTTATCATGTAACTATAACAAAATTATTCATATATTAGCATTACTTTCTTTTCTGTTTCCTTCCTCTCTTGTTCTCCTTTTCTAAAGAAAAAGGATACTTTCTGACTAGTTCTTGAACCATCTTTGTAGTGCAGAATTTAAATAATAGGTTGAATTTCTTGAAGAAGGCTGTCAGAGTTGATTATATTTCTCAAGGATTCCTGAACAGTTGAGAATATCAAATGAGGCAGCAGAAAAAGAAGGAGGTAGTAGACAGAATTATTTGGTGAAAGAAAAGATGTGAAGAGAAGACGTCAGTATGGTAGTGCGAGTGAAAGAGAAGGAGAAAATTTTTGCAGTTGCCAAGGGAGCAACCCTGGGTTTCACCATGTCAAAAGAAAGAACTGGGCTTTGGGAGGAATATGAGTGTAAACAAGAAAAAGAAAGACCTTGGAACAATTATGTGAGTCTCAAGAAGTTTAAGGAATGGAATAAATTAAGAAAGGGAGTATTAAGAAATATTTCTATGGGTTATGAAGCTACTTCTATTAATATTCTTTGAGAGGTAAAAGTTGTGGTATATAGTCATTACTTTTATAAAAGCTATTACTGGCTCCAAAAAAGTTCAGATAACAGTGAGGGAGATCTTGATCAAAGAGAGTACTTCCGCCAACCCCAAGTCACAAATCATGACCTAATAATCAGTCCCTGCACTAGCATTGCTCTTGGCTTGTGATTGCTTTAAACTTGAACATGTATCCTGGGTCTGACAAATAAGTGTAAAGAAAAGCCTGACCAAGAGAGAAAAAGGGTCCTCGTTCTGAATGAAAATGCATTTATTAAAGAATCAACTCTTTTCTCTCCCCTTTCTCTCATTTTTTTGTGCCAAGAAAATCTGAGTTATCTAAACACTGACTAATCATTAACTATCGAGCCACTGAACCAATGCCAGTAACCGCTACTTTAAGATTTTCTGTAGTGTGGGAAAAATAAACTACTATTTACTTAAACCACAATAGTTGTGTTTTCCGTTACCTATCACTGAATGCATTCTTAGTTAATCAAGTAAAGATCCCACTTTTGATTAATAAAAGTATCTCTAGGAATGAACAGATTATCACTTCAAGTCAGACTGTAGCAACTCTGGAATTTATTAACATATTATCACAATACATCATAATTATGTGCACATGTATACTTCCCAAATTCTGAGAACTTCAAGAAGAAGAATTGCATTCTGTGAGTCTGCCTGTCTCCAGTATTATCACAAGTACAAAGTATACTATAGCAGCTTATTAAATGCTGGCTGCCATAGTGAATGCATAGGATTGAGAACACTCATAAAAGAGAAAATATCAGTTAAGGTATAAACAGGTTCTTTAAATCCAACTTAGAAAAGCTCTCATTTAATCAATACCTTTTGTCCTACCTTTAGGTATTAGAGCGATATACATTTTGAAATAAGTTAACTTTAAATTGTCTCAGTTCTAGGTTTCTAAGTCCATCTTTCTTATATATCAGTTCCACCCAATCCAGCCACCATTTGGTATTGCTTTTGTGATAAATCAACCACAGGATATATAAATCAACATATAGGATACATAAATCCAGCTTACATCATACTTTTTACATTCAACATTTTTTTCCTATGTGACAGGATGCTTAAATCAAAATACTGATTTGCACATTCTGCATAAATTTACATATTATGTTCAAGCACCCTTAACTCAAAGCTTGTAAGATAAAACCCAATTAATTAATTAGTGCAACCTACTGCAATTGTATAAACCCAATATTCACAGTATGACACAGAGTGTAGTTTTTAAGCCAATTAATTTAATCACCTTCCAGTTGTGAGAAAGCAGACACATAAAGACAAAGAGCCTGAGACAGACATAGATAAAGATAGAACCAAGGGAGGCTGGAGCCTCCATACAAATTTAATTTTAACATCAATATTAAAAGTCTAGAAATCTGAAATGTGAATTATTGTAGAATGTTGAAAATCCTAATGTCACCAATATCTGTTCTAGTATGATAACAAGAAATCCACTCTTGATAAAAGAAGGGTCAATTTACTCTCAGTACAGTTCTACATAAGTTAGATCACCAGATATTATGTAAGAATTGGGTTGTCTCTTCAGATTACTATTGTAATTATCACTGCAGCTGCAATCTACACAAATGACTCACCTCCATGAACTTTTATCCTTACAGTTACTATCACACAGTTTAACACGTAATTATTTTTTAAATTAATTTATTTATTTTTTCAAATACATTTGTCTCTGCCTACCCCCCACCACTTCCCTTGCCCCCTCCCTCTCTCCCTCCCTCAACTCTTCCCCTTTAGTTTTGTCCATGAGTCCTTACTATATGTTCCTTGACTTTCCCCTTCCCTTCCTTTTCCCCTGCCCCCCCTCCCTCCTTCCCTCTTGTCTCTGTAAGACCAGCAACACTGAAAGGAAAAGAAACACATAATTATTTTACAATTATTCTATATGTGCTGTTTTCTCTTGTTGATTTGATCAATCTCTACAAAGGTCAGGATCATGGCCTATGTCTCTGTAGTTCCATAAGTCCCTGGCAGCATCTTAAAGCACAAGTATACAATAATTGGAACTGGAAAGCACTTAACTGAATTGTGAACAAGAAAACATTTATGAGCCACTGGTAGCTTCACAGAGATCAGTTAGTCTTGATTTTAAGTGACCCAGAGCACTCCTGTGCTAAGGGATAACAGCAAAAGACATTTGAGAAAAATCATGTAATAGAAGCAGACCCACATACTGGCCAATGTTGAAGTAAGTTGAAAAGAATAAATTTAGAGTTCAAGAAAGCAGAGAAAATGATCAGCAAAATGATGAAAGTTGAAGAATTATACGGCAGAATTAAAAGTTATAAAAATTAACAATGGACATTCCATAGCTAAAAATAGTTTATCTAAAATTAAGAGCTCAATAGGTAGA
Organism: Pteronotus mesoamericanus; assembly: GCF_021234165.1. Taxonomy (NCBI): domain Eukaryota; kingdom Metazoa; phylum Chordata; class Mammalia; order Chiroptera; family Mormoopidae; genus Pteronotus; species Pteronotus mesoamericanus. The sequence goes on along the minus strand of NW_026555247.1, from coordinate 10,892,461 downwards.
TTGAATAAGCAGTTTGGACACAGCAGAACACAAGATTAGTAAACTCAGAACAAAAACATATATATATGAATCAAAGAGAAAAGAATAGTAATTGAAGGGAGCTTATAAAATATGCCAAATTAAGTAAAAAGATATAAAATTAGAGTACAAGAAAGAAATGAAAAAAGAATTGGGTAGAACAATCATTATAAAACTAATAGCCAAGACTTTAAAAAAAAAACAAATATAAATAAGCTATAAATCTACAAAATCATGAAGCTCAGCAAATTCCAAGCAGGATAAATAAACACAAAGAAAACACACCTAGGCTTCTCTTCATAAAAATGCTAAGCACTTAAGTCAAAGGAAAATCCTTTAAGGCAGACAGCAACCTTTGAAGGACAATAATAAAACTGACAGATTACTTTCGAAAGCAATCCACTGTTCAACAATAATGTTTTTAATAAAAGACAATGAAATGACATCTATGTATTAAAATAAGTACTAATCTAGAACTCTATGTCCACTAAAATATTCTTTTAAAAAGATGAAAGAAATATGCTTCAGAATTTTTTTAAAAGTGAGACTTAATTACCAAAATACAATTAAAAAGGAGGTCTTCAAAAGAAATAAAATTTTCCTAAATGAAAGAAAACAAAAAGCAGAAAAACATGCAGACATGAATGAAGTGATCCAGAAAGCACAAATATATGACTAAAGATAGAGCTATATTGACTACTAGAATTAAAAATACATTAATGTAACATTATGTGGCAAAATAATGCAAATAATATGAGAGTTAAACAAAATTATGTTTTAGAACTATCTAGAGGCAGTTAAAAATTAGTATTAGTCTTAATACATTACAGAGGCATACTGAAATCTCCGTATAACAAAAAGAAAAAAGAAAAATAAAGAATTCGAAATATTCATCCAGCAAGTTAATGGAAGAAAAAATATAACTGTATTTTGATCAAATGAAACAAAGCCAAGAATGAAGGAGAACAGAATCATAAAAGAGATGGACTGAAGAGAATAATAAGATGGTATGCTCTGCCTTTTTTGTTTTTTGCATTAAGTGCACATGAGCTTAATACTCTACTGTTAAACTTAATATTTAATTAAAGATTAAGTGTCAGGCTGAATGAAAAGGAACTACATACTACTTTTTAAGAGGAACATTTTAAATACAACAACACAGAAATACTGACGTAAAAGACTGAAAAGACCAAAGTATATACAAAATCTCACAACAATAAAAAGCACTGGTTTAGCTGGTTTAGATAAACTAACATCAAAGTAGGCTTTAAGGAAGAAGGATTGTTTGATGTTAAAAAAAGAGAGAGAGAGAGAGAGATTGGTCTGGCTGGTGTGGCTCAGTGAGTTGAGTGCCACCAGCCTGCTAATCAAAGGGTCACCTGTTCGATTCCCAGTTAGGGTACATGCCTGGGTTGTGGGCCAAGTTCCCAGATGGAGACCTGCAAGAAGCAACTACACATTGATGTTTCTCTCCCTCTTTTTCTACCTCCCTTCCCCTCTCTCTAGAAATGAATAAATAAAATCTAAAGAAGAAAAGATATTTTGATAAGGGTTAATATCCAAAATTTATAAGTAAATTATGCAACGCAATACCAAAAAAAAAAAAAAAGAAATCCAATTCAAAAATGGGCAAAGGACCTAAATAGACATTTTTGCAAAAAAAATAAAATACAGATGGCCAATAGACAAATGAAGGGATGCTCAACATTACTAATTACCAGAGAATGGCTATCATCAATAAATCAACAAACAAGTGCTGGCAAGCAAATAGAGAAAAGCACTCTTACACTATTGGTGGCAATGCACATTGGTGAAACCACTATGGAAAACAGTACGGAGGTTCCCCACAAAATTAAAAATGAAACTGCCTTATGGCCCAGCAATTCCACTTCTGGGTATGTATACCCAAAGAAACCCAAAACACTAATTAAAAAGAATATATGAACATTTATGTTCATTGCAACTTTATCTACAGGAGCCAAACTATGAAAGCAACCCAAGTGCCCATCAGTAGACAAGTGGATGAAAATGCTGTGGTACACATATACAATGGAATATTACTCAGCTGGAAAAAGGAACAAAATCTTACCATTTGCAATAGCACAGATGGACCTCTAGGGTATTATGCTGAGTGAAATAAATCAGAGAAAGAAAAACACCATATAATTTAATATGTATTTGGAATCTAAGGAAGAGTATAAATGAACAAGCAAAACAGAAACAGAATCACAGATACAAAGAAGAGACTGATGGTTGCTAGAACAAAAAAGGTTTGGGAGGCTGGGTGGAGAAGGTGAAGGGATTGAGAAGTACAGATGGTAGTTACAAAATAGTCATGAAGATGTAAATTACAGCATAGAAAATATATTCAGTAATATTATAAAAAATCAGTCAATAAAATTCAATTGCTTTAAAATCAGTCCAACAAAAAAAGATCAGAAATCTAAATCCCTGTTCTCCCAATAACATGAGCTTCAAAATATGCAAAGCAAACATTAATAAAATTTTAAAAAACAGAAAAGATCTATAAATCAGTTGGATATGTATATTTTAATTGCCTTGACCCCGACTTAACATCAGAACAATTCCAGGTGCATTGCAGATCAAAATGTGAACAGTAAAATGTTAAAGTTTTTAGAAGAAAATATAGAAAAACAGTTGATGAAATTAGCATAAGCAAAGATTTCTTAAATGAAACGAAAAAACATAAAAGCCTTTATATCTAGACTTTAAATTGCACTGTATTAAGATTCAGAACCTGTATTCAACAAAAGACACCATTAAGGGAGAAATAAGGCAAACCATAAAGTGAAAGATGTTTCTAACCCATACATTAAATAGAGGACATATCTCGAATATCTAATAACTCCTAAAAACACTGAGAAAAAAAACAAAAATCTGACAAAAAATGGTCAAAAGAATTGAAAAAAGACTATAAAGTAAGATATAAATGTCACAAAGTATATTAAAGTCACTTAACTTCATTAGTCATTAGGGAATACAAGTTAAAACTGCAATATGACACCAGTAATAGATAATAAAAGGACAGTAACTCAGAATAGCTAAAATTAAAAATAAAATGTTACTCAAGTGTTGGCCAGAATGAAGAGCAAGCAAAATTTTCATATCTTGCATGTAGAATTACAAATTGACACAATGATGTTAGAAAACTGCTTGGTTCTATCTACTAAGCACATACATACAATTCAGCAATTTCACTGTTAGAGAATACCCAAGAGACACGCATATGAAATTTTAGACCTAATTTATGTTGTAATAAGTTGTAATAACATTAATTCAATGGTGTCATAGACTGTGTTCTCTAGAAGATGAAAGCCTGTGAAAAGAAAAGGGGAAGCAGGATTTGACAGTGGGAAATGAACTGCCGTGCAAGCCCTGCACCGCCTCAGCCAACCTGTTAGGGAGCGTATCATTGTGTCCCTCTATGAGCTGAAGTGGATGAGCTTTTGTACCATTCAGACGCTGGACACAGGCTGCCCTGGGAAAGGTATGACATTTTGTGAATCAACTCTCTAGCTGAAGCAACCCCAAAAGTCCAGAGAGCTGGAAGTTTGCCTGTTGACCACTCCCTTCATATTGGGCAGAAATTTCTTTCTTGAAAGACAAACTGGGAAGAGCATCTCCAGATCTACCACAGGGGTTTCAATGACCGGGTTCTCCTTTAACCCCTACACTAACCTTGTAGGGAAGCCCTACGTGGGCTCTGCGCTCGGCTTTGGCACGAGCTGTTAGCTGTGTCAGGAAGCCCCTTCCATCAGCGATTCGTCTGGGTAACTCTCTTACCTTCTTCAGGTCTTCACTCAACTCTCATCTTCTCAGAGGGAACCAGACTGAACAACATACATTAATTTCCAACCAGCTCCCATTCCCTACTCCACATCTTCTTTACCTTATTCAATGTTTGTTCCATTCCTTTGCATATCATCTCCTAGCATATTACATAATTTACTTACTTTTCATTATATTGCCTATTATTGGGCACCTCCTCCATCTAGAATATAAACTCCACAAAGACAGGAACCATTTACTTCGTTCACTAATATGTTCCTTGAATAGTATTTGCTACATGGTACTTCTTAATATTTGTCAAATGAAACTGAATAAAGGTTTATGTTTACCCCTGAACATGTATCCACTAGCAAAATATCATTAAGATCAACATCAAGAGAAAATAATATTACACCTTCCACTGTGGGGAGCAAGGAGGAAGATGCTTGCTTGTTAGAAAGAGGAGGTGAAGTGTTAAATAATGGTACTGTTAATTAGTGTTGCCTTCTCTATTTTTCCTAAGAGAATCTTCACACTGAGTGTCACTGACTAGGGATGTAGGCAGAACACAAAGGACTTTCATAGCATTAGGCATAAATGTACCAGTTATTCAAAATCTATTCCTGGATGATATTTTAGCTTATTAAGTAATTCTTACTGACAATCAGAGTTAAGTAATAAAAGGACAGAAATAATAATATCATAGTAAAAGGTTAAAATGCAATTATCTATTCTAATAAGAATTAAAGTAGCTAATATGTGTTCACTGTTTATTATGTGTTGGTTACAACATTAAGTCCTCTTCATGAATTGTCTCATTTAGATTTCTCATTTCTATGAACTACGTATTATTATCCCATAGCAATTTAATTTATATTTTTCTCATATTATAATGTAAACTCACTACTTTTACAGGATAATCAAAGCATAGCAAAATTAATCAAGGTGGCAAAATCAGTGTATGGTGACCTAGGGGTCATATTTGACCCCAGAAAATCTGATTGGAGAGCCCATAACCACCTTGTTTTGTCCGCTCCTCAGCCCTCCCCGCTCTTCATGCCACCTCCAACAGAATTTCACACGAATGCAAAATTAACTTGTCTTGTGATAACCACTGACATGTGGAGTGCATCTGTTTCTGCATGCAGTGCTACCCTGACTAATACAGAGGGAAGTCATTACCCTGACTAATACAGAAGGAAGTCAGGAGCATTTTGAGTACATATGTCTGTGGGCTGTGGCTTGCCCACACAAGGGTGAACCCTGCTTGATGCTCCAGTTGTTAACTCCCTGTGGTCCTCTCCCACCCTACCCTACTCTACCCCCAACATCCCACCCCTCAGAGGTGCTAGGAACCCAGAAAAAAACACAGAATGGGGGCCTAGATTACCTGGAACCCCAGGCCAGGCTCCACAGGACATGAGAAGCCTCTGCTTTTCTGCTTTTCTCAGCCCTGGTTTATTGTTCCTGGGTTTTCTTCCAAGCAGTAATACTGATAATTTTAACAAGTAAAGCCACATTTTTTAAATTTTAAGATTAATTTGAGAGAGAGAGAAGGAAAAAATAATGAGAAAAACATCAATTTTTGTTCCAGTTATCTATGCATTCATTGGTTGATTCTTATATGAGCCTGATTGAGGATCAAACCCACAATCTTGGTTTATTGGGCTGACACTCTAACCAACTGAGCTACCCAGCCAGGGCTATTCTGTTTTTCATCTTCCCAATCTTGGCCAGGCCTGCTGGACCCAGAAGTTCTCCCAACCCCTAAAATCAAGATTAAAATCATGCTTAAGGCAAATGTGTCACAAACTCCTCCTAGACCTTCTGAATGATAAAAACAATTAGACCTATTGAGACCCAATTTCTTACTTGCATATGTGTTTTCTCATTCTCATACCATTACAATTAGCCAAGGATGATGTCGCTGTACGTGAAGCATTCCTGGTGCAAGATTATCCCAAGGATAACTCAGCTTGGCAAGATCCCTACTAGAATGTAGACTTTTCTCATTCTGGAGGTCAAAGAAAACAAACCATTCCACAGTTCCAGCTTTCCTCTCCTGCATTGGTATCAATCTTTGAGATCTAACCCCCTCTCTTCAAGGTCTAGCTGATAAGTTTTTGTATTAAATAATAACAATTGCATTTTTTTTTTTTGCCTCGATTCTTCTTCTGATCAAGATTTCCCATTGGCCAGCACTTAGTATCAATGCCACAACCACTGTTGACAGGGAAATGTTGTGTTTCGCTGGGAATCCACAGGCCTTACTGCCAGGAGGGGAAGCTCTCCCTAAAAGCACAGCCTCTGCCCAGGCCTGTGTGGCTTGGTTGGAACGTCATCCTATAACCAAATAGTTGCAAGTTTAATTCCCAGTCAGGGTACATACCTACGTTGTAGGTTTGATCCCCCATCTGAACGGATAAAGGAGGCAACCAATCAATGCCTCTCCCCTTTCCTCTCTCCCTTTCTTTCTCACTAAATTCAATAAAAAATGCCCTTGAGTGAGGATATTAAAAAAATGTAAAAAGCAGAGCCCCTGCATAGAGTTGTGCAAGTTGTGCTCTGATTTGAAGGATAATGGGAAGAACAGGTACTGGGAGTCCCTATTAACCACATGTTTACCTTTTAGAAACTATTTGTACAAAAAGATGACAACTCCTTCCTTTCCTCACCTTCTCCACTACCACTGCTTGAGGATTCTCTTGAGCAGTAGATAGTGATTCATTTTGCTTAGTTTTCTTTTTCTGCATGTGGCTGGTCTGACTTGATTTTGAAACATATTTGGGGAGTAAGAAGAAAGGCTGAAATAAACTCAGCTGGAGAAACTGACGAATTGGGAGAGTAGAGGAAAACAAAGAAAAGGGAACGAGGAAGCTTTCCAAAGTAGAAGAAAGCTGGAGGAAGCAGAATGGTTAGCGGATTATTGATGTTTTGGGTTTTTTGTTGCTGTTTTTGAAATTATACTGTACAGGCTGTTGTATGATTCTTTTCTTCATCTTCCTCTGAAAATATAAGTAAAATATCAATTGTCCTTTTTGAACTTTTAAATATTCTTTTGTGTCTAAGGAGAATTTTACAAAGTGTACATTTGGCTTCAAAGAAAATGTGGAACAAAAGGAGTTAAGTCACATCAGTTATGTAGGATAAATACACAAATATGCATATATATTTAAGTCCAAGTATCTCCTATACCAGCCTTTACAGGGTCTTAACACCTACTTTTTTATACTGTAATTAACCAAAAGACAGGTACTCTTTTATGTATTGTACATTATTATAATACAATACTTATTATTCCAGCAACATTATGAGGCTACATTATTTTATCTTATTTTATGGATGAAAAAAACTTCCGTAGTTTCAAGATGAAATAAGAAGCTTAATATTTCACAGCCAATAAATAGTAGAGCAAGAGTTTTAACCTAAGAAGTGTCTAACGCCAAAGCCCGTTATGCCTTTAACTTTCCCATTACACTCCTCTTATGCAAGGTCATCAACCTAATTAACTGACACCATTTTGATGGGCTTTATTCCCATTCACACTAAATTTATGAAAGGCTAATATATATGTCTATATTGTGCTGATATATTTCAGGAAAAAATATTGAGTAACTACTATGTGCCAGAGGTCATGCTGGGGTCAGAGCAAAGATGAATTAAGACACTGTTTAAGATCTTGAGAGACTGACAATTCAGCAGGAATAAAAAAATCATATCGTGTCATTTCCTTTAACCAGATATTATTATTTTTCAAAATGCTTGTTGTAATAACTTCATAAAACCCAAAATGAAACCCAACATAAAAAGCCATCAGCCTGATCATGTTTCTTTTTCTGAGGTATGTAACACAAATATTGTGTTGGGTTAGAAATTTTGACAGAGTATAATTTATTCTATTACCTCTAAAAGATAATGTCTTTAACAAACATACACACTACAGAGTGTGCACACGTTGCTTTCATCAATGACCTTCCAGAAACTATTTAATCAGCAGTGGATTCCTCCATAAACTAAAATATATAAGTGATATAGTACCTGGAATGCTAACTAACTCTGACCAGCATGAGCTCACATGTCACATAGATGAAAATTCAAACTGTCCCAAAGTACCAGAGAAAGGATAAGTGAGAAGTACTTAGCTGGCTCTATTAGACTGTCTTTTTAGATTAGCTATGTCAAAGTACTTGAGCCAGGTTTAATCATATGCTTCTCTTTGACTCTACTTCTCTTGGCTTGCAGGACTTCCCCTGGACATAATATTCCCTCTCAAATCACTTTGTCAAAGTCACTTTTGTAATGTTTGCCAAACACATACCTACTGATAACCATAGAAGCTATTATTCTTACTAAAATGGCAAACATTGTCTGTAGCACAAGGAATAATGCCCATAGTTAAAGTCTCCTTGCAGCTTAGCAATGTTCTTTCCTTATTGCTCAATTCTGCTCCATCTTAAGGATTTCATTTGGCATTGTGTGTTGAAAGTACGCTTTGAAAATTACATAAATTCTATTCAGGAAGCTTTCTCCTCCTGTTTAATCCTTTTTTTTTTTCTTACTTTGAAATGTCAATTGTTCTCTTGCAAGCTAGCACCATGGTTTTCAAATTATGTGTAGTGAAATTCTTGCTTTTTTCAAATATGATTGTTAAAGGCACCCAGCATGTTATATATGACAAGATAAACTGTTTTCTCAAGAAGTTGAATTCTACATTGTTTGTTGGAAGATTCATCATTGAAACCCTAAGAATCTGTAGAGCAATTTGATAATCATCCCCTTAGATATTGTTGTGTAACTTGTGAAAAACATTGCATTATATTTGTATTGTGACTGTCCCTTAGATGTTAATTCTCTTCAATTTATGGATCTTTTGTAACTTGTAAAGCTGGGATAACTGGAGTCAGATGGAACTGGACTCAAACCTCAACTCACTGATTCGTTATTGAGGCCTTGAGCAGTTTACTCAAACTCTCTGCCATCAAGGCTTTCTTACCACTGAAATGAAAGAAATAAGCCTTGTGATAGTGGTGGATTCCAGGTGTCAGGAAGCCAAGTTCTGTAAATCTTTGTCATACAGCGAAGCTCTCTGTAAAGATCTGGTCTCCCCCACTCCACTGCTTACATCACAGTACACATTTGTAGATCATTCAGACCACAAATCAACTGCCTCCTCAACTGTCACGAAGATTTTATCTCACTTGACAAGAAATGTTTGAACTCAGTTAGTGAGAATGTAAATTGGTACAGCCACTATGGAAAACAAATTCCTCAAAAAATTAAAAATAGAACTATCATGCAATCCAATAATATCTCTGCTGGGTAAATATCCAAAGGAAATGAAAACAAGATATTGAAGAAAGATTTGCATTCTCAAGTCTATTGCAGCACTATTCACAATAGCCAAGGTATGGAAATAATCTAAGTGTCTATAAATGGATGGACAGATAAAGGTGTGATATATGTATGGTTTAACTCAGGGGTCAGGGAAAACATATATATATGAATACATATATATATATATAAATTTTATATAGCACAATGTTTAAAGCATGCAATACATATATATATATATATATATATATATAACTTTTTTTTATCCATGAGAAGGAGGGGAAGCCAGCTATTTGCAATGACTTAATGGGCTTTGACGGCATTATGATAAGTAAAATAGGTCTGACAGAGAAATACATGATATATTCAATGATATATAGAATCTAAAAAAATCCAAAGTCATAGAAACAAATAATGGTTGTTATCCAGTGCTGGGGAAATGGAGAATTGTTGGTCCAAGATTATAAACTTCCAACTAGAATATGATTGAGTACTGGGGATATAATGCACAGCACCATGATTATAGTTAACAATACTGCATTACATACCTGAAAGTTGCTAAGGGTATATCTTAAATATTCTCAGCAATGGTAACTATGAGATGCAATGGAGATGTTAGCTAACACTACAGAGATAATCATATTGCATTGTGTAAGTGTATCATATCAACATGTTGTATATCTTAAACCAGTGGTTTTCAACCGGTGTGCCACAGCACAATGTTTAAAGCATGCAACATTTGTGTTGTATCTAACCTGGCTAGTTAGGGGCACTGACCTCTTTTCCCTTAGAATGTCAAATAAAAAAAAATGACAACAGTCAATACAACAATAGGCATCCAATGTGGATGAATCAAAATTATACCTATTTTTTGTCAAATCAGCAAATATATATTTTTAGTGTACTACAGAATTTTAATAATTAGTTTATGTGTGCCATGGAAGGAAAAGGTTGAAAATCACTCCCTTAAACTTAACACATTGTTATATGTCAATTATCTCAATTAAGATGGGAAAAAATGATCTAAAGGCATAGTTTTAAAAAATGCTTGTACTGTCTGGGCCATTTAATGAAACAATTTCAAAATAAACTTTACTGAACTCATATTAAGGAACTGATTTTTTTTTTGTCACACATAAGCCACCACTATATTTTTCTCTCTAACTTCTAAATATAAAACTTTTATATCATAACAACATATACCTTCATTATAGCTTTTATCCTTCTCTGTTCTTTTATCATATATCCTTTATGACTTTCCTTTAATTATACATTGTAAGTATAAATAAGTATAAATGGTAGTTTAGATATATCTTTTATGAAGGCATTTATATCATTTTGACATTTTTGAAGTCAAGTGCACACTGGTTTAATAATTTCCTAAAATAGATGCTATATCTTCACCTAAACTCAATTGTGTTCATACTTTAAAATGCTTAAATGACAACATAGTTTTCTAAGAAATAAGATAAAACATAGACCAATACACATTGCAGGGTTTCTTGTTCATTTTTTTCTATATTGTTTCTATTGCAGAATATCTCATGTTCAAGATTATTCCATACTAATGTTTTCTAAAATAACAGATTCTTTTTTTTTTTTACTAAATTTTATTTCGTAGAGCTGTTTTAAGCTAAGAGTATAACTAAAGAGAAGTACAGAGTTCTCATAAAATCCCTGTCCCCACAAACAACCTACCCTCACCAAAATGAAACATTTATTACTATCAATAAACTTACATTGACATAACATTAGCACTCAAAATCTATAGTTGATTTTAGGGGTCACTGTTAGCATGTATCCACCATTGTAGTGTTATACATAATAGTTTCATTCCCTTAAAAACCTTCTGTTCTCTGCCTCTTCTTCCCTGTCCCCCAAGTCCTGGCAACCACTGGTCTTTGTACTGTCTCCATAGCTTTGCCTTTTCCAGAATGTTATATATATGAACTATACTTTACATAGCCTTTTCAGATTGGCTTTTTTCACTTAATAGTATGCATTTAAGAGTCTCCCATGTCTTTCATGGCTTTATAGCTTCTTTTTAGTGCTGAATAATATTCCATTGGCAGGATGCACCAAAGTTTATTCATTCACCTTCTGAAAGACATCTTGATTTCTTCCAAGTTTTGATAATTATGAAGAAAGCTGCTATAAACATTAATGTACAAGTTTTTTATGTACACCTAAGTTTTCCATTCATTTAGGTAAATAACAATGAGAGTGATTGCTAGGTTGTATGGTTAGAGTATGTTCAGTACTGTAAGAAACTGCCAAAATACTTTCCAAAGCAGCTGCAACATTTTGCTTTTTCACCAGCGATGAATAACAGTTCTTTTTACTCCACATCCTCACCAGCATTTGGCAGTGTCCATGTTTGGAGTTTTCACCATTATTATTGATGTGGAATGGTGTCTTGTTTTAATTTTCAATTCTCTAATTATAATATGATGCTGAACATCCTTTTATGTTATTTCTATGTGTCATCATTTCATATATTTTATACTATTTGTCCTCTGTATACCTCATTTTATGAAATGTCTGTTCAGGTCTTTGGCTAGCTTATCAATTAAGATATTTATTTGTTTTCTTATCCTTGAGTTTTAAGAGTTCTTTTTATGTATTGGATAACAGTCTTTTACAGATGTGCCTGCAAATTTTTTCTTTTGTGTGGGGCTTGTTGCTAATTCTCTTGATATTCCCTTTTACATATCAGAAGTTTTTAATGTATGAAATCCAGCTTATCAAATATTTCTTTCATGCATTCAACATTTGTGTTGTATCTAAAAAGTCACCATCAAACTCAAGGTGGTCTAGATTTTTTCCTATGCTTTCTTCTAGGAGTTTTATAATATTTTTTTATTTTATATTTAGGTCTATGATTCATATTGAGTTACTTTTCATCAAAAGTGTAATAACTATGTCTAATTTACTTTTTTGCATGTGGATGTCCAGTCATCCCAACACCATTTACTGAAAAGACTATCTTTCTGCCATTGTATTGCTTCTGTCACTTTGTCCAAGATTGGTTGGCCATTCTTATGTGGTTCTATTTCTGAGCTCTTCATTCGATTGATCTATTCACTTATTCACTTATTATTCACTTATTATTTTGTCAGTACCACACTGTCTTGATTGTTGTACCTTTATAGTAAGTCTTAAAGTTGGGTAGCATCAATCCTCCAACTTTGTTCTTCTTGCCCAATATTGAGTTGGCTGTTCTAGGTCCTTTGCCTCTCCATATAAACTTTAGAATTATTTTGTCACTATCCACAAATTAGCATGCTGGGGTTTTCTTTGGGATTGCCCTGAATCTATAGATCAAATTTTGGGAAGAACTAATATATTGACAATATTAAATCTTCTTATCCATGAAGTGTTTTATCTCTCCCTTTATTTAGTTCTTTAATTTCTTTCATCAGAGTTTTGTACTTTTCCTCAAAGAAAACTTTCAAATATTTTGTTAGATTTGGTTTTGTTTCTATGGACTAAAACACCTGCAATTTTTAAATTTGCAAACAAGTAAATGGTGTATTCACAAGGTCCAGAACACAGAGACAGAAAATCTCCCCAAGAATATATGTGCAATCCAACCACAATAGAGGTGTATGAGATAGGTACAGAATTTAATATTAAAAAGAAAAATTTAACTTCTAACAATTTCTCTTCTTAGCCACATGACCCAGCTCTCAAACTATTTAACAAATCAGAGTCTTGGGCTTTTTATCTGTTCAATAGGAATAAATTTTGCAACTCTTATTTGATGTATAATCTGTATTTTTCTGTTTGAAAGAAATGCATTTTATGAAAACAAGATTTAAACATGTTTTTGAATGAATGAATGAATGAAAATTAGAACTCAAATGATCAAATAGTTGAGTCTAGGAGGAAAGGAATAGAAACTAGAGGAAACAATAACACAAAAACATAGCAAAACATATAGATTTTTAAATAATCCATTTCCCAGTTCAAGGATTTAAAGCAATAAGTAGTCAAAATCCCAGGCACAATCTGTTTAACAATTTTAGATCAACTGCAAGAATAATTGATTTTGAGCCAAAGAGTGAGATACGGCGCCTAAACACTTTTTAATTGAGAACTCAACTATTTAACAAATTGGTTGTTTTCAAGAACATTAGACTCCAGACTCAATTAGTTCAGTGGGGTTTTTTTTTATTTTATTCATTACTGTACATTTAGCATATAGAAAATTACCCAAAACATATTATGCACTCAATGAATATTTATTGGATGAACAAGGTAAAGAGACCAAGTTTCTTTTAGAAGCTGGAAATATTTATAATCTAATTTGTGTAAAATGGAATCCAACACTTGGCACAGCACAAATAGGATGATATTTCATCAGACAGCAAATCTTGACATACTTTATCAATACACTGATTGATTGCCTTTATCTATCTATGTATTATCTAAGTACAATAGCACATAGTATTTTCTCTGTACTAAGTACAATATTTCAAATATATCAAGTGAAAGTACAAAGCAACTAGTAAGAATAATCCTATTTTTTCTCCTTGTGTTTCTTTCAGGTCCCAATGTATTGCCTGTCTTTGGCTTTTGTTTCCTCCCATTATAAATAAAACGGTTTCTTTGAATGCAAGCTGACATCTGATTACTTCTTGCCTCTGAATTGCAATGATAGTATTAACTCCAACCAAGGATAATGATCTTTCTTGTGTTTTTTTCCTCTTTTAACTTTCTTTATTAAGTTAAAAAAAAAAGAAGCCACAGTTTTAGAATAAAAAAGCAACAAGATATTAAATAAAAAGATATTGAAAATCTTTCACAGAATAGCAAACTGAACAATTACATTTCTTAGAAATAACATGACATAAAATCAGGGTTTTGTTAAAGACACTAGAATACAATGGATTATTGTATGTTTTTAAAAAATTCTTTCTGAAAAATAAATCTATCATTTTAAATAAAACTAGCACTTTATAAGCACCCATTGAATATGATAATTTGTTAGTTTTGTGCTATATGTTTATTTCATAGCCAATTTTTATTTCCTTAAAAAGGAATGATCTAATAGATTTAAACTATTCCAGGAACTGGAGGTAGAGGGAAGGAAATACTGTATGTTGAGCACTGTATGTAAGACCTTCTATTATAGTACTACCCAGGAATGGTTTTCATTAAAGCTTTCCCATGTGAAACCAAATTACTAATGATACCTTCCTGTATACATGCATAGAACTAAAAATCCACACACAGAACTAAAACCCCAGAACTAAAATTTTTCATGAACAGGCTGGACCAGCTGTTTGCAGTGTGTACTGCACTTGGTAATGGCCTATCCACCTCATGGTTGGGTCAGATTCTGATGACTATATACCAGCAATCTATCACTGGGGATATTACCAACTGTTGTGTAATTTATGGGGGCTGGAGGGAAGAGTTCTTTTCAAAAGTTAACTTTAGCTTTAAGAGAGAGAAATTTCCAGGGAAGTTGATTCATTCAGGTTGATTGGAGAATTCTAAAATATTCCATATTCATTACAAGCCTCAAGTTACTGGCTTTTCCTCAGCACATCCAGTTCCAAGTTGCCTTTTTTTTTCGGTCACATTATGGAAAAGTCATTGTCTCTACCAGAGTCTACTCTTAATCCTGCCACCAGGATTAAGTTTTAATCCTGCTACTCTTAATCCTGCCACCAGTTTTGAGTCACTCATTTATGACAGGACATGATTAATGCCAATAATATCAAAATTCTCTCTAATTACTTAACATAAGTATTCTCTTTACTCTTAAAAAGAGAGTTGTATGTTAGCTCCAGTAATAATTACTCTAGTCTTCACTATATTTTGCTGGATGAAAATTTTCAGATTCTGAGATGTGCTTAGTATTATATCATTCTTTTATTTTATTGACATATGCCCATACACACACAGCTTCTCTCTTTGTTTATTTTTTCATCGGTCTTTTTGGTTTTTTGTTTAATTTTAGTTATCCTACTGTTAATTTTTACATAATAAAAGCACAGCTCAGAGTAGTTTAAATAAATAAAATGCATTTGTTGATTACAAATGCAAATATAGAACAGTTATGACAAGAATCAGGGATTTTACTATTTTACCATTAATCTACTATTTATTTCACAGTTCTGTTCTGATTGTGTTGTTCTACTTTATGGACATTCTTTCTCTATGTAGCCGGTCCCAGTAATTTCAAGCGTATAAATTATTTGCAGTTAAGGAAAGAATACCTCTTTCTTAGTGGTTTTTAACTGTTCAAAAGTTATTAATTGAGTTGGCTATTCTAGGTCCTTTTCAGATTCTGAGAATCTTTTGCCATCTTAAGAAGATAATTTTTATTATCTAGTCCTGGTTCCTTTTTGTTTAACAGTTCTCTTTCCAATTTATCTCTCTTTTCTCAAGTTTTATAAGCAGCAGGAACAGTCAATATCTTTAATACTTTGTTTGCATATGCCCTTATTTCAATAACCAATTTTATTATTTATTTGTTTTCTTTACATATAACTACAGGTAAAATTATAGTAAGCTGCCCTGACCCCTGTGGTTTGGTTGCTTGGAAGTTGCCCCATAAAGTGAATGCTCACAGGTTCAATTCCCACAGCCAACTGATGTTTCTTATATCACTGTTTCTCTCACTCTTTCTTCCTCCCTTCCCCTCTCTCTAAAAATAAATTAAAATAGTTTTAAAACTTATACTAATCTTTTTAATTATTATATTACTAGTTGTAAACTTATACATGCCACTGTGTAACATGGATATCCCCCTTCCATGAGTTTCTAAAAACATGTTCTTTCTTTCTTTGAAGCCCTTACTAGAAGTGTCCTCAAAGTCCAGATGTCTACTAAGTGTTCAGGACAATTTAAGCTGTCTTCATGATAGTCCTCAAAATCCTTCTGATTTTCTCACTGCTTGGATCCAAAGCCAATTTCACATTTTTAGAGAGTAACCACTGTTATAAGTTGACTCATTTCCCTCAAAGAAGACACTGAAATCCTCTCCCCGAGGACCTTTGAATGTGACCGTACTTGGAAATGAGACTTCTGCAGAAGATCAAGTTAAGATGAGGTCATTAAGGTGGGCTCTAATCCATTATGACTGTCCCTATAGAAAAGTAAAATTTGGACATGAAGATAGACATACACACAGAGAAAACACCATGTGAAGATGAAAGCAGAGATCAAGGTGATGCATCTGTAAGGCAGAGATTGCCCATAAGCCACTAGAAGTTAAGAGAGAATCAAGGAACAAATTCTGCCTATCTTCAAAAGGAACCGCTCTGCCGATAAACTGTCATACTATGAGACAGTAAATTCCTATGGTTTAAGCCACTCAGCTTACCGTACTTTGCAACTGCAGCCCTTGCAGGCTGACAGGCTCACTTACAGACATCAAAAATTAGGTTAGTTATCTCTTACTTCATAACATTCCTATCATAAATTCAGCAGCCTAAAACAGCTCAAATTTATCATCTCACCCTTTCTGTCAGATGGGTGTCTAAGCATAGATTAGCAAGGTCTTCCATAAGTCAGCTATAGGGTGGCAGCAAAGTCTGGGTCCTCATCAGAAGCCCCACTGGGGAAGGATATCATTCCAAGACCATGTGATTTGGGACAGAATTCATATCCTTTCAGGCTGTCAGACTGAAGGTCTCAGTTTCTTGATGGCTGTAAGCCCTAAGTTCTGCATTATATAACCTTCCCCTTACAGATACTCACGACATGGCAGCAGGCTTCTTCAAAGCCAGCAAGGGAGAGTCTCCTAATGAGATGGATATTACAATCCTAGAGAAAGTGATGATGTACATGCAATGACATTCATCTAGCCAGTTTTGCCATATTCCATTGGTTTGAAACAAGTCATAGGCCCTGCCCACACCTAAGGGTAGAAGGTTATACAAGGGCATGAATAACTGGAGTCAGCAATCATGGTGGCACCTTCAACTTTGCCTGCCTGCCTGCAACATGCTGTTTTTATATTTTAAATAGAAGACTTGTAGAGAGTGTATTTTTAGATTTTCATCTTTTTATCAATTCTGACCATTTCTGCCTTTAATTGGAACATTTAAACCATTAACACTTAAGGCAACTGTTTACATGGTTGAACTTGGGTATATAATTCTATTACTTCTTTTCCACTTGCCTCTTCTGTTTTTTTGTTTCTGTCTCTCTTTTAATGTCTCTTTATATACTTAAATAATTTTTAGAATTCTATTCTAATTTCCCTATCAGACATTTTAGCTATATTTTTTAAACTTATCTTTTTGTAAATGTCCTAAAGTTTGCAGTATAGTATCTGCAACTCTTCACATTCCACTTACAGTTAATATTGTCCTATTTCATATTAGACATAAAAGTCTTACAACTATGTAGTGAATATGGCCCCACCACTATTTTATAGCTCATATAAATATATCCACATACATAACTTTAAAAGACAATATATAAGTTTAGCTTTAAACAATTATATGGTTTATAAATAAAAAGAAAAAAAAAGAAAAGATAAACCAATGATCTTCAGGCCCCACAGTTTCTAGTAATAATTTAACTAATAATAGGATCATTTCCCCTAGTATGTAATGTCTCATTCCTCTTGCTATTTTTAGTAAAACATGGTTCCTACCATCAAATTAGAAGAAAGGACAGAAGTAAATTCAATAAAATATATAAAGTGATAAGATATTTGGCAGGGTTATTTTTGTTCTTGGATTAATTTTGAAGGAAAATTATTTGCATCATCATTATTAGGAAAAATTACTTTTTATATCACTCTTCCTTGTACACTGAAAACAAACATAATCACTGTTAAAAATAGCTGTTCTCATTGATGTGACAAATGGAGGTCCCAACCTTAATACCTCACAGAAACAGCAGAATAACAACCACCCATTAATGAAAAATTCTTTATGAGAGCTCCTGAATCCAACAGAGAAGTCACAGTACCAAGGTGAAGAATAGAAACAAGAAAAGATGCAGAAGAATAGTTTCTCTTTACCCACATCACCCCCTCCCTCAATTCAGCACAGCACAGTGCTGAGAGGAGTACCCTTGGTTTCAAGTTCTCCCTTAGTTACGAGTTCTCCCATTGGTGGGATAATGAACCCACTCACACTCCTGGCACCAAGCCACACAAGAAATACTAAAGGTAATCCTTCAAGATGAAATGAAAGAATGTTGAACAGCAACATGAGAGGATCTAACTGGTAAAGATAATATATAGGCAAATACAGAATAAGGTAATATTGTTATGGTGGTATATAAATCAATCTTAACCCTATTATAAAAGTTAAAAGATTAAGAATAACTAGAGACACAAAAGTTTGTTAAAGAATACACAATATATAAAGAAGTAAATGACGACATCAATAACATCAAGTGGGAAGTAAGGGATAGAGTTTTTATATGGTATTGAAGTTAAGTTGTTACATCTTTAAAAAACACCACTATAACTATAAGAATTTTCCACAAGCCTCAGGATAACTTACTCAAAAACCTACAGTACATACATAAAAGATATAGGTAAAAGAATCAAAATGTATCAATATAAAAAATCACAAAGGCAGATAAGAAAAGAAAAAGCGGGGAACAAAAAAATTACAAAACATAAAACAATTATCTCACTAATTAAAAGATACAGAGAAACTGAAAGGATTTTAAAAAAAGATCCAACAATATGCTGTGTATCAGAGACTAACTTTGGATTTAAGGACATGCATAAGTTGAAAGTGAAAGCATGAAAAAACATATTCTATGAAGCACTAATCCAATGAGAGCAGGGATGGCTACACTTACATTAGACAGAACAGATTTTAAGTCAAAAATGGTCACAAGAGACAAAAAAGTCATTACAGAATGATAAAAAGATCAATTCAACAGGAAAATATATCAATTATAAATACATATGCAATGCACCCAACATACAAGTATCTGAATATATAAAGCAAACATTGGCAGATCAGAAGGGAGAAATAGCAATACAATAATGGATGGATACTTCAATACTCTACTTTAAATAATGAATAGATCATCCAGACAGAAAATCAGTAAGGAAATAGCAGGCTCAAACAACATGTAGACCAAGTATACCTAACAGAAACATACAGGACATCCCCTCAACAGCAGCAGAATACACATTTTCTCAAACACACTTGGAATATTTTCCAGAATCATGACATGATAGGGCACAAAATAAGCCTTAACAAATTTGAGAAGATTAAAATCACCCCACCTATTTTTCCAGCTACAATGGAATAAAATAGTGGAGTAATATCTCCAAGACAGCAGAGTAAGAGACATCCACTTCCACCCTACCCTACTCCCCCACCACCAATCTTCCCACACACAGAGATCAACTATTACACAGCTCCCGTGAATGAAAATACCTCTGGGAAAGCTCAGAAGTCCACATAAAATGCTTAAGGTCCAGCCAGTATGGCTCAGTTGGTTGGATTGTCATCCTGTGCACCCAAAGGTCATGAGTTTGATCTCTGGCCAGGACACATACTAGGTTGCAGGTTAGGTCCCCGGTTGAGTCATGGTCGAGAGGCAACCACTCGATGTTTCTCTTGCATCGATGCCTCTCTCTCTCTCTCTCTCTCTCTCTCTCTGTATTTATCCCCCCATTCTTTTCTCTCTTTCTAGAATGAATTTATATATATATAGATATATATATAAATATAAATTTTTAAACCACTTCAGCAACACAGTTGAACAAAATCCTGAGAATAAGTGCACAAAAAAGATAGAAATAACAGATTTATTTTGCTGCGACATCCTATCCTCAAGGCTAACACTCCTTAGCACCCAGAGGGAACTCCCAACAGAAAAAGAGATCCCCTTGCCAGGGAAGGTAGAACAGGGCAAGTACATGCTCCCCCAGCCTTTCAGAGCACGACACAAGGAACCAGCTTTGGTTTCACCTTACTCAAAGACTGGCAACACTAGACATCTAGAGACAGACTGGAAGGTGGAAGAAGATCATGGGCTACCAGTATCAGCCATACGGTGGGAGAAACCACGTTTCCCACTGGTCTGCCCCACAAAGAACCCCAGCAGCTTTTCCCACTGAAGAAATCAATAGCCAGCACAATTACTAAGGCCCTTCTGTGGATTTTACCACTGAGTTCCTTGCCCAACAGTTTTTCACATTTGCAGCCATTTGAGTCCTTGTGTGTTCCCTTACCCCCATCCCCATGAATCCCAGATTCACACTGTCGCCAGCCCTGACTTCTGAGACTGTGCATGTTCAAGACAGCAGCCTAGACATAAGCAGGTGACCGCCACCTCCTTGGATATGCTGTGGCTAGCTCCTGCACCTGCATGCCACTGGCCCAGCTCACATCGTGGTCCTCCACTGCCGGACACACACCCATAGTGAGCCTGTACAGCTGCTTGAGTCACACTGACATCCTGGCCCCTACAGGTGCTTGTGGGCCCCCATCAGGCCATGACTCCTGTCACAGACCTGCAGCGCTGGGCTCATCTGCTACTGTGTCTGCAGCTGGGCACTTATACCATGCCACCTAACTCCACCAGCATCCCCGACCATGCACACACCTGTGACAAGACGCTGCCACCAAAGGAATGCACATCGAAATCCAGAGCCCCCAAGTTAAAGGTGTGCTCATAGTCAGCCCTGGCCTCTGCTGCTGGGCGTGGCTTTTACCTCTTTGTGTGTATCTGAAGCCGGCCCACGCCAGCACACATACCCCCATAACCAGACCTCACAGGCAAATGCATGCACACCACCAGATCCATCCACTGCCACCACCTGTCCTGACCCTAGCTTCTGGAAGGAGGCAATGCTGAGCGCCCCAACAGCCCCAGCGGCCACTACGGACAACTGCAGCTCTCACCAAGGATCACGTAGTTATCAATGTCATGAACTCCCATGGCCATGGCCAACACGACATCATGACACCTAGGCCACAAGCTGCCACAGGTTCTCATGCTTGGCATCCTGCACCACTGGACTGGGGTAATAACATGCTCCAGCCTGCCCTCACCCTCAGGTAAAGTCTTTACTTAATTCATCACATGAAGTCTGGAAAATGTGACTGCTTCTTCAAATAGGCAGGCACCTATGATCCAGGGATCCTAAAGAATCAGAGACACAGCACCGTCAAAGGAACGTAGTAAACTTCCAGTAATTGACCTGAAATAAATAGATATACACAAATTGCCTGACAAAGAATTCAAACTATATTTCCTGAAGATGCTCAGAGAGTTAGAAAAAAACACAGATGGGCAATTAAACAATATCGGGAAAACAAAAGAACAAAATGAAAAGGTCAACAGAGAGATAGAAAATGAAAAAAATAAATACAAATTTTTGAGCTGAACAACACATAGACTGAACTGAGGAATTTGATAGAGAATGTAACAGCTGACTGGACCAAGCAAAATTTTTAAAAATCAGTGAATTCAAAGACAAAACATTTGAAAATGTTCAATAAAAAAAAAGCCAAAAAAAAAAATTGAATGAAGAAAGCTCATGAGATACCATGAAAAGAAACAATCTATGCATTATAAGATTTCCAGGAAAAGAAGGGAAAAAGGTCAGAAAGCTTACTTTAAAAATAATAGCTGAGCCCTGGTGAGTGGCTCAGTTGGTTGGACTGTTGTCCCTTGCACCAAAATGTTGCAGGTTCAATTCCCAGTCAGGTCACATATCTAGGTTGTGGGTTTGGTCCCTGGTCACGGTGCATACAGGAGGCAACTGATCCACATTTTTCTCAATAAACATATCCTCAGGTGAGGATTAAAAAATAATTTTAAAAAGTAAAAATAGTAGCTCAGAAATTCTGAAATCTAAAGAGAAATTTGGACATCCATATTCATTAAGCTTCTACGTCCTCAAATCCATTTCAAAGATACTTTCTCCAAAGCACATTGTTATAAAACTGTCAAAAAATCAGAAAATGCTAAGAGCAGCAAGAGCAAAGAAGCTTATCATTTATAAGGAAACCCCCAAAAGTCTACAAACAGATATCTCCATAGAAACTTTACAGGGCAGAAGAGTGTGGAATGATATATTTAAACTGCTGTATTAAAAAAAAAATCCAGGTAAGAATACCTTATCTAGCAAAGTTTTTTTTTTTTTTACAGAAATAAAAGAAATGTAAAGATTTTCCCACACAAACAAAAACTAAGGAAGTTCATCTCCACCAAACCTGCCTTAGGAGAATAATGAAAGGAGTTCTTTAAGCTGAAATGAAAGGACACTGAATAGTAACATCAAAATATACTGAAAATATAAAACACATTGGGAAAGATAAGCATATAATCAAATTTAGAATACTTCCATACTGGAATATGGTGATGTATTAATCACTTAACTCTAGTATAAAGGGAACAGGATTTAAAATAGGTATTGCTACAATAATTTGTTAATGAATGCAAAATATAAAAAGATAAATTGTTACATCAAAGAATAAAATGTAAGGGTGTAAGTAAAAGGGTTGACTTTTGTAAGTAATATAAATTAATTTATCTGTTTAAAACAGATAGCTATATCTAGAAAATGTTTATGTAGTATCATGGCCACCATAAAATAAAGACTGTAATAGATACTAGATGAAAAGAAAGGTATCAAAGCATCACTGTGGACAATCACTAATTCACAAAGAGACACAGCAAGAAAGGTACAAAGAACTACAAAGCAGAAAATAATAAGGTGACATTACTAAATCCCTACTTACAAATAATTACTTGATGATTATTTATTTATTTATCCAAAATTAAAAAAAATTATTTTAGAGTGGTTGGTTTTTGTAATACATCAAAAACTGGGATATTATACTTCTCTGTCCTCCCAGCTTGCCTTGTATCAGTGGTTGAAGATTCTCCCAAATAATTTACCTTACATTTAAAAATAGCAATACAGATTTTACTTAATAGATTTAAGTTATAATTGGAAAACAGTTTTATAGAACTTTTATTCCTACGTTATCGTAGGGCTATGGAAAAAAATTTACTACATTGTTTTCATTTGGGTCTCTGTAATAAACATGTAAATATACTATTTACACTGGAGAGGCTTTCTGACAGGAAGTAAACACAGGAGTGATCTGGGTCTTCATTCAGTTCCATCGTTATATGTGCATTGTCAAAGATGATGTAGTACATCATGTTCATTTAAATTTTAAGATTCTTGTTATATGCATAATTCAAATAATTATTATGCTTGAATAAAGAATGCTCCATTCTGTGTTTAAATTTCCCTTAGTAAAGATCCCTTAATGCAATAATAGAGAACTGTTTTTCCAAATATGGCAAAACATTTTCTTACAATTGTGCGTAATTTTCTTCCTTTTGGCTATACTATAAATACTTAGTCATTTAATCTTCTGTTCATACCCTGGGGTAAATCCCAGGCTATCTCATATAATGTAAGTACCATCTTCGTAGTATTTTATGGACTCTATTTGTTTTTTCATAGCCAGAACATCATGATATTCAGTACTTAGGTCAGACATACATTGAAAGTACAGTTATATTTTTTGTCACGATCCTGGATTTCTATGTCGACTCGATTTGTTAAGTCAAAGTGGAAGTTTCCAAATATGCCTGCTATGGATCCTTCCCTATTTTTATTGGTGCTCTACTTTTTGAAAATTTTTGGATGCATCCAATAACAGCCCATCTTAAAGCTATGAAGAGAGCAGTGCACCACGAGAGCACTGAACACATCCTGTCTGGAGGAGTGGTAGTGAGCGCTATAGTCTTCATTTTGTCTCTAACCTTTTACTGCCTTCCTCTAAAAGAGGACAGAAAAGTACCTTAACTGGATATTCTCCTGAAGGAACATTTCTTTATAACTTCATGGGCAATGCTTTTCAGCATAGCTCCCAATCGATTCCTAGGTTTATTAAGAAATCACTAAAACAAATTCCTGAGAAGAATGGCTCTAGGCAGGTCTTTTACTTTTTGTGTTGAATCTGCTTTTTACCTTTGAGGAATTACTCTTTGGCATGTTGACCAATAGTCTAGGTCTGATCTCAGATTAATATGTTCTTTGACTGCTCTGTTTTGGTCCTGGGACTTTTTGTTGCTTTAATGAGTAGATGGAAAGTAAATTAGATTTTCTCCTATGGACATAGCTGAATGAAAATTCCCCCTCAATTTAATAACAGACTTTTAAAAAATGGTAATAATGCTTTTTGTGTTTAAGAAGCCAGTGGCTATATTGATTGATCCTCTGCAATTAGACACTCACATGTTAACACCACTCTCACTTGGAGGACTGGTAGTGAACCTTATTAGTATCATTGCCTTTAGCTATGCCTATAACCATACCCATGGAGCTTCTCAAGGAAGCTGTCACTCATGTGATCACAGCCTTTCACACCACGTGCCTGGGCACAGTGACCATGGGCACAGCCACAGCCACAGCCACTGATCTTCAAATAATTAAATGTAAAAGGATGAAAGTGAAACCTTATTTTACAAAGAGACATTAACTCAAAATGGTTTAAAGACTTAAACATAGGATCTGAAACTACAAACTCTTATTAGAAAATGAGAAAACCTATTTTTTACATTGGTACTGGCAATAATTTCTTAGCTATAACACTAAATGCACAGATAACTAAAGCAAACATTATGCAGTGGGACTTCATCAAACTAAAAGCTTCTGTACACAAAGGGAACAATAAAATGAAAAGTCAGCCAACAGAATGGGAGAAGATATTTGCAAACCATATATCTGATGAAGGGCTAATATCCAAAATATCTACGGAACTCCTATAACATAAAAGTTTAAAAAATGATTTATTTAAAAAATGGCAAAAGGAGTAAATTGACATTTCTCCAAAGAAAATATGCAAATGACCAATAAGTACATGACAAGGTGCTCACTATCACTAGTCACTAGGGAAATGAATATCAAAACTACAATGCAATATTACCTCACACCTGTTCAGATGGTTAATGTGATAAAGAAAAGCAAACACGTATTGGCAATGATGTGTAGAAAGAACACTTATACACTGTTAATGGGAATGTAAATTGGTACAGCTACAAAGGAAAATAATATTGAGATTCCTCAAAAAATTAACAAAAGAACTGTCATATGATCCAATAATCTCACTTCCGGGTATGTATCCAAAGAAATTGAAATCTCAAATCTCTCAAAGAGATACCTGCTCTCCCATGTTCATTGCAGTATTATTCACAGTAGCTATTATAGGATAGCAATCCAAATGTTTATTGATGAATGAAAATGTGATATATATTAATCAGCATTAAAAGAGAAGAAAATCTTGCCTTTTGCAACAACTAGGATGAACCTAGAAGACATTATGTGAAATGAAGTAAGCCATACATAGAAGGACAGATGTTACATACCGCTTGTATGAGGAATCTAAAATAGTCAACCCTGTAGAAGCAGAAAGTAAATTGTGGTGGTCCGTGGCTGTGAGGAAGGGGAAACAGGAAGGTATTGCCAAAAGGGACAAAGTTTTGATTATATAAGCCTTAAAGATCTATTGTACAACATAGTTCCTATAGTTAAGAAAACTATTGTATATTTAAATTTTTTCTAAGAGGGTCAATAATATTGTGTTCTTATTACACAAATAATAATAGTAATAATAATAAAATAGAGGTTAGGAGGAAACTTTTGGAGCTGGTGGATGTTTATGGCATAGTCTGCTGATAGTTTCATGAATGTACACATTTTTCCAAACTCATTGAATCATATACACTAAATATGTACAGTTTTTTGTATGTTATTCATACCATAATGAAATGATTTTAAAATAACTGTCATTAAATAACATATTGAAAAATAATTCTCCTGAATGATATATGTATGTTTGTATCTAAATAGTTGTTTATGTGTGTATAAAAATATACATTTGAGCCCTGACTGGCGTGGCTCAGTATATTGAGCACCAGCCTGTGAACCAAAGGGTTGCCAGTTCGATTCCCAGTGCAGGTCACATGCCTGGGTTGCAGGCCTGGTCCCCAGTAGGGGGCATTCAAGAGCCAATCACACATTGATGTTTCTCTCCCACTTTCTCCCTTCCTCCCCCTCTCTAAAAATAAATAAATAAAATATTTTATGCATATATATGGAATACCTTATGTATTTAGTTTCTTCTTCTTAAAAATATTTTTCAAAACTGCAAAAAAAATCATGTCAGAAGTGTTCAAACTGAGGTGATCTATCCTTTAGAGAAATATCCCTATGCTTACTTATTATTTTATCAACTATATTACAATTTACTCAGACAATGAGGAACAGTGCAAAGTGCCATAGTTTGTTTACTTGTCCAAGTAATAAATGCTACAATCAGTATTTTATATCCTAGTGCTCTTAAACATGTCAAAATGAATTTGGTCCAAAACCTGTACATAAGACGGGAATAAACTAAATAAAAATAATTGTCAAAAGGACTATCTTCAATCACCTTCTCACTTCCTTCCAAAATAATATGCTGCTAAAATATTGTATAATCTTAGTTGTATTTTCCTGAGTCTTTATCTTTCTATATAATTCCCTGTATTATAAGGCTTTCCTTGCCTTATTCTAGTGTAAACCCTGTGAAGGTATAGGAGAGTTGAGAAAAGACATGCCAGTTATTGTAGCTTCCTGCAGGTATGTTTTATCTAAAAGACCTAATGGCCACCCTAAAGGAGTTATCATTTTTTTATTTTTTAAAATATTTTATTTATTTACTTTTAGAGAGAGGGGAAAGGAGGGAGAAAGAGAGGGAAAGAAACATCACTGTGTGGTTGCCTCTCACACGCGCCCTACTGGGGACCTGGCCCACAACTGAGGCATGTGCCCTGACTGGGAATTGAACCAGCAGTCTTTTGGTTAGCAGGCTGGCACTCAATCCACTGAACCACACCAGCCAAGGCTCAATTTTTTATTTGCTTATATTTAGTGGATTAATTACAATATATCCAATGCCTATCCTTTCTTCCAACATTCTAACCAGAACAGAAATCTTAATGAGGTGTATAGATTAGCTGATTCAAGAAACTTCCATAGTTACCATGACTTCATTTTCTATCTAATCTACCTAACTACTTTTTTTATTAAGCCACATAAATGGAGTATCTATTATGTTAAGAATAACATGTTAATGATGTCATACCAATTTTTCTTATACATCACGCTACCAGCTCTTATTGATATAACTTCAAGCATTTCAAATTATGCTTGGGAGAACTGCTGGAGAACTCCATTTTACAATGCTTGAGAACATTTTCATGCTAACAGAGCAAGGATAAAAGGATCCAGTAGAAGACTCTGATTAGGTTCAAGTACCACTCAGCCTATTTCCATTCAGGATGTCGCCTGTCTCAATCTGATTCATTCTGAATTGCAACTTTCCTAATAAAAAGGAAACCCAAATAATAGTAAGCACAACTCTATATCAGCTCAGAAGAATAATAATATTAACTTAAAAGATAGTATACTCCCCCTTTCTATGGGAAAACATACCTACTAGAGATGTGCAAAAAGAAATATGCAGAGTTATAGCCACCACACTGGCTAATCCTTGTTGTAGACATCTCAGAAAATATGTTTTCCAGAATATCATGTACTTACATAACAGTGTGTATACATTGAAAAATATTAACATGACAATATGAAAAGATGCTGTATCCAAAACTCAAGATAATGAAAAAAATTATATTAAATAATATTAAATATGCCATAATGTATATAGACAACACCTAGAATTCTTTTGCATAATCAAAGTTGGTGCACTTTAAAATTATACATTAGAAATAAGTGTTAATATATATGGATAATCCTATCCTTAAAGATTGACTGGCAGTCTCTATAAATGGACACCCCCCAATTATGAATATGTAAATATGTTAGGCTACAATGTGACTCAAATTTTGATAAACACCCAAATAAATAAATAAAGTGATATTAACTAAAAAATAATAAAGTTAAAGAAATAAAATTAACATTCAAAATATACTGAAAAATTCCAAAGATGGCATGTGACTAACACCCCTCTTCTTTTCTTTCTGAAAGACAAAACTTATAATTACCTAAGACAACCTGCACAGAAAATGAATTCAGCACTAGTTGGAAAGAATAGCATTGACTAAAGCAACACTATCTTCTCCTTCTTAAGGGTCACAGAGTTCATTGGAGATATATACACAAATAAAGACAAAGATTAACTTGAATTTAAAGATCATTACATGGTCATTTGGTTTAGAGTAGTCATGGTATTTTGAAGAAAAATAGTATGTTAAATGTCTATAATAGAAAAACTCAATTTTTGCCATAGATTAAGAATATGACCACAAATGAGAAACCATTTTATTTCTTTAATAAGAATGTAGAACATTAACACATGCACACATATTTAATAATATATATTAAAATAATTTTGAATTATTTAAGACTACATTAATGCTTTCTATGAATTACACAGGCCGTATTATAAAGGTAACCAATATGAGAGTATGATGTTTATTTAGTAACTAAAGTAAAACAACAATATGGCATATATCATTTTTAAACCCAGTAACATATTTGGTTTCTTTATGTTTGTATTATAAAGGGTTTTAAACATGAACTATTCAGGTCTTCGTGACAAAAATCCAGCCCGAACTTTCTTAAACAAAAGGAGAGTATGTTAGTTCAAATAACTGAACATCTAGCATAGATTTCTCTAAGCCTGGATGATTCCAGGGCTCAAACTGGGTTTTCAGGATTCTCCTTTGCTCTACCTCTTGACTCCCTAGATTATGTGACTTGCATTTTAGGGAGTAGCTCTCTCCTCTGCGGGATACCCTTCCCTGCCAACATTTCCAAGCCCAGCTTCAGTGTGAGGTGATTCTTATATGTACAAACTGATAAAGATGTAGCAATATGTTAAGATCTAACACACACACACACAAAAAGCATATTGACTAAAAAAAAGAAAATAGCATCTATAGTACAATATAAGCATAAATTACAAAAATATAGTTGACAAGAGTAAATTGATAGAGAGATAAGATAGATCAAGTATACTAGTGTATCTATGGGAAGAAGGAAACAAAAGCAAGCAAAGGAATGAATGGGGAAAAGAAAAGTAAAATAATGCAAGGAAAAACTATGCAAAACAAAAAAGCAATATTTCAAATGTGCAATGAACTGATAGCAGGGAAGGAAGAAAGGAAGGTAGGGAGGGAAGGAGGGAGAAAAGAAGGAAGGAGATGGGGAGGGGAGAGGAGACAGAGGAGGAGGGGACAGGAGAGGGCAGGAGAGGAGAGGAGACAAGAGGAGAGGGGAACCGAAGGAGGAAAATGGAAGTAGTTTACGGGGGAATAGCACCAGCAGTCACCATCAACACCATTCAATTTATGTCTAATCTTCACGCAAAGCACAATAAACACCTGCCACTTAAATCCAGGTTATAAAAATAGAAGAAAGACTCAAATAAAATTGAAAAGTTTTGGAAAAGCTGGTGTAAATAGTGATACTCCAGAGCAGAGCTCTTCACATTCAGCTGGTCTTAGCTGCAACAGCAAGAAGGATGGCTCACAGCATCCTCACTCGAAAAGCAAAGTAAGTCCTTCCCACTCCACACAGGATTTCCCTTCAGAATTCTCATTTAAGAGACAGACCTTGAAGAGACCTTTTAAGAAGTGCTAGAAAAGGCACTTCTACATCAAGGGAAACCCACCTTAGCAACCCATGTCTTTCAAAAGTGTAAAAATCAAACTTTCTCAGACATATGAGGAGACCTAACAACATTAAAGAGAAATATCAAACTGACTTCTGAAAAGGCGAGGTAATTAAGGGTATTGAGAGAACTTGAAAACAACTCCGGTATTCTCAGAGTGATTATAAAGAATCACATCCTTAAAACAAGGCAAGAATGCTGTGAAAAGGGAAAAAGCACAGAAAAAGAGGACCTTTTCAAGATGTAAGAAAACAACTTCTTTAAAAAATAAAGGGGAGGAGGGAAGTGGGTGACAGAGAAAAGAAGGGGAAGAGGCAAGTCGGGGAACAAGAATAAAGAACCCATGGACTAAGCCAAAGTGGGGAAGGACTGAGGGTGGGAGGCAGGGGTGGATGTGGCAGGGGAAAGTGGTGGAGGGAAAATGGAGACAACTGTACTTGAACAATAAAAAAAAAATTTTTTTAAAGACCACTGATAAAAATATTTACTGTAGTAAAAAGTGACATGGTTTATTGAATAAAACATGGGGAATCAGTTCAAAAAAGAAATAAGAAAAAAAGAAACTACATAAACACTACAAAATAATGTCTAATAAAACTCCCAGGGCCCTTACAGGTGTGCAACGGTTGGTCAACATTCCACAAAGCGAAAGGTCACTGGTTCGATTGCCAGTCAGGGCACTGGCCTGGGTTGCAGGTTTGGTCCCGGTCAGGAAACATCAGAGAGGGAATGGATCAATGCTTCACTCACATTGGAATTTCTCTCCCTCTCTTCCTTTCTCCTTTCTCTTCTATCTAAAAATAAATAAATAAAATCTTTTTTAAAAACTCCCAGAGTAAAGAGCAAAAATACAAAGTGTATCAGTTTCCCATTGTTGTGTAACAAATTCTACAAACTTGTGGCTTAAAACAATACCCATTTATTATCTCGTTCTTTTAGAGCAGAAGTCCAGGCATTCATTGTACAAGGCAGTTCACTTCTTCGAAGTCAAAATGTCTGAAATTACATTAAGAGGAATTTAAAAGAGAAAAAAAGAGAGTAATGAAGGAAAAAAAAAAGAATTTTCTGATAACTGAAACACACAAGTCTTCAGAATGAAAAACCTCACTGAACACCAAATGCAAAGAAAATAACAGATCCACATCTAGACATGTCATGTCATCAAGGAGAAAAAGGAGATGATAAAGCTTCCAAAGAGAAAAGAAAACAAGCTAACTAATTAGTATCTGACTTTGCAGAGAATTATGTAATATACCCAGACACCAATCAACTGTAAAGTCAGAATAAAGTCAATTTCTGACATGTTTGAAAGTGCGTATTTTATATACAATATTTTAGACAACTACTTAAGAGTCTACTACAAGAAATTAGATAGTTAAGCGTGTGTGTGTGTGTGTGTGTGTGTGTGTGTGTGTGAGTGAGAGAGAAAGAGGGAGAGACAGAGAGAGAAAGTGAGAGAAAGACAGAGAGAACACGAGAGATCCACCCAATAAATTAAGGAAATTTCCAAGATCATTTCTGTGCTGTGGGATTCAGCAGAAAGACAGAGGGTGCACATAGTCTACAAGAGTCATCATTGGTTGGAGGAAAGAAGGCCACTTGAAAGAATAAGGTATATAATAAAAATCTAAAAATATTGAGCTTTTGATAAAGATAAATATGCAAGAATAATAGAACTGCAATAAAACAATAATAAAAAATATTTAATGGTACAATTATGATACTAACTAAAATGTGGCATGATTTCAAACAATTAGATATATTGTTTGAAAGAGAATATAAGAAAAGAGTATTCATTTGACTTTATTAATGAGAACAAGTTCCTTCAATGGTACTATACTTAGGGAGAAGCAAAGGTAAACTCAGCAACTACCTGACTCCATACCAAACAATATTTCCATGGTTATTATATGCTGATAAGAGGTACTTGTCAACAATGGACAAAGCCCTCAGTACCTGTTTATGGTTCAGTATATAATGTAATTATTAAAGACCGTGACTTATACTAAAATAAAAATGTATCTGACAGAAGGTGAGATTAGAGGATGGGGGAGGAAGACAGTGAGGAAGGTGGAGGAAAAGATTAAGACAATAGTTTTACTTAAAAAGTGGAGACCTATGAGATGCTATCAAAGTTAATTAAAATCAGGAGCTAGAAATGTATGTATATTTCAAAATTTATCCAATAGACTAAAAGTAATAAAGTAAGATTTGGAAGTACAGAATTAGTGTATAAAAGTTCTCATCTTTCATATTATGGAGTTAATAAACATTGTTTAAATTTTATTCAAGATATAAGAAAATAAGTATATTGTCTAATTATAGAGGAAACGAAAGCAAAGTTATGCACAGTAAGAGAATCTGCCTTTACAGAATAGCATTAGGGTGTAGAAGGAAAGAAGGCAGTGACATTCAATTACACACAAATTCTTCTAATATATTGCTTGTGTTATGAAATATATGCATCAATTTCTTTAAAACACAACATTAAAATGTATTTAGGAACTATGCTGTCCCTGTTCAGGATATAACAGCACTTGAAAATTATTATTGGTATTTGTTCTAAAATTCTGTGAGCAATTTTGATGGATTTAAATGAGTTAATCTTTTATTCATTTAATAATGTTGAAAAAATTAACAAATAAACTTTATAGGTATCACTTATTGAGTCTTTACTTGGTCATATCATCAAGTTAAAATGGCATATGTCACTGTTCATCCAAATGAGAAAGACCAGGCTTTGTTGAAAGTATGTGATAGAACGTCCAGAAACACAGCCCAGGAAGCCTGCCTGCCTTGCGGCTCTTCTCTCCCACTGCAGGTCCCAGCCCACTGTGCTGTCCTAAAAGAAATTAGCTTGCCCTGAAAAAGCTTGCTTATTTAAAGCTTGCAAGTGCACAAAGGCAAGAAACTTAATTTAAGTCCCCCCCGCCAAATATATGCGTTGACATCAAATTTATTAGCGTCCTGCCATCTTTCCAACTGAAATCTACTAAGGTTTTTTTTTCCCCCTCAAAACATAGTGTAAGGAATCAGAATTCCCCACTGAGTGTGGCTAACAGCTGAGGAAGGTCTATTGGAAAATTTCTGATATTTCCAATTCAGAAGTAAAGAAAGCACTGTATCAATTATGTAAGTCAATTCACATGTGATCTTATTGATTACAAATTAAAGTCAGTTATCACAATATGAAAACAAAGATAAGTGACACTTCTTTCAACAAAGACAATATCCCATCAAAAAACATGCACGTGCACACACTTATTTCCAAATTTGGTGGCTTGTCTTTCAGAGCAGCTGAACACTGTCCCCTGGGGAGCTGTGACGGGTTTGAGATTCTGCCTCCAACACTTTCCCGGGAGATGCCTAAGCTGCTGATACTTTTTGAGTGGGACAGAGAGCTCTCAAGTCTGTGTTTTATTCAATAATAGATGAACTGAAAAATTAATCAAAAGAATAAAATGTTGCATTATTCACAATAGCCAAGATATGGAAATAACCCAAGTGTCTGACACATGTGATATGAACATTTACAATTGAATATTATTAAGCCTTAAAAAAGGAAATTCTGCAGTTTTTGACAATGTGCATAAACCTGAAGGATGTTAGGCTAATTGCAATGTCAGTCACAGAAGAACGAACACTGCATGATTCTACCTACGTGATGAACCTAAAAGAGTCATATTTATAGAAGCAGGGAATCAAATGTTGGTTACTGGAAGCTGGGGGTAAGGGAAGTGGGGAGTTGTTTAAAGAAAATAAAGTTTCAGTTATACAAGATGGAATAATTCTAGAGATTGCTGTACAACATAGTGCCTAGAGTTAACCATACAGTCCTGTGCATTTCAAAGTTTACAAGGGTAGATCTCATATTAAATGTTCCTACCACCAAATCAAACAAAAAAAGGAGGGGGGTGAGACACAAACTTTGGGAAGTATTGGTTGTCTATGCCTTCGTGGTGGCAGTATCATGACTGTTTGCATATGCCCAAATTCATCAAGTTATACACATTCAACATATGTGGGTCTTTGTGTATCAGTCATATCTAAATAAAGCTGTTATATGAAAAAAAATTGTTTGGAGATTAGATTAGCAATAAAGGATGCGAGACCAACACATAGGAGAAAAAGAGAATAAAATAACCAACAAAGAAAAATAGAACTTTGAAACCAGGAGAAACTTTCTAAGAAACCTGTTTTGTACTTAAATAGCTACATTTTTCTATTGCAGTATTATAATATCCCCTTAAACAGCTTAAAATATATAAACTATATCAAGCCTAAATAATCACAATAAAATTAATAAAACTGTATTAAAATCATTAGATGATCTTTGTATTTGAAACATATCTATTTTCTGCTTGCACATTTTAGGGTGTGCTAAGCTCCAGTAAAGTAAAAAACTGGGTGATTTGGAATTCTCTAAGTCAGTTCTAAATTCTGTGAATTGACAATCAGTTATAAAAGGGAAATCTGTAAAACTAAATATTAAAACACAAGTAATGAAGGGGAGGGAAAATATAGTCTTGGAATTATATTCTGGAAAAAGAAAGCCTTTATTTACCAGTTAAAGAATACAACCTCAAAGGAAATTACAAATCACTAAAGTTTGACAAAGAATAAGGACATTCTCCCTGGCCATGTGACTCAGTTGGCTGAGCATCGTCCAGAATATCCAAAGGTTACAGGTTCGATGTGTGTCAGGGCATGTACCAGAAGCAGCCAATTGATGTCTCTGTCTTTCCCCACCTCCTCCATCCCTTCCCCTCATTCTAAAATCAATGACCATGTCTTGGAGTGAGGAAAAAAATAAAAAGACATTCTTCCATTGTTTACAACAAAAACATTAATTCCTTTAATTTGTGATATAATGCCAATTATGACCCTTTTTTTTCAGGCCTTATCTTTTATCCTGAAAAAAATTGTATAATTTTTAACACCACATATTATAATATCTGTAGACTTGAGAAAAATAAGCATCCAAACAATATATATCCACTCATTTATAAAATCTTACATTTACAACTTAAAAAAAGTACCATCTTAATGAACCCAATAAAAACACGTTCTCAATGACTGCTCTATGTCCAAAGTGTAGCATAAAGTTAAATAAACGTTAAAGTTTAACCTTGCAAAGCCAAAGAAATATGAAGCTGTCAAACACATTTTTACCCAGTTTAAAATACTTAAATTAGCAAAACTATTGTTTTTGTTTCCAGAAAAACCTCTATGCTTTAGGATTATTACGATTATTTAAGATTAAAAAGATTGTCAAATATGAAACTACAATGAGCCCACCAAAATTCAATTTTTATCTGCCAGCTTAAATCTTCCAGCAAATAGTTGGCAGTGTGATGTTGGATACTCATATCACAATAATCCTGCCCAAACAGTCATGTTTGATTACTCCTTGTTCTCTGCTGAGAGAGAAAAGTCCAATAAATTCGGACTACTACTTTTCAAACCAGACAGTATCACTACACACATCAAAGACAAAATGAGTACCAGCATGAGCACACCTTTTGTCCTAAATGTTAGATTCTGACAAAAGTGCAATAAAACAAAAATAAAGGAAAAGTTTAAAAGTATACATTTTTGAGAGACTATGTATTAGGATTATGTCTGTAAAACCCCTCACTATTTTACTTCATATGACAAATACAAAAATAATTTTTTTCAATAAATATAAAAGTAAAAACATACTCTATAAGGCAGTTCATTACAAAGCATATCTCCCATATATGGGAGCTCCCAGGTCAATAAGATACTAACGACTGCGCAACGTGAGCTGTATAAACAAGGCATCAAAACAAGTAATTGATTCATTAAAAATGTCTCTTGTGTTCGGTTACCACTTCAGTTATGTTATGGGCCTAACAGCTGTATATGAGACACATTTGCTATGCAAATGATAATGTCTTTTAAAAGATAAAAGTTGATTCTCTCACACACAAGATATAAACTGATGTCATGGTGACTCTGCAGTCCCATGGAGCAGAGTGGCTTTCCATCTTGCCGCTCTGATGTCCCAAGGGTTTTGCCTTTACCCATATAGTACAAGATGGCAATTCGGCATCCCAGTCCTCAAAAATAAATAAATAAATAGATAAATGAAGGAAGGAAGGAAGAGAAAAAGGCATCCCTTCATTGTAAAGATATGAATAAGAAATTGAACCCATCATGTCAATTTTCCCCCCATTGGCCAGAATTTGAGTCACATGACTACACTTTGCTCTAAGGAAGTCTGAAACATGTAGCCAATAACTGGGCAGCCACATAGCAAGACAACAACAATTCTATTTGGATAGAATAAGGAAAAACTGGGTATTGGGGGACAATTAACAGTCTCTGCCACTGTGCTGTTTGGATGTCACAGCAGTGCTGCAGGTTACTGTCAAATCACTTATTCATACTAATGCACTAATGCATGAAAGTATTATATAAAGTGTAAAGCAGTTTATACACCTAAGATATTAATTATACTTTATACTGATATCTTACTGACCAGATGGAAAAAAATAAAAGGAAGAAGGTGAAGCAGAGGAGAAAGGGAATTATTCGGTGACACTGTTTCCACAGGAGGAATGTAAACAAAAATCTTTTTAGATGCAGTACGAAGGTCAGCCGGGTTACATGTGGTATGTTAGACTAAGGATGAGCTTAGAGTATGAATATCATTGCTGTAATTTGAAATGACACCTATTTGCATCAAAATATTTCAGATGACATTATAATTCATGATGTTTTTTCCACACAAACTACTAGCACATCAACATTTTTTTAATTCAACACTGTGTGCCAGAACTGTGTTCAGCATTGGAGAGGAAGATGAATATCAGTTACATAAGAAAGAATACACATGCAGGTTTAAACAGAAAAATTACAAAGCAACGTCATAAGAGAAATCATAAAGATATTCTTAAAAGTACTGTGGGAGGATCCTAAAAAGGAAAGAAATTTATGCTAGCAACCATGGCATGTTGGTATTATATCAACAATATGTTAAAATTCCACATATTCGTGGCATGCTTCTAAAAATTTAAAAATTTATTAGAATTTATTAGAATTAGAATAAAATTTATTGAGTAAAAATTCATTGCAGTGTTTGGAAGTGACAGATATTACTCAAAATATTTCCTAACCTACTAAAGTCCCTGAAATCCCAGCAAGACCTAAACAACAGAAATGTAAAAATCTCTTCAAATAAACCACTTTACTAGGGGGTCACAGGTAGTTAAAAAGGACTAATAAATGCACTTAATATGAGAATATTTAAGGTGAGCCAACCTTATATATATATTAAATTATTTGTTATATTGTTTACCCGTATGCAATATAAATACAGAGTTGTTTCTTATATTTCTATCTTTAATGAAGGCATTTCATTGAAGAAAGTGAGTATATATGGAATAAGAGGCATTTGGTAGTATTATCTTTAAATAAATGTGTTTTCTTTCAAATAACACAAAGTAACCAATCAAAACATAAAATTATTTCCAGTGTGAGAAATTTGGAAGCATTATTTTTAAAAGGTTTGGGACTATTTCCCTGTGTACTTTCCTAAGTGGGTGTTTAAGGACAGAGTGATAAACTGGTAATATTGTTAAACACTAAGTATTCTGGCACAACTGAGTATGTTATTACATTTCATGTCATTATTAAGCCAAAAAAC